>NC_136072.1:885744359-886944359 GCF_964261635.1 Lissotriton helveticus
GAGAGAGAGAAGGAGAGAGAGAGAGAGGAGAGAATGAGAGAGAGAAGGAGCGAATGAGAGAGAGGAGAGAAGGAGAGAGAGAGAGAGGGAGAGAAGGAGAGAGAAAGGGAGAGTGAGAAGGAGGGAGAGAGAAGGAGAGAGAGAGAAGGAGAGAGAGAAGGAGAGAGAAAGAGAGAAGGAGAGAGAGGAGAGAATGACAGAGAGAGAAGGAGAGAGAGGAGAGAGAGAATGAGAGAGAGGAGGAGAGAGATAAGGAGAGAGAGAAGGAGAGAGAGGAGAGAGAGAGAGGAGAGAGAGGGAGAGAGGAAAGGAGAGAATGAGAGAGAGGAGAGAAGGAGAGAGAGAGAGGGAGAGAGAGAGAAGGAGAGAGAGAAGGGGAGAATGAGAGAGAAGGAGAGAATGAGAGAGAAGGAGAGAATGAGAGAGGAGAGAATGAGAGAGAGGAGAGAATGAGAGAGGAGAGAGATGGAGAGAGAGAGAGAGAGAGAAGGAGAGAGAGGAGGAGAGAGAGAGAGAGGAGAGAGAGAGAAGGAGAGAGAGAAGGAGAGAGAGAAGGAGAGAGAGAGAGAAGGAGAGAATGAGAGAGAGAAACATTGGACCAGGATGCTTGGTTGGAAATGCTGCCTGTGCAGCTCCTGTCGAGACACCAGCTCGAGGTAATACATAATCCCCCATTGAGGCAGGTAGATGATTTACCGCGTCTCAGCCGCTGTGTAAACACCGCCACAAGGACACGCAGGCTCCTGGGGCAGAGTGCCGCTTGGCCATGATTGAAACCCAATGAGTTGGAATTAATAGGAAATATTAATGTGATTTATCTCAGGGCTCGATCCCTCTGCCTCAATACTTTAGCAGTAGGTCAGGTTGTAACTGGATAATATATGGCTGGGATCGATAGTGGCAGATTTAACAAGACCGGCTTCATTTTTACAGAGATCTTAGCGGTCAAGGCAAATTAGCGCAAACAGGGAATACGTAATTGGCATTGTTGACCCGCTCGTAGTTGTGTGGTGTTGCTAAGACCAGTGGACTTTTTGTTCCTCACCTGTGCCCTGGGCAGTATCGGATCACCGTTGGCGGAAGAAGACGGAGCGGGACTGCGAGTCCCAGGAGTGTTTGCGGCGTGATCACTAGCCGCACCTGGAGTCTCTTCCCCACCGACCCCGCCTCCCTCCTGGGCGTTCTTAACCACGACTCGCTGCCCCCGCTTCGCGGGAGCCGCTCGTAGTTGTGTGGTGTTGCTAAGACCAGTGGACTTTTTGTTCCTCACCTGTGCCCTGGGCAGTTTCGGATCACCGTTGGCGGAAGAAGACGGAGCGGGACTGCGAGTCCCAGGAGTGTTCGCGGCGTGATCAATAGCCGCACCTGGAGACTCTTCCCCACCGACACCGCCTCCCTCCTGGGTGCCCTGCTCGCCCATTGACTATAAGATCACGCCCCCGGACGCGCATCGTGGAACGCGCGCGGAACGGCGCCGGGCGGAGCCCGGGCCAAGGGCGGGCCCATTGTAGCCCGTTCGAGCCCGGGAGAGACCGGACCGGGCTACCCCTCTAAGTCCGTGCCCAGCTGCCCTTGGTCTGCTTGAACCACACTTTTATAACTTGGTCTGGACTTGTGTAAATCAGGAACTGATCAACAGGGCAACGAGGGAGACGAGGAGTAAAGCGGCCACCTTGGTAACAGGTACTTTGGATAGTTCTCTCATTAAAGCAAATACTGTGGTAAATAATGGACTCACAGCCCTAGAAAAACAGTTAGCAGAGGGGATTGAAAGTACACAACGATCTTCCCTGGGCTCAACCACGAATGCCAGATCCCCAGATCTATTGGATGTTACCCACCTATCCCTTTTGGATAGTATCGAACAAACAATCGAATCAGTGTTACAGCAGCTGAGGACACCCTCAAATTCACACCGAGATCGAGATTCACTCCTTACTATTCCTGAGACGACGTCACCTCCAATCTCCCATCCAGTTTTGGCAGGGGAAGGGGGAGTGATACTAACTTAACACATCTACGGGGTCTCCGGGAGGGCGCAGTCCTGAAAAGAAAAAGACCTAGGCAGTCAAAGGGTGTAAAGAGGGCAAAATTGGATCAAATCCCAAACACCACTGTCAATATCACTGATGTCACGGAAACTTCCTCCAACGTGATTGCCAATGAAATGGTGAGTCCAATGCACCTTGCCCACACTCAGACGCCACTACAGCCTGGCCCGTTTATTTTCGGAGAGGGATCTTGTAGCAGTATGGACCGCTCCATCCACTTCATTACTAATATCCTCAAAAACTGCTAGACCCCCAGTTGGTTAGGCTTGATTGTATTGACGCCAGACTTCTAGCAATAGAAAAAGCAACCGGGGGTAGGGATGACCAGCAAGGATTGCGGACCAGCACCCAAGGAGTAACTGCGACAAATACTGGGATCTCCCCTCCCCTTAGTGTTCCAAGCACTGTGATTCCAAATCAGCCCACTTCCATTGCTATTGTGAATGCTCCCATAGCTACCCCACCTCAACCTAATCCATTACCCCTTCCAAGGCAACTCCCTCCCGTGCCTTTAGTTCGGAAGACAAAGTTGCCTATTCCGACTACTACGAGGCAGGAAATTTGCCCATCAGAATGACTGACCGTCCTCATCGGACTG
Organism: Lissotriton helveticus; assembly: GCF_964261635.1. Classification (NCBI taxonomy): domain Eukaryota; kingdom Metazoa; phylum Chordata; class Amphibia; order Caudata; family Salamandridae; genus Lissotriton; species Lissotriton helveticus. The sequence continues at coordinate 885,747,009 of NC_136072.1, forward strand.
GCAATAGCCTAACTCTGCCAAATGTAGTCAATCTGCCTCCGGAGGCGGCGGCCCACACTTTAATTCTGACTGGGGTACCTGAGTTCTCTAACTTTGAGGTGGAATCTTTTGACTCCCTACGCAACAAAGTTATTAGCTCGTTGAACATTCACAGGCCACTACCATCAAATTTGAGAGGGGAAGTACTGATGGTTAGGAGGGTTCCATGGGTTGGGTACACTGAAAAGAAAATAGGGGGTGACTGTATCCTTGTAAGTTTTAGGAATTCCCAGATTGTCCCCCATATCTGTAACTGGTTGGGGTGCTCGGGGAATACATCCATTGAATTGGTCCCGCTGTCGTTTTTTTACCCTAGAAGCGATGACTCGCATCTTGGGGCAAATGACGGCTGGACTAGAGTGGGATTTGCCATTGATGGCTCAAGGTATAGGCCCCCACGTCATGACACATTTACACATAGTAATTATGTTCATGCTAACAGATATAGCTGCCTTGACCAGGTTGATTGACTTTCGAGGGCTGTACGCACTGGGGGTAGTGAAGGGGTGGTCCCCTACACTGTTCAGCTTGGGACAGGGACAGATGTCACTGACACTGGCAATTGTAGCCCTGTCCCCCCACCACCAGAGCGGCCAATTATCATTAGTATGCAGGGCTTCCCTACTGATCAACCACCAAGAATACTTCACCAGAATATAATATCCCAAGAAGTAACTGATTTGGGGGTCCAAGAGGGGCAGGTAATTCTGGACGGGTCGCTAGTGTCATGCACAGATATAGATGGTGAGAGAGTGAGGGGAATGGTATCCAAGCCAGGTCCGAAAAGGATGAATGTCCTTTCATGGAACGTTGCAGGCATCGCCAATAAAATAGATTCTAGCGACTGGGGTCCCTAGTAGATAGCAATGACATCTGTCTCTTTCAGGAGACTTGGGCTAGGGAAGCTTACCCCAGGCTGGGTTATGCAACTTTCTATGTCCAAGCTAGGTGGGGCGGCAAAGGGAGGCCTTCCGGTGGACTCGCTATCCGGGTGGCTAGTCACATAGGTTGTACAGCGGAGATAATACCAACCCATTCGGAGGGCATACAATGTGTTCTTCTCAAATGGCCAGATGCCTACAACCAGGCGATTGTCAATGTGTACTCGCGTCCAGTGAGTGTGTCCATGGAATCACCTACCCTAGATGATTTATCTTCATTTCTGGGACAACTACCCGTTGATTGTAAGATACTGATGGGTGGGGATTTCAACTGCCACTTTGAACCACTAAAAGGTTTAAAGGAGGGTGCCTTAACGGATGAGGATGATTACTGGGGGATTCCCCCCTGTCAATCTCCAAACCCGAAGTCATGGTCCCCCTTAGCGTTGCAGATTACGTCCCTTATCTTGAACTATGCTCTGAGGGCCTGTAATGGGCACACACCATCTGATGCCCCTTCAGTGTGTACCTTCAATAGGAAGGACCACGAATCGCGTTTGGACTACATTTTTGTAGATACAAGTATGTGGCCCACGGTTTTGGACTTCAGGGTGATTGAAAGAGCAGATAGCGATCATAATGCTCTCTGCTTGGATATGGTACACCCAGGGCCCAAAGAAGGTACGCCACTCAATGACCCAAAGCAAGACACAGGGACCCTAGTTCTATCTAATAACAGACGTAGGGTAAGATGGGGGAAATTAGTTAGTTCAACAGAGTGCATTACGAAAATCTATGACTTGGCGCTCCCAAAGCTAGTTGAATTGGATGAACTGATTAATAAACCCAAAGTCACTGACTTTAATGAGAAACTAGGTCAAATTCATGCAGACCTAGTGGGAAGCTTTGGAGAGGTTTTCTATCCTGAAACCGTGAGCAGAAAGATAAGGACACCAAACTCAGCTTGGTACAATTCCACGTGTAAAAAGATAAAAACAGAGTTGATCTTTATGGTCAAGTCTGGCACCGATAAAAATAAAGTATCTGAGCTGAGACGGAAATATAGGGAAGCCATCGCCCATGTAAAGTCCGAATGGGATTGGGATAGATGGCATGACCTATCATTGGCACTGGAAACCAGGGATTCAAGAAAATTCTGGTCACTAGTCCATACAGGTGCAGGAGCTGTGGAATCCAAACATCGCTGCCTCAATATGGGAATCCCACTTCAGTAAATTGTATCAAGATACTTCTGCAATTCCCATAGAGGCAGTTGTTGATAGCCCCTCTGAGCCCAATGAAAAACTAGAGTTGACACTGGGTGAGGTATTAAATGCTATAGGGAGATTAGCGTCGGGGAAGGATCCAGGTCTCGATAAACTCCCCGGAGATTTGTTTAGACATCAACCAGAGATCTGGGGTCCCTACTTGCTTATTATTTTCAACTCTATTCTAAGAGGGATGGAGATCCCCTGTACTTGGCTGGGGGCAGAGATAGTACCGATTTTTAAAAAGGGCTCTCCTCTGCTTCCAGTCAACTACAGGCCGATCAGCCTTATAGATGTACCTCAAAAACTCTTCGCCCGTCTTCTGCTGGACCACCTCCTGGACTGGATGGAGGACAATGCGATCCTTAGTCCGCTTCAGGCGGGCTTCAGGAAAAACACGTCCACCATGGACCAGATTTTCCGCCTCGTTCTTCTCTACTGGAAAACGGTGGGGATCGAGGGGGGGATTCTATACATGGTGTTCGTGGACCTGAGGTCCGCATTTGACTTGGTACCACGCAAGAAACTATGGGCGGTGCTCAGGGAGCTAGGTGTTCCTCCACAGCTACTACAGGCAATAATCAGGCTCCACAATGGAAATTTTGCCCAGGTCAGGTGCGGGAGGGAGGGGGCGCTGTCATCTAGATTTCCAGTGCTCAGGGGGGTAAGACAGGGCTGTGTCCTCGCACCAACCCTGTTTTGCCTCTTTGTTAACGGTGTAATATCTCATCTTGACAATGTCATGAACAACGATGCCCCCAGGTTGACAGGCAGGAGGGTTCCGGCAATTATGTTTGCCGATGATACCCTCCTGCTCTCCAAATCCCCGATGGGGATCCAATGGATACTGGATGGGTTTGGGGATTTCTGCAGGGCGCATGGCCTTGAGATCAACGCAGAAAAAAACAAATTCATGGTATTCAATCCCTCGACAACAACTAGGCCTAATCCAACCCTGGGATCCGATAGGCTGGAAAGGGTCAGAACGTTCCAGTATTTGGGGGTAACTTTACATGAAAATCTATCCTGGGGTCCACAGATAGCAATATCCCGTTTAAAGTTATCCCAAATGGTGGGGGCAATTCTGAAGGTCTCGAATTCATCAACCTTCAAACCAGTTAGTCCAGCCTTGGAGATGTATAAAACCCAAGCCAGAGCAGCCTCATCCTCGTCAAGGTGGAAAACAACTTCCTTAGACGTTTGTTGGCTCTACCACAAGGTACACCCCTGCTACCACTGAGACTAGATTTGGGGCTCCCTTCAATATAGCCATTGAGGTTTTGGCATAGGCTTTGGTCTACTAGTGAACTCTCCCATTATAGGCAAGACCTGAAGCACGTTCTGAGTCTTAACTGTTGCGACAGAATTCCATGGGTGGCATACGTAAAACGAGAATTCTATCGATTGGGACTGGCTGTTCTGTGGGATGATCCCGAAAGAGGTTGTCTAGGGGTGTCCCGCAAAACGCTCACCAAGACTATCAAGGACAAGAGCCTAACTTTGCTCGTGTGTGCTCCAAACACCGGCACCCTCACTGAACAATTTCTGGCCACCAAAAGTTCTTTTTACCTTGAAGGATATATGGATGTTATATTCTCTATCACTGATTTTGGAAAAGGGGGTGGTGATGGACAGAGTTTCTGAATGATGCAGAATACTCTTACCAAGTCAAGAGATCATGGTTTTAATCCATCACCGTTTTTTAGCTCACTGCACCATCCCAGCTCAGAACCTGGCTATATGCAAATTAGTCTGTTCCTGTCCCAGTGCATGATGGGAACAGGGCAAACCAAACTACCAAGCCAATTCTTATACTGGGAAGGAAACAAGCTCCCGGGGACCGGTTTCTGGCATCACAGCCTTCTTCGGCCCGGTTTGCTTGAATCCTGATGGTGCAATGAGCAAGGGACTCACGTCTGAGTATACCCTCCCACACATAGTGTGGATAAAACCGATTTTGGAAAAGGGGGTGGTGATGGACAGAGTTTCTGAATGATGCAGAATACTCTTACCAAGTCAAGAGATCATGGTTTTAATCCATCACCGTTTTTTAGCTCACTGCACCATCCCAGCTCAGAACCTGGCTATATGCAAATTAGTCTGTTCCTGTCCCAGTGCATGATGGGAACAGGGCAAACCAAACTACCAAGCCAATTCTTATACTGGGAAGGAAACAAGCTCCCGGGGACCGGTTTCTGGCATCACAGCCTTCTTCGGCCCGGTTTGCTTGAATCCTGATGGTGCAATGAGCAAGGGACTCACGTCTGAGTATACCCTCCCACACATAGTGTGGATAAAACCGATTTTGGAAAAGGGGGTGGTGATGGACAGAGTTTCTGAATGATGCAGAATACTCTTACCAAGTCAAGAGATCATGGTTTTAATCCATCACCGTTTTTTAGCTCACTGCACCATCCCAGCTCAGAACCTGGCTATATGCAAATTAGTCTGTTCCTGTCCCAGTGCATGATGGGAACAGGGCAAACCAAACTACCAAGCCAATTCTTATACTGGGAAGGAAACAAGCTCCCGGGGACCGGTTTCTGGCATCACAGCCTTCTTCGGCCCGGTTTGCTTGAATCCTGATGGTGCAATGAGCAAGGGACTCACGTCTGAGTATACCCTCCCACACATAGTGTGGATAAAACCGATTTTGGAAAAGGGGGTGGTGATGGACAGAGTTTCTGAATGATGCAGAATACTCTTACCAAGTCAAGAGATCATGGTTTTAATCCATCACCGTTTTTTAGCTCACTGCACCATCCCAGCTCAGAACCTGGCTATATGCAAATTAGTCTGTTCCTGTCCCAGTGCATGATGGGAACAGGGCAAACCAAACTACCAAGCCAATTCTTATACTGGGAAGGAAACAAGCTCCCGGGGACCGGTTTCTGGCATCACAGCCTTCTTCGGCCCGGTTTGCTTGAATCCTGATGGTGCAATGAGCAAGGGACTCACGTCTGAGTATACCCTCCCACACATAGTGTGGATAAAACCGATTTTGGAAAAGGGGGTGGTGATGGACAGAGTTTCTGAATGATGCAGAATACTCTTACCAAGTCAAGAGATCATGGTTTTAATCCATCACCGTTTTTTAGCTCACTGCACCATCCCAGCTCAGAACCTGGCTATATGCAAATTAGTCTGTTCCTGTCCCAGTGCATGATGGGAACAGGGCAAACCAAACTACCAAGCCAATTCTTATACTGGGAAGGAAACAAGCTCCCGGGGACCGGTTTCTGGCATCACAGCCTTCTTCGGCCCGGTTTGCTTGAATCCTGATGGTGCAATGAGCAAGGGACTCACGTCTGAGTATACCCTCCCACACATAGTGTGGATAAAACCGATTTTGGAAAAGGGGGTGGTGATGGACAGAGTTTCTGAATGATGCAGAATACTCTTACCAAGTCAAGAGATCATGGTTTTAATCCATCACCGTTTTTTAGCTCCCTGCACCATCCCAGCTCAGAACCTGGCTATATGCAAATTAGTCTGTTCCTGTCCCAGTGCATGATGGGAACAGGGCAAACCAAACTACCAAGCCAATTCTTATATTGGGAAGGAAACAAGCTCCCGGGGACCGGTTTCTGGCATCACAGCCTTCTTCGGCCCGGTTTGCTTGAATCCTGATGGTGCAATGAGCAAGGGACTCACGTCTGAGTATACCCTCCCACACATAGTGTGGATAAAACCGATTTTGGAAAAGGGGGTGGTGATGGACAGAGTTTCTGAATGATGCAGAATACTCTTACCAAGTCAAGAGATCATGGTTTTAATCCATCACCGTTTTTTAGCTCACTGCACCATCCCAGCTCAGAACCTGGCTATATGCAAATTAGTCTGTTCCTGTCCCAGTGCATGATGGGAACAGGGCAAACCAAACTACCAAGCCAATTCTTATACTGGGAAGGAAACAAGCTCCCGGGGACCGGTTTCTGGCATCACAGCCTTCTTCGGCCCGGTTTGCTTGAATCCTGATGGTGCAATGAGCAAGGGACTCACGTCTGAGTATACCCTCCCACACATAGTGTGGATAAAACCGATTTTGGAAAAGGGGGTGGTGATGGACAGAGTTTCTGAATGATGCAGAATACTCTTACCAAGTCAAGAGATCATGGTTTTAATCCATCACCGTTTTTTAGCTCACTGCACCATCCCAGCTCAGAACCTGGCTATATGCAAATTAGTCTGTTCCTGTCCCAGTGCATGATGGGAACAGGGCAAACCAAACTACCAAGCCAATTCTTATACTGGGAAGGAAACAAGCTCCCGGGGACCGGTTTCTGGCATCACAGCCTTCTTCGGCCCGGTTTGCTTGAATCCTGATGGTGCAATGAGCAAGGGACTCACGTCTGAGTATACCCTCCCACACATAGTGTGGATAAAACCGATTTTGGAAAAGGGGGTGGTGATGGACAGAGTTTCTGAATGATGCAGAATACTCTTACCAAGTCAAGAGATCATGGTTTTAATCCATCACCGTTTTTTAGCTCACTGCACCATCCCAGCTCAGAACCTGGCTATATGCAAATTAGTCTGTTCCTGTCCCAGTGCATGATGGGAACAGGGCAAACCAAACTACCAAGCCAATTCTTATACTGGGAAGGAAACAAGCTCCCGGGGACCGGTTTCTGGCATCACAGCCTTCTTCGGCCCGGTTTGCTTGAATCCTGATGGTGCAATGAGCAAGGGACTCACGTCTGAGTATACCCTCCCACACATAGTGTGGATAAAACCGATTTTGGAAAAGGGGGTGGTGATGGACAGAGTTTCTGAATGATGCAGAATACTCTTACCAAGTCAAGAGATCATGGTTTTAATCCATCACCGTTTTTAGCTCACTGCACCATCCCAGCTCAGAACCTGGCTATATGCAAATTAGTCTGTTCCTGTCCCAGTGCATGATGGGAACAGGGCAAACCAAACTACCAAGCCAATTCTTATACTGGGAAGGAAACAAGCTCCCGGGGACCGGTTTCTGGCATCACAGCCTTCTTCGGCCCGGTTTGCTTGAATCCTGATGGTGCAATGAGCAAGGGACTCACGTCTGAGTATACCCTCCCACACATAGTGTGGATAAAACCGATTTTGGAAAAGGGGGTGGTGATGGACAGAGTTTCTGAATGATGCAGAATACTCTTACCAAGTCAAGAGATCATGGTTTTAATCCATCACCGTTTTTTAGCTCACTGCACCATCCCAGCTCAGAACCTGGCTATATGCAAATTAGTCTGTTCCTGTCCCAGTGCATGATGGGAACAGGGCAAACCAAACTACCAAGCCAATTCTTATACTGGGAAGGAAACAAGCTCCCGGGGACCGGTTTCTGGCATCACAGCCTTCTTCGGCCCGGTTTGCTTGAATCCTGATGGTGCAATGAGCAAGGGACTCACGTCTGAGTATACCCTCCCACACATAGTGTGGATAAAACCGATTTTGGAAAAGGGGGTGGTGATGGACAGAGTTTCTGAATGATGCAGAATACTCTTACCAAGTCAAGAGATCATGGTTTTAATCCATCACCGTTTTTTAGCTCACTGCACCATCCCAGCTCAGAACCTGGCTATATGCAAATTAGTCTGTTCCTGTCCCAGTGCATGATGGGAACAGGGCAAACCAAACTACCAAGCCAATTCTTATACTGGGAAGGAAACAAGCTCCCGGGGACCGGTTTCTGGCATCACAGCCTTCTTCGGCCCGGTTTGCTTGAATCCTGATGGTGCAATGAGCAAGGGACTCACGTCTGAGTATACCCTCCCACACATAGTGTGGATAAAACCGATTTTGGAAAAGGGGGTGGTGATGGACAGAGTTTCTGAATGATGCAGAATACTCTTACCAAGTCAAGAGATCATGGTTTTAATCCATCACCGTTTTTTAGCTCACTGCACCATCCCAGCTCAGAACCTGGCTATATGCAAATTAGTCTGTTCCTGTCCCAGTGCATGATGGGAACAGGGCAAACCAAACTACCAAGCCAATTCTTATACTGGGAAGGAAACAAGCTCCCGGGGACCGGTTTCTGGCATCACAGCCTTCTTCGGCCCGGTTTGCTTGAATCCTGATGGTGCAATGAGCAAGGGACTCACGTCTGAGTATACCCTCCCACACATAGTGTGGATAAAACCGATTTTGGAAAAGGGGGTGGTGATGGACAGAGTTTCTGAATGATGCAGAATACTCTTACCAAGTCAAGAGATCATGGTTTTAATCCATCACCGTTTTTTAGCTCACTGCACCATCCCAGCTCAGAACCTGGCTATATGCAAATTAGTCTGTTCCTGTCCCAGTGCATGATGGGAACAGGGCAAACCAAACTACCAAGCCAATTCTTATACTGGGAAGGAAACAAGCTCCCGGGGACCGGTTTCTGGCATCACAGCCTTCTTCGGCCCGGTTTGCTTGAATCCTGATGGTGCAATGAGCAAGGGACTCACGTCTGAGTATACCCTCCCACACATAGTGTGGATAAAACCGATTTTGGAAAAGGGGGTGGTGATGGACAGAGTTTCTGAATGATGCAGAATACTCTTACCAAGTCAAGAGATCATGGTTTTAATCCATCACCGTTTTTTAGCTCACTGCACCATCCCAGCTCAGAACCTGGCTATATGCAAATTAGTCTGTTCCTGTCCCAGTGCATGATGGGAACAGGGCAAACCAAACTACCAAGCCAATTCTTATACTGGGAAGGAAACAAGCTCCCGGGGACCGGTTTCTGGCATCACAGCCTTCTTCGGCCCGGTTTGCTTGAATCCTGATGGTGCAATGAGCAAGGGACTCACGTCTGAGTATACCCTCCCACACATAGTGTGGATAAAACCGATTTTGGAAAAGGGGGTGGTGATGGACAGAGTTTCTGAATGATGCAGAATACTCTTACCAAGTCAAGAGATCATAGTTTTAATCCATCACCGTTTTTTAGCTCACTGCACCATCCCAGCTCAGAACCTGGCTATATGCAAATTAGTCTGTTCCTGTCCCAGTGCATGATGGGAACAGGGCAAACCAAACTACCAAGCCAATTCTTATACTGGGAAGGAAACAAGCTCCCGGGGACCGGTTTCTGGCATCACAGCCTTCTTCGGCCCGGTTTGCTTGAATCCTGATGGTGCAATGAGCAAGGAACTCACGTCTGAGTATACCCTCCCACACATAGTGTGGATAAAACCGATTTTGGAAAAGGGGGTGGTGATGGACAGAGTTTCTGAATGATGCAGAATACTCTTACCAAGTCAAGAGATCATGGTTTTAATCCATCACCGTTTTTTAGCTCACTGCACCATCCCAGCTCAGAACCTGGCTATATGCAAATTAGTCTGTTCCTGTCCCAGTGCATGATGGGAACAGGGCAAACCAAACTACCAAGCCAATTCTTATACTGGGAAGGAAACAAGCTCCCGGGGACCGGTTTCTGGCATCACAGCCTTCTTCGGCCCGGTTTGCTTGAATCCTGATGGTGCAATGAGCAAGGGACTCACGTCTGAGTATACCCTCCCACACATAGTGTGGATAAAACCGATTTTGGAAAAGGGGGTGGTGATGGACAGAGTTTCTGAATGATGCAGAATACTCTTACCAAGTCAAGAGATCATGGTTTTAATCCATCACCGTTTTTTAGCTCACTGCACCATCCCAGCTCAGAACCTGGCTATATGCAAATTAGTCTGTTCCTGTCCCAGTGCATGATGGGAACAGGGCAAACCAAACTACCAAGCCAATTCTTATACTGGGAGGGAAACAAGCTCCCGGGGACCGGTTTCTGGCATCACAGCCTTCTTCGGCCCGGTTTGCTTGAATCCTGATGGTGCAATGAGCAAGGGACTCACGTCTGAGTATACCCTCCCACACATAGTGTGGATAAAACCGATTTTGGAAAAGGGGGTGGTGATGGACAGAGTTTCTGAATGATGCAGAATACTCTTACCAAGTCAAGAGATCATGGTTTTAATCCATCACCGTTTTTTAGCTCACTGCACCATCCCAGCTCAGAACCTGGCTATATGCAAATTAGTCTGTTCCTGTCCCAGTGCATGATGGGAACAGGGCAAACCAAACTACCAAGCCAATTCTTATACTGGGAAGGAAACAAGCTCCCGGGGACCGGTTTCTGGCATCACAGCCTTCTTCGGCCCGGTTTGCTTGAATCCTGATGGTGCAATGAGCAAGGGACTCACGTCTGAGTATACCCTCCCACACATAGTGTGGATAAAACCGATTTTGGAAAAGGGGGTGGTGATGGACAGAGTTTCTGAATGATGCAGAATACTCTTACCAAGTCAAGAGATCATGGTTTTAATCCATCACCGTTTTTTAGCTCACTGCACCATCCCAGCTCAGAACCTGGCTATATGCAAATTAGTCTGTTCCTGTCCCAGTGCATGATGGGAACAGGGCAAACCAAACTACCAAGCCAATTCTTATACTGGGAAGGAAACAAGCTCCCGGGGACCGGTTTCTGGCATCACAGCCTTCTTCGGCCCGGTTTGCTTGAATCCTGATGGTGCAATGAGCAAGGGACTCACGTCTGAGTATACCCTCCCACACATAGTGTGGATAAAACCGATTTTGGAAAAGGGGGTGGTGATGGACAGAGTTTCTGAATGATGCAGAATACTCTTACCAAGTCAAGAGATCATGGTTTTAATCCATCACCGTTTTTTAGCTCACTGCACCATCCCAGCTCAGAACCTGGCTATATGCAAATTAGTCTGTTCCTGTCCCAGTGCATGATGGGAACAGGGCAAACCAAACTACCAAGCCAATTCTAATACTGGGAAGGAAACAAGCTCCCGGGGACCGGTTTCTGGCATCACAGCCTTCTTCGGCCCGGTTTGCTTGAATCCTGATGGTGCAATGAGCAAGGGACTCACGTCTGAGTATACCCTCCCACACATAGTGTGGATAAAACCGATTTTGGAAAAGGGGGTGGTGATGGACAGAGTTTCTGAATGATGCAGAATACTCTTACCAAGTCAAGAGATCATGGTTTTAATCCATCACCGTTTTTTAGCTCACTGCACCATCCCAGCTCAGAACCTGGCTATATGCAAATTAGTCTGTTCCTGTCCCAGTGCATGATGGGAACAGGGCAAACCAAACTACCAAGCCAATTCTTATACTGGGAAGGAAACAAGCTCCCGGGGACCGGTTTCTGGCATCACAGCCTTCTTCGGCCCGGTTTGCTTGAATCCTGATGGTGCAATGAGCAAGGGACTCACGTCTGAGTATACCCTCCCACACATAGTGTGGATAAAACCGATTTTGGAAAAGGGGGTGGTGATGGACCGAGTTTCTGAATGATGCAGAATACTCTTACCAAGTCAAGAGATCATGGTTTTAATCCATCACCGTTTTTTAGCTCACTGCACCATCCCAGCTCAGAACCTGGCTATATGCAAATTAGTCTGTTCCTGTCCCAGTGCATGATGGGAACAGGGCAAACCAAACTACCAAGCCAATTCTTATACTGGGAAGGAAACAAGCTCCCGGGGACCGGTTTCTGGCATCACAGCCTTCTTCGGCCCGGTTTGCTTGAATCCTGATGGTGCAATGAGCAAGGGACTCACGTCTGAGTATACCCTCCCACACATAGTGTGGATAAAACCGATTTTGGAAAAGGGGGTGGTGATGGACAGAGTTTCTGAATGATGCAGAATACTCTTACCAAGTCAAGAGATCATGGTTTTAATCCATCACCGTTTTTTAGCTCACTGCACCATCCCAGCTCAGAACCTGGCTATATGCAAATTAGTCTGTTCCTGTCCCAGTGCATGATGGGAACAGGGCAAACCAAACTACCAAGCCAATTCTTATACTGGGAAGGAAACAAGCTCCCGGGGACCGGTTTCTGGCATCACAGCCTTCTTCGGCCCGGTTTGCTTGAATCCTGATGGTGCAATGAGCAAGGGACTCACGTCTGAGTATACCCTCCCACACATAGTGTGGATAAAACCGATTTTGGAAAAGGGGGTGGTGATGGACAGAGTTTCTGAATGATGCAGAATACTCTTACCAAGTCTCTATCACTGCAAGGAAACTTTTTATCCAGTGGAGGTTTAGCACACTGCCCCTTAAAGCCTTTACAAGTAAATGGACAACGCTGGACGACAAAATTTGTCCTGGGTGCAGCACGAACGTGGAGGATGGACGACACGTGCTGGTTTTTTTGCCCTGCGTACAAAAGACCGAGAAAGTACTGGCTAGTGCCACTGTGTAGGAATCTGGACTTCAGAAACTATTTACAATCATACAGAATCCTGAAGACAAGTACCCTGCACTATATTGTTTTTGCTGTAACCAAGTATCTAATGGCTATGTGGCAGATAAGGGGAAAAATACTGAAAGGGTAACTTTTAACTTCCAAATGTGCAATGAACTGTAATGAACTGTAGTTAACTGGGCCTTTAGTTTCCCAGATTCTTATATGCACTGAATTAATTAGTTCCAGATTCTTATATGCACTGAATTAATTAGTCCTTCGCTTCCTTGCATTGTTTTTATATTGTATGTTCGCATGTGTTTTATATGTTTTTACTGTATCTTTTATGGTCTCAAAAGGCCGAAATAAAGAATTTTTGGATTGGATTGGAATATATACAAACGAGTTAAAAACATTGCATGCACATGGAACGAAACCAGAATGATAGCCAGTTTTGCGAAAGTAGATATTGCAAGATGTTGGAATGCGTCGGACTACGTTTCCTAAATAGGACGTAAACCTCAATCGCCACAGGCAACCAGCCCTTTCAATTACACAAATAGCAAACAAAATAAGGAACCAGCATTACAACGGCTAAGTTATTTGAAGCATGTATCCTTATGCTTTGAAACGCATCCATGAAAACTGCCAGTGTTTTAGAAGATGTGCTGCTCTGCACACTACACAGCTTGGGGAACGTGACCAGGATTCAACAATAGAGCACACATTCATTTAGTAATGAAAGCTCACTACAAGTTGCAAGGACACAAGTAATGCTCAACAATATACAGTATGCACATAAATATATGTGTTTAGCCTTCTTTGATTGACAACTTTTCAGTAGATCGAAAACTGTTCCATTTGGTCGAGAATCTTGAATACACGCAGGTGCACTTGGAACCAACATGGGACCTACAATACACGGGCAGTAATTTATTTTTCCTTACGGCGAAGAACTTGCTGTAAAACACATTTTTTAGGCTTTTTGCAATTTTCCACAACTTACACAGGCACGCACTACGTCACACATACACAAAAATACGCATGCTCAAACACTAAAGGTGCATATTAAACAAGCAGGCAGGCTGATACAGACAAACATCAAAAACACATTGCAACGCAGGCATTCATTATAACACGTACGGAGCACACAAATGCAGGGAGCTGCGTCTGAATTTGGCCCCTTAATGAAAACTCGTGCTTTCCGAAAAATGAGGAAGCTGGTCTGGGACGGAAATTGAGCAGCTGGGACCGAGAGCGGAGGATCGATGCTGCTCTTTTTTAGGTTTTGCTTGGCAATGCGTACGAAGTACGCATGCGCTAGCAAAATCCTTATGTTTCTCTGTGGCGTCGGGTATCCGCCCCCTCCTCGCCCCCTCCTACCATTGGCTACCTCCATAAATGGAGGCTAGCCATTGGGAGCCGGATCTGTCCGTCAAGGCCGGACCAGATTCGGGGGCGTTCCCGAGAATTTTTCCCTTTTGGCCACATCATGCGGCTGTGGGCGGTGCTTTTTTTTTGGGGGGGGGGGGTTGTTTTGCTCATTTCTCCTGGAAGGCGCGCAATGAGGGACGTCTGCCTGGCATCGGCATCAGGTAAGCGGCATATTTTATTCGTGTTTCCCGCCCCCCTCCCGCTGTTCGTTCCTTTCCCGCACCCCCTCCCGCTCTTGTGTGCTCGTAGGTGCTTGTTCTCTTTCCTTTCCCGCACCCCCCTCCCGCTCTTGTGTGCTCGTAGGTGCTTGTTCTCTTTCCTTTCCCGCACCCCCCTCCCGCTCTTGTGTGCTCGTAGGTGCTTGTTCTCTTTCCTTTCCCGCACCCCCCTCCCGCTCTTGTGTGCTCGTAGGTGCTTGTTCTCTTTTTTTTTTTCAGGAGTCTCGCTCGCAGCTGGGAGGGAGCGCGTGGAGTGAGCGCTGCAGCAGTGCGAGGGAGGCTTCGAGGCGGCGCTTGTGTCTTCATAGCGTCTGCGCTCCCAGGGCTCCTGCCCACAGCTCATCCGGAGGGTCCTCTCCCTGTGAGGTGCCACCGCCTCTACCCTCGCAGATCTGCCCGCAGGAGGGTCACCGGCGTCGCTGCGTCTCCTGCCCGCCGGAGGACTTGAACCCGCGCCTCCCTCCTCTTTTTTCCCTCTCTATCTTCTCCCATCCTCCTCTCTCACTTTCGGCGCCCACATATGCCTTTTTGAGTAGCACTACAAGAATACACTCCTACGGCTTTTTGGTTTTTGACCAGGATACGCTCTACACTTATAGTCAAATGCAAAATGTTGGTACAATCCTGACTGTATTCAATGACATTGTAACCTCTCTGTTTTCTCAATTTCATGGTGTATATTTCAAAAACACGATGCCATTGTTTTAAAATCAAAAGAATCCTTTTCTGCTCTGAGAGGCAGTTGTGCACATGAGAGAATGTAGGTTTATGCAAAGCACAGACCAGGCGAGAATGACCACTACTCATCTATATAAATGAGAGTGCACACGGGCGCTTGTGATCTTTAAGCACCTGTGATGCCAGGCAGTGCTGGGCCACTTTTGGGTGACCCGTACACCCGGAAGTGAACTAAAGCCTTCCCAAGGAGGCCATCAGGGAACCAGGCAGGCTCCAGTTATATTTTATAGCCGGTGTTACACAGACCAGGCTCTGACAGGTTTGCTGTTTCCAAGCGCCCTGCAGTTTCCTGCCTCTAAAGGGTGTACATTGTAATGCTCTCCATTCCCATTTAACCCTTTCACTGCCAAACCCAGTGCAGGTTAACCGTAGATTTCCTTCAGATGGGCGCTGCGTCCTTCCTTCCAGGGCCAGACTGGCCGTAGCGGGCACTGGCCATTTGCCCGGTGGGCCGCTGGGGGGGGGGGGGGGGGGGGCGATGCGGGGATAGAGATTGTACATCGCCCCGCGCTGGGTTACATTGTTAAACTTTCATTATTTATTACATTTAAATGAACTTCCCCTGCACGCTCATCTGAATGAGAAAACTCATTCATTCGGACAGTGTTGTTGCTGGGTGCGAGGTTGTAGTGTAGGAAGTGTGTTTCTTTAAGCTGTACCAAACCCTTCCTTTCATCTTACTCCTACTTGCATCTGTGCTCCCTCATCCTTCTTTCCCCATCTCGAAGCTGTCAGAGCCTCGTGTCAGCTGCTGATGAGGCCCCAGCTGCTGTGCAGAGTGTGGCTCAGAGCGGGCAGGGCTGGGATCAGGTCACTCCATATCGTCCAGCCCTCTCCCGGTTCTCTCCACATTTACACCTTTTAATCGGGTTGATTTCATGATCACTGCAGCCGAGGGCTTTAAGCGGAAGGCACTGACTCTCTCAGACCCTGTCTGTCTCTCCATCTCCTCAACACTCTCTTCTCAGACTGCAGAGGCTCACAAAGACACTGCTGCTCCCTCCCAGCTCCTAGCGTAAACCTGCCTCAGTCATCCCTTGACCTTGCACTTAAAAGCTCTGGAGATGTGCCCACCACATGGTATTCATTCATGTATCCTTCGGGTACCTGTGTGTAGTTTCTCTTTTTAGGTTTTGCTAATTGCAGTAGCAGTCACAGCTACATCCGGGGTCCCGTGCCCATGTTGTCAGTCCTGCGCGCCTCCTGCGCGCCCATGTTGTCTGTCATGCTTGCCCCCTGCGCGCCCATGTTGTCAGTCATGCCCCCTTCGCGCCCATGTTGTCAGTCATGCTTGCCCCCTGCGCGCCCATGTTGTCAGTCATGCTTGCCCCCTGCGCGCCCATGTTGTCAGTCATGCTTGCCCCCTGCGCACCCATGTTGTCTGTCATGCTTGCCCCCTGCGCGCCCATGTTGTCAGTCATGCTTGCCCCCTGCGCGCCCATGTTGTCAGTCATGCCCCCTTCGCGCCCATGTTGTCAGTCATGCTTGCCCCCTGCGCGCCCATGTTGTCAGTCATGCTTGCCCCCTGCGCGCCCATGTTGTCAGTCATGCTTGCCCCCTGCGCGCCCATGTTGTCAGTCATGCTTGCCCCCTGCGTGCCCATGTTGTCAGTCATACTTGCCTCCTGCGCGCCCATGTTGTCAGTCCTGCTTGCCTCCTGCGTGCTCATGTTGTCAGTCATGCTTGCCTCCTGCGCGCCCGTGTTGTCAGTCATGCTTGCCTCCTGCGCGCGCGTGTGTGTGGCTCTGTGTGTGTGTTTGTGCTCTGTGTGTGTGTGCAAATGCAATAGGTCTCGCATTTGTGAGAGATTAAGCTATTGGCATTGTAAATGACAATGCCATTTATTTATCTGTTTTCAAAGCCAACACATAAATACAAAATTTGTCATTTACAATGCCAATAGCTCTAACTTTTACAAAGGCAAAACCGTTGCATTGTAAATGCTTGTTTAAGAAAGGCAGCGCTATGAATGGTGGCTAACGGCAATTTTAACGTGTCTAACGGCCATTTTACAAATATAGGGGCAGATTTATGTTAACTGGCGCATCCCCAGGGATGCGCCAGTTAACATGCGCCACAGTGCGCCACAGCTCCGCCACCCATGGTGCGCCGCATTTATGATGCGGCGCACCATGGGGCAAAAACGGCACAGATGCGTGACGCATCTGTGCCGTAAAGGTGACGCATTGCTGGAGTTGCGTCGCAAGCGCGACGCAGCTCCAGCAAGGCTCGGGGGTGCCCCATCTCCACAATGCTGCGTCAAGACCTACGCCTGCTTCAAGCAGGCGCAGGCTTTTGATGCAGCATTGGCCTGAAAGTGACTGAGTGAAATCTCATAGATTTCACTCAGCCACTTTTGCGAGGCGCACCTGCCCCGGAACGCCCACCCTGCGCCGGAACGCCCACAAGCGGCGCAGGGCTTTACAACGTGACGCATCTGCCTAGATGCGTCACGTTGTAAATCGTTCGTAGGGATGCGCCACGTTTACGCCGCCTTGCGTGACGCAACAGCGGCGTAAACGTGGCGCAAGTGCCTCATAAATCTGCCCCATAGTATTGTTGACAAATGTATAGTACAAATGCGTTCAAATTGAAAGCGAGATAATTTCATTTTCGAAATTACGATCCAGTTTGTTACCAAATATCCTAGGACTACCAAGGGAAATATTTTTTTAATTTGCCCTGAGATTTCACATTTTTATGACACTACAACTAAATGTAATTATATAGAGTATTGTAAACAAAGGCTGTCCATATGCGAAATACGAGTTTTCACTTGAATTTAAATCAAATATAGTTATTCTAAGATGGCCGAAACATTTTAATGGCTTAATGAAAGAAGCAGGCTTGTTAGTCCTTTCTTTGTTTCCTTGCCGTTTGTTCAGCAGCTGACAGGAAGCAGGTGGTGACAGTAGGAGGGGACAGTAGGAGAAGGAAGATAGTTTGGAGGATTCCCAATCCTCTGTGTGCCAGGAGCTGAACGTGGGGCCCTCATGGATGCCGAGTATAGGTAGACAGTAATCTTTCACTGTAAATGTGAGTGACTGATCCGTTGCCACCTGACCTCCTTTCGCTGTCCAGGTACGTGGGGCTGGGGGAATGTGGGTAAGAAGGTATAGACCCATGCCGACAAGTGAATATCGGCAAGCTACGGTGTAATAGAGGCATTTGGTATTAAAATGTATAAAGCTAAGTTCTGACGAAATAGCTGTTGGAGAGTGTGGAGTCTGTGAGGGACACAGATGGGTATTACAGAAAGCCTCAGAGGAGTGTACATCGGGTAGCGTATGGAGAACTGTCTGGAGAGTTGAATTCTAGGAGAGACACAGAATACAGATAATTTACTTTTGAGTGGCTACTAAGAAGTGGGCAGAGGGAAAGTGGTTGCTGAGGGACAGAGGCGCAACTAAAGCCACATTTCGGGAGGGTGGGGGCTTACAAAAAAATTCGGGGGGGAGGGTGCTGATTCTTCCAGCAATATGCAGAGTGGAGATGCAGGGGCTCTAAGAAGGGTTGAAAACACAACAAAGCCTCGTTAGCAAGTAAATGGTCTTTTAAAGACCTGTGAAGTACTCTGGTGCCACTGTGTGTGTGACCGGGAAGCTGTCTCAGCCGGGCCGATACACACAACAGGGGGGCTGAAGCCCTTTGAGCCCAATGGGTGTTGCGCGCCTGCGGAGGGATGATGAAAAAGTTGGTAGTAAGAGGTGCTGGAAACAAGTAGCGTGAGCATGCAATCCGGTTCACCAATGTAATGGTATGGCACACAGTCTTCGATTATATGAGCAGGGTTCACCGAAGCGAAATGGCAAGTGTTCCCCAAGCATACAAAACGCTCCACAACGTAGGACCAGCCTACCTCAGCCACAATTTACACCACCAACCCTCAGCCTCATTCCTTGTGTAAATACCCTGCATCCAAAGGACCAAGTCTGGTGGGCGCTCCATTTCCTGCACCGCCTCCAAATCATGGCACGATCTATTACACTACGTCAGGACTTCCTCTTTCCTTCTCGAATTCTTCAAGAAACTGAAGACATGGCTATTCGACTAGGAGCCCGATCAGCCTATACACCTACTCCTGTGCCTGGATACTCCTCGGATGATAAGCGTGCTCTACAGATCTGTAAGAAAATGTGTTTCTAGCTGGCAGAGGTATGCACGCTGTCCAAGTAGGGACCACAATCCTGGTCAGAGTAATCCTAAATTATCCTATGCTCACCCCGTGGTAGCTTGGCACAGAGCCGGCAGGCTTAACTTAGAAGGCAATGTGTAAAGTATTTGTGCAATAACTCATTCAATAACACAGTAATGCATCACTAAAAGACTCCACAACAGTTTAGAAAAATAGAGAATATTTAACTGGGTAAACAAGTCCAGAATTATCAAAATCCATCAAGTATAAGTTGAGTTATTGGATGTTGAAAAAATAAATGCTATTAAGCGCTTAGAAGCAGGTAGTGCTAAAAATGTTACTTCAGGTCGCGAGTGACCAGTGCAAATCCAAAGTTAAGGGCAACCGCAATGGAGTGCGGGCCAGGTACATGGACCAACTCGGGCCCGCTGAACACAGTACCTTGATCATAGGGCGCAGTCTGCAAGGCTTTGCGGCGTCTGTTCTGAGCGGCTGTGCGGTGAGGCTTTGCAAAGCTTTGCGTTGTCCGGCATTAGCTCTAAGAGCTGTCAGCTGTGCGACGAGGCCTTACGTGGGAGGCCCAGTACTTGGAGTAGGCACCTTAGGCAAGAGTAGGATTCTCAGGAGGTAGAGACTGCACCACCAGCACAACTGCAAGAAGTCTTTTGTGTCTCTGAGACTTCAGAAACAGGAGGCAAGCTAACAAGCACTTGGAGATCACTTTGGAGGGAAGGCAAAGTCCAGCTCTCCTTCCAGCAGAGTCAAAGAGCATCAGGCCGTAGGGTTACAAACAGAAACACTGTCTTTCCAGAAAAACAGTCTAGTTGAGTCCTTTGCACAGCACTGCAGTTCTTCTGACAGAGATTTGGTGTAAATCAAGATTTGTTTGATTTGATGGAGCTAGAGACCCAGCACTTATACCCATATGGGCCTTTGATGTGAGAGAAACTTGAAAGAGTGGTTTTGAAGTGCACCAGTATCCCTTTTAATCCCAGCCCTCACTCCAGACTAACAGTGGGGGGTTAGCAGCCCTATGTATGGGGTCAGGTCACTACCCTTTGAAGGGTAAGGGTGAGTCCCATCTGCCCAGGAAGACCCATCGGAATGCAGATGAAGGCAGATGCAGATCACACCCAGCCCGTGCCTGTGTCTGTCAAGAAGGAATGCACAAAGGGATCTGTCACCTAGCCCAGATGTGTATTAGCTAGAGATAGACTGTAAGGCACACAGAGCACAACGTGCAGAGAAATGTCCATGTTCTAAAAGAGCCATTTCTAAAAAAAGTTATGTTAAATCCGACCTTACCAGTAAAGAGGATTTATCATTACTTTTCCAAAAGATAGGAAACAGGAAAAAGGTTCTCCTTTCTGATCAAGAATTACAGCATAAAGGTATTTTAAGGAATTGCTACTTCTGGCTTATGAGAGGAGTAGGCACAGCAGTGAAAAACGAATTTAGATGTTTGTCACTACCAGGGCATGTAAAACGCAGAAGTGCATATCCTGCCTTTTACTTACATAGCACCCTGTCCTTTGGGTTACCAAGGACCTTCCTTGGTGGTGACTTATATGTAGTAAAAGTAGAGTTTAAGGCTTGGCAAGTAGTTTTAAATACCAAGTTGAAGTGGCTGTAGCATACATACTTGTGGGCACTGCAGTGGCAGGTCTGAGACATGGTTAAGGGACTACATAAGTGGGTGGCACAATCAGTGCAGCTGACCCACTACTAGCATTTGATTTGCAGACCCGGGCCACATGTAGTACACTTCAATAGGGAACTATAAGCAAATTAAATATGTCTATTGTGTATGAGTCAATGTTACCATGTTTAGGGGAGAGAGCACAAACACTTTAGCACTGATTAGCAGTGGTAAAGACCACAGAGTCCTAATGCCAGCAAAAACAAGTACAGAAAAATGGCAGGAGGCAGGCAGAAATTTCGAGGAAGACCACCCTAAGGCTGTCTGGTCTAGCAAAATCCCTTTAACCTAACATAACACCTGGAGTTAACTGAACGATGGTCAAGAGAAAAGACCGTGGAATCCACGCATATTGCTGGCAGTAAAACATTGCATATGCCATCTTGCTCTGGACACCCAAGCCGTCCTCAATCAAACCTGAAAAGCAGGGAAGTAGTGTCAAACTGTGGTGCGTTTGGGAGTGATTAGTAGGTAATTAGTATAGGCAAGAATTAAAACCATATCATAACCTCATTTGCTGCCATACGCAAGGTGCATCCTTAAAAATTCATTAAATAAGAATGTAAATTATTCACAGAATGAATACATGAACTTATTTCATAAATGATTACTTGGAAGCATTACAAAAATGTAATAATAAAAAAAGTGAAAGCCTGTTAATAACATATGAAATGTTCAATATAAAGATTAGCAAAAATAATTCATATGATCAATTAACTCAAATCTTACTCTGCAAATCCCTAGTTCATCATGTCGCATTTCCTTTCAGATCTACTAGTTAAAGCTGTCGCTTTCCTACTACCATCAACGACAGTCTGTTCCCATATCTCCCAACAGGCATTTATTTAACAGTCATTGAACTGCATACAATAAATGAACAGGTGGGAACGGTCCTCCCTCTTGATAAACTGTGCTATGCATGTGGTGGATTGCCTTAAAATTACTTCAACTGTTCGAAATTATTCCAGGAGTTAAATCTTCTCAAAATTATTTCAGTAATTTTTCAAATCAAGCCAGCTCGATTATATCACCGGAGTTAAACCAAAGTGAAAATGTGTATTCACAATTAAACATTCCTTTTAAAAAAAAAAAAAAACATTGGCCTCAGCATGCTGCAACATGATGACATACATTCTAGGAAGCAAAAGAGCAGGTGAGCTATATATTCGTTTTTGTAAGTGGAGAATCTACAAATCGTTGGGTCGATTGTGCTGTTCTTCCAGTTATCTCTATAGTAATTGATAGGCAGGTGCAAATATCTTGCACACATATTTCTCCTGCATGCCCTACTTTATATTCCATGTGTGAGGTTTTGTAAGAAGAAAGTATGGGCTTTTAACTGATCAAAAGGCTCTAAGGTTTCTATGTCATATATTCTTGCCAGTGCCACAACTTGTCTTTTTAAGATGGACTTTAATGCAGAGTAAGATAGTGAGATATGTTGGAGGGTATCCAGATTCAGAAGTAAATCGCTTGTAGCCGAGCCTATATATCTAGCCATGTCATAACCTGGCACCTTGAAAATCTCTTGTAGAACCACCTTTAATGATCCATCTTTTGCATGCATTAACTGGTAGTAGCATTTAATAAAGGAAGACTTACATTCTACAAACCAAATTCCATTCATATCTGGGCGCAACAGATGTACTGGGGTAGCCTTAAAATTTGTCTACATATAATGCATTGCAACTTATCTAGCGTTGGGCGAATTTAGCTGGGAAGGCTTGATGACCATATGAGATTGTGGAGTTCAGCTTTGCTTTTATAACCATTATGGAGAACTCTGCAAAAGGGCTGTTCAGTTTGTGTTTAAGCGGCAGAGGATGAAAGTTAGGTCGCTGGCTTTTTTATTAATAGATGTTAAGTGACTAACAGGTATACCCAAATCCGCAAGCCAGATTCCCAGAAAACAGTATGACGTTGTATAAGCGATCTGAGCTATGCCAAATTTCTATGAAGGCTTTGATTTGTTCTTATGTTTTCCAAAGGCATCACTTTGGATTTATTTCTACTTGCCACCCCCTTATTTCTGAATGCGCAGGAAGGAGTTCTCAATAAATTACAAACAGTACAAAATGCTGCAGCCAGAACGCTACTGTCTATCCCCAAGTTCGCATCTGTGTCCCCGTACATCAGAAAACTCCATTGGCTCCCTATCAGGAGCCGAATCAAATTTAAAGCTATGTGTATAGCTTATAAGACCCTGAACAACACAGGACCACAGTTTTTAAAAGAAGCTCTCCGTCCAGTTGAACAACATAGGATTTTACGGTCCTCTTCAGCCTATCTGTTGAAAGTCCATCGAACAAAGAGGGCCAACTGGGGAGATAGACGCTTCACCATTGCCACGGCCAAACTGTGGAATACTTTACCGCTCCACATTAAAACTGCTCCCACGCTTCTAAAATTTCGTAAAAGCCTCAAGACATGGCTATTTTCCTCCTCCTAACCTCCCGCTCAGACATGACTATCTTACGCCTTAACTCCCCCGACATCTCTTAGTGAGTTCTATGAATTTAGCGCCGAGACACCCTCACGGGTATTTGTTTGCGCTGTAAAAATTGCTAAAAATAAATAAATAAAAATAAATAAATAAATTTCTTAAATTGTATTGTTGAAGTTATTCCAATGATCCCTGCAGATCTGTTTTTGTTAGATCCAAAATGGCTAAGTTGCACGCATTTTGTAGAATCAAAATATTATGAGGACCTATTCTTGATGGGAATGCCATCGCTTTTTTAATGCACTTGCCAGGTCCGCACTGTACCGGTTTGACAGTAGGGGGCTAAAACACAGCCTTGTTCAATGCCCCTTTTCGTGTAAATCTAAACAGTATTTGTAATACTGATCTTTTTTGTCAATGTGATACCAAACATGCCATGTATTTTACATGGGTTCATATGTAACATAAATAAATGTACACTTCGCCCTTACGCTAACATCTCTCCTGCATAATGCATATTGCATATCCATTTTCGGTTAAAGGAGTAAAAGTTTGATGCAAAACTTGAGCATAATTAAAAAAATATAATTTATGCATTTGCTAAATATTATCATGCCTGGTGTAAGCAAAAACTCAAACAAAGACTGTTACTGCTACTTTAAGAAGCTATAAACCGCTAGTCTTTATTTTTGGAACTTATTAGGTTGTATGTTATTTTAAATGCAGTTATTTGTGCATAATTATGCAACGTGTTCCATAAAGACACACTTGCCTTTTAACTTGTGGGGAACACAGAGGTTTAGAATCATGTTATGATTTTGATAGTTGTGTGAATGGGATTACCGACTGTGTGAGCGTTATTCGAAAACAGCAATAAACGGAGAATTACAAATAGAAAATAAAAAGAGCATTTAATAGTTATTTTACATATTGTAAATCCCATTTATATTTATAACATATTAAGGAGAAGATAACCTTTTATAAATTACATCACTTTAAAACAAAGGGGAGGTAAGCTTGCTTGGTACTTTAAAAAAGAAAAGTTTTTCAATCTGCAAAACAAATGTTCTACACTTAATGTGCTAATGCTTTGCTTGGGTGTTAAAGCTCTAACATTGGCTTGTAATTGTAGTGCTATATGTTTCACACTCCCACAACAGCTGTTAGACATGTTAACATGTAATGGATTGAACGTTCTTCTCCTGGTCTACATCCCCTCCTGCTCAGCCCATAGATACAAGAGTTAAACCTACATAGAAAGCTTTCCCATGGATTTTTTTTAACAAAGTTATACTTCAAGAACAAAAGATATCTTGATTGTTTTGAAATTAAATATTGTCCACAAGTCAACTTTTAACAAAAGACATCATGAATGTATCCTATCCTTTTTCACATATATTTTTGAGAAGGACCACAATTCTGAATATTTTAAAAATTCCAGAATTAATGAGTAGATCAATAATAGAAAATAGAAACAGTGACCTGTTGAAAACAGAGGTGCATATAGTGATAAGATGTTAAAAACGTCTAATAAGTTTAGAAAAGAGTTATCTTTCTGGGTATTTGATTCGAAACAGAGTAAGAGTATGGCTCCCACTTTATTGTCTCACTCTCAAAAGCTACCTTAAAAAAACATTTTTTTGTTGTCAGTGGAGATTTCTACCTAGAAGTGAAAGGAACCCCTTCTGTACATGGCTGAATTCGAACAGTGCTTCATATTTGCCATCAATCCTTTCCGCAACAATATCACAACTTGGTATAAGTATATTAATGACATTTTCTGCATCTGGACCCGGACAACACAAGAGTTGAGCACATTTCAATGTGACTGAATGACCTATCTATAAGCATTAAACTTAACATGACTTCCGATCAGCACAAATTGAACTTTCAGGACAACTGGATTAAGACACAAAAGAATTCCCTGATACCATCACTGTACACAAAACAGACAGACAGTAACTCCACTTCATTATAAAATCTTTCCTCCAAAGAAGTCTCCGGGATAACCTTCAATGCGCCCTTTTTGATCTCATATATCATAAGTGTATGACCAAGTAAGATTACTTCAAACATGGCAAATTTTTAATTGAAAAACTGAAAAGAAGGCGGCTCCTGCTGAGGTTGCTAAAAAGCGCTTCCAATAGAGCTAGGTTAACTCCTTGTAATACCCTTCCCTAAAAAATTACAAAGAAGGAATCTCCCAGAATCCTATGTCACCACATATGGTCAAATCCCTCAATAGAATTATCAGTCGTATCAGCCATTTATTTTAATCAACCATCTGTCAACCTGCAAAAACACTTGGCATTGCAATACTCTCTTAAAACACTGGAGTTTGCAAGGTATGTCTACTCTAGTTTGCATGATGCATTAACAGCCTGTTGCACATTCAACACACTCTTCTCTCTGACCCAGACAGGACAACCTGAAGGAAACACCAGAACTCATACCAAAATGTTAATTCAAAGTGTCCTTTCTCCATTGCAACACGTAAAATAGCAGCATTAACACCACTTCCTTCTCCTCCATATAGACTGATATCAGAGTTTATATTCCTTTCTTACCAGATCGCGAAGGTGTGATTCCCACTTGTGGTAACAACACCTTTACACTGCGTGCCTTTCTTTGTTTCCTTTCTTTAGTTTTTAAAGGATTCCCTTACCTTCGTCTTTTAGAAAAAGTATTGACCCTGTCTCATGTCCTGAGGAAACCCAGAATCAAAGAGGTTGAACACAATAACAGATCAGAATGTCACTGAAAGACACAATCAACTGGGGTCATCAATAATGACATAATGAATACCCACACATTGCCCCATTGGTCCCTTAAGCTTGCTTTTCCTGAACTTTGTAATCAAATACCCAAAATGATAATTGTATTCCCTCACTATCGGAAGTGGTTTGGACTGGCATCTCTTTTTTTTCTCATGGTGATAGTTTCTCTTGTGTATTATTGAACAATGGATTAATTCCTTCATTTCTTTATTAATCAGTGTTTCACAATTGGGGTCCTTCTCACCAACTTAAAAGATTCTGTGATATATTTATGATTTATCTTATGGAGAATATATTGATTCCTGAACAGCTGAGATCCGTTGTTCTTGTCATATACCTTAGTTGAAAACTACCCGTAGAAACTCTCTGTGTATGTTTCACTGATACTGTGGGTCAACCTTCTTCAGCCTTGTAAGCCTACCATTGTACATGATTAACTATAGATACAGGAGCTTAGCTCTATTTCCTCCCTCAGCCTTTGATATGTCCGGCCAGAGTAAACAATGTGAAGGTCTGACTCTGTGGCTCCTTATTATTGTTGAGGCCTAAGCGTGGGACACTGTGACGAGGAGGAACACAGATGGCTGGTGAGCAGTCTAATGGGTTGGCAAGTGTATAGGGTGCTGGGAGAGTGGTTAATGAGCAGCATGCAAGGCACTGGGTGATGTTAATGGGGGGTTTCACAGTTTTGCTTATGGTGTGTTTTGGGAAAGATGCTGGTTGGATGGGCTTCTTGCAACAGTTAATTCACAAGAGTTTGAGAGATTTGAAAGTTTACTACAGTCCTCAACTCCCACCCTCCTCCCCCCACCCTCAATGTACTTACCTCCAGTGGCTGAGTTTGGTTCCCATCATTTACTGTTGATTGTCTTTCCAGATGGAGCTCATTCAAGAAGAATTATGTGATCCATCGGCTGGTGAGTTCATACTGTAGTCTTTTGATCACTCATTAAATTAGATATTAATTTGGAGGACACTGCAATTTACAGTTAGATTTTTAAAAGATACAGCATTCTGTTATTTAGACAGTGCTTTTCCCCTATTGTGATTTTACATTAAAACATCTATATTTCTCTAATAGGTAATCAAGCAAACAATGATGTAATTAAAGTCTTCCGGGCAGGGCTATTAGACAGTTGTCTTTATTTGCTAATGTCTTTTGATTGTGTGACATTCTCTCACGTATTTATGGCTTTGATCCACTAGGTCCGCTTTATCAGTCAGCAATGCTTCTACCACAATCTCATTTCATGTGAGGGAACATTTTGATTTGGGACTCCCAATTCCCATTTAAAGTAGTTCTCCCAGACTGATTTTAATGTCTATTCCTTCTTACAATGCTAACTACTTTACCAAATGCTAGATGTATTTTACATACTCTCTTTTCCATTGGCTTGTAACGCTTGCATTATGTATATAGCTCTTAAAATGCAGGCTACCCAAGCTCTTGATGATTTATTTCAGGTTGAACTTTGCTTCAGGCTTTTGACAGACATTTTTAGGTCTCGCCTAGCGTTGAAGCGCTTGCTGTGCTCACTCTGCGAGATCTATTGACATATGTAAACTGGGCCACACTGTGTTATAGAATTGACTTGAACCGTCACCTTTCTTCCTGTTGTGAAACAGGTAGCAGGTTTACTGCTGGATTTTATTTCCGAGGCTACGTCGTCTGATACAGCTAGGTGAAGACCCCATGGCCCCCGCAGATGCTGGGAGATACCCCACGGATGCTGGGGGGCACCCTACGGGAAGGCCTGTTTTGTCCAGGGCCCTGTTTTTTTTTGTGTGTGTGTGTGTATAAATAAGAATACACTTTTCGTAGGGGATGCCATTGATTCACAAATTGCCCTTTAAAAGCCTCCTGGAATTTGTGGTCCGTTTAAATGATTAGTTTCTGCTCTGTTATCAGATAATGACACATTGTTGTAGAAAAGGACAAAAGGCTGGTGAGTTTCCTGAAAATCACCTCCCTGCGTGGCTCTGTGACGCAGAGCCTGCTTGCACCACATGGTCATATGACCTCTTTAAATAGTTTTACATTTTGTTCGATAAGTACAAGTTTCAGCATCTTCTTCATGCCAGAATCACAAGAGTCACCTCAGGTTATCCACATAGCTTGTGGGGGGTTGACGTTCATGATACTCTGTCTTAGGAGTTTTTATAGCCCAGCATGTGACTTCTCCACTGTCAAGGTGCTCACGGCTTCACGAGACGTTTGGCAGTTAGTCATTGCTGGTGTAGAGCTGAAATCATGTGACCTGGTAACACGCAGGCACAAGGTTTTCAAAATCATTTCAATGTTGCTAGCTTCCACCATCCCGGAAGCGCACATTTTACTATTTGTGCCCATGGGCGTTGATATAACCGGATGTAAACATCTGGGTGTTGCGCTGAGGTTTTTATAGTATGTCCTAGTTACCATGACGCAGTTGCCCTAACTGCATCAATCCAGCAGTTCACTCTACCCTTGCTCTAAATTTGGAGTATCTGAAAGCCTGCGACTCCAAGCTCTCGGCAGACGTTGTAAATGTCTACACACTACTTTTAATAGTAGCGCCAAAGTTCTTGGCTGACAAGGTGAGGGGCATAAGCAGGGCTTGTTTTTTAATCAAACTGTCTTGGACCATGAACATGAAATAATTTATAGTGTGGGGGTAATAGCCCGATGACTGAAGAACCCGAAAGGTTTATTCTAGCGCTGCTTTCATAGCTTGATGGCTCTTCTTATGCTCTTGTGTTCTTTTCTGGTCATTAACCCTAGTTCCAGAAAGGGTCCCAAGGCTGCAACATTGTTCTTCCATGATTAAGAGTGCACCTTCAGAGTCTCATTGCTCTGGCCTAGCGCCGGGAGTCCTTTTGCTTCGTATATGTGGGTGCTGCACTTTTCTCCTACAAACATACATTCAAGCATGCCTAGGCATGTTCCCTGTGGACATGGCAACGTAAGCTCAGAAAATAAAGTACCTTTTGCACAGTCAGGTACTATTATGATCACTTGACACTCCCTCTAGAGAGAATAAATACAGAACACTCCTGAAGTGCGTGTGCAAACGTGCAAGGTTCTTTCCTGTCTTGAGACATTCCATGCAGTAGTGTGCATGTATTTAGTAATATGTAGCAGAGAAAGTAAATTTCTGGATCGAGACCACGTATTTCAAGTGTCTACCGATGTGTCCACATGGGACCTTTGTCAACGGTGCTATGTTTGATTTGGGTGTCTGAGACGAGTCGGTGCTCAGTGAGTCAGAATATTTGAGGATGCCCAGACAAGTACTTCTTTAGCACAATGCCCAGTAGATTAGCTGCACACTGTGTTTAGTGTGTCAAACTTCTCCATTGACCCTTGTGATTGGGCTGACCACCACGCCATCACCTTTCACCTGCCCAGACCCACAAGACATGGACACCTCAACCCGTGATTCCCAAACGATGGCTTAGAGACACCAAGAACCTTGATCACGAGAAACTGGCAGCGCGTTGTGAGACTGACCCAGATCGGAGCTCCGATACACTCCTTCGGCGAGAGACGAGCAACGACCTGGACCCTGCACTACAAGGCTCCACTCCATACAGACGTCCCCTCCCGTTTTAAATTCTTCATTACCAGACGGCCATACTACGGCTGTCTCGAAACCCGCTAACCGGGTTGGAATTATCACCGGTCCTTCAATACCCGCACTACGCGTTTTAAGCCCTGAAGAGTCACAGGCATTGACCTGTTGACGAAACACATGTCGGCTGGCGTTTTGTTTTCCTCATGAACATCTTCACATAAACATCCCTTAAGAAAACCACTGGTGTCAACTGTAAAAAAAAAATTAATAACTTTTGAGTCTATATGTGTGCCCAGGATTTGTGCATGTTTGTTTGGCGAAGGGCTATCAGCTCTTCCCTAATTCGGGGGTTTTGGGTCTACCTCTGACCTAGCAGCACCACATGCTTTTGTTCTCCATTCTGTGAATAACCGACAAGGTTACCTGCACGTGCGCCACTTCCCTGCTACCCTAAAACCCTGCGCAGAATCAGCTCTACCTCTTCTCTCCGCGTTGTCCTCCCAAACCTTACCCAAAAACCTAGCGCACTGGTCCAATTTGAAAATCTATGACGAACACTCTATCTCGAAAATTCTTGCCTCCTTAAACCCGAACAATCACGTCAATGATCCTCTCCCATCTAACTGCCTAGCTTCAGCCTCTCAGGCCATCATCCCTTCCTGGACCTCAATAATTAACGCCTCCCTCCTCCAGGGCTCAATTCCTGATTCGCTCAAGGCTGGCCAAGTTGTCCCCAACCTAAAAAAAAACATGCTGGACCCTGCTTCCGCTGAGAACTATAGACCCATATCTAACATCCCACTCCTAGCCAAAGATCTGGAAAAATGTGTGCGACAGCAACTTAGCCTACACATCAACAAATTTCACCTATTAGATGACTTCCAATCTGTGTTCAGATCGGTTCACAGCACGGAAATCACCCTCCTCCACATTGTAGATGACACTCTCCAAGCCCTCGACCAAGGCAAAACCTTCTCTCCTAATCCTTCTAGACCTTTCCTCTGCCTTTGACACGGTCAACCATCAATTTCTCCTTGAACGCCTCAAACTCGGGATGGGGTTGGAGGACACTGTCCTTGAATGGTTTAGATCCTTCCTCCAAAACCGCTCACAGAGAGTCCTCATCAACGGTAATCTATCCGCCCCCTCTCCGGTTACGGTTGGAGTCCTCCAAGGATCAACTCTCTCCCCTACCCTCTTCAACCTTTACCTTGAACCGCTCACCGAGGTTCTACGTGCCGCCAATATCTTCTACCATATGTACGCCGACAATACACAAATCTACATAAAAATCTCTTCCCCATAGGACATTTTCTCCCTGAATGAGGCCTTGAAGCCGACAGTCCACTGGCTCACCGCCATCCAGCTTAAACTCAACGCAAATAAAACTGAATTTCTTCTGATCTCTCCACCCAAACCCAATCCAGACATCCAGGAATGGATCAAGACCATCTCAGCACTAAACTGCCCTCCTACCATTGTTGACTCGGTGAAATCCCTTGGAATAACCCTGGACGGCAGCCTGAACATGCGTGGCCATATAAACTTGATGGCCAAAACGGCTAGATTCCACGTGAGTTACCTAAGAAACCTAAACCCCTTCCTCGATGTGTCCGACCTTAAAACGGCAGTACAGGCACTAGTCATTTCCAGATTAGAATATGGATGCTCTACTCTTGCAGGGCTACCCAAGAAATCTCTGGCCCCATTGAAAGCCTGCCTCAACACCACCGACAGACTCCTAACCGGCTCAAAGAAACTTCGACCACATCTCTCCCCACCTCAAAGCGCTGAACTGGCGTCTCCTAGAGGCCAGAATCCAATTTAAACTGGCCTGCATTACTCACAAAGCTCTTTATACCAACTCCTCTACATTCCTGGCACAAAAACTCTTGATATCAGGAGGACCCAGAAACTCCCGTTCTGCCAAAGACCTGCTGCTGCTACCTGCAAGCTTCCGGGGAAAAAAAACCTACAATCGGGCCTTCACTGGGGCTGCGCCAAGGATTTGGAACTCTCTCCCACCTGCCATCAGAAGACTTCCATCCTTGGCACACTTTAAGAAGGAGACCAAAACCTTCTTAATGGGTAAATACGTCGCCTAATGAACACGTTACATTATTATCTTTCTATGGATGATACCTATTCCTGCACTCCTGGGCATTCCCCCAAGAGTGGAGACTATGTGCCTTCTTGTACAATGTATCTACCTGTTTTAATTTCTTTCCCACATGTAGCCGGGACTTTAGACTACGTGTTTTCTTGCATTATGTATCCCCTATTTTGCCCAATTGATCCCTCCCTTCCCATC
Source organism: Lissotriton helveticus (assembly GCF_964261635.1). Taxonomy (NCBI): domain Eukaryota; kingdom Metazoa; phylum Chordata; class Amphibia; order Caudata; family Salamandridae; genus Lissotriton; species Lissotriton helveticus. Next base: position 885,778,707 of record NC_136072.1, read on the forward strand.
GCTTTGTACACCACCCTTAATACTGTAAAGCGCTCTGATACCCTCACGGGTCTGGTTTGCGCTCTATAAAATAAATAAATAAATAAACATTGGGCCTACTCACTGTATGGTGTTTTTAATGTGGTTATTTGTTCCCTATTGTGACGAATCGCTATAGACCCCCGGGTGGCCGGAGGACTGATGCTGGTTTCAGGACCACCTGTTTCAGTATGATGTTGCAGCTTTTGTGCTCTAAAGGGATGAGCAATATCTGTCATTTTAAGCCGTTTTTATAGATTCACACTAGTGTTCTGGTATTTAGACTCGCTAATGTTAGACAGTGGGTGGGGATGAACACTGCAAACCTAAAGCGTAGCTGGGTCTAGTAGGTTGAAAATCTGATCTGAATTAGTGTGTGACTATGCACATTCGGATGGCTCCAAAAGGGACTTCTGGAAAGTTTTTTTTCTCCACTGCTGGCCCCTGGTTTCTTGCTCGTGGACAAGACCACATGCTTGTTGTTTCAGTGACCGATTTCAGCATAAACAGTATGAAAATGGTGTCCCATGCATGCAATTCACACAGATGTGAGAGAGACACTCCGTAAACTGTAAATTGCTCAAAGACGTCCAAATAACAATACATCAAAGGGATTAATATTCCACATTATCCAAATAAACTGTGCATTTTATAAACAAAAACTAAGAGAACACGCATTTGCAATGCAATAGGTCTAACATTTTAAAACCTATGACCTATTGGTATTGTAAATAACAATACCTTTTAATATTGCAGGTTTTTTCAACACACAAATAAAATGCATTGTCATTTACAATGCCAATAGCTCAAAATATCACAATTGCGAGACCTATTGCATTGCAAATGCTTGTTGTGAGAGTAGGTGTGAGTGTGTAGAATTAATGCATCTAGACAATTTCTGCGTTGCTTGAATAGATCTATGATTAAAAACCAGATGTATCAGGGCCCATGAGGTGATAGAAATTCCATTATCATATCATTGTTCTTGGATGATGTCCTTTTTGGGGTTTTTCATACTTGTGAGATCTATCAAGCTGCTTAGTTGTCGATTTGTAATGTGCTTTTTCTGTTCAAGTCAAAAAGGATACCTAAAGCTTAAACCTTTGTTTGGGGGCTAATGCAGGAGCCACGGAGAATGATTTTTGAGTATGTAGGTGGACAACTTTGATACTAAGATTTGTTTTTTGTTTTGTTGTCACTGTTAAGACTTCACTGATTAGCCTCTATCAATTGTCTGATGATTGGAGTTTGAGAGTATCCATATTGGATTGTGTCAACAGACACTTCAAAGAAATTTGAGTTTTCCACATATTTATTGAAACAATTTCGAAGTTTGACAAATAAGATCATGTAAAGCATTTAGCTAGTTGAAGAGTACTAAGATAATGCTTAACGCTTGAGAATTCCCTAGGTTGAGGTTGTATTTGGTGAGCTAAATTCTCCAGTGATGAGTTGAGATTGCCTGCTGCTCCAGAGGAGCTAGACCATTTTTGTACTCTGTTGTCGGTATTCATTAAAGTTTTATTTTAGTGATAGATTGTGTAAATATTGGTAGAAAACCTCAGGAGGTCAAGCAAAGCTTTGTCACTTTTGCCAGTGTTAGTAGTCATTCCGGCCCTTGCAGTAGGACCACTTTGTTTCTTCCCTTTGGCTGTATGCACGATTGTCAATCACCCTTAAAGTTCATGTTCTTGATCGCCTTTATTATTTGAATGGAGAGTCCTAATTCCAGAATGTTCTTTTAGAAAGGGGTTTTGCTTCCAGTTTGGGTCGTTTGAGCAGGAGTGTGTCCTTGCTTGTTTTTGTGAAAATAGTATGCTTCTGTGAGGATGATTATTGTTGGTTCTAGCTGATTGACATATTAGTTGGCCACCAAGGCTGAGTACAAGGATAATTATGGTATGTAGGGAAGCTTTGGAAACCAGGTTTACCATAAGATTTTAATTGGCTTTCTAGAATGTGCAGCAAGTCGCTGCTTTTAAATCAGGAAGTGGGTTATTTTATCTAGTCTGTGGGTAGGTAAATAGCAGCTATATCAGACAGTTTTTCTGGCACACACATTTTGTTTTCTACTTAAAAAGAACAGAACTGACATGTTGGGATTTTCTTTCTGAGAGAAGGCTTGTATGGAGAAAATCCTAACGTAAGCACATATTTCTGATATGTGAGCCTATCAAGAATCCATGGTATGGTCACTTGTGTTGGTCTTTCCATTACTATTTACTGATAAAGCCTTAATGTTTAACCATCATTCGAGTCCACATTTACTTCATTATACTTTCAAATGTATTAAACTTGACTGATAATGTCATATAATTCTGTATTCCAATACTCCTCTCAGCGATATCCAAACCAGGCTTTCAGAGGTTCACAAAATTAATCTTCTAAGGGAGGACCAAGCCATGTTTAGACAGCACTGGGGGCCTTATTTCCCCCCACCCCCTCCCAGATTGACCAAAAGGCAGTTGTCTCAACATGCACATGTTATTAACATTTGGTTAAATGTCAAATCGTAATTATTATTGGGTTGGCTAGCCTACCTCATTAGCTTCAGGTTTTATTTGAAATTATTATTAAAAAGTATTTTATCCTTGCTGGGTCGCATAGCTGCTGTAAAAATGACTATTCACCCCCAAGATCCTGTATGTCCTGCAGACTGTCCCACTCACCCAACCACCACACTACCTGTGTAGACTGCTGAAAAGGATAGAGACCTACATATGGGATGAGGGGTGGCAAGAGGCCACAGTTGGATCTTAAGAGAGCCTACCTGCCTAAGGCAGAGGGTGGCCTGGGAGTTTTAATGTAATGTAAGGGAATTTTATATAGCGCTAAACTGTCACCCAAAGGGTATCCTGGCGCTAAGATTGTCCGAACAGCAGAGGCGGAGAAAAACATCAAGGCAGAACAGAATCTAAGCTCTTGGGAACAGGGTAGTCTTCAGCCTCTTCCTGAAACAAGATAGAGTATTAATTTGCCTAAGCTCTAAAGGAAGAGCATTCCACAATCTAGAGGCAGTAAAAGTAAAGGATCGGGCGCCCATACGTGCCCTCCTGATTTTGGGAACACTGATCAAACGTGCCGCAGAAGAGCGAAGTGCTCGAGTGGGCACATACCATACAAATTTTCTCTGGAGCACTCTGGGTCCAATCCCATGGACAGCCCTGTGCACAATACAGAGAGCCTTAAATTGTATTCGCTGTACAACCGGCAGCCAATGAAGGTCCCTGAGGGCCATGGAACGCTCTCCATGGCCGATTCAGTGCAAGTTTTGCAGCCATAGTTTGTATTCTGTGCAATTTCCTAAGTAAGAAGTCCGAAGCATCCAGGAGCAGAGCATTACAATAGTCGATTCTACTCAGGACTATGCACTGAACCACCTGAGCTCTAGTGTCCGAAGGCAAAAACGGTAGAATCTTGCACAAGACCCGTAAAAGGGACATACAGGTGCCCACCGTTGTATTCACCTGGGAGTCCAATTGGAGATTACTATCCATCAGTACTCCAAGGTTACGTACTGTTTTAGCAGTTACCAAGGAAGTATTGGAGGAGGCAGGCCAGAAATTTGTGGGAAGGGGACTTTGAATACTACCTGCCGAACAGCATAAAACCTCAGTTTTACTTTTGTTAAACTGTAGGGAGTTCCATTTCAACCAAACTCCCACTTGCTGTAAACAGTTATGGAATTTTTCCCTAGACACCACAGTATTGCCCTCAAGAGTGAAAACAAGTTGAGTGTCGTCAGCACAATTAATAACACTGATTCCAAAAGTTCTTATTAGGGAAATGATTGGACGAAGATAGAGATTGAACAGAATGGGGCTGATGGCCGAGCCCTGAGGAACCCCTTGTTTAACCGCTCTATATTGAGAGAAAAAAGGGGACAGTCGCTGCCTGCTGCCTATTAAAAAGGTACGAAGCTATCCAATCACAGGCCCTGCCCACCACCCCTCCTTCCCTCAGTCTGCTAATCAGAATCTGATGGTCGACCGTATCAAATGCGGCCGACATGTCCAGCAGTACCAAAAAAACTATCTGACCACTGTCGGCCCGCATTCGTAGGTAGTCGAGGACTGCCACCAGGGCGGTCTCAGTCCCGTGTGCGGGGCGGAATCCAAATTGGATTTCATCCAACAGCTGATTATCTTCCACATGTTTGGAAAGAGATTTAGTCACTATTCTTTCCAATATTGTTACCGGTTAGGTTAACAGGGAGATAGGCCTATAGTTGCTCGACACTAACGGGTCCAAAGAGGCCTTTTTCAATAAAGGAGAAACTATTGCCTTCTTCCAACAATCCGGCACTACAGCAGTAGTTAGGGACTGTCTACAAATGTGATGGAGAAACGGGAAAAGCTCATTTCCAAACAGCTTCCAAAACCTATGAGGCAGAGGATCCTTAGGAGAGCCTGACGAGACTCCAGCGGCCATTATAACAAAGTCTTCATATGAAGGCATAGCAAATTGTTCCAGGGTAGATGGATATTCCCTCTTAGGTGAATTGCTCTTTAGCCAGTTAATATATTCAGTACATGAATCACTCTTTCCATCAGCTGATGCTTTCAAGCCAATTAGAATTTTATTAATCTTATCCTCAAAAAAGCAGGACAACTCATCGCACAAGACTTGGGAGGCTGGAATAGAGGACTTGTCTCAGTCAGGGTTAGATAATCCCCTGACCAGAGAGAACAGAGTTTGAGATTTATTAGAGGATTTAAGGATTAACTCTTCAAGGTATTTAGCCTTGTGCTTGCCAATAGATATTTTATAGGCAAGAAGCATACCCTTGAAGGATTCCTTATCCTCATCTATATATTTCTTTCTCCACTGTCTTTCAGCTTGTTTAACTCTTGTTTTCAATAATCTTAACTCTTCGTTGTACCACGGGACGGAAGGCTTTTTGCCATTCTTAGCTTTCCTTAATGGCACTAACTGGTCCACTGAATTACAGATCTGATTACAAAGATTAAGATCATTTTTCTCCCCTGAATCCTGTATAACAGTTTTCATGCACCAACTGTGGAAGGTTTGTTAATTTAAGAATGTTTGACCACTCTCTGCTAACACGAGCTGCAGAAGAGTGGCTACACTGTGGACCTTGCTTCGGTAGCCGTTAGGTGAAGAGAACCAGAAAGTGGTCTGTGCAGCTTTGGGGTAATACATCCTCTACAACAATATCATTTTTGTCTGCAAACACAAGGTTGAGTACATGACCCTTCTGGTGAGTGGCATGTGAGACCAGTTGATGATGGTTAACACTCTCACAGGCCTTGCAAAGCTCAATAAGTGCTTTGTCTAAAGTGCCATTCTTCCAGAGTTTAAAGTCGCCAAGGATCAACATTTTAGAGTGGGAGTGCGATAGACTGTATATCGCATCAATTAGGGGTTGATGGACTAGAGCACCCCCTCCCGGTGGCCTGTAGCAGAGTAACCCGGAGTACAGAGCACCATTGGTTCATTTAAGGGTAAAACCTAAGGATTTCATCCCCGGCACATCTGCTACACTAAGGGGGGGGGATTCCAAATCTCCTTATAGATGTAGTCTATTCCACCTCCTCTACCCTCTGTTCTAGGTTTATGATGGATTTTGTACCCTGGGGGACATACAAGCCCGAGCTCCACTTCACTATCTGCCCGGGTCCAGGTTTCAGTAAGAAAAAGGATATCAAGATTACAGTCCTCCAGTAAATAAGAAATCTCCATATAATGTTTTGGTAGAGATCTAACATTGATCAAGCCACATATAAGAGTTTTAACATTAGAGATACCAAAGAGGTTCTTACCCTGAATAGTGTCTGCATTAGTGCTCAAATTCCCATTGCTCTGGCTATTCATCGATATGAGGTAATCTCTAGAACACACCAGGCGAGGCATAGAAGGGACAGAGTGGCAAACGCTACACGCGTCCTTAGCGCGGACGGGCGCAGACGGGCTTGGCTTTGGCGCGTCTTTGGTGCGCCCGCTGCGCGCTTGCACCGCCTCCATTAAAAAGGTGAGGCACTGCCAACAACTAGACCGCTACCCAAGGTGGCCGCTCTTCGGTGGCTCGCTCTAACAGACGAGCACACCTAGCACATCAAGGGAGCGATGAAGAGATCCAAAAGGTAAGCGCAAAGGTGTGGGTCACTAACAGTAGTACATATAGTCAATACAAAATAGATAATTAAAATGCCAATTTAATAAAGATTTTAAAATAATTCTCCCACTTTTTTTAAAAAGAGGATTCCCCCAAATAGCAAAGAAACAGCTGTGGCAGAGTGTTGCAAGCGCCGCGGACAAAACGATCACTACCACACAGAAAAACTATGCTACATGGTGGATTTGGAGAAGCACTGGTGCTTTATGGACCAGAGTGTTGCTGGGATCCACACCCGGAAGGTTCCTGGCTTCTGAAAAAAGCACGGACTCCCCAGTTACTCGAGAGACACTGGGAGCCTGGGACAAAGTCACAACAAGGGCTTGTCACCCACACCCCCCCTTCAAAACCTCATTATAGGGAACCCAAAATTCTCCCCCGTAGCCACGGATGTGTCAGGCTTTTCAGCCCTGGCAAGAAGCCAACGTCAAAAGGATGGGTGACGTATTTGACCAGCAGGAAACATAAACTTTCCACCTTCAACAGGAATATGATACGATTTACCATCTGCAGAAGCCCGGTGCTATAGCGTCATCAAACACTAGATTACCCAACCCAAGACTAGACCCCACTCAGGCAGACCCCTGACACCATTTGAGAAGTGGTTGCTCAACGAGGGCATTTTCTGAGACATTTATGCCTTCCTAAACGAAACAGCTAGCCCCACTAAGTCTCTTGCCCAAAAAAGATGGGATTTAGAGCAGGAACGCTCATTCTCGCCCAAGGAGTGGTCTGACCTCCTACAAAGAGCATTAATCTCCTCCCGTAACATAACATGTGTATTTTGTTAAGTGCACGTATCACCCAAGGGTCTCAAGCACTGAATAACAGATTTATATTGTTACCCAACTCAATGGTACTCATTTTATGGATCTCGGATGGATGAAAGGCTGAGTGGACCCGCCGGGATTAGAACCTGTGACCATGAGTTCAAACACAGGCCCCTGCGGTGGATGCATTAGTCCACTGCGCCACCAGCCCCGTAGTGCCGTAAGCCAGGGAGCACTACTCAATGTCAAGCATGATGAATACTGTAATCCTGCATGGCTAGCAAAATGGAAAAATGCCCGTCTGGACACCTGCTTGCATAACTGCAACCACACTGGCACATTGACACTCCTGCTGTGGCTATGTTTCAAACTTCAACCGTACATAGAAGCGTTCTCATAGACATTCATGTCATTTTTGATACAGACTTACCAGCCTTACCCAACTACATGCTCTTATGTTTACCTAATGCCCTAACCTACCCCTGCGCTCCTGTAAGTGAAAGGCAATAACAGTGGCACTCTGCACATCTAAACAGGCAATCTTGCCCAAATGGGGCAGCGATCATACTCCCACCCACACGGACTGGCTGCACAAACTGTTGGATGTTATTGGAATGGAAAAAATGACTAACTGCTAAAGCTAAAAATGATGGTGAGTTGTAGAATGCATCTAGATTTCTTTAATGTTTGTAAAATTGAAAGAAATCTTGAATATTAACGTGTTGTCTGGTGACAGTATATTAAATGATTTTTTCACTATTAAATGAATACGCTCCTCAAATTGTAGCAAGTACTTAACAATTATATCGATCTAGACAGTTTTATTATTTCTATGTGACCTTGTCTGTTTCCCAGGGTTTCCAGTGTTTTCAATTCTGTTAAATCTTTCCCCACTTTTGTGAATCACCAATGTAACAGCATAATTCGCTTGCTAATGAGGTGGTCTTTGTTCATTCTGTAGTTTCCTATCGCTAGCAAATTGGGTTTTAAAATATTTTATAAGGAGGTTTATAAGGTTTTTTAATGCAAAACCATGAAGGAGACAGAATTGTGTGCAGCATGTAGGTGCTAGTTATCGTCTCATCAACATTTGGATGGAATGTAGATGAGCTGGTTATTCTGGCCATGTACCCGGACCTCTCACCTGAACGCGATGGAAGGCGGACCACATTTCACCAGACTCTCATCTTCTCTATTAAGAAACCAAAGGTTGGAAAACAAACCCAGCTCCAGACTGCTTGAACCTCCGTTGTGCCCATTATTAGTTGGGGAAAGTGCCCAGCAGATAGCCTGTTATGCTTTCCAGTGCAGTTCTTTGGACTCCTTCACTCTTGTGACGCTATGTGTTGGTAATATAACAGTACTGCACATTGCCTTCAGGTGAGCAGGCATGGGATGAAAATCTGCCAGGTTTTACTGTGGTGACCCCTAAGTCTTCACAGTCAATGCTATATAGTGCTATCTCTTGAATGTTAGCCTGCCGTCACTGACCGGAATGCAAATTCTGTTTACTTCGTCTTTGGTTTCAACTGAAATGAGCCTTTAGCTGTGGAACTGTCTCTATCCAAGACTTGTTGGTACTGGAATCTAAAAAAGGGACACCACAAGTGGACAGTTTAAGAGTCGCAATAACTTCAGAAAAGACAGAGGTCGGATCGGGCTTTTTAACACTTTCGCAGCTAAATGCATTTTTTTAGGGGGGGAGGGGGTGCTGCAGAAGAAAGCGTTTTTTTCCCCCTGCAAATGGCATCAACAAAGGGTATGTGGTGCTGAAATTAGCATCTTCCCAGCTTTCAGGGACTGACAGTCTTTTGTCAGAAAACCACGTTTTTTACAGTTTTGGCATTTTCCTGGGACATAGCCTATTTTTGTGCTTTCATCCTCTTTCTAGTTAGTTGTAGAAAAGGGTATGAAAGAAGTAATTGATCCTGGAAAGCTGTACGTTTCAGAAAAGCAGACAAAATTCAGAATTCAGCAAGGGGTCATTTGTGTAGATCCTTCAATGTTTTTTATAGATACTAACAGTGGAAAATAAGATCAACTGAAAATGAGTTGGAAAAAAACAGCCATTTGTGCCAAAATGTTCCCCTGTAAATTCTTCTAAGTATGACAGATTTTTGAAAGCAATATACAGTTACATATGCTGACCCTTCTGGTTGTGGGGATATATAGGACTTGTAGGTTCACCAAGAACCCAAGGAACCCAAAGCCAATAACTGAGCAGCGTCTTGCAATGGTTTTCCATTGTGTGCAGGTTATATAGCAATTCATTTGGTAAAATATAAAAAGTGAAAAATAGGTATCAAAGACCCTATGTATTTCTGAAATGTGAACAAACTATTGAGTTTAGAAACGGTAGCTATTTGAACATTTCCGAAATTATGAGTACCCATACGAGCATGTGAATTATAGAACATTTTTCAAAGTGACTTCTATGCATCGAAAGTCAACAGGTAATAACAGTTGCTCTACAATTCTGTGTTCCCTAAGTCTCCAGATAAAAAGAGTTCCTCAGTGGTGTGGGTAGGCCTAGTGCCCGCAACAGGAAACGTCCCAAAACGCAACAGACAATCCACATTATTATTATTTTTTTTAAAACATACTTTGTCAATTGCATACACATTGCAGAGCTCTGCACACCAGAGGTGTCTGCCGAATTATACCGCACATTGTTACAGGAGCAAGTGATTTTCGTAGGTATCCTCCAATAAAATGATAAAAAATGTGAGACACAATATAACCAACCCTCCTCAACCCCCCCCTCCCTCACCCGGCCCCCCGAAGTCGCACAATGTCCGCATAGTCCATGTCACAGCCTCGATACATAGCCACAGAGTCTCAGCACAATTAATTACACCTCCCTGGGCCCCCCATCCCAGCGTACATCAGACTTATCCAAATGGGTGAGCCTCCATTGCAGTTGGCGGCTCCAGCCACAACCCCCGGTAATCCGCCCATCTTTTCCATATTTTGAAATGTTTGTGTGGGCAGCCCCTGGCCACAAAGACTGGCTGTTCCAGCCCCATACAAAAGTCTAAGACGTTTTTGCATGTGGTCACCAATGGGGCTCACGTTTCCTTCCACGCTCTGGCAATATCTCGCTTTGCCAGTGTGAAGCCAAGTTGCATTAGGTGTCATTTATAAATGTTACCCCCTATGCCCTCCATGACATGGAGCAAAGCCAGCTGTGGCGTTCGGGGGAGCTCCCCTTCCATGACCTCTGACAGGCAAGAAAACACCCCCCTCCAAGACCGATCCAGGCAAAGGCAGTGCCATGTAGTATGTATGAATGTACCCTCCTCCGGACCACATCTAAGGCACCCTGGGGAGGCGACCAATCCCGCTCGGTACAGTCGAGCTCAAGTAAAATAGATTCTATGCAAATATTTAAACTGGATGAGGGGGAAACTCATTGCTATAGCCGCTTCCCTAGGTGCTGCCAAAGCCTCCCTCCAGTCCTCCTCCTCCAGCACGCCCACATCCGTCTCCCAGTCCCCTTGCAGCTTCTGAAGGGAGGTGGAACAGTGTATAACTAGGGATTGATAGATCCGCGAGATCTTCTTGGTCTTCAAATCCCCCATAAAAACTCTTGACTCCAGTAGGCTAAATTCAGGAAGAGATTCCAGGCCTTCTAGGCTAGGGGACAAGGCATGGCGAAACTGGAGATACTTATAGAATTATGACTGGGACATAGAGAAGTCCTTCTGTAAGTCCTGAAGACTTGAGTGTCGTGCCTCTCATAATATCCCCCAGGGTCAAGATACCAATATCATCCCATCCCCGGAAACCCTGCAGGGCCGCCAGCTCTGGTAAGCGCCCATTATTCCAAAGGGGGGTCTCCCCAGTCAAAGTATTCCACCAACCCATGCGGCGCACGGCCTGTCTCCATATCGGGAAAACCATCTGTGTGGCCGACGGCAGCTTGCTAACCAGCGGCTCAGAGTACAAAATGGTATGCAACGTATGAGACCCCATGAGCAGTCGTTCCAGTGCGTACATCGGATCTCTTCTACCTCTGTACCACCACTCATTAAGGACAGGTAGGTGCGAGGCCTGATAATATGAAAGGATGTCCGAGGACGCGAGTCCTCCATAATAGGGGGATAGGTAACGTTCGTAGGGCCACGCACACTTTACCTCCCTCCCACAGAAACTGCCCGAGCACAGAATTCACCAGCCGGAACCATCTGTGCTGGATTGGGTACGGGTGATACTGTAGCTGGTATAGCAGCCGAGGAAACACCACCATCTTGAAACTCACTGGCCTGCCGAACAGCGTCAATGGCATACGAGTCCAGGTCTTGAGGTCCGCGCGGACACGCTTCCACACGAGCACCGGATTCTGCTCCCAGGAGATGGACGGCACATCCGACAGAAACACTCCCAGGTATTTCAACCCCCCAGCCGCTAACTGGAGTGTGTTCGCCCAAACGCCCAGCATCGGGTGATCTCCCAAAACCAACAGTGTGGATTTGCGGGGGCTCATATATAGTTCCAACATCTCCCCAAAGATCTGCATGATCTCTAGAAGTCGCGGCCCCCTTTTATCCAAGGCCGTGAGGAAAAACAAGACGTCTATCGGATAAATCCGAAGTCCACTCAAAACCCCGGACCTGTGCATCCATGCGCACCCATTCCTGTGCACATGGATGTAAACAAATATGGAGACGGGGCATCCCTGCCGTGTGCCCCTCTGAATTGGGAAGATGGAAGAGGCCGCCCCTGCCACCCTCACAGTCGCCGTCAGGTCTGTATAGAGAAGCATTAAATAAGAAAGAAAGCACGGGCCCAGGTTAAGTCTGCGTAACAATGCAAATAGATACACCCAACTCAGGGAGTCGAACGCCCTGTTCATATCAGCTAACAGGAGTGCCGCCTGCTCCTTGGTCTGTTGAACCGCCGCCACTGCGACATGCGCTCGCCGTATATTATGCCTGGTTGCCCTCTGCGGCATGAACCAAGCCTGATCAGTGTACAAGCATCGATATGTGGGCCAGAAAGCGATTAGCCAAGATCTTAGCCTCCACATTGAGGAGGGAAATGGGGCGATATGAGGCCTGTTGTTCCGTGGCCAGCCGGGCTTAAGAAACACCACGACTTCCGCATGCCTCCAATCTGGAGGGAGTGACTTCTTTTCCCGGGCCTCCTCCACCACTGCCCGATAGTAAGGGGACAACTGCGTATTATAGCGTCTAAAAAATTAGCTCGGGAACCCATTTGGCCTGGGAGCCTTTCTGGTATTAAGCTCTCCCAGGGCCGTGCCCAGATCATCGTGCGTTAGCGGAAGCTCCAGTAGGTCATGCACGCCATCTGACACCACTTTGGGCGGCAGGTCGGCTACGAATATATCGATAGTAGTCGCTGGCAATCGCTCACGGGGGGCATAGAGATCTGCGTAATAGGTAGCGAAGCTCTCTACTATTGTGAATGGGTCCGTGATCAGTGTCCCCTTCTCCTCCAGAAGACCTGGAAGGGCCTGGGCTTGGAAGGTGCCCTGGCAAAGCAGATGGAGCATCTTTCCAGACTTGTCCCCCCATTGGTATACCCTGCTACGTGTCGCCAGCCAAGCTTGGCGGGCCTCGACCATTAGGAGGGCGGCACAAGACTGTTGTGCCTGAAGTAGTTGTCGCACATAATGCCTTCCCCCTTCCACCAGTGTCCGGCGTTAAAGGCACTCCACATTTTTACAGTGAAAACAGACCCTTTTTTTGCAAAGTGCCTAGCTGTGGATTTTAAACCCTAGCTCAGCCGGCCCCTAGGGAAACCTAGCAAACTTATACATTTTTGAAACCTAGACACCCAGAGGAATCCAGAATGGGGTGACTTGAGTGGCTCTCACCAGGTTCTGTTATCTAGAATCACTTTCAAACCTCAAACTTTGTAAAAAAGAAAGAAAATATCCACAAAATTCTACCCACCCCACATTCCCCAAAGTCTTCTGATAAAAATGGTACCTCACTTGCGTGAGTAGGGCTAGTGCCCGCGACAGGAAACCGTCTAAAAAGCAACATGGACACACCAGATTTGTACATTGAAAACTGACCCTTTTTTTGCAAAGTGCCTAGCTGTGGATTTTGAACCCTAGCTCTGCCGGCACCTGGGGAAACCTAGCAAACCTATACATTTATGAAAACTAGACACCAAGGGCTATCCAGGATGGGGTGACTTGTGTAGCTCTCACCAAGTTCTGTTACCCAGAATCTCTTGCAACCCTCAAACTTTGTAAAACAAACCACCTTTTCCTCACATTTCTGTGATGGAAATCTCAGAATCTGCGTGGATCCACAAAATTCCACCCACCCCGCATTCCCCAAAGTCTTCAGATAAAAATGGTACGCCACTTGTATGAGGAGGCCTAGTGCCCGCGACAGGAAACGGCCCAAAACGCAACATGGAGACACCACATTTTTACAGGGAAAACAGACCCTTTTTTTGCTAAGTTCCTAGCTGTAGATTCTGAACCCTTGCTCTGCCGGCACCTAGGAAAATGTAAGAAACCTATCAGGCCTGAAATATCCTAAAATGTTTGCTATACCTGCAGGTCTAGTGATTTAAAAAATCTACTCGACCTAATTATAATGCTCTTGACCCATAAACTGGTTTCACATTATGAGATCCTGGGCAAGTATTTTAATTCACCGATACACCATTTTCTTCTTTATCACATATGAGACCACCTAAAAATATGGGAATTCAGCATATCTGCTGTACGGAAAACTCTTGTTTGGTTTAATAGACTAAACATTTGCTCCTTATATAATACAAATCTAGCCACATAAAGGATACACATGACCGTTGATTTGCCTCAGTTAATTAACCGCATTGTCATTAGTGCAGGGGCAGAAATGTTTCTGAACTAATGTTTAAAAACTGTCACTTTTAATAAATACATAGTGTGGACAAAACACCTAGGGGAAGCACAGCAGCCAGGATCGGTGATCACCGGAGCCGGGCACAGGGACGCTACACAGAGCCGCACCGGGAGCTGAGGGCCCAGCGGGCAGGCTGTGTGACCGCCGCCTAGAGCGAGGGGCCAGTCTGGAAGCTGGGGCTCCCGATGCTCTATCCCGGCTGGGGGTTTAATGTAGTCAGGGAGGCACTGCTCTGCTCCCCTCCAGAAGCTGGGGACCGAAGACGCGGCGGCGCCTGCACTGCCCCACTAGGAGCCCTCGGACCGTACCGCCGCCTCCTGCCCCGCACAGGGGCGGCGATGTTTCACTGTATCCCGCTATGGCGGTGCAACCGTCACGTCGAGACCATCGACAAGCAGCACTACTCGCTGCTGGCCGTGCCCGAGGATACCTATTGCTACAGCCGCAGCCTGGAGGAGCTGCTTCTGGACTCCAACCAGCTGTGGAAGCTGCCCAAGGATCTGGAGAGGCACACCCGGTCCGTTGGACCCAACTTCACAGTGTGTGCACCCGGGGAAACGTACGTTCTATTGAGGCCAGAGTCGGGGAATCCCCCGGTGGAGTGCGTGGACATAGAACATATTCGGGGACATCCAGAGACGGAGTGGGAGGAAGCACACATTGCCAGAGGAGCCCACGACCATCAGACAGACAATAGCATGACTGGAGCGGTAACTGCAGCGGACGCGGCCTCGCTCCTAGACGGACCTGGGTGCTGCCCGCAGCGGCGCTACGAGGAAGAGCCCCTGAACCAGCACACAGACTGAATGCTGCCCAGAGGGATTGAAGCGGCCTGCAGCTAGAGAGCCTTCTGGGCGGTGCGGGGATGCAGCGACAGCTATGCTGGAGGCCTACAGTTTGCCCGCCATTTTGTCTCCTCCGCTACCCTGGACGGGCACGCGCTCTGAAGGCCTCTAGGCTTGGGACATGTGAGTGCCACCCACAGAGCCCAAGAGACCAACCGGACTAGTAGCCTGTCTGTCCTGGCGCAGGAGTTGGCGCCCAACGCAGTTGAATACATCCCAGTGAGCACCGCATTGGACATCTTGGTCACCCGTGAGCTGCCCGCCATTAACGATCCTACCTGGGGTGGGACCCGGCTTAGCAACGGCTGCTACGCTGGCCTGGCATTTTCTTTGGGGGAATTCCCAGCTGACCAACGAGATTTCCTCCCCAAGCACCCCCCGCTCCTGATGGGGGACAAAGTCTGAGGGCCTGCTATCTGTGCAGGAGGGAGAGCTGAGCTGATGCTGGAGATGGGTGCCACGAGTCTCTAGTGTGCCTTGCGAAAAACCACGTGACCCGCAACGCTCCTCAGTCTAGGATTACACCAGGCCCCTCATTCGACTGCCAGCACGAACTGATCTAGGCCTCCCCACGGACGCCCCATGTGTGTGTGCGCCTGTGCGTGTATGAAAGACTATGTTCACATTTGTGTGTGCTTGTGCATGTCTGTGCGTGTGATGATGTTGACATGTATTTGGGTGTTTTTGTATTTGAGCATGTGATTCTATGTGTGCTTGTGCGCACAGATGTTTCTGTATGTGTGCTTATGTCTATGCGTGTGATGGTGTGTACATGTATTTGAGTGGTTTTGTATTGGAGCATGGAATTGTATGTGTGCTTGTGTGTGTGGATGTTTCTGTATGTGCGCCCTCTGTTCACGTATGAGTGTGTGCGCACATTTGTTGTGCGCTTGTGCATGTCTGTGCGTGTGATGGTGTGTGTGTGTGTGTGCATGTATTTGTGTGTAGGTCCTTGGGTATTTTTGTTCTGGAGCATGTGATTGTATGTGTGCTTGTGTTTTTTTGATAGTTTCTGTATGTGCGTTTATGCATGTCTCCGTGTATATGAGAGTGAGCGCATTTGTTTGTGCTTGTCTGTGCATGTGATGGTGTTTGCGTGTGCATGTATATGGGTGTTTTTGTATTAGAGCATGGGATTTTATGTGTGATTGTGTTCTTGGATGTTTCTGGCTATGTGCTTGTCTGTGTGCGTCAGTGCGCATATGAGAGTGTGTGCTCACATTGGTGTGTGCTTGTGCATGTCTGTGCGTGTGATTGTGTGTGCCCTCCGGATTTGTTATTTTCTGGCAGCCGCTGTCCTGGATATTGACTTTAACTGCCTGATGCCTAACCTTAGGATGGCCACCAGTGTACCAGTGTACAGTACAGTCCCCTGGCTGACCCCAAGATGGCTTCCATAGTGGTCCCCTACACGTTGTTTTACTTCCCTGGGACAACAATTGGACATTGACCAGACCTTAAACCTATCCCCTAACCTGCCTACTCATCAGGACTTGGAACCTGCGCAACTTACCCCAGACTGTGGAGACCTAGCGATTTGGCTGATGCCCGGTGGAGCTACCATATAGCTAAAGAGAAGATGCGTTGTGGACTCCCCCCTCCCTGCCGTCACCTACCCAGCCGGACCTTGGGCAGATTTTCCCCTCGTCTCTACGTCCTGTCTTCCTCCTACCCCTTTACCCTATCCCCTTACCCTTCCTGCTCCATTCAGCTTGTCCCCTATGTTCTTTAAATGCTTTTCTTGATACTTCTGTAACTTTTAACTGATGTAATTTGCAACATATTGTCCCTCATGTAAAGTGCTCTGATTCCATCGGGTCTAGCCAGCGCTATATAATAACTCATTAATTAAATGTTTTCCCATTTAGTACTCCTTCTCCCTTTGTCTACCTCCCTAGCACCTAGCTCCTATCCACTCTCCCCTGAATCTCTCACCTTGCCTACTAGTCTGCCTAGCCCACTGTCCTTTGTGCCCTTTGACTAAGCACTCCTTCTCCCCTTGTTGGGGAAAGATCCAATATTTATACTCTGGAGTCTTAGCATACCCGCTGAGAGAGTCCACTGCACCAAGGGAGCCACTCACAGCTGAGGTACGGCATGGCACCCCTTGCCAAAGCACTCCCTCTCCCCTTTTTGGAGAAGGATCCAGTATGTAGACCTTGGAGTCTAAGAGACCGCTCTGAGAGAGTCCACTGCGCCAAGGGAGCCACTCACAGCTGAGGTATGGTATGGCACCCCTTGCCAAAGCACTCCCTCTCCCCTTTTTGGGGAAGGATCCAGTATGTAGACCTTGGAGTCTAAGAGACCGCTCTGAGAGAGTCCACTGCGTAAAGGGCGCCTCCCGCAACAGAGATAGGAAAGTGATACCACTTTCCCTGGGATCACAGCTTACTCGACTTTGGACGTTGCTTTGACTCGTCTACCGGGTTGTGTCCCCGTCGCCCTTCCCCTCCTCTTTCCATGCGATGTCCTTCACCCTCCCCTTTCCCGCCTTCATTACCTGTCTACTTCCCTAGCTCCTTCTCCCCCCCACTCCCGAATCTTTACCCTTGCCTGCTTTTCCCCTTACGTATTTGTGCTTATTGTTTATCTTGACCTTACAAGTAACTATGTTGCCATGCTCTAATAACTGTGTAACCTTTGTAACGATGTAACCTGGAACTATGATCTGATGCTCATGTAAAGCGCTCTGATACCTCCAGGTCTAGCCAGCGCTATATAAAACCTTTAAAATAAAATAACTATAGCATGAGGTAATAGCACACTGTCATTTGCAGTCAGCAGAATTTACAATAAAATGCCCACAGAATTTCCCACTGACAGGTGGTTTTAAAACTATATTGTGTACAATGTCTGGAAATAGAGTTTCTGCAAATACTTGTCATTTGCACATCAACGAGTAAAGTGTGATTTGTTTTGCTCCTATGTAAATCTCTTTGCATCACACATTATGAATTGCAAAAAAAGTTATTTAATAATTCCTGATATATTTTGAAGTAACTACTATTCATTTACAAGCTGTTTAAATATTGTGTTAGAGAAAAAACCTAACATTTTACTGCCTTTTGTTTAGCAATTATTTTCAGATAACACTTGACAAAAAGCACTTACTATAATAAGAGAAAGAAAAGTAAAACACATTTTCCAGGAACAGATAAGCAACTATTAGTAAAAAGAGAAACTGACATTTGACCTCTGTCCTTGAACAGACCGAAAATGTGTCGACAAAAACAAGATTTAAAGGCCTCCTATTGCTCGTTCATTTTTTTTTCTTTTTCTTTTTTTTTATTTACTTATTAACTATTTGTTGCACTTATTGGATTACAGCAAAAATAGGATACAATCCTATTAATAAAGACCGTACAGATATATTCACCTGTAGCATAACCTCAACAGTTCAACTTGAGATGAGCAATTAATCACCACTTTTAATACAGAAAGTGTAGCAACAAACATTGCAACTCAGCAGCGATATTCAGACCATGGCATACATAAGTGTTGACCACGTTATAGTCCCAGGCCAAATGTAGGCAATCAGCCTCTTCTGCCCGGCACCTGTCACACCTATTTGTGTCACGCAGTCTAAATTTGTGAGTTTAACTGGGGTGTAGTAGGCACGGTGCTGAAATTTATAATGTAGGAGATGTAGCCAAATGCTGGATGAAGCCAATTCCGTCTGTTCACAGCAGAACACCCATTGACGATCTGTAAGCTCTAGCCCGAGCTCCGCCGACCATTGTCCTGAGCTGTGCATGGGGGATACTCGGTGTCAGTATAAAGAAACTAGGTGTGAGGTGGTGGTCGTATGCAGTGTGAGATGTAAGGGGGACACCGTTGGGGGTTCTTGAGGGTATGTCGGGCTGCAGTCTTTAATCCCCTAGCGCAAGCGGACATAAAGAAAGGTCTCCATGGCAGTGGGGGGAGGGGCGTTTGTTGGAGTGTGCGAGATGTGCCATTCAGGTAAAGATCCCCCCCAGCAGTGTATATTGCGCTGGAGTTTAACTTTCTTAAATACTCCTCCTTGCAATAGAGACTGTTTCGGATGGTAGGTGAGCGGTAGCAGCGGGGAGTAACACATGGGGGTGTAAAGACTGTTTGCAAGGCGTGTTCCGTTGCGACATGGGGTGTGTACAGGCCCGGACTGGCCATAGCGGGCACCAGGCACTTTGCCAGGGCCAGTTTTGGTTCCCAGTCCGGCCCTGGGTGTGTATATTGAAGGATGGAACCAGTAATGGGCATTGTGTGCCTGGACGCACAAATAATATAGTTCGAAATTGGGGATATAAAAACCACCTTGTGAATACGGTCATGCAAGCGTGTCCCACTGAATACTTGGTTGTTTGCCACCCCATACCAATCAGACCAGTTCTGTCCGAAGTAAGGAGAAGAAATGTCGGCCTGGGTCGTACGGGATATTGAAAAACAGATACAGGAATTTCACAAGGATTACCATTTTAATAAGGGAGATGCGGCCCGCCATATTGAGGGGGGGTGCGTTCCACCTAGTTATACAACCCATTACATCCACTTGTAGTTGAGCCTGATCAGTTCTTTGCGATCTGCAGTAACATGTACCCACAGGTATTTGACTTCATTAGCGCACCATTCGATAGGGTAGTCAATATCAAATGGTGTTGCCGAGGTGGTTAGTGGAAAAATCTGAGATTTTGACCAATTTATGTGGATACCGGAGATCTCGCCAAATTTAACGAATTCTCGCTGTAATGGGTTAAGGTTTTGCTCTGGGTCAATAACCTACAAGGTGACGTCATCTGCATATAGAGAAATAAGAATTGGGCGAAGGTAGCATCGAAGGCCTTTCTCGTGATGGTGTTGCCGGATTTTTGCTGCTAAGGGTTCTATAGCAAGGGTAAATAATAGGGGGGATAACGGGCAGCTATGCAGGGTGCCGCGGGAAAGGGATAGGGAGGGGGAGACATGTCCATTAATCAGAACTCTCACCGTCGGGGAGGTAGTAGAGGAGGCAAATATATTCTTAAAAAAACTGTGGGCAACCCAATGCATTGAAGAAAAGTAAACCGATAATCCCACTCTACCGAATCAAATGCCTTTGTGGCATCTAGGAATACCGCGACTAGGGCTAACTGTGGATCGACATTTTAAAGAATAGAGAAAAGTGCCGAGAGACGTCGCCCTTCCGGGTATAAATCCGGCCTGATCAGGCAAACCCAATTTTTCCATCAGCAGACTGAGGCGGTTAGCCAACAGTTTAGCCAGGATTTTTGCATCAGTGTTAATAAGGGAAAGGGGGCGGTAGGAATCACACTGATCTGCAGGTTTGCCGGGCTTCAGAAGCAAAGTAACAAGTGCTTCCCTCATCGTTTCTGGGAGAATTTGAGTCTCCTGGGCTTCAAGATAGACACCTTTTAACACGGGGAGTAATCGGTCAAGGTATGTTTTGTAAAAATCGACAGGTATCCCGTCTGACCCCAGAACTTTCCCCGATGTCATTTGCATTATAGCTTCACAGAGTTCATCGTCTTCAAATGGGGCTGCTAGGAACTCCTGTTGGTTATCTCCCAGCCAGCCCAGAGCAATGTCTTCAAGATAATTTGAGAGGTCAGGGAGAGTAGTTCTTTGAGAAGTGTAAAGGTCAGTATAAAACTCTGTGAATGTGCGCAGGATTTCAAGGGAGTCCAGGTGGCGGACCCCAGTTCCATCCACAGCTTCTATTACGTAGTTAGCGAAACGGGGGATCCGGATTTCGGTCGCCAGGGCTCTACCAGGTCTTGACCCCTCCAAATACCGCCGAGCAATGAAGTATTTGCCACGGAATTTGGCCTACCGGTCAGCCGTGGTGGTGTAGTCAGTGAGTTTTTATCAAAATAATGTATGTTGAGTCCCCGATGTCTCGTTCCATAGACCCTGTTCGAGTTGTTTCAACTCTCCTTTGAGACGTCGCAAGTTCTGACAGATATCTCGAAGGACCACAACGCTTTTAGACATGCAAGTGTCGAAATCTAGACTGTGGCATAAACATCATCGGCGCCATCATGTCCTTTTTACGTGCGCATAAGCAGCAGCCATTTTTGTTTGCCAGGGCCTCTCTGCCCACTACCGATAGCCAGCGCGTCTCCCCCTTCACCCCCCGGCCTCGCAAGCATCCCCCGCGCTCTGACAGCCCCCGATCTCTCCTGCCTGGGCCATAAAAACGCACCTCCAGCGCGACTTCCTCAGAGCCGCGTCCCGCACGGACCCCTCGCACTCCTTACCTCTCTTTCACACGTACGGGCCTTTGATAACCTCTTCCCCCTCGTCCATTGTCCGAACCGTTCCCAGACCGCCACCTAGCCTTGCAGCTGTAGTTTATTGCCCCTACAGTAGGAACTCACCCCGCATCAAAGGAGCGGGGATTAATGAATTCCTTCGCACCCCTAGGTCCGACTGATCGCCCACTTTTCCCGTTCCCAACGGAATGTCCAGCTGCGCGATAGCCATCACATGCTGAGATCGGGGTGGGAACTCTACTGTAGATGTGTGTGGGAACGGACATGAACCAGGGATTCCGAGGAGGTCTTCCTTTACTTCAAAGACACATTATTGATGCAATGTACTTAATAAAGTAATAAACTTGTGTATAAGAGGCGAGGCCTCAGAGATGCAGATAGAGCACCTCGAGAAGATACCCTGTTGTCTGATTTGACGTGTTCTGCTCCGTCGGAATAAACTCCTGTGTCCTGCCTTCTGTCTCCAGCGCCTGCCTCTTTGTTTGGTAATCTCGAATGGTATGAGAGGCGGCTAACGCCGGGCAAATACTGAAGGGTTCTTGGTCGAATTCGGCCCTACCTTTCTACAATTGGCGTCCCAAACGTGGGGCCCATCAGCGACACGTGGATCCAGTGGGAGAGGTCCCAACGACAGAGTGAACGACTGCAACGATCGGGAAGAGCTCCTGCCAGATAGACCCTCGTCTGGCAGCCCATCATCCGAACTTCGCCGGTTCTGAGCAGACCTCTCTCGAGTGATCTACGGTCCTGACTGGGAACCATCAGGAGTGCCACAGCAATTACGGAGAATAGAGGACGATCGGGCGCTGGAAGCGGAAGACGAGAAACCGTCCATGCGGTCCGGGTAAGATCGTGTAACGCGACGAATTGCGAATTGATTGTTTGATTGTTTGAAAATACTAGTATTACTCATTTGATTGTTTCTGAGAGATTCTCTATTTGCAAATAAGCACAGAGTTGCCATACTCTGTTTAGTCTTTGCAGATAGTGAAGGGTAGGTAACGCAGGCTTTTGCCCCCTTTGTAACCCGTCGTGCCTAGTTTCCTCTCCATTTGATTGATTTTTAACCAAGCATTTACTGCTTCGAAATTGGTTCTCTTTGGATCATTCTCTATTTACAAATAAGCACAGAGTCGCAATACTCTGTTTAGTCCTTGTGAATAGTGAAGGATAGGTAACGCAGGCTTTTGCCTCCGTTGTAATCCGTCGTGCCTATTTTTATCCCTCATTTGATTGATTGTTTGACCGAACATTGATCGTTCGGAATTGGTTCTCTTTGGGTTATTCTCCATTCACAAATAAGCACAGAGTCGCCATACTCTGTTTAGTCTTTGCGGATAGTGAAGGATAGGTAGTGCAGACTTTTGTCCCCTTTGTAACCCGTCATGCCTATTTTTGCCCCGTTTGTTGGTAGTTGGTACAGCCCGGACCGCTTATTAGAGGTGAACCATCCGGCTCCACTGGAGGGCACCCCTAATAAGGACATGTTTACTAAATATGGACTAGTCGCCGTGGCTTACAGTAAGCTGTGGCATAAATACACGAGAAAGGATCGGGAAAGTCAGTGGCCACTGATAGGATCCTTTGATAACGATAAAATAAACGCACTAGGAACAGCCCTCTATAACAATAAGACAACACCCACTATGCTAGATAGCTTCGGCATGTGGCGCAAAGAAACAGAACAGCGGAAAAAGAGAAATGAAGTCAGATTAGAAAAGGAATTACGAAAAGCAGCTCACCTAGCCGCTAACAAACTGAAAGAAGAAATAAAAGAGAGAGAGTATACCAAGCTAAAACAAGATTCCGAATCATCGGGCCAGTGTCCCGTTAGGACACCCTCTACGCTCTACCCTGAGCTGCCTTCAAAACAACGAACGATGATTTGCTATTAGGTCCCCCGATCATCTACATGCCCCCTCCATATGCCCCGTCCCAACCCTTAGCGCAACACCCGCAACCCCCAACGACAGGCGAGAATAGTGCAAAAGCTTCGGTCCTCATGGCCTCTGCGCCGACCGAACCCCTTGTACTCGGCGCAGCGCGAGCAACGACTTCAGATGACCCCGAAGCTGGGAGGAAAGACCCTGCTAGATCGAATAGATTAAGTAAGGATGAACGAGCTGGAATCGATAAGATTGTAAAGATACTAGTAGTGCGAAAGGAAAGTGAGGATTATATAACGGATATGTACAATACATATGCTAATAGCCACAGACGACACTTTGTCGTACGCCTTTGTTACCACACCCTTAATGCTTACGAAGACCGGTACCAAGACAAAGGTCCTGAAAACCTAACAACACTGTACAGAAAAGTTGACATTGGAGATGAAGGCGAGTGTGACGTGACGGACCTCTTCACGCGTACGCTTGAAGTTTTCCGCCACCTCACTGAACTGAAACCGAACACTACGACTCCTGTAGCGACTGAACCCCAAGTAGAAAAAATTGACACAATGATGCCCATAAAGGAGGCCGCCCCCTATTGGGTTCCCCCGAGAGGACAGGGAACACACGACGATATTAACCACCAAGATGCGAGAGGTAGGGTAGTTTACAACTGGGTTTACCAACCATGGGATCGGCAAGACATCCTGACTTTCCGAAAGTCCTTGCCTGATCTACGAAAGAACCCCACAGCCTTCTATACAGAATTAGCCACCGCTTTGGGGTCGACGATTATGACCCTGGCGGATATCGATTTGTTTTTCTGGTTATGTCTGCCAGCTGATGTGTGGAAGCAAATCCGGAAAGTCGACCACCTTGAGCTGTTCGGACATACCTGGACACAACTCGGTGACGTAGACAAGCAGCGAGAGCCCGGACAGAAACCTTTGAAAGCCATTTTAGACCTACCCGATAAGATTGTGCAGAAATTAAAAACCCTAGTCCCAGAAAGAAAGGTGGACTGGTCGATAGTAACGGCCTGTCGCCAGAAACCCCAGGAAGACGTATCAGAATACTTCTCCCGGTTTGAAACGGTGTTCTCCGATTACAGCGGCCAGGACATGACCACTGCGACCGGACATCACTTGTTTGTCCAGAACTATGTAAAAGGCCTGACACCAGAAGTCTCGCAGAAACTACAGACTAGTGAGAGTAGTTGGGCAGCCTCCAAGCCCGCAGCTATCCTTCAGATGGCCCAATACTATGAACGACAAAAGAACGAGAACGATCTAGCGACCGAGAAAAAGAAGAAGGACTTGAAAGAGAGAGTGATGATTGCTCAGTTGCAAGGGGTGACTATAGGAAGGGAACAGTATAGAGGGAACTACCAGTCGAATGCTCCTAGAAATCCACCCCCTAGAGACCACACACCCGCACCCGGCGCTCCACGAACGGACCTCGATGAGAACCAGTGTGCGTTTTGCAAAGGATTTGGCCATTGGAAATCCCAATGTCCAGTTCTGCAAGAAGCACTCAAAAATAAAAACACAAGAGACGTAGCGGGCGGGCCAAGAAATAGAGGACAGGGGGGAGGGCACACTAACGACATCAGCAATGACAAACCGAGCAGACCGAACACGTTTGACCGTCCCCGACAGATTCAGTGCCAACAGTCTGACTATGACAATGCCCACGACTTTGCATAGGACTGCCAAGGGCAAGGGAGGGATCCAGTCGAGCTCTATGTTGACCAGCAAGGTCCTTATGTCACCGCTAAGGTCCTAGGTACGAAGTCTCCATTTCTGGTAGATACTGGTGCAACACGTAGTGCGTTGTCTAAACGATTGATTCCCAGGGCACCCTTGTCTGGCTCACATGTGACATCAATAGGTTTTGATGGAACGCCCTCCACTAATCCCTTGTCCACACCGATCTCCTTTAACTTGGACAATAACACCACTGACACTACGTTTTTGCTCTCCTCCAACACCCCCGACGCCATTATGGGACTTGACTTATTGAAACACTTTCGAGCTACTATTAGGTGTTCACAAGATGGAGTTCGAGTCATTCTGTACGACAACCCAACGCTACTCGGGTCCTGTCGCGCACAACGCATGTTTTCCATCACTGACGCTGACTTGTCCCTACTCGACACCCTACCCCTGTACCTATGGGCAAAGGCCGACTCGGACGTAGGACGCATGATGATAGACCCTGTACACATAACTGTTCGACAGGACGCAGTGCTCCCAAAACTTCCACAGTATCGGATATCGCCAGAGGGCGAGAAGGCATTGGTAAAAATCATCCAGTCCCTGGTAGACGCAGGAGTGGTAGAAGAAGTAGTTAGCAATGTTTGCAACAGCCCTATCCTACCCATTGTGAAGAAGCAGGGTGAGGGAGATGAAAAAGCGTACCGCTTCATCATCGACCTACGAGAAGTCAACAAAGTGGTTGTACCCCAGTACCCTGTAGTCTCGGACATCACCACCATTCTGACCCTGATTCCTTCCACTGCCACCACCTTCACGGTAATCTACCTCAAGAACGCATTTTTCTCCATCCCCATTCACTCGTACAGCCGCTACCTTTTCGGCTTCACTTTGAAATCCCGCTCATACAGATTTTGCAGAGCACCCCAGGGCTACACTGAAAGTCCAAGCATCTACAGCCAGGCCCTCAAGAGACAGCTGGATGCAGTCCAATTGCCGGATGGAGTGGTGTTGATACAGTACGTCGATGATATCCTTTTGGCGGCCGACACCACCCCACTTGCAGTCGCAGCCACCATCCAACTCCTGCACTTCCTCGCGGAAAATGGCCACAAGGTCTCCAAGAAGAAGTTGCAATTCTGCCAACCTCAAGTCACTTACCTAGGCCACCTCTTGTCCAGAGATGGGAGAAAACTCACACCCGATCGAATTCAGGCAATTCTTGAGACCCCTATCCATAAAACCCAGAAGCAAGTCCGCTCTTTGGTAGGTCTCACCTCCTTCTGTCGACAATGGTTGCCAAATTACAGCCTCATTGTGAAACCACTACTTTCCCTACTGGCTAAAGATGTTCCTTTCCCGCTCCCTTGGACCCCTGAATGCCAATCCTCCTTCAAAGAACTACGAGACGCCCTTTGTTCAGCACCAGTCCTAGGAACCCCTGATTATACAAAACCTTTCTCTCTCTACACTCACGAAAGGGAGGGATGCGCTTTGTCAGTCCTGACTCAAACCATTGGTCTCCAGCAACGCCCATGTGCCTATTTCTCTGCCACTCTTGACCCTGTAGCAAGAGCTTTGCCTGCCTGCCTCCGAGCAGTAGCTGTTGCTGCTGTCTCTATCCGACAGAGTGAGGGGATCGTACTCTCGAATTCCCTCACGGTTCTAGTACCCCATGCTGTTGACACCCTCCTAAACCAGACTAAGACACAGCACCTTACTAGCGCACGACTGACTGGGTACGAGCTGACACTGCTTGCACCCCACATCACGTTGAAACGATGCACCACACTGAACCCAGCCACCTTATTGCCCCTGCCTGAGAATGATCCCGATGTGTCCCCTATACATGACTGCGTGACCCTCACGGACGAACAGACTAGGAGTAGAGTTGACCTCCGAGACACTGCCTTCCCAAACCCTGACGGAGAGCTATGGGTTGACGGCTCTTGCATTAAACTCCCCAACGGCACCACCTCAGCTGCCTATGCAGTTACCACAGCCCGAACTGTAGTTGAAACCGCCCGCATCACGCAACGATCCGCCCAGGCGGCAGAACTGATTGCCCTCACACGAGCATGTATCCTAGCAAAGGGGACGACAGCAAACATTTACACGGACAGCCAGTATGCCTTCGGGGTGGTTCATCATTTTGGGCTCTTATGGAAGGAGAGGGGATTTCTGACATCTCATGGCACGCCCATCCTGCACGGAGATCTAGTCTCCGCTCTGACTGAAGCGGTTCTCCTCCCCAAACGACTTGCCGTAATCAAATGCAATGCACACAAAAAGGTGACAGACATCATTGGACAGGGAAATGCACTGGCTGACATCACTGCCCGAACCACAGCCGAGAACAGGACGACGACTCGCATGTACGTGACTAGGTCACAAGCAGAAAAATGGACGGACGCTAGGGAAACTATTAGGGACATCCAAACGGCCAGCTCACCACAAGAATTGACTGAATGGGCACGGGTGGGATTAAAGGATGATGAAGGCTGCTGGCGGACAAAAGACACTAACAAATGGTTGCTACCCAACTCGTACCTGATCCCCATACTGACGATGGCCCATTCCCCTGCACACATAAGATCTGCCCCTATGGCCGAACTTGTCTCCCGAGTTTGGCATAACGATAAAATTACAGACTCAGCCAAACGATTAGTCCAGCAATGTCTAGTCTGCCTGCAACACAACCCTGGGAAAGGAACTGTCGTACCCCGGGGAGGGTTTGGGGTCCCCAACCATCCATTTGAAGTCCTACAGATGGACTATATCCAGTTAGAGAGATGTCAAGGACTGAAGTATGTACTTGTTGTTGTGTGCGCTTTTAGCAAGTGGGTGGAAGCCTACCCGACGCGTGACAACACTGCTATCGCCACTGCAAAAGTACTACTGAAAGAGTTCTTCCCTCGCTACGGCCTTTGCCGTATTTTATGGAGTGACAATGACCCCCATTTTGTAGCCGAGGTTATCCAGCTCATCCTGAAAGGACTGGGGGGATGACAGAAATTCCACGCAGTTTTTCACCCCCAATCTGCTGGACTGGTCGAGCGGCACAATGCCACATTGAAACTAAAACTGGCGAAAATAGTGGCTACCACAGGACTAAAATGGCCAGACGCTCTCCCCCCTAGCATTGCTGTCAATGCGTTCCACCCCCACCAAACACCACATGACCCCTTACGAGGTCGTTTTCGGCCGGCCCATGAGTATCTGGTCCGCACCCAAACCGACATCTATTCACGACGTCCCGGATGTCCTAATGTCTGACTACCTGTATAACCTAACTAAAACACTGTCTGTTATTCATCATCCGGTGCTGCAGGCCATCCCCGATGCTTCCAGGGGCCCCGGACATACCATCCAGCCTGGAGATTTCGTCCTGATTCGGAACTTCCAGCGGGAGAAGAGTCTGGAACCCCGCTGGACGGGCCCCTGGCAAGTCTTGATCACCACCCGAACAGCTCTTCGAGTGGAGGGGAAGCGAAATTGGCTGCACGCACATCATTGCAAGAAAATCTCTCCGGCCCTGACGTCGACCGAAGACTTGAGCACCCAGGAAGAGCTCCTGAACAAAGACCGACCATCCCTGAGCTGCTACCCTGAAACAGAGACACTCGAATTGGCAAAATTCCCAGATCCCACTGTACCATCCAGAGAAGGGTATAACCTGCGACGAAAGGAGGGAGCTTCGGCTAAGCAGACCACTGACTAAGTTACGATTCTCAGAGCGGCGGCTCAACACTACGAAGGCTGCCAGGAGAGAAGCCAAACGAAGTCTGTGGTTCTGCCCACTACCGAGCACCTTGAAGATGATGGAAGCGCCCGATACGAAGATGGTGGAAGCAACCGGACCTCTGAAGACCCGCTTCAGGAACCCGAAAACTGACAGGTTGCACAGCTCAAAGACTATTGCTCTTCTTATCACTCTTCTCTTTTGCCTCCTCCTCATGACTACCTTCTGGATCGTGGAAGAGAACGCACCGGCTCATAAGACATTTCTAACGACTGCACAGCCTACCACCATGAAAGAACACTACCTGGTCTCTCTTTCACCTCAAATCCAAGAAAGGCGTAAGGAGTTCTGGAACAACTCCTTCGTACAGTTACTGCACCAACACAACCTTGCTGCAAATGCCACGAATTGCTGGATCTGTGGGTTGATACCACATGCCACCGGACATTCCATCCCCTTCATCCCTTCACCTTTCTCCATTCATGGTTCCTGTCTTGCTTGGCTGGTCCTCTTGCAAGAGAGTTACAGGGACAATTCCACTTCCGGCAAGACTATGTCTCACTTTTATCATGGGGTCTGGCTGAACAAAACAGGAAGAAATGCCGTTCTCTTCTGCCCTCTGACCTCCAACGACTCTATCCACATGGACATCCCCGCTAAAGAAATGGTGGAGATGCAAATATTCAACAATCCAGCCAGACCCACCTTTTCCTACCTCCGGAAACGAACGGCTGCCACCCTGACTGTGGCCCTATCTGTCGTCAATGTCTCAGGCCTCGTATGCATCCCAGGCCATGGGACACAAATGGTGGGCCACAGCACTTGCCGCATCACCAAAACCTTGTACTCAACCGACCCACCCTCTTTTGTCACCTCTCCAAACATGTACTTCGTCTGTGGTACAAAGGCCTACACCTGGCTCCCAAAGGGCTGGGGAGGTACCTGCTACATAGCCTTCATCCTTCCTCCAACCTATGTGGCTCCGGCAAACCATCACCGACAGAGACGAGCAAAGGACATCGAACAGGCCGACTCCACTGGAGCACAATTCCTGGATGCAATGAAAGGACTTGTTCCACTTTGGGGTCCGATGGCGAACAGTCGTGCCATCCGACATTTGACCCAGGCAGTTGAAACGACAATGAACATTACAGCTGGCATCCTCACGAACAACACGGCCGAGCTTCAGGTGGTCCGCCTGGTTGCCCTTCAGAACCACCTTGTTCTAGACGTAGTTCTTGCAGATCGCGGAGGAGCATGCCGTATCATCGGGTCTAGTTGTTGCACCTACGTACCAGACAATTCACCCTCAGTCTACAAAGCCATTGAACACCTCCATAGACTTTCCTCAGAGGTTCATCAGGAACTAGAAGAATGGTCGTTGGGAAGTTGGTTCTGGAGTACTGTAAAGGACTGGGGGTGGAGGTTATTCATGATCATATTGATGCCGATTGTCGTAATATGTGGATTCTGCCTGGGTATTCAATGCTTGCCACCTCTGTGTTCACTTTTTGCTAACTGTATTTGCCCTAAGACTCTGGACTTTGAAACTGAGCACATGAAAGCTTTATATGACATTGAAATACGAAATATAATGGGGATAGACGTAAATTGACAAGCTGGCTAGATATGTTGAAAAGGGAGGACTGTCGAAATCTAGACTGTGGTATAAACATCATCGGCGCCATCATGTCCTTTTTACGTGCGCATAAGCAGCAGCCATTTTTGTTTGCCAGGGCCTCTCTGCCCACTACCGATAGCCAGCGCGTCTCCCCCTTCACCCCCCGGCCTCGCAAGCATCCCCCGCGCTCTGACAGCCCCCGATCTCTCCTGCCTGGGCCATAAAAACGCACCTCCAGCGCGACCCTGCCTCAGAGCCGCGTCCCGCACGGACCCCTCGCACTCCTTACCTCTCTTTCACACGTACGGGCCTTTGATAACCTCTTCCCCCTCGTCCATTGTCCGAACCGTTCCCAGACCGCCACCTAGCCTTGCAGCTGTAGTTTATTGCCCCTACAGTAGGAACTCACCCCGCATCAAAGGAGCGGGGATTAATGAATTCCTTCGCACCCCTAGGTCCGACTGATCGCCCACTTTTCCCGTTCCCAACGGAATGTCCAGCTGCGCGATAGCCATCACATGCTGAGATCGGGGTGGGAACTCTACTGTAGATGTGTGTGGGAACGGACATGAACCAGGGATTCCGAGGAGGTCTTCCTTTACTTCAAAGACACATTATTGATGCAATGTACGTAATAAAGTAATAAACTTGTGTATAAGAGGCGAGGCCTCAGAGATGCAGATAGAGCACCTCGAGAAGATACCCTGTTGTCTGATTTGACGTGTTCTGCTCCGTCGGAATAAACTCCTGTTTCCTGCCTTCTGTCTCCAGCGCCTGCCTCTTTGTTTGGTAATCTCGAATGGTATGAGAGGCGGCTAACGCCGGGTAAATACTGAAGGGTTCTTGGTCGAATTCGGCCCTACCTTTCTACACAAGTGCCACGTATCGTGACTTTAAATGCTTCCCAGACCGTGCCTACATGTGTAACCGTGCCTTCATTTCGAATAAAAAAATCTGAAATCTCCTGTCCAAGCTCTGCCTGAAAAACAGCATCTAGTAGTGCCTCAGGTACCAGTCTCCAGCAGCGTGGAATAGCAAGGAGATTAGGGGGGGCGACCGTTATACAGACCGGGGCATGGTCGAAAAAAGTCTGAGCCATAAGTTCAGCAGACAGGTTCCAGGGGCCAACGACTCTGATGCATATCCAATCGTCAAGGCACGACCACGAAGCATATGCCTTTAGTGTAATAGGTGCCTTCCCTCCTAAACGGGTGAACGTGGCACCAGGCATCAATGAGGCTGTGATAGAGAATCAGCCAGGATAAAGTGTCTTGGGATTTTGTGTAGTGGTGTGGAAGGGGATTGGATCTATCAGCTGAAGGACATAAAGTAGTGTTGAAATCACCTCCCCACAGTACATGAGTGGACCCCACCTTGAGAATGCGTCCCCAGTGGGTAGTGAAAAAATCCGGGTCGTCTGCATTTGGCCCATAGCAAAAGACCAGCGTTATGGATTGTGTACCCAATATGCCCCAAAGCATGCAGCTTCTCCCCGAAGAGTCGCTGTGAGCGCCACCGAAGATGAAGGGGGTGTTTTTCTTAATTAGAATCAATGTGCCCCACAAATACGTGGGGTAGGAGGAAACACTTGATCCGAAGACCACTTGCTTCCGAACCAACGAAAGCGACGAGGGTCAGTGTGTGTTTCTTGAAGCATTGCAACCTGTATATGTTGCCTATCAAGGTATGCATGGATTTGTCTACATTTGCGTGGATCCCTAAGGCTCCTGACATTCCATGCCAGGAATTGTAAACACAACTGATCAGGGAGTGAAGACATGACCGAGTACAAGGTGCTGCAGGAGTGATGCTACAATGTGTGAGATTTGTTGAGGCCGTGCATGAGTTGGTAAGGTTATCTGCTGGTGTGACAAGTATTCAATGAAATGATGCCGCAATCCCGAACAGTCCCCCTCCCCCAGCAGCACCCCAATCGTGCTGACTTTGTAGTGATAAACAAGAAAAAGTGCCAATGCCGCTTATTTGAAGATCAGACTTTTGTTTGGTCCAAACACACGGGTGAGACACTGTGTTTGTTAGATTTAATTCTACTTTTTTTTAATTTTCTTTAAGATTTTCAATTGACCACTTCTATTTGAGTGAATGAATTTTACATGTGTTATACAAATATTAAAACCTGGTATACACAACAAATATAATGTACATTTTCTCACAAAAACCGTACTTATTTACAAGACAGTGCATCCTTATAAACATTCAGTCTTCATTCATACATCAATCAAACCACTACAAACAACAAAAACAAAACATAAATGATTCGATAAATGCTGGAATCGTGATATTCACAACAAAAAGCCAATATTTGTTTCACAACAAAATAAATGTGCGCAATTTTATCTGCGTAAATTATTAATTTCTCGTCTTTTGGCTTATGAGGAGTGTACGCGTTTCGAACTACCGTTATTTCGGAGTTCTCATCAGGACCATATCTCGCACTCGTCAGAGAAAACTGGAAGTGTTGTTAGAGCCTCAGTTTGGAAGTGTTGGTTGACCCGTTTGGACTAGCCTGGCTCGCCACTGTCTACTTGAGCGGGTCAGGCGCGTTGTGTATCTTTTGGAGTTTCACCGTGACCGTTTTTTCCGTTTTGTGAAGACCGGATTGCCGAGTGTCTTAATCCGACGCCATCCCAACGCTGACCTAGTTGCTATCACTTCCTGGTCCGCATAGGATCGTGGGAACTTTGTAGTGAAGCCCCAGTAACAAAGCCACCCACAGCAGCACCCCAATCGTTCCGGTACATGAATACCCACCCCTACCCCAAAAACCCCTCAACTGTACTGGCCCCAGCAAGAGACACCAACAGAAAAGTACGAAATATGGGGGATCGCCCATGTGTGTGGCACTCGTGGGCTACGAAACCCTCCCGTATCCCAACCAAACCTGCACCGCAGGTACCCAAATGTATGGGGATGAGGAGGGGAGAACGATGAAGGGAGGGTGCTTGACATAGTCGAGAACCAAACCTACCGGGAAAAAGCGGAAAAACCTAAAAATAAGGCCTGAAACACCTGTCAAGAAGTAATCATAGGACTGTGAAAACATCAGGCAACATGTAGTGTTTCTGCCGGCGAGTCTAGGAAAAGTGTGGAACATCTGAGGAGATGCAGAACAAAGTGGTCGACATGGAAGGAAATTGAAACCAGTATCTAGTTGCATGGCATTTGACATCTCGCTCTCGAATCAGCTGCCTAGAGGGGATGGTGACCTGGAAGCACAGTCATTGGAATCTCAACATGGAGATCTGTGCTTGAGCGTCTTTAGAAAGTCTTCAACTTGTTGCGGATTTGTGCAGATGATGGTGTTGCTTCGGTGGGTGATTGCAAACGAGCCGGATACATAAGGGCATATTCGATTTGGGCTTTGTGTAACTTTTGCTTAACTTGCAAGAATTTCCGGCGTGCCTCCTGAACTGCAACAGTAAAGTCCGGGTATATGGTGAACTCATTTCCCTCAAAAGTGCCGCGATTTTTGCTCTCTGGCTTTTTTTTAGTGCAGATCTCTGTAATTAAGGAGTCTGGCCACAATGGGGCGGGAGGGCTGCCTGAAGGGGGACGAGGGCCCAAAGAGCGATGTGCACGTTCCACAATAAGTTGCGAGAAGGATTCTGGGCCAAAGGTGTTCAATAGGAGGCGCTTGATGAAGTACTTCATGCGGCCCGTGTTCATGCTTTCAGGTATGCCCACCACACAGATATTATTGTGGCGACTGCGAGCCTCGAGGTCCTCATTCTTGACCACGATAAACTTACAGGAGCTTGTCCATTTGTGTCATTTGGAGCTGCATCTGCGAGATTGCATCTTCAGTATCGAAATTCGCCGCTCCGCCTATTTAAGCTGCACGTCAAGTTTGTCCACTTTCTGCACAAGAAAATCAAGGCGGCTATTCACGGTATCTATTTTGCCAGAGAGATCAGTGAAGCTGTGTTGCATTGCTAATAATAGCGTTTTTACCTCGTCTTCTGGGGCCTTGTTGGCTGTTATCATCCGGATTGGACCGTGTAGCTACCTTTTTGGAGTCAAAAACCAGTTTAGGTTGCCGTCCATCTGGTTTCCCCATTGCAAACCAACAAGTACGGTCTAGCGAGTGTGTAAAGGAGCTGAGCAGAGGGCAGGCATGCCCAAAGCGTCCTCAAGAGGGATGGTAAGTGGGTCACACAGGAGGAGAGGACAAAGTCAGAGATAAGTGCATTTGAGCAGATCGCTGCAACAGCCGCCGGTATGGCCAAAATAATAGTCTCCCTATCTCCTACTGGGGGAGTGGCGTATTCTAGAGGTTCAGGCCGGGAGGAACTTCGAGGCACAATACTGGGCAGCCAAGGGAACATTGCAGGTGTTTTTCAGGTGAGCAACACTGGTGGAGCCCAACTACCAGGCAGCTGGAAAGAGTCGGCACTTTACACTGGCAGCGCAGTTCTTGTGGAATCTGGCTGCAGAAGACACTATACGGGTAAATAAGTCACATCCAGGTGAAGCCAAGGTCCCTCCGTCCGTGCAATGGGTTCCCATGGCACGCAGTAGGTAAACCTGGCAAGCGGAGGCAAAGCGTAGAGGCAAGTTGCACTGTCTAAATCGCCGGGGAGGAGGCCTCCAAGGTCGCGCTCAAACAGCACCCAGAGGCGGGGGCGACAGGCAGGAGAAAGCAGCGATTGCGAAAAAAAAGGCTGTCCATAAGTAGCAGCAGGAAAACAATGAGTAGTGCAGTGAACAGCGTTGGCGAGCCTCAAAAGCTCCGCACGTGTGAAATCTACAATGACGGCACGTCACCTCTGAAGTGGATGTACGGCGAGAGTCACAACTGGCATACCGCCAGCTTCAGCCAAGCAAGGTATCCACTGTGCCCAATTATAGAATAGTCCCCGTGGGCACTGGCAATGGGAGGCTCTCAGTAGCTGAAGGGTCGAGAGGCCCGGGATGTGAATGGGGCCCCAGAGTAGCACTAGAGCTCGACCGGCGGGGAGTCCAGAACGGGAAGAAGTTCACGCACAGAGCGGTCAGTTCAGCGCCCTGCAGCTCGTGCCTTACTGCAAATTTCAGGAGTCTCCGACTTGTCCACGTCGTAATCAATGCTATGCAATTGCAACAAGTTGAGCCGGCAAGCGGAGCATCGGTGGGCGAGAGGGTTCAGCAATCAGCCGCCACCGTCGAGGCCCGCTGCCACACAGTATCCCTGATGCTCACGTAGTAGCGTGAGCCGTGCAGACCTCTAGGAGCGTCGACGCGCTCACCCCTCGATGCACAGAGGTCGATCTGGAGCCGCACACAATGGACTCAGCGTTGCAAAAAGCACCTCAGCGCTGCAGAAGTTATTGAGTCGCAGGCGTTTCAGGCAGGATTCATGTGGTAGGGCAAAGAGTTTTGACAGATGTTGCTGCCAAGCTTTCAGAGCCTCACAGGCGCGCGCCCATCTTGGTTGTGCGCCACCTAACGCCTCCTACTCATTCACTTTCTGAATGAACAGAACACCTGTTTCTTCCAGTTTAAATTAACTCGCAAGCAAGGATGAGTAAATGCTAAAAATAGTTTGACCTGATAAAATCTCACTCAACATTGCGAGTGGATTTTTCGAAGCCTGTCGATACATTTTTGAAAACTAGACACCCTGGGTAATCCAGGATGGGGTGACTTGTGTGGCTCTCACCAGGTTCTGTTACCCAGAATCCCTTGCAAACGTCAAACTGTGTCAAAAAACACATTTTCCGCACATTTCTGTGATGGAAAGTTCTGTAATCTGCGTGGATCCACAAAACTCCTCCCACCTCGCATTCCCCAAAGTCTCCAGATAAAAATGATACCTCACTTGTGTGGGTAGGCCTAGTGCCCGCGACAGGAAATGGCACAAAACGCAACATGGACACACCACATTTTTACAGTGAAAACTGACAATTCTTTTGCAAAGTGCCTAGCTGTTGATTTTAAACCCTAGCTCTGCTGGCACCTAGGGAAACCTAGCAAACCTATACATTTTTGAAAGGTTACCCAGAATCCCTTGCAAACCTCAAACTTTGTAAAAAAAAACACCTTTTGCCCACATTTCTTTGATGGAAAGTCTGGAATCTGCATGGTCCAAAAACTTCCACCCACTCCGCATTCTCCAAAGTCTCCTGATAAAAATTAGGGTCGGCTGGATCTTGATCTTTTTTATGAATACTAATCATAACTGACTTGTTAAATCTATTAGAAATGGGGACCCCTTCCATAATTTGATTGAACAAAAAATTAAACATGGGGAGAGTGCCTCTAAAAACATCTTGAATACTTCAGTAGGGATGCCATCATTTCCACTAGCCTTCGCATTAGCCATTCCTTTTAGTGTTTCCGATAGTTCTATAGACTTATTTATAGCTTCAATATTGGCCCTGGTAATTTGTGGCATCTGAAATGTGGCAAAGTAATTTTCTAAATCCTGTATGTCCACTACCTGTACTTCGGCATATATTTATTTAAAATGATGAAGAAATAGTTCTGCTATCCTATC
The DNA here is from genome assembly GCF_964261635.1 of Lissotriton helveticus. Classification (NCBI taxonomy): domain Eukaryota; kingdom Metazoa; phylum Chordata; class Amphibia; order Caudata; family Salamandridae; genus Lissotriton; species Lissotriton helveticus. Next base: position 885,815,059 of record NC_136072.1, read on the forward strand.
TTTATCTTCTAACATAATTGCTGTGGTCAGATCTCTTATTTGTGTAATTATTTGCCTATTCTGCTACTTTAGTAGTCCATGCTAAATATTCACCTATAAGCGGACTTTCTTCGTACACTTTCTGTTGGCGGGCCTTACTCCCAGTGATCACTTCTAGAATAAATAAATTCCTTAATTGGTCCTTCGCTCTTGCCAGTTCTTGCTGAAGTTTCTTTTCCTCATGCTCCCATATGCACCCTAAATTAAGCTCATTCCTAGCCCGTTCCACAATTTCTTTTGTAGAACTTCTAACTGTCGTACCCTCTGCTTTTAGGTGCCTGCTTTATAGGAGATAACCTGTCCTTGAAAAGAGGCCTTAAAAGCTCCCACACCATAAAGCAGGGGGTCATATTTAGATACTCCTTAACCCCTTCCACGCTCATGACGAGCTGGGCTCGTCATGAGGTAGCCTCCTCGCACGCTCATGACGAGCCCAGCTCGTCACGTAACATGCGGTTCCGCAAATCTCAGCGTGCGAGCGGAATTCCGCCCGCACGCATGCGGTTAAAAAAAATCTGTATAAACGTTTGTGCTTCTGAAATAAACACTAAATCCGTAATCAAAGTTTTATCAAACTGCCACCTGGCATTATTACTTAGCGACTTTCCAAATAATATGACCAGAGAGTCTATTGAGTGATCTGAGAAGGAATTAGTAATTTATCTCTGATCCTTTTCTTTCTAGTTGCAGTTTTATCACAAAGAAGTCTATTTGTGAAGCCGTTTTCAACCTTGCAGAGCAGCAGGGAATCTAATATATCCTCCCTTCAGTCTCTACAAATGTATACTCTATGGCAGGTCTCGTCCCATCTACCTTCTCTCTCCTTTCTTACTGTCTCTTCTTTTTCTCAGCACCTCCTCCTTTCCCTAAATCTTCTCTCCAGTGCTCGACCTCCTCGCATCATCCCACCCTCCCAACATCTTGACAACTTACGTCTTTCTAATGACTAAATCATTCATGAGCTAACTTTGTCCCATCTATTTCTTCTCACAAAATGTCACCTGATCTCCGTGCCGCAATCCCATTGTTTATCCCAATCTCTCACCTCACATTCATTCTTGTTCCTATTGTGTACTAGCATCACTCCGCTTGACAGGATTGATCTATATTGTTCTGTGGAATGTCTGTCCCTGAACTCTGTCAATTAACATTGTCACTTATTCTTGTCACTAAATGCTCATCTGTTTCCTGTCATATTGTCCCCTAGTTCACCCCTGATCCTCTCCGCGACTTCTCTCTTATTCTTATTGTCTAGCAGAATCATTTACCTGTACTTGATTACCATCTGCTCTTTTATGCATTGTTTAAGTATTTGAACTTTGCCAAGCTGCATTAGAAAGAACACACTGATACTCTCGGGTGGAGCTCGCTGTTTAAAAAAGCATAATTAATTAAATAAACAACGTTCAAAATCACCAGGAGTGTGGAGACACTCCCGGGTGCCAAAAGCACATTCATGTCAACGGATTGACTGATAAGCCCTGCTGCCAGTGGTGCTCTGTGCTTGAATGTATCTTTTCTTTCTGCCGTTTGTTGCTTTCTTTATAATTGGGGACCTCGCCCAATAGTCCTCTAATTATTTTAATGTATTATTTTATTGCGGATGACATCACTTGCAATGGTCGGGAGACGCCAGCAGCCATTCCTCGCAGCGCCGCGGCCCCACTTTTATCGATTTTCCATCTCCTTTTTAAAGAAAATACCTGTTAAATCCCCCCCAAAAAAAGGACTTACTGGGTAGAAGATCATATCAAGCGGTTTACCGTTTCCCTATTTAGGAATGAGGGAACGATAATACCTTCTTATAAACGATTCTATTACGGTGAATTACCGAGAAGCAACGCCCTAAAACAACTATATTATCTAGCGGTCATTCTGAAACGAAGAAAATACACAAGACACGCTAATGATTCTCTTAAAGTTTTAATTAGATATTGTACGGTATATCCCTTCTACCATTAACAGACACATTAGAAAGAGAATATGAAGTAACTATACTGTGCGAAGATCCAGTTTCTCAACGAAGTAATATCGTGGCTCCTGAAGAAGGCGTTTTCAGAAACGCCGAAACGCGCGTCGAGAGAATATTGTTTGCCACCTACTGTGAATTTTTTAAAATAATTTGTGTTATTATTTTTATGATAATTGTATAAGACTTGGTTTGAAATTGTTTATTGTGATGTTATAATTTTTGTAATTTGTATGTGTGATATGTGGTTTTCTTTTAAAATGAATACCTATTAAATGAAATAGAGCTTTTTATCTGAACAAACTTGTTAGTACATTTTTACTTTAAGACCTTTCCATGTCAGTTGCTTTATTTTATTGCAAATGCATTGTTATTATTTTATAGTTTTGTAATTTAATTGGCTTACTTCACATGCTTAATTTAGTTTTCAACCAGATTTGTAGAGTAGGAAAGTCTCCTCTCGAGGTAGGAGCAGCTGGGTTCCAGTATAGGCTCCCTTCTATGGTTTCTTCTTTGTTTCCACTTACTCGGTGGTGTTGGCAATGACCTTCTTGCTCTTGGCTCCTGCTCCCTGCATAGTGGCAAATTATGCAGCCTGAACGGATAGATTGGCAAGACTCATTGGCTAGCTTTTCTATTTTATTTGCACTATGTGTTGCTTTAACTGGGGACCTGGTACGGCGGCCCTATAGTTATTATGATATATTATTTTAATCCAAACAAATTACACATATTGATATATCTTGTTCTCTTTTCATTGGATTATTTGGCATGCTTGTTTTAATGTTCTTTTCTTTCCCAGTAGCCATGCAGACAATGGAAACGTCCCTGCATAAAAGGAGGAGTGGGCTCTAGTGTAGTCTTTCTTCGCCTTATTCTCTTTAAAGGTTTCTTTTAATTGTTCCATGTGTTGTTGTTGTTTGCTTGGCAGCATCCTCTCTGCTCCTGCCTCCTGCATCCCAGTGTCTTATTTGTACAGGTTACCCAGGCAGCTCATACAAGTTTAACTTAATGAGCTCAGAGGCCATATTCTTGTTGTCAATACAACTAGTATCCCCAAGTCTTCTTCCTTCTGCCAGGATCACCTCTCTAATCTCCTTCTTACCAATGTCTGAGAGCACAACAGAGCTTTTCACTTTTTTCACTCGATTGCTTTTTGCTCAGTCTGCATTAGCTACCCATTCATTAAATTCTAGATCATTGAACTCCTAAATCCAAATATCTAGCTATCCTATTTCTCATTGAGACATGGGTCAGGGACTCTTCTTGTCTGAATATTGTGGTGGCTGTTCCACCTGGATTCAAAATCCTGCACCAGGACCACCTAGAAAGATTGGAGGGTGGGCTTAATATTAGCTTTCATGCCAGCATCTCAGTCTCATTTATTTCCACTGTCTACGTAATATTTTCTGAAAGTCTTCTTTTTCTAATACAGGCATTCCTACTTCCTCGTTCACTGGTTGCTGGTTTACACCCCACTGGACAGCTGCGTGGATGGTCAAGATCGTTGGTCCCACGTTGGCAGAATTTATCTCTCTCTGCACTCTTAAATCGGCCAACTGTTCCATCATTGAAGACCTCCATATTTGGATTGCTGTCTTGACTAAGCCTCCTAAATGGATTCTTTATCTAGTTTTAGCCTTTCTCAGTTAATCAATGGCCCTGCAGTTTGGATCTCATCTTCTTATCCCGGAGCTCTCTCACTTCTGCAACCCTGTTTCTGCCTAAACCCTCCTGTGCCTTATATGTGGGACCAGGATACACTAAGGCAGACATATCAGGATTAGTGTTATCTCTTCTGTCCTGAAAATTACTCTAAAGGCCTCCTTTACCCCACCCATCTTTGCTACAGATATGAATAATATTGTGTGCTCTTGGATTAAATCCTTACTTGATTTAATCACTCTTCTCAGACACTTTCATCCTCAGTGGGCTTCCTCTTCCACCCTGAAACACAGATAATCTGGCAGCTTTCATGCTTTACTGCAAAATCTTAGAACGGCTGTGATGACAAGACTGCATTCCGTAATTCAAAAATGAGGTTCTAATAACCATTAAAAATGTTCAGAAAATCTTTAGAAGATTTATACTCCTCTACTATTTTTATCACAAAAAGCTTGTCAAGTAAAATGTCTAAAATAGTTAAGACCCATATCTTTACTTCAATTCACAACAAAAATCCTCGAGAAATAAAGCAGACAAAAAATCTCCAAGTTTCCTAAAGACAGTCTCGGATCTGACCTCACTGTGTTTTTTCTTGTTGCCACATTAATAGTCTGGTATAAATCTTCAGCCAAGAAGTGAGTGTTACGCTCACAACTCCCCACCTCACCCCAACCTTAGTCTGATGTTGTTTCCCATTTTATGTTAATATACTTCCACTACTTTTTAGATATCCGGTTTACTGCTCTAGATTGGGATTTGGATTTCTTGGACCATTATTTTCCAGCTTTTCTTCTCCCTTACTTGTGTTCCTCTTCTAAAACTCTGATTTACGACGTGCATCCTAGGGTTTACCTTTTGAAACTTTTAAGTTACACCTCTTGTGCCTCTGTTTTCCAGTCATGGGCTTCCTCTCCTGCGATATGTCAGGACACCCAATTCACCGTTTCTTTTAATGATCATATGGCAGCCTTCAAAGCAATTTCAGCTGTCGCCCTCGACCAAGAATAATTGCTTAAAAGACGGATGTTCTTACATTCTTTTTCTACCCCTTCGTCTAGAATACAGTCGGTGTATTTCGTCAAAGGCTGAAATTTGGCTATTTAAGTAAGATCTAGGCTTTTTAGTTTTGTCTCTACTGTCAGAACACATTGAACAGGGTAGCAATACCATTCATTCATATGTAGAAAAACATTTCTGAGCAAAAATAACTTTCAGGTGCACAACTGGATGTAAATCGGCCTTGGTGAAATAGTCTTCAGTTGTAGTGAGGGAACCATTTTAAAAGCACCAATTGTTCTGCGGAGAAAAAACACCTTTAGGTGTGAAATCGTATTTGGCTTTCAAAATGGCATTGAGGTACAAAATCACAGTGTAAAACATCAATAGAAGTGTGGAAATACTTCTGATACTGAAACATATTAATAAGTAAAAGTCACACGCAGGTGCAAAATCAGCATTGGTGCAAAGTCAGTATAGAGACAAAATGCAGTACTATGATGTCACTATGGTGTGAGAGATGTACCTCAGCATGACACCCATATTTTGTTGACGGGACAGTGAGTTGCAAAATCACAGTTGATGCATTATAAGTATGGGTGTAGAAAACTTTGAGGAGTGTAAATTACATTCGGTGTAAAATCACTTTTAGGAGCAAATCACTCTTGGTACAAAGTAAGAAGTTTTGTGCTATTTCATGTTCAAATAAAAATCACAATTTGGAGTAGAAGTCAAAGAGCTGGAAGATTGGTGTCACTGAACTCATGCAACAACTGCTGTCTGCCGGAGCTCCAGCTATCTAGTGCCATGCCTTGTTCCCTCGCCTGTTTTTGTGGCAGACAACAGTTCATGTGTAGGCATATGTTGGCGCCTTAGGTAACATTGTGCATTGTGCATGGCAGTGATCATTCCTGGACAGGTTTTCCCAGCATTTCGGCTGGTCTTGCAGGATTCTCTATTCCACTAGTAGTTGAAAAGCGGACCTGATCAGCCTTGGGTCTGTTGTTGGCAAAATGGATATTAAGGTACCAGGGTCTAAGACCTTGCAGCAGCCCGCACCGAACCACCCACCTCAAACTATGGGCAGGCAGCCTTTCGTGCAGACGTCTGCGTGGATTCACATCACACTGATCTGCTGCAGGAGATGAAGTGAGAATACCAGGAAGAACATGTCAGCATTTTTCTGCATATTGCTAAGGGAATAGTCCCCCATTCCTGCCGAATAGAGGTGTCAGTTAATGGGTGAGACTTTTCTCTCAAGCGGTCATTAGGACTGTGAAAGCTGAAATTGAAGGTTAAAAATGGAGAAAGCAGCATTTTGACCTATATGAGTCTGTTCATAGAGGCAAAATGTGGAAACAGCCCCTCCCTGGTGTTCTGTCTTTTTTTGGTAGAGGCAGCTCCACCTTGGATGCCTGACATCACAAGAAGGTGGTGATCAGACCCTTGATCACAAGCAGAACATCCTTTCATCAGTTCCATTAGTCCCTTCACCTTCCAGGTTTGGTACTATTTAGACCTCCGCATATCTGCTTTTCACCCAAACAACAAACTAAAATTCTAACAGTGTTCCAGGTAACTTGCCCTTCCCTTCCCGTGCTACAAAAGAGATCTTAGACAATGGGGACAGGCCAACCGTGCTGCAGATTCGAATGATAAATCTTGACCTGTAGAGAAAGGCCTTGGGTTGATAAATGGTGCAGCACACACTGTTGTAGATGGACCCTCAAGAAATGTTATCTCAGGCAAAGTAACAGTGGCGAGGAAGAACTGAAAATCAAGAAACAATAGTGAAGGCAGCAGAATCATCTTTGGTTCGCTCCCCAAATGTTAGAAATTGGGGTTCTGGTTGGCAGAAGTATGCACCTTGTCCAAGCAGGAATCACAATCATAGTCAGGGTAAGTCAGATACGCACCCTAAATTATTCTGTGCTCACCCTCTGGTAGCTTGCCACAGAGCAGTCAGCCTTAACTTAAGAGTCAGTGTCTAAAGTATTTGTGTAACACTTCAAACAGTAAAACGGTGGAAACACCACACAAAGATACCACCCTGGTAGGAACAATAGGGCTAAATTTATTGAACCGAACAAGACGAAAACAGCAAAGATACCATAAATAGAATCAGAGTTACCTTGAAATGCAGTGCTTAAAGCATAAAACACCTACTGGGGCTATCTGGTAGCTCTAGACTGGTTCAAATCCAAAAGTTCAGGCTGACCACGATGGAGCACAGGTCAAATACAGGGACTAGCCTTGGCCTGCTGAAAACAGTACCTTGGTTCGCAGCTGCTTCGACATCGAGGAAGGGATGAGGATCAAAGCAGGTGATGCATTGACCCTTGGGATGTAGGCAATGGATCGGCTCAGAGCAGCACACAGTTGAAGATGTGTGGGGAATGGAGGCGATGCACGGTGTTGTTGGTAATGCGATGCACTCTTTACACTCACCAGCGGCGATGCGTTGACATCAGTGGAGATACACCGGTTTCGAGTGGCGCAACGTCTATTTGTAAATTTCTGCTGGAGCAGCACTTTATACTCCCTTCCAAGGGCTGAGGACTGGATTGGCACTACTTTGCAGGGCAAGACTGTCCAATGGCAGAGTCCAGGTGCTGTATCAGGATTGTTGGACTGAACTATATGATCTAGCTTCTGGTCAGCTAGTGATTGATGAAAATCTTAAAATGTTGTTATTCCACGTTTTATCAAGGGATCATCTTTCTTTCAGCACTAGTGATATCAGATTTGTTTTCCGCAGATCAATCAGGATTTATAAAGCTCGGCTAATCACCCGATAGGGTATCCAGATGCTTGCAGGCCCCGGAGGCTTATTTGAACAACCAGGTCTAGAGGGCCATTCAGAATTCCGTAAGCGAGGCGATGGCCGGAAGTGCGTGAGGAGGCTGTTCCATGTCTTTTCAGCGATATGGGAAAAGGAGCGTCCTCTCCGTCTGCTTCGGTAGATGCGGGGAGTATGGGCAACAGAGGAGGCGGAGCGTAGTATTCTCGATCGTTGGTGGACGTTCAGGCAGTGGGTAATGTAGGTGGATCCTTGTTTGTGTAGAGCCTTGTGTGCGTGGGTCTGTAGCTTTAATTGGCATCTTTCTTCACGGAGAGCCAGTGGAGTTTCCTGAGGTGTGGTGTGATGTGGGTTGATCTGGAAAAGCCAAGGATCAGGAGTCTGACTGCGGCGTTCTGTATGGTGTAAAGTCTCTAGAAGGTGTGCAGCGTTTACTACATAGAGGGCATTGCCATAGTCCAGTTTGCTGGTGATGAGGGCTTGTGACATGATGAATCTCATGTGTAGGGATAGCCACTTGAAGATCTTATGTAGCATGTGCAGAGAGGAAGCAGGCGGAGAAGACGGGGTTGATCTGTGAATTCATGGTGAGCTGCTTGTCAATGATGATTCCAAGGTTTCTGGCGTGGTTGGAGGGAGTGGGTGCGGGTCCTAGGTCTGATGGCCACCAGTTGTTCCATGTGTTGCTGCTGTTGCCAAAGATAAGTATTTCCTTCTATTTGTCATGCATCTGTGGAAGTTGGTTCTGGTGGTGAGGTAGTCTGTGAATGAGAGGATGAGTTGTGTGTCATCTGCGTAGGAAATTATGTTGAGACCGTGGGCTCTGACGATATTGGCCAGCCATGTATTGAAGAGTATGGGGCTGAGCCCTGGGGGCATTGCAGGTGATCTCCTTAGGTTCATAGGTGATAGGTGGATCCTCTGGGTTCTTCTGGTGAAGGAGGTGATCCATCTGAGCGCGTCCCCTTGTATGCCGTTGTGGTGAAGACTTTTGATCAGTGTGTGTGAAATACGGTGGCTACCAAAAAGTCGAGGAGGATCAAAGCTGCTGTTTCTCCTCTGTCGAGGAGGGTTCAGATGTAGTTAGTGGCTGCGATCAGGGCGGTTCGATGCTGTGAATGCCACGGAATCCAGATTAGAGGCATTGAGTAGCTGGTTCTGCTCAAGGTGTGTCATGAGTGGATTGTTGATGATCTTTTCCAGTACCTTAACTAGGATTGGGAGCAGGGAGATTGGCCGGTAGTTTTTCAGTTTGCTGGGGTCGGCCGAGGGTTTTTAGAGTAGTGGTCTGACTTCTGTGTGTTTTCAGGTATTGGGAAATGTTGCAATGATAGGTGTTGAGTAGGGTGGTGGCCGCCTTGCTGATCCTTTTGTTTCCCAGGTTGAAGATGTGGTGCGGGCATGGGTCTGTGAGAGCGCCCGAGTGGATGGATTTCATAGTAGAGGTGGTGTCCTCAGTGGAGAGGATGTTCCAGGTAGTTAGTGTGTGACTCATGTTGTTTACGGTGGTGGTGTATCTGTCGAGGAAGTCCATAGGTGTGGTTCAAACTTTGTGTATGGTTGCGATCTTGTGGGCGAGGTGGTCGCTGAGATTGTATTCCGCCTCCGGTGAGGGGCATTTATCATCTTGGGGGTTGCATTGCGGGGGCTGGAGATGCTGAAGTAGATGATGGAGTGATCAGTCAATGTAAGTCGGTGACACAGCTGAATTTGATGTGGTTACTGGAGGTGAAAATTGGGTCCAGTGTATGTCCTGCAATGTGTATATGGTCGTGGACGATCCAGGTCCATCCGAGGCTGCTCGTACTGTCGAGGAGGTGTGCGACATTGTAGTCATTGGGGTCATCGATGTAGAAATTTAGGTCACAGAGCAAGATGTAGTCCTTGGAGTCTAAGGCTAGGGGCTCAATGAAGTCTTTGATGGTGATGCAGAAGCTCAAGTACGGGCCTGCAAGTCTGTATGCGAGGGTGCCTCTGAAGGTTGTCTTGTCATCAAATGAGATGTTTCATGGGGATGGTGGTGGTGTCAGTGGTGGTGGTACACTGTATGTGCGTTTTTGAATGATGGCTGTTACTCATCCCGGCTTGTTGGTGCAGGCTTAGTGAGTGATTTTATATCCATCTGGGATCACTGTGGCAATGTCTGGGGCAGATGTGGGGTTGAGTCAGGTCTCATTGAAGAAGACTGTCTGGTGCGAGGATGGAAATGAGGTCCCATAATTCATTGGAATGCTTACATTGTGAGACTGTGTTGAGAAGTGAGCATGTGAGTTGGTGTTTTTGTTCAGGTGGTGTCTATGGTGTGTTTGGGGTGGAGCTGGTGTGTGCAGTGGCAGGAGAAGTGGCAGTGAGTGCAGGTGAAAGGACTTAGCGCTGGGCAGCGCACTGGCAGTGTTTGTTGCAGTGTCTGGGGTTGAGGGTGTAGAGCTCTGCGGATCTTCGTGAGAGCAGGAGAGCCAGGGCTTGTGGCGCTGGGTGCGGTTCAGGCACAGACAGGCTTGTCGAAGGCATTCCAGCGGTGCCCTTGCTGTGCGCATCTGCTGCCTGGTCACTCTGCTGCGTTCATGAAGTAGGTCCAGGGGTTCACAGGCCTTCTGTTGGCAGGAAGCATGATGAGTGGGAAAACCACAGCGGGAAAACCCATGCAACTGCGGTGTCCCTGGATCAGTCTGGAACAAGCAGGAACTGGAGGCAACCTGCATGTGACAGTCTAGGTGTCCAGGTGCCTACTGATGTGGTCGTGCTGCGGTATGTGTTAAGTAGGTCCTGTGGTGAGCAGAGCTTCTGTTGGTGGGAAGAACGGTGATTGGGAAAACACTGTCTGGAAAACCCCAACGGGAAAACCCGGGCAGCTGCAGTGTCACTGGATCAATCTGGAACAAGCAGGAACTGGAGGCCACAGGCAGTGGCAAGCTAGGTGTCCAGCTGCCTACAAATCTACTTAACCACAATCTTAGCCCCATTAAGGAGGTTTCAGAGCAGCTGGTTAGTTATAATAATTGTGAAGCACCTGGACCAGATGGCCAAGGGAACAAGTTTTATGAAACATTTGGCCATAGCCTTATATCAAGACTGATCGGACTTGTAATCTTTCATATACCAGAGATGGTCCCATCAAGATGTGCTTCTTACCAAACAATTAGTCTAGTGAATTAATGTATTAAGTTCTTATGACATTTTTAACCAGAAGGTTGATTGGTGTTGTCCCGAATATGATTCAGTGATTCTTGAGAGCTTAACTCGATTCATACCTACCTGCCTTATTACTCCCAAACGCTAACTATTAAATGGGATTGAATGATTATGTAGTGACTAAAAAGGTGCCTTTGGTGAATCTCCTGCTGGATACAAAGAAGGCTTTTGACCTAGTCACTTGGAAGTTTCTGACTTTTACCTAGATTCACACAAGTGATCCCTCTCACATTACCTAGTTACAAAGATCCGTTTAAGAGGAGGAGAGATCTAGTTTGACCTTCAAGAGTTGATTTAGTGGCAATTTTCCTGTAGAACGAAGCACCTTGCAGAAGTGTCATCCAGACCCATTTCTGTTTGATCTACACATTGCAACTAGAAAACTAGAGGTATTCCTAAGATCTTGGTACGGTTTGATTAGGTAGTGCTTTAAAAATTCAGAAGATGTGGCTTTTTGCCTACAACCCAATCTGCCTAGTTCTTGTTTTGATAATATCCTAATCTGTCCAAGTAGGCCACCAAAGTGGGAAATGAACAGTGGCTTGAGCATGGTATATCTAATCACACTGATCTATAAGAATGGCTACTTTTAAACATGTGTTGCTCTCCAAATGCGCTAGGTGTTACCAGCCAGTGGATGTTTATTTAATTTTCTTCAGTTTAAAAATCTGTTCTAGCTAGTTTGAGTTAGATGAAAATATTCAATCAATCAACAAAACTTTATTCGGTTTTTACAAAGAAAGCCATAGAAGTCAAGCAAACTCAGTTAAAAATTACATCAGGGGCTAAAAAGAGGCAATACAGATTATCCATCATATCCCCAAAACTTATATTAAAAGGTAAGCGGAGTCCATAAATAAAATGACATCATCACAGCCCCAAAAAATGCAGAATAAATAAAATGTTGTATCAAACACAGTAAAACCATTCATCCGGGCCCCATAAAATACAAGATAGATTACAGGGACTATGTTAAAAACAATCTCATCAAAACGATAAAACCATCCATCAGTGCCCCATAAAATACTAAATAAATAAGGGATCTCCTACACAACCATGAAAACGTCCATCCTGGCCCCATAAAATATAAGGTAAATAACAGGGGCTCTATAAAAAATGATCTCTGGCACAGTGGTGATTTGAGATTTGTCCATGAAGAATGAATCGCAGCTGGACCGGAGCCTGATTGTGGCCCTTAAAAAGCTAAGAACATATAATACAGTATTATTTGAGAGTAAATGTCAAAAATATAAAACCGTAATCTGTTGTATGGGCAAGTATAAGAAATGTGCTAAGGTTTGATGCATTTTTGCGAGAACATTCGGTGAAATAGATGAATTGCTTGGTTTTCGCAGTAATTGTATGATTTAACTTAATTTCTTTGCAGTAGTATTTCCTTCAAGTACTTTGAGCAGATGGGTTGATTTGTTTGTTCCTTTCAGTCCATATTTATAAGTTTTATTATGCTCGTTATTTCTCATGTATTAGTATATTGAATGAATTGCTTATGGAATCTATTAATCCTATTTAGTTTGCAAGTCTTTTTTTTTCTCATTGCTTGCAATAAGCAAAATGGTGCAAAACCACTATTGGAGCAGCCCCAACAGGGGTGTGAACCAGTTTAGGAGCACAGATTCAGCTCTTTTTGCATTGCATATGTAGTTTGCTTCTCCATTCATAAACTGAAATGGGACAAAATATGTAGGCAGGCAGACTAACGCACCTAATACCTAGTAGATAACTATGATTTTTCCAGTATTCTGGGTGTCTTTCATAGATTCACATGCCTGAATCATTCCCCGTCATCGGAGTGGGAGTCCCACGGTACATAAAAAAAGCAATAATATGCACTTAGTAACAGAAAAAACTTTGTAATAAACAACCAGGAAGTAAAATAGCCCTTGGCTACCAGAGAAAAACTTCCACACTTGTGACTATCATAGTCATTTTGTATAGTCCAAACTGCAGCCAATCAGGCTACAGCACCCACCAGAATGTTCTCCCCAGAAGCTCAGGCTCTCAGATTTTCTACCGCACGTCGTGTGAAGGGTCTCCCTGAGCTCTGCTCAATACTTCACTTTTCTGACTGGATTTCTATCCTTTAGGAGATTTCACCGTCGACGAAGTTAAATGTCTCGTCGACACCATCTCCTTCGACGGCACCGTCGACGCCTCTTCTTTCAGCTTGCACTGAACTGTAAGTACGGTCCTCCACACCGTCTACAGCCTCCTTTGCCGCACCGTCTACGACAGCTTCTTTACTTGAAAGACGTGGCTCATCACTGCAAACTTTATCACCACTTAAATTGCCTGACCAACTGCTGGATTCTGATGACGACGATGAGCAATCTGATGTAGACGACAGGTTCCGCACTGCGACGAGTCCGTCTGAATTGCTCATTAAATATCAGGAAGAAGATCAAGACGAGGAACACTTTTCTCAGCCTGTGGCTCAAGCTCCTACCACGATGCCCACAGCACAGATGCCTTTTGCCCTTCTCAATAATTTGCAGTTCATGTTAGACGATTACTATCGTCGTTTCCCTCCATCTGAGTCGGCGGGGTCTCTCTCATCAACTCCTATGCCTCAGGCCTCCACATCTACCTTGAGATCTCCAAGAACACCTTCTCCAGCGCCATCTCGTCATTCTCAGGAGGCTAACGCCACGGATGAAGTTAGAGAGGAAGGAGAGATGGATGACACATCTGTTCTGTCGGAGTGGGATGATTATCAAATTTAGATGCCATCACCTTCTGCACTAGCTACGGCTAACTCCCCTCAGTAGACATCGGAGGCTTCCATCTACTGATGGAGAGAGCTACTAAAAGATTTCTCATCCCATTGGAAACGAAGAAAGATGATTGTTTTCTTTATGACTTTAAAGACCAACCGCGAAGACAAGTCAAAACTATTCCCATTATTAACTTCATATGGAAGGAAGGTTTAAAAATTATGGCAACACCCAATTCTCTTCCTGCTGTCTTGCCCCAGTTAGACAAGAAGTATAAAGCACCGGACAAATCTCCTGCATGCCTAATAGGACAACCTAAGGCTCATTCGGTCGTCGCCCAAGCGGCACAAAGACGGGCCAGGAACCCCTCTTCGCCTATATCTGCTCCACCAGATAGAGATGGCAGACGATTGGATTCTATTGGAAAAACGGTCTCCATGATGGCAGCAACAACTGTACGTGCCGCGAACTCCCTAGCGATATTAGGGTGATCCGACAGGCAAAAGTGGTTCGACATCTCCCCTTACGTAGAAATGTTACCAGAACCTGCAAAGTCGGAGGTGAGGCAGATATTGCGAGAAGGTGAACTTACCTCAGCAGAGATGATCGACCCAGCAGTAGATGGGGCGTCTACAGGATTCCGGCAGCTAGCGGGTGCAGCTGTGTTGAGAAGGCAGGGCTGGCTGAAATCCACATCTTTTTGCCAAGAGGTCCAAACCAAAATAGTTGACATGCCATTTGATGGCGAGTTTCTTTTTGGCCAACATGTTGACGAGGCCTTGCAGGCTATCAAGAAGAACACGGAGATGGCGAGATCTTTGGGTAGCCTTGAGTTTTGTAGATCGTCCTTTCGAGGTGCTAAAGGGTGTGGATCCTATTCCAACAGAGGAAATTATGATCCGCAGAGGTCATACCAAACCTCGCAAACTAACCAGAGATACCAGCCCTATAAGCAGCAGTCTTACGGACAGCGAGGTAATTCCTACATGCAGTCAAGAAGAAAATCCTCCTACCGTGGAAGAGATTTCAATAAGAAACTGAGACATGCCACCTGCCACCATCCCTACGCTCCCCCAGTCAAAAGTTGGAGGAAAAATATCCTGTTTCTACTCAAACTGGTCCGTAATTAGTACAGACAAGTGGGTCCTGGATATAGTGGCCTGGGGCCTCAATTTAGAATTCATCAAGATCCCTCCGAATTCTCCTCCCAAGGGCCCACCTCCAGCTCATATCAAGGAGTTGTTCACCCAGATAAATTTTATGATACGGAAGGGAGCGATCAAAAAGGTCCCTTATTTGCAAAAAGGAACAGGTTTTTACTCAAGGTTTTTCCTCATTAAGAAAAAATCAGGAGAATGGCGCCCCATTCTTGACCTACGCGCCCTCAACAAATACTTGAAAAAGTTGTCCTTCCGGATGTTAACCCTTCAAGAAATCCTCCACCTTCTCTCAATGGGGGATCACATGGCCACCCTCGACCTTCAAGACGTTTATTTTCATGTGCCGATTCTCCCGAGACACAAAAAATTCTTACAATTCAGAGTGGCTGGCAGGGATTTTCAGTTCAAAGTACTCCCCTTTGGACTTCGGTCAGCGCCTCGTGTTTTGTCAAAGGTTCTAGCTCCGGTGGCTGCACACCTCCGCTTAGAGGGCATTCAAATCTTCCCATACTTGGACGATTGCCTTATCAAGGCGAGTTATTTTGCAAAAGCAAGCGCTCGCGTTCAAAGATGCCTATCACTATTCCAGTCTCTGGGTCTCTCCATCAACTTCGAGAAATCCCTGCTCATTCCGTCACAAAAGATGTCCTTCTTGGGAGCCACACTGGACACCCAACTTACTCAGGCTTTCGTCTCAAAAGAAAGACAACACAAGATCTGCAAGCTAGCTCACCTATTACAAGAAAAAGAGTACGTTTTAGTTTGGATGTTCAAATCTTTCCTAGGGATGATTTCATCCTGCATTCCTCTGATACCCAACTGTCATCTCAGAATGAGACCTTTACAAGAGGAGCTCAACCTCCAATGGTTGCAGGTTTCGGGGTCATTCGACGACATCATTCACATAACTCCTCGGATGCGAGAAGCCTTTCTCTGGTGGACTCAGTTAAAGAATTTACAGGAAGGATGCGCGTTCCTGGCGGAAGTACCAAATCTCACCATCACCACGGACGCTTCTCTCGAGGGATGGGGAGCACACCTGCAGGGAATGACTGTCAACGGAAAGTGGAATGTGCAACAAAGGAAGTGGCACATCAATCTCCTGGATTTGCGTGCCATTTTGTTGTCCTTGAAATCCTTTCAAACAGTCATCCAAGAGGCCTCTGTACTAATTCGAACAGACAATACAACAAGTATGCATTACTTAAACAAACAGGGCGTTACAAAGTCAGCCCTGCTTTCTCAGCAAGCCCAGGAGATCTGGGACTGGGCATTGAGTCAGGGTATCAGCATCTCAGCTGTCCATGTTCTGGGGATCTCCAATGTTCTAGCGGATTCCCTCAGCAGATCTTCAATTTTCAATCACGAATGGGAGAACCATCAACCAACTTTGGACCGGGTGTTTCGGGATCCGGATCTGTTAGCAACAAGTCAGAACCGCGAATGCCCACACTTTGCAAGTTGGCTTCCCCACAACGACTTGTGCGGAAATGTGCTTTCGATATACATATGCCTTTCCTCCGATTCCGTTGGTTCCCAAAGTCATCCGCAAGATGAAGAAACAGCCTTGTCGTCTCATTCTCATTGCTCCCAGATGGCCTCGCCAATACTGGTTCACCAAACTTCTCCTCCTTTTGGAGTGCGATCCCATTCAGTTTCCACCAATACTGAACCTTCTGTCCATTCAGGAGGGTCACATCTGTCACCCGGACCCAGCCTCCTTGAGATTAGCAGCTTGGCTCCTCAACACCTTGAATTTGCAAACTTAGATATCCCTGCGGATTGTCACGAAGTATTAGCCAATGCTAGGGCACCTGCCACAATTAAAACATACAAACTCAAATGGAAAAGATTCTGCACCTGGTGTCAATCTGCCAATTTGCATCCAATTCATGCCAGACCAGAACAGATCTTACCGTTCTTTCTTCAATTGGCAAAATCAGGTTTATCGCATTCCACGTTAAAAGTGTACTTGACAGCTATCTCAAGGTTCCGTCAGGATGGTTCTAACTCTCTCTACTTCTCCTCTTTGCCTCTCCCCCTAAAAACTTTCCGGATCGTTTCCTTTTGTTTCTATATTAATTGCATTGCATATTATTTGCGATGTTGGTTGTGGGAGTTGATGATCCCTTTACCCGTGTTTCATATTGCACCTTGAATTAGACGCAGCGGTGAACATGTCTGCCCTGCTGGTCAGTTCACTGCAGAAGAAGCCCCTCCTTTCTGTTTATGCGACTATGGTAGTCATAGTCACGTTTGTAGTCCATGCGAGTAGTCCTTCTTTTACTTCGTTCACCCGAGACGCACCACATGTGATGTCAGCGCTCTCTTTATGGAGTGTCAAGTGAATCCATTTTTGCTAGACAACGTGTACCTCCAGTAAGCGCCACGGAGCTGCATTGCAGAGTGTTGTAAAAAGGGGGCATGCCCTCTGAACACCTCTCTGCAACGCACCTCCCTGGTGCCTACTGGAGGAACCTGGTGGGCTAGTTTGCTCACAGGGGACCTCAGGATTGAAGAGGAATTAATTCCCCAACCTAAAACGCGCCACAGGGCGTGTTTGCACACATGTCATCTCAGGCCCCGCCCCCTTCCTTCACTATTGAGCACAATATTCCCTTTAATCAGCGGAACTATGAATTCCGATTTACTCACCTGTTATCACGAGAGACGTCAGTGCTGCATCTTTGAGCCGAGTACAGACCCTGAAAAGTAAATCTAAGCGTACTTACCAGTAACTTGTATTTCCTTCCATAGGAATCTTTTGTGTGGTTTTCACCAGAAAAGTTTGTCTATTTTTGAAACGTACAAATATTCCTGTAAAATCAGCCGAACTACGAATTCCGATTTACTCATCTGTTATCAGGAGAGACCTCAGTGCTGTATCTTTCAGCCCACTACAGATCCTGAAAAGTAATTCTAATCGTAGTTACAGTAACTTGAATTTCCTTCCATAGGCTAACATTGACTGGTTTCACTTGGAAAATGTTCTACGTGTGGAGTTTTGGAACTTAAAAAAACTCCTCAAAAATCAGATGAACTACGAATTCAGATTTACTCACCTGTTATCTGGAGAGACCTCAGTGCTGCATCTTTCAGCTCACTACTATTCCTGAAAAGTAAATTTAACTGTACTTACCAGTAACTTGAATTTCCTTCCATAGGATATCATTGCCTGTTATATAAAATATATATAAATAAAAAAATATAAAATAAAAAAAAGAATATTACAATTTCAATATTTTTAAAAACATTTTTTTCCAATTTATATTAAAAATATGTAATGTAATTTAAAAAATAAAATATCTAAAAATAAATACTTTAAAACAATGTAGTAAGTTAGTATAAAAAAATAACAATTTATACATTTAAAAATTATCATTTACAAAACCTTTGAAATTCACTGAAAAAAACGTAGGTTTCAGCCACGTTATAGTTAGGAATTATCAATAAAAAAACCTTGGAAATTCACTGAAAAAAAACATAGGTTTCACACGTTATAGTTAGCTGGACATTTCACTCATACAAAACCATTGAAATTCCCCCTTTATAGTTAGTTCAGCTAACTATAACTCGCGCGCCCACAATGCACTGCTGATGACGTCACATATTACATCACTCATGACATGATCGGTGACATCACTCATGACATCACTGATGACATCACTGATGACATCTCAAATGACATCACTGATGACATCACTGACGACATCATCCTTGTGAAAGAGTGGCAGACCTCTCAGCGTAATATAACGTTTGATGCACACATTGAAAAATAGAAACTAAAAATGTCAAAACAATGGAGATACCAATCCCAGTTACAACAACTTATTCTGTAATTCCAAAATCTACACACATCCACTCATTCACTAACAGTTCTATAAAGTCACTCATACAAATACTCACTCATCATATGTACTCATACACCTATACATCCTGTTACACACCGACACTCCTCCATAGAGTTACTCACACACATACTCACACATGCAAATAAACTATAAACCATCCATTTACTTGCATATACAGCTATACACACACCACTGCTCTTACTTCTACAGAAACGTACACATACTTACTCTCTTAAACAATCACTTATAGAAACACATACTTATTTATACAGGAACTCTTCCAATCTCTCACTCTCACATATACTCACTTATATACATCAATACTCACATATACTAGTTTAAAACATATGTAGTTACTCATAAATATATGATTGAGACAGTCATTCACTCACTAACACACCCATCCACCCATACAGTCCTGCACACATGCTGTCTTCAAAACACATACAGTGAGTCACTCATTCACGCATCTGTGCGCTAAGTAATACCCCCCCACCAAACAATGTAGACACTCATTCTGATACTCAAAAAAACAACTAATAACCCATATACACACTCATGTAGCTACTTACCTACCCATGCAGCCATTTATACACAAAATGAGACACTGATAGATATTTAAATATTTAAACATTACTCGCTAATACATGTATTCAGTAATTCTTTTGTAAAAATGATTGCATAACTGACTTATTAAGTGTATCTTACTGAATACATGTATTAGCGAGTAATGTTTAAATATTTAAATTGTCATTTGAGATGTCATCAGTGATGTCATGAGTGATGTCACTGACCATGTCATGAGTGATGTAATATGTGACGTCATCAGCAGTGAATTGCGGGTGCGCGAGTTATAGTTAGCTGAACTAACTATAACGGGGGAATTTCAATGGTTTTGTATGAATGAAATGTCCAGCTAACTATAACATGTGTGAGACCTATGTTTTTTTCAGTGAATTTTTAAGGTTTTTTAAATGCTAATTCCTAACTATATAACGTGGGTGAAACCTATGGTTTTTTTCAGTGAATATATATATATATATATATATATATATATATATATATATATATATATATATATATATATATATATATATATATATTATGATGCAAGGAGCGTCTAACGAGCATTAGGTTATGTACTGCCATCTACTCTGATTCAGGCATGTGACTCTATGAAAGACACCCCTAATACTGGAGAAGAACAATAGTTGCTTACCTGTAATCTGTGGTTCTCCAGTTTTGGTGTCTTTCATAGATTCACATGCAACCCGCCCACCTCCCCTCAGAGGCTCTTATGCTATAATGTTTTATTTCACTCCTGTGCTTGAAAATTTGAGAGCCTGAGCCTCTGGGGGGGAACATTGTGGTGGGTGCTGTTGCCTGATTGGCTGCAGTTTGGACTATACAAAATGACTATGATAGTCACCAGTGTGGAAGTTTTTCTCTGGTAGCCTAGGACTATTTTACTTCCTGGTTGTTTATTACCAAGTTTTTTCTGTTACTAAGTGCATATTATTGCTTTTTTTTATGTACCGTGGGGCTCCCACTCAGACGACTGGGAATGATTCAGGCATGTGAATCTATGAAAGACACCAATACTGGAGAACCACAGATTACAGGTAAGTAACTATTGTTCGACTCCAGTACTCCACTGACTAATCAAAATGTGAATGACATTTTCTTTTAGCAATGGCTAAAGGGGAGACTGACACAGACGGTAAACATCGTTTACCACGAATACTTTTCCCCGCAGGGAATTACAACGCGTTTGTAACAACGCATACCATTACTCAGCAAGTCGGAACGACGACTTGCGGAGGGGGCAGAAGGTGTTGGATTTAAAATCCAACGCCTTCCCTACTTTTGCACAGAATGGAGTTGGAATAGTAAATTATACTATTCCAACATCCAGCGCCCCCCTCCGCAAGTCTTGTTATGACTTGCAGGGTAATGTTATGCGTTCTTACAACGCGGTAGTTGTAACAACCACGTTGTTATTCCCTGCAGGCAAAAAGAATGCGGGAAAAGGAGGTATATTAGATACCGATTAACTAACGAGGTGCTTACCAAACATTTTAGAACCACAACCCAATTTTTTAGAACAAATGTTTGCGACTCGCTTTTTTTAATGTAATGCCAAGCATTGTTTGTAAATGTCACAATCTTGACCACACCGTTCAATGTTGGACTTTGACCAAGTTATTGATCTGCCCATAAAATTAGCAGATGATGATCTGCACTGAATTCTGCAACACTGTTCAGAGAGGGATGCTGGCCTGTAGCATCTATTCACTAAAATCACAAGGCTTCTGAAAAATCTTGGTGTGTAGCAACTGTGAAAAAAAAAACTTCTGCAGCAGAGCATGGGGTAAGGCCTCATACATTTGTGTATTAAAACTAGCCCCCTGTGGTGCGTTCTGCACATACTTACACACACAGAGATACATACATTAAAAAATTGCAGTTTCATATAGCAAGGACATGGCCCAAGGGCATTGGAGCACTTAACTTGAGGACCAGATTACACTGCACCAGATCAGATTGACTCAAAGGATGTTTAGCCAATGCAGCGACTCTAACCTTGTTTATTTCATTCAGTGCGATTTTATATAGCGCGAACATTACCCGAAGGTGTCAGAGCGCTTTACATAAGAACCAGTTGCGATACATAAGGACTCAGGATTACGTGCGTTGCATAAAAGATACAAACAGAAAAAAATTGCAAATGTACAAGTTATAGTCACACAAGGAGGAGCATTTAAGGAAGGGATACCAATGGATATACTCTAAGAGTCACATAGGAATGGTAGATAGTACAAAGGTCTACTGCATATACTAGTGATTAGAGTTATCTCTATATACATAGGGAAGGGATACGAATGGATATATATATATACATATATATCTCCGAAGTCGCCAACTCTGGCCATTAGGACACATCCATATTTCTCTATTTATGTGTACAAGTAATACACAAGTGGTATGGGTGCGTATTTTGAAATGGCTTTAAGTAAAATAGCAGCAAGAAATGCTGGAATGTTTACTCTTGAGTCTTGCTTTGGACTGCTTGCAAGGGGTTGTTTTAAAACCGTATTTAGAGACCTAGTTCTGCATCTTTGCACTGTTGCACAAAGTGAGTTAATCATTTTAAGTATTACATAGATCTAGACCAGGACTTTCGCTACCCATTTAAATCGGCTCCTGACCCACCAGTGGGTCCTGCCTCACGGTTTGGGAAACGCTCAACTAACGTACCCGAACCCAACGTAAGTAGGTGTGGTACTGGTGTTCCCTAATCTCAACAGGGCAATCCAGCCCCAAATTGTTCCTTTGAATCCTTGGCAGATGGCAACACTTGTTTGACTCCTTTATTCATAACATCTCGTCCTTGCACCATAATCTCCGTAACACTGATCTGTGTTATGGAAAGTACCTTCATTCTTTCCGTTGCTCCCTGGCAACTGATGCTTCAGGGAACTTGCGCGCCTCCTCCTCGGAAACATTGCTGCTTATTTGAGAAGAATAACATGAAAGCTCCAAGCATGCCGACGGGGGATACAAGCTGCATGTTTAACCTCCTTCAGAAAGTAACTGCGTGGAATGCTTCTGCGTACCTATAAGTTCAAGGGAATGCATCTCATTCTGAATCCGATTTTTAAAAAAAATTTATTTCTTTTACGATTGCCTGTTTGTTTAAAGGTGTGCTGGAGGTTGAATGTCGGGGTGTAGCACGATTTTTCTTACTTTCAATTATCATTGTTAGACTAATCAAGCATGAAACGTGCATTAATAAAAATACAAAAAAAGAACAAGTGTCCGGTACCATTGGCGTGCTGCACGTGACGTGAGTGTTCCTTGGTGTGCGACTGCGCAAAGCCTAGTTTCCTGTGTATCTCTTCCGGGGGCTATCACTTTATCTGGTTCCCAAACCAAAATGTGTGCTGTGTTTATAATATTGTCCTGCACCAATTGTATCCCAGCTTTGAGTTGTACAAGGTGGATTTCGGAATATGAAGCAGCCTTGGTCCATATTGCACCAAGAAATGATCAAGTCTGAACATTTACACGCCCTGGCTACATGTTGTACCATATACTAGAGGCTAAGAAGTAAATTAATTAAATTAAATGTGCCAGTTAGGTATATGCTATTTTTATCATCTTTAAACAGGAGAGCGCAAGCACTTTACCACTGGTTTGCAGGAGTTAAGTGTTAGCAGTCCTGTGGCCAACAAAAGCGTGTTTAGCTATGGATGGCAAAAATCTAGGGTAATACCATACAAAAGATGGTTATTTCCAACAGTTTAGAATTACTGTAACCTGTTTGCATAGTTTACACACGGAAGGATGACGAATAAAATAAACAACATTAAAAAATGGAAAGTAAAAGCACTGACAAATCATTGTCCGACCAGCCCTGGCACTCAAGTGCAATTCTTTTAACACAGATTTGCGTGTAATCGGGGAAATACCCATTGGCTGAATTGTGCAGAGCCTTGCTGTATACTTTGATGGGCAAAATGAAGATGTGAATGACCGATGGAGAGGGCTGACCCAAAGCCACTCTGTATAGGTATATATGTACATATATTTTATTTATGTTATTTATGATTTTTTTATTCTATGTGGCTAGTGAGACAGCTACAGCTTTCTTTAGAATGGACCTTAAAATGAGAATAAATTCTCACATTTGCAACTGTCATGCTGTCAATGAACAGCAATTGTCTGCAATACAAAATCAATGTACAATGCAGACACCCACCAAGGAATCTTCCACTTCCACAGAATATGGCAGTCAGCTCCTGTGCCCCTCTGAAAGGCCATCGCCCTTGGTGTGGGTTGTGCCCAGCTCGCCCATGTTGAAGGCTGGCTCTGCCGCCGACCCTGCCTCCACCTCGCTCAACACCCATCCTGTTGGGTATCTCCAATACCACAAATGCGCTATACCAGGTCAGAGCTACGGTATGACATTCTTGGAGCACTTGGCATATGCCCCTCCCCAAGTAAAGCCTAAAGAGAAACACTGCCTTTTGCTTAGTGTTCTCCTAATTGTTTTTCGTTGGCAGAATCTTTTTGTTATGCACATCGGGATATTGGGTGATCTTTGGAATTGTGTGCTTTATGTTATGGGACAAAAAAGCACGTGCAAGTGGCAACGATTGTATGTGGAGGTTAGCTGTTACACAAAGCTAGCATCTGCTGTTTTTAATGGTTTGATTAAAAAAAATGTTTTAAATGTGGTTCGGATTGTTTGTATGTCTGTTGTGTTTGCCTGTGTCTGAAGCTGTGTTTGTCTTGATATCTTCATGTCTATTTGGTTGTGTTTATGGATGCCTGTTTTTCATTTCTCCTGTGTGCAACTGTACTGTGTGTGTGTTGGCCTGTGCACAAGTGCTTCTGTGTTTGTTGGTCCCATGTGCACACATGCAGACATACATCTATGCGTGAAGTATGATTTAGGTGTTAGTACTTTCTGTACAGAAAAGCCAGTTCTGTTGGCTTTGGCACTTTCAGAGCTCTCCCTAGTGAGAGACACTAGGGCTGCGAGTGATTTTATTTTTGGCAGATGTATTGACGATTTTGGGTGTGAAAAACGGGGAAAAACGGCGAAATAGCGTTTTTATAACATTTTAAATTGGGGGGATCTAAATAGTGATTTTAGCTGGGGAATTGATGTAGGTACACTGACACCTTCTTCCACGCTTGACTTCCTTTGCCCTGCCTCGCCCAGCCGTCTTTTGGGAATTGCTGTTTGCCGAGGTGGGCGCCATCTTAGGTAGGGCTGGGGCTGGGGCTGCGCTCTAGTCGCGCTGCCCTCCCGCCCTCCCAGGCTATTTAGAGCCGGTATTTTCAAGCCCTCGCTGCCTTTCAGAGCTCTCCCTAGTGAGAGACACTAGGGCTGCGAGTGATTTTATTTTTGGCAGATGTATTGACGATTTTGGGTGTGAAAAACGGGGAAAAACGGCGAAATAGCGTTTTTATAACATTTTAAATTGGGGGGATCTAAATAGTGATTTTAGCTGGGGAATTGATGTAGGTACACTGACACCTTCTTCCACGCTTGACTTCCTTTGCCCTGCCTCGCCCAGCCGTCTTTTGGGAATTGCTGTTTGCCGAGGTGGGCGCCATCTTAGGTAGGGCTGGGGCTGGGGCTGCGCTCTAGTCGCGCTGCCCTCCCGCCCTCCCAGGCTATTTAGAGCCGGTATTTTCAAGCCCTCGCTGCCTTTCAGAGCTCTCCCTAGTGAGAGACACTAGGGCTGCGAGTGATTTTATTTTTGGCAGATGTATTGACGATTTTGGGTGTGAAAAACGGGGAAAAACGGCGAAATAGCGTTTTTATAACATTTTAAATTGGGGGGATCTAAATAGTGATTTTAGCTGGGGAATTGATGTAGGTACACTGACACCTTCTTCCACGCTTGACTTCCTTTGCCCTGCCTCGCCCAGCCGTCTTTTGGGAATTGCTGTTTGCCGAGGTGGGCGCCATCTTAGGTAGGGCTGGGGCTGGGGCTGCGCTCTAGTCGCGCTGCCCTCCCGCCCTCCCAGGCTATTTAGAGCCGGTATTTTCAAGCCCTCGCTGCCTTTCAGAGCTCTCCCTAGTGAGAGACACTAGGGCTGCGAGTGATTTTATTTTTGGCAGATGTATTGACGATTTTGGGTGTGAAAAACGGGGAAAAACGGCGAAATAGCGTTTTTATAACATTTTAAATTGGGGGGATCTAAATAGTGATTTTAGCTGGGGAATTGATGTAGGTACACTGACACCTTCTTCCACGCTTGACTTCCTTTGCCCTGCCTCGCCCAGCCGTCTTTTGGGAATTGCTGTTTGCCGAGGTGGGCGCCATCTTAGGTAGGGCTGGGGCTGGGGCTGCGCTCTAGTCGCGCTGCCCTCCCACCCTCCTCACACACTATAAAATGTGTATTCCGGCCAGACGGCGCAGCGGGCTGGCGCAGCGGGCGCGCCGGATGCGCGCCGAAGCCGCGCCTAAGCCAAGCCCGTCTGCGCCCGTCCGCGGCCGACCGGGGCCAGGGGCCACGACCCCTGCCCAAACTATCAGCGAGGCCCCAGATTCAAGTGGAACTTTTACTTATACAAGCCGCGAACTGCTATATTTGTCTGGTAAGACGATCACAAATACACACGACTGTGCTCACATGGGTCCTATGGATACCTATGGCCCTTTTAGCTGTTACAACTGTAGATGGGAATGTACCCCTACACTGAACCCTGTGACATTACATCTATCCACATCTCCTTTAAAATGCATCTATATGAATGTAAGATCACTACCTAAACATTCCACGTATATCTGGGACCTTCTTAATGAACAACAACCAGATTTAGTGTGTTTATCTGAGACATGGCTAGATGACCACAATATCCCAGACATAGTCATAGCCCTTCCCCCGGACTATAAGATACTGAATGTTAACAGAGCTAAGAAAAGGGGTGGCGGTGTAGCTCTACTGTTTAGAGACTATCTCTCATGCAGACAAGAAAGTATTGCACCGGTTGGAAATTATGACGCTCTGGCATTTACGGTGTCCATAAACACCAGTGTGCTATTTGGAGGCATTTTAATTTATAATCCTCCGGGCTGTACATTAAATTTTAGTTCACAGTTACTCACACAGATCATGCCTGTCTGTTTGAAGAACAAGAACATCCTCCTTCTTGGAGATTTTAATATACATCTGGATAACAACAGTAGCTCCTTGACGAACCTATTAGTGGAAGATATGTCCATCCTGCAGTTATCTCAGAGAGTCCATCAACCAACACACAATGCAGGGCATACATTAGATTTGATATTTTCTAATATCGAATCTATTGACATCGACCCTTTAATCCCATTGGTATGGACCGATCACTATATGATCACCTTCCGCATTAATCTCCCCACCCCCCAGACTACAAAACATAGTGCATTTACAGCAAACACAAGAAACTGGAAGTCCTTCACACTTGATAAATTCAGTAATCATTTTTTACATCCCTCCTGTACAAGTACCAATATCCAGGAGGAAATAGACCTTCTTCACAATAATATTAAAAATGCTCTTGAACACTGTTCGACCATCCAATCTCGTCATAAACCAGGCAACAAAAAATCAGAGAGATGGTACGGACCTGAGCTTAAACTTTTAAAAAGAAACTGCACCTCCCTCGAGCACAAATGGAGAGTATTTAAGACAGATGAGACCAAAGATAGTTTTAGGAAAGCTCAAGCACTCTATCACAGAGCGATTAGAAAGGCAAAAAAGGACTATTTCACACGCAGAGTGTCCGAGAATAAAAATTCATCAAAAGAACTTTTTAAAATTGTAAGAGAATTATGCAGCCCAACTAATCTCTCCGCACACCTCACTCCCTCACAAGAGAATTGTAATAAGCTCAATGATTTTTTTTGTGAAAAAATTGATACCATCTATGCCTCTTTTCCAAAACCAAAGATGGAAAAAATTGACCAATATATACCAACTGCTGCACATACTGTCTGTCACACTTTTGGTCCTTTTTCAGAAGAGGAAGTAGAAAAGGCCATGCTAGAGGTCAAGTCTGGTTCTTCACTTGACCCATGTCCACATCACATTTTCTCCCAGCTTACCCCTGTAATATGTCCAGTAGTTACCAGAGTATTTAATCTCTCCCTCAGTTCTGCCGAATTCCCAACATCATGGAAACAGGCCCTAGTCACCCCTTTAGTAAAGAAGGCCGGGGCAGATGTGAACAATCCGGCCAATTACAGACCAATATCCCAGTTACCTTACTTATCAAAGGTCCTGGAAAAATTGGTCAACAGACGACTCTCCACATTTCTGGAAGTTAATGGTCTGCTGGACGCATCACAGACAGGGTTTCGGACAAATAACAGCACCGAAACCACTCTCTTGGCGGTGACAGACAGTATTAGAACCAAGGTAGATCAAGGTAGTACAGTCGTTCTGATACTCCTTGATTTATCAGCGGCTTTCGATACCGTACCCCACCATCAACTATTGAATACTTTGGCAGAGAAAGGAATTCAAGATAAAGCACTTGGATGGCTACAATCGTTCCTAGCGGATCGCACCCAATCAGTTCGTCTGGGTGATTATACATCCCCCCCACGACCTATAAAATACGGAGTTCCTCAGGGGGCATCGTTGAGCCCAACTTTGTTCAACGTGTTCGTCTCCTCGTTGGCAACCATCGGCAAAAAGTGGGGTGTCGAAATGTGCTCCTATGCGGATGACACCCAGTTGATGGTTACCATTGATGAAAATGATGACTCCAAAACTAGATTGACGAACTGCCTAACTGAACTGGCAACTTGGATGCAGGACCATTGTCTTAGACTTAATGCTGACAAATCTGAAATTCTACTGTTCGGCAGAAGCACACATGTCTGGGACAACAGTTGGTGGCCTAGTGATTTGGGCTTGCCTCCTAACCCAACTATAAAAGCTAAAAATTTAGGAATAACACTGGATAAAGATTTATCCATGAAATCTCATGTTTCCATAGTTTGCGGCAGAGGTTTCGGCCTCTTGAAGATGCTTAGACGACTATTTCCTTGGGTTCCGACAGATTGCAGGAAAACATTAGTCCAAGCTCTACTGATGAGCAGGTTGGACTACGGTAATTCACTGTTTGTGGGAATGGCAGACTACCTATTTTCCAAATTGCAGTTGGTTCAGAATGCCGCTGCCAAAGCCATCTGTAATAAAAGGAAATACGACTCAGCAAAAAAATGCATGCGTGAGCTCCACTGGCTCCCAATGAGACAGCGAGCCACTTTTAAACTGTTGTGTATTTCTCACAAAGTCCTTCACGATACAGGCCCCATCATCCTACATGACAGGATTAGATTCCACAAACCCTCTAGAAACCTACGATCTATGACCTCAGGAAGAGCATCTATCACCCGAGCTCGGACTGTCAGGATGGGAGAGAGGGCCTTCTCTCACATTGCCGCAACAAAGTGGAACGAGTTACCTCCTAAACTCAGAACTACTGACTGCTTCCTTTCATTTAGGAAACAACTAAAAACATTCCTTTTTCCCAGGCCAGATCAATAATTTCCAATTACTGCTGTCATCAAGTCACTTGCAATTCTTTCTCAGCGCCGTGATGTCCTTTCAGGATGAATGTTAGCGCTTTACAAGTAAAATAAATACAAATACAAATTTTTGCCTCATATGTTGCCCTTGGCTCGAAATAGATGGCAACATGGCAGGCTCCGTAAACCTGTTGAAGACCAGACATTGGAAGGCTTCATTAACACAGGAGACAGATTCTTAAGAATTGCAGCACATTAGCGCCTGTAAACAGTCGCCATTTGAAGACCATTGTGGCAAAAAGAAGAGATGAACGTGGGTTTGATTTACTTTGTGTGCTGCTTCATCGCATGACCAATACAGGGTACCACTACATTGTGGTACATTGCATTGTCTTGGTTGGGGGAGGGGGGCGATGGGGGCCTCCTTAGCCCATCCACCCCCTTAATTTAATTTTTAAATTTTATATTTACCCTATTTTTTTATTAAATAAACTTTTTCTAATGACTGTTGGTGTTGCATACTGTGATGGTACAATGCTTGCCTGGGTAGTGGTCAGGCGATGTAGTGTTGAGACCATGTACTTGGGTATACCGGCCATTGGAGGCTTTCTTAAGATTATTTTAAATAAGCCACAGTTAAATCTTTGAACCTACACTGTTTCCATCTCCCATGATTATGTTGTCGATTGCGTTTTTGTTTTCCTGTTTGTTCCGACTATCTGTGAAGCGCTCCGATACCCTCTCGGGTCAAGTTCGCACTATGTAAGACTTTATAAATAAATAAATGGTGTCTTTTTACACATGGATTGATGATGATTCTGTATTTTGGGCATTGGTGGCCTTGTAAATCTAGAGGAGAGATGTGCAGTCTTTGTTAAATAAATTTAATAGATGGACGGGTGGGGGGAGGGGCAGGTAACCATGCGAGAGAAAAAAAGGACAGTGGGCACTAGCACGTATAAGAAAATCAGCATTAGTAGTACGATAAACCAATTGGACAACATTCGCTGCATCTGCATTAGTAGTGTGGATCAACAGTAAAACCATATTTTGACTGAGATAGCTGATGTTTGATTTGATAGTCTTTGGGCCTGTATTTCGTACATGCTTCCTTTGTAACGCAGTGTGTTTCCATTCCTTCATCAGAGTCTCCTCTCCTGCTGGCGGAGCTGTCACCTGGGCGAGCCCAGCAATTCGACTGGAAATCCAGCTGTGAAACCTGGAGTGTTGCGTTTTCCCCCGATGGCACCTGGTTTGCCTGGTCTCAGGGTCACTGCATTGTCAAACTGATCCCGTGGCCACTGGAGGAGGCGGATCTGTAAGTGCCTGTCCTCAGTTTGTTAGAATGTCTCTGAAATAAATGATGAGCATTTCTAGTTTATCTCTGAAGTGCATCCTATTATTTCAACAGTGTTTCCCTCCATATTTCTTCTTGCTGTTTTACTTGCAGGACGGAGCCCTTTCGTTACATTATTTCAGACAGTCGTTGTAATATTTGGATGCATGTCCTAATCTACTTTTTCCTGCGGGAGATTAGGCTTTAGAAATTGTAAATTTATCAATTCTTTATAAATTTGGCTGCCCTGGTTCAGTCTTCATTATTTTTATGCCTAATTTGGTGCGAATCAGTCAGCGGTCTCAAATTTCGAGGCACATTTCTTTAGTAAAATTCTATAATTTGCCCTTATGTAAAGTCGTCTGCCAATTAGAGCCATATTCAGGATTGTCTTGGTAATTACTGAACTCCCACATCCTCCTCCGAGTAGTGCAATAATGGACAACATCTGTAGTAATCAGATTATTGCACGATTTTACTGCAGTGAAGATAGTCGTGTGTTAAAGAAGTGGAATCTCCATTTACGGTAACACTGTCAGTAAAAAAAAAAGCAGAATTGCAGCAACATATACTACATGTGAGAGGTCCGCTCATACTAACTTCAGAATTGATTTTAGTATGAAGCACTTAGGGCCCCGTCCACTCATGTTTGCACTGAAGCCACCCACAATGTAAAAGCAGGGAATCATCTCTTTGACACTGCCTTACAGGAGCAGAGGGGGTTAAAACTGCAATACATAGACATCATTGTAGCACAAAAAGATATAACACCATATCTGAAAGAGACTATTTGTTATAGATTCCTTACCTTAGAATTACCCCCAGGAGTCAGACTGGATCTGGAGACATTTTTCTGCGCATTGGTAGGAGGCGTTCGGCGACTCCGCTTTCATCTGTGTTCTCACTGGATTGACATTGCAGTATCTACTTATACCCACGTGCGCTGACATCAGTTCTGTCTTTTTCCGCGCCAGCCAGTGCAGATCCAGAGAGAGCGGAACCTTCAGACACTTTTTGACTATTTTTCAACTTTTGTGGACTTCTTTTCAAGTCGGTTTGACTCCTGGTGCACGTAGGGATGTCACGTTGGACCGATTACAAGGCTTGTGACGCCTGTCACAAATTGATGTCCGTTACGGACCCTCACCTTGTGTGCCTCGTGTGTCTGGAGCGAGACCACGACCCCCAGTCGTGCTCCGACTGTCAGGCCATAAACCCAAAGTCTTTGCGGGAGCTGTCCCGAAAGCTTCTGGAGGCCTGGCAGCCTACTCGCGCCGCTCAAGGACCCGGTCGCGGGAGGGGTCACAAAGTCGTCCCCACCACTCATCTTAGAAGTCTTCGTCTTCAGGTAACTCGAAGCACAAAAAGAAGGCGAAGAAGCATCTTCTCTCTTCGCGTTCTCCCCGTCTGTTGGCCGACAAATGCGGGATGCGGTCGGTGGTCATCCTGCGCCTCCGCCCATGGAGCCTGCTGGGTCAGCTCCTAGCCTCCTTCCTTTTCCGGGAGCCGGAGCGACCCCTACCCAACTTCATAGTTATTACAAAGCCCTTCATTCCATCTTTGGGCAGCTCAACTCCGCCGGCGTGCCTTCGGGCCCTGCGGACTCGACTGGGGGTTCGAGGTCATCAATCCTGGCAGCTCCGGCCCCGCAGGACCCTCCGGGATCTGGATCAGCGCCGATCGACCAAACGACTTCTCCTCTGACGTCGAATCGACTGATGACACCTCCACCCCCTCCGATGCAGGTTGTGGTCCCAGCGGATTCAACCCGTGCCTCCACCCTGACCTGAACACTGAGCCCGACCGACGTCGACCGATGCTGGATCTTATGCCGACTGGTACTTTTGTACCACTGTTCTATCCTGGCATTCCCCATCTCCCTGAGTGGCAGCCAGAAGAGGGCGAGGAGGACAGGGAGGGGTCTATTGACCCTCTAGCAGACCAGTTGAGTGAACCGGACTGGAGAGGGGAGTTGGGTGATGCCAGTGGTCTGGACACTTCACTAGACCTCGGTATTCTTTCTCCCCCTACCATGGCTATGAAGGAGGGAGCCTCATACGCTTTGGTGTTGTGTAGGGCGGCTGAGGCCTTGGGCCTTGAGCTTCTTTTGGTGGCAGTCGGACTACTGCTTCAGCCGGCAGCTGCCTCTTGGGAGCCCCTGCTGCCGTTCAATGAGGCCCTCACTGACATGCTTCTGGGCTCCTGGTCCAAGCCCAGCACAGGGGCTCCTGTGGGTGGATGATTGCCCGACGCCACCACCCGGCCACGGGCGACCCAACTTTCCTTTCCCAACACCCTACCCCTGAGAGCTTGGTGGTTCAAGCCTCTACTTCTAAGGGTGTATTCCCTACTGCTCCCCCAGATAGGGAATCCAAGAAGCTGGATCATCTTGGGAAGAAAATGTTTTCTTCTGCCAGCTTAGGACTGCAGTCGGTGAACACTGCATGTTCCTTTGGCAGTTACACCCACTCTGTGTGGGACACGGTTGCGCAGGTGCTGCCACAGTGTCCGGAGGAGGCCCGGGCCACTCTCTCCTGTGCAGTCGCTGAGAGCTGAGATGCAGCAAAGTTTGCCATAAGGTGTGGGCTGGACACCGCCGGCTCGCTAGGCAGAACGATTTCAACATCTGTAGCCCTGAGACTCCACGCCTGGCTGAGGTTCACTGGCTTTTCGGGCGATGTCCAATCGACTCTTTTGGACATGCCCTTTGATGACTGTCACTTGTTTGGCGACAAAACGGACAACGCGCTTGAGCTCTTCATGGAATCTAGGGCTATGGCCAGATCCTTGGGCCTCGCTTCCTCTTGCCCCACACAGTCTGCTTATCACCCCTTTAGTGGCTACGGAAGGGGTGCCCCACCACATTCCGCCCAGAGCCACAGGCATACGCAAGCTGCCCAGCCTACGCACCAGTACGTGGGACCCAGTGTTGTGGGTCTGGGGGCCAGAGGGTGGGCCTGTCCACCAGCGCCCCCTCTGCAGCAGTCTCCGAACCTTCCTAGTCCGACCCTCCAGGGCCACCAGTTGCCTGTGAGTGGCTGGAACCGCCATCACCTCCCCCACTGGCAGAACATTACATCGGACAGGTTGGTTTTGCAGATAGTCCGAAGGGGATACTCCCTCCCCTTCGAGACTACCCCCTTCATCCATGCCACCTACATTGCATTGCATGTCAGAGGATCACTTGGCCTTTTCCGTCAGGAAGTTGTGGCTCTCTTGCCAAGGGAGCCATCGAGCACGTCCCTGTGCCAGAAGTGGGTAGTAGTTGCTACACCCACTTCTTCCTGGTACCCAAGAAGGACAAAGTCCTGCGTCCTACCTTAGATCTCAGTGACGACAACCGCTGCTCCGGAAGGAGAAGTTCAAGATGTTAACATTGGCTCAGGTTCTGTCTGCTCTCGACCCTGGAGACTGGATGGTAGCGTTTGCCTTGCAGGACGCCTATTTCCACATCGCCATCCTGCCGGCCCACAGGCGTTACCTACAGTTTACGGTAGGCCACGAGCACTTTCAGTTTACCGTGCTCCCCTTTGGCCTTACCATTAAGTGATGGCAGTGGTTGCAGCTCATCTGCGCAGATCAGAGGTTCCAGTCTTCCCCTATCTCGATGACTCACTGTTGAAGGCTTGCCCACCTCCAGACTATGGCAGACCTCATGCATTCACTGTGGTTCACTATCAACATGCCGAGTCACACCTGGCTTCCTCTCAGAAGCTCTTTTTCATCGTAGCGGTTCTGGATACAACACAGTTTTTGGCTTATCCTCCTGAACAGCAAGTCTGGGATATTCAGGCTATGATTCTGATCTTTCAGCCTCTATCACGATTTTCGGTCAGAATGACCCCGAGGATGCTGGGCCTCATGGCCTCCTGCATGCTGCTGGTGGACCATGCCAGGTGGCTTATGTGGGCTCTGCAATGGGACATGAAGTTCCATTGGGCGCAGCATCAGGGGAATCTTTCCGATTGCGTCCAGATTGTGGAGGGCACTGCACATCAATTGGCTGTGGTGGCTAACGAACCAGGATTGGGTCAACAGCGGGTCCCTCTCCCTTCCCCAACCAGAGTTCACAGTGGTGACTGGATCACTTCTGGAGTGGGGCGACCACTTGAGAGAGGCGGAGATCGGAGTCCAGGCTGCACATCAACCTTCTGGAGTTTTGGGTGTTTCGTCTTGCACTGAATGCATTCCTTCCATCTGTTCGGGGAAGAGTAGTGCAGATGTTCACGGACAACACCACTGCCATGTGGTACTGCAACAAACTGGGCAGGGTGAGGTCGTGGACGCTATGAACATGGCTGGAACATCAGGGCATATCTCTGGTGGTTCAACACCTGGCAGGTTCACTGAACGCCAGTGTGGACTAATTCAGCCGCAGGTGCATGATGGATCACGAATGGCGTCTTCACTCGGGGGTGGTGCAAGGTCTCTTTCAGCAGTGGGGATAGTCTTGGTTAGATCTATTCACCACCAAAGAGAATTCGCAATGTCAGCAGTTTTGCACAATGGACTTTCCAAGGCGGCACTCGCTCGGCGACGCTTTTCGTCGCGAGTGGAGTTGTGGTCTTCTATACACCTTTCTGCCTATACCACTTCTGCCCAGAGTGCTGAAGAAGATCAGGCGCGACCGGGCCCTAAACATTCTTGTGGCTCCAGATTTGGCACAAAGAGTCAGGTATCCCGAGCTCTTGCACATGGCTATCGACCCCCCGATCAGACTACCTCTTCGGGAGGATCTTCTGTCTCAGCAATAGGGGGCGGTCTTCCAACTAAACTTGTCCAGCCTGCACCTCCTTGCGTGGAGATTGAGCGGTGACAGTTGACAGCTTTCGACCTTCCTCCCGAAGTCTGTAATGTTATCTTGGCAGGCGTCCCTCCACCAAAACGGTATACACCCGTAGATTAAACAAATTTGTGCCATGGTGCACAGCAAAGGCTGTGGATCCCTTCTCTGCTCCTCTTTCTGAGGTCCTTTTGTTCCTCCTTTCTTTAGCCCAGCAGGGCTCTGCTCTGGACACTCTTAAGGGCTATCTATCGGCCATTTTGTCCTTTCGTCTGCTTCCTGATCAGCCTTCTCTTTTCAAGTCCCCTATTGTAAATAGATTTCTTAAGGGCCTTACTCACCACTTTCCTCCTATTCTTTTCGTAATGCCCCAGTGAGAGTTGAATCTGGTCTT
The DNA here is from genome assembly GCF_964261635.1 of Lissotriton helveticus. Classification (NCBI taxonomy): domain Eukaryota; kingdom Metazoa; phylum Chordata; class Amphibia; order Caudata; family Salamandridae; genus Lissotriton; species Lissotriton helveticus. The sequence goes on from NC_136072.1 coordinate 885,850,019, forward strand.
GACTTACCTTATGTGCGCTTCTTTCGAGCCACTACAAAGTTTTCCTCACACACTCTTGACCTTAAAAACTGCATTTCTGGTTGCCATCACCTCTGCTCGCAGGGTGAGTGAGCTTCAGGCTCTGTCTTCTAGGCCTCCTTTCCTTGCTGTTCATCTGGACAAGGTTGTCTTTCAAACTCAACCTTCTTTTCTCCCCACTGTGGTTACCTCTTTCCATATTGGATAGACCATCACTTTGCCCACCTTCTTCCCGCCCCGCATCCTTCAAAGGAGGAAGAGAGACTTCACTATCTGGATCTTTGTTGGCTATGTGGGTGCCAAGAAAGGTCGGGCCCTGCAAAAACGTACCATCTCTCAGTGGGTCGTTCTTTGCATCAGAATTTGTTATTCCTTGGCAAAGAAGGAACCTCCAGTAAGACTGCACGCCCATTCTACCAGGGCGACGGCAGCCACTACTGCTTTGGGACCTGGAGTCCCCCTTGCTGACATCTGTCAGGCAGCCACGTGGGCATCCCTGAAGATGTTTACAAAACACTACTGCCTGGACTGCCAAGTCCGGAGAGATGGCTTCTTCAGCTGTTCAGTTTTCCAGGACTTTCTGTGTGAACTTGGTTCGCAGACCCACCGCAGGGGTTGGTCTCGCTGGGGTATCTATTCTAAGGTAAGGAATCTATAACTAATAGTCTCTTTCAGATGAACAAGTTACTTACCTTCGGTAATGATATATCTGTAAGAGACGTATATTAATTATAGATTCCTTACCTCCCCACCCATCCTCCCCGTTCTGCGAACTGACTTCTAGGGTAAGGGACTTCCTTTCGGGGCCCTAGTTTTGTGCACCAGTGGTCAGAGTCTTGCATGGCTCTGCGCTTCTAGTGTGGAATGTCGTGTAAACTACTAACAGCGCGTGATGGCGGCATCTACGTAGATACTACGACGTCATTCCGGCGAGCACAATGCTGATGCTGATCACGAATGCTGAGTCAGTCGACGTCACCTACTGACCCCCGGGATACTGCTACGAAGAAATTTCTCCGGATCCAGTCTGACGCCTGGGGGTAATTCTAAGGTAAGTAATCTATAACTAATATATGTCTCTTACAGATATATTGTTACCGAAGGTAAGTAACTTGTTCTTCTAGTACATTCAATAATGCGTGAAACAACTTGTCAGTGGCCGGAAGAGGAAAGGGAGATGTGACCAGGCGCACCACACCAGACTGGATCCATTCCAAAGGACTACCCATCACATTTTCACAAGTTTCGGTTTGCCCATACTGCCCCTATTTACTTTCATTAAGGAAAACCTGGAGACTGATATTAGTGTTATGACTGCCATGCTGTCACTTACCAAGCTCCTATCAGTCCTGACTACTGTACCAATAGCTTCCATCAACGCATTGTAGCTTTCGACATCGCCTATTCCAATAGGCCGTCAGCTACATGCTGGAGAGTGTAATGGAAATGCCATGGGGGTAATTCACTGCACTCCCATACAGATGGTGCCGCCAAAGACAAGGGATACAGATTTTTTTGTGGCAGAACCAGTACACTCTGGTTGAGCATGCAGATGATGTGATGCAGACTTCCAGTACATTTTTTATTTACAGTTGTTCTGATACCTTGATTTATTCACCCTTTGGATCAGCTCCTTGCCTTACTTTATCTGTAGGGAAAATCCATTCCAAACATGGCTCCTTCGTTTGTATCCAATAGCTTTCCGAACTCCACTCCATGGCACATGATTTGTCTCACAGATATTCCACACTTGCGTACCGTATTATTGGGACCTTGTTTCAACTATTCACTGCTGTACCCTGGCAATTTTGTTATTTGTATTTCCGAGGAAAGTGAAAAGGAGGTAAAAGATGGTACACTAAGGCATGCGCACGCTCCTATGCCAGCATCACAGTTGCATAGACGCCGATGGGTTTATGGCATTGAACCAATAGAGAGAGTACCCAAGGTGTTACATACGTGTATGCGAACATGAATAGACTGGAAGCAATGTGTGATATGTTTGTACCTTAATTTCCTTGCAAGTAACTCTAGATGCCATTGCCTGCTTGGCGGCGACTCTATCTGTAAACCAACAATAGCTCAGAATAATAGATCCCTACAACAGATCATGCTTTTTGTATAATCAAGTCCATATGTCATTATTTTCGCATACATATGAGTCCCCTCGTATATTCTAAAGAGGTCTGTAAGATTGTTAGATGCTGTATGCTTCTCAACCTGCTACGAAGCGCTATGTGCCTTTTTTTTTTAAGGTAAAAGAAGACGCACCAACTAATGCAGCAGATGAAAAGCACATGGAAAGCAGTCACTTAATTAGTGCACACATTGTGAATATGTATAGATTAGTCTCCCTAGTGTATCTAGTAAAACAATCCCATTCATCCTTTCCCAAACCATGCCAACCACATTGCAGTTGATTGTATTGCAAGTTATTTTCTTTTCTTGGATGTACAAGCATGGGACTGGAGTTATGGATGGCTTCAATGGATCCTGTGGGTGGCATTAGTGGGTCTCTGGGACAAGGAACAATGATGGTGTGGGACATGTTAAAATACTGTTCCTGTGCAGTAACAGGGCATCGGAGATGCTTTTTGCTCTCTCATTTCAAGATCGTTGCCATGTTGGTTACGTTATCTGACATGACTGCATTGTCTGCTGCAATATGTGCATGCTCCATATTTCGGCATCCTTGTTCAGTATTGTTGTGTTTGTGTGGTATTAAACTTCTCCAGTATGGTCTTATACAGATTTGTATGCTAGAATCTTCCCTGTTCGCGTCCCACGGTAACCGTAATAAAAGCAGTGCTAAAGCATTAGCACTAAACTTAATTGAAGAACGATAGGAATTAGTAGCCAATTCACATTGATTTAATACATCCAAACTTCAGCCAATCAGAGCACAGACTCTGAAGCACTCATCCTCTGCAGAGCCGCTATACCTCAGATTACTTACAGCACGTTGTGTGTTAGGGAGTCTCTCTGAGCCCTGCTCAGTCAGTGTGTTACAGTTAACCTTTTGATCTGCGCTTCTCTAGTTCGTCTCTAAACCTCCTATCAACATCTGAGGTACAGTCTGGAAGTGTGTTTGACTGTGTTTTCTCACAGTATATAAGAGTCTAAAAAAGGGTGTTCAGGGCTTGTGGAAAATCCAGGCTCTATTCTGAAGATCCACATAAAGATTGCTTATATTCTCTTTAGCCGCAACATTAGCCGAAAGAATGCAAGTACTGCTGTACTTTTTCTGTGAAAACCGTCAAAGACCTGGAGGCTAAATTACTTCTGTGGCTGTAAAAAAAAAAAGGTCTATCTCTGACTGATTTAGAGTGTGAGGAGGAAAGAGGGGGACTTATCATCTGATAGAGACTGTAAAAATTCCAGGTCCCACAGCAGCGAGACCAGTTTGCAAAAGAGAACAAGCAAGGAGTCGACTGGCCCTTACTCCTCTCATAACAGGTCTGCTACATCGTTTGCATCTGCTTCTCCTACCCCATTCAAAGAGCCCTTTTCTAAGAAAACTCGGCTGTTGGTGGCACCATCGACAAAGACCTTAATGTCTACGGCATCCATGTCTCAAAGATTATTCACACTAACTACAGTGTAGACCGTGACTCCCACTATGTCAAACTGTGACGACAACACCGTCATCAATGTTGATGAGGCCGTCCTCGATGACGAAGATTTCCTTGTTCATGACATTACCACCGGTTCTGTCGACATAGGTTCCGGTCAGTGTCAAGTCATCGATGTTAATGGTGCCATCAACTATCCCTTATCCAGTAAGGGCATGACCTCCTCTTTGCCCCAAGATTTTTCAAAACTTTCAGCCCTGTAACCAGGACATCTCCTCGATTTTCAGGAATCTGATAATGAGTGTCTCTTTGGCCCTGCATATAGTCCCTCACAGTTAAAAGGTAAATGTCATGAATCCGAGGATGAGGATACAGACCGTGATCAGTCAGCCTATCTTGGAGGTGATTACTCTTTCTCTGACAGGGGACATCATTCTGCTCAAGAATACAATACATTCCAGGAGCATAATCCTTATGAGGAGCAAGAGGATGAGCAGCATCAGGTACATGAACGCTCAATCATCATCCAAATTGCATTGGTCGCAGACTTGTGCATGATGTTAGGGGACTATTTACAAAAGGTTCCCTGATGCCAAGTCTACTCAGCAGCCCCCACCGAGGCTGAAAATCCCTGACACCACTCCTGCTCCTCAGAACACACTTAGGCCTAAAAAAGACACACCTATATCCTGACACTTTCCATGAAAGTGAGTCACCTGCAGCTGGAAGAGGGAGAGATCAAGTTGGATCCTAATGTTCATACCAAGTGGGATGGTAATGTTCATACAGAGTGGGATGATTATGTAACACCATTGCCAGCTTCTCCCACTCTGACAGTGGATTCTCCGCCAGTGGATATTGGCAGTTTCCACGACTTGCTTGAGAGAGTGCATCTAAGCGCTTCATTCTTCCTATGGCAGATAAACAGAGTGTTTCCTGTATAATTTTAAGGGGGGAACTCAGGGCACCACTCGTGCTATCCCTATTGTTAATTTCAGATGGCTGCAAGTCCTAAGAATAATTAAGACCCCTGCATCTGTAACAGCTGTTATTCCAAAACTAGACAAAAAAGTACAAGGCTCCTGAGGGTCCCCCGACATGTCTCATTGGTCACCCTAGACCGGACTCTGTCATCATGCAAGAGGCGCAGAGAAGAGCAAAAAATCCTTTGTCACCGTTTACAGCTCCTCGGGATAAAGAAGGAAGCAGACTTGATAATTTAGGTAAAAGGGTCGCTGCTATTACAGCTACTTCAATCAGGCCTCCAATGCTCTGGCTGTCCTTGGGCGGTAGAACCGCCAAATCTGGTCAGGCATTCCATCTCTTTTAGAGTATCTCCCAGGGGACAAGAAGAAAGAGAAAAAATAAATCTTTACAGAGGGAGAAAAGCCTGTTCCAAAATTGCAGATGTGGCCATGGAAGTTTCTTCCAGAGCCTTCAGGCATATGGCAGGAGCAGCAGTATTGACACGCCAAGGGTGACTTAAAACGACTGCATTCTGCCCGGAGGTACAGACCAAGATACTAGATATGTCCTTCAAAGGAGAAAAGCTTTTTGGAAAACACGTTGACCTAGCTCTGCCATCTATCAAGTCTGATACAGACACTATTAAGTCGCTGGGAAGCTTGGAGCAGAGGGGTTTCCGGTCCTTTCGGGGTAAGGGTGGAGGCCAATTTACCACCGGATCGCAGTTCCAGCACAGGTTTCAGCCCTACTCCCAGCAGGGTTTTCTTTCACAATATCCAGGCCAGCCCTACAGACCAACCACATAGTCTACATGTTCCAGACAGCTGGGGTGCCGCCATCCGACAGCAGGAGGAAAATCTCAGGATCCTAACGGAAGACAATGAAGTAATGCAGGCTCATGTCACCTCAGTCCCACTTCAGCTAGGTCACACGTCCTCCAAATTCTCTGATTAATTCAAGCTCATCTCTCCCGACAGATGGGTGTCAGACGTAGTCCGGCATGGTCATACCCTGAAATTTTTTCAAAGGTCTTCAAGTCTTGCTCCACGTAAGGCATCACATCGTGATCTTCCCGTCCTAAAGAAATAAATCCAATTGCTTCTCTCCAAAAAAGCAAGAGAGGAGGTGCGTGTTCAATCAGCGCAACCAAGGCATCTATCCCTATTTCTTCCTTAGCTAGAAGAAGTCAGGAAAGTGGAGGCAGGTAATGGATTTGAGGCTGTTGAAGAAGTTAGTCAAAAAGCAACCCTTCAGCATGCTATCTCTTCAGGACATTTTGCAATTGATGGAGTCTGAAGACTATCTCTCCTCCCTTGATCTTATGGACACATATGTCCATGTTCTGATGCATCCAAAACACCAAAGGTTTCTCAGGTCCGAGATGGCAGGGTGCCATTATCAGTTCAGGATGCTCCCCTTTCAGTTAAAATCTGCGCCCAGATTATATATCGAGTGCATGGTGCCAAGGGGCGTCTTTCCTCAGACTTTCCAGTCACCCGGTGTTCCCCTGTCTGGATGATTAGTTAATCAAAGTTCCCTCTTTCCAGTCTGCAAAGAAGTCCATAGAGGCCTGTCTGCAACTTTTCCAAGCCCTAAACCTCAAGCTCATCTCTCATTTATTCCAGATCATTGGTGTTTCTAGGAGCAATCCTAGATACCAAGCTGTCAAAGCCTTTCCCACAGAAAAAAGGATTACTCACTCACAGGCAATCTCGCTATCCCTCTCTTCAAAAAAGTGTGCTTCTTTGAGAGCATACAAATCTATGCTGAGGATGATGTAATCTTGCATCCCATTAATTCTGAATTGTTGCCTTTGCATGAGTCTTCTTCAGGAGCAGCTTGATGTACAGTGGACACAATGCTGTGGAACTTTCAAGGACATGATCTTAATAACCTTGACGATGGAAACTGTGATGTCCTGGTGGCTGTTCAGAACAAACATCTCCCAGGGTCTCTCTTTCCTACCTGCGATGCCTCAAGTGGTGATGACAACAGATGCCTCCCTCGAAGGACGGAGAGCCCACCAGCAGTATTTAGAGGTTCACAGGAAATGGTCCAGTCAGGAAGCATTATATCACATAAATCTCCTATAATTGAAGGCGGTCTTTCTCGGCCTTCAAGCCTTTCTTCTGAGGATACGAGGCACGTCTGTTCTGGTGAGGACAGACAACACTACCACCATGTTTTATCTGCTCAAGCAGGGAGGGATTAGATCACAGGTTCTCTCAACCCAAGCACAACAGATATGAGAGTGATTGGTAGCCAACAACATCTTATTGACAATAGACCATGTCCCAGGAGCGCAAAACAAATATGTGGATTCCTTCAGCAGAACAAATCAGCAATGCCATGAGTGGGAGCTCAACCAGACTCCATTATGGGACTTTTTTCATTCTTGGGGGTATCCTACTCTGGATCTCTTCGCCTCATATCTCAACAAAAAATGCAAGTTCTTCACTAGCAGATTTCCCCAGCCAGGATGTTGGTAGAACGCCTTCCACTGTCTCATAGGCGGGGACGTTCGCTTAAGTGTTTCCCCCATTTCCACTCATTCCGAAAATCTTACAGAAAATAAATTGAGAAACTTGCTGACTCATTCTAATTGCCCCGGTGTGGGCGAGACTGTACTGGTACACCGAGCTTCTTCGCCTACCAGAGTGCTCACACATTCAGTTCCATTTGACGGAGGATCTCCTCTCGATGAACCAGGGTCAGGTGGTTCACCCGCAAATTCACACTCTGTTTGTCAGCCGGGCTCCTCAACATGCTGAATTTGGAGCTCTAACAATATCAGAATAATGCAATTCAATTGTTCATAAAGCTCATTCTCCCTCTGCGATCAAATGCTACTCCGCAAAGTGGAAAAGATTTTGCCCATGGTGTGCTTCAGTCTTACCATCCTTTCTCATCTACACCTGAACAGATTCTTCCTTATCAACCACATTTCGCCCAATCAGGTCTTATATATGCAGCCATTAAGGTGCACCTATCGGCAATTTCTAGATACAGACACATTCTGGGCAATTGTCTTTATTGTCTAACATGCTCGTGAAGGAGTTTATGAAGGGTCTATTCAGAGCCTACCCTCTTATCAAGCCACCACTGGTGCTTTGGCAGATGACAGTCTTATTGCAGCCTATGGTATCTCCCCTCGAGCCTATTTACAAATGCCAATTAAAATTCCTTTCATGGAAGGTGTCATTTCTGTTGGCTATTACATCTGCCAGGCATTTTAGTGAGATTCAGGTGTTCACAATCCAAGAGCCTTACATACAGTTCCAAGAAAACAGAGTAGTACTGCTCACTAATCCTTCCTTCATCCCGAAGGTACCTTCACTACAATGAGCCAATCATTTTGTCTCCATTTTTCTCCCATCCATCCTTGCTTGCAGAGAGAGCTTTGCATTCTCTGAACATTAAGCATTGTTCGAAGTTCTACTTGCAAAGAAGAAAACCTTTCCCAAAAATCCAGTCAATTACTAATTTCATTCTCCAAGAAAGGGCCAAGCCTGATCGTGGGCTAGTATTGCCAACTGGGTCTCAATAACTATAGTCTTCTTTCACAAAAAGGCCGGACATCCGCAGCTGCTAAAGTGAATGCTCACTCAACTTTAAACATGTCCGCGTCCCTTCAGCCCTTTTTGCAAGCGTGTGTCTACTGATCTGCAGGGTGGCAACGTGGGCAAATGCCCATACCTTCACAAAGCATTACTGCCTAGATTCCTGCAGTAAGGCAGATGTGGCAGTTGGTCAGGCTCACCTGTGACGTCTTCTTTCATAAGGTATGCAGCTTTTCAGATGAGAACTTCTTTGTTATTCTGTTTTAATGGTTGTTTAACAGTTTTAATTATTTTTCTGCTTGTTGTTCCTTAATGCTATGCTGCATCTGTAATGCCTTTTAGCAGTATCATTGTCTTTGATGTGTCTAATGTGGGTGTACTTGTAAAGCGCACTGCGACTCCATGGAGTATCCTGGCGCTGAAGACAGCTGGGGAACCCGTCCTGGTTTTCCCTGTGAGATGGTCCCTTTCTGGGTATCTCCAAGGTGAAACCAGGCATCCCCGGCGTCTGTGGGGGGCCGTTGTAGAGATGAGGCAAGCTTAATGCCCAGAGTTGCCGAGTGTGTTCCCTGGTTAGAGTAATCTTAAAGTGTTCTGATGGCGGGATGGTTCACCTTACCTACCGCCTTTGTTCACTGGATACTGCTAACTAGTCTGATTCAAGCATGTGAATCTTTAAAAGATACAATACTGGAGAAAAAACAAATTACTTACCTATTCACTGTGGTTCTCTAGTGTGTGTGTGTGTGTGTGTATATATATATATATATATATATATATATATATATATATATATATATATATATATATATATATATATATATATATATATGAAGACAAAGCTCCTCCTCAGCTTGCTCTGCGCTCGCAGACACCGCCTCCACGCCAGCAACGAATGAGAACCGGACCAACAGAATCAGCAAGATGGTAATTTTTATTTAAGAACAGAACCAGCGACGCGTTTCGAGCAAAAAGCCCTTGGTCACGCTGCATATATATATGTATGTGTATATATATATGTGTGTATATATATGTATATGTGTGTATATATATATATATATATATATATATATATATATATATATATATATTTATATATATATATATATATATGTATGTATGTGTGTATATATATATATATATATATTACCTACTGGCGGTCGCCAGTAGGTAGTTATAGTTAAGATTGTTTTCCATAGGGAAATCGCAACATTCTATTGGGAATAAATTTGGCGCCGGTTGAGGAATCTGCCTGAATTGTTCCCCAACTTTGCCTCGCGGCTCTCTGCTCCTTCCCTTAAAGTTTGGGGGGGATTCGTCAATCAGGGGCCGAGATAAAAGGGGGGTCCCAAAATGTGTTTTTTCCCATGTTAATTTCCATAGGGCGGTCGAACTCACTTTTAGCTCGAACGGCTGAATGGATTTCCACCAAACTTGGCAAAATTGTAGGGACTGGTAGCCCGATGTGCCTTTGCTATGTCTCAAGATATGTGCTCCAGTGGATTTTGAGTAATTTAGGTAAAAAAAATATATATATCTATAGGCGCGCCCCGGTATGCGAACCGGGCGCGTACCAGCGCGCCACGCGAGTTCGCGAGCGGAAAGCTGATTGGCTCTCGGGTGTCTGTAAACATTCCAAACAGTCCGGAGCAGACGCCATCTTGTGTCTCGGTAGGATTGAGACACAAGAGGTGGCAAAATACAAAGGGGCAAATAACCAAAATTGGCAGGGTAGACCCCCCCTGACCCCTTAGGTTTGATGTGGGGGCCATAAAAGGCTCCGCGGGGCAAAAAAAAACAAACAATTTCGATTTTCGCGGGGGGGGGCGCCTGATACGCGCACCGGGGAGCGTAGCATGGGGAAAACCCAGTTCATTCACTGCGTCACCTCTACGACCCTTTCTTGCGTCAATGCACTCTTTTTGCATACATTACACCTGACGTAGGTATAATGTGGCGCAGGGGTTTACAAAGTGACGCATCTACCTAGATGCATCACTTTGTAAATATGACTCAATATGGTGCGTTTTTAACAGCACTGGTGCGTCACAAAAAGTGACGCACCGGCGGCGTAAAAGTGACGCATGGCCTCATAAATGAGGCCTTCAGTCTTCTACTCATGCGTCATATTAAATATATGACGTATTATGTCGCAAGTACTTTTAGATACGTCAGTATTTCAGACGTATCTGTAAGCGCAAAAGTGATGCATTGCTGGAGAGTGTCACAAAAAAGATGCAACTCCAGCAATGCATCCTTTCACATGGGGCCAGGCCCCATGTGAAAGGGCCTGCATCAGTCTTACGCCTGCTGTGAAACAGGCGCAAGATTTGGACGCAACAGCGTCATAAAAGTGTCGTAGTGATATCTCATAGATTTTACTGCGTCACCTGTACGATCCTTTCTTGCGTCAATACGTCCCTTTTGCATACATTACACCTGACGTAGGTATAATGTGGCGCAGGGGTTTACAAAGGGACGCATCTACCTAGATGCGTCACTTTGTAAATATGACTGAATAAGGTGCATTTTTAACAGCACTGGTGCGTCACAAAAAGTGACGCACCGGTGGCGTAAAAGTGACGCATGGCCTCATAAATGAGGCCTTCAGTCTTCTACTCATGCGTCATTTTAAATATATGACGTATTATGTCGCAAGTACTTTTAGATACGTCAGTATTTCAGACGTATCTGTAAGCGCAAAAGTGATGCATTGCTGGAGAGTGTCACAAAAATGATGCAACTCCAGCAATGCATCTTTTCTTATCCTTCCACACACCGTTCCTTTTCTACATTTTGTTTGAATAACCACATTCCCCATGTTCACTCTCCTTCTCCTTACTTTCGTTCCCAACACTCACCTTCTTTCAGTCCCCCTACTTCACTTCCTTTCTCCTCTCATACTTTTCTGTTCTTTCTTACTCATTTTCCTTTCATTTATCAATGCACTCCACTTCACTTACTCTTTTTCATTTTTTTAAGAATATAGCTCATTGATGAGAATTGGAGGTAGTTCTGAAAAGAACTTTTTTTTTTCTTCTTTTTTCTTTTTTTTAGAACTACAACAAAAACAGGGAATGGAAACTGCTCAACAGGAGCAAAAACAAAAAAAAAAATTAGGGCTGGTAACGGCAGTGATGGTTCTCCAATGCTCGAACCATGAGCAGAACACTTTGCTCCCCACAGGAAAGTAGCTGATCACAGTATCTGCATTTAAGGGCGCCTTTGTTAAATGCAGGCTGAATGTTCGGAACCTGCTCTTGTGATCTTCCCCTCACCGATGGTGTTCCTCCTCCGGTTGATGTAGAGGCCCCATCACTGGGAACCTTTTGTGCCAGAGCCCCGACACTTTCCCGGGCAAAAGTTTGGGGGTGCCTTCTCTCCACATGGCGAATCATTGTGGAGTTCCCAAAAGAATATTTGTTATTGGGGTTACCCCGTGACAGGACTGTGTGACAGATCCTGCACTCCACTTTTGGAGCATTTACCTTCTTCTGGTGATCAGGAATGGAAAATAAATTCCAGATGAAATGTTCTTTGTATTTTGGCTGAGGAGGCTCTTCATCGATGAATTCATTGGAGTCATCTTCAGTGCTGGATGGTCTGGCAGCCATGATAATCCAAGATATCCAACAAAGAACCGACAGCAAAACAGGCAGGTCTTTCAGTCACAAAAGTGAAAGAAGAAGTGAAGGAAATGGGTGGGGATTTCATTCTTTATAAAAAAAATGTTAGCAACCAATGAAAAGTGTTATTTTCAGGTCACATGACCCGACGCGCTTACGCTACGCGCCCCGGGGCGCTTACGTAGCGCGTTCGTATGCGCGTGGGTGCTTCCGGGTGCGCTTACGCAGACGCGGCTACGCGATACGTTACGATGTTGTTTTCGTTCGCGGCAATAGCGCTAACGGGACGCTCACCGGTACGCGCCCCGGGGTGCGCCGTAACACTGCGCTTACCGGTGAGCGCACCGGTACGCACCCCGGAAAAAATAAACAAATTAAAAAAAACTATTACATAATTATACAATATAAAATTCAATTCAATATCACATTTCATACCTATAGAGATTTGCTATTAAAAACCTATGAAATTCACTGAAAAAACCATAGGTTTCACACCAGTTATAGTTAGCTGGAAGTTTTACTCGCATAAAACCATTGAAATTCCCACGTTATAGTTAGTTGGACTCACTATAACTTGCGCGTGCAATGCACTGCTGATGACGTCACATATTACATCACTCATGACATGGTCAGTGACATCACTCATGACATCACTCATGACACCATCCTTGTGACGGAGTGACAGACCTCCTTTCACTATAATGTAACCCTTGAAACACATATTCAAAAATAGAAACTAAAATTTTCCCAAAAATGGAGATACCCATACCAGTTACAACAACCAATTCAGTAATTCCACCATCTATATACACATCCACTCATTGACAAACAGTTCTATATAGTCACTCATACATATACTCACTCATCATATGTAGTGATACACCTATACATCCTGTTACACACCGACAGTTATCCATAAGTTACTCACACACATACTCACACATGCAAATAAACTATTGAACATCCATTTATTTGCATATACAGCTATACACACACTACCACTTTACTTCTAAGGAAACTTACACATACTTACTCTTTTAAACAATCACTTATAGAAACACATACTAATTTAAACAAGAACTCTTACCATCCCTCACTCTCACATATACTCTCTTATATACATCAATATTCACATATACTAGATTAAAACATATGTAGTTACTGATAAAAACACTAGTGAGACAGTCATTCACTCACTAACACACACATATACACACTCATCCACCCATACAGTCCTGCACATATGCTGTCTTCAAAAAACATACAAAGAGAGAGTCAATCATTCATGCATCTATGTGCTAAGTAATACCCCCACCAAACCATAGAAACACACATACTGATACTAAGAAAAACATCTAATAACCCATATACATACACATGTAGCTACTCACCAACCCATGCAGCCACTTATACACAAAGTGAAACACTAATACATATATTTAAATATTTAAACATTACTCACTAATATTTATTTTTCAGAAAGACACACATTCACTGGATGGTGTCATCAGTGATGTCATGAGTGATGTCACTGACCATGTCATGAGTGATGTAATATGTGAAGTCATCAGCAGTGCATTGCACGCGCAAGTTATAGTGAGTCCAACTAACTATAACGTGGGAATTTCAATGGTTTTATGCGAGTAAAACTTCCAGCTAACTATAACTGGTGTGAAACTTATGAGTGAGGAAAAAGCTCTGGTTCGAGGCATGTGTGCTGTAGATACACATGCTTCACATACTCCTGGCAATTGGGTCTGGATATGGCAAGTTATTTTTCTTCGAAGCAGACTCCTCCTTTAGGTGATAGTGTACATGGGCATCGACTCCATTGTTCAGCCAATACTGCCGCGAGGTGAGAGGAGTCCGAGGCGGGACCAGGCTTAAATGTTCTTCGCAGCGCGGGAAATTTGAATTCTGTCATTGCCGCGCGGACCGCTGCTGTTGCGCTTCTCTTTTTAAAATACCTTTAAACGTGTATGAATTTAATTTGATTGTGTGTTTTTTTTGTTTTTTTTATTTTTTAAATATTGCAATCTGGGGGGCGTGGCTTCGCGGGCTTGCATGGCGGACGCTGCCTAGAGGAGCTCCGTCTTGGCCCGAACATCATCTGCCGAAATATCCTGTACCCTGCCTACTACCGCTGCCAAAAGTGCGGGCGAGCTTGGGGAACCTGCCGGGCACCCTCGGAGGGCATCTTCAGCGACCCGGGGGGCCCTGGACGCCGGGGGGCGAAGTGTGTGTTTGCGGCCTGGTTTGGCGCCGCGCAGCTGGGGCCTCGATTTTGGCGCTGCCCGGGACACTGTCGTTGGCCGCATCCTGGGAGGCGGGACCCGGAGGTACGAGGAGGTCCGGCCCTGCTCCCGATCCTCGGCGGAGGCCCTAAGTACTGCTGTGGCGGGCGCTGGACGCCAGGGACACTTTACCTTGGGGTAAGCCCGCCGGGAGGCCCAGGAGGCATAGGGCCCGGTTGCAGATCCCCGGCAGGGAGATAGGGCCTGGCGGCACCGGTGCTGCGGTCTGGGTGTGCCTGGCTTGTGCCCCCCCAGCGGCGGACCCCTTTCTGTTTGGGCTTCATCTGAGGGTCCTTGTGGTGGCATTGGGGTGCCGATCCCACGGGTGTGCCGCGGTGGTGGAGTGGCCAGTAGCCCAGGGGTGCCGGGCAGGATTGGTGCCGGATGGTGACCCCAGAACATAGCTACACCTGCTACACTGCGGCAAGGCCGGAGTAACCTGTGGACTGGACAGAGACTTGCTTGGCTGGCTGCAGGCTCGCGTGCTCGTGGAGCGCGCGGGAAGGGCGAGTGAGGAGCCATTGGTGTGGACTCAGGAGTGGCGACGTCGAGGGGCAACCGGCCTCCGGGATTGGACCTTCTGGTGCCTCTGCCCGAGTGAAGACGACGCAGGCGCCATTAAGTTCCCAGTGGCCGAGGCTGGGTTGAGATCCGGTAAGCGGGATTGAGCGGGGCCACTCCGGACATTGCGGAGTACTGGAAGGGGAGTGGACGTCGACCGAGATTCCCGGCGACTTAGGTGCCTGACCCTGGCAGACCTTGGGTGGACTCCCGGCGTGGTCCGCCATGACAAGAGGCGGAAGTGGTGGTGGAACCTCAAAGCAGGGCCCAAAAGTTAAAGACCACATGGCGGACGAGGATAACTGGAGTGGAAGATGACGTAGCGATCCTAAAGACAAAGGTGGCCAGCATTGAGGGGCTCCAGAGGGGCTTGGCGCTCAGGGTGGAGGACGCGGAAGGACGGGCCCGGCGGAACAACCTGAGGTTCGTGGGGTTCCCGGAGGGCTGCGAGAAGGGCGGCATGGAGAAGTTTCTGACTCAGTGGCTAGAGAGCTGGCTTCCGCCCGACTCCCTTTCTAGATGTTTCGTGGTGGAGCGGGCGCACAGGGCCCTTACACAGAAGCCGCCGGAGGGGTCCCGTCCTCGGGCGGTGATCGCCAAATTGTTGAACTACCATGATAGAGACACTATCCTGCGTCGGGCACGGGAGAAGGAACCACTCATGTATGACAATCACAAAATCCTTATCTTTCCGGACTATAGTAGGCTTGTCCAGCAGCAGAGGCAGTCATTCACGGCGGCGAAGGCACGACTGCGGGATCTTAAGCTTCCATATGCCTTACTGTACCCAGCCCGCCTGCGAGTGGTTTACAAGTCCTGTACTCTGTTCTTTGATTCCCCAGAGGAGGTGTTCTACTGGACTGATGAAACAGTGAAAATTAGGGGCATACACCGCCTGGCCGGGACTCGGATTCTTCGTCGAGTGGGCCACAGGGGCGGAACCCCCGTCGATCCCGCAGCCGGGGCAATTGGAGGTCCAGGTGCGGAGGTGCTCCAAATCCGGGGGTGCGGCAGCGAACAACAAGAAAGATGCACCTGACCTGCCTCAGACGGACCCTTGATTCTGGACCTGCTCCATGACTAATGTAAGGTATACTTGATCGCCTGAGATGTGGGATAAGATGGAGACACCTGGGGCTGCAGTCCTGGGACAAGCTGAACTGATGTATTGAGACTGCAGACTTATGGTGAACTTGATTGCTGGGGAAGGCAGTGGGGGGTGGGGGGGAAAGCTGTGTGAAGGGCAGACGGGTTATGTCCTAGTTATGGGGTGTGTTCTGTGGATCCATTGGAAGGGGTGGTTCTCTGTTCCCTGTTGGGGACCGGGCCGCGATCCGACTGCGACGGGTACTTCCAAGTTGGGGGGTGGTGGGGTGGGAGTTGGTGGTTGAGTTGGGGTGGGGGTTGCGCTTAATCTGCTACTGTCTGTGTCTTGGGTTGTATGCATGCTGGACCGTTGGGTCCTTAGTGGCTCATATAGTGCTATTGTCGAAGGTCACCTGTTCAAAGTGAGGGGCTGGTAGCTCCAGGCACCGTGCGCATTGTGAGTTGGAATGTGCGGGTGGTTTTAGATAAGGTGAAGCGGGGGGGCGGTGCTCCGCTATGTCAAGAGAGCCGTGGCTGATGTTTTAATGCTTCAGGAGACCCACCTACTGGGGACGAAAGCGCTTTGCCTTCAACGCTTTGGGTTCTCACAAGTTTTCCATGCAGACTTTACACCCATCAGGGGTAACAGGAACTATATGAATGCAAACCTTTCTTCCCCTCTAGCCCTCCGCTATCCTTCTCACTCCAAATAACTGACTAATAACCACCACTCAAATTACTTTCATATTTCAACATACTAATTCACCACTTATTCTTTATGGGTTTCCGGAGTAGCGTGCTTCAACACCCCATCAGGGGTAACAAGCGCTCTATAAATACAAACCTTTTTTCCTCTTCTATCCTTCTGCTATCCTTCCGAATCCAAATAACTGACTAACCTAGCCACTACTTCAAATGTACTTGCATGTTTCACTATACTAATTCAACACTAATCCTCTATGGGTCCCGGAGGAGCGCGCTACTCGCCGAAAAACCGCTTTGACGCCTCGTCAGGGTAGTAAGCACTATACAAATGCAATTACAACACAATACATGCCCACTGTATAAACTTAAGTGATCTATATATATTCAAGTATACTCTTCTGAAAGTTATGTTCAATCACTATGTATTCACATATATTTTACAAAGTATTATTTCTATTGTGGTTTTTTTTCCATTGATAACCAAGACGACGGAGAGGACGCACTGCAGCTTGTACTCTTGTTCGACCTAATTGTTTTCAATGAAGGTCAACTGCTGACTATTTGGGCACGCCTTGCCCCTTCCCATTTACTGTTCGGGATCGAGGGAAACTGCAGCACTGTCTGATAAGGCTGCCCTTAACGAAGATAAGAATTCTGGCTCCCTTGTAGAACTTAGCCTTTCTTGACATCCTCTCCAGAAACTTCAGCCGTAATTGAAGGTTTCTTTTAAACAAGCATTGGCATAGCCAATAGGTCTCGCCTTTGGGACCTTATAAGTGTTTAGCCATGCAACAGTTGATGTTGTTGCACCAAGGATATTGGCTGCATAACTAAATACTTATAATGTTCCATAAGTGAGACCTATTGGCTATGCCAATGCTTGTTCTTTGAGTTCTGTGGTGTGTAGTGTTGGTTTTATAATGTAATAAATAAAGACTTTTAGTCCCAGAATTCAAAGAAAGAAAAAACAACCTGTGTAGAGCTAGGCTTGGCATCCGACCTGTATTTTAAGTCCAGGCTGGTAAAAATATTAGAAAAACAATAAAACCCTGTACTTCCCCCTTCTGAAAGCTACACCTAAAACGGCAAACACATGAAGAAATCCGTTTAAAAAAAAGTAATGTCTAGCCGTCTAAATCGTATCAGAATGATTATTGAGCAACCAGAGAAATCCTGATAATGTTTCACAATTTATTTTTTATCTGCCACCTCCACAGTTCCAGAATAGCAAAAACGTAAACGAATGGCTATTATTTTTTCTAACAAAGTCGGCAACCCTTACTAGTTACGCAATTCCCGCTCATGCTGCTGTACTATGAAGCAAACGCATTTTTGCTCGCAAGATTTAATTCCAAATGTGACGTATTCGATATTAACATTCAAAGAAACACGTAAAAATACAGTGTTCGTAACGAACACAATAGTTACTCCATTGAACGAGAAGTGAAACAATTCGGTATTTTGATTCAAACTAGCTTTTTCGTTCTGAGATGGAGCCGGAGGGAGACACTTGAACCACACAATAGGATAGCAAATTTGAAGTCAAGGTTGAAATTTGCCAACCAGAGCAGGAAGTGACATTGATGAGAAAGGCATTGTGGGTCTTCCCATAGAACAGGAAACAAGCCGGTAGAAAGAACGGGTCTGACACTGAGTGGAACAGCAGAGGGCTCTGAGCATGGTTTCTTTAACTGGCTGAAGGGAACTAACACCGGCGCGTATTTCGCAGTGACCGCTCTTACCCCGTGAAGTAGTTTGGGGCTGGCAACAGCAGGTACGGATAGTTTAAGTTATTTCGGATTTAGCGACACGTGCAGGATGATCTTGAAAGGCACGCTGCAAAAAAGCGCCAGAAAATAACAAGACAAGGAGAAACACGAGAGACGGCCTGCGGCCGTCAAAGTGAAAGTACGGCCGGCGGAGGGCATTGCTGTGGGGAGGGGGGAGGAAAAATGCGACACGGCGGGCAGGGGAGGGGGCGGAGCGGGGAGAGCGGCATGACGGTGTGAAGCAGCCGGGGCCTTTGAAGTGAAGCTAAGCTTCACTTCAAAGGTGTGGGAGGAGTGCTGCTGGTGATTGACTGGCGATTTGATGCTGTGCACGCGAATTTTAGGTCAATGCGCTTGCGCATTGACCTAAAAGCGCACGGGCATATATTAGAGCAACAACCAATAGATTCAACAAAACAAACTAGTGCAGTTTTAGGACATATACATTTTTAATTTGATTAAAAAGGATTCAATAAAAAACAGTGCATTGATCAAAATTGATAAAAGATTCTATAATGATACATGTGTATTCACAAGAAAATTTAATTAAAAAGGAGGTTAGGTGGCATCCGGTCGACGCGTTTCGGCATAAACTATGCCTTCATCGGGACTTAAACCATCCAATTTCTGTAAAAAAGATTATAACAATAGTTTACTTATTACACCTTCTATCATTAAGTGATATAACTGAACTAGTTCTAGTTTGTTACAACATTCTATTGGTATAAACATTCGCAATAATGATATATCGCCTTATATACAAATATTTTACACCTATGCATATACAGATTTCCATACCCAAGCCACACTTTAATGTGTACAGGCAAACACGAAGATGTGGTACTCAGAGTTCAATTATTTGGCAAAATAATGCGCATATCATCTTGGTCCCCTTAGAAAACTTTAAATAAATCACCCAGCCTTGAATCCGTGGATACAGCATCTATACAGCCGCTCTGCAGCTTAAATAATTAGAGAACAGCACTGTTCTTGTACTTCAGTACAAGTTTAGGTAAGAAATGTATACTTATGTATTAGAAATGTAGGAAAAGTTGCCTCTATAAAATCATAGTAAATTGGTGCTTATACTTAAGACACCATTTTTCTAAAATAGGGATCCTAACTGAAATAGTGTAACAAATATGGAATTTCTCTATTCTCCAACCTTTCCTATCTTATTCTTCTATTTTCTCTATTTTATAACTCTCCCTGTACTTAAGAAACAATAAGGAACCGTGTTTCAGTAAAAGCCTTAAGCAAACACAAAGCCATTGAAATGCTTAGATGGACTAGTCAATTGGATGACAACCACCAATTGAACCATTAGATCTGATCAACCTGGCATCATTGCTTGATAAGAGAATGATATATAAGGATGTCTTTGACAAAATGTGTAAACTTTTGTATTTTGCCAAATAATTGAACTCTGAGTACCACATCTTCGTGTTTGCCTGTACACATTAAAGTGTGGCTTGGGTATGGAAATCTGTATATGCATAGGTGTAAAATATTTGTATATAAGGCGATATATCATTATTGCGAATGTTTATACCAATAGAATGTTGTAACAAACTAGAACTAGTTCAGTTATATCACTTAATGATAGAAGGTGTAATAAGTAAACTATTGTTATAATCTTTTTTACAGAAATTGGATGGTTTAAGTCCCGATGAAGGCATAGTTTATGCCGAAACGCGTCGACCGGATGCCACCTAACCTCCTTTTTAATTAAATTTTCTTGTGAATACACATGTATCATTATAGAATCTTTTATCAATTTTGATCAATGCACTGTTTTTTATTGAATCCTTTTTAATCAAATTAAAAATGTATATGTCCTAAAACTGCACTAGTTTGTTTTGTTGAATCTATTGGTTGTTGCTCTAATATATGCCTGGGATTGTTATTTCACATATATTGTTTACCCTGTCCCAGGATAACTATCCGTATCAGGGGGTCCTTGTTTGTTAACATACTAAAAGCGCACGGGCACAGCATCAAATCGCCAGTCAATCGCCAGTCTAGGTAAATCTCGCTCCCGCTCAATGCGCATGCGCATTGAGATAGGTTGCTCGACCTAAAAACTCCACGTAGGACTGCTAGCTTATCTTGCAGCCTAGGAGGACTGAAGCTTCCTTCATAAAGTAATTTTGATTTACTTAAGAGGATAGTGCATATATACACTTCTTCTACGGTCACTCGTAGTTGGGCTAGTACATGGTTTTCTGAATTTATCGGTAAACACAAGCAGTATTCTCCTAAAGACAATTGTCAAAAATAAATCTCAACAATGACCTATATATATATATATATCCTCCATTCCACCACAGGAGGCCATCCTTCTACTAAAAATTACAGACATTAAGCCATAAATGTATTACCACGATGTCCAATCTTTCCGCATTTTGCTAACAATTTGGGGAATTTCAGCAGCTACATCTTTGCCGTTCTGAAAATCCTTTTCTGTTATATTTTACCCAAGATACTACAAATTAGTGTGAATTAGCTACATTTAACAACTATTAACGTAGTAGAAATCTTCTTTCACACCAACAGGGACCTTACGTTCGGTTTGAGGGGCACACACATGTAAAATATATTCTCTGACCTAACTGGTTGTGCCTTAGCCCCCCCACCCAACGTTTGATAATTAGGAACACACCTGTAAATACCCATAGAGTATGCAATTGTGTGCCTCCACCTGGGATCTTTTTGGAAGAATCTCTAACACTGTATAAATACACTGTACAAATCGGCATGTTATGTAGCCCATTATGAATTTTCTTCCTTTTTTCTTGTCAAGTCATAGATAAAGACTGCACCTATGACAATATAAACCGTGAGCCATTGCGCTCACTTACGAAAAAGGGTAAGTGAATGTTCTCACCCTCTCTGTAATACAGGTGTGCCAAAATTTGAAGACCACCTTAACACTCTATGGTCCTGAAGAAGGCCACCTGTCTTGTAAGAGCAATCCTTAGGCCGAAATATGTTGACCCCTCACTAGGTGCAGTGGACCAATTACCAATCCACTTACGGACCACTTATTATTTTAATCATGTCCCTGACCAATAAAATTTCTTTATACAGGATAGGAGATATTCTTGAGCACTAGTCATGCTTCACGACTGCGAACCACACAGACAGTCTCCCTCCTGGTGGAGGTTGGTAAATCACTTGGAGAACCAAACACTTGAGTGATTACGACCTGATGATGACACCCCACCTGACCACACGGTCTGAGAAAACTTATACCGCACACTGTGTTAGTGTGGTTGAGGGTTTCCATTACAACACATGTGAGACTCTGGATCTTCGCCACTATTGATTCATTCTCCTATGATTATTAGCTATAGCTCTCAGGAGTCAGCCCAAATTTGTTAACCAGTATAGCCTTCATGAGGGTGTTCTTTGTGGGCATTTACCTCCACAAGCTACCCCCCAGGACTCCTCAAATACCCTGAGCAACCTTAGAGCCGCTTCATATGCAGTGAACCATTTGTCAATGTCATCCCCCCCAAGCAAAACTGGGTACCAACCTCTAAGTATGTGCACCCTCCCTTTTCCAGTGGCCACTGCAGTATGCTGCCTCCTTTACTGTTGAAATCCATCTGTTTAGATCTGAGATCCATCTCTCTGAGACTGAGAACAAAACCCCTTGAGCTGGGACACAGTGTTGCTCTCCAGCTTGGCCAACTGAAGCTCCATTTTTCAGGTGAGGTCACAGACGCAACAGGCAGGTTGGAATTGGGATAGTATGGAAAAATCAAAAAGTGTCTGTCTGGAAGAATTAACTTGAATTGGTCTAAATGTGAAACAGTGGTGTACACCATTTATTGCATGGTACCACACAAGTCCCTATCCTCACTACTGATCATCAATGTTGGAAATTAGGTTCCTCGTTGACTGGGATGGAAGCCCTGGTCAAACAGTAACCACAATCCTAGTCAAGGTAAGTCTCAAACACATTCTAAATTAAACCTGTGCTCACCCTCTGGTAACTTGGCACAGAGCAGTAAGTCTTAACGTGAGGGAATTTAAGTGTTTGTGAAACACTTCAAACAGTGAAAACACCACACAAAAAGATTCCACACCAAGTTAGAAAAATAGCTCCTAATTTAATAAATAAAGCAAGACCGAAACGAGAAAAATTCAATCAGTAGAAGTCGAGATATTAATTTTTTAAGAATAAATCAGTCGCAACCAAAGTACAGTTTTGGTTAGACTACAAAGAGGTTCCTGTGAATGCCTTTTAGTTTATGTGGGTTGGCTCTAGCCACAGATTCTCAAGACCACGGATTGGAGGCAGTTTATCACGTAGGTTGCCCAAGGATTATGATGGATTTTCCCTGCAGGGGACATTTTAAATGTTGCTCTCAGATAGGACTCTCTGTAGCGATTGCGGTTTAAGTGCAACCAATACAGGAACGAGGCTAGAGCTATGAGCTCAGAAATGGGGCCCAGGCCCATAATCAGATACATGGGAAGAAGCGGTGTGCCGTAACTTTCATGTAGAAGCTATCTCAAGAAACATATTCCATATTTTGAAGCTCTTTGCTATTGCTATACTCCCATAATTCTGCACCTTAAATTGCTGCGGCCACTGTTTTTTGCTTGTATACTTGGAGAAGAATGTTAAATGAGTGGCAGGCGATCTTGTTCTTGAGCCTCAGGATTGCGTTGGCAGACCGCTGTAATGTGTTAGCTGTCTCGGCAGCATTGGCACGCCAGGACAAGTTGTTGTTAAAAGAGGTCCCCAAGTAGTCATAGACCTTAACAATTTTAACTACCTTGCCAGCAATTCTTGGTGGTTTCATCAGTGGTGTAGATAATCCCAGCTGCCTTACTTTTGTCTTTTGCGTGTTGATAAAGAGTTATTTTAAGCTGCAGTAGTTTTCAAAGCTTCCCAACCTCCTCCAGCTCATTTTGTGTGCAGGATAGAATTACTGCATCATCTGCAACAGGCGGATAACTATTTTTTGTTGCCCCGCTCGGTATGTCTATGTCCCCGTTGAGTAAAAATTCTTCTGAGTCCTTCAAGATGAGGGAGAACAATAGTGGGGCGAGGACAGATCCCTGACGCACCCCATAGCTGATGTCAAAATAGGGATCGCTATTTTCCTCTACTTCCTGAGCGAACGCAAGCATGCATGTTTTTACGCAATATATTGATGGCTTGCAAAGGATATTTTTCAACTCCTTATTATTTGAGTGTTTCCCATATTTTTACTCCATTTTCCAGGTCGAAGGCCGATTTAAGGTCGATAAAGGACAAATAGAGCGGGTGCTTGAGCATCTTTGTGTATTTGACAGATACCATAAATACATTTATAGCTTGGCCGTTGGTACTAATGCGCCCTTGCGAAACCCTGCCTGAGCATCTGAGGACAATATTATTGTTCATCCAGGCCTGCTGTCTGTTCAGAAGGACACGCCCGAAGATTTTTCTGGTACTGTCCAGAAGCGATATTGGCCTGTAGTTACATTGTAGCAACTTGTTTCCTTTTTTTATTGAGTCGGACTATGACGGCGGATCGCCAGGACCATGGGACATTGTTTGCTCTCAGGACCACAATAGATATCTTAATCAGGGCAACAGTCTAATCGAAACATGTCAACTGGAACACAGTTTGGCCCGGATGATTTATTGGCCTTATGGTCTATTATTGCTCTTTTTACTTCTGGGCACAGATTGTTTAACTGCTCCATTGGCGGGGTACATTACATTCGACCAGGGCTGGCGTATGGTCGCCACTGGAATATATGGTCCTGTAATGGTGTACACAGGAATATGGTTGTCCTGGGATCCTGGACCATCTCTAAATATTCTGCCCATTTTCCTTCAAAAGGGTTTGCTAACCTTTTCTTCTGCTGCCTTGATCAGGTTTGGTGCACTCATCGCTGGTAGTTCAGATTCTTGTCCCTGAGTAGGGTTTTGTACTCTCTCCGTATAGCCCTAAAGGATTGCTAGTCTCCGTGGGAGGCATGCCACTCGTATGCCCATTTCAGCTTATTCGTAGCTACTCTGCACTCTATCATACCAAATTTTATCAGGTTTACCGCTTTTACTCCTTTATACTAATGGTGTAGACCAGTGGATGGTAAGTTCCCTCGAGAGTTTGTTATATTTTGTTTGTATTGCCTCGTGCTCGTCGCAGTCTGTGGTGCAGATCAAAAAAATGCTCCAGGCACCCCTTTAATGAAGTCTCTTTGTTCGAATAGTTTGCTCTTCTGTTCTATTTTACTGCTAGTCTGCTGCTGTTTGGGGCGATACTGGCAGTGAAGTGTATATCCTTTTTCTGCTCAATAAGGACTGCACACTTTAAGCAAATAGGGTCGTTGTCGCTCTCAGGTCTTTGGGTACTTCCATGTCCAGCACCAAATCCCAGCATGCATTTGGAAAGATGATGTAGTCGATCAGGCTAGCTCTTCTACTATTCCGAAATGTGTGCACTACTGGGCTGTCCAATATTGATGGACCATTTAAATTTTTTATCTGTAATTCAGTAAGAATATTGCTAAATCATTTCCCTTTGTTGCACCTGCTGAGGGGATGAAAACTACCCAATTCCAGTGACTAAAATACCCCAACTGCTCTCCTCCACGCTTTTCGTGGTCTCTCATAGATCTTCTGGCAGATAGATGTTGAAGTCATCATAGAATAGTAGGTAATGCTTGCCATTGCTGGGGGCCTTGTTTATGCTGCAGACAATTGTTTTTAAGGCTGCAAGTTTATCCTCAAACTTACTGCATTTGCTTAATTTAAGTACGCATTTAGGATGTCCAGCATAATGCTGCATTTCCTCCTCTCTTTGGCCAATCTGACATGCATCTTGTACAGTGGGGATGCAGTTGAGGAAATCTTAGTTGCTGTAGAGTCTAGTTTTGTTGAAATTCAGGTATTTAGGCCCCCTATTGCTCTACCTCTGCATCGTTTGCTTCCCTCGATGGCAAACCCCATAAAGGGGGTGCGTGTAAAGCTCTGAGAATATTTTCTGCCCACGCCTCCTGGTCACAACATATCTCGTTTTGTCCTCACGAATTCTATCCAATCGATATCTTTGAGTTCTGATTGTAGTCCAGCTGCATTCCATGACAGGATAAAAATCCCATTTGCTCCACCTTGGGCGTTGGCACTGTCCATGGGCTTGCAGATGTAAACAGGAATGGGTCTTTTTTTGCGTTAAAGGCATGTAAGCGAAATTTTCTCAGAGCCATTTGCAACCATTGCTGGTTGACTTCAACTATTTGAAGAACGGGCCCTTTATCCTGTCTAATTGTGACTGACCGCAGAAGATCTCCACTTGGTTACTGTCAAGGTTTTTGTGTTGCTTAACTTGCCTGGCTAAAGTCTATAACTGCCTACGGGCCTTTTAGGAGGACCCTGTGGCTCTTGTTGCCCACTTGAGACCACGCACTATTCCTTTTGATGATCGTGTACTATACCAGCTGATTGTGTCCTTCTTTGCGGGAGCAGGTCCATGACATGGAGGCAATCTATATTATCACTGGTCAACTAAGGGGTGACAAGTGTATAGAACTCCACTTCACTGTACGCACCCTCTCCCATTGCTTAGAATGCTGCAGGGTTCTGGCTACCTGGATTTACTAGTTTTATATCCTACGAGCAGGCCCGGTTCCAGGAATTTGAATCTGGGTGGGCCAAGGGTGCGTTTGGGTGGGCCAATGCGGGCCCAATTTATAACCATTCTGAAAGTAGATTACAAGCCCTAGAATTACACACGGACATCAATTCACCAAAATGCCACGGGTAGCAGAAATGACATCACACATCCTTGACCTTAATGACATCACAAGAAGTGACATCATATGACCTTTGACCCTCAATCTTTCTAAGAAGTGGTCACATGACCTTAACCCTTATAACATCAAAATAATTGACATCGCTGAAGTTATAATAAAACATGACATACAATAAGACCTCATTGAAAAATGACTGTTTTAGATACCACTTGTATTAGTGTGCTGACGTCATATGAAAGGAGATCATTAATCGTTTTTCTTAGTTTTACATGAAAAAATGTGTGTTCATCCGAAGAGGATAATTCCACATTTATTCTTAGATAATGGTCAGATATTTATGATTCTGTTGTGGCTGCTTTTGCAATGAGGCATGCACTACGCTATGGGAATGTAATGTATGGCACATCCTGCAATATATTACTGAGTGCATCATACACAGACTAAAATACATAAACACCTTCAGAATCCACACACACTGTAGGGGATTGTGTTCGACCTCTTAGTCACAGGTTCAAATCCTGGTGGGTCCACTCAGCCTTTCATCCTTCTGAGGTCAATAAATTGAGTACCATTGAGTTGGGTATCAATACACATCTGTTATTCCGTGCCAAGATATGAACGTGAATTTTACAAATAAATATGTTATGTTAGATAATTGAGGTGCAAAAGGACGCTCACAGCTATGGACTCCGATGCCACTGCACCTGCTGCATCATTGGCAGATAACACCCTGTTCCCACTCCCCGATAGACACCGACTAACTGAAGCTTGCCTCCGACATGAGATACGATTGCCACATTGCCGTTTTCTTCCGACATGAATATTTTAATGTCTCATCCAGTATAAAAATAGAGAAAATCACCCAAAGTCGGCATTTTTCCTCTTTACAGTGAATACTTAGACCAGTATTTATAAAAACAATGCGCTTAAAAATGTGTTCTGGAGGTTTCTTAACTACACCTGACTAGGGTTGCCACCTAGCTGATTTTTTGCTCACACCACCTGTATTTTAATGCCACAGCTGGTATAAAAATTTGCAAAACCGCCTAAAGCAAGACTTTTTTGCCCTTATCTGTACCTAATTCAAACTGCAACTCTAAATGGAAAATACTTTTAAATGAATTCTAGAGCTGCAAAGATTCCGGACTATTAAATCTAGTAAAAACAAGACGGAAAAGTAGTGGTACAAAAGTATACATACAATTGTATTCATAGTTCTGTTTAGTATCATGTCCATGCCTGTACACACTCTTAAAACTACAACAAATAGCAGGTATTTTCTTTTGGAAAGGTGACGGTGCTACTCCAGATTGATAATCAATGTACACAAAGTGAAAAAGCATCACAATCTTTTGCAGTCCTCAAGGCCTCTTCTGCCACCTGAGAGGACCCGTGGTCATGTTTGGGTGGGCCTGGTCAACCTGGCCCATCCGCTAGCACCAGGCCTGCCTACGAGGATATCATAAAAAGTGCAGGGATAGCCAGGAACACCTCCAGCAGACACGCACGGTTCAGTGGGGCTGGACACACCGGGTCTGCAAAGAGGTCGATGAAGGTAAACTGCGTTGCTACATGGGCGGTGTCTCTGAAGATGGAAGCTGAGGGTCCTTCAAGTGTTAATTCAGAGAGTTCAGTTGATTGTATGCAAGACAGAGAGGGCCCTTTTTCACGAGGATTAAATGACATTGGCCCAAAAGAGGGGCATCCGCTGGTTCCTTGACCGTGAGTCCTGCAGTTCCTTGATCCGTAGTATCAAAGAAAAGATTCCTTTCTGGGTAATTATTTCACAAGGTGACCATGAGGCCTATCACTGGTAGTTAGCCGTGTTTAACATTTGCAATTATCAAATTCAGGAAGTCAAAATTTAGTCTCCACACTAGGTTAATTATACTTTTTACTCAAAGTTTATTTTATAAAAATTCATATTTAGGAATTCATTTTAAATACACTCTAGAACACGGAATTGTTAGCCATTAGATATATACTTGTACCAGAGTACCACAGTGTAAAACTATAATGTGTATTTAAAATGAATTCCTAAATATGAGTTTTTAAATAAACTTTGAGTAAAAAGTATAATTAACCTAGTGTGGAGACTAAATTTTGACTTCCTGAATTTGATAATTGCAAATGTTAAACACGGCTAACTACCAGTGATAGGCCTCATGGTCACCTTGTGAAATAATTACCCAGAAAGGAATCTTTTCTTTGATACTACCTATTGACCCAGTCCTTTCTGGTCCTTGGGAAACTCTCTATTTTTGAGAAATTGTTCCTTGATCCGTCACGCTTGAGGTGGGTGGGTGTTACTTGCACAGCAATGCTAATTGGGCTCACTCACATCTGATTGAAGATGTTTACAAGAAAAACCCAGGCACTCACAGTATTTCAAAATAGATTGATGACAATAATCTGTCAATCTAACCCAAAGAGAAAGGAATGAAGAGAGATTCCTCGTAACACAGGAGACACGAGAAATACAGTTATCTAATCAGTCATTGATTTATTTTGTAATCGAAAAAAGTTGCAAGGACTAGCATATCAGTTTAACACAGTCATAACGTTTCTTCCATGATGTGAATAGTAGTCCAGTCCTTGTTGTGAAGAACATGAGAAACAGCCAACTCTCGTTTCATCACCACCGTGACTTTCTCAAGGCTCAAAGTTGTCAAAGTTAATACGGAGAAGTTGGCCGGCTCGACGGATGTAGTTGAAATAGTCCGGCCGGATCAGCATTCAGAGTTTGATAGTAGTAATATCTAATTCTTCTTCAATCTCCGTTTTTGCTGATGGTACCATAATTCCTCAAATGAGTCGTATTTGTGGGCTATGTAAAAAGCAAACGTTCTAGTCGCGTAGTAGATAATCAGTACGGCATCTGGGGCACTATGATAAGTCCCTCATTTCTGCGCCGATATTCCTTACAAAGCAACCGTCACCTTTCTTCTCTGCTGTTTATTGAAGACCGGCGGTTTTACCACTTCTTTCGGACTATTTTGTTTCTCTTAACATTAGTTTTCTTTCTAGGGGCCACGTTCAGTTGTGGGATGTGGTTCACTTCTTCATCCCCGCCATTGAAGGCTTATGGGTATGTGCAGTACATTTCCTAAATTTTGACCATACCGTTTTCCTCATGGCCTTCTGTAGGTTGTTCAAAAAGATCATTTAAGATTGTAAACTGCAGGTTTTATTTCTGCCACAACGTGGCGCAGGAATCTCGTAGGGCTGTGATTCGATACAGCCACTGAGATAACAGAACCATGTTTACCAGTGCTGCTTACTTTTTAATGTCGGGACTGCGGCACGCTGGACAAATATAAACGTTCTCAGTTCCTTAAAATAAGTGCAGTGGCGTCCACAGGCAGCGACCATCTTAAATGAGGTAGGGTCCCAAAATAATCCCAAAGACTGGTATGTGCATTGTGGTCCTTCCATAGAGCAGCCTAATCCAAACCTATGTGTCACAGACAGCTCAAGTAAGAGATTGCACACAGCCACGAGATCTGAAATCAAAGGACTGGCTGACCATAAAGTAGTTGCTTTAAGATTGAGATATTCCAGCTCTTTGCACCAGTCAGTAAAGATTTTAGGCTCCAAGAAGGAATGGAGGTGAAGCAAGGGACGAGAAATACTGAGTTAGCATGTTATGAATTTTAAGATCATGATGACATCTTCCTTCTAAGACAAAAATAGTAATGACATTTAATTGATCACGAACTTTAATAAAAGCTGTCATTTCAAGTGGTTAGCTCATAAATACAGTCTGCATGCTTGACACAATGTATAAATCTGCACAGTGTGCTAGAGCAACCGTCACATTTACGGATACTCAGTCTTTCTTTAAAGATGA
Source organism: Lissotriton helveticus (assembly GCF_964261635.1). Lineage (NCBI taxonomy): Eukaryota > Metazoa > Chordata > Amphibia > Caudata > Salamandridae > Lissotriton > Lissotriton helveticus. The sequence goes on from NC_136072.1 coordinate 885,879,790, forward strand.
TAACATGAGGAAAAAAAAGGGTGCAGATGATTGCAGGAGGGCTAATCCATGGGGCAAACGGTGTGAAAAATCAGGGACTAAAGATGTAGGATTGTTGGTCTGTTACAGAAATTCCAGGGAGAGCCAGGTACCCGTGTCTGCAACCCAACTTCTTTGAGAGAGGACGCTAAGACAACAAACAGATAGGCACAAATACAATCACAGACACCATGGCTTTTGTGACACAGCACACAAGCATACACTTGGAAGGACAAGGAGATGAAAGGACAGAACAAAGGAAGGCCAGGTGTATAAATCCAGGTTTTATATTTATTTCTTGTTTAGATACTTAACACAAAATCTGATTTTGGTGTCACATAGACTGGTGCTAGTCCCTGGCTTCTCTTTTGAGAAATCCCTTTTGCTACATAGAATTCTTTAGTCTTCATACCCACTCAATAACCTTTCTTTTTTGGAATGATAATTTTTGAAAATTGTGTTTCTTATTTTGTAGGAGCCCACACACGTTTGAACAAAAGAGCCTGTGTGCAAAAGCAGCAGATGTCAGAGTGCGAGGGTCTGGCGCCAAAGAGAAGACTTTGGACTGTGGACAGATTGTGTGGGGTCTAGCCTTTGATGTCTCATCCAGCAAGTGGGGACCCCACTCTGGCCTAGCTGGCTTGATTCTGGCCACAGGCCTGAATGATGGTCACATCAAGGTGTGGGAGGTATTGACAGGTGCGTGAAACCCATGTATTAAAGAAATCATTCTTCTAGGTTTCTGTTTTTCCTTTTTTTGTCTTAGAAAAAAGAAATATTGAATGATCTGTTCACTTTTGTTTTTTCACAGCACTAAGGCTCTCACCTTGACAATATCCACACTCTTATTAGCTGGCTGGCCATGCTACGGTGATCAGCCAAATGCACTAATGCCCACGAGGCTAATACCCCCTTTAACAGTTGGACTTCCTGAGCATTACTGTCCCACACATCTGGAAATCAAGGCTGACATCTGTTGAGGTTCCGGTTTAGTTCTCTTTGAACCTACAACAGGCCGGGATTCTGAATTCCTACTTAATCAGCCCGTCCCCCCACAGCAACATTAGTATTTCCCTGTTCTGTGCCTAATATTTCACTACTCATGCCGCCACAAAAATCATTCAAGCATCTTCTGGAAGCACGCACCTCAGGCAAAATCGAACCCACCACAAAAAGCATAAATCTGATACACCTTCGGTTTCACTCAGCTGTCTTTCAAGCAGCACATTTTGCAGTTACTATCCTTACCACCTCAACATCCTTTTCATACCATGAACCTGACTGTCGCCCACATCCTGGATTTCCTCATCCCCAAACCCTACAACATCCAACATAGTGAAAGAACGCTGAAGACTAGGATTAGACTGAATGTTCTAGTAAGATCAGTATAAGTATAAACCAGAATAGAAGTAGAGTTTGTAATCTCCTTGAAAGCTCATCCCTGTCCTCAAGCACAAGATTGTAATTTCCCTTACTATGATGTTCCTTAATATTCATGGGCAGAATATCTCCTCTTGTGCATTGCATGTTGTAACACCTTTTTTCAAAGACCAATTTCTGTTTCCCTTTTTTCTTTTTTTTCTTTTATTGGACATCAGATACCGAGAAAAAACAAATCAGTGTAACATATAGTCACATGTACGAAAAGAAAAGAGAAATCCATATCTGAGTCAAACATTTTTCCGTTTTCAGACCACCCCCGCCCCACCCACGGTGGATCCCCTCATAAGGAGAAAAAGAAAAACGAAAACTTTATTAAATAGCGACTAACGCTGAAATAACAAACTAGGGGTACTTCAAATCATATTGAAAATTAGTCCTTATTCAACCATTTAGCTAAAGATTCCCCAATCTTTTCGCCTTTGGCTCTTGCCTTACTCCCCCTTCTTCTAAACACAGATATCTCCCTGTTGTATATAAATAATAGTTTACTAAATCAGACATGTATCGAGGGAGGGTTTGGATCGATCCAGACCATGGCCAGATAAAGCCAAAATACCGCCATTGCTATGTACACCATTTTCCGATCTGCTTCCTCCATTTCTTGATTAGAAATCCCTAACATGATAACCTGTGGGGTCAGTGATACTACGTATCTTAATATGGATTCCAAGCGCTGTTCGATTTTTACCAACAATTCAGAAAGACCAGGACAGGTGGCAAACGTATGAGTGATATCTGCAGCCAATTGTCCCCACCTGGGGCAGTGTATCCCCAAAGCCCCCCACCAAAGGTGGATAGGCGCCAGGGTAATATACAAATTACACCAAGTTTTAAAGCGTTGTACCTGCAGATTGGCGGAAATACATGTAGTTTGGCTGAACAAAAGGGAGTCTTCACACTCGCCTTTCCCAGCCTGTAAACTAGTTTGCTATCTTACAAAGTGTTTGGCCAAAGTCATCCCCCATCTTCTCATTAATACATTTATATAAAGTAGATGTTGTGGATTGGGCACCGATAATTAAATCTAATAAAGGAATTAGTTCCCGATTATTAAGTTTTTTTAGCGAAAAAATCCCTTATCTGTAAATATTTAAAAAAGTATTTATTCTCAATCCCAAATTTATCTTTGATAGCGTCAAAAGTAAGCAATTCAGCATTCCGTATAAGATCTCCTATGCACTGAATACCGATCTCGACCCAATTCCTGAAATAAACATCTTGAAACATTTCCGGGAGTAGGATATTATTAGATAAAGGGGAATGTAGATGAACCCGTCCAATCCCAAACTTTTTCCTGATCGTGGTCCTGACCCTATAAGCCCCTAATAAAACCTTAAATTTAACGCTCTTATAGTAGGCAAAATCTATATGGCGCAAAAGAAGTCCTCACGCTTCTACCCCATCAATTAAATGATACATTGAATTTTCGGAGCATCCCAAATTTGCCCCATTTAACAACTCCCCCATCTGTTTTAGCATGGTAAGCCAATAATCGATTTGAAAATTAGGGACGAACCAACCGCCTCTGTCTCTAGATAAAGTCTATCTAGTGTATCTAAAAGCCCTTCTTGGACGCTGCCCAGCCCATAGGAACCACGAAGCAAAGTGATCTAACTTTTGGAACCAAATTTTGTGGATATCTAACTGGATTGCTCTGAAGCAGTATAACATTTTGGGCAAGAAGATGTTGTAATAGCTAGATCGTCTGCTTACCCCAGAATTTTTACGTCTCCCCCTCTAGCACAGATAGGTTGTTTTAGTTGATTCTCCCGAATCTTCCTAATTAGAGAATCAATATAGATGGCAAATAATAAGAGGGAGCACTGACATCCTTGTCTCGTTCCCCGCTTTATATTGATCTCCCCAGACTGGGCCCCCATTGGAGCAATTTTAGCAATTGGAGCTTTATACATACTTTGAATTGCTCTTACAAACCCATCCCCAATCCCATAGTACTTCAAGGCAGCCCATAAAAAAGGCCAGGAGACCCTTTTGAGTGCCTTTTCAGCATCTAGAAGAATTAAGGCCATAGGGTCTCCTGTAACCTTGGTGTGATCAAACAACCTTATAACTCGTCGTATATGCTCTGTGGTTTCACGACCAGGGACAAAACCGTGCTGTTGTGGAGATACCATTTTTTTTTTAATAACTAACGCCAATCTGTTCGCAAAAATCTTGGAATAGATCTTAGTATCACTATTTATTAATGTGATAGGCCGATATGCCCCAGGGTCAGTCTCCACTTTCCCTTTTTTTAAAAATACAACGCTCTTAGCATTCCGCCAAGACGCTGGTGGTGTATCCACATGCTGAACTATATGAAACATCTCCAGCATTGTTGATGCCAACTGTGTCCGGAAGATCTTAAAAAATTCCCCTGGGAGAAGATCAGGGTCAACTGCTTTACCAGATGGCAGTGAGTCTAGGGCCCGGGTTATTTCTCCAAGGCTAATCGGGGCATCCAGAATGTCCTGGTCTACAGAAGATAATGGTTCTACTCTGACCTCTTCAAGGTATCTCTTAATTTCACCTTGTGTCCTGCAATTATCACTTATATCTTCAGAATACAACTTCTGATAACATTTCTGAAACGCAGAAGGAATTTCCCCAGAGTCAGTTACTAAACCACGGTCTGGATCTTTAATGCCATTAATCCTATTTTGTGCTTCTTTTTTTCTAATCCACACAGCTAGCATATGGCCCACCCTTTCATTGCTCTCATAGAGCTTGGACCCGCAAGCTAGGTATCTGCCCGCGGATTTGGCAAATTAAATCTCGGTTATAGTGGATTTAGCCATGGAAATCCCAGTTTGAGCTGATTCGGCGTCCTCCACCTACAGATAAAACCTTCACCAAATGATTCTTAGCTTTGGCCAGTGTTTCATACAGTTCCTTGGTCCTATTCCTCTCTTTGTTCTGAGACTCCCACCCAAACTGGGTGGTCTCACCCCTGATCCCAGCTTTAAGGATATCTCAAACATTTTGAATACCTGTACTTTCCCCTATTTTTCTTAAGGAACCTAGTGATCCACGTGTCCATATATAGGAATTGTCGGTTAATACCACCCTGTTGAAGGTCCAGCTAGTTGCTTGTTTCTGCCTTTTGATGTTCACTTCCAAAACCAGAGGGTTGTGGTCAGACATTACCCTGGGAAACTTTGTAATTTTACTGCCCTGCGACAAACAGTGAGAAATTAAAAAATAATCCAACCTAGCGTGTGACCTATGCGGAGCAGAAAAATAGGTGAACCCTGGGTCATTCCCTTCAGCTTGTGCCCACATATCTACCAGCCCATGCAATTCTTTCAGTTGACTAAGAGATCTAAAAACCTTCGGTTTTCGCCCTTGATACATATTTTCTGAGTGGTTGGATATCGCGCAGCCCAAATTGATGTTAAAGTCCCCACAAAGTATGATCGGGGATGGCCAACCCACCAGTTCTAAACCAAGCAAATATACATTTCAGGATCGCCTAATACTGGTCTGTAGATGGAACATAATGTGAACATACTGATAGTACATTGCGTGATTGCCCACCTCCCATATTTGTCTGAGATGGAGCGAGTAAAGTTTGCCATACCCTGACGAGCCAATATATCCACACCCTTTGTCTTAACCTCCTGCTTGGTCCACACAGTCAGTTGAAACCCATCCAGCTCCATAATTTTATTCCTACTGGCTTCAACATTTTTTCTTGGAGGCAGATGATATCTGCCTTCAAGATTCGAATGTCTTCCCTTATCCTATGTCGTTTAACAGGGTCATTTAATCCACAAATATTAACAGATGCTATCCTAACACACCCCATTATATTTAATAAGCAGAACCAAGTACAATGTAACCCTGAGCATCAAAAAAAGATATATATATTTTTTTTAACATATCCAAACAGACCTATACCTATACCCCCTAAAGTTCCCTCTGTCCCTAGTAGGATCCACCGACCACCCCCCCACCCGATCCCTCCCCACACCCCTTACCTCGGGCAAGAAAGGGGTGCCTCCTGCATTGGTGTGCGCCCCATGTCACTCCCCAACCTACTACACAAAAACCCAAACCCCTATAAAAAATAAACGACCAGCCCAACCCTACCCAGATCCTCGAGATTCCCGATAGCCAAAAAAACATACAACATTGATTAATCATTTTCTGCTTTAGGTAGTTCTCAGCCTGAATTTCGGATGTGAATACCCTAACCCGCCCCTGATAGATCACTTTCAACCGGGCAGGGTTCATCAAATAGACTTCACATCCATGTTTTTGGAATGGACTGATCAGCTGCCGCAGACGCCACCTTCTTTTCACAGTAGTGTGTCAGAAGTCAGGCCGGACGAAAAAAGTCTGCCCCTCTGCTGTTTTTTTAGTGTCTGGTCTAGCCTTTACAAATAACGCTTGCCGCAATAAAAATTTCCCCAAAAATATTAAAATTGCTCGGGGCTTTGAATTCAGGCCGGGATCGCTTTTGACCATTAGGGGGAATCTGTGTACCCACTGGATCTCTGCTTCCCAATTCCACTGAGATAATTCTGCAAATGCCGATTTAAAACGCTTTAGCACATAACCACGCACGTCGCTCCCCTAAGCTTTTTCCTCGATGCCCAGCAAGCGTAAGTTGTTCCTTCGCTGCCTATTTTCAGACTCTTCCAATTTCCAGAGGATATCCATTATTCTTGCATAGTTAGCAGATGTTTTTTGCTCGGTGATTTCCAAGCCTGCCTCCAAGCCTACTACGTGCTCTTCTAGGGCAGTCGTTCTTGCTACCACCTCTGAGCAGGCTTTAGTTGTCTTGGGAATAGCACCATGGATTTTTCTGGTCGCCAGTGGTACCCTTTTTATGCTCCTGTCGAGCCTCAATTTGCATTGCCTTAACAGTTGAATATATTAGACTGATTGAAGGAACAGGCTCCATTTTTTCGCCCGAGGCACTAAGATTTTCCACCTGAAATCCTGGCCCTGGCCCCCCTTCCGCCTCCAGATTTGTGGTAGAATAGTCCCGTTGAAGATGTTCATTGATGTCAGAATGAGAACTTCCATGCCAAGAGCCTGCATGTTTTTTCTTTCTAGGACGATGAGCGGCCCTCCTTAATGTATCTGCAGTCGTGGGGGGGCTATCTCTATCATCCCCTGAGGCGTCTATATCCGTATTATCGGGGTCACTGACATTATTTCGATCTCACTCTTCTGCCAGCGAAATAACTTTCCCCCCTTTAGGAGTCCCTGGCACCTTATCTCCCATCTCTTGAGAATCGCCATCGCCCTTGCTAAGAATTGTCATTACACCTGCCCCCTCCTGTTTACTGCAGGTAGGTTCTGCATCTAAACCCGCTGTTTGAACATCTAAAGCATCTGGGGTGTTATGCACACTGTCAGTCTCACTAGTACAGAGGGAGTCCTGTGTCGCCAACTCCTCTGGAACAGCTACAATGTTGCAGTTTTTATTAATAGCAGTGGCAGTGGCAGAAACAGCTACAGTCCGGGAGCCAGTGCCTGTGCTGGGAATTCTCACCGGCAATAGATTAGGTTGTTTACCCTGTCTCCTGCTTACCGGTTTGCCTGCAAACATCCCAGGAGCAGTGGGGGTCTTTTTCCGTGCACCCCCCTCTGGCAGATGTGGGTCCATATCAGGAGTCCCTTTATTGCTCACAGCCTTCTCCGCAATGTCCTGAATTGGGGTGACAGTCGCCTCGGATTCCTTTGCAACAGGCAGTTTCTTAGGCACCACAGCCCCTTTTGCGCCAGTAGCTCCCACCTTTGGAGCAGCTGTCCATGGGGCCATCCTGCTCGGACTCGCGATCTCCCTCAACAGCTTCCCGGCCAGCCAGGCCCGCCAAGCACTCAGGTACGCTCGGCTACGTGTAGTGCGGAAACGGAATTCCGCCGCGCGTTTCAAGAGGCCGCTGATACCTAAGAGGGAAATCATCCAAAACGGAGGGGGGGGGGGGGGGGGGGGGGGGTTTCGCGCTACAATCCTTCCAAATCCCAGAGACTCAACGGGGTATTAGCTGCTCGTAACGCCACTCGATATCCGCAGTGGTCGGGGAGTGACCTTCGCACCACTCACGCAGCCGCCATCTTGCCCTCCTAGCCCAATTTCTGTTTCCAGAAGAGTATTTTAAATCAATTATTTTTCTAGTGCCAGTTATACTTAAAAAGTAGCTTAGCTAAACATCCGTGTTATACATTTTTCCTTTTATATGTAAACAAATAAGCGTCTCCATAGGCAGCAGAATCACAGAAGCAAATGTGAACATGATTACTCTTCTATAATAGAGAAGGGACAGCTGTGCATGTTCTCCATCATGATTATCTTTATATCATTCATAAAAATCTACCATACACCTCTCTGAAGCCAGGTAATTGGAATATAGGATAATGGTTACAATCCTTTTTACGTCTCGGCTAGCCGCGCGAAGCGCGTCTCCGCCGAGCCCCTATTGTCGGCATGTGAGCTTCCCAGGAGACAATTCTGGCCGCGCGCATCGCCTTGGAGGCGATTTGAAAGTGGATGCTTGTTTACAAATGTCGCCAGGAGAGGGTCCGAGATGTGCGTAGTCTGCTTCATGTTCGCAAGTATTTTGCAGATTTCTTCACGGACATGGTTGAATTAATTATTTTTCAGTTGCAGGGAGTTGAGGTAAGAGAACTATGTTGATGATGGGGAGAGCTGTGTTGATGAAGGAGGGAGGTAGGCTAAATGTGGCAGAGAGGTTTCGGGAGGGCCTTTCCGCAGAGGACATCCTTGGTGCCGTCTTTCAGGGTGGGAGGCTCAACATTTTTTTGCAAGTGGAGTGAGTGCAGAGTAGTGAGTGCAGAGTAGTGAGTGCAGAGTAGTGAGTGCAGAGTAGTGAGTGCAGAGTAGTGAGTGCAGAGTAGTGAGTGCAGAGTAGTGAGTGCAGAGTAGTGAGTGCAGAGTAGTGAGTGCAGAGTAGTGAGTGCAGAGTAGTGAGTAGTGAGTGCAGAGTAGTGAGTAGTGAGTGCAAGTAGTGAGTAGTGAGTGCAGAGTAGTGAGTGCAGAGTAGTGAGTGCAGAGTAGTGAGTGCAGAGTAGTGAGTGCAGAGTAGTGAGTGCAGAGTAGTGAGTGCAGAGTAGTGAGTAGTGAGTGCAGAGTAGTGAGTGCAGAGTAGTGAGTAGTGAGTGCAAGTAGTGAGTAGTGAGTGCAGAGTAGTGAGTGCAGAGTAGTGAGTGCAGAGTAGTGAGTGCAGAGTAGTGAGTAGTGAGTGCAGAGTAGTGAGTAGTGAGTGCAGAGTAGTGAGTAGTGAGTGCAGAGTAGTGAGTAGTGAGTGCAGAGTAGTGAGTAGTGAGTGCAGAGTAGTGAGTGCAGAGTTTAGAGTAGTGAGTGCAGAGTTTAGAGTAGTGAGTGCAGAGTAGTGAGTGCAGAGTAGTGAGTAGTGAGTGCAAAGTAGTGAGTGCAGAGTAGTGAGTGCAGAGTTTAGAGTAGTGAGTGCAGAGTAGTGAGTAGTGAGTGCAAGTAGTGAGTAGTGAGTGCAGAGTAGTGAGTGCAGAGTAGTGAGTGCAGAGTAGTGAGTAGTGAGTGCAGAGTAGTGAGTAGTGAGTACAGAGTAGTGAGTGCAGAGTTCAGAGTAGTGAGTGCAGAGTAGTGAGTGCAGAGTAGTGAGTAGTGAGTGCAAAGTAGTGAGTGCATAGTAGTGAGTAGTGAGTGCAGAGTAGTGAGTGCAGAGTAGTGAGTGCAGAGTAGTGAGTGCAGAGTAGTGAGTGCAGAGTAGTGAGTGCAGAGTAGTGAGTGCAGAGTAGTGAGTGCAGAGTAGTGAGTGCAGAGTAGTGAGTGCAGAGTAGTGAGTGCAGAGTAGTGAGTGCAGAGTAGTGAGTGCAGAGTTTAGAGTAGAGTGCAGAGTTTAGAGTAGTGAGTGCAGAGTTTAGAGTAGTGAGTGCAGAGTTTAGAGTAGTGAGTGCAGAGTTTAGAGTAGTGAGTGCAGAGTTTAGAGTAGTGAGTGCAGAGTAGTGAGTGCAGAGTTTAGAGTAGTGAGTGGTGAGTAGTGAGTGCAAGTAGTGAGTGCAAGTAGTGAGTGCAAGTAGTGAGTGCAGAGTAGTGAGTGCAGAGTAGTGAGTAGTGAGTGCAAAGTAGTGAGTGCATAGTAGTGAGTAGTGAGTGCAGAGTAGTGAGTGCAGAGTAGTGAGTGCAGAGTAGTGAGTGCAGAGTAGTGAGTGCAGAGTAGTGAGTGCAGAGTAGTGAGTGCAGAGTAGTGAGTGCAGAGTTTAGAGTAGAGTGCAGAGTTTAGAGTAGAGTGCAGAGTTTAGAGTAGTGAGTGCAGAGTTTAGAGTAGTGAGTGCAGAGTTTAGAGTAGTGAGTGCAGAGTTTAGAGTAGTGAGTGCAGAGTTTAGAGTAGTGAGTGCAGAGTAGTGAGTGCAGAGTTTAGAGTAGTGAGTGGTGAGTAGTGAGTGCAAGTAGTGAGTGCAAGTAGTGAGTGCAAGTAGTGAGTGCAGAGTTCAGAGTAGTGAGTGCAGAGTAGTGAGTGCAGAGTAGTGAGTAGTGAGTGCAAAGTAGTGAGTGCATAGTAGTGAGTAGTGAGTGCAGAGTAGTGAGTGCAGAGTAGTGAGTGCAGAGTAGTGAGTGCAGAGTAGTGAGTGCAGAGTAGTGAGTGCAGAGTAGTGAGTGCAGAGTAGTGAGTGCAGAGTAGTGAGTGCAGAGTAGTGAGTGCAGAGTAGTGAGTGCAGAGTTTAGAGTAGAGTGCAGAGTTTAGAGTAGAGTGCAGAGTTTAGAGTAGAGTGCAGAGTTTAGAGTAGTGAGTGCAGAGTTTAGAGTAGTGAGTGCAGAGTTTAGAGTAGTGAGTGCAGAGTAGTGAGTGCAGAGTTTAGAGTAGTGAGTGGTGAGTAGTGAGTGCAAGTAGTGAGTGCAAGTAGTGAGTAGTGAGTGCAGAGTAGTGAGTGCAGAGTAGTGAGTGCAGAGTAGTGAGTGCAAGTAGTGAGTGCAAAGTAGTGAGTAGTGAGTGCAGAGTAGTGAGTGCAGAGTAGTGAGTGCAGAGTAGTGAGTGCAGAGTAGTGAGTGCAGAGTAGTGAGTGCAGAGTAGTGAGTGCAAAGTAGTGAGTAGTGAGTGCAGAGTAGTGAGTAGTGAGTGCAGAGTAGTGAGTAGTGAGTGCAGAGTAGTGAGTAGTGAGTGCAGAGTAGTGAGTGCAGAGTAGTGAGTGCAGAGTAGTGAGTGCAGAGTAGTGAGTGCAGAGTAGTGAGTGCAGAGTAGTGAGTAGTGAGTGCAGAGTAGTGAGTAGTGAGTGCAAGTAGTGAGTAGTGAGTGCAAAGTAGTGAGTGCAGAGTAGTGAGTGCAGAGTAGTGAGTGCAGAGTAGTGAGTAGTGAGTGCAGAGTAGTGAATAGTGAGTGCAGAGTAGTGAGTGCAGAGTTTAGAGTAGTGAGTGCAGAGTAGTGAGTAGTGAGTGCAAGTAGTGAGTAGTGAGTGCAAAGTAGTGAGTAGTGAGTGCAAAGTAGTGAGTGCAGAGTAGTGAGTGCAGAGTAGTGAGTGCAGAGTAGTGAGTGCAGAGTAGTGAGTGCAGAGTAGTGAGTAGTGAGTGCAGAGTAGTGAGTAGTGAGTGCAGAGTAGTGAGTAGTGAGTGCAGAGTAGTGAGTAGTGAGTGCAAGTAGTGAGTAGTGAGTGCAAAGTAGTGAGTAGTGGGTGCAGAGTAGTGAGTGCAGAGTAGTGAGTGCAGAGTAGTGAGTGCAAGTAGTGAGTAGTGAGTGCAAGTAGTGAGTAGTGAGTGCAAGTAGTGAGTAGTGAGTGCAAAGTAGTGAGTAGTGAGTGCAGAGTAGTGAGTAGTGAGTGCAGAGTAGTGAGTGCAGAGTAGTGAGTAGTGAGTGCAAGTAGTGAGTGCAAAGTAGTGAGTAGTGAGTGCAAAGTAGTGAGTGCAGAGTAGTGAGTGCAGAGTAGTGAGTGCAGAGTAGTGAGTGCAGAGTAGTGAGTGCAGAGTAGTGAGTGCAGAGTAGTGAGTGCAGAGTAGTGAGTGCAGAGTAGTGAGTAGTGAGTGCAAAGTAGTGAGTAGTGAGTGCAAAGTAGTGAGTAGTGAGTGCAAAGTAGTGAGTAGTGAGTGCAGAGTAGTGAGTAGTGAGTGCAGAGTAGTGAGTAGTGTGTGCAGAGTAGTGAGTAGTGTGTGCAGAGTAGTGAGTAGTGTGTGCAGAGTAGTGAGTAGTGTGTGCAAGTAGTGAGTAGTGAGTGCAAAGTAGTGAGTAGTGAGTGCAAAGTAGTGAGTGCAGAGTAGTGAGTGCAGAGTAGTGAGTGCAGAGTAGTGAGTGCAGAGTAGTGAGTGCAGAGTAGTGAGTGCAGAGTAGTGAGTGCAGAGTAGTGAGTGCAGAGTAGTGAGTGCAGAGTAGTGAGTGCAGAGTAGTGAGTGCAGAGTAGTGAGTGCAGAGTAGTGAGTGCAGAGTAGTGAGTGCAGAGTAGTGAGTGCAGAGTAGTGAGTGCAGAGTAGTGAGTGCAAAGTAGTGAGTAGTGAGTGCAAAGTAGTGAGTAGTGAGTGCAAAGTAGTGAGTAGTGAGTGCAAAGTAGTGAGTAGTGAGTGCAGAGTAGTGAGTAGTGAGTGCAGAGTAGTGAGTAGTGAGTGCAGAGTAGTGAGTAGTGAGTGCAGAGTAGTGAGTAGTGAGTAGTGAGTGCAAAGTAGTGAGTGCATAGTAGTGAGTGCAGAGTAGTGAGTGCAGAGTAGTGAGTGCAGAGTAGTGAGTGCAGAGTAGTGAGTAGTGAGTGCAGAGTTTAGAGTAGTGAGTGCAGAGTTTAGAGTAGTGAGTGCAGAGTTTAGAGTAGTGAGTGCAGAGTTTAGAGTAGTGAGTGCAGAGTTTAGAGTAGTGAGTGCAGAGTAGTGAGTGCAGAGTTTAGAGTAGTGAGTGCAGAGTAGTGAGTGCAGAGTTTAGAGTAGTGAGTGGTGAGTAGTGAGTGCAAGTAGTGAGTGCAAGTAGTGAGTAGTGAGTGCAAAGTAGTGAGTGCAGAGTAGTGAGTGCAGAGTAGTGAGTGCAAGTAGTGAGTAGTGAGTGCAAAGTAGTGAGTAGTGAGTGCAGAGTAGTGAGTGCAGAGTAGTGAGTGCAGAGTAGTGAGTGCAGAGTAGTGAGTGCAGAGTAGTGAGTGCAGAGTAGTGAGTAGTGAGTGCAAAGTAGTGAGTAGTGAGTGCAGAGTAGTGAGTAGTGAGTGCAGAGTAGTGAGTAGTGAGTGCAGAGTAGTGAGTGCAGAGTAGTGAGTGCAGAGTAGTGAGTAGTGAGTGCAAGTAGTGAGTAGTGAGTGCAAGTAGTGAGTAGTGAGTGCAAAGTAGTGAGTGCAGAGTAGTGAGTGCAGAGTAGTGAGTAGTGAGTGCAAAGTAGTGAGTAGTGAGTGCAGAGTAGTGAGTAGTGAGTGCAGAGTAGTGAGTGCAGAGTTTAGAGTAGTGAGTGCAGAGTAGTGAGTAGTGAGTGCAAGTAGTGAGTAGTGAGTGCAAAGTAGTGAGTAGTGAGTGCAAAGTAGTGAGTGCAGAGTAGTGAGTGCAGAGTAGTGAGTGCAGAGTAGTGAGTAGTGAGTGCAGAGTAGTGAGTAGTGAGTGCAAAGTAGTGAGTAGTGAGTGCAGAGTAGTGAGTAGTGAGTGCAGAGTAGTGAGTAGTGAGTGCAAGTAGTGAGTAGTGAGTGCAAAGTAGTGAGTAGTGGGTGCAGAGTAGTGAGCGCAGAGTAGTGAGTGCAGAGTAGTGAGTGCAAGTAGTGAGTAGTGAGTGCAAGTAGTGAGTAGTGAGTGCAAGTAGTGAGTGCAAAGTAGTGAGTAGTGAGTGCAGAGTAGTGAGTAGTGAGTGCAGAGTAGTGAGTGCAGAGTAGTGAGTAGTGAGTGCAAGTAGTGAGTGCAAAGTAGTGAGTAGTGAGTGCAAAGTAGTGAGTAGTGAGTGCAGAGTAGTGAGTGCAGAGTAGTGAGTGCAGAGTAGTGAGTGCAGAGTAGTGAGTGCAGAGTAGTGAGTGCAGAGTAGTGAGTGCAGAGTAGTGAGTGCAGAGTAGTGAGTGCTGAGTGCAAAGTAGTGAGTAGTGAGTGCAAAGTAGTGAGTAGTGAGTGCAGAGTAGTGAGTAGTGAGTGCAGAGTAGTGAGTAGTGTGTGCAGAGTAGTGAGTAGTGTGTGCAGAGTAGTGAGTAGTGTGTGCAGAGTAGTGAGTAGTGAGTGCAAGTAGTGAGTAGTGAGTGCAAAGTAGTGAGTAGTGAGTGCAAAGTAGTGAGTAGTGAGTGCAAAGTAGTGAGTAGTGAGTGCAGAGTAGTGAGTGCAGAGTAGTGAGTGCAGAGTAGTGAGTGCAGAGTAGTGAGTGCAGAGTAGTGAGTGCAGAGTAGTGAGTGCAGAGTAGTGAGTGCAGAGTAGTGAGTGCAGAGTAGTGAGTGCAGAGTAGTTAGTAGTGAGTGCAAAGTAGTTAGTAGTGAGTGCAAAGTAGTGAGTAGTGAGTGCAAAGTAGTTAGTAGTGAGTGCAAAGTAGTGAGTAGTGAGTGCAAAGTAGTGAGTAGTGAGTGCAGAGTAGTGAGTAGTGAGTAGTGAGTGCAGAGTAGTGAGTAGTGAGTAGTGAGTGCAGAGTAGTGAGTAGTGAGTAGTGAGTAGTGAGTGCAGAGTAGTGAGTAGTGAGTAGTGAGTGCAGAGTAGTGAGTAGTGAGTAGTGAGTAGTGAGTGCAGAGTAGTGAGTGCAGAGTAGTGAGTAGTGAGTGCAGAGTAGTGAGTAGTGAGTGCAGAGTAGTGAGTGCAGAGTAGTGAGTGCAGAGTAGTGAGTGCAGAGTAGTGAGTGCAGAGTAGTGAGTGCAGAGTAGTGAGTGCAGAGTAGTGAGTGCAGAGTAGTGAGTAGTGAGTGCAAAGTAGTGAGTGCAAAGTAGTGAGTAGTGAGTAGTGAGTAGTGAGTAGTGAGTAGTGAGTGCAGAGTAGTGAGTGCAGAGTAGTGAGTAGTGAGTGCAGAGTAGTGAGTAGTGAGTGCAGAGTAGTGAGTAGTGAGTGCAGAGTAGTGAGTGCAGAGTAGTGAGTGCAGAGTAGTGAGTGCAGAGTAGTGAGTGCAGAGTAGTGAGTGCAGAGTAGTGAGTAGTGAGTGCAAAGTAGTGAGTGCAAAGTAGTGAGTAGTGAGTAGTGAGTAGTGAGTAGTGAGTAGTGAGTAGTGAGTGCAGAGTAGTGAGTGCAGAGTAGTGAGTGCAGAGTAGTGAGTAGTGAGTGCAGAGTAGTGAGTAGTGAGTGCAGAGTAGTGAGTGCAGAGTAGTGAGTGCAGAGTAGTGAGTGCAGAGTAGTGAGTGCAGAGTAGTGAGTGCAGAGTAGTGAGTGCAGAGTAGTGAGTAGTGAGTGCAAAGTAGTGAGTGCAAAGTAGTGAGTGCAAAGTAGTGAGTAGTGAGTGCAGAGTAGTGAGTGCAGAGTAGTGAGTGCAGAGTAGTGAGTGCAGAGTAGTGAGTGCAGAGTAGTGAGTGCAGAGTAGTGAGTGCAGAGTAGTGAGTGCAGAGTAGTGAGTGCAGAGTAGTGAGTAGTGAGTGCAAAGTAGTGAGTAGTGAGTGCAAAGTAGTGAGTAGTGAGTGCAGAGTAGTGAGTAGTGAGTGCAGAGTAGTGAGTGCAGAGTAGTGAGTGCAGAGTAGTGAGTGCAGAGTAGTGAGTGCAGAGTAGTGAGTGCAGAGTAGTGAGTGCAGAGTAGTGAGTGCAGAGTAGTGAGTGCAGAGTAGTGAGTGCAGAGTAGTGAGTGCAGAGTAGTGAGTGCAGAGTAGTGAGTGCAGAGTAGTGAGTGCAGAGTAGTGAGTGCAGAGTAGTGAGTGCAGAGTAGTGAGTGCAGAGTAGTGAGTAGTGAGTGCAGAGTAGTGAGTAGTGAGTGCAGAGTAGTGAGTAGTGAGTGCAGAGTAGTGAGTGCAGAGTAGTGAGTGCAGAGTAGTGAGTGCAGAGTAGTGAGTGCAGAGTAGTGAGTGCAGAGTAGTGAGTGCAGAGTAGTGAGTGCAGAGTAGTGAGTAGTGAGTGCAAAGTAGTGAGTAGTGAGTGCAGAGTAGTGAGTAGTGAGTGCAGAGTAGTGAGTAGTGAGTGCAGAGTAGTGAGTGCAGAGTAGTGAGTGCAGAGTAGTGAGTGCAGAGTAGTGAGTGCAGAGTAGTGAGTGCAGAGTAGTGAGTAGTGAGTGCAAAGTAGTGAGTGCAAAGTAGTGAGTAGTGAGTAGTGAGTAGTGAGTAGTGAGTAGTGAGTGCAGAGTAGTGAGTGCAGAGTAGTGAGTAGTGAGTGCAGAGTAGTGAGTAGTGAGTGCAGAGTAGTGAGTAGTGAGTGCAGAGTAGTGAGTAGTGAGTGCAGAGTAGTGAGTAGTGAGTGCAGAGTAGTGAGTGGTGAGTGCAGAGTAGTGAGTGGTGAGTGCAGAGTAGTGAGTAGTGAGTGCAGAGTAGTGAGTAGTGAGTGCAGAGTAGTGAGTAGTGAGTGCAGAGTAGTGAGTAGTGAGTGCAGAGTAGTGAGTAGTGAGTGCAGAGTAGTGAGTAGTGAGTGCAGAGTAGTGAGTGCAGAGTAGTGAGTGCAGAGTAGTGAGTGCAGAGTAGTGAGTAGTGAGTGCAGAGTAGTGAGTAGTGAGTGCAGAGTAGTGAGTAGTGAGTGCAGAGTAGTGAGTAGTGAGTGCAGAGTAGTGAGTAGTGAGTGCAGAGTAGTGAGTGCAGAGTAGTGAGTAGTGAGTGCAAAGTAGTGAGTAGTGAGTGCAGAGTAGTGAGTAGTGAGTGCAAAGTAGTGAGTAGTGAGTGCAAAGTAGTGAGTAGTGAGTGCAGAGTAGTGAGTAGTGAGTGCAAAGTAGTGAGTAGTGAGTGCAAAGTAGTGAGTAGTGAGTGCAAAGTAGTGAGTAGTGAGTGCAAAGTAGTGAGTAGTGAGTGCAGAGTAGTGAGCTGCCTCAAGTGAAGTACTCTGGTACCCAAGGATGACTAGCAAACAATATTATTCACAACGTTGCTTACTATTCAGCAACATTTGACAGTTTCCAAATCCTCTTTATACAACAATCCAGAGTTTGATAACAAATTAATGTAACACATTGTAATATACAATGCCAATAGCTCAAACTTTAATTCTGCGAGACCTATTGCATTGTAAATGCTTGTTTCCAATGTAGCTATGTATGTGAAATGAGTCAAACTAACACTGCACTACCTGATGGGACTTACTGAATAATTCCTCTCAAGCGAGGTTACTGCCCACCTAAATGTGTTTTCCCCTTTTAGAATGAATTTTAAAAGGGCAACATAGCATACTCATTTGATATATATATATATATATATATATATATATATATATATATATATATATATATATATATATATATATATATATATATATATATATATATATATATATTCACTGGAAAAAACATAGGTTTCAGGCCTTATATAGTTAGGAATTAGCATTTAAAAAACCTCTAAAATTCACTCAAAAAACTATTAAGTTTTAGGGGTGTTATAGTTAGCTGGACATTTCACTCATACAAAACCATTGAAATTGCTCCTATATAGTTAGTTGTACTAACTATATTTCGCGCACCCGCAATCCACTGCTGATGATGTCACATATTACATCATTCATGACATGGTCAGTGACATCACTGATGACATCTCAAATGACATCACTGATGACATCATCCAGTGAATGTGGTTTGCTTCGTTATTTAAATATGCATTATATAAATAGCAATTTGCATTGAAGAATGAGTGGATATATAAAAATAAATATTTGGATGGAGGATTTAGTAGCAGTGTAATTTACTGTTTACTTTACCAATTTATAGTGTCTCACTAAATATAGTGGATAGTGACTAAACTGTTTGAATATCTGTATCACTTTGTCAGTTGTTGTGTAAACTGGTTCTCCAGTTGGTTACTAGCTATGTGAAAGTCTATATTAGTTATTGATTAGTTAACTGAGTATTTGTATGGGAGAGTGGATGTGTGTGTGGTTCGGTGGGGGGGGGGTGTGACTGCCCAAAGATGTGTGAATAGTTGATTCACTAGATATATGAAGTTAAAACTACATGTTCTAACAGTTGTTTGGGTGAGTGAATATCTTTATGGGTGTGGTGATGAGCAAATATATTTCCCAATGGTACATGTCCAACAAACTAGAAAAATAAAAGGCAGTGTATGTGTCAGTTGTTGTATATAAATAAGTATACATAAGACTCCATGATTGTGTGAGTGACTGTATGGATAACTTTATACTTGTAATAATGATTGTATAATTCACTAAGTATGACTTACTATCTAAATGAATAGATGAAGTTGTGTTTGTATAAGTGTGTAGCTAAGTAAATATGTAAGTATGATCCATTGTTTGCATAAGTGAGTAGGATGACTTCATATGTGAATAGGATGTGTGCTGGTGTGTAATGTCGATTTAGGTGTATAAGTATTTTTGATAGTGTTCTATTGTTCATTGACAGCATGTATGAGTGAGTCTACAGGTAAGTGATTAGATGTGTGTATACATCTATGAATCACTGAGTGGGTTTTTAGATACTTGTATTGCTGTAACAATGGATTCAAATATGATACTCTGTATTTTACAAAGAGTGATGAAAGATTTTACTAGTGTATGAAAAGGTGTATGTGATTGTCACGTGGATGACGTCATCAGTGATGTCATTTGAGATGTCATCAGTGATGTCACTGACTATGTCATGAATGATGTAATATGTGACATCATCAGCAGTGGATTGCGGGTGCGCAAAATATAGTTAGTACAACTAACTATATAGGAGCAATTTCAATGGTTTTGTATGAGTGAAATGTCCAGCTAACTATAACACCCCTGTTAGACCTGGGGTTACCAGACTACATAGGGTAGCTTAGCACAGAGCAGGAACAACTACACTCCAAGGCAAATGTGTTGTGCTTATAATTCTCACTCAAAGTAACCCAGCGCTCCACCACTAAAAGGAAAAGATGCCACACCAGTTTAGAAAAATACGACTTGTTTTATAAAAAACTCTTTAAGTTATCTTGCTTCGTTAATCATCTCATGGGGTCGTACATCAAGCCTTTCCCCCATCAATTCTTCTGCAACAAGGGAGTTTCAGTAATACAACTCGCCCTTCAGTTAATGAATTCAACAATTACACTTATTACTCGAAATTACAAGCAGTTTCTTGGTTACTTAGATAGTTATTCAAAGGAAAAAGAAAACATGTAACATTAAATTCAGTTAGCGAAAACTTGCAATAGTACAGTCTGGTTATCCCATTCAATTAAGTTGAGTTAAGTGCTTGCACAGCACTGCCTGTTTTATTCCCCTCTGTTAAGATAAGGCAATTAAGTGTTTCAGTCAGTTTCATACATTTGTTTCGGGATCTCACCAAACACGGCCCCTGTTTCACTTCTCTGTCAAACCAGCGTTAGTTCTAGGTCTAGAAATCTCTTCTCATAATATTTCCGTCTTCGTTAGGACGGGCTCCCTTGACCAGTACAAAGGTTCAACTGGGGCTTATAAGGGAAGACCAGCCACTAGGACCTGTGGCGTCAACTCCCAATTTCCAAGTCCCTCACCAGCCCCCAGAGCCCGGCTTACTTATGGTTGCTTAGTTGTTTGCTCAGCCCCTGCCGACACAAGCAGCTGGAGACGTCACCGTGCCTCTAGCTACTCTTCCATTACCGACCGTTCCCTCTCCGGCCAGGCCGACTCACTCTCTGGGCCTGCGCGGGAGTCAGACGCTGCCGCTCCACGTATCAGCTGACTCCTCCTCATGCCGTTCACTCTCCGAGGCACTTCCCTGTCTTCCCTGAAGAGCCGCGCTTCTGGGCCTGCGTGGGAAGCAAGTGTCGGAGTCACAGCGCCGCCCCCCTGGGACTCTGACGAGATCTCTGCTGGGCCTGCGCGGGAGTCAGACGCCTTGGCCAGGCCGCTGCCTCTCTGCCATCGATCCCACGCTCAACAGAAGCTCCGTCGGCGCTACCATTCCAGGTCTTCCCCCCTGACCTCGATCTGGAGAAGGGACGTGTCTCCCACCCGGGCACCTCGAACCCTGATGCCACAGAACAGGGGGGTCCTCACTGCTCACCAGGACCCTGGAAATCTCGTCCCTGGAAGGAGGGGAAAGTGGCTGCTGGTCACCGCTCTATAGCGCAGGTGAGGAGACAGTCCTTGTCAGATGTGGGTCTTGTAGCGGAAACGGGGGGGGGGGGAGAAAGAGGGTGACAGTGGCTCACCGTTCCTACTTTTCTGGGGTCTCTCAAAGACGATAAACTGCTCTTCCTACTGAGGGACGGAAAAGGGCAGTGCTCTTGACTCGACACCGGCCCTGGCAGTCACTAGTTATGGTTCAGTGGAAGTGTCAGTTTCCCCTACTCTGGAGATATATTTGGGCAGTGTTCAGATATAGAATGCCTAAGAAGGGTCAGATCTAAGGCCATGGGTGATAACAGCAAAGAGGGTGCATCCCCTAGAGTGAAGTCAATCCTCTCAGTGTTCCACCTCCCTGATGTCCTAGCCTGCACTCCAGCTAGCCCTCCAATGTCACTCTAAAATGGCCCCCCTAAACTGGCCTTTTATAGGCTGGCCTCAGTCTACCAGAACTAGCTAGAAAGTTCTGGAGTCTTCCTATGTTGTCCTATGGGTCCATTCCCTGAGGTGATCAGTTGTGGCAGTAACTAGCCACCATTTTGTGTGACTAACTTTCCACCATTATGTGGGTCACCTAGGCCTAGAAAAATTATGGGGACAAGGAAGCACCCATCCCCTAGGACAACACCCAAAAGTCAAGTGGACATAAAAATAGAAGGAGTTGGAAGGCAAAAAAGGGACAAAAATAAATAATTAGTAGGAGGGACCACCCAAAGGCTGACAGGTCTAACACGCGTCCCCCCCCAGCTGAAAGTGGGGAGAGCTACCCAACCCCTTGGGAGTCCTCATCACTAAGGCGGAAATACCTAGAGAGACCGTCTGCGTTGGCGTGGTCCACTCCGGGCCGATGTTCCACCCGGAAGTCCATTCCCTGTAGGGAGATGGACCATCTCAACAGCTTTGGATTCTCCCCCTTCATTTGCATCAGCCAACGAAGGGGTCGATGGTCGGTCTGAACCAGGAAGTGCGAGCCAAACAGGTATGGCCGCAACTTCTTCAGAGCCCATACCACTGCAAAGGCTTCCCGCTCAATTGCACTCCACTTCTGTTCCCGGGAAAGCAGTCTCCTGGACAGGAAGACAACCGGTTGATCCAGACCCTCTTCATTGAGTTGCGATAACACTGCCCCAATGCCATGCTCTGATGCGTCTGTCTGGACAATGAATTCCTTGGAGAACTCAGGGGCCCTTAGGACTGGAGCCTCACACATTGCTTGTTTCAACTTATCAAAGGCTTGCTGACAAGCCTCTGCCCAGACTACCCGTCGGGGTTGCTTCTTGGATGTAAGCTCCGTTACCGGTGCCACAATGGTGCCATACCCCTTCACAAAGTGACGGTAGTAACCTGTGAGGCCCAGAAAAGCTTGGACCTCGGTTTGAGTCTTGGGGGGCTCCCAGGCCATGATTGACTCAATCTTCGTCTGGAGGGGCTGCACCGTTCCCCTGCCCACCAAGTGGCCTAGGTACACAACCGACCCCTGCCCGATCTGACATTTACTGGCCTTGATTGTCAAGCCAGCTTGCTTCAGGGCCTGGAGAACAGCTTGTAAGTGACACAAATGGTCCTCCCAACTGCTGCTGAAGATGGCAATGTCATCCAGATAAGCAGCGGAGAAAGCCTCCATCCCAGAGAGGACCTGGTTCACCAGCTGCTGAAAGGTGGCAGGGGCGTTCTTGAGCCCAAAGGGCATTACGCAGAACTGGTAGTGGCCCTCAGGCGTGGAGAAGGATGACCTTTCCTTGGCTCCGTCTGTAAGGGAGATCTGCCAGTACCCTGAAGTGAGGTCAAAGGTACTCAAGTATTGGGCAGCTCCCAGCCGGTCAATAAGTTCATCCGCCCTAGGGATCGGATGTGCATCAGTTTTGATCACTGAATTCAGTCCCCGGTAATCCACACAGAACCTTAGTTCTGGAGTGGTGCCCAGTGGGGCAGCTTTTGGTACCAGAACCACCGGACTGGACCAGGGGCTACTAGAAGGTTCAATTACTCCTAGCTCCAGCATCTTAATAACTTTACTGTGGATGCTGGCCTTCATCTTGTCTGACAGCAGGTAGATTTTAGACTTCACAGGTGGGCTGTCTCCTGTGTCCACATCATGGGTACACAGGTGGGTTCTTCCCGGGACAAGGGGGAACAGCGAGGAGTACTGCTCCAGGACCTGGCGGCAGTCCTCTCGCTGCTCAGGAGTTAGGGATGGGGAGTGAATCACTCCCTCCACCGACCCATCCTTTTCCTGAGACGAAAATAGATCAGGGAGAGGCTCACTCTCCTCTTCCTCTGCTCCATCAGTCACCATCATCAAGATGACCTCTGGCCTCTCATGGTGGGGTTTGAGGCGATTAGCATGGAGGACCCGCAGGGGCTGCCGGGGGGTCTTCAGATCCACTAAGTAAGTGGCCTTACCCTTCTTCTCCATCACCTCAAAGGGGCCTGTCCAGCGATCCTGGAGAGCACTAAGCTCTCCAGGTTCCATCACCCACACTTTCTGGCCAGGCTCCAACTCCACCGGGTGAGCATTGTGGTCATACCACTCCATCACTGCTTGGCTGGCTTCCAAGTTGTCAGAAGCTTGCTTCCACAACTTAGCCATTTGGCTCCGGAAGGCCAGCATGTAGCTCACCACATCCTGGGGAAGCTTCCTGGGAGTCTTCTCCCATCCGTCTTTCACCAGGCTGAGAGGTCCACGCACAGGGTGCCCATACAGAAGCTCGAAGGAGCTGAAGCCCACTCCCTTCTGTGGAACGTCCCTGTAGGAAAACAACAGACCGGGTAGGAGGACGTCCCATTTCCTCCGCAGGCTCTCAGGCAGACTTCTGATCATGCCTTTCAAGGTTTTGTTAAACCTTTCCACCAGACCATTGGTCTGTGGGTGATAAGGAGTGGTGAACCGGTAGGTAACCCCACACTCCTTCCACATAGCCCGCATGTAAGCTGACATGAAGTTGGTCCCCCTGTCAGACACAACTTCCTTGGGGAAACCCACTCGGGTAAAGATCCCCATCAGGGCCCTCGCCACTGCAGGTGCAGTAATAATCCTCAGAGGAATTGCCTCCGGGTATCGTGTGGCGTGATCCACCAGAACCAGGATGAACCTGTGACCAGCTGTAGTTGGTGGATCCAATGGCCCCACAATGTCGATGCCCACCCTTTCAAAGGGGGTGCTAACGACAGGAAGTGGTTCCAGGAGAGCTTTCAGCTTCACCCCTGTTTTCCCACTGGCTTGGCAAGACACACATGTCCGGCAGTAAGTGTCGGACGCCACCTTCATCTGAGGCCAATAAAAGTGGGGGACAACCGGGCAAAGGTCTTGTCCTGCCCTAAGTGTCCTGCCAAGGGTATTTAAAAAAAAGTGTGTAAGAACAAGATGGCACCTCACGGGTGCACCACCAACAGGAACCTGGCAGGTACTCACCAGGGTTGCCCTGTTCTCATCATTGGTACCATCAAGCTCATAGAAGAAAAATGTGTCCAAAAAGCACAAACAGAATATTTTGTGAAGATATGCAGTGAAAGAAGACCACAAAACAACCAAAAATTGTCAAAACAACATATAAACCACACGACAACACAGATATGTAATTTTATTCTGGCTCTTGTGTTGGGTGTGGAATCTAAAAAAGTAAGTGTGGTTACTAATACCCTAACTAACTTACTAACTATCCAACCAACACCACTTTACTTGCCGACATGTTTCATTGCCATTGTGATTTTTGGTAATTTCTTCAGGGCATCATATATATTAAGGCCACAGCATAGGGACACCCTAGTCTCTGCAACCTCACTCGGCCATCAGAGCTCGTACCAGCCGGGAGGACAATATCATCGTATATCTGCAACCCTCAATATGGGTCGTCAAACCTTCCCTTCCTAATTTGCGCTGTTACCAGAGGTGTCTGGCATGAAATCAGCCGATTTCATGCCAGGGGCTGATTTCATAATCAATTGTATCGCGTTTGAATTTGCGAAGTTTTCTGTCTTGTGTATCCTTTCCATATTTGTCTAATCTGTCCTGCAATTCCTTCAAGTTCCTGGCAAAAATCATAAAAGATTTGGAAGAAGAACTTGAACTACTAACTAATGAATTGTCAAGACAAATACAATCAGAAGAATGGAGCACAATTTTGAAGGAATTGCAGGACAGATTAGACAAATATGGAAAGGATACACAAGACCGAAAACTTCACAAATTCAAACGCGATACAATTGATTATAAATTAAATGAGGTCTACACCTAGGCAGAGGTGTATGCCCAACGAAAACCACCAACAAGACCTGTAACTTCATCACAAGAAAGCATAGTATCGGATCAAGAATTAACTCTATCACGACAACCACCAACTAAACAAACACCACAATCGACCAGTGAAGGTAGTTCTACGCAAGCAACAGGCAATCAAGAACAGCCACAGCAGAGTTTTTTAGAGAAGGGTCCGGTAGCCGGCAAACCTCCAGAAACAGCAGGTTCACGAAAACAAGACGCAGCCAAAGAACAGGTCAGCTCAAATCTAAGGAGCAAGGGGAAACCTTAGTAATAAACATCTCAAGTAAAGAACTCAACAAACAACAAATACAAGTACTACAAAAAGGCACAAGCTTTGTACGTACATTCTCTAGCAACTTCTTCAACACGGAAATAAGTTTGTTCAAATTCATGCGATCTTTGCGCTTGAGACATTTTTTTACTAACATAGTACCGACATTGCCTGAAACTTTGTTGAGTACCGAAAGTGAATACAAGGAATTCAAACCACCAAGCACGTTCATGCCACCCACATCACACAAACTACTAGACACTTTTGAAATTTTAGTCAAACAGGATTTACAGCAAATTGACTGGCACAAAAAGCCGAGGAAAAACATCAATAAACACGAAGAGACAATCATCCAAAAATTGGCCCAGGATTCATCAATCACAATTCAAACAGTGGATAAAGGAGGAGCTTTAGTTATTTTGGACACCTCTTTCTATGAAGCAAAAGTGGTTGAACGTCTCAGACGAATCAACATACCTTCAATTAACTGAAAATCCTATTAACGATATGGTCAAGACACTAGACTCCATCTTACAGAATGCAGTTGAAATGGGCTGGATAAACGACCGCACTAAAAAATTCCTCACAATCTCAACACCTAGAAGTCCTCGGATCTACATGTTGCCCAAGATCCACAAAAATCTAAAAAATCCACCATTTAGACCCATAGTAAGTGGATGTGGATCAATTTTTGACCCTTTAGGGCAGTACATTGACGAGTTTCTTCAACCGTTTGTCCAGAACTGGACAACTTACCTCAAGGATACTACACACTTCCTACAATTACTACAAAATGTCAATACAGACTTGGAAAGATTATTCCTATGTACCATAGATGTAACATCTCTATATACTTCGATACCCATCAATGAAGGTCTGGAATCCTGTGAATGGGCTCTTCTACAAACTCCGGATCTACCAGCCAACAAAATGTTCTTGTTGGAATTGCTACAATTTTGTTTAAGCCACTCATATTTTTCATAGAAATCTAACTGGTATTTACAAATCAGCAGAACCTCAATGGGCTCTTCCGGAGCCCCAGTCTTTGCCAACATCTTCATAGCTAAATTTGAAAACGATTTCATACTGTCGGACGTCTGTTGGAAAAAACACCTAGTGTTTTACAAAAGATTCATAGACGACATTTTCCTGTTATGGAATGGCCCCGAAGAACAGCTACAGCAACAAATCAATGTTTTAAACACCAAAAATTGTCGGATTCAATTCACATCTAAAATTGATCATTGTGAAATTCCTTTTCTGGACGTGTTGGTGCAGAACAACAAACAACAATTAGAGACCCAGGTTTTCCATAAACCAACTGATCGGAATAACACTTTGTTATTCACTAGCTTCCATCCCAAAGCACTGCTTCAAAATTTACCTTTCTCACAGTTTATGAGAGCCAAGCGAATTGCAACCACGGATCAAGCATTCAATCAAGAATTGTCACTACAAAAACAAAGATTCACTAACCGTGGATATCCTTCACAAATCCTACAATCAGCTGAATCCAAAATACAAACAATATCAAGAAATCAACTTCTACAACCCAAAACAAAAACCAAACCACAACAGATGGTATTTGTAACTAAATTCTCCACACAATCATCACAAATCAAAAGAATAATCAATAAACGCTGGGAATTATTGGAATCAGAGCAAGAATTTCAAGGAATTTTCAAAGACAAACCGCTGTTTGCCTACAACAGAAGTAGAAACCTGAAGGAGATGGTAACTAGACCAAAACTACTTCCTAGTCAACCAAGCTCAGGACAACCGTGAATGAAAAGGTGTGCTAATTGCGTGCATTGCAATAATGTCATCGTCAGCAATAGCGTACAACACCCACAAACTGGTAAAATCCTCAAATTACGTCATCAAGCAGATTGCAATTCCACTCATGTTGTTTACAGCATAAAATGTCCTTGTGGCAAATTATACATTGGCAAAACAGACAGGAAGATCAAAACATGCATATCAGAGCACAAGAGCCGCATTAGGAATCAATCCACAACCTCAAGTCTCGCCACCCATTGGAATGAACTTAAACATACCATACCACAACTCAGATTTCAAGTACTAGAAATAATTGACCAAAAAGTTGATCGGGACAATATCCGGTTACTATCCCAAAGAGAGATTTGGTGGATAAAATACATGGAAGCAATGATGCCCAAGGGACTCAATGACAAGTTAGATATGATTTGCTTCCTATAATCAAGTTGCATGCCTCAGGGCTCCACTAATTCAGAAAGTTAATTTCACCCATGGTAGATCTTTACAAATACAGTCTTAGCATCCCATAGAATTAGTGTAAGCCACATCTAACCTCAGAGTTTAGAAATCTACAAAACTCATTATTTGCAGCTTTGCATTATATTCCTTATAAAAGTGTTGATTCATTACAACTCTGTTTATCATTGCTGTTAATGTTTTTGCAGTCATGAAAGATAATCCCTGTACATCGACAATTTGTTTACAATGTGTCCTCAACCAGTTAAATGCCAGCTGTTACGTTTTCGTAATCTGACACGATATCATATTAATGAACTAAATGCTTTTCGAGCACTATTAACAATTTTTATTTGTTTGTCTTCCGTTTTGCTTAATAGCAACGTTTTGTGTGCCATCTAACATTGTACTAACCAAGGACTTTGGACATTTATTTTCTTGGAACCCACAGCGGGTAGCGTAGCTTTTCAACGTCGAGTAATTCTTTATTATTAGTTCAGACATTCATGTTCGCTACTTAGACAGTCTATCATGGCCGCCACAGGCTAACTCATCGCATAGCACTTTTTCAACGATGGCCGATCCGTGTATTGTTTGTTTAGTCCTGTTTCTATCTCACCTCAGCGTTTAACTCTGACGAGAAACGCATCTCCGTGTTTCGATACCAGCAGAGTGACTTTCTAAAAGCGGATTAACTTCGTACAGGTAACATCTTGTGTTGCGAACGCGTGATATTTTAACGCATCAGACCAATAAGGTCAGCAAGTGACGGTATGTTGTTTCATCTTGTTCACAGAACATCTATCTCGGCTATCGATCGAATCTGCCGCACGTTGACAGATAAAGGTGTAAAAATTCAGGTATTTCATGTCATTTTTATATGACATTAATTTGTAACTAGCGTGTTAGAGAGCAGCTTGACATTTCGAGTATCTGTCTTTATTTTAGAATTTTTACTGGCAGTAACATTCTCCAGTTTCTGGATTACGTTTGGCATTCAGAAGGTATGGTTCCTAGAAGTGCCCAGAGTATTTGAGTGTACAAACCGTAAATGATTCGGTTATAATTAGCAATTTCTTACTTTTCTCAGTTTCTGAGTGTCTCAAGTTTCTCTGTTGACCACAATAGAGCAGGACAACTTCATCTTGAATTTGTGGTAAGCTCTGAGTCTCTATGTGTTTGGCTATTGACTAACACTAACTATTATTAACTGGGTCTAGAGTGGTGCATGAAAGCATGTTGGCATATATCACTAATAATTCGTTTTCCAATTGTTACATACAGATCCTTGTTCTCCTTTGTTTGCTTGAAAATTGTAAAAAATCATTTACACTAGATAAATTCTTTCATTTCAGCTCCCCTGAAGAAGAGATCCTTGAGATCTCGAAATGCATTGGGATTTACAACAAGATGATAATATCAATGTCAAATGAAATAATATATTGTATTGATATATTGTGGTTGTGCAAATAAGCAATGCATTAATTGAAACGTTATTGTCATTAATTGCAAAGTACAAATATTTTTTGTTTAACAAAATAAATGATGAAAATGAGAAGAAAATAATTGTTACAACATACTAATTGTCAGTCAAAAGGTCATATACAAAATTTAAAATAAAGCAGCCAACCTTAGGGGTTAGCATCAGCAGTGCAGTAAGGGCGCGGTGATTAGTTAATCACCTATCCTGTTAGTTTGATTACCAGGGGAGTAGCATCCTCTTCCCTCCCTGCACGCTCAGTTTAAAACGATAAAACTATCAAAAATTGGACATAATTTCGTAAAGTCTAGAGTGCACAGTACAACCCCCTCAGATTTGTCTATTACTGAAGGTAAGTAACTTATTCTTTTGGCTCCACTATGTTGGCGATTTGGGTTTTGATACTCATTATATAGTCAAACTGTGAGTGACTGATGTAGAGAGAAGAATGTAAAATATCTACCTTGCAGATCTAGATTAATTCCCCTCCATGCATAAGTTAAGCTCTCATCTTTTTACATGTTAAGCATCTGTGTGATTTAGAGAGCTGAAACTTGCATTTGCCCTTCTAAGATCCCATCCGTGGGTAAATTGAAATTTCCGTCCATTATAACGATAAATCTAGTGAGCTTGCCCATAGTTTTTTACTGACCTCATCTCAGAATTGATGGTGTCTGAGTTTGGGGGATTAACAACTCCAAGCAGGTCTCAGTTTTTGGTTTACAGTCTTTTAATAAGCCATTTACGTTCTTTATTAGCCTCTAGCATCATAGCCCCGACCCTTTATTGCTTTGCAATGAGGGTGATAGCGCCATTCTTTTTACCTTTAGTGGGTGAGCATGTGACCTCATCTACCAGGCAGTGTCTCATGGAGATAGATTTACCACAAACAAACCTTGGATTCCTGAAAGAATATGGTATCCTTTTGTACTTATGAAGGTGCTAAGTATTTATCCTCTCTTCACAGGGTGGGCAGTCCCTTTTGTGTATAGGTATCTCCAATCCCTTTTGTGTTCAGGGATAGCATCTTTATATTATCCATGGAAAATGGAAGGAGTTAAGTGTGTATTCGTATGGTTGCAACGTTGTGTTCTGCCAAGAGTTGTGGAGCCAAAGGCTTAGAGTTAGCAGTATCCCTCCAAGACCAAGTACTTAAATACAGTGATATTGTAATTGTGTGGTAGATAGTGCAATAGTAGAAGTATGCAGTTTACAAATATTGGAAATGTCAAGAGGAGAGTACAAAGAAGTTTGCCTAATAAAAGAAACCACAAATACCCACCATACCAGCCCAAATCTTGTTTTATTTCAAATTAAGACTGTTAATTTTTTTCTATTAGATATCCATTTGTTTAAAAAATAATTGTTTAAAACATTTATTTTTCTATTAGATATCCATTTGTTAAAAAATATATTTTTTTAAACCTACCTTTCTTTTTGAAAAAGTGTTCCATTATCTAGCATTGTCAGTTTGCGGAAATAATCAGAATTTTTATTTCATTTAAAGAAGATACTCTAAATAGAGAATTAGGATGCCAAGTAATGGTTCACGATACCTCACGCATAAATGACCAAAACCTAACCAAATGTTCATCTCTCACCTACACAAATAACCTCTTCATTGGCAACTTCATTTTACTTTATTCTAACCCCTTTCAGATGATTAACGGTGCCCTTTTAAGTCTTCTAAACCCATGGATCTTTAGGCCGGGTCTGGTGCCTCTGTGTACTAATGCGTTCACTGTAGGGGCTTGTGTTCAACCTCATGGTCACAGTTTAAAATCCCGGCAGGTTCACTCAGCCTTTCATCCTTCTGAGGTCGATAAAATGAATACCATTGGGTTTGGTAACAATAAACATGTTATTCAGCGCCAAACAACCTGTCACGGTAAATGTGCGCTTTACAAATGCACGTAATGGAACCTCGCTCAGCAGACCCCTTACTCAAACTTTAACAATTACTCTAGACAAAGACACACATCCCTAACCACCTGGTCATAACATACTGTTGCTTTTAATATTAATCCATTCACTCTCCTTAACCATGCTTAACCTAACCCACCCTAATAAGCCTCTTGCACATTCAAGAACTTTCTCTGAGGTCTTTTTTTGAAAGACCATGGCAGCTTTGCAATGACCCTTTCAGACACCCATGGTGAGCATTGCAGTTTCCTCCCCATCGTTAAATACATCCAAGCTAAAGCCATCAGCACATTTGTGTACTTGCATGTCCCCAATGTAAGCGACAGAACCATTTGCTGACATCAAACAATCTTGAACAACATTCCTAACCTCCAACTCAAACTTGGAAGAACTTTGCAAGAATTTCAGAATGTTTGTCATTGGCATCCAAGTCAACTTTGAACACAAAACATAGCTGAAGCTAACAATAAAAGGAAGGCTGTGTTCAAAACAGTCAAGCATTGCCTCAGTCGCCTGCCAGTTCCATCTGTACCCCACCCTCTTAAAAAGTTTGATCATAATCATGCAGTGGTTCATAAACCAAATCAAACAGAATAGTGAAGGAACATTTTGAGCAGGCGTTTTGTACCACTGTGTAAAAAACAAAATGGACCCATTGCTCCCACAAATCACGAGCATCTTTGAGTCCCCAAAGGACAAAACCAATAAAGATGACATCCCTTTAGAATCCACCCTGAAAATTCTGTTCCTGGAGTCTCTTATACCAATATCCTGACCTCAGCAGCTATTTATTATGTTATGTTTTCCAACAATTGTAAACCCACACTGACGTGGTTGAAGATCCTGATGCAACCCAAAAACTCTTACAGTTCAGCTGCAGCCAGTCTCATCACAGAAAAATGAAGTCCACACTGTCAACTACACTAGTACCCCAATGCAGGTCCATATTCATTTTGAGACTAGATGCAATCGCTTTGCTCACTTGCAGAGAACCTATTAATCTCAAAAGGACTCTTGAGTACCAGGTATCTATCTCTTGCAAAACTAACTATCCCAAGTACAAAGTGCGAAATTGAGCAGACTATCGTTTCCAGTTTACATTACCACTGAGCACCTCAGTCCGATGTGTGTTATAAAAAATACCCAAAATATAGAGAACCTGTTGCTGTAGGAACTATAGCATTTCTAGGCATTTCCACTGTACATAAGAATATTTGCTTGTTGCACGTTTCATTGTAAATCAGCAGATCTTTTTTTTATGTTAAGTCCCCAGTGCATCTTTCTATCTTGTTTTTTTCATTGGCAGCAGGCCCACCTGGCCCACCAGGCATAGTTACCAGTATAGTTTACTTATGGTTGTGGTTAGTGGCTAGAGATGCCCTTCCCCTTCCTGCTTCCTAGAAAATGGTTTCCTTGTAGCCTCAGTCAGTTTCATTGCCTCCTCCTTTGATGCTTTGGCTCTCCCTGGTTTGAGAGCTAAGGCACCAGAACAGTTTGCCAAAAACAAATGTATTCTGGTGTTTCAGATGTCATCACCTCACCAGAGTAAATGTCTCAGTCTTCACTAATGCCACGATTAATCGTATTCTCATTGCTAATGATCTTTGATTACAGGACAAGGGATGCATGTCTGTGTAGCATTGAAATGGATTGTGCTGAGATACCACAGTATCAAGCGCAATATCTCAAATGTCAAGACGGTAAGGTTAAGGGACACATGATCCCCCTAGCTCATAGTTTTCCAACCTCTTCAATTATAACTGCCTCTAATCATTGATAATCATCCCTATCTACTAGCACATATTGGCGGTAAAGTTATGTGCACATTAGAAAAGATTGAGTTAGTGATCATACTATTGAATTAAATACATTACCTGCAGTAATGTCTACACAAGTCAGGAAATAAATGCCATCACATCAAGTGCCCTCTGCCACACATCTCTGTGATAGAATGAATTATCATTCAAATATAAGCTTTAAATGTATTTCAGAAATGTAATTTTGTCTCCAAACAGAAGCTTCAGTTTCAGAAAATACAGACTTTTTTTTATCAAATGCAGTTTTGGTAAAACGACTTTATTGCCCATACCAAAGGCCTGTTATTTTTCTTTAAAAAAGTACCACTTTGGGCTAAAAATACAAGTTTTTATTTTTATTAAAAATTAATTTTTCCTCAGTAACTTATTATTCTCATCAAGAAATGACATACACTTGCCTGACATGGAGAGATTCCGCTTCATGTATTACCATTTTACATGTGTGGATTTTAAATTGCAATTTTGAAAATGCGGGTTTTAGAAAGTTTTTGGAAACGTACAAAATGTCCAGGCAGACTGTTCCATTTACATTCAAAAGGGACCCTAGACCAAAAATTCTAAGTTTCCAAGTTTTTTTTCAGCTTAATTTGGATTATTTATTTCATACATAAGACAATTCCATGTATTTATACGTCTTGAGATGAAACACACGTGTTTGAAGAACACAACACAATACAATACAAAACTGATTTAGTGCAGTTTCACACAAAGCTCATCA
Source organism: Lissotriton helveticus (assembly GCF_964261635.1). Lineage (NCBI taxonomy): Eukaryota > Metazoa > Chordata > Amphibia > Caudata > Salamandridae > Lissotriton > Lissotriton helveticus. The sequence continues at coordinate 885,911,954 of NC_136072.1, forward strand.
TAATAGGTATATTCTGAAACCTCGGACTGATTTAGCTGTTTTATGTTTGCATATATACTTATCAACACAAATGTTTTTTTGTAACGTCTTTTTTCACAAATATGTTGTGTTTTATGTCATGATAAGCGTGTGACACTGCACTAAATCAATATTGTATTGTGTTCTGCAAACACGTGTGTTTTATCTCAAGACTTGTATAAATAAATGGAATTTTCTTGTGTATGAAAATAAATCCAAATTAAGCTAAAAAAAAGCTTGGAACCTTAGAATTTTTGGTTTGGTCCAGGGTCCCTTTTGAATGTACATGAAACAGTCTGCCTGGACATTTTGTTTGTTTCCAAAAGTATAGTGATCCAGTTCAGGTAGTTTAGGGCCCAAGCCTTGCTTGTTTACACTTTTAGAAAGTTGGCATTTTCCTGCCTTAGCCATTTAGTGCCTGCTGTCTGTCTCTGGGTCAAATGACTTGGTGTAGCTGACCATTTAGCTTTGTGTATTCCTCCTAATCAGCCACACACAGTGGAGAGGTTAGGTTTGCCTGGAATGGCCATCATTGGCAGGCTGGGAGGACAGAGCTGGACACAACCCTACTTACACTTGAATAGGCTGTCTCTTGCCTCCACACAAAGGGCTACATACCCCTTGTACAGGAATTTATATAGCGCAAATCTTAGTCTGGAGCCAGGACAGGGAAGGCTGGTTGCCTGAGGACTTCAAAAGGAAACCACTAGTAGCATGTCCCACTTCAAAGGATGGCTCTAGTATAAATATTAGATCCCAGACACCAACTCTTCAGTACACTTCTGGACCTGTTGATAATCTGCTAGGAAAGAGGACTGTTGTGCATTGGCACTCTGCTGGACTACTGCTCTGAAGTACGACTGCACTGCTGATCTTTTGCATGGGTGAGAAGGACTACCTGCATCTGTTGAAACCAGGATCCCAAAGTGCCTCCAAGGGCTATTTGGCTAACCTACTGAGTAGAGCCTTAGGGACAGAAGGCTCCAACAACCTCGATCCCAACACCGGGGCTCTGCCATCTGCGAGTCCTACCATACAAAGAGGTGCCACCCCACTCCTGAAAGTGGACCTGAAGGTGCTCTGCCAGCCCATCTGTGGACCCAGCAAACCCAACGCATCTCCTCTGCTGCACGGTGCAACCCTGAGCAGTACCAATTCAACCCCTCCGCTGCAAGGGTTATCCCTATGCAAGGACTCCACATTGACCTTACAGCCCGCATCTGAACTGCCACCTGTGTGAACCTCAATGCCACCCTGGCATTTCAAATCTCTCATCAACAGCAGCCGACAGAGGAGGTTGTCACATCTCAGCCTCACAGCTCCTCGGAACCAGTGCATCTTATCGCCTCGACTGCGCAACGCATCCTTCACTCGGACTTCAAATCGCAAACCCTCGTCGACGGAATCCTCGACGATGACACAGGACCTCGCATCGCAGCTCCACAGCACCTCTGAATGATGCATCACCTTGGCTGCGCAACGCATACTCGGCAGGGGACCTTGCAATGGCCCGCAACCAGGACATAAGGTAATTTTGTTCAGCAAGCCTAACTAGGTCCCTGGAGCTAGCCCACGCTCCATCTTGGTCAGCCTAAACTTGTAACTTTGTCCCAGTCTGTAGGGTCCAGATATCCACCATTGCCACTTTGTGCTTTTTGATGCTATTTTCACTTAGATGTTTTAAATTGCATATCTCCATATCTAGTGATTGGATTTTTGTCAATTTTGTCTTGTTTTATTTATTAAAATAAACCCTGTTGGTGTGGGATTTTTCTTATGTTGTGTTTTCACTTATTACTGTTTGAAATGCTGCATAAATACTTTGCACATTGCCTCTAACTTAGGCCTGACTGCTCTGTGCCAAGCTACCAGAGGGTTGAGACCAGATTATTTTGACGTTTGATTGTGCATCACTCTGACAATGGTTGTTGCTACTTGAGTCTGGTTTCACCCCCCTCAACCAGTAACTCAATTTCTTACAATGGCCTTCATTATATTGTGAGTGGCAAATGGTGGCACATTCAGGTCAGCGATACCACTGGCGTATTTTGGATGGCCTTTACTGTGCCTGGGGTGGCAACTGTTGTGCTCAGTTGGGCTGTGATTAGCTCAAGGATGTCTACATGGCTACTTGTGGCCATCTTTATTACCGGATCGGCCCAGGCTTGCCAGGGAATGCCACCATTATGCCTTAGGGTGTCAGAATTTGGCTAAATATATTCAAAATATGCCAAGGTTATAGTTATGCCCTCACTGGGTGGTTAGTAGCACTTTATAAATTCACCTAAATAAATAAAAAAGAAGTGGCCACTGTTATGCAAGGGAGTATCACAGCTTTGGGCACAATTACTCCAGAACTGCCCAAAATATGTTGAGATGCGTCACAATTATGTCAGACCTACCCTTTTACAAACAGAAGTCATAATTAGGTCAGCAATAGCTATCATTCTTCCCAGACATCAAAAAAGAGAGAGGGGGACTTCTCTCTCTCTCCACTTACATTCCGTTATACATGTGTTCCACATACACACAGGCAAACTTTCACACACATGCACAAACATACACTTACTTGACTGACATGATAGTGGTCTGCGTTATGACGGACTTGCCATGTAGCTTTTCCACCGAGTTGTGTTTCCTTAGCCATACTGTCACACTGTGCATTGAATCCTGGGCCCCTGCTATTGGGTCTGGCAATGAGCAGTGTACTTCATGAGACAGCATTCCTGAGGTTCAACCCCTCTAGGTCATGCTCAGGGCTGGGCTTCACATTTGACAGCTGTAGAACTACTGAAAGCTTGTAGGCTTTCCCATGTTTTAGATTTTTGTCTTTGCATCAAGACCTCAGGGATGCACTTTGAAATCTAAAAACCTCCATGTATTTGCAGTTACAAAATATGCCTCTCCTAACTCCCAAGACCAGAACTCTTAATTAGGTACTGTTACACCGTCAACAAACTAACTGGTGTGTTCCTCGTTTTAGAAAGTGCTTAATCTTTAAAGTTTAACAAGCGAGCTCATTATAGATCTGAGCAGTAGTTCTGTAGGCGTAACAGTTCAGCATGGTGAGTCTGTGGTATACTTACTTTTCATATTTTCTTTTTTAAAAGCAGTCTGAAATCTTTTTAGATAACGAAACCACAGTATGAAATGCATGTAATTCCTGTCCTTGTAATCACAGGGTTTTCACATATGTTTGACTGTGGAGAGTGACAAATTGTTTACACCACTAGTTCATTCACATTTACTATTACATAGATGACTGGGTCATCAAGGGGTATGCACCCAAACAGGCCGCCTTCGGCTTACTGATTGATCAGGATACCGTTCAATGCCTTAATGATTCACAGAGGAGGTCTAGGATACAGTACCGCACTTCTTTAAATTTCGGGAATATAGTCGACATATGGTGCGATGATCAAAGGAAACAAGACCCCTTAGTTTCCTAATGAGTGAAAAGAACTTTCACAACAGACAATTACACAAGTAATTTGATCCGCACACATTGTCATATGTCAAATGTCAAAAGCTTTTATATAGCGCAACAAATCACCAAAAAGGTCTCAGGGCGCTTGGCAGAGAATCTGCAATTGACCATTGCAGGGAGCAAAAAGTAGGTGAGAGGGAGATTTACTTAGAAAAGAGCCAAGTTTTTAGGCTCCTGCGGAACGCTAGATGGTTAGAGAGAGACAGCAAATGGGAAGGCATTTTATTCCATAGCTGCGGTGCCAGATAGGAGAAAGCCCTGCATCCATTTCTGGAGGTACGCGCCTTAGGTTGAACAAGAAGGGACTTCGAGCTTGATCGTAGGGTTCTGGACGGTTTATACCACGCTAATTTCTTTGCCAGGTAGGTGGGGCCAGTACCATAAAGGAGTTTGTGGGTGAGACTTAGGATTTTAAACTGACATCTTTGCCGCACTGGAAGCCAGTGCAGTTTTTTTAGGCTAGGTACAGAGGCAGACCTCGGTGGTAGTCCCAATACCAGCCGGGCTGCCACATTCTGTAATATTTGGAGTTTGGTAAGCACACTTTCATTGATTGACACAAACGTGGCATTTCCATAATCTAGACGGCTGATAATAAGCCCCTGAACCAGAGGTTTTCTTGCCTCTAGAGGAAGCCATTTAAAGATTTTACGCAGTTGTTTAAGTATACCATAGCATATGCCTGATATTTGGTTAATATGTGCTTTCATCGAAAGAGTGTTATCTAGCATAATGCCCAAGACACGTACCACTTCTTTTGGCTCTGGGCAGGGTCCAAGTTCGTGAGGCCACCTCTCCTTGGACCAGATAGTTTTGGCTGAGCCAAATAGCTAGATTTTGGTTTTGCTATAATTGAGCTGGAGCTTATTGTCACTCATCCATATGCTAATGTGAACCATGCACTGCTTGAACCTGATACATGTGTCCGGACACTGAGAATTGCAGGTGATTAATACCTGCGTATCATCAGCATAGGATACTGTGGAGAAGCCATAGGATTTTATAATATTGGCCAATGGGGTCACATATAGATTGAACAGTAGGGGGCTCAAAATCGACCCCTGAGGTACCCCCACAGTGAGAGGCCTATTCCCAGACACATGGGTGTCCATTTTGAGATAGGTGTAGCGGCCGGTGAGATAGTCTTCGAACCAGGCTAAGGCATTGCCCCTGACACCAATCTCCCACAGTCGATGTTTCAGAATGCTGTGGGAGATGGTGTCAAAGGCCGCCGATAGATCCAGAAGGATCAAAATGGCTGACTCCCCTCTATCCAGGGAGAGCCTAATGTTGTCCACTATCTCAATAACTGCGGTCTCCGTACCATGAGCGGCACGAAACCCTGACTGTGAAGGATCAATTAAAGGTAAAGAAATAGTTCCACCAAATATTGTGAATCACACATTCCTTTATTCTTTAAATTTTGTTCTCCTTTCTTCGCAGTAGCCAACGCATTTCGTCCTATTTATATTGACGCTGTTAGATTTAGACAGAGGGACACTTTGCCTTTAATGTGCCCGTTCAATACCTTGTTTATCAGTCGCTTGTCTGATGTCAATCTGCTTGTTTGCTGAACGAATTCACCTTTCAGTGGATTTACAGAAGTGCTGTCTAAACAAATAGCTGCAGATCCCATTTGCTGTCTTCTTATCTCAGTTTAGATGGACTCTTGTCTTAGACTCTTGGGAGTAGCCTTCTTGGTGTCTGACAGGTTCTTTTGACTTTGCATTTTAAGCATGATGGTCGTTGGTGCCAGCCCAATTTTTGTTACTTTCTAAATATATTTTATTGAGTGTTTATTAACCAGCTAGAGACACTGCAGATACAGTGAGAGTAAATGATTTTAACCATGGCCACATACCAGAAGTAGCAAACAAAAGAACATTTAATTTTTTTAAAATTCTTTTTATTAAACAGTTCGACAAAATACACATTGAGCGATACTGACAAATATTTCCGTCATCCTCAACGACATTCCATACAGTCAAAATAATACACAGTTAGTACAATTGGTGGATCAAGGGGATTCTTGCGCTTCAACATCTGATTGTCCGGTGGAGCACAGATATCCCCCCTGTTTTGGTTCCAAGCACCCCACACCCTACTCCATTTTCCCGGACATCCCCTGGCAATGTAGACTGACTTCTCCCTAAACATGCACCAGTCCAAGTCCTCCGCCCACTTCTCGATCTGGGGCGGATGGCGAGCTCCCCACAGTTGGGTGATATTGCGCTTCGCTATCATAAATGCCAACGTTGCCCATTGCTTGGTGCAGGCATTGAGATCCGTCGGCCCCCAAACATTCAGGATGCGCCTACCTGCCTCCGGCTGCAGGTCTATCCCTAGGACTGCCCTCATCATGGGGTGGACCGCTCCCCAAAACGCTTGTATGGGTTGGCAGTGCCACAGGATATGGAAAAAGGTCCCCGCAATCCCTCCTAAACTCTCTGCTTTCTGAACGACCAATTTGCACCAGTCCGGGACCTGTGACGTAGGTCCTATGTAGTATCTTTAGCTGCACCAGCCGCAGCCTCATCTGACTTGCTACTACTCGCGGGGAGGAGATCGCCTCCTGCCAATCCTCATCATCTAATTCCAGGCCATCCTCATTCCAGTGTCTTTTAACAGTAAGCAAGGGATCTTCCATGTTATTTATCAGCTTCCTATAGATCAGAGAGATGGTTTTCTCAGGAGGTCAGGATGCGTCACAGGATAGTTGGGCTGGGGGGACGGGTGTTACGGAGCCGGGGACTTACGCGGCCATCTGGACCGGCGCGTGGCTCCTCCCTTCACAAAGGAATATTTTAAGACATTCCAGTACAAGTTAAATAATAATAGACCAGTTTGTGCGGGCAGAATTTCAATTGGTGTTGAAAGCCAATATCTGAACTATAGGTTTGTTTTGGAGGGGGCACCAAGATTATACTTCTGCTTTCTAGATTGTGAGTTGTCATAAAAGGCCAGCTGCTCAGAGGCATTTGCGTATGCTCCCTCAGTGTGAGTAATTCATTTAAGGACAGTTTAGATATTGGTTGAGTGTCCTGTGAATTTTTCTCCAGGACAAGAACGCCTGTGAACTCCACACCTGCGTGCAATGTTCGAAGAGAGTAGGAAGAGGGGCAGACTTCCGTAAGATCAGAGGGTAGCTACCCTAGTGACCATCTACAAGGAGGGAAAGCCAAGGGACAGGTGCTCATCGTATAGACCTATCTCTCTGCTAAATGCAGAACCCAAGAGCTTGGCCAAACTATTGGCATCTTGATGAACCCCAGTTCGTAGTAAATTGGTGCACCCTGGTCAGTCGGTCTTTATGCCTCATCGAAACACAGCCCTGAACTTACGACGGCTCCATGGCGTGCTGGGCAGGATCGACACGATCCATGAAGTGGCGGTGTCTCTGGATGCCACAATGGCATTTGACACCATCAAATGGGCTTGTCTCTTTGCGGTCCTTAAAAAGCTAGGTTTCGGACCCCAATTCATTGGGTGGGTGCAGCTGTTGTATGGCGAGCCTTGCTTAGGTAGTGGTCAACAACAAAAAGTCCGAAGTGTTTGAGTAGAGCTGTGGGACGCGTCGGGGCTGTCCGTTGTCCCCACTACTATTTGCGCTCTCCCTTGAGCCGTTAGCGGCATGCATCCGTTGAGATCCGACAATCCGGCGCCTCAAGTGGGCAGACTCATTGGAGGACCGCATCTCCCTGTATGCGGACGACATTCTCCTATATCTTGTCTCCCCAAAAGCCTCGCTTCTTAACGCCATTAACATATTTACAAACTTTGGGAAGAACTCTGGTTACAGTATCAACTGGGCCAAGACGGTAATCTATTTCCTCAGCAGTGATCACCCAACCCCTCTAAGCAACTGCCCACTCCAGGTGGCCTTACGGCTTCCGATACCTGGGTATTTTTATTTCATCAGACCCAAAGACAAGGAATGCTCGGAATCTGCTCCCCCCTCTCGAGCGATTGAAACGGGACGTCGCACATTGGAGGGTGCTCCCGCTATCTCTGCTGGGACGAGCAGCGCTTTTTATAATGATGGCTTTGCCCCGTTTCCTGAATGCCCTACAGAACCACCCGGACCCAGTCCCAGCACGATATTTTAAAGACATTGAAAGCCTCCGGCGAGAGCTGCTTTGGGAGGGCTGCCCACACATAGCCTTACAAAAACTGGTACTATCATGGTATGATGGGAGGATAGCTCTTCCTGACATAAAAAAATATTACTGGGCTGCTCACCTGGCTGCAATTAATCATTGCATGAATCGGTGCTGGGATGACCCGGGGTATAGGATGGACAAATGGCAACTTCCCGGGGGTAACTTTAATAGAGCCATCTACTCCTAGGCTAAAAAGATCCCACTCACTGGACCTACCCAACACGCAGTACACGTCTGGAGAGCGGTGAACAAAAGTTTGGGGTGAGACGGCAGGCTCGCGCAGGCCACTCCATTGTGGGATGCCGAGCAACTGGGAACTCTGTAGACCTCAAAAGGGTTTGGAAACTGGGATCTGATCTGGATCTCAAGGATTGGGGAACTGTGGCAGAAGGGGCAGTGCTGTCCTTTGCCGCCCTGCACAAAGAGTATAAATTAGCCAATTCAGAATATTTCCGCAATTTGCAGGTGCGGAATGCACTAATGTTGAACTTGCCCAGAGGGGAATTGCCCCCGGAATCGCCGCCGCTGGAAGACAGGTTGTTGGATGGCCACATACCCACGAAAGCGATCTCCCTCACATACAAGAAACGAATAACAATATCTCCGATCCACTCGTTCAGACCAGGGGGCGGTGGGAGAGAGAAGGGTTAGAACTTGACGAAGAAGAGTGGCAGGAGGCGTTGTCATCCCCGAGAGAAGTCGCAATCTCTTCCAGACTCCGCCTGGTTCAATTAAAGATCCTACATAGGGTTTGGGTAGGGCCAGGCTCGTTAGCATGGGGAAAGCGTCTGATGGGATGTGCATGAGGCAATGTGGTCAAGAGGGTACTTTCATACACATAATATGGGAATCCCTAACTATCCAGAGCTACTGGAAGGGGGTACACAAGTGTATAAATGAGGTGTTTGAGGTGAGACTCCGGCCTGAAGCTAAACGATGTCTGTTAAACGTCTGGTAGCCTACTGATTTGAATAGCAGGGGGAAAACTTGGGTCACATTGGGCCTGATGGTGGCTAAGAGGAATATTGCCTGACTGTGGGGGTCTGGAGTGTCGCCTACATTGACTTCCTGGAAGGCAGACATGGACTGGTGCATGCTTAGGGAAAAAACTGTGTATATAGGATGGGGATGCCCCAAAAAGTGGACTGCAGTTTGGGACAAATGGAATGTATACAGAGGAATATGTGTCCCACTTACCGTTCCTCCTCTGGAAGAACCTCTCACACCCTGAGTTCCTACTTCCCTCACCTATTGTTTTGATTTATCACTGAAATGCTGTTTATTTATGACTGAGACACTATCTGTCCTTTGCAATAAGAAATGCCGTTCTCTCTTTGTTCAATAAAAATAATTATTTTAAAAAAAAAAGGCCTGTGAATTCCTGAAAACAAATGCATTTGTTGAAATAATACAACTTTCGAAATACAAGTGATATTGTCTTCCCACTAACCCCAATGCTATTGTTATTTCACCTTTGTATTTTCATATCTCAAGTCTCCTTATTCTTTTAATGAAGTTATCATAAAATGGTTAAGCAAGCAAAATGTAGCATATTAGCAATCAAATTCAATTGTACAAATACAATGATGGTTTCTGTCAACCAGCTAGAAGAGAAATGGTAGTTGTTAAGGGAGGAAATTATCTCCAGTTGCCCATAATTAGTTTGGTCTAGTATTTTGCAGTCTTTCAAGTGTTTATAACAAAAGCTTAACTCTTGAACATTCAATCGGGTAACCACCAAGCAAAACACCCAACGGCTCTTGAGGAATATTCTGACCATGGCAGTTATGTTTCAGGGATTATTAGGGAAAGGGGCAATGGCTACTCCTATTGTGTTTTACAGCATAATGTATTGTCTTGCAGTATTTATAGAGCATTTACTACCTCTATACAGAGCACTGTAGTGCTTGCTTATGTTAGTAGTACACTACACTGTGTATGGTGAGTGGTTAAAAGATTGTTGTCCTTTAAAAAAAAAAAAAAAATGTTTGACCTATGTGGCAAGAGTTTCCATGTCGTGCGTGACGACCACCGAGGTGTGGTTATCGTGTTATGGGATGCAGAGAGTAGCCGTGTGTTGGACAATGTGCAGATTTATGGTTTTCAGTATGCTGGTAGCTTTGAACAGCTCTGTAGGCCCATTTAAGGTATTTCGTGTGATGTAGTCTGCTCAGCTAGTTAGTGCTCCTGGTTATCCTATCTGAGATTTTGTGTACAGTTGTGAACCTGAGCTGGCGAGGTTGGAGGGAGAGAGAAGTGAAGAGATTTGTTGGAAAGGTCATTTGTACGATTATCGATAATCTGAGTGTCTTTGTGAAATGTAAAGAAGCGGTCAGATTGCATAGATATTAGGCACCTGCATAGGTGGACTATATTAAAGTCCTCCGAATCATCCAGATCTCTTTAGATATTCACTGCCTGTTCATTTGGTGACGGCTTTTTTTTTTTGCTGGACAACTCTCCCAGCAGATATGTCTTATGTGAATTTAAGAGGCAGAAATCCATGAAAGATACCAATACTGGATTACTGAAGTTACAGGTAAGTAACTCGTTTTCTTATGATTTGTTGCTGACTGGTTGCTTATTATGGTTTTAGTATTTTTGCGGGTCATAACTGTTATATATGTGAATATAGAACTATATAATGCTACGGCAAACAATAGATTAGCCCTTCTTAGGTTACCTGCATATCGAAAGCAGGTTGCTGGATGAGGTGTTTGCAATTCTTGGGTTGTTGGCTGAGTAGTGCGCATGAGGATGTAGAGAGCTTTGACTTTTGCCCTTCTAGCCATAGGTAGCCAATGGAGCGATTGCAGGACTGAAGTCTCTTGGGTGAAGGCATAGAAGAAGCTTTGCAGCAGCATTTTGGATGAGTTGTTTTTTGCGTATGATGAATGAGGATGTGCAGTATAGGCTATTGGCATAGTCAAGGGAGATGGAGGTGTAAAGTGAATAGTTTTCCAACTTGAAGCTAGTTATAGAGATTGTGGACATTGTGGTGGGGAAGAATAAAGCATGTTGGCCTTCAGCCATAGACGTTCTATATAGAACTGTGGTTGTGACATGGTACATTAGACAGTGTTGCCCCTTTTATTGGACTAACTGAATAGAAAATGCAAGTTCTTGGCTTCTAATATTGTGTTAGTGGCTTTTAGTGTCTGACCTGCCCCTTATATGTGGAGTAGATCTTTATAACATGGACTGTGGATGAAAATCAAGAACAATTAGACGCCTGTAGACACATTGGATACTTGGGACACTTCTGTTAATGGCCTGTGGTATTCTATTTGCTTGAGGTTACAATTTCCAGCCTCAAAACCTTTGCAGTTCAATTAGTTTTACTTTTGTTTTTGGCAGGTATCTCCTGTGTCAAGCTGGCCAAACCTAGGCTTCCATAGACTTCTACCGCCTTCAGTAAAACAAGTGTGTTCTGGGCTTACCGATTTTAAACATTGCCAGGAGAATCAAAAATGCATTGTTGCAGTTATTGCCTTGAGAGTGTAGCCATTTGCTTGTGAAAAACTGCTTTTGATAATAGGCTTCCACAATGATTTGTTAGAATGATATCCAAGTATTTAACTTCCCATATTTATTCCAGTTACTGCTTTATTATATGGAGGTATACCTAGTATCAACTGACATAGGTATCAATACAGCTTGCCATAGTTTTCAGAGTTGCACACTTCCTGAAGACCACGAAGTTCTGAGATACTTGTAGGCTCATTCATTTTATGTACACATACAGTATCAACCCTTAATGCTGTATCTTAACCAGTCCCCCCACCCGTTAAATCCACTACATATGGAAGGCACCTTCTTTAACAGGTGTTGAGGTTTAAACACCTACCTTGTCTTAGTCTCTAGCAGCTACATTCCCAGTTATCAAGGAATGTGTTCACTTGTAGGCTATCTTGACCTCTGTTTGCTCGATTTCGTAGAGTGTGCATTTTGCTCATGCTCTTAGTTCAAATTAAATGCCTGTATGATTATTGTTGTTAAGTAAGTTGCTGTTTTATCTTGAAATGACAGTATCCTTTTGTTATTCTCCATAGGACGCCTGTTATTTAACCTTTCCGGTCACTTGGATGTCGTCAGGGATCTAAGTTTCATTCCCAACAAGAGCCGAATTCTCATCTCTGCCTCTCGAGACAAGACGCTTCGGATCTGGGACCTGAAAAAAGATGGTATGAGAGGACTTTAGGGCATTTTTATCTTTCCCTTGTGACAGTCCACCTTCATTTGTGCTTTACCTCCCCACCACTGCAGATCCCATATGTTAAAAGCCCATAATTTCAAGTCTCACTCACTACCCACGTGCCTCATTAGAGGCATGCTACAGTAACATTGGATGTTTGGCAAAGTCCAAAAGAACTCTACTTTAGGGAAAAGATGAATGCAACTCGGTAGTCAGCTGGGATGGAAATGTAATTGTAAAAGATTTAAAACGTTATCTTTTAAAGTTTTAATTATTTTAAGGTGTGTGGATTTATAATACTGAAAATAGAGGCAATCAGTTGAAACAGATAGTTGAGAAGAGAGCATTGAAACAATAGACCGTTCATAGATAAACGCACAAGGGTTGTTTATATAATGACCGAAGGCAGTACATAGATGATAAAAAAGTAGGGTATAGATAGAGTAAAGAAAGTTGGCCCATAAATGGAGATCATTGCATTGGTGCATAGATCCTTGGAATAATACAATCTACGCATAAATATAAAAGAAGATTGGTGTGTAAACACAGAATGTAGGCATGGTTTTGATACATGAATTACAAACAGTGCATAAAGGCAGGAAAAAGGTAGTGCATTAATATAGGGATTGTTATATGGTATACTGGGACTTGTGAGGTGATCCCAATAAGGCTTCATGGTGCTGGTTAGTCCTTAATGCAGGTTATAAGGAAACACAAGTACTGAGCTGCATCTGTAAGTTAAAAACAAGTTTGCCTGCAGCCAGTAGCAGAAAATTCCAGAGACGAACACCCATAAGTAAGAGCAGATGCCTTTACCCTGCTTAATTGGGATGCACATGAGAGAAGCTAGTAGAAGGTTTCAGAATGAGGGCTAGGTATGAACATAAATGGCGAGTCCAATTCTGGATATAATCAGCACATTTGCAGAAGCAGTCAATGTTCTTGAGTAGGAAGATCATTCCAGAACTGAGATGGGAGACATTTTGGGTGAATATCCTGGAAAGACTGAAAGCATACACAAAAACATTTAAGAATTATTGTATTTTTGTATGGGAAGGGAGTAAAGATAAATGATTGGTTAAGGGGTGGGAGATATATTCCCAGTGAAACAAACCTTGTCTGACCTGGGCAACGGCGTTCCAAAAAAGCTGTGGGATACTATTGAATTCAGGGGAGAAAGATATACTATTATCAATGTTGCATTGTCGCCATAGCTTTTCCAGAGTTGCAGTAAAATTTGACTCAATACCCATTAGTGAAATGTAAGTCGAACTGAACTTGGTCCTAACTCTAATGTTTTTCCAAACATATGGAAAGTTGAGAATTTATTCAACTTACAAAGAGCTTTACAAGAAAAGGGAGTAAAAAATGGGATGGTAATATGCCAAGATAGGTAGTGGTCTAACAGTGGCCTGCTTCCAATAAAATGCAATAGTAACAGTGTCCAATGCGATGTTAGAGATGTCCGCGAGGACAGAAGCTGTAGCTTTTTTAGGGTCTAGCGGAGAACCTTGTTTGATATAATGTGGAGAAAATTAACTGCACTAGAGAGGGCCAAAAATACTGAGACCTGACTGATCATTTAGCAGGTTGGCTTTATTTTTGTGATATGTACAATATGCTCATTCTGGTTTTTTTTTGTTCGTGGTTTTATCACTGGAAGTAGTTCAGCTATGAACCAGCGAGCTGCAAGATGGATGCGACTGCCAACATGGCCGAACCACCCCAGGCATATGTATATGTCTGTCTCGAGTAATTGAGCATTGTTAAAGATGAGACCGAGCACATATAGCTTTTTACTTGGGTAAACCCAGTCTAGCACTAGTCAGCAACCCTGTGTATCATGTTTGATTTGGCCCATAAACTAAATTATCGTAATCGAGGAGTTTGGTGGCCTGGAACACAAAATAGATAGTAATTTATCCACTCGCACCTCCCAGGACTGCTTATTGTGGCTGTTGTGTGGCCGCACATTGGACGCGCACAGTGGGTGTGCCAATGGCATGCCAAAGGCAAACCTGTCTGCGCCTGGACTGCACCCAGTGCCAGTAACCCTGGCCCTTCACACTCCCACAGATACTCCTCCACAGATCTTCTTGCCCTGGACTCCCTGACGCAACAACTGCTGCCTCGCATCACTGTGCTCCACAGCGGGACCTTTCACTTGCATCCGCTGTCTGTTCACCGCCACCGACCAACACCATATATACCAGGACCACGCCAGCACCGGATCGAAACCAGTGCCAACCAAGGAACTCTTCACCATCGCCAGAGTTCACCTGCCCGTCAGTCACAGAGAACTCGATCCCCTCCTCACAAGAGCTCTGCGACGCCCTCGCCAACCACTTCCACAACAAGATAGCCACCATTTACAGAAACTTTGTTCCCCAACTCTGCGACCTCTTCAGCCACCATTCAACCACCACCACAGCTGACCACCCACTCTCCGCATGGAAAACTCTGCACACCAATCACAACCACTCTTATGAAATCCATCCACTCAGGAGCACCCAATGACCTATGACCCCATCAATTCTTCAACCTGGGGAGAGGCAAATTAGCCACCAGCTCTCCACCTTGCTCAGTGACTCCATAACCACAGACACCTTCCCCAATACATGGAAACACGTGGAGATCAGAAACCTTCGGCAGACCCCAGCGTGCTCAAGATTTATTGTCCCATCTCCCTGCCCCCGTTCCCTGCCAAAGTCCTGGAGAAGGCAATAAACCTCCATCTCACTGAACACCTGGAGAAAAACAACCGACTGTACCCTTCCCAATCAGGCTTCAGAACCAACCACAGCACAGACGCAGCTCTAATCGCTGCAACAGACGACATCTGCACCCTACTAGACAGAGGAGAATTTGCTGCCCTTATCCTCCTGGACCACTCTACAGCCTTCGACACCATCTCCCCCCACACACTCATCAATTGACTATGCCAGATAGGAATCACAGACTATGCGCTCAGATTAATTGCATTCTTTCTCATGGAATGCACCCAGAAAGTCTACCTCCCCACCCCCCCTTATCCTCGCAACCCTAGCACACCATTGGCGGCGTACCCCAAGAATCGTTCCTCTGTCCAACCCTCTTCAACATCTACATGACACCACTCGCAGACATTGCCAGATCACATGACATTCAACATCATCTCCTACGCCGACAATACCCAGCTCATCCGCTCGCTCTCAACGAAGACCAACTTCCACAACTGTGTGAAGAACATCGCAGCCTGGATAAAGGACAACTGCTTGAAGCTCAACAAGGACAAAATTGAAGTTCTGATCTTCGGCAGTCACACCGCTCTCTGAACCAACTCCTAGTGTCCGGCGGAGCTCGGACTCACTGCCCGCAACCTCAGTATCATTCAGGACAGTGAACTCTCCATGAAACGTCAAGTCAACGCCGCTTCCTCAGCCTGCTTCAACAAGCTCCACATGCTCTGCAAAGTCTTCAGATGGCTCCCCATCTGCACCAGGAAAACGGTGACACGGGCACTCATCACCAGACAACTAGACTATAGCAACGAAATTAATCCAGGTGCCACCGCCAGGCTCCCACAAAGACTGCAGACGATCCAGAACACAGCTGTCAGACTGATTGATCATCAACCTGCCCAAGAGGACACACATCACCCTGCACCAGAAGGACCACCACTGGCTCCCCGTCCAGAAGAGATGCCAGTTCAAGTTTCTGACCCACGCCTACAAAGCCCTCCACACCCAAGGACCAGTGTCTACATTTCCACCGACTGACCATGAATCTCCGCTCAGCCTTCACCCAGATACCACATATCCACCGCTCCGGGGGACGATATTTCTCCCATCCCTCCCGCCAGAACGCCCTCCCCCTTCACCACTGCAGCCTCTCTGACCCTCTTCTGGAAAGGACTCAAGACCTGGCTTTTCGACTGATACCTGCAGTACGGCGCCTGAATACCTTCTAGGGTGACAAGCTGCTCTATACAAGTACTACTTGATTGATTGATAAACTTGGTTGTTGCAATTCTGTTTACTGTTTTAGATCATTTTTGTGAGATCATAAGTTGGACCCCAATATTTCTGCAGATTTAAAGTTGGAATTGTGTGGGGAAGAAAGTGTAATCCTGTTTTGAGGCATTGCTGTGCACTAAAGAATGTATTTTAGTCTACTCATTTTATAGCTGGGAATTCTAGTCACAGCCTCAACTATGCCACATGCATTAGTAGGAGATTCAAGATCAAGCAGAGTTTCAGGTTTGGTTGAAGTTGAAGCAGGGGAATAGGGCTGCAGGTTTGTACTCTTTACCTGGGCGACCTGCAGATTGGTGCAGACAGATAGGTCATCAAAATGCCTTCATCTGTGCGCCAACAGCAGATTTTAAAGTTCCAGATAGCAGGCTTTGAAGTGAGTGGGCATGGAAGTAGCTAAGGAATACATTCTCTACCATAATCAGCAGCAAAGATCAAAAAAATAAGAAAAGGAGCCCACAAATGCCATTGCTAGAGCAAATAAATGAAAGATTAGTTTAAAAACAGCAATGCAAGCTGTATGAAAGGGGCTCTGTATATACTGTGCCAAAGTAAGATTCAGTGTGCACAGAGTCCACAGTCCCCAGAGGTATGGCAGAGGCTAAAGTTAGCGATACAAAAGGGGATGATGGACGGAGCGTTTGACCAAATCAAACACTCACCCCCAGTCAACTGATCTGGGCTTAATCCATCACCATTCTTTAGCTCACTCAGCCACCCCAGTTCAGACATGGCCATATGCAAATCAGTCTGACCCTGTGCCTCATGGGAACAGTCCAGCCCGAACTGCCAAGCCAGGTCTTCCCTGGACCGGAAACAAGCATCGTGGGACCGGTTTCGGATTCATAATGAGTTAAAGTTAGATATAACCTTACTCTCTAAAGTGATAGCTTGGTCGAGCAGTAAGGCAGTATCAGAGGACAGTGTAAAGCATTGGTTGTACACACTCAGTCAGCAAATGGTATCACACACTCAAGAACTGAACTCTAGGCCAATTGTTGTATATATAAAAATATATTCTTTGTGAAAATACTCACCTGAATCCACTAGAGGGAAATAAAAAAATTATAAAATGATGTGAGTCCCTTGGAAGTTATTTGCGGAAGCTGCAGGCAGCCTTTGACAAAGGGGCTGGGCGCCCTGAAACGCGTTAGGCAGAAGACACAAAACAGCGTGTAAACTTGCCAGTTCCCCTGAAGAAATGAATTCTGCTGAATTGCCTGCCACGTGAGTGCTCCCTCGTGCACAGGACACCTTTGTTTTCATAATTATCATGGCAGTCCGGCCGTGGAGGAGAGCACCCCCCAGAAAGAAATGTGGGGAGCGGAGCTAAGGAACCTTTCCTTGACTTTTTCGACATGGCAGGGGTGTTTAAAATGGACTGAGTAAGCAGCACTCTGTGACCCACTGGAGGGTTTTAAAATGCATCATTATTTGTCTGCAACTTCGCAAACCTCACTGAAGGGGTGAAAGGAATCCAAGGTAAAACTACAAATACCAGCATTCTTTGTGAAAATACTCACCTGAATCCACTAGAGGGAAATAAAAAAATTATAAAATGATGTGAGTCCCTTGGAAGTTATTTGCGGAAGCTGCAGGCAGCCTTTGACAAAGGGTCTGGGGGCCCTGAAGCGCGTTAGGCAGAAGATACAAAACAGCATGTAAACTTGCCAGTTCCCCTGAAAAAATTAATTCTGCTGAATTGCCTGCCACGTGAGTGCTCCCTTGTGCACAGGGCACCTTTGTTTTTATATAAAAATATATAGTTACTTTATTTTAGAACCACAGTAGGTATCATAAATACTTTCTCAGAATGAGAAGCTACAATTGAATACTTTCAAATAGCAGTTGACTTTTGAATGCAATAGATACAGTTTTTGCAATATGCAACACAAGTTTAAACACAAAATATCATTGAGCTCAATAGAAGGTTTTATGTAAATGCAATAAAATCACTTTAGGTATGTTTTTCTAACTCGGGGCTGGATCTTGGATTCAGCTCTGGTGCATTTCCTGTAAACAGTTGAAAGAAATAGTTTTTGTTATACAGGCAATTTTTAAAGAATATTTGTACGTTTGGAAAATCGAGAATTTCTGATAAAAACCAGGCAATGTATTCCTATGGAGGAATATTGGGTTAACCATAAATCACGGTTATAATTACTTTTTAGGTTCAGTGCTGGGCTGAAAGGTACAGCACTGGGATCTCTCCTGCTTGCAGGTGAGTAAAATCGTTTTTGATGTTCGGACGATTTTTAAGGAATATTTGTAAATTTCAAAAATCGACACTTAAAAGAAATTCTGAGTGAAACCCAGCCAATGTTACCCTATGGAGAAAATCAAGTTATCGGTCTTTGGGTAAGTACTCGGCTGGCAGAGTTAAGGTTCTGGGTGTAGATTCGGGGGTCTCCCAGGATCAGGTAAGTACAGTGGTTACACCCTCAGCGGCACAGGGGCAGCCGGGTGCAGAGTGAGTAGGCCCAATGTTATTCTATGGAGGATAGGGGGCCTTTGGTTGGTGGCTGCTAGCAGGCAGACCACACAGCTGTGGGAGCTGAGCTCCTGGTCACTTACTCAGGGCAAGTGGGGAAGTAGAGTAGGATAGTTGCTGCACTTCCAGTGGCACTCAGGTGGCTGGGTGCAAGGTGCTTTTGGGCCTCCGGGCGCCCAATGTTATTCAGTGGGAGAACTGGAAGTTGAACAAAGGCTGCAGGCTCGGGGACGGAGATTCTTCAGGTGCGACCACCACTTCGAGAGGTAAGTTGGGATCTTGGAGGATAGGTAGACACCCAGGAGTTGGGCACAGGGGGCCGTGGGGCGCCGGGTGCAGGGGTGTCTTTTGACGTCGGGAAATCTTACCCTCAGCTGGCCACGGTTGGAGGAGTCCCTTGTTGCGAGGCTGCAGGTGTCGTCCGGATCGTCGAGGAGGGTCCTTGGGTGCTGGATTCTGGGTCACAGTCGCTGGGGGGACGTTCTAGTGGTCTTTGTCCACTCAGGCACGGGCCAGGCTTGGCGAGTGCAGAGTGTGCAGGATTTGCGGTTCCTGGCTGGCACCAGGGGTTGTTGCTGTTTGAGCAGAACCACTGCTCATGGGAGTCCCAGTCTTTAGATGAGCAAGGCAGTCAGGTCCTCTGGGGTTTTTGAGATTGCTGACCACAGGAGACGCCAGGGTTTTAGCAGGGCAGGTTCAAGGATCAACAGTCCGGTAGGGCTGGGGAAAAGTCAGTTGGTGTCGTCCTCTTGTTAGCGGCTGCACTGCAGGTCTTCTTTCCTCTTCTTTATTTCAAAATCGGGATCTGAGGAAGGAAGGTTCAGGGTGCCCCTAAATACTAAATTTAGGGGTGTTACAGGTAGGGCACGGGCAGGGACCAATGGGTCCCTGTCCTGCGGTGAGTACACCCCCTATCCTGCCACTCTCCAGTGGGAGGGGGGCAAGGGCCTAGCTCTGATTGGGTAGGGCTCCCCATCCTCAAGATGGCGGTAGCCCGGAGTTGTGCCTCACCTCGCCTCTCCCTCCTGAGGGGTGGGGTTGACAGAGGGTTTCCCACCTGTCTTCCCGCCAGAGTGGGGGTCAGAACCGGTGGGGACCAATTGCTGTGTACAGCAAGTGGCCTGGAGAAGCTCACAAAGGCGGCATGCCTCTGAAGCTTCCCCTGCCCATCCTGGGTGAGGAGGTTTGGCACCTCGTCCCAGGATGTGCATTGTTTCAGGCCCCCGAGAGCGGCAGGCTCTCAACCCAGGGGTCCAGAAACATGTCTGGTGGTGGCA
The DNA here is from genome assembly GCF_964261635.1 of Lissotriton helveticus. Taxonomy (NCBI): domain Eukaryota; kingdom Metazoa; phylum Chordata; class Amphibia; order Caudata; family Salamandridae; genus Lissotriton; species Lissotriton helveticus. The sequence continues at coordinate 885,931,595 of NC_136072.1, forward strand.
GCCTCTGTAGCCACCCAGTCAGGACACTAGGAGTTGGTAAGGTTTCAGGGGGCATCTCTAAGATACCCTCTGTCTTGCATTTGGCATCAAATCCCACACTGGCATCCGTGCGGGTTTAATGTGCTGAGAGGTTTAATATCAATCTTCCCAGACTTCAGTGTAGCCGTTTGGTGTTGTGGAGTTCGTAATGACAACCTCCCAGCACCATATACTCTTAATGGCATCACTGCACTTACAGTGCCCAGGAATGTCCCTGGGTACTGTAGGGGCACAGGGCTCATGCACCTGTGCCCACACCACTGGCATAGCGCACCCATCTAGAGGGGTGACTGATGTATGCCAGGGAAGTGTGTTTGGGGGCATGGCACACAGTGCCATGTCGACTCTTTGTTTAGTTCTGTACCAAGACACTCAGCCTGCAAAGGCAGTGTGTGTGTCGGGGTACAGGGCCCCTAAGGGTGGCACAATAGGTGCTACAGCCCTTGGGGGTCTTCTCTGGTCACAGTGCCCTGGGTACACCAGGGGTACAAAAGGGGGTGGTGATGGACGGAGCATCTGAACCAATCAAACACTCACACCCAGTCAAAAGATCTGGGTTTGATCCATCACCGTTCTTTAGCCCACTCTGCCACCCCAGTTCAGACATGGCCATATGCAAATCAGTCTGACTCTGTGCCTCATGGGAACAGTCCAGTCCGAACTGCCAAGCCATGCCTTCCCTGGACCGGAAACAAGCTTCCGAGGACCGGTTTCTGGCATTACAGCCGTCTTCAGCCCGGCTTGCTTGAATCCAGTGGCACAATGAGCAAGGGACTCACGTCTGAGCATACCCTGCCACACTTATGGCGGCCAAAGCGGTACAAAAGGGGGTGGTGATGGACGGAGCATCTGAACCAATCAAACACTCACACCCAGTCAAAGGATCTGGGTTTGATCCATCACTGTTCTTTAGCCCACTCTGCCACCCCAGTTCAGACATGGCCATTTGCAAATCAGTCTGACCCTGTGCCTCATGGGAACAGTCCAGACGGAACTGCCAAGCCATGCCTTCCCTGGACCGGAAACAAGCTTCCGAGGACCGGTTTCTGGCATTACAGCCGTCTTCAGCCCGGCTTGCTTGAATCCAGTGGCAAAGTGAGCAAGGGACTCACGTCTGAGGCTGAAGACGGCTGGAATGCCAGAAACCGGTCCTCGGAAGCTTGTTTCCGGTCCAGGGAAGGCATGGCTTGGCAGTTCGGGCTGGACTGTTCCCATGAGGCACAGGGTCAGACTGATTTGCATATATAGTTGTCTGAACTGGGGTGGCAGAGTGGGCTAAAGAACGGTGATGGATCAAACCCAGATCTTTTGACTGGGTGTGACTGTTTGAATGGTTCAGATGCTCCGTCCATCACCACCCCCTTTTGTACCACTGGGTACACCAGGGGCTGACATGTGGCCAGAGATGCCAATTGGGTTTAGGTTTCAAAACAGTTTTAGGGAAAGAACACCGGCCCTGAGCACCTGATTGGCAGGAGCCCAGGGCATACTCAGTCAAAGTACATCAGCAATTCAGCAAAAAGTGGGTGCATACCATGCAAGAAAGATGGCACTTTCTCACATAAGCTAAAGTAAAAAAACAAAAAATTGCACCACATACACTTATTTAAATAAGGAAAATGTGTCATGAGGGGCCAAGTCCAAGATTACATTGAATAGAATAAAACGATTGAGACACAAGCTAAAATTATAAGACTGACACTGCTGTCATGTATACTGTCACCCTTCTAATAAAATAAAGGCCCCTAAGTCACCACTGGCAAATCTGATTTTGTCTAGGACGCCAGAAAAGACTAATTCGGTCCATCTCCTAGGGAAACATTTTGCTCTGAGTGGGTAAGGAAAAAAAAACTTAAAAGGCAAGACTCCAAATTCCAGATTGCGAGCAAAGGTTGACTTTCAGCAAGCCAGTTCTGAAGAAGAGAAAATCTGGAAGCAGATGAGGCAGATTTCTGTTTGATCGGAGAGATTTTGTATGACAGTGGCATATGAATGTAATGCATTTTACTAATAAAAATGGGTTTGAACTGTCACAGGATTCTTAGGTTGGTATACTAATTTGCTAATTTTTAATAGGACCTGTAGGTTTTTAGATCCTCAATAAATGTAAATACTTTCCTTTGATAGACTGTAACTAAATGAGTCTTTGGGTACACTCTAGTGTGAGTTTATTTCAGTCTTATTTGATTTCAGGCAATGGCATAAAAGCCGGGCATGGAGACGTAGTGCAAAACCCTTGCATCCATAAAGGTGTAAAAGCCTTTACAGGGAATAATGCCACCCACAAAGTAAATTAGTTGCTTAATGCGGAATGAAACCAGTGCTTTGATGTAGGTAATAGGAACAGTGCATATCATTGTAATAAAAGCAGTCCGTTGTCATAGAGCGTGGCAGCAGTATATAGACTTGGGAAATGAAGGAGTGCATAAATATGGAACTTTAAACCATGCTAGGTGTACAGGAAAAACGAGCAGTCGATTAATGCAGGGAAACACGGTGGCTCTTAAAAAGCAGGGATTTCAAATATTTGCAGCGCTGCAGAGTATAGAGGCTGTACTTAGATAGCTGTCAGAAAGAACAATGATTATAAGCTTTCCCCAGGGTAAAGGTGATGCGCACTTTTCGATGGACTGGGGAATAAACGCGTTGCACAGGTACAGCAAGTTAAAGCAGTGCTTTCATGCATGGAGTAATTGCACTGCATAGGTACAGGAATTAAAACAGCACATACATGGAGGCCAAACACCCCATATGCGCAGGAATTAAAAGCAGTGCATACATGCAGAAAGCAAGAGCGCGTTTCACAGGGCAAGTGAGCATTAGCTTTTTATAAGAACAGGAAATACAATTATGACCTAGACGCAGAATGGTCATAAAAAGCAGCAACTTGTTACAGGTCATAAATAGATTGCGTTTGTCAGGAAACGAGACAAAGTAAATGTGTTTTGCAAAATAGGAGCACTAATGTAAAGTGTATCAATGGCTAAAAGAAATCATATTACAGAGTGTTTGAAAACAGAGTGTGCCAGAAAGCATACAAAAGTGTGTATCTTGTTGAATATGTAAGAAGCATCTATCGCCGTATGATGTCACGCAAGTTGGAGAAGTGCTGCAGTTGAGTGAAGGAATGGGAATCGAGATGAATCAAGTGTCGGATGAAGTTGCCACTCGGGTAAGATGAAGGTGTTTTTTGTCTTTCACAGGTAAACAGATCCAGGTGTTAACAGGGCACCTCCAGTGGGTGTACTGCTGTTCAGTCTCCCCGGACAGCAGCATGCTGTGCTCTGCAGCAGGAGAGAGCTCGGTAAGAGACTGCCCTTCGTTTTAGGTCGTAGCTGTATAAAAAAAGTTTTACATATCACGCTTTTGTTCTTATAATACATGTTTTCATAAATGTTTCGGATTCTAAACAAGAGTAGTTAATAGAGTCTTGTGGGTTTCCTTAAAGTCTTGTATATGTAATCCTGTTTGTCCCATTATAGATTAAGGAAAATATTCCAACGATGCAAATTAAACAAGGAAATATAAGCATATTATAGAACTACATTGAGAAATACATATTCCAAATGTTATTTTTGTATAACTGTTAGTCTGAACTTGCATATCTGGAATTGTCACACTTGTTGTGGTGTTTAAATGCGTGTGTATTGGCTGGTTGGGCTCCCATACTTGATGGGGTGGGGGGGCATTCGGTTTTTGCATGTTCCTCCCGTGCCAACGTTCTGGTTCATCTCCATCTAAGGGCAGCAGTGGGAGGTGGGGAGATTGCAGAGTGGCCCTTATAATTTTGGTGGGGCAATAGGGGAGCGCTGTGTTCTCCTGCCGTTTTAGGCAGGGCAGGAAGAAAGACTGCGTAGGGCGATTTGATGAAGGACCTGGGTGTTGTGATATGGCGTTGCTTATGGTAGGCTGCCATGGGGTGGGGCCGTATGACCGAAGTGGCCGCCATTTTGAAAGAGCGCTTTATAAACACAGGCATCACAGTGGTATACCATCACAGCTCTCAAGGTGACAATGCTTGATGTGTTCTTCTGTGGACAGCCATGTCTCTAAAGCAGTGTGGGATCATGCTAAACAAAAGTCATCTAGGACAGTGACTGCAACATGACCCTCCTAATCTTACCAGCAACAATATGGCCTTACTTGGCATAGTCTGTTGTTCCCAAAAGGCACAACCCATATTCAGTTTGAGCTGCAACTAGCCTCATGCAACGCCTGGTTCCCGGGATAGAAATAGTCAATCCGAGTCCTGTGGGTAGCGACGATAGAGGCTTCCCCTGTCCCAGCATCTGCGACGTACTGAGTTCCCTGGACAAGATGAAGTATGTAGGGTAGCTTTGAGAACAGAAAGGAACATCAGCTACAAGCTGTGATATAAATCTTCCCTCCATCTTCAACGTATTAGCTGGCAGCAGGAGGAAGAAGCGCTACAGGGAGTGTGCCACAATGTGTCCTCCTTTGTTCAGTTGTGTGAAGCACGGACGCGCTTCATGGCAAGGCTGCAGGGAGGGCGCGCTGCCGAGCAGGAAATTAACAAAACAAGTAGTGCGCGACACTAACCTATATGGATCATCGTGAAGTAATGCATGTTACAGGGGCAGTCTCTAGGGCTATGACCAACCCAGCAAAAGGAGGGACAAATGTAAGCTATAAATCAATTAAAACAAAGGATTTTTTGAAAGAACATTAAGGAACCAATCAAAAGCGATGGGCGTGCTGAATGTCCATTCACTGATTTGAGCTCGGAGAAGCCCGGAGCCTTGGATTTCACACTGGACTGTGGAAAGAAAGAAACTGCAGTCAGCTTGAAGATATTACGATCACTGAGGTTATCAAAACTTAAGAATTACATCCATTTAACAATGCAGTGTGATTTCTTCACTTCACCCACGCCATCATTGGCATACCAAGACATCAACACTCAGAAACTTGTAGTGTCCTACATGAATTGTGTTCTGCCCTGATGAAGACCTTCAATTAAATCATCGTTTGGTACTACTGTGAAGGTCGAAACGCGTTGGCATTTTCACCTTGAGGCCAAGAGTAACTATAAGACATATAGAACAACGTAAAGTCTGAGCTTGATTGAATAAGCGCAAAGATAGAGTTCTAGAATAGTACTCTGACCTCTTCAGGACCTTGAGAATAAGCAGTATTGAGGACCTAAGTACAATAGGTTCCGGTACTATATAGAAGTTTGTAGGACAGAAGAGCCTTTTTTGATTTGTTTGTGTATCATGCCTAACACAGTATTAAATGTGTAGCAGCGTATGGATCTTTTCATGTATGTATCACGTTTCTAACCACCAGATCAATTGTTTGTGTGTCATGTAAATATTGTTTTGTCCACACTGTCTTTTGTGAATGTCAAAACTGGTTTAGAGGTGTGTGTTTTAATAAAAAAAGAGAAATGAATATGAATTAATGAAGCTCGGAGTTAATAAAAACGACTTCTGAGGCTAAAAAGTATCATTTCATCTATAGTTACAGAGGTATTTTTTGTATTGTTAACATTCACTGGATACAGCATGCCTCCCAGAGCAGTGCATGTGCAATGCTAGGCTCAACCTAAAAATTAGAATTGGATAAACTACTCGCACATGGAATTTGGAGAGTTCTGACCTGAACTGGGAAGGATGTCCACAATGTAGGTCTTCTGCATTATCCTTTCATTGCTTAGTATAACATTGTCAGTGAACGGTATAGCAGGATGTCGGTTGCAAGGTTATTTATTTATCTATTAATTTATTTACTTTAGTTTTATATAGCGCTGGCTAGACCTGGAGGTATGCCTGTGGGGTTTAAACTTCTAGTTTTGTTGATGGGCTTAGGACACGGCAAAAATGTTCAAACTTTGTTGGCACACGCATGAACATGTGCAGTTGAGCAGTCCACCCAGTCTAAACAAATTGTCCACATGTAAATCCCAGAATAGAAGTAAAAAAAATATGTAAAGCAAACTGCAAATTATGAAAAGAAAACCAGGATGTATATTACTGAAAAATGTTTCCAGTGGCTCCCATTAAATCAGCAGATAATAGTTCCAGAACTGTTTGAGTATCAATGAGCTGGAGTAGTTTCTGTCCTGTAACTCCAGTTCTGTAGTAGGGGTATCTCTGTTATAGTCATAATCTAGTGAATAGTCCCGCCCATGTGCGTGGACCCCGGAGCAATCAAAAATAATCTCTTACAGTGTCGAAAAATGCAGACGTGCACAGACACTTAAGAGAGAATTAAAGACAGATAATGCAGCCTATAACACAGGCTACAATGTCCAGTACTTCAACTAGAAATTCCACCAAAAAAATCCACAAAACAGCAAAGCCTGTACAGATTTCCCTTGCTTCAGCAGCAAAAACCCTCTGGAATGATAGAGAGGAGGATCTGGACAGACAAGCCCCATAGGCTGCCATTATGTGGCTCAGAACAGGATACTGTGCCTTTAAGAGAACTTTCCAGAACTTCACAGTATCCCAGAATGCACTGCAGGTCCCATTTACTTTCAGTTCTTTTTGAAGGCGTAACACGCCAGACCTGTAGCATTCCGTACATGAATCTCTCTCTCTCCACCGGGGAGGTGGGCGGGCGCTTATGACTATAACAGAGATACCCCTACTACAGAACTGGAGTTACAGGACAGAAACTACTCCTTCTGTAGTAGGGGATCTCTGTGTATAGTCATAATCTAGTGAATAGAATGGCAAGCCCACCCCCACACCAAAGCGGCGGTGGAGAAACGAGAAATAACACCACTATTGTGCAAACAGATTTCGCAGCGAAGCCTGCCCAACCTGAGCGTTTGCTCTGGCATCAGTGTCCAGGCAGTAATGCTTAGCAAAGGTATGAACCGACTTCCAAGTGGCCGCCTTGCAGATTTTTGCAATTGGAACATTACGGAGCAAAGCAGTCGTGGCAGCTTTGCCCCTGGTAGAATGAGCCTTAGGATTACCCCCTAAGGTCTTATTAGCTTTTTGGTAACACAATTGTATGCAGGACACAATCCACCTCGAAATGGACTGCTTAGAGGTAGCAAGACCTGTCCTGACCGATCCATAATTGATAAACAATTGGTCCGACCTACGAATATCTTTGGTTTTATCCAGATAAAATTTCAACACCCTCCGCACATCCAGGGAATGTAAAGACCGTTCTGCTGGAGATGAAGGATTCTGAAAAAACGTAGGCAAAGTTATAGTCTGACATGAAAATCAGAAATAACCTTGGGAAAAAACTTAGGGTGAGTACGCATAACAACCTTAGCAGCATGAAATACAGTATAAGGTTCTTGGCAACACAACGCCTGAATTTCACTCACCCTGCGGGCCGATGTAATGGCCACGAGGAACGCCGCCTTCCAGGACAGGTGCTGCAACAAAGCCTTATGAATAGGTTCAAAAGGCTCCTTCATCAACCTGGACAGCACCACATTCAGTTCCCATGAAGGCAAAGGAAGCCTGACAGGAGGAAACACTTTCTTCAAGCCTTCCAAAAAGTCTTTGATCACAGGGATCTGGAAGAAGGAAGTCTATGAAGGGCATTTCCTGTAGGCAGTCAATGCAGCCAGATGGACCTTAATGGAATGAACATTAAGGCCAGACTGCGCCAGATGTAGAAGGTATGGAAGGATGACATCTTCCTTACACGTCGATGGGTCATAGTTTTTGGACTTGCACCAGATACAAAACCTCTTCCACTTGTAAGCATAAGAAGTCCTAGTGGAAGGTCGCTTAGCCTCCTTCAGTATGTCCATGCAATCTTCTGGGAGATTAAGATGGCCATATTGCACTATCTCAGGAGCCATGCCGCTAAACTCAAAGACGAGAGGTTGGGGTGCAACATCAGCCCCCCGAACTTCGTGAGAAGGTCTGGCCTGCACGGCAACTTCATGTGAGGAAGGAGAGACCGGTGAAGCAGGTCCGTGAACCACCACTGCCTGGGCCATTCCGGGGCAATCAGTATCATCCGCGCCCTGGACTGGGACAGCTTGATGAGCACGGCCGGAATCAGGGGAATGGGTGGAAAAGCGTACAGAAAGCTGTTCGACCAGTTGATCCATAACGCATTCCCCAGCGTCCCCGGCTGGTAGTACCTGGAGGCGAAGTCTCGGCATTTGCTGTTTTCTGCGGTGGCGAACAGATCTATGTCTGGAGTTCCCCACCCTGCGAAGACTTCTCCTAGTACTTCGTCGTTTATGACCCATTCGTGGTTTTCCTGAATCAGTCTGCTCAGTGTGTCTGCCTGAACATTCTGCACACCTGGCAGATGGGTGGCCGTTATCGTCAGTCCTCGGGCCAGAAGCCAGTGCCAGATCGCCTGCGCCTCCTGCGACAGGGTGCGTCATCTTGAGCCCCCCTGCTTGTTGAGGTAATACATCGTGGTCGTATTGTCCGTCTGTACAAGCAGAGGTCTGGAAGGACGGATGAAAGGCCTTCAGTGCCAAGTGAACAGCTCTGAGTTCCAGGAAATTGATGTGGTACGTGAACTCTGTCGGGGACCACGTCCCTTGAATCTGTATGTCTCCGGAGTGCACTCCCCAGCCCTGGAGAGACGCATCCGTCACGATAGTCTGAGTGGGAATGTCCTTATGGAAGGGAACCCCTCTGAGAAGATTCTCCGCTGAACACCACCACTTCGGAGACTGAAGAGCATGCAGAGACAGTCGTATCTTGTCGTCCCAAGATCCTCTCCTCTGGTCCCACTGATCCTCCAAGCACTCCTGCTGCGGTCTCATGTGCAGCCGCGCATGTGGCGTCAGGAAGATACAAGAGGCCATCAATCCCAGTAGAGAAGACACCGTCCTCACTGTTGTAGAAGGAGTGGTCAGAAGAGCCTGAGCCTTCCGACGAAGCGATAATCGTCGCTCCTCCGAAGGAGACACGCTTGCTGACCTCGTATCGATGGTGGCCCCCAAGTACTGAATACACTGGACCGGAGTCGGGACAGACTTGGACATGTTGATGTGCAACCCCAGCTTGTTCAAGAGAACGCACGTCTTCTGGAAGTGCGCTTGAGCTTCCGAGAAGGAGGATTCCTTGATCAACCAATCGTCCAGGTACGGGTAGACAGACACCTTGTTCTTCCTACCACTGCCATGCACTTCGAGAATGTCCTGGGCGCAGACTACAGCCCGAACGGAAGTACTGTGTACTGATAGTGATTGGTGCCGACTTGAAATCGCAGGAACTTCCTGTGTTTGTGTGCAATGGGCACATGGAAGTATGCATCCTGTAGGTCTATTGCACATAGCCAATCTCCCTGTTGCAACTGAGGATAAATCTGATGCAACGACAGCATGCGAAACTTCTCTCTGCGAATCCATTTGTTCGCCTGTCGCAAGTCCAGAATGGGCCTGAACTCGTTCTTGTCCTTCTTGCGGACCAGAAAGAACCGGGAGTACAGACCTCTTCCTCTCTGAGACAGAGGTACGTCTTTTATCGCCCTTTTCCTTAACAGGATATCGGCTTCCGCCTGGAGCTCGCGCAGTTGATACTGCGAGCTGACCGGAGGAATCGATGGAGGAGGGCTGATGAACGGAAGACTGTATCCATTGCAAACAATATTCAGCACCAACTTGTCCTGAGTAATTTTTCTCCACTCTGCCAGAAAAAGTTGAACGCTTCCCCCCACCGGAGCGGGTAACGGATGAAGGGGAAGTAACCGCTCAGGGTCGAGACCCGGCCGGGCCTTTGTTAGCTGTAGAGGACTGTTGTCCACCTCTACCCTTCTGGCGCTTTTGGAAGGGTCTCCGGAACTGCTGCTGTTGTTGCTGCTGCTGTCCCGAAGACTGGCCTCGTCCTTTCCCCTGTGCACCAAACCGTCTCTGGAACGGGCGGTAGGACGACTTTTCTTTGGGCTTTTCCAAGCCCACAGCCGTCAGGGTCTCCGCCTCCGCCTTCATGCGGGCCATCTCATCATCGGCATGTTTTCCGAACAGTGTTTATCCGGAAAAGGGCAGATTGGCCACCCGCTGCTGGGCCTCCGGCTTGAGTGACGTGAGCCTGAGCCAAGCATGGCGGCGCTGGTTGATCCCGTGATAGTAACCATGGGCTGCCAACAGCGAAATATCCGCAGCCGCGCTGATGACCTGGTTTGAAACCAGCATCCCTTCCTTAAGTATTTCTAGGAAGTCCTCCTTCTTGTCACGTGGCAGAAGGTCCGTGAACTGTTCCAGGGAGTCCCACAGGGCACGGCTGTACCGCCCCAGCAAAGCCGAGTCGCTGGAGGCTTTCATGGTCGTGGAAGAAGTTCCACAAGCCTTCCGCCCAGCCGAATCAATCCATCGGCTTTCCTTATCAGGCGGCACGGTGGAGGACAGGGAGGTAGAGTGTAACTTCCTGGCCGCCGTCACTATAACTAAGTCGGGCACTGGGTCCATCCGCAGGAAGGCTGGGTCTGAATCCGGTGCTCTATACTTCCCCAGAAGTCGGGAGGGAGCGGCCTTCACCACCGCAGGCGTAAGAAACAGCTCCTCCGCAGGTTAGACCAGTCCTGGCACCAATGGCAGCAGAGGGCGAGACAGATGCTTCTTGTGAAGTGTCTCTAATATCACGGACGTCGTAGGTGTAGGAGCCGTCACCGTGATGCCCAATTTCGTAGCCCCCCTCAGGAGAACGTACGTGCTGATGTCGTCCACCGGAAACACCCTTGTCCCCGGGGAATCCGACAAGGTCGGTGAATAGGATCGAGTCCTGGAGGAGTCCGTGGGTGACCTGGACCCTCGCCTCCTATAGCGGCGCCTAGATCTAGTGGAGGATCTGCGCCGACTCCTAGATCTACCTCTCCGTCCGGAGCGCGATCGTGACTTCCTAGGCCTCGGGCGATCCGCCGGTTCCACCGGCGTGGGCGTCTGAGGTTTGGCCGGGGCCTGCGGCTTAGGAGTCCCTTTGGGAGGTGTCGGAAACCTGGGCAACGAAAACGACCTCGGAGGAACCGGAGGAGGCTTCAGTGGCACCTGAGGTTAAGGTATGGTTTGCGGAAGCGGAGGCAAAGGCGGAGGGGTAGGAACCCTCGGAGGGGGACCCCTCGGCAATGGCGGCGGAGGCGTAACTTGTGAAGGCGTATACACCTCGGAATACACCGAGCCCGGTGATCCACCACCAGCCTGTGGCGTCGGAGAGCCTCCCATGGCATCAGGCCTCCTCTCCCGCTTCTTCGACGTCGAAGAACGGTGACCAGACGGCGAGCGTCGGCCCCTCGACGTCGAGCATCTCTTCCTCGACGTCGACCGTCGTCCATGCCTCGACGTAGACTTCGTACGCCTCGACGTCGATCTCTCGTGTCTCGACGACGACCTCTTGCGCCTCGACGGCAACCTCTTGCGCCTCGACGGCGACCTCTTGCGCCTCGACGGCGACCTCTTGCGCCTCGACGGCGACCTCTTGCGCCTCGACGGCGACCTCTTGCGCCTCGACGGCGACCTCTTGCGCCTCGACGGCGACCTCTTGCGCCTCGACGGCAACATCTTGCGCCTCGACGGCGACCTCTTGCGCCTCGACGGCGACCTCTTGCGCCTCGACGGTGACCTCTTGCGCCTCGACGGCGACCTCTTCCGCCTCGACGGCGACCTCGACGGCGACCTCTTCCGCCTCGACGTCGGACCACTCCTCGACGACGAGGATCCCCTCGACGACGATGTTCTCCTCCTCTTCGCCGACGGCGAACGGCGGTGTCGCTTCGACGGCGAGCGCCGACGCCGGGCCCTTCGACGTCCAGACCGACGAGGATGACGACGAAATAGTCACTGGAGACGTCGACGGCGGTCTGTGCACATCTCTCGACGTCGAGCGCCGCCCCAGAGCCCTGGGGGGATGGGGAACAGACCGCAGTCATTCCTCTCGACGTTGTGGTCTCTGCAATCGACCCAGACGGAGAGTGGGCACGTTTGCTGGTCTTCCTGCCCCTGGGGAGCCCCCCAGAGGCCTCAGCATGGGTAGAAGGAGCCCCTCCAGACCCACCTTGTGCCTTCATCCTTCTTTCCTCGAGTCCCTGAAGCCTGATCTTATTTCTTTCCTTCAGGGTCCTTCCAGAGAAGCCCTGACAAATCTCACACTCCTCAGGAACATGGGAAGAGGGAAGGCAGAGGATACACACCTCATGTGAATCCGATTAGGGCTTCTTCCTGGAGCACTCCGGGCATTTGTCAAATAATGCAGGCATATTTGACATAAAAAAGGAGCAAACCCCAAGAAGAACAGCACTAAAGTACTTTAGAAGCACTCAAAACAAAATAGTTAGTGAAAAATCACCAATAAACCCTTGAAAAGGGAGAGCTCAATGCTCCAGGGTCCTGCTTGCAGGAGCCGGAAAAAAGAACTGAAAGTAAATGGGACCTGCAGTGCATTCTGGGATACTGTGAAGTTCTGGAAAGTTCTCTTAAAGGCACAGTATCCTGTTCTGAGCCACATAATGGCACCCTATGGGGCTTGTCTGTCCAGATCCTCCTCTCTATCATTCCAGAGGGTTTTGCTGCTGAAGCAAGGGAAATCTGTACAGGCTTTGCTGTTTTGTGGATTTTTTGGGTGGAATTTCTAGTTGAAGTACTGGACAGTGTAGCCTGTGTTATAGGCTGCATTATCTGTCTTTAATTCTCTCTTAAGTGTCTGTGCAGGTCTGCATTTTTCGACACTGTAAGAGATTATTTTTGATTGCTCAGGGGTCCACGCCCATGGGTGGGACTATTCACTAGATTATGACTATACACAGATATCCCCTACTACAGAAAATAAATTCTGAGAGTTCTTTCAAACATTATTCACGCTATTCCTACATGTTTGTCTCTACCTGTCTGTCTCTTTTTTCATTACCAGGTTGGAAACAGGAACGCGAAGCAGACGTTCCAATAAGCGCTTAGACGCACACCCACCTACCTTTAGGTACCATAGGAATATTGGGTGTCGCCATCCTTAATTCCTATCTTTTATTTCTATTTTCACATCACAGTCCTGAAAAAGCGCACCAGGATCCACTAGGGACCTATACTGAGCGCGAAACGTGGACCTAATTTCACTATCATCACAGTCGAGAATAAGAGAGCAGCAGGATAATACTCATCCCTCTACTATATTTGCCTGAATGAGGTTCTCCTTATCCTTTGTTTTCTAATCTTACCTTCTGATCCTTGAATAAAACTTGGTTTCTGGGTACCGTGAAGGTAATTTTAACTCATTCACACTTTTTTAGCCTCACACACCCACATGCACAACTGCGGCTCCTCCTAAAAGATCCCTGCTAAAGAGCTCTGTCGCATGACACTCGCTCGTGAGGGCACTATTTCTAAAAGGAGATATTCCCCCACCTTCATCTAGATCCAACCGCATGTGCAAAAACGAGACCACAATTCAGTATCTTTAGCTGCGCAACCATAATAGGTTTGTCGCCTGTCCCATAGGAACCCCTTAGTGATTATCACAGTTTTTTCAAACTACCCTTAATTTACAAGGTCTATGTGATTAACTTGCTGTATCTTTTCTTGCCAAAGTGATGATAAAAACACTCAAATCATAGTATCGAAAGTGCTGTGATTTATAAATGGCCAGGGAAATTAATTGAAATGTTGTGGAATTAAACCTTTTCATTGGAGTGCACTATGTGGTTGGTAAGGGTGAATGGTGTTTCATCCTAGTAATTCTCATAGTGCTAAAGTAATTTAAACTGCAGCAACAGAAGCGTACACTTGATAGAGTGAGACGCCAGGAGGTCTTCAGCATTAGTTGAGGTTCTGTCCAAATTGACTGTTGTTCTGAATAAGTAATCCAGAGACCATCTGATATACGCCATTTGTGTAGTAGGTGCCGTAAATGGTGGTAGCTACCCAAATTCAGCCCTTGGAAACAAAATGCCTCTTGGATCCCCAACAGCCTTAGTATAGAAATGAAGATGAAAGCAATTTACTTTTATTACCTCTATCATACTGTAGGTGGGGTATACTATGTTTCGTTTTGGTTGCTAGGCCTCTTTATAGACTTTGATATAGATGTCCACAAAAAAGCTGAACAGCTCTAAAACGAAATTCATGATGATAGAGGTGTGGCGCAGCGGCCAGGGCGACTGACGCAGGATGCTGGGGATCACGGTTCGATACCCGGCCCTGGCGGCAGGGGTCTGCCCAGCACCATGTGACTCAAGGCAATAGCTCACGTACTCTTCCCGACGGCCCCCAGCGCCTTGACACCTTCGGGTAATTGTTCGCGCTTTACAATTACTGGACATACTGGACATGATATTTAACCCGGCAAAAATGATAAATGTTAGCTGTATTCCAATAACAACACCATAGTTAAAGTTTTTAATTTTGATTATTTAGGGACAAGACTTCCTTCAAATTTATATTGATCTATGCAGGTCCAAAAATCCCACAGCTCCTTGTAATATTATACTTTGTTTGTTGAAGATTTTTTGTAAATCACATTCTAAGAATCCTACAATTGAGTTTTACAATGTGAAGGCTTTAGGAGCCATTTTCTATGGCTCAGAAATTTGGGGCCACATTAAGTGCGATATTCTTTCAGTTGCAGAAAATACATTCGTGAAGTCCCTTTTTTCCCTTCCATGAGTTCACATTTGACTCTATTGCACCTCGATTTGGATTTTAGGAAAATGTCCAGGAAATTGAGCTTAGGCCGGTGCTATACTGGCACATAGTTTGGACATAACCTGCTCGAGGAGCCTACAGGGTACCTTTAGGAGATTTATTGTCCCTTCCTAGTGCCCAAAAACACCATGGCTATTGTATGTTAGAACCACACGTGTGAAGCTGGGGTGAAAGAGGGTGAGGGTGAGGCCAGAGGAATTCAACTCCATCACTAAAACTGAAATCAAGTTGGCATATTAGGAGCATGTATCTGAAGAAACCATCCACGATAATAGAGGTACTTTATGTAATGAATTTATTAACTTTATTTATTAACTTTAAAATGCTCCCTGTTAGCGAAAGGACGATTGAGATCAAACCCCCCCACGCCCCACCCCGTGCACCTAGCTCTGAAACAGTTTTTACAATTTAGGTATCGGTCCCTCCCTACTAGAACTTTTTGTGCTAAGTGGGCTAACGGATATTGCATGGGTGAAGTGTATCCAGCGTGCAGAGGAACCCTGGAGACTATGCTTCATATTTTATTCTCTTGCCCTTCTTATGGTCTCCACAGGTCTAAATGGCTATTTCCCCTGTGCAGGAGTCAGGGCACCAGGAGCCACCTTGAGGCATTTAGGATTTTATGGATTGACGGCCCCAGGTTGGTGGTATTCACTGTTGCGAGATACCTTATGGCTGCCTAGATCTAGCATTCAAAGAGCATTAGAGCAAGCAAAGAGAAATTGTCAGGTTAGTTAGGTGGGAGATCATGGTTGAGACTCTGTAATGAGCCCAATATATATTTACAATTTTGATTACTTTCTCACCTCCATGATTGCTATTTTAACACTGGGTTTTAAATTTAGTGAATATTTCAGTAGTGTTTTTATTTAAATTGTTTGGTATTTAGGGATATGCCTGTGGTAGAGCCCGAATTATTATTTTCGTGGTTCATTGTGATTTTGTACAGCCTTCGAGCCTATAAAGAGCTACAGTCCAGGTTCAATATGTGGGCTCCAGAAGTTTAAGAAGATCTTGCACTTCATTTTAATACTTGTATTGACTAAACAGAAAATTGTGTTTTTAACCTTTATATCTAATTGCTATATTGCACTAGAAGATTTAGAAGATCTTGAGCCCGATGTAGGTAATTTAATTTTACCACTTCTTAAATACCGAATCATACCGATTCGGTATTTAAGAAGTGGTAAAATGGAGGGGGGGGAATGTAGGTATTTCAGAATCGGTAAATACCGAATCGTTGAGATTCGGTATTTACAGATTCTGTAAATACCGATTCGGTAATGCCCATTGATTCCTATCGGCATTGAAGCCCATAGGAATCAATGGCATTACCGAATCGGTATTTACCGATTCGGTAAATACCGATTGCAGCAAGGGTGCAGGGGGTGTCACTTTAACACCCTCTAGCACCCCAAATACAGGCATGTGTGCCATGTGGCACACAGACATGCCCTAAGGGCATGTCTGTGTGTCACATGACACAGGTGTACATGCACAGATGTGCATGTACACCTGTATTCGGTATTTTATCACCCAATAGGATTGGGTGGTAAAATACCGAATTCTGAAGGCCTGTAGCACTGTAAACAGTGCTACCTACATCTGGAATTTACCGAATCGGTAAAATTACCGATTCGGTATTTTACAGATTCGGTAAATTTACAGAGTCGGTAAATTTACTGATTGTGCAAAATATTGCCTCCTACATCTCAATCACCAAATACCGGTCGGTAACGGCCGAATTCGACCGTTACCGACCGGTATTTTGTGACCTACATCGTGCCCTTGTATTTTAGTAGAACATTTGCACTGGTCAAATGGAAAATTGCCTTTAATCCTCATGGCTCATTGCTGCTTTGCCCACATCGTTGGGTAAAGGCCCCTAAACTATGAGTCCTTTTTTTCAGGTATTATATGATTTTGTACTTTTTTTCAGGTATTATATGATTTTGTACTGTAACTGAGGCACTTCTTTGATGTTTTGCTCTGTAAAATGTGGTCCAAAGTGTATAATGTTTTGCACTTTGGTGATTTACGGGACAAGTAGGTATAGCTGGATTGGTTTTATTGTGTTTTTTGTGTATCTGTGCTTTTATGATCTTGACTGATGGAAATAAAATCTTGATGATAATGAATTGTGTATGCCATCTGGAATAAACTCAGTTTGGAGGTGCCTAACCCAAAATGCTTTCCAATTCAAAACATGGCAGAAAACACTTCTCATCTGCTCCACTGTAGTACTGTGTGTTCCTGCTCAGTGATGTGGCTTTTGTTGCATTGCTCTTTCTGTTTCTCTCTAGGAGTTCTCTGTATATTGGAATACTCTGCAACAATATCTGTGGCCGAGGGTAGCGCTGGTGGTCTCTGTGAACTCTCGAAATAGATTAACAATATTAAAAGTCTACTGTTAGTGGAATATTTTTCGGATTACTAGTTCATCTCAAGATTTTATGTATCTCAGAAAAAGTACATGCCTTACATACCAGGTCAGCAACTTCGAATAGCTTAAACTGTCTTGGATGAAAGAATCCCTTCATTGTATCTGGTAGAGTAAGTTTAATTTTTGACAACCTTTGCAAAATATGAAATTTCGTGACAATTATGTTGCTTCGAATACATGACAATTAATATACAAATTCCTTTATTGCACTACTGAATGCTTCTCACCTCTCCAAACCATTTCCATCATCCACTCCAGGTTCTGTTGTGGAGTTTACGATCATACACGTTAATCCGGAAGCTTGAAGGCCACCATGGAAGTGTAGTATCATGTGACTTCTCGCCAGATGCGGCTCTGCTTGTGACTGCCTCCTATGATATATGTGTTATCATGTGGGACCCCTACACCGGAGAGAAGCTGCGCGAGTTTCGGTATGGACTAAAATTACAATTTGCTCCTCGTATTAGGGCCATGTTACTTCATATAGTATTTGGTGTTTAGTAGCAGATCCTGTGCATGCAAGTCCCAGTAGGTCTTTCTAAGAGTAGCCACATTCATATAATTCCCCTAACCTTGACTCACCTTTTTGGCAAATTCCCCACATCATTTCCTTTCCTACTCATCCATCTCAACTTTCAGACCTTCCTGTCTAAAATGAGCTCAATTAACAACTCCTCAAGATATCACCCTCAGTCTATTCCTGTTTGGAAAATGTTTTCATTAAATAGTTTTTTTTTACTGGGTAAACATACCTCTTAAATATGTGTTAATATATAAAAAGTGGCCAAGGTTTGCAAGGCACTGCAGAGCTTATCTACTGTAGAATTTAAATGTGAGAAGGAAACAGTCACTGGCATGATTATCAACTTCTGATGGATACTTCGAACCACCGATTTCTCACCTTGCGAATGCCTCCTGGCTGGTTCTGGAGATTTTTCTCAGCATTGCTCCTGCACCCCAGCATGGGATATCGTGCAGCTCTGCTGTGGCTCCGTACTGCCCTGGAAATTACTCTGGAGTCCCAAATAAGCTGTGCCTCTGCACGCTGACATCAGTTCCTTGTTTTCAGACTTGGATCTAGAGCTAGCTCCTTCTTTTCCTCATCAGTCGACGAGTCCTTTTCTCCAAATTTTCCCAATGTATTACCTTCTAAAGCCACAGGTTTTAACCCTTGTTACACCTTGAAGGGATTGTCACAAACACAATGGTGTCCCTCTGATTTCTAGGGTCGGGCCCAAGTCGTGCAGAGAGTATGCCTTGAATCCAAAGGCTATCTGGCACTGCAAGGTCAACCTATATATTGCCAAACAGTGTAATGAATCTCGAAAATGCTGCTTCCTTTTGAAGTCAAGGACTCTGAATTTGGCCGGTTCTGCAGCAGGTCACTGTAGGACTCAGTCTTCAGGTGAGTCTAAATTGAAGAAAAAACAGACATCCAAGCTGACTTCGTCACACCCTCGCCTGAGGATGTCAAGAGTTTCTGTCTCTGACAGCAACATGAGGTGTTTAAAGATACTATGTTTCTCATCTTCGACACCTTACCAGTTCTCTCTGATGTGCCGTCAGGCCCCACAGATTCGCTAAGGCCTTCAGCTGGATTACCATGGGTGGTTTCAGCTCCGGTTGTGCCTTTTGAACCCACAGTGAGTCCAGCTCTAATTCCGGAGCCCATCCAACACGCGGCACTATGATCCACTCTCGTTTCTGTTGCGTCTGTGCCGGGCACCGACGTCGGAGTAGGACGTCAAGGCAATAGTTCTGTGTGAGTCTGAACTGAATCCATCCCAAACGCGAATGAAGCTGTGCGAAGTCCCTGTATGCATGGCCCCTGTCCCTTCTGACTTTGCCCTGAGGCCAACCTCGAGTTCTCCTTTAGCAACTCTTTGTGCAGACTCTCAACCAGCGTTATGGAACTCAAGAGTCTTGTTCTTTTATAATAATTGTATTAAGAACCATCGAGTTAGTAAAAAGAAGCAACCGATGGTTATGATGAGTGTCAAAACAGTGCATAAAACGAAGAGTTCCACCATCTTGATGAGACAGCTTATACATGCATGCATATGCAGTATTATAACAGTGTAGAGTACTCCTATGATGCAAACCCTAACCTACATGTCTAGGGTGTGAATGTATGATCTGCTCATGAACCCCCTTCTCGATGATCTAACCCCTTTACCTGATGGGTAAGAATGTTGGACCCTGTCTTGGTCACAAACTGGACACCCCTCACAGAGTTGTTAGTCAGCTGCTAGGTGGACGCTTCGGCATGTAGGGACCCCTCTAAGTCAGCAGAAGCATCTCCTCTGATTGTATTTGGAAACAAAAGGATATATATAGAAAAGGGCATCCTTGGCTCGGGCCATGATTGTGATCAGGCTAACTATTGTTTGTATTCCACAGATAGCTGTGTCGCCATATGAACGTAATAACAAACACATTTGTATCGCACATGTGAAGGCCTTGCCCATAATGCAAAGGCAGTGTGCTGGTGTTCTTTTGAAGTTCTTTAGTGTCAGCAAGGTCAGTGTTTCTTATAAACTAACCCTAATGTCAAAAATGGAAATGTATGTCAAAAGTCGATGTGATAAAGGAAAGGCACCTTTAGGAAAGAACAGTGTGCATGTAAATTGGCACTGTTTCCTACTAGGACTAACTTGGGCTCATGAAACTAATATAATCTTCGGGCAACTCTAACAATAATCCCAGCAGCACCTCAGCCGCTGTGAAGGAGACCTTCACAGTTTCTCTTACCATGAAGTTGCCACTGCCCATCATAGGCTTTAATCACAGAAACCAGTAAGATGTCCATGAATGATTGGAGTCATTGGCTTAGATGAATGCTGTATTCGAACATCATATCCAATTCTCGTTGAACCAAATTACATATATCATACAATTGTCATCAATTCATGCTCCTTTCAGGTCTATATCCTCTTACATTTACACATCATTTTTTATTGCCTGCAGTAAAAATGACTTCCATGAATTTCTTTCATTATATCTCACTCGTAATGTAATTATATATTGCCTGCCCCAGTCATAAAAAATGTGGGTTTCTTTTGTGACATTAAATGCCGATTTCCACACATTGCTTAGCCTATGCATCAGGGGATCACAGAAAATATACAAACTTAGACATTTTTTTTAAATCTAATACAGAGACATTCATGTTTTCCAGATCATGCATACTAACTTGTGTTCTGTGCACTTTTACATGTGATTACCTGCTGATATTTCGAAAGCTCCTAAAAACCTGTATTTTCAATGACTTTACCTAATCCTCTTCTTCCCTGTCTCTCTGTGTTCGTCCGCAGGGCTGGGAGGCCTCAGAGTAGCCATCGCGCTATATAAATCTTATTTCATTCATTCATTCATTCATCCATTGCCCATTGAAAATGAACATCGGAAAGAGACACGTTAGTGATAGAAGAATATTCCCCTGGCGTCCGACTGGATCCGGAAAGTTTTGCTTAGCAGTACACCTGAGCGTTGGTAGGTGGCGTTGTGCGGCTCCACGTCCGTCACTGGCGTCGTGAGCGCCGAGATGACGTCACGGAGACTACTTAGGCGCCACCCATGTGCGCTGACGTGAGTTCTTTATTTTTCCGTGCCGAAAGCGCAAATCCTGATTGAGCACGTACCTCAGTCATTTTTTTACTACTTTTTGTCTCCTTTTCTTGTTTCTTAGTGCACGTAGGGATGCCATGTTTTAAGTCTTGTGGGTCGTGCCGCCGTAACATGTCAGTGGCGGACCCCCACAATGTGCGCCTCTACTGCCTGGAGACCAACCATGACTCTCGGGACTGTCGAGCCATGGCCCCGAAGGCCTTGCGGGAGGGGCACCGGAAGTTGCTGGAGGTCCGGCACTCCTCTCACCGTCGCTCCGGGTTTAGGGGCTGTTCGTGGGACCGCTCGCAGGACTGGAGCCGTCGCTCTTCAGGATCCAAGACTTCGCATTCAGATTCCGGTAAGTGACACCATAAAAAGAAGTCGAAGAAGCATGTTTGCTCTCCAACGTTGCTCCCCCGGAGATGGACGAGGGGGACAGGAGCTCCGCCCCTGCGGTTCCTCTGGAGCCGGGGAGTCCCGTGGTCTACCCGCTATACCCGGGTCCGTTGGCGACTCCCGAACAGATGCAAGAGTTTCTTGCTGCCATGGACCGCCTCTTTAGGTCCCGGGCTCCTGCTAGCACGTCTTCGGGTCCTGCGGTCCCGTGTCCAGATCCTGTTGGCCCGGAGCCACAGGATCCTGTGCCTCCGGCCCCGGCGCCACAAGGTGCAGTGCCACTGGCTCCGGCCCCCGGCGCCGCCCTTGCCTCCGGCGCCACCCTTGGCTCCGCCACAGGCGCCGCCCTGGATGCCGTTTATCCCACCCCTGCCCCGGTTCCCGGACCATTTCGTTACGGCCTAGGACCCGAATTGGGATTCAGCTCTGGCTCGACCCGACAGGCTCCGTTTTCGCCCCCGCTCTGGCTCCGACCTTGCAGCCGTAGCCAGCTCTCTTTACTCCGGAGCCGGACGAGGACTGGGACGGCTCCGAGGACCCCCTTGCCCGGCAGTGTGACTCCGAGCAGGATTGGGTGGATGACGTTCAAGATGCAGGCAAGCTTGATGTGTCTTCTGACCCGGAGTTTGCCTCTCTTCCACCTACTATGGAGTAGGGCACTTCCTACACCATGGTGCTGCGTTGGGCTGCGGAGGCTCTCCATCTCGACCTCCCTACGATGGCCCTTAAGACCAACCTCCTTACGGAGGTGCTCCAGACAGCGTCCACGTTGTCGGAGCCGTTGCTCACTTTCAATGAGGCACTCGCTGAAGTCCTCTTGGGCACTTGGTTGCGACTGGCCTCGGGGCTCCGGTGGATAAAAACGTCGCTAGGCGTAATCGCCCGGTGCCTGGTGATCCCGCCTTCTTGACCACTCATCCCAACACCTGAGAGCCTGGTCATTCAAGCCTCGACGTCGCAGAGTGCCTTTCCCACGACTCCGCTGGATAAGGACTCTAAAAGGCTAGACCAATTTGGCAAGAGGTTTTTCTCCTCAGCCAGCTTGGGGTTGTGGTCAGTTAACACCGCCTGCTTATTGGGTCGTTACTCCCACGCAGTGTGGGATTCGGTAGCTGAGGTCTTGCCTCAGTGTTCTGAGGAGGTCCAGGCTGTCCTTTCCCAAGTGATTGCGGAGGGCAAGGATGCGGCGAAGTTTGCCATCAGGTGTGGTTTGGACGCCGCTGATTCGTTGGTCAGGGCAATTTCCACAACTGTGGCGTTGCGGTGCCACACCTGGTTGTGTTCCACTGGGTTCTCACCTGATGTCCAGAGTTCCCTCATGGACATGCCCTTTGATGGCTCCCGCCTCTTTGGCGATAAGGCTGACAATGCCCTAGAGCGCTTTAAAGACTCTCGGGCCACGGCCAAGACTTTAAGTCTTTGAACAAAGAACCCTGCCATGCCTGAGTTTCGTTCCTTTTGTGAGCAGGGGAACCCAGGCACGCTCTTCCAGCAAGCCTGTGCAGAACCAGCCTCAGCGCGGCCGTGGATTCTGCAGGGGCGGGTCTGGTAACCATCGCGTGGGTCAGTCCACTTCCACCCCTGCTGCTTCTGCCTCTAAGCTGAGCTTCAGGGAGCACCCCACGCTGATGAGTAGCAGGATCCGCCACCACCTCCACCACTGGCACGGAATTACATCAGACAAGTGGGTGCTGCAAGGTTACGCACTCCCCTTTTTGTCCTCCCCTCTGGCCATGCCGCCTTGGTATCACCGCATGTCGGGGGATCATTTGACTCTTCTCAGTCAGGAAGTCTCTGGAGAGACAATGGCGTAAAAACTACGCACCTGAGAAGAAGGCTATATATACTAAAGTAAGAAATATCTATCTCACTTTTTGTATAAAAACAAAAGCCTTGTATATCTCCAAAACCATCACAAAAGCGACCAACCGATCAAAAACCTTGTTTAATATGGTCAAGGAATTAGCAGGCTCCCAAACAGTTGCCACTCCTCGATCTCTAAATGAGCAACAGTTCGACAATCTCGCTCAATTTTTTTATAGGGAAAATTGACAGGTTAATTCTGGAAATGAATAGCTCATATCCTGTCATCAATAGCCAAGAAGCAACTGAAAACGTCCCTGCCCCCATCAGCACTTTAGATTGTTGGCCTCCTATTAAAATGGATGACTTTATGATCATTCTCAATAGTATTAGATCAGGATCCTCCATGGATCCAGTTCCAATCAATATCTTAAAACAAATGGAATCTTCCCATCTGGAGGTAGTCCTCGATACCCTCAATACTTCCTTCCTACAATCTACTGTACCCACTCTTTGGAAGCATGCAATGGTGAACCCTTTATTAAAAAAAACCAATGGCCGATCCCGAGGTACTGTCCAACTACAGACCCATCTCTCTCTTACCAGTGTTCTCAAAAATTTTAGAAAGACATGTCCATTCCTTTCTAACACATTTTACAGAAACTAATAATTGCCTCCACTCCTCCCAATCCGGCTTTAGGGCCGGCAACTCCACCGAAACAGCACTTTTAGGAGTTACCAAAAAGATCTGTAAGCTCCTGGATGATGGCCAAACAGTTGCCCTTATCCTATTAGAACTCAGTGCGGCCTTTGATACCATCTTGCACAAAAAGCTGATTAACACCTTGAAAAACACTGGTGTATGTGGTGCAGCACTTGAATGGATTTGTTCTTTTCTGGAAAATCGCACTTTTCAAATTATGTCAGCATCCGCCTGTTCAAAAAGCTTTATTTCACCACATGGAGTACCCCAGGGCTCAATTCTTAGCCCTTTACTTTTTAATCTATATGTTAAACCTTTAGCAGATATAGCTGACAAAGTGGGTCTTACCCTCATGACCTATGCAGATGATTCAAGGGGGCCATCGAGCGTGTTCCCGGTCAGGAAGTAGGGAGTGATTGTTATTCCCACAACTTTTTGGTCCTCATGAAGGACAAGGGGGGGCCTGCGCTCCAATTTGGAACTCCGGGACGTCAATCACTTCCTCTGGAAGGAGAAGTTCAAAATGCTAACTCTGGCTCAGGTCCTGACTGCTATCGACCCTGGAGACTGGATGGTCGCTTATTTTCACATCCCCATCCTGCCGGCCTGCCGGAGTTATCCTCGGTTTATGATGAGCCAGGAGCATTTTCACTTTGCCGTGCTCCCCTTCGGCCTTACCAGTGCCCCTCGGGTCTTCACAAAAGTGATGGCTATGGTCACAGCTCACCTGCGCAGATCCGGGGTGTCAGTCTTCCCCTACCTCGACGACTGCTTGTTGAAGGCGGGCTCGCCCCAAGCAGTAATCAGCCGCCTCCAGACTACGGCCGATCTCCTGCACTTGCTGGGGTTCTCAATCAACGTGCCGAAGTCGCACCTGTGTCTCTCTCAAAAGCTCCCCTTCATCGGAGCGGTTCTGGATTTGGTGTTGTTTCGGGTTTATCCTCCCGAGCAACGAGTCCGGGGTATTCAGGCTATGATTCCGATCTTTCAGCCTATATTCTGGGTTTCGGTCAGGTTGACCCTTCGGCTTCTGGGCCCTGTTGGCCTTCTGCCACCTGCTGGTGACACATGCCAGATGGCGTGTGCGGGCTCTGCAGTGGGACCTGAAGTTCCAGTGGGCACAGCATCAGGGCAACCTGTCCGATCATGTCCAGATCTCGAAGGACACTGCTCAACAATTGCAGTGATGGCTCACAAATCGAGATTGCGTCAGTGGCAAATCCATCTCCCTTCCCCAACCGGAGCACACGGTGGTGACGGATGCGTCCCTCCTGAGATGGGGGGGTCACTTGGGAGAGGCGGAGATCAGAGGCATCTGCTCTCCAGCGGAGTCCCGTCTCCATATCAACCTTCTGGAGCTGCGGGTGATCCGACTTGCACTGAAGGCATTCCTTCCCTCTGTTCCGGAAAGTGTGGTGCAGGTGTTAACGGACAACACCACTGCCATATGGTATTGCAACAAACAGGGCGGAGTGGGGTCCTGGACCCTGTGTCAGGAGGCTCTGCGCCTCTGGACATGGTTGGAACATCAAGGCATTACCATGGTGGTTCAACACCTGGGAGGTTCTCTGAATGCCATGGTGGACAAACTCAGCCATCGGTGCATGATGGATCACGAATGGCGTCTGAACTCGGACGTGGTGCAAGGTCTCTTTCTGCAGTGGGGAGAGCCCTGGTTAGATCTATTCGCCACCGAAGAGAACGCACAATGTCATCAGTTCTGCACGTTGGAATTTCCAAGGCGGCACTCGCTCAGAGGCGCTTTTTGTCGCGAGTGGAGTTGCGGTCTGTTGTACGCCTTTCCGCCTATACAACTTCTGAAGAAGATCAGGCGCGACCGGGCCCAAGTCATTCTTGTGGCTCCGGACTGGGCTCGGAGAGTATGGTATCCCAAGCTACTCAGTATGAGCATCGATCCCCCGATCCGTCTGCCTCTTCAGGAGGATTTTCTGTCGCAGCAGCAGGGGACGGTCCTCCACCTGAACCTGTCCAGCCTCCACCTCCATGCATGGAGATTGAGCGGGGACAGTTGACTCCTTTCGATCTTCCTCCCGCAGTCTGTGATGTCATTCTGGCAGCCAGACGTCCCTCCATCAAAACGGTATACCCCTGCAGGTGGAACAGGTTTGTGGCATGGTGCACAGCAAAGGCTGTGGATCCCCTTTCTGCCCCTCTTTCTGAGGTTCTTCTGTTCCTTCTGTCTTTGTCCCAGCAGGGCTCCACATCGGGCAGACCATCACTTTGCCTACCTTCTTTCCACCTCCGCTTCCTTTCAGGGAGGAGGAGGGGCTCCACCGTCTGGACCCTAAACATGCGCTCCCCTTCTATCTGCAGCGTACATAACAGTTCGGGGTGGATGATCAGCTCTTTTTTGGCTATGTGGGTGCCAAAAAAGGACAGGCTGTGCACAAGCGGACCATCTCCCGAAGGGTCATTCTGTGCATCAAAGGAGCCTCCTGTGGGGCTGCGTGTCCATTCGACGAGGGCAACTGCAGCCACTACTGCCTTGGGACGCGGGGGTCCCTTGCAGGATATTTGTCAGGCAGCTACATGGGCCTCGCTGCACACGTTTACCAAGCACTAGTGCCTTGACAGTCCGGTCCGGAGAGACGGCTTCTTTGGCTGTGCTGTGCTCCGTGACTTTCTGCTGTAATCCTGTTCGCAGACCCACTACCGGGGTTGGTATTGCTGGGGTATCTCTTCGAAGGTAAGGAATCTATCACTAACGTGTCTCTTTCAAATGCACAAGTTACTACTTGTGTAACGATATATCTGTAAGAGACATTAGTTAGTGATAGATTCCTTACCGCCCCACCCATCCTCCCCGTTCCACGAACTGATTACTAGGGCTAGGGTCATTCCCTTTTAGGGACCTAGTTTTAGGCACCAATGGTCGGTATCTTGCATGGCTCTGCGTTTTGGCGCGGAAAGTCGTGTACAGAACTGATGTCGGCGCACATGGGTGGCCCCTAAGTAGTCTCCGTGATGTCATCTTGGCGCACACGACGCCAGTGACGGACATGGAGCCGCACAACGCCACCTACCGACGCGCAGTGGTACAGCTAAGCAAAACTTTCCAGATCCAGTCTGACGCCTGGGGAATATTCTAAGGTAAGGAGTCTATTCTTAGGTAAGGAATCTATTACTAACTAATGTCTCTTACAGATATATTGTTACACAAGTAGTAACTTGTGCATTAAGAGCCTTACTTAAGAGTCATATTGTATTTCTGAATACTTTTTACTCTTTGTATTTCCTTCACTTTTAGCCATGACTGCCTCCAGCCAGCCCTCGATTACAGAATGCGCGACACACAACCCAGCTCTCTGCGATCCGTCCGCTTTTCCCCAGATGGACTTTATCTGGCTACTGTGGCAGATGACCGGTAAGCAGAGCATTGTGGCTTAACCATCTGTTGCACAGTCAGTATTGTTTAGTTGTGTCTGATTAAATTCAGGAAAAACATTCTTGCACAAGGTCCCAATTCATAACCACACACACACTGTCAGCAAATGAGCTTTTAATTTTACATCTGATTGGTAGATCAACCTAATTCATGCAGTCATGCACCTGACCAGCTAAAATTATTGTTTGTTCCTTTGAATCCAATGATATATGGTAACTAGATATGTCAACATTTCAAGAAGTGTTCCCTAAATCTATGTCGAAACTAAAAATGTGAGAGCATTTTGGTAGAGCCTTTTACCATGCTGCATGAATTTATGTCCTACCATATGCTTCTTGATAAACATTGGATATGCCTTTTGATGAGGGCCACGTTGAGTGTGTTCCGTTATAATGAAGTTTGTAGGTATTCAAGTTGTCAATGCAAGCTAGCACCAGGTGACTTTCATAGTTCCTCCTTCACTCTCCTCATCGCCTTGTAGATTGTTCTATTTATTCTTAACGTTTTGCTTTCTGCTTCTCCCTCGGTCTTATCCTTAAAAGGACCTTTTTTGTACCTTATCTAACTCTACACCCTGGTTCTCTCCTTTTCCATACTTGCAGGACCAAAACCTGCTTCTCAAAGTAGTCATTGCAGAAGTTTCACTGGCATGCACTATGCATATGTGAGAATCCATAATGTGCTCTTTATACGTCGTCGTCATTAGAAGGGCCCTGAAGAACCGGTTGATGTTTATTCAGAGAAAGCGAAGTAATTATATATTGCAAGACATTAACTTGATAAAAAGTGGTTCAAGGATAAATATAAGTGATTGGAACCTGGTTGAAATATGAGTACCTCCTCACCCACAGAAAAAGTATAGTACATATCTAAAGATTTGCCACCTCCCACATGAAGGTCCTTTACTGACCATATACAGCACATGGAGTTGGGTGAAAGAACTAGGTAACATTGCTGTTTTTTTCCCTGGTATCTGGATTATTTTCATTCAATCAATTTGTCCAGATAGTTGTATTCCACCACCCTGGAGCTGAGCTGATTCTATTGTACCCAAGAAACTGTTACAGCCTCTGCTCAATTCTAGCTCTCTGTCACGGTGTGGTGATGCCATTCAAATGTATCTTTCCCTCTGGGCATGTTGACTCAGGCATGTTGTACAAGCACTCAGGCCATGTCCTTGACTAGCACATTATGGGGGACCAAGTATTTTTCGTTTCTTGAACACCTGAGGATTTAATCCAGTTTTCTTCTGCATAGTTTATCCAGTAGTTTCAAGGATGTAAGGTTTACAGTGCAAGTCTTTTTGCTCTCAAGTCTAATTCTAAATCTGCATTTTTGAGCTGTTGAGTGAAGAGCTGCATAGCACTCATTTCTCTCTTCTAGATTGCAATTTGTTAAACTACACCTTTCAGATTTCCAACCCTTCTCATGTTCTGTGGGTTCCTCCAGGGCCCATATTTTCCCCTTGCTAATTTGTTTATATCGAACTGATTAGTCGGTGCTCCTAGACAAAAGAACAGCTGCATCAATGTGCAGACTACCTACAACTCCGTATTAAAGTAACCAACCCATCCCACATCTCAACTGTGAAATCCTACCTTGAAACTCTGATGAAATGGGTGCCCTCTGCTCCCCTGAAACCAAACCCAGCAAAAAATAAATTCTCCTTCTCATCCGCATGGAAACAACTTCTCTTCCCAAAATTTCCTTCTCTAACTTCCACTTCTAATCACTACACTTAAGCATCTCATCCTTGAGATCATTTAACTTCACAATATCATAACCTCTTGATGATACCCCGCTTTCTTCAGCTTTCAAAGGCACTGTCATATTAACTGTTCCTCATAAACAAATTAAACTGTGTATTCTCCACACAGACTTGGGGTCTGCGGTGCTAGCCCGAGTCATCTCACACTCCCAGTAGAGCAATTATGATAGACCTTCACTAGGTACCTCATGAAACCAAAATTAAATTTGAACTAGGCTGTTTTGCACATAACGCAGCGGTACAAAAGGGGGTGGTGATGGACAGAGCATCTGAGCATACCCTGCCAACAACTTATGGCGAACAAAGAGGTCCATCATCCCCTTTTATATCGCTTTGTTCGCCCTAAGTTGGCAGGGTATGCTCAGACGTGAGTCCCTTGCTCACTTTGCCACTGGATTCAAGCTAACCTGGCTGATGGCGGCTGAAATGCCAGAAACCGGTCCCAGGATGCTTGTTTCCGGTCCATGGAAGACATGGCTTTGGCAGTTCAGGCTGGACTGTTCCCATGAGGGTCAGACTGATATGCATATGGCCATGTCTGAACTGGGGTGGCGGAGTGATCTAAAGAATGGTGATGGATTAAACCCAGATCAGTTGACTGGGGGTGAGTGTTTGATTTGCTCAAGCGCTCCGTCCATCATCCCCTTTTGTATCGCTTTGTTCACCCTAAGTTGGCAGGGTATGCTCAGATGTGAGTCCCTTGCTCAAATTGCCACTGGATTCAAGCTAGCCTGGCTGATGACGGCTGAAATGCCAGAAACCGGTCCCAGGATGCTTGTTTCCGGTTCATTGAAGACTGGGGGTGAGTGTTTGATTTGCTGAAGCGCTCCGTCCATTATCCCCTTTTGTATCGCTTTGCACATAACGCAGAGCATCTCGGCTTTCTTAGCTACGTGAACAACAAACTGTGCGCTTTGTGAGGACAGCTTAACACTAAAGGCAATTTTAGTCTCTTGTTGGAGATCGCGAAAACTAAGAAGCCTAAGCCCTTAAACCCTTATGGGTAAAGCCCCACACATTTGGAACAATTACCTGAGTGCCTTGGACTTCACTCTAATTATTTAGCCTTCTCAAAGAGTAAAGAAACACATAATTTGTCAATGTGTCTTGTAAGCTAAGTCTCAGATTTGATCAGACTTGCAGCTACTTCACTAGCTGCTCTTCTACTGTTGATGCACTCATCCTGTGCCCCATAATTACCTTCTGCATTTGTTGGGTCAGACTGATTTTCATATGGCAATGTCTGAACTGGAGTGGCGGAGTGAGCTAAACAATGATGATGGATTAAACCCAGATCAGTTGACTGGGAGTGAGTGCTTGCAATGTTGAACACTCCGTCAATCATCCCCTTTGGTTTTGCTTTCTTCAGCATTTGTTCCCATCTTCGACAAATGCTCTGTACCACTCTTATCACTTGTGAAGCTCTCCACTGCCCTTGCCGTTAGGTTCACGCTGTGTAAATGTTTTTAATAAAATAATATAAATGATAAAAGGAAGCATAATATAAGTTCTTCAAAGTCTCCATAGCTGCCAGTTCATTCACCTGTGCCTGAGGCCTAGCAAGGAGCTCAGGAATAGATTGATGCCAGTACACACCAAGAGCATACTAGGAGTCTGCTCGTATTGTAGATTCTGTTACTCATTAATGCCAAATTCACATTTACTTATACAGAGGAGTATGTGGTATCCTGCCCATAAAGGTGATGAGTGCAGCCCCCCCAAAAAAAATCCACTGTCCAGATCTGAAATTATGGGCCGGAGACATTGCCTCACTGCTCCACATTCACAGATTCACTGATAAATCATAATTGAAACTGTGAACTGTGTCCTTTTCTGGGAGGAGTAAACACTCTGTTAAGGCACTGATGCATTAAATCAAAGTATTCTAATCGCTAGTAGAGTGCTGCACACCCACACCCTAAAGGAGGGATAGCCTGGGCCCTGCGCTTAGACTTGCTGTGATTGGCAGCACTAAACTTTCCACATTACCAGTCACCACAAGGCTATGGACCTGAAGCAGAATAGAAACAAATGGAAAACAAGCAATTGCAATGCAATAGGTCTCGCATTAATTAAGTTTGAGCTATTGGCATTGCTAAATATTGCAACACCAATTGCAACAAAAGTCTATAAATTGTAGGCCAAAAAAATGTGTATTTATTTTTGTAGCAATGGTGGCATGCTGCGCTTTAGATGAATATGTTTAAAAGTAAAGTGCACCATACTGCGATTGCTACAATATGTGGATGCGTTAACAATTGATGTGTGCACTGATGGCTGGTGGTGTTTGTGCCCGGTGAAAGCGTGCACTGACAGCTGATGGTGTCTGTGCCTGGTGAAAGTGTGCACTGACGGTGTCGTTGTGTGTGTGGTTGTGTGTGTGGTTTTGATCACATTGATCCGGATACCTGTGGCATGCAGGCAGGAGGTAAGCAAGCGGTTGCCGCACAGGAGGGTCAGCAGGTCCTGTTTGACAAGAAGGGTCAGCAGCTAGAGGGCGATGGTGAGCAGCCAGGAGAGCATAGCCTGGAAGAGAGACGAGGTGGATGACACTCTCGTACTTCTTACAGGAGATGATGATCTAGAGGGTAGCCCCACAGAGTAATTGCATCACGCACAGAACTGCCTGTGAGGGCAGGTGTTATGCAGGAGGTGGGTGTGCTGGAAGGAACATAGCAAGACCTCTGGGGCCTGGCAGAAGAGACAGCTGCCCATCAAAATGCCTCTGAGAAGAGAGAATGCCCAGCAAAGACCTTCTGAGCAAATCGTGATGTACAAAAAAAAAAGCATACAAGATGAGAGAGCTGCCCAACAAAACCAATTCTGGAGAAGGGGCGAGTTGCCTCTGGAAACGATCATGGCAGAGAAGAGACTTATGTCGTCACCAAACTTCAGGGTGAACACAGATGTCCAGCCAGCCTCCTGTGAGAAGGAAGCTGCCCCAGTGAACACTCCCTGCGACAGATAACCCCCTGCCCCCCCCCCCCCACTCCCCAAGCAGGCTTTGTGGAGAAGAGAGACACCCTGGACGGGTGCTCAGGTAGCTGAGTGCTAAAAAAGCAACAAGAAGGAGGTGGGGGCACCAGAAGATGGGGTGGGGAGAGAAATATAACTACCACAGCACAAGAATCAGATGGGCACTAATTAAGTTGAATCAATCTGCGTTTGGTCCAAGCTCCACAGAAAGGAAAGGAAGCATGCTTGGCATGTGCTGGCCAACTAGTAGGTAGCAAAGAAGAGTGACCATGAAGCCAACGAATGGTAAAATGGGCGGGCTCCAAGTCCTTTACTGTAAACAAGATCTCTCGCAAACGAATACGCATGTGCTGTCACAGGCTCGACCTAAAAAGAGTTAATGCGAAGAAGAGTGCAGTGAGTGATAAATATTTTATCCAAGAAAAAAAATATGAAGTTTGTTGTGCTTGCAGATCTAGAAGCAGAAATAGGGTAGCGTTTTTCAATTACCAATTTTCGATTCTGCGTTTAATTTTAATGTGTTCTTTATGCCTTAGTAATTTTATCTACTGCGTTTGTGTATATACAGTGTTCATTTGCTGTGTATCTTTCTTATAACCCTTCGCTGTTTATCCTAAACACGGAAGGCACACTATGTTCTGTCTTATTTGGTGCTGTCAAGAGTTTTCTTCTGTATATGTGTACCTTGTACAGGCTTCTTACATCAAAGTGTACTAACATAGGAACTTCCATACAATCCTAGGAGCAGAAACAGGGTTCCCTAATGCAAAAAAACGCCCTATACCCTTACCCACAGCTTTGTAAGGTACACTCCCTGCGAGTACTCTTTCCTACACCTACCTTTGTGAAATAGGGTTTGACAAACTCTCCACTCGGCGCTTCACTCCAGGTCTTGCCGACGCCCTCAGGTGTGCTGCGAGAGGCGAGTTTCTGCAGGGCCGCCTGCTTATTCCGCTGAATTCGGCCGAGCTGCTCGGGGCTCAGCGGTGGGGACACCACATCAAGGACCTAGTCATCCTCGTGACCCGCCGATCTGAACCTCTTCACCGGGGTGATCTGTGAATCACGAACACAAAAGGGGCAGCTCAGAAGCGGGTGACAATCAGAGATCAGGGAAGGAAGGAAGGATGGCGACAGCGGCCCCGAAAGAATGAGGGCAGCATGCCGGTAAGGAGCATGGCTATGTTATAGGGATCCACAGGCTAAAGCAAAGCTCCAAAGACAGCCGAGGTCCGCCTGCTTTGCGATGAAATCTCTAGATTGTATCAAAGACAATGATTATATATGTTATCACTGTAGCTTAGAAAATCATATGCATGTTCTTAGGACTGCAGTGTTTCTCCTCGTTTCAAGCACCCCAATTAAACAGATGATAAACTGGACGGAAAATAATGATTCTGTCAAAGACATGGCATTCCTGAACATCACTGTAAAAACGCGAACGATTATTGTGGACAGGTAAATATGATTCTGCCCTTAAAATGTTTATCAACTTAGTACCCACCCCACACAAAATGATTTAAGAAAAGGCTAGAAGTACATCACCCACTTTAGGGACAGCCCGGGGGCGGGGAGGTGCCGAACAAAAACACGGGTAAAGAAACAATGGACATGAACGCAAAAGATGCATATTAACTTATAACACTACATATCAACTGCCGCTGTGTAAAAGAGCAGATCTGAAAGAGACACGTTAGTATTAGATTCCTTACCTTAGAATATCCCCCGGCGTCAGACTGGATCCGGAAATGTTTTGCGTAGCAGTACCCTTGCGCGTCGGTAGGCGTCGTCTGCGGCTCCGCGTCCGTCGTGGGCGCCGTGATGACGTCGTCGGAGTACTTAGATGCCGCCTCCGCGTGCTGACGGCAGTTCTTCTTTTTTCCGCGCCAGCAGCGCAGATCCGGAAAAAGTGGTACCTTAGTCACTTTTTGACTAAATCTTTTTGATCTCATTTTTCGAGTCTTCGACTCCGATTCGGTGCCGGTACGGATGCCTGGTTTCAAGCCCTGTGAGGATTGCGACTGATGTCTGTAACGGACCCTCACCGTCGGTGTCTCCACTGTCTCGGCGTCGACCACGACAACAAGGCCTGTTCCGGCTGCCGGGCGACCGACTGATGTCGGTAACGGACCCTCACCGTCGGTGTCTCCACTGTCTCGGCGTCGACCACGACGACAAGGCCTGTTCCGACTGCCGGGCCCTCACTTCGAAAGCTAGACGGGAGCGGTCCCGTAATCGACTCGAACTCCGGCAGTCGGCCCCGCGCCATGAGAGGTCCCGGTCCGGACTGAGGTTGAGGGACCCGTCGCGGGAGCGGAGCCATCATAGCTCCGGGAGTCGACATCACTCCTCAGGCTCGAAGTCGTCAGGTAAGCACAAGAAGTCGAAGAGATGTCATTGCTCTTCCGACTCCCCCCCCCGCCCCCGCGGCCGGGGGTTTGGGTGGCACCGCCCATGCGGCTCCGTCGGAGTCGCAGGCGCCGCGTTCGGCTTCATACCCTTCGGTCCCTGGGCCTAACGCGACGCCAGAGGAGATCGAGCGGTTCGTCATGGCCATGAGGTCCCTCTCTCCTCCGACGGGCTCTGCGGCGCCTCCGGGCCCAGCGGACCCGCCTGGGGGGCCTAGCGGGTCGGGGGCTTCGGTCCTGACGCCGTCGGGTGCTTCGGCTCCGACGCCTACGGGCGCCTTCGGGCCCGGCGCCGCAAGGTCCCACTGGATCTGGTTCCGGATCCGGGTCGCCGCTGGTGGACCTGACGACCTTCCCGGCGCCGACCCCCCAGGTGTCACCCCCGACGCCGCCCTCGAGCGGCGCCGTCCCTGATGCCTCCCTCGACCAGGTTGCGGCGCCGCTTCAGACGCCGTTCGGAGAGTTTACTTTCCATGAGCCGGCCCCATCATTTTTTGACCCTGACTATCAGGAGATGGGTGATGAGGAGTATTGGGAGGGGTCTGAGGACCCTCTGACACGTGAATGTCAGTCCCAGGAGGACTGGACAGGTGAACTTGGGGATGCCAGTGGTCTGGACACTTCGCCCGACACTGGCTTTGTCTCACCACCTACCGTGGCTACGGAGGAGGGGGCAACCTACAGTGTGGTGTTGATGAGGGCAGCCAAGGCCTTGGGCCTTGAGCTCCCCGTCGCGGCCGTGAGGACTAACCTCCTCACAGAGGTCCTTAAGCCGCAGTCATGCTCGGCCGAGCCTCTGCTGCTGTTTAATGAGGCCTTATCCGACGTTCTTTTGGGCACTTGGTCCAAGCCCGCTACGGGTTGGCCCGTAGATAGGAACGTGGCCAGACGCCACCGCCCGGCCCCGGGCGACCCATGTTTCTGTCCACCCACCCCACCCCAGAGAGCCTGGTTACCCAGGCCTCCAATTCCCAGACCGCGTTCCCGTCGGCTCCGCCGGACAGGGAATCCAAGAGGTATGAGCAGTATGGTAAAAAGATCTTCTCATCCCTTAGTCTGGGACTGCGGTCTTCCAACACTGCATGCCTCTTGGGCCGCTACACCCACTCTCTGTGGGATACGGTTGCGGAAGTGCTGCCAGAGTGTCCGTTGTGTGGTTCTAAAAATTCTGAACTTGTGAATAAAACTTCGTCGTAGCATGACGATTTCTATATCAAAAGAGCGAAAATGGCTAGTACACTATGTACAAGCATTTTCGTCATATTCCAGTGATGATTTCACCTCGAAATCGTCATTTTCGTCTTGAACCCTTGGCTTCCATTTTGTGTACGGCAGCCATTTTGTGAGTTGCCCTTTACATAGGCTCATGATCCAGCTAAATTCAATTTAAAAGGACACGTACACCTTAATTGACTTTTCTCTGACCTGGGCAGGTTGAAACCATTGCCCCAGGCCGAACC
Source organism: Lissotriton helveticus (assembly GCF_964261635.1). NCBI lineage: Eukaryota > Metazoa > Chordata > Amphibia > Caudata > Salamandridae > Lissotriton > Lissotriton helveticus. Next base: position 885,967,196 of record NC_136072.1, read on the forward strand.
TGTTTGGTCAGTTCCTCTCCCAGTGGCCGAATGAGATAGCATCAAGGCACAACAGGCCATAAACCCATTTCATCGCACACACCCTGCCGAATTTTGCTCACACCTGTCCCTGCTCTTTTCTCTCACTTGCTTTATGATGGGGAGGTGCCCATTTTTATTGGGGGTCCACCGATATCTGATGAAATGTTGGGCCTTGCCGGGTGATTTGTTGTGGGCTGGACGAACTGAAATATGGACATGTCATCATGACTGTGCTTTTCCTTTGTAACGAAAAAATTTGAATAGTGTACTGTAAATTCGAAGAATGTTTGCCTAAAGCACAATATTTTGTATAAAAAGAGAAGCCTGACTTTGTAAGTTTGAGCAGTCTCCTGAGAATATACATCCCGTGTGTTGTACTTCTAGGACGCTTGTTTCTTGGTTGCAGCCAATAAAATCGATCCTTGGCTTCACCTAGAAGACTCTGAGTTTCTGTGGTCTGAATCAGGAAAGTACCCGAGGTCTTTGGGTGTACCCTGGCACCGCTGGGTTACCGGTTCGGTACCGGTTCTGAAAAACCCAGTACCTCAGTTGGCGCCCAACGTTTGGGGCGATACCAGCGGTACCAGTCCAGCCAGAGGTTCGTGAGGAGCTTCGTGTGAAAATTCTGGAGGACGGCCAACCACTTCATCGGCCCCTGCATGTCGACGTGGTCCGAAGGTCTTTGCTGCGAGGTTCCCCGCTTCCCGACGGCTACAAAGGACTGCTGCCCTGGCTATCGCCCTGATTTGGACCCTTGAAGTTTGGTAGAGCGAAACGATAAGACGAGTCTTCTGGTGATGTCATCGATATCTCAGTTAAGTATAAGTGGAGCGTCTCCCAGTCCTTAGTTGGTTTTAATTTGGAACTTGCAAGTGCCAAAGCCAAAGGACTCGTGTATTCACGAGAAATATCGTAATCGATAATCCTTTGAAGTTTGAAGCTAGACTAGAGAGCGAAGATGCGCCGTCTTAGCAGACTTGGAAATTTGTTTTGTCTTATTTGTAATAATAGGGACTCCCGATTGGAGGACTCATGTCCGGTTCCTCCGGTTGGAACTCCAACGTATGAGTTATATGTGAAACATGGAGTAGGCCCCATCACATACAATGAAGTGTGGATCAAATACACCAGAAAAGATGGTGTTTTAAAATGGCCCCAATATGGTAGCTTTGATACAGAAATCTTAGATAACCTCGAAGTTAAACTTTTCAAAAAGAAAGCCCGGCCGGCGATGTTTGACTCTTTCCGCCTACGCCGTAAGGAAGCCAAACAGAAGGAAGTTAAATTAGCAAAGAAAAATAAGAGAGAAGGGGGAATTTCGATAATGCAAGCTGCTATGCAGTTTAAAGACAATGAAGAAGAACAGATGAGTGAGCAGTTGCACAGGCAACGTAAAATGGTAATAGATAAATGCTATCCAGTTTTGCCACCTCCTCAGCAAGATGCAGCAAAAGGGCTTGAAAAAGATCCCTTAATGTCGCATTTATTAAGTTCGCCACCCCCTATGCGCAAAATGCCACGGCACCTCTGCAACCTTTAGTTGTGCAACCTGTGCCTCCTGTTCCTCCACAGCACCCACCAGCTGTTCTTCAGCTGGCTCCTGTTCCTTTGGTGCAGCCTCCTCAAGGCCCACCGATCACATCTGCTTCACCTGTGCTTTCTACGACTTTGCCTAGTGCACCTTCTATTTCTCCTAATGATCCCTCTGCTATTGCCTCTGCCCGTGCCTTATCTCACCCTGTTTTTGCACCCGTTCTTCCGTCAGTTTCTTCTTCCGTTCGACAGAGAATGGCCAACACTGTTACTAATCTTTTCTCACCTCTTTTCGGGTCGCCTACTACGACCCCTAACATGGAACGGACACAGTTGCGAAGTCATCTGCCTGACTATCGAGAGAGAGATTTACTGAATCGTTTAGCGCATAAATGGGTTATGGACACTGTAAGGTATGATGTAGAGTCTGTCATGGAAGTCTTCCGTCAATGGGAAGCACCGAAGCAGAGATACGTTTTTGAGCAAATGTGTGTTTTTCTCTGTGAGGATTTGGAAGACGATCTGGAATACAACCCGCCCAAGTTGTGTCGTGTGCGGTTCGAGTTCGCAGAGGGCATGATCGTAGGTCCCGATGTCGAGAGAGTGGTTGAGACATTGTTGTCATTTCGGAGTAAGGGGGGCACTTCTCAATCACTATTTGAGCATGGCACATCCGGTAGGAAAAAGGCGCGACAGTACCCCATGAGAGAGGTTCCCCCACAGTGGAGGGAAGGGGACCTACAAGCTAACCCACCTATTCAGCCTCATTTCCAGCGGGTGTAGGTACATGTCCCATGGAGGCGAGCTGAAGTTTTAGCCCTTAAACAGACATTACCTGATCCCCGTAAAAATCCCGCAGGGTATTACAAAGAGTTGTCACAAACTGCAGGGTCATGTATCATGAATTTAGCCGATATCGATATGTTATTTGGGAATGTTGTTCCACAGCCTTTATGGGGTAAGATTCGTCATACAGATCATGATCAGGAGTTAGGTGACTCATGGGCTAATATTGCTGCTGCAGATGCCCGACAAGTTGGTGGTGCTAAGCCTGAGCCTTTAGTAGCTGAACTTCCTGGTAAAATAATTGATTACATGAAAACGATAATGCCTGCAATACGTGTAAATTGGGATAAGTTGTCTGCATGTAAGCAGAAGAAAGATGAAACGGTCTCAGATTTCTTCACCAGGTTTGAAGAGACGTTTGTCGACCACAGTGGTCAAGATATGAGCACAGAAGGTGGTCAGTGACTGTTCGTCGATAAATTTGTGCACAATCTGCTTCCAGAGTTGTGTAAAAAGTTAAAAGACTCAGAAAGTTCTTGGGCAGTTTCCTCTTCAGCACAGATATTGGCTACTGCACAATATTACGAAAATCGGGACAAAGACAATAAAGATAGAGCAGAAAAGAAAACTAAAGAGTTGAAAACAAAGGTTTTGTTACAGCAAGCATATCCGCCACGTGGTGGTGGTGGCCAGAATAGTGGTGGTCAAAATAATAGTGGTCAGAGTAACTATCAGAATAATTATCAGCAGCCTCAACAGTATCAGAGGAACTCGCACAGAGTCGAGTATACTCAGCCACGTGTTCCTGTAGGCCCCAACCAGTGTTCGTATTGCAAGGAAGAGGGTCATTTTAAGTATAGCTGCCCTATTCTGTTACAGCGCGCGAATGGTGTTTCAAACACAAGAGTTAGAGGTGTTCAGCAAGCGTCTAGAGGTAGAGGACGTGGAAATTTCCCCTAGAACACACAGTCTCTTCCACCTCAAAATTCTATGAATAGGTTCGATCAGCAGAATAACGCATCTGGTAGGACAGCTCAGTACTATGCTGATGATTACTATACAGAAGATGAACATTGGGAAGGTAATGATTGCTAGGACAGCCATAGACAGAGAGGGAGTTGTTTCAGTTCCAGTAGATCAGAGTGGACCTTACGTTGAGGTGATTACATCAGGTGTGTCAGAGCCTTTTCTGTTGGATACTGGTGCTACAAAGAGTTCTATTATGCACTCCAAACTCCCCGGCGCACCTTTGTCTGGCAAAATGAATGTATCAGTAGGTTTTTCTGGCGCCCCAGTTAGAAATCCGATCTCTGACCCTTTGTCCCTTTCTGTTGGACCTTGTGAATTCGAAGCACCCCTTATTCTGACAACAGGTTGTGGTGAAAACTTGCTAGGATTAGATTTACTAAAAAGATTGTATGCGACTTTGTACTGTTCTCCTTCTGGAGTACAACTTACACTGGGTAAAAAAGTGGTTTCTCCAATGTATTTGTCGAGAGACAAACTTCCAACAGAATTGTCATCTCTCCCTAATATTCTTTGGGCTACTGGTCCTAATGATGTAGGTCTTTTAGAAATACCACCATATGTTGTAACATTGAAATCCAATGTTAGAATGCCACGAATTCCCCAATACAAAATTTCTAGTGAAGGTGAAAAAGCTTTGCTAGCGATCGTTTACGATCTAATTGGAAAAGATGTCATTGAAGAGACAAGAGGCAACGTTTGCAATAGCCCTGTTCTGCCTGTTTTTAAGCGAACTGACCCTTCCCAGCCACCTGTTTACAGATTTGTGATTGATCTTAGAGAGGTGAATAAAATAGTTGTGCCACAGTTTCCAGTTGTTCCTGACATTACTGCCCTATTGACTATGATTCCAGCTTCTGCCACCTGGTTTTCGGTGATTGACTTGAAGAATGCTTTCTTCAGCATCCTGATTGCTGAGGAGAGTAGGGATATTTTTGGTTTCAGTTTAGGAGGTCGCAGCTTCCGTTTTAAACGAGCTCCACAGGGCTACTGTGAAAGTCCATCAATATATAGTCGAGCTTTAAAAACACAGCTTGATACGATTGTTTTACCTGAAGGTGCTACCCTTATTCAGTATGTGGATGATTTGCTTGTTGCTGCAGATACTGAGGAAATCTGTAAAGAAGCCACGTTGTCATTGTTGCGTCATTTGTGTGATTTGCACCACAAAGTGTCTCTCTCAAAATTGCAATATTGTCGACAAGAAGTGACCTACTTAGGTCATCTCTTATCGAAGGAGGGAAGGAAACTGACCCCAGAAAGAATTCAGGCAATAGCGAAATTGAGTGTGCCAAGAACACAGGGAGAAGTGCGTGCTTTCGTGGGCATTACATCATATTGCAGGCAATGGATACCAAATTTTTCGTTATTAGCCAAACCTTTGGTGGCATTAACGTGTAAAGATACATCCAATCCCATTCCTTGGTCTGAAGAGTGTCAGAAAAGTTTTTCTGAATTGCGCACAGCATTATGTTCGGCTCCTGTGTTGGGTACCCCCAACTACAGTAAGCCCTTTACATTGTATGTCCATGAGAAGGAAGGTTGTGCATTGTCAGTGTTGACTCAGTTGTTTGGGGACAAACAGCGTCCATGTGCATATTTTTCGTCGACTTTGGATCCAGTAGCTAGAGCGTTGCCAAGTTGTTTAAGAGCCACAGCGGCGGCAGCTGTTTCTATTCGACAGTCTGCTGGTCTAGTAATGAACAATACGCTAGTCATGATGGTCCCACATGCTGTAGACACGTTGTTAAACAGAACCAAGACACAGCACTTAACTAGTGCTCGATTGTCAGGTTACGAATTAACATTGTTAGCTAGTCATGTGCACATAAAAAGGTGCAACACTTTAAACCTAGCTACGTTGTTGCCAATTGTAGAGGAATTAGATGCTTCAGAACAGCATGATTGTTTTCTTAGAACAGAAGAAGAAACGAAAGGGAGAATAGATCTTAGGGACACTCCCCTTGCTGAATATGATGGTACATTATGGGTGGATGGTTCATGCTTCAAGCTTCCGAATGGTGACACGACTGCAGCATATGCTGTCACGACTTTGCATACAATTGTTGAAGCTGCACGTATTCCACATAATTCAGCTCAAGCAGCAGAATTGATTGCACTTACAAGAGCATGTGTGTTGTCTAAAGGAATGAAAGTGACCATCTATACCGATAGCCAGTATGCATTTGGTGTGGCTCACAGTTTTGGACGATTGTGGAAAGAACGTGGGTTCCTGACTTCGCATGGAGCTAAGATTCACCATGGTCAGTTGGTGAATTAGCTTCTTGAATCACTGACCATGCCTCTGCAAGTGGCGATTGTGAAATGTAGTGCTCGCAAAAAGGTGACTGATGATGTTGGTAGTGGAAATGCATTTGCTGACGAAATCGCGAAAGAAACTGCAAGGAATGTGATGAGCCGAATGTATGTTGCAGGCCCCGCAAGATGGGTTGGTGATGTTGGAATGTGTGAGGACACGATAGAGAGTGTGAAGTCTATTCAAGCTGAGGCTACAGAGAAAGAGTTGAGCATGTGGAGAGAAAGTACGGGTAGAATGGATACAAATGGTTGCTGGATTGAATTATCAGAGCATCAGAGATGGTTGTTACCCGATGCATATGTGCTTGCAGTGGTTACAATGGCTCATGGAATGGCTCATATCGGCGTGAAAGGGATTTGCAAGTTGTTGGCTCCAGTATGGCAAAATTCAGGAATTCCCAAGTGTGCAGAGAATGTCGTCAAGAAATGCATGGTGTGTCTGAAACACAATCCTCGTAGGGGAACCCCAACTCCAGCTGGTCATGTTGCACCTCCTACGTATCCGTTTGAGGTTTTGCAGCTAGATTTCATCCACATGGAGAGGTGCAATAACTTAAAATACATACTCGTTGTGGTTTGTGCCTTCTCAAGATGGGTAGAAGCATATCCCCTAAAAGACAACACTGCCTTATCCACAGCTAAAGCCCTTGTGAAAGAGTTCTTCCCCAGGTTTGGAATGCCTAGAATGGTCTGGAGTGATAATGGGAGTGAATTTGTGGGTCAAGTGATGAAGAGAGTGTGTGAAGGGCTAGGCATTCAGCAAAAGTTCCACGCTGCAAATCACCCCCAATCAGCTGGATTAGTAGAATGTTATAATGGCACGCTTAAGTTAAAACTGGCCAAAATTCAAGCGAGCACAGGTCTCAAATGGCCTGATGCTCTACCCTTAGCACTCCTATCAACCAGAATGACTGTGCATTCACGAGTGAAACTTAGTCCCTATAAGATTGTCTTTGGCCGCCCGGCCAACATATGGGGAGTGCCAAGGCCCACTAAGTTCAGCGAACTCGAACACCCTGTTTTGCTTGATTATCTGTACGAATTGACGGCTAAATTGCGTGTTTTGCATCAACAGGTTCACGACACCCTGCCTCCGGTCTCTGAGACTCCAGGACATCAGATCGACCCTGGATCCTGGGTGCTGGTCAAGAACTTCCAGCGAACCAAAAACGACCAGCCCAGGTGGACCGGACCGCACCTCGTCCTTCTTTCCACACGATCAGCTGTTCGAGTGGAGGGGAAGGCAAACTGGATCCACGGGATCCATTGCAAACGGATCCCTCTGCCTCTGCCATATGACCAGTGGGTCCAGAAGGGTGTCGCCGACTCAGAAACTGAAACTGTGCCACGTTTTCTGCCCTTCAGTGATGCACAAGTAAAAGGAACACTTACTGAACAAGAGAGCGATAAACTTTTACAACCAGCTGTATCACCGTCAATTCCATTGAACACTACAGAGCCTGAACTCCTGTTTCAGGATCAGACAGTACCCTGGAAAAAGCGCTATAATTTGAGGCCGAGACCTATGGACAAATAAAAAATCTTTTTTCCCTCCAAGTACTATTTTTGAAAGTGTAGCTCTCCCATCTGAGAAACTTGCTTATTTTTGTTTTTCGAACCGCCATCCGGGTTCCGCTGCTAGGGCCGCGATTGCCCAAAGTCTTTGGGGTGCAGCTGACGACGTTAGGTCGGCAGTTCTGTTTGGTCTAAGGGAGTTGCCCTGGACTGACAGAAGCATTCCTTAGCAGAATCAACCTCCCATCGCGGGCAGCACTTTAGAGAGGATGGAGTTTCTCGAGATGGAGAGACCTGCCAAGGAAATGAACTTTAAACACAAGATTTGTAAAATAATGACAAAGAAAAGCTTTTTGATGTTGTGCATTTTCATGTTATTCAGTGTGATGATATTTTTAATAAGTTATGTGTTATTCTCTTTTCGAGTAACATTTGCACCCACTACATCGCCTATACCTCCTCCTTCTACTGTTTCCCCACACTCTTTTCAACCCCTTCCTGAACACGAATCAGCTAGGAGATTAGAGTTTATTAATAACTCCTTGGTGCAAGCGCTGAACAAACACCAACTTGTAATGAACACAACTAACTGTTGGGTGTGTGGTCTTATGCCTCACACAACGGATAAAGGTATCCCTTATCTGGTCCTGCCTTTCAGCCACAATGGTTCTGTGTGGGCATACAGAACAATGTTCATATACGCACATGAAGTCTACCCCCTACGTTCTGTAACAGACAATCCTAAGAATGGTGCTCTAGTTAAGGGTATAGTAGACATGATTAAGGAAGGTATTTCTTATGAGACTATCCCGAGAGATGAGACACTAGTATACATAAGATGGAACGTAACCGGATATGGAGCTACTCTGAGTGAGAAACAGCAAGCTAAGAGATCTTCCCTGATTTGGATTGTTCCCCATCAGGGTCATCTGTGTCTGCAAGGTAATGGCACGAATCCCAGAGCTCAGTTAGGGAAGAGTATCTGCACTAAAACGTATGTTTTTGCAGCCCAGACTTCCCCTTCGTTTTTAGCAGCTAAGGGTACCTATTTCATCTGCCATGATAGAGCCTATACATGGTTGCCCCCTGACTTTTCAGACTCATGTTTTGTTTCGTTCCTGTTGCCTCCCACCTACACAGCAGCGGCAGATTACCACAAGACAAGGATAGTTAGAGGTGCCTTGAGTCAAGAAGACACTGCAGGACAAGAATGTGGGGACTTCGTAAAGGGTTTTCTGCCGTTCTGGGGACCGATGGCTAACAGCAGGAACATAAGGCAATTGACAAGGGTGGTTGAGTCCACCCTAATTGAAACTGCTGGTGCCCTTAGTAACTTGACTGCTGAGCTCCAGTCGGATCGTCTTATGACCCTTCAGAACAGCGTCGCTTTAGATGTCATACTTGCAGACCGAGGTGGGGTATGTAGATTGATCCAATCGAGTTGCTGTGTTTTCATTCCAGATAACGCTCCAACAGTGTACCAGGCCATCTCTAAACTGATTTCCGAATCTATTCATGTGGATAAAGGAGATTGGTCTTTAATGGAATGGTTCTGGGAACTGATATCCGCCTGGGGATGGAAAATTCGGATGGTCATTGGGATGGTCTTAGCCATTCTTTTCCTGTTCTGTCTGTGCGTGCAGTGTGCTCCTGCAATTTGTGGCCTCTGTGCTGCATCATGTGTAATGAAACCTGTATCAAGAGACGAGCTAAGTACTAGAATGATGTTACAGCAACATCTCAATGACTTTAGGAATATAGACCTGGACTCAGATTAGCATGAGATTAGGTTAAATTGCATATGTAAGGGCAAAAGGAGGGTTTGTGGTTCTGAAAATTCTGAACTTGTGAATAAAACTTCGTCGTAGCATTACGATTTCTATATCAAAAGACCGAAAATGGCTAGTACACTATGTACAAGCATTTTCGTCATATTCCAGTGACGATTTCACCTCGAAATCGTCATTTTCGTCTTGAACCCTTGGCTTCCATTTTGTGTACGGCAGCCATTTTGTGAGATGCCCTTTACATAGGCTCATGATACAGCTAAATTCAATTCAAAAGGACATGTACACCTTAATTGACTTTTCTCTGACCTGGGCAGGTTGAAACCATTGCCCCAGGCCGAACCTGTTTGGTCAGTTCCTCTCCCAGTGGCCGAATGAGATAGCATCAAGGCACAACAGGCCATAAACCCATTTCATCGCACACACCCTGCCGAATCTTGCTCACACCTGTCCCTGCTCTTTTCTCTCACTTGCTTTATGATGGGGAGGTGCCCATTTTTATTGGGGGTCCACCGATATCTGATGAAATGTTGGGCCTTGCCGGGTGATTTGTTGTGGGCTGGACGAACTGAAATATGGACATGTCATCATGACTCTGCTTTTCCTTTGTAACGAAAAAATGTGAATAGTGTACTGTAAATTCGAAGAATGTTTGCCTAAAGCACAATATTTTGTATAAAAAGAGAAGCCTGACTTTGTAAGTTTGAGCAGTCTCCTGAGAATATACATCCCGTGTGTTGTACTTCTAGGACGCTTGTTTCTTGGTTGCAGCCAATAAAATCGATCCTTGACTTCACCTAGAAGACTCTGAGTTTCTGTGGTCTGAATCAGGAAAGTACCCGAGGTCTTTGGGTGTACCCTGGCACCGCTGGGTTACCGGTTCGGTACCGGTTCTGAAAAACCCAGTACCCCAGTTGGAGGTACGGCCAAACTCGGCCAAGCCCTTGTGGAGGGCCGGGTTGCAGCCAAATATTCTATCCGGGGTGGGCTGGATACCACCGACTCACTAGGTAGAGCGATGGCAACGACAGTGGCGGTCAGACGTCACGCCTGGTTGAGGTCCGCCAACTTTTCGGCCGATGTCCAAAACACACTGATGGGCATGCCGTTTGATGGCCGTCGCCTTTTTGGCGACAAGGCAGACCATGCGCTTGAGCGCTTTAAGGACTCCAGGGCTACGGCCAAGTCCTTGGGCCTCTCAGCCCCGCGCCAGCAATCGACTGCCTTTCATTCCTTTCGTGGCCACGGAAGGGGTGTACCCACACGTGCTGCCAGCCACGCTCCGCAGGGTAATACCCAACGCGGTGGCGGCCTTGGAAACCGCCATGGTGGCGGTCGGGGACAACGGCGAGGTCAGTCCACACCTTCCCCCGCAGCATCCGCCTCAAACCCCTCCTAGTCCGTGCTTTCAGGCCCATGTGACGCCAGTGGGGGGCAGGGTTCGCCATCACCTCCTCCACTGGCGCACGGTCACATCGGACAGGTGGGTGCTGCAGATCGTCCGAAGGGGCTACTCCCTCCCCTTCGAGGCGACTCCTCCAGCCATGCCACCGCAGAACCACCGTGTGTCGGGGGATCATTTGCGACTTCTGCAGGAGGAAGTTACGGCCCTCTTGGCCAAGGGGGCCATCGAGCGCGTTCCTGGGCCAGAAGTAGGGTGTGGTTGCTACTCCCACTACTTTCTGGTACCCAAGAAGGGCAAAGGGGGCCTACGCCCTATCTTGGACCTACGGAACGTCAACGGCTTCCTCCGGAAGGAGAAGTTCAAAATGCTGACACTGGCTCAGGTCTTAGCTGCCCTGGACCCAGGAGACTGGATGGTGGCGTTGGACTTGCAGGACGCTTATTTCCACTTCCCCGTCCTGCCGGCCCACCGGCGCTACCTGCGGTTCACGGTTGGCCACGAGCACTTTCAGTATACCGTGCTCCCCTTCGGCCTTACCACCGCCCCACGGGTGTTCAGAAAGGTGATGGCAGTGGTCGCAGCTCATCTGCGCAGGTTAGGGGTTTCAGTCTTCCCCTACCTCGACGACTGGTTGTTGAAGGCGGGCTCGTCCCAGACAGTCGCCAGCCACCTCCAGACTACGGCAGATCTCCTGCACCAGCTGGGGTTCTCCATCAATGTGCCGAAGTCACACCTGTGCCCCTCTCAGAAGCTCCTCTTCATCGGAGCGGTTCTCGACTCGGGGCGGTTACGGGTTTATCCACCCGAACAGCGGGTCCGGGATATTCAGGCTCTGATTCCCATCTTTCAGCCGTTATCCCGGGTCTCGGTCAGGTTGACGCTGCGGCTTCTGGGGCTGATGGCCTCCTGCATCCTACTGGTGCATCATACCAGGTGCCAGGTGCCGGATGCGGGCTCTGCAGTGGGACCTGAAGTTTCAGTGGGCCCAGCATCAGGGCAACCACGTCCTGATCTCGGAGGGCACTGCGAGACAGCTGCAGTGGTGGCTCTTGGACCGCGATTGGGTCAGCGGCAGATCCCTCTCTCTTCCCCAAACGGAGCACGTAGTTGTGACTGACGCGTCCCTCCAGGGCTGCGGAGGCCACATGGGAGAGGCGGACATCAGAGGCCTCTGGTCTCTGGCGGAGGCCCGGCTCCACATCAACCTGTTGGAGTCACGGGCGATTCGTCTAGCACTGAAGGCATTCCTCCCCTCTGTCCGGGGGAGTGTAGTGCAGGTGTTCACGGACAACACCACCGCCATGTGGTACTGCAACAAACAGGGCGGGGTGGGGTCGTGGACCCTTTGCCGGAGGCTCTGCGCCTCTAGCAATGGCTGGAACGCCAGGTCGTGACCCTGGTGGCTCAACACCTGGCAGGATCGCTGAACGCCAGGGCGGACGAGCTCAGCCGTCGGTGCATGATGGATCACGAATTGCGTCTGAACTCGGAAGTGGCGCAAGGCCTCTTTCAGCATTGGGGAGAGCCTTGGTTAGATCTATTCGCCACCGAAGAGAACGCGCAATGTCATCAGTTCTGCGCGTTGGAATTTCCAAGGCGACACTTGCTCGGAGACACTTTTCGTCGCGAGTGGAGTTGCGGTCTGTTGTACGTCTTTCCGCCTATACCACTTCTGCCCAGAGTGCTGAAGAAGATCAAGCGCGACCGGGCCCAAGTCATCCTTGTGGCTCCGGACTGGGCACGAAGGTACTGGTATCCAGAGCTACTAAGTATGTCAGTCGATCCCCCGGTTCGCCTGCCTCTTCAGGAGGACCTTCTGTCGCAGCAACAGGGGACGGTCCTCCACCCGAACCTGTCCAGTCTCCACCTCCATGCTTGAAGATTTAGCGGCGACAGTTGAGGCCATTTGACTTGCCTCCTGAAGTCTGTAACGTCATTCTGGCAGCCAGGCGTCCCTCCACAAAGTCGGTATACGCCTGCAGGTGGAACAGATTTGTGGCATGGTGCACAGCAAAGGCTTTGGATCCTCTCTCTGCCCCTCTTTCTGAGGTTCTTCTCTTCCTTCTTTCTCTTGCCCAGCAGGGCTCTGCTCTGGGCACTATCAAGGGCTACCTTTCTGCCCTTTCAGCCTTTCCAAGGCTGCCTGATCAACCTTCTTTGTTCAAGTCCCCTATTGTAAGTAGATTTTTAAAGGGCATCACACACACATTCCTTCCTGTTCCGTTTGTGATGCCTCAGTGGGACTTGAACCTGGTTCTTACGTTTCTGATGTGCGCTCCCTTTGAGCCACTTCACAACTGTCCTCTCCACCTTCTTACTCTGAAGACTGCTTTCCTGGTTGCCATCACCTCTGCCAGGAGAGTGAGTGAGCTCCAGGCCCTTTTTTGTACTCCACCTTTCCTTTCTGTCCATCTGGACAAAGTGGTCTTGCGTACTAAGCCATCTTTCCTGCCCAAGGTTGTCACAGCCTTCCACATCGGGCAGTCCATCACCTTGCCAACCTTCTTCCCGCCACCGCATCCCTCTAAAGAGGAAGAGCGGCTCCACCGTCTGGACCCAAAACGTGCGCTTTCATTCTACTTGGATCGCACACGCCAGTTCCGGGTGGATGACCAACTCTTTGTTGGTTACGTGGGCGCTAAGAAGTGGAAAGCGGTGCACAAGAGGACCATCTCCCGGTGGGTCATCTTGTGTATCCAGGCATGTTACTCCTTGGCTAAAAAGGAGCCCCCTGTTGGATTGCGGGCTCATTCCACCCGAGCCACGGCGACTACAACTGCCCTGGGCCGGGGAGTGCCCTTACAAGACATCTGTCAGGCAGCTTCATGGGCATCGCTGCACACGTTTGCAAGACACTACTACCTGGACGGCCAAGTCCGGAGCGATGGCTTCTTTGGCCGTTCTGTCCTCCAGGACTTTCTGGTGTGATTATTGGTTCGCAGACCCACCACCGGGGTTGGTATTGTTGGGGTATCTATTCTAAGGTAAGGAATCTAATACTAACATGTCTCTTTCAGATGCACAAGTTACTACTTGTGTAACGATATATCTGTAAGAGACATTAGTTAGTATTAGATTCCTTACCGACCCACCCATCCTCCCCGTTCTGCGAACCGATATCTAGGGTTAGGGTTACCCCCTTTCAGGGCCCTAGTTTCAATGGCACCAGTGTTGGTTTTTAACATGGCTCAGCGCTTCTGGCGCGGAAAAGCTGTGTCTAAGAACTGACGTCAGCACGCGGAGGCAGCGTCTAAGTACTCCGACGTCATCACGCAGACGACTCCTACCGACGCGCAAGGTTACTGCTACGCAAAACATTTCTGGATCCAGTCTGACGCCTGGGGATATTCTAAGGTAAGGAATCTAATACTAACTAATGTCTCTTACAGATATATCGTTACACAAGTAGTAACTTGTGCTTTTCCCCCGAAACGTGAAAACAAGCTGCCTTTGGTTCACTTTATCCGCCTTTGTATATTGCACACCAAAAGGCGCCAGAAGGTTTAGACCAGCATATTTAGACCTACCGTTTTGCATCCTGACTTTGTTTTAGAATCCTTTAGTTGCAAAATGTTCGCACTCATTCAGGATTTGATCTTGTGCAGAATAAGCTCTCCCTTTACACGGAGATGGAAAATCAAAAAATCTCAAGTATTCTGAGCTAGTTTCTGCATTTCCGTGGTGGAGATTTCCTTATGCAGATCTTCTGCTGGGGATCTCCATTCTTCTGGATATATGGCATTGAGGAATACATGTTTTCAGCCCCATAAGTCAAACCAGGCTTCAGGCCCCAAACAGAGATAAAAGCAATGAAATATTTTGTTAATCGACAAATAAGGGATATTGATGATGCACTTTGCAACAAGAAAGATGTCCCCGAGTCCTGACGACTGTAATCCCCGTGCCTACTGAAAACAAGCTCTCGGCATTGCTGTGGCGGGGGAGCGCATTCCTTTGAAGTCAGATGGGGGGCGGGGGAGCGGATTCCTTTGAAGTCTGATGCCGAGGCTGGCTGCCGATGTGGAGGCGCCCAGCTCACATGAATTGTACCTAATCCGCAGTTTGAGTAGACTTTTCGAAAGCCTTACTAGAATCTCGCCCACAATCTCTACAGGATGGCTTAGACGAGACCTAAAAACGTAGAAAACTGCCATAGCTGCTGGAAGGGTAGTTAGGCTGTGCATGTGTGTACAAACGTGTGCGTGTGTAAGATATCCCTTTCCTCTTTGACAGTGCCCCTCTGGAAGCCCACCTAATCTTGATTTCTATGGCCACCTAATGCATTTGGTGCCATCTTCACCTTCACACTATGGGACAGAGCACAGTTTCTTGCGTGATATGGGGCCTACCCCTACCATAACAGTGGCCTTTATTAACATTTTGTGGGCATCCTTGTCTACCCCAGGCATAATGGTATAAATTCTTGTCCTATTTTTGGCTTCTGCGTATTGTGGGCAATCTCTGTATTGGAGTATATATCCCTGACACAATGTTCCCCATTTTTGCCATACTGAGGACATTTGTGGGGTTAGGGAGTCTGTTTCCTGGCATTATTTTGGCCATTCTTGACATCTGGAGCGTATCCCTGGCATAATTGCATAACTGAGCACACTGTGTCTTATAGTACATGGAAGGCAACATTTGTTTGTGTGGGAATAGTCCATTATGTACTTGATGAAAATGATTAGCAGATGAAGCCCTCAAGAAATCTGACTGGCAAAGATTATATACTAATAGCAGATCAGTGACTAGGAAAATCAGATTAAATTTTTTTGAGTCTGCAGAACTTATTTAACACCTCAAATAGATACAACCTAAAAAACAGACCTGAAATGCAAATCGACCTCAGTCACTTTAATACACATTAGGTGAACATGTGCCTTGATACAGCGATTTTTGGCAGGGGGGTATGTGGCGATTTAAGGATTTGCTATTTGGATTTTTATGCCTAATCTGTTTGTGTTGGATAGTCCTGGTGCCATTAAAGAGAAGGGAGAAGCAGCAAACTAAAGTACATCAAATAGGGTAGCTCTACCGATAAGGATAGCTTTGTGACGGAAACAGTTACTTGCCCTCACACTGAGACAGTGGGAGTTAAATATGGCAAAATGGATAGTGGCGGATTGTGGGGTAAGAAGTATACTGTCTGACCATCAGACCAGTGGACGAGGGATATTGGTATTTAAGGTGGTATTGGCCAAATCAGAACTATTCAGAGATGATAAACCACTTTAGGTTATGTAATTGATCAACTGAAACAGAACTTTTGTAGACCCAGCAGAACTTTTTATGCAGTCAAGCTGAAAGAAAGCATCTGTTTATGCTGTCTTGGATAACTTGAAAATGTGCAAGTGTCTGTACTGATGTAATAATTTGAGAGAAGAGCGTTGAAATGAAGCACCCAAATGCTTAATGTTTAGTGATGTAAGCGGTATGTAGCATAGCTGCCAAGGTTTCAGATTGCCATGTGGGACAGTTTTATAATTTCAATAAAATGGAGTGATTTTTCAACGACTATGAGTGACACTTTCTCGCGAGCAAAAATTATGCAATGAAGACAGGGGAACTTATAAATATCAGAAATTACAGCCATTTGAGCAACAAGAAACTCCAAGAACTTCTTGAAACTGCTGCAGAGCACCAGAAATGGAAGGACACTAACCCTAGTGCTCCCCCCTGTAACCTGACTGTACTGTAAACTAATGCATAACCATGATATTAAACAAGTTTTTTTATTAGCAGTACTTTATTAAGTTCTGTGTACATATGCTGCCACATGCACAGTTAAATACACAACTACTGGATGCAACAGATAGAGCAGAGAGCCCTATTGGCAAAACACGCACCGGCACCCTGTAGTCTGAAGATAATACCCTCAAGTGATTAGTACTGGTACCCCAAGAAGGATGACAAGACAGAGCAGCCCTGCAGCCTGTGCTGAGATTATTACTGTGAGACTGTCTGAATTTGAAATGAAATCTCAGATCTTACAGATCACGTAAACCTCAAGGATGATGAGACAGACCAACCCTGCGCCTGCAGATTTTCCTGTGTCTCAATTAACAGATCTCAGCTCATCTGCAATATGTGGTGGCGCGCTCCGCGCTGTGAAGTAAGTTGCAACTGTGATCCTCATGAGAGCGGACAGGGGGCCTCTGAGGAATCACGTGAGTCATAACGGACCCCCTCCCCCGCCCTACCCAACAGTGCCGAGAGAGCCCTAAAACTGTCACGCACTGACCGGTAGTCTGTGATAAACCCTGTTAGTACTGTGGAGCCCAGTGATGAGGATGGTGAGACAGAGCAGCCCTGCCTGCAGATCATGCTGTGGTGTGTCGAATTAATTTTTCTTATCAGACTCTGAGACTACAAAAAGGGTATCAGGGCATGCGCTATCTACTGTTTCTGAGGAACAGACCCCACTGGTTGAAACAGGGCAGTGGACCAAATCGCCGCTAGTATTAATCAGTAATTACTCTTCTCTTCCCTGTGTTAGTGGTATAAGTTGCAGCCTATACTGTCCTTATTCAGTGCACTACATCACTTGTGGCAGACCGGGGCCTCACCAACACTGTCCTTTGCCCCCGCAGCAGTCACACACAACCCCCAGCTATTGTGCTTCCTTCACTTTAAATCAATCCAGCATCCTCCTGTAATTCTTTCTTATTTCAGGTTCTGGGTCTTGACTGTACATTGCACAGAGGCTTGTAGGCTCTCTGTTGCACGGCGCTGCATACTTTCACTCACCACGCTCCAATCACCTGCCCTGTGGCTGCTTCGCCCCAGCAGCGTATCTACAACCCTGCAGCGTCTTCTGTAGGGAGCCCCGAGCCTGGCTCCCAGGGGCCAACTCATGAAGCAGCGCAACAGAGCCATCCCAGACCAGTGGGCCGCTACTAGTTCCTCCTGCGCCGCAGCAGCACACTGATTCTACACTGCTGTGCCTCTAGACGCCAGGGCAGCAGGCCTGTCTCCTTCGGCCCGGCCTCCCAGACGCGGCCTCGAGCACCTCGGCCTCTGAGCACCCAAAGACTGCTCAGACGTCCGTCGCCGCTGTCGGCCTTCACTGTGCTCAAGCAGCAAGGTGAGCCGCCACCCACCCGGAGGCCTGTTGACAGCCAAGGGAGGCTCGCCACTTCAGCCCTTCACCACGTGGATGGCCAGACCATGAGCCCAGCCACTTATCGCAGCCTGATCTCGGTGGGTTGAAGGACATCGCCCCCACCGCCGCACCCCTCTCCCTCTCGCGCGGCGCCACCCCCTATTCAGTGCTAGGCAGCAGATGCTGGATACGGACTCGGAGATCACACCACTAGACCAGCAGGTTCTTCTCCACTCAGTATTTTTGACGCTCCGCGGCAACACTGTCAGACACAAGTAATAAACTAAATGTGTAGTCAGTCACTCACGGCATCCTCTGCCAGGAGTGCAGCGCGCTGGCCAAAGTAAGTACTGTAACAACACTTTACTTACTTAATGAACTAGAATGTCTCTGCGTTGTCGTCCCGGTCCGTCAGGCGGCCGTGGCATGATCCGCATCGGGACCCACACTGCAGCACATTGCATCATGATTCACTCTGCAGCAGTCTTCTTCCAAGACACTGAGTGCACACTCACTGACTTGTCCCCCGCCCGGCCTCACAAGTTTGCGCTCGCTATCAGCGAATGCCTCTGATGGCAGTGTCCACAGTGCTATTGGGGCGCTGCACTCGGCACCGCAGACAGACTCACATTGAGTCCCCCGCCGCTTCTGACCCACCTTACCTCACCTCAGTTCCTCTTCCTCTGGATATGAGGAGGCACTAGTTCAGTCACATATTATCCCGGGTCCCCCATGGTGTGCACAGCCAGTAGCAACCACTGAGTGCAGGCCCCGTCCCGGATTCTAATTAGTGTCAAACCCTCGTAGCGCCACATGAAATATACAGCCAGGCACGACAGAAGACTGCTGATCTGGGCAGAACAATTTGTAACATTGTAGCAGTCACTCTCAGCCGCTCAAGCTGACAGTAGACAAACTATTAAGTTACTGAAGCAGCAGAACGTCTCGGAGCAGCACTGAGAGCCGGTGCACAGGTGCCGGCAGCGCGCTCTGGCACCCTGCATAGCCAGAGTTTCACAGTGTGGCATTAATGTGTGACAATGCATTTCAGTGCGGTGATGCGGAACACCGCACTGAAATGCGTGAGCGTCACACCTGATGCGTGATACTTGGCTGGCATGATGTAGCACTATATGTAATATGTTGTGATTTACAAACAAAATTAATTTATAAACAAACGAAAATGATTAGTTGATTTCTGGTCATTAAACAGTTATTCACTGAAAAATAATTTCTGGTGAAAATTAGAAGCTTTTGTGTTTGTGAAGTGAGTTTATTTGTCCAAAATGAAAAGTCTGTGCATTTTCATAAATGGACAAACGGATTTATGGGGCAAAACTACTGCATTTGTATAATATTTTTAAAGCTGATGTTTGAGTGATAATTAATGCTGAGTTCAGGAAACCGTTTATTGTTTACTTAGGGGCAGCTGGTGCTTCCTTCTATGACTGTTATTTCATGACTTGTTGTATTATATATATTTCAAAGAGCAGTATCACCCGTGAGGGTATCCTGGCAGTGTGTGCTCCTAGGCCTAATTGGAAAGTCAGGTCTTCAGCTTTTTGCAGAAATCATGTAGAGGAGGAGGTTCTGATGTGCAGTGGGAGGCCATTTCAGGTTTTAGGAGTGATGTAAGAGAACGACGCCCTTCCACCTGAACTTGTTCTGTGTATGCATGTGATGTGTGCGAGCAGGAGTCCGAAGGAGCAGAGGTGTCTAGGTGAGTGGTGGAAGGAGATGCGACTGTTCGGGCAGGTGGGGCCTAAGTTGTTTAGTGCCTTGAGGAGTTTGAAATGAGTGCATTTGTGTATCGGGGCCAGTGGAGCTCCCTGAGATGTGGTGTGATGCTAGTTTTGTGTGGGAGATTGAGGATGGGTCTGGCTGCCAAGTTCTGCATGGTCTGTAGTCTTCTCATTGTTGTTGCTTAGTGGCTCCTGCATAGAGGGTGTTCCTCTAGTCCAACTTGCTGGTGAATAGGGCATGAATGACAGTTGTTCTAGTGTTGGAAACCATTTGAAGATCTTCCTCTGCTTATTCAGGGTGTGGAAGCAGGATGCCAAATTGATGTTCACTTGTGCGGTCATGCCCACTTTGCTGGCGATGATTATTCCAAGGTTCCTGGCGTGGGTGTTGGGTGTGGGTATGAGTTTGGCAGGCCACGAGATGAAGGTCCATGGTGAGGTGTTCTTGCCAAAAATCACTATTTGTGTCTTGTCGATTTTGAACTGGAGATAGTTGCCTCTCATTCAGCTAGCAACTTAAGTTATGCAGGCGGTGACTTGTTTCTTGCGTTGGGGGTCTTATCCAAAAGTGAGAGTCTTAATTGTGCCTCGTTGGCGTAGGAGGCTCTTATGGAGATGTTATATGTTCCTGCATCGCCCATTGTAGTTGTCCCTATGTTGGCTCTATTGTGCACGTTGGAGAACGCATTTTCTCTTGCACACATTGCTATACAAATACGCTTGCTTTTGTGCCACCTTGTGCTTTCACATTGAACCTGCATATGTTTTCATGTTCTGTTCTTTTCCTGGGACTTAGGCTGAACATCATAAACAAGGTCAAATATTAATGCCCCTTGTTCTCGCTGGTCAGGCACTAGCACCTAGACATAACAGAAGAATGCAGCTGCTGTTTATTAGCACACATGCCTTGGCAAATAACTGAGCACAAGAGTTTAAACACACATGTTTGAGTGAAGGTTCTAGAGCAAGATTGCTACGTCAGCTGAGATGTACAATGTCTATCTGTGTATGCTAAGGTACGAGGTCTGCCACTAATCCCAGAGATCTTGATGTATAATCATCTAGCTCCAGTAGAAGGGAGGAGGGTGTAGGATATGTTGTGTTATAACATGACAGGGCATTTATGAGATATGATTTATTGACCATGCTAACGGTGTTTTTTGTATGCATTTGTTTCCTAATTGTGGCACAAATACTGCATTTTAGGACCCAGTAGTTTGAATAAATATTCTAAACCTCCTTTATGTCTCTTTTTTTTTTATTGTGGGCAAGTATGATTGGGAGAATGAAAGGGTGTATCCTGCTACCGCGATCCCTGAGAGGATCGAGAGTGTTGTGCTCTGGGGTGCCCATTCACTTGTTTCTCTGGTAAGGTTAGGAGGACAAGGGAGGCACTATAGCTATTTGGACTCTGGCTCATAGATACTGAGGTGGTATGATGACTCAGTCCCTACATGCCGATGGTCTGTGAGCCCGAGCATAGTTTTGTTCCTTAGCAGAATCCCCGCACCAGAGAGACATTACTGAATCTGATGTGGTACAATTTAACATTATTACTACTCTTCTGAGGGCTGCGCCTATAACACTGGTTTAACTTGTATACTAGCTGAACTTACAAGGTCTCTGTAACCTGAGCAGTAGCACTACTCTGTTATCGTGCAAAGTCTAGCTCTGCTGTCTGTGACCTAAAATTGTGTGCTTAGTGTACATTTTTAGGTCTTTCAATCTGTCTCTCCAAGTAGATTTGTGGTCAAAACATGATTGAGAATCTATCTGAAAGAAAAAACGAAATGAAGTGGAAGGCAAAAGTGAAGAATAATACCATTTACATTTTGAAACATGATAATCAATTTAAAACTGCATGCCCAGATTTGTTACCTGCCTGTAATACCAATATTTTTTAAGGCACTTTGTAGAAATAGTGTACTAATAACATCCACCTTTTGCCACAACAGTTTCAAAGTTTTCTTAGAAACAGTGAACCACCAACATTCTTGATGATGGTCAGACTTGTACAGAAAGTTATGGTGTACACCTCTTGCACAAGTTTCCTCACTCTGCTTTCCTGCCTCCCAGAAGAACGTTTATCCCGAGTTTCAGTAACAAGATTGCTAAGCAACGATGCTGATGTCCCAGCAAATCGCAGCCCTGCTGCCAGAACAATCAGCAATTTTCAGTCAATGCCATGAGGATTGAAATCTACAGACTTCTAGCAGAAAGCCCAGAACAAGGTCACTGATCTGTTCTTCGATGAGTAGAATATGATAGGTTTCCAGGCTTGAGGCTCTCCCTGTTATCACTAAAAGAGAATTTCCTTCTCAGCATTCATTAATGGCTGGGTCTCCTAATGTGTGCTCTGCCCCATGTTACAACTACTTACGCTAGTGGTGTACTCCGCTCAAAACCAACTTAATGAATACCTCCTTGTCCACCAGATCCACCTTTTTATAAAAAGTGAAACAGCTAACCAAGACAGTGGATTGGAGTACTACTGTCTGGCTATCTGATCTCTTTATCACCATATATACACTCGTGTGTGTCTATATATAGATAGTTATTTATATATTATAAGTGGTAAGTCACAACTCTTTGGTTTGGGCAAAACTCCTCCAACGTGAGCCGAGAAAGAAGCAACACGCCAGAGGAAGGTAGCGCCGGGAATGTGATGTACCCCTGCTCCTTCATATTGCGGAGAAATCGTCCCGCAACTACGACGCTGTAGCGCTGATAAAGAACTCTTCAGACAACTGCAGCACAAAATAAACAAAAAAAGACTGCAGTCATACAGCTTCACCACACTGACGTGTGAGGAACCATCTTCTCGTCTTCTGTAAGCCAACTGTACTCATCGGATGCAGTATTGACTTTTCCCACCCTTGGGTGCAACTCGATGCTCCTCATCACCTACTAAGAGCCCTGATGAAGACCTTTATAAAGTTCCCTTCCTGTCAAGATTTTCTCTAAGGTCGAAACGCGTAGGCTCAACTTTGGTGCCAGGAGGAATATATGCCATATGATCCAACCAAACCATTGGGACATATAGTGAGAGATGCATCTCACCATTAGGCATTAAATAACTTTTGGAATATATGACTTTCCCTGGCACGCCACAGGACAATTAACTTTCCCCACTGAGGGACAAACCAATAACATCCCCCTGGGATATCAATATAATCTCCTTTAGATTTACAGTAGGACCCTTGAAATACCATTTGTAAATAAGATACTGTTGATACATGAACTCACCTTTCTTTCTTTTATTTGTGGATTGTTTATATTTGAATTTATTAAGTTTTTCCACCAATTTTGTCACTGTGTTTGTTTCACGTTGTTCAAATTTAATAGCCAGTAAGCTATTTTTGCCAATATCGAATGTATTTTTTGATGTAAGGAGACAATCAAAATTGAGTTGTTCACACCCAATGTGTACCCATTTGAACCTTTTAAAAAATGTGCTAAAAAACAAGACCATTCACTGTCAATAAATAGGACGTGAATAGAAAATAACTTGTGTAATCCATGGTGTCAGAGGCTTTGTTCATTTTACAGATTTGTTACCTGCCTGTAATACCAATATTTTTTAAGGCACTTTGTAGAAATAGTGTACTAATAACATCCACCTTTTGCCACAACAGTTTCAAAGTTTTCTTAGAAACAGTGAACCACCAACATTCTTGATGATGGTCAGACTTGTACAGAAAGTTACGGTGTACACCTCTTGCACAAGTTTCCTCACTCTGCTTTCCTGCCTCCCAGAAGAACGTTTATCCCGAGTTTCAGTAACAAGATTGCTAAGCAACGATGCTGATGTCCCAGCAAATCGCAGCCCTGCTGCCAGAACAATCAGCAATTTTCAGTCAATGCCATGAGGATTGAAATCTACAGACTTCTAGCAGAAAGCCCAGAACAAGGTCACTGATCTGTTCTTCGATGAGTAGAATATGATAGGTTTCCAGGCTTGAGGCTCTCCCTGTTATCACTAAAAGAGAATTTCCTTCTCAGCATTCATTAATGGCTGGGTCTCCTAATGTGTGCTCTGCCCCATGTTACAACTACTTACGCTAGTGGTGTACTCCGCTCAAAACCAACTTAATGAATACCTCCTTGTCCACCAGATCCACCTTTTTATAAAAAGTGAAACAGCTAACCAAGACAGTGGATTGGAGTACTACTGTCTGGCTATCTGATCTCTTTATCACCATATATACACTCGTGTGTGTCTATATATAGATAGTTATTTATATATTATAAGTGGTAAGTCACAACTCTTTGGTTTTCCTGCAATATATTTGATGGTCTTGTTAGCCTCAGCATTGGGCTTTTGTCTAGCGCCGCAGACTAAGACCACTTTAGTTACCATCCTCTTTGACTTCAGATTAAACATGAAGCATCTCTGCTATTTTTTATACAGTGGATCATACCCTCTTGATCCACCTTCTGGATGTGGTATTCCTTCTTTGGGTGGGCTTGGCATAATTTCCCTTTATGGTCGTAGCCCCAGATTTTAGTGATCCCACCATTTAGTTCTAAGCATTTGTCAATCTCGTTTGGGGTTTAGTGGGACTCTGCAAGTAGCTGTTCAATACAATGGGGAAAGAGCAGTTACTGGGGTCTATCATAAGATAATTCTGCTTGCAAGTTAGTTTCCTACGCAGAGAAAACGTGCCTTGTAGGGCCACACTGCGGATCAAGCAGGGAATCATGTATGGGTTCATGTTTCTCACTGACCTGTCTTTACATGAGGGAACTAGAAGAATGCCACCTTTCTGATAACCTAGTGACAAAAATAATCAATAATAAACTAAAATGGAGAAAAAAAACCTGGTCAGTTGTAAATGTATTTCATAGGCATACAAAATTGGGAAACAAAGCTTCACAATGGATCTGCAGTCAATATGTTATGAAATGTACAGTGCACCACAGCCAGTGATGCTGCCTATATTTATTTTACTTACCACATCGAACTTGTAAACCCTTACATATTTGACTTTGTCATACTTGGGACAATATTTTTACAGTTCGGATTTTCGAGTTTTTGAGAGTTGCAATGAAGAATTCAGTACATTTGTTAAAAAAATATATATCAATTTTCCAGTACATCTGGACCGTACTGGGGATTATATATAGTTGTTGTAATACGCATCTTTCTAGGGTTTTGGACAGAAGGGGGAGGTTTGACACAGGTCTAAAGTTATTCAGCTCTGTAATGTCGAGGCCGGGTTTTTTCAGCAAGGGTGTGACTTGTCCCATTTTAGGGCAGTCTGGAATGAGTCCATTTTTCAAGGAGCTATTTATGATCGTGCACCAAAGCGGAGCTAGGCCGCGCTTCAGTTTTTTGGTCAGTAGGGGAGGAATGGGGTCTAGGACATGAGCTGAGGGTTTGGAGGTGGAGATCAGCGTGACTATCTCAGATTCTTGAATGGGGTGGAAGCTTAGCCAGGAATTGGAAGAGGTACAGGGAGAGAAATCAAGCGTCCCGGATGTGATGCTCTTAGTGGGGTGCGTTTTGTTGACGTCCAGTGAGAGTTCGATCTTAGTGATCTTATCATTGAAGAAGTTGGCGCAGAGTTCTTTGGACGCCTGTATAGAGGAAGTCGCGGCCTTGGAGGTTTTTTTTCTGATGATGCTATAGAGCTCCTTGGGTCTATTTTTTACGCTGTCCTGCGCCAAGCGGAAAAAGCTGGATTTCTTGTTTTTGATGTGATTGTTGTACTTCCTACGGGCTGTTTTGAGTTGTTCACGGAGGACGTAGGTAGGGTTATTCCTCCAGCTTCTTTCTTTGGCTCTAAGTTTTCTCCTTTCAGAATTGAGGTCGGAGTTGAACCATGACCTGGATGGAATGGCTTGGCTTTTTTCAGCTTTAGTGGAGCTAGCTGGTCAAGCATGGTCACAAGCTTTGCGTTGTAACGCTCGGTCAGTTTGGTTGTGGAGAGGTGGTCGTTGGTGTAGGGAAGAGGCAAGCTTATCCGTTCTTCAAGGACTACCATGGGAATCTGGGAGAAGTTTCTGATCCATTTGGTGGGGATCTTGCATAGGCGTTTGAGAGAGAGTTTGTTGGTTGATATGAAATAAGATCATGTGGTGGTCTGACCAGTCCTCGGGGAGTATGTGGTTGATGTAATTGCGTTTCCTTGAGCTATGATGGCATCCAGGGTGGCTACTTTGTAGTGCGTCTCCTCCGTGCAGTATTGGGCGGGTTGTTAGTTTCATTCCACTGCAGGTTAAGGTCGCCAATAATTAGATTGTTGGCAGTTCCGAGTGCACCTTGAGCTATCAGGTCAGATAATTGTGTTCCCCGAATGCCGAGGTGTTGCCTGGTGGATGATAGAGAAGGTGGCAGAGCAAAGTTCCATTCTTTTTGGTCTTTATGTTGGTTGAAAGACATTCAAATGTGTTGTACTTGCATGATTCTATTTCCGTGATGACCATGTTTTCTTTATGAATGATAGCCATCCCTCCCCCTCGCTGGTCTTTTCTGTCTTTGTAAATAATGGAAAAACCTGGGGGCACAAGCATGTCTAAGCATGATGAGGAGAGCTCGTTGAGCCAGGTCTCCATGATGAAAGCAATGTCGATGTCCTGCGAGACTTGCCATTCCTTTAGTGATTTAGCAGAAATGTATGGAAAACAAGACCTTAAACAAATCATTGCAAACAGGCATGCAGGGACTGGGTCAGGTGCCAATAAAACCTTGGTGTTACCTGTGGGTAGGTTGTTGTTTATAAGGTAAGTGTTTCTTCCTAGCTACTGAAATACATCCTCAAGCCTATCAGAGTGGGAGGATGGAAATTATAAAGGTGTCCTATACCGTGACTTTTTAAAATTAATTTACAGTCCAGAAACGAGGTAAATATTTCAATCTTTTCCAGAATTAATGTTTGAGTCTCTGCAGAGTCTTTTACATAAAGCAGCTTTAAATCCGTTCATAGTGAAATCACATGGATGCTTGTGCCCAAAAGAATGCCACAATATCCAAAACTGCTTCACATTGTCCTTTGTCGAAGCAAATAGGATAAAAGCAGTAGTAAGATGGCCTAGTTCTTCGTTACACATCTTAGCTAATTATTATCTTCCACTAATTTCCTTTTCAGTTGATTCACTACACAGAAATCTGTTCCATTCTAAAACTTGAGGTTAAAATGTCATCCATTGTAAGGTTTGAAAAAGTTGATATGAAAAAGTTGATCTGAGCCCTGGTATAATACATGATCTGCCTTCAAGAATATACAACATATACGTGAAGCGAAACCCTAACATCTTAGGTTAATGGCTCTGTGTGTCCTAGGTTTAAACCTGGTCCCACTCACTAAAGAGCTGATCGTTGTGTGAATCTGCATTGCCATGGTTTTACAAAGGATCTTAATTTCTAGATTCTTCATTGATGGGAGTTGCATTTCTCCAGTATATTTACCATGAATAGGGTCGCTGATATAGTTCTGCACTTATGTTGTCCTTAGGTCTGCCCTTGTCTTTGGCATACAAGTGCAATTTCTATAATTTGAGTGCTAGTGCATCCTTGTACATCAGGTAGAATTCAGATGGGAATCAATGTCAGTTTGAATTCCCCATTTGCCTTTTGACTCCATTACTTGCTTATCAAACTTTTCTTTCTAGCTCGTATCTCTGTTTTATTTCTAAGTCGGTGACCTTGGCAATCTCAAGTAAGTCGGACATTTGGTGAGGGCCTGGTAAAGGAGTCTACAAGCAGAGGCTTTCATTCTGATTTTTAAACAGTTTATATATTTCTTGATGTCCATTATGTTTCAGGCAGCAAATTTTGAACACTGTGATCTTCTGTCTTGTGGCTTTCCTTTTTTTATATATATATATTTTTATCAAAAGTTTTTCACTTTTTCTTCCAATGATTATACATCATAGCACTGCTTTATACAGTACATCCAAACCATAAAAACATATATACAGTATAAATTAATTGCAATTGAGCGGCATTACAATCTATTAAAATAATATAAACACAATCGGAGAGGGATCGAGCATTCCAACCTGGAGACACTCTTGTTATAATAAGAAAGGAAAAGAGGAGATAAAGATAACTAAGAAAAGAGGCAAAAGAGAGATAAACAAAAACAAATATATACGATAAGCAACAGAGGATTCAGTTATTACAGACAGAGCACCTCCAATCCCTCCTTCCATCTCCTAACAGGATCCCAGATTCTCAAACCAAGCTGCCTCCCTCTCCTGCCTTTCCGTCCATAGATTGATTTTTCCCAATTAAAGGCAGCCAGAAGGTTTGACAACCATAGTTGTAATACCGGAGGTCTTTTATCCAGCCAAACCCTGGCTATACCTAATCTATAGACTGCCATAGCTACAAACATAAATTCCCTCTGGGGGATGTCGGCGTCTGGACTGATCCCCAATAGTATCAAGGTTGGTGTAAGTGCTACTTGAATGCCTATTGATCTATCTAAGAATAACTCCAAATCTCTAATAAGTGTATGCAGTTAAGGGCAAGTAGCAAGTATGTGTACAGTATCTGCTTCTGGGAAATTACATCGTGGATAGCAAGTCCCCGAGGTACCACCCCATTGTGCTATCCTTGCTGGGGTGAAATATAAAGAATATAGTGTTTTGTAGTGCTGTGCCTGCAAAGGGGCTGAACAGAGAATTGTACGACCCAAGTCTAATGACTCCTGAAACCAGTGTATTTCGATACTCAATTTCTCAGCCCATTTAGCGCCATATTTACATAAGTCATCCGGTTTCCCTGCTGCTAAGCTTATATAGTAACTACGGATCGTGCAGTCCCCCCCCCTTTCCCTATTTTGTCTAGAATTTTGTTATTACCAAACCCTGCAGGCCCACCCTGTTTAGTATTCAAAAAGCTCCTGACCTTTAAATATTTAAAAAAAACTCCTGGTGTCTATACCGTATTTGTTTATTAATTCTGTGAACTGTACAACCCCAACCAAGTCCATGATATCCCCGATCTGTACTGTCCCTTTATCAGCCCAGCCTGCCATAGTTGAGTCCGCGAAAATCGCCTCTGGGAAAGATCTATTTCTGTACAACCGCGTGTACCTATTATATCTACCCAGACCAAATTTTTTCAAAACGGCGCTAGCCGTCTTGTGGCTTTCCTATGTAATAACTAGTCTAGTCATCAATTTACCACTATTATACCCAGCCTTACGCTGACATGATGTGTCCTACTGTTTCCTGCTGATAATCAACCTGATACAGAATATGTTTGCGTTCAGCTGCGCTCTTGAGCAGCTCAAACTCGGGAACTGAGTTTCAAGCTTTATAAATGTTTCAAGAGTTATGCATTCGTTCCTTCTTTATACAAACCTGACCATATGAAAAAGCAAAAGGCTGCTAAATTCAATTAACTCCTTTTCACTGGTCTTCCCATTCCCTCCATCCAAAAGTAATTGTCCAGTTCCCTTTTAAGCTAGAACTCTTGGGTGACCAGAGAGAACAGACCAGAAAAGACTCTTTCCACTACTGCTCCTCCGTTTTTAGGTTTTGCCTACGCAATGCGTACGAAGTACGCATGCGCTAGCAAAATCTAATGATATCTCGATATCTCTCTATGTGGGGTCGGGTATCCGCCCCCTCCTCCCATTGGCTAGCTCCATAAATGGAGGCTAGCCATTGGGAGCCGGATCTGTCCGTCAAAGGCCGGACCAGATTCGGGGGCGTTCCCGAGAATTTTTCCCTTTCTGCTCACGTCATGTAGACGTGTTCACTCGGTGGGCGGGGCGTTTTTTCGGGCTCCTCGAGGTTTGTTTAGGCCGGCCGAGGAAGTCCAGGTGAGTCTTCCCTTTCCTGTCCCCCCTCCCGCTGTTGGTTCGTTTCCCGCCCCCCGTCAGTGTGTGGCCGTTCCCGCTCTCCCGTCAGTGTTTGGCCGTTCCCGCCCCCTCCCGCTCTCCCGTGGCCGTTCCCGCTCTCCCGTCAGTGTTTGGCCGTTCCCGCCGCTCTCCCGTGGCCGTTCCCGCCCCCCTCCCGCTCTCCCGTCAGTGTGTGGCCGTTCCCGCTCTCCCGTGGCCGTTCCCGCCCCCCTCCCGCTCTCCCGTCAGTGTGTGGCCGTTCCCGCCCCCCTACCGCTGCCTCGGCTCCCGTTCCCGCCCCCCTACCGGTGCCTCGCTCTCTGTGTCTCCCCGGCCCCGTTCCCGCCCCCCTACCGCTGCCTCGGCCCCGTTCCCGCCCCCCTACCGCTGCCTCGGCTGCCGGAGTTGCAGGAGAGCCCCACTGGCTGAAAGAAGATGCTAGGTTTAGCTTTTTTTCTCGTGTCTTTACTTTTATTGAGCCATGGGGAGGGGTAGGGGGTAGGTGGAGAGGGTAAAGGAAAAAGGAATAAGCCCTTTCAGTGCAATGCAGTTCTCTCGCGCCGGACCGGAAGTTGCTGTGTTTGTTGTTTTTTTCGGGGAGGGGGGCAGGAGGAGGAGGAAGTTGTCCGTGTTTCCCCAGGACTTTGCAGGGCCGAAAAAAGGGAAGGCCCGACCCGGAGAGCCGAGCAGGTTGAAATCCGGTCAATCAGAGCCGGAGAGACTGACAAGGAGCACTGAGGTAGGAGGCTGGAGGAATCCGCGAAGGGGCTGGTGTAGGAGGATAGACAACAGATGAACACAGCTGTACCTGACAGGGAGGAGGGTGCCTCGAATACCTGTCAGGAGCGCGTCAGCACGGGTATCTATAGGTGGCAACGGTGGGGCGAGCGGGCCAAGCTATCTTCTGACAGGTGGGGGTCTGGCATCTGAGCGGGTGGAATGTGGCTTGTTGCCGGACAGACGCTGTTGTTACCAGCATGTAATGGGGAAGCACTATTGTGTCTGACAGAATAGGGAGTCCAGCACTGCAGGGAAATTCCTGCCACCACAGAGAGACATATGGCACCTGTCCAGACAGGAAAGGGTTGTGGATGGTTGCAAACGGCGCGGTGGAGAAGGAAAAATGTTCCTGGTGGAAAGTGTACTGTAACGCAATTGGTCTACCACACGTTTCTAGCCACAGACTTCATGTGATTGGTGTAAGTAATTCAATTATTATTTGCTATGGGTGAAATAATCAAAGCCCTTAGCACAGTGAACCTGCAGATCAGAAAATGATCTGAGAATATTCTCCCCTCACACAGCACATGACTAAAAAAGAAATGATCATGCTAACTGTCAGAGCCATGGGGAGGGGTAGGGGGTAGGTGGAGAGGGTAAAGGAATAAGCCCTTTCAGTGCAATGCAGTTCTCTCCAGTCATCCATCATATCTACGCTATCCATCAAGTCAGCCAACTACATTCGAAAATATGTGCTCTGTCCCTGTTCATTGAGGATATCCATTTTACCCGTCATTACACAGTTACCATTGCTTGTCCGTTTCATAGGGCTCTTGCTTATGAAACCTCTATCAGAAGTAATCTTCTTGGTCCATGTTTATCACTTCTAGAACAAATAGACAGCCACCCCTCTGTTGACGGTAGAAGACACATAATAATATCACTGTCCACCCCATTTCTCTGCTAGCTTGGAATACTCCATGTGCATTTTAATGTGTTTCCTGCAGGAACTCGATTCCTACCCTGTTCTGTTTAAGGAAAGCAAAACAAGTGATGGGTCGACTTCATGAAATAATGTCAGCCACCAGTAATCGTGTGCCCCTG
The DNA here is from genome assembly GCF_964261635.1 of Lissotriton helveticus. Lineage (NCBI taxonomy): Eukaryota > Metazoa > Chordata > Amphibia > Caudata > Salamandridae > Lissotriton > Lissotriton helveticus. Next base: position 885,998,053 of record NC_136072.1, read on the forward strand.
TTGCCTGCGTGTGCCCCTGTTGCCTGCTTGTACCTCCGTGTGCCCCTGTTGCCTGCTTGTGCCTCCGTGTGCCCCTGTTGCCTGCTTGTGCCTCTGTGTGCCCCTGTTGCCTGCTTGTGCCTCTGTGTGCCCCTGTTGCCTGCTTGTGCCTCCGTGTGCCCCTGTTGCCTGCTTGTGCCTCCGTTTTCGTGCCCCTGTTGCCTGCTTGTGCCTCCGTGTGCCCCTGTTGCCTGCTTGTGCCTCCGTGTGCCCCTGTTGCCTGCTTGTGCCTCCGTGTGCCCCTGTTGCCTGCTTGTGCCTCCGTGTGCCCCTGTTGCCTGCTTGTGCCTCCGTGTGCCCCCGTTGCCTGCTTGTGCCTCTGTGTGCCCCTGTTGCCTGCTTGTGCCTCCGTGTGCCCCTGTTGCCTGCTTGTGCCTCCGTGTGCCCCTGTTGCCTGCTTGTGCCTCCGTGTGCCCCTGTTGCCTGCTTGTGCCTCCGTGTGCCCCTGTTGCCTGCTTGTGCTGTGTGGGTGTGTGTGGAGGGCTTTGTGTGGCTGTGTGTGTGGGAAGCTTTGTGTGGCTGTGTGTGTGGAAAGCTTTGTGTGGCTGTGTGTGTAGGAAGCCTTGTGTGGCTGTGTGTGTGGGGGGCTTTGTGTGGCTGTGTGTGTGCGGGGCTCTGTGTGTCTGTGTGGGTGTGTGTGTGGGGGGGGCTCTGTGTGTGTTTGTGTGTGTCATTTGCGAGAGATAAAGCTAGTGGCATTGTAAATGACAATGCCATTTATTTATGTTAAAAAAAACATAAATAAAAATAATGTCAAGAGCAATGCCAATAGCTCTAACTTTAACAAAGGCAAAACCATTGCATTGTAAATGCTTGTTGTTGTTCACCTCAATTCAAGCATGCTAAAGTGGAAGAGATTTGCTCATGATTGCAAGCCAAGGGAATGTGTTGAACTGACTCATTACTCCATTGCACATGGCTGTTATTACAAAACATTGAACAGCATTCTGTTTTTGAATCCCTTTAAGGCATTTATGAAAGGTTTTAAAGAGATTTATCCCAGCATGTATTGTCCCAACACAGTTTAGGAGCCTGAATATTGTACTCTGATGTTACCTTTTGACATCTTACATTGGTGTGACCTCAGAGAGCCACCTTGGATGGTGGTCTTTTTGTGGCCAAATACTTTGTTACTTATTTGTAAATTAGAAGAAACAGACAAATATTAATTAAATTTACACATTCACCATGACAGAATTTCGTATTTTTCATAAATCTGGATACAACACCTGAGCTCTCATTGAATTCATTTACTATCAGAAGAGCCATCCTATACTACATTCGGCACACAAAGCTATTTTCTGTCACAAACTGAGCCTTTGCAGTCTTTACCAGCCTCCCAAAGGGAAGGCCATTTTGAAATCGGAGTTCTGTAGATGTATCCAGGCATAATAGGCACACGCATGGAGGTAGCTTTCTACCACATCACCCTCCCATCCTCTCACACCACCATCCCATCCCCTCACCCCACAAACCCATCATGGCCCCAAGAAAGAGGTCTATACCGTTTTTTTGTAAGACAACTTAACCAAAACCTGCCATTTGCAATGGAGCTTTGTGTCGTTTGCCCACACTTTGAACAAAAAAACATTCATACGGGGACAAACAAGACAGGACTTTGCCCTTTCTCGTCCTTGCCTACCACCACATTAAATTACATGGTGAACTGTTGTACATGTGAATCTGCAACAGTGGCATGCTATAAACAGGCAAAGTTATTTATTGATAACTCTCAAGCTTGTGTTTGAAGCAGATGTACCTGTGGCCCTCCGAACTGCTGTGACTTAGACAATGAGATTATCGAATCCACTAATGTGGACACAGTAAAAGGAGGAATGTTTAATATGTATTCCAAGTACCGATGCATTGCTTGCTTTAGGGCCTCCACCCTGGAAGGTGGGGTTATGCACAGTATTTCAATTTACAAGAGTAACAAGCTGCAAACCTGTGATTACAGCTAAGTAAGTAATGCTTCATTCACCTATAATCGATAATGTGTGATTATTCATAAACCACCACCAAAGCCTAGAAATTACTTATTTTCTATCTGGAAAGTCAGTATTATTTAAGCGATGTTGAACTCTTTAAATGACAGGTTTTGTGGATGTTGTTAATACCTGGTACAATATAACTTTTTTTTAATTCCCTGTGATCTATTTATAATGTGTTTTATTTGCAGATTTCTGAGGATTTGGGCTTTAGATTTGGAAGCTCCCATTGCTTTTGCAACTGTTACCAATGGGTTGTGTTGTACGTTCTACCCAAAGGGTGGAATTATTGCCACAGGGTGAGTACAAATGTTGTGAACCATTGTATTATAGCAGTTCTCTTTCACTGCAGAGATAAACAAATCTATATACAAAGCCTGTTGGCGAACTTGTTTGCTTTTGTATTGGCTTTTTTTCCCTCTTAGATGTTTAGACTTTTCCATCTCCCCTGTGCTGAGCCCTTTTTTGATGTTTGGAGCACCTCACGCTTTGACCTTCCTAACATTTTTTCCCTACAATTAGTATATAGGTCAAATGCACATCCTTTTTTCCCTACATCCTAGGTATTCTAAAGGCTCCAAAACATGAAGTGAAGACATCACATTTCTTGCATGAAAAATCAACCCTTGTTTTGGCATGTGGGTATCTGTGAAATTTGTCCCGGGGCTTGAGAGGCACCTAAGAAAACCTACGAAACCCACAACGTTTTTTTACCCAGAATAACCACCAGACACCAAATCTTTGCTAAAGTGACATTTTCCTTGCATTTCTGTGAGGAAAATGTACGGAAATTGCGTGGATCCACACAGTCCCTACCACCCAGGGTTTCCACACTTCCTCTGATAAAAACAGTACACTACTTGTATGGCTGGGCCCAACACTAACAACAGTAAAGGTTAACAAACACATACTGCAAGTCACACCAGGCAACTTCTCCGGTTGCTCAGTTTAAAAAATGTTTGTAGCTGGCTCACAAATCGCCAAATACTGTAGCTAACTCTATGGGAATTTTGGTATGAAATTTTGTAGGCATTCATGGAGATGCTGAAGGTCTTTCATCTTTAGTTATCTCCAGTTAAACTGTTGAGAATTTTCTTGCGAGTATACAAAGTAGTGATGGCTAGAATGAGTTAATCACAGCCATTTGACTGCATCCCGGTCCATTGTTATTTTGGACACCATGCCAACTCTTTTTGGACCCAGGTGTATGCAAATCAGTCTCAGCCTGGCTAGGCTTCCCTGCACTGGCTTCCTATAAGAGAGCGTGCCCTGTTTAAGCTCGGCTGTCTTACCTATCAAGCCAGAGCGGGCACTGCTCCTAAATTCATCTGCTCTCTTATTAAACCATACTGTCCAGGCAGAGAACTCCGCTCGACCCATTTGGCCCTTCTTACCATCCCCCGCTTTAAAAAGCAGAGGGCGGGCGGAGTGAGATTTGCTGTCCTGGCCCCAAAGTTCTGGAATTCCCTCCCAATTGCTTTACGCACTTCCCTCTCGTATCCCCTTTTCCGTAAAAATCTTAAAACCTTTTTGTTCGCCCAAGCCTATCCTTAAACCCTTTTGCTGCCACCATTCACTGATCACCACTAGCGCCATGAAACCGTTGGGTATGCGAGCGCTGTACAAATGGTTTTAAATTCAAATTCAAATTCCTCCCTGAAATAAATGGAACACAAACACCCCAAGAGTGGTTTTGCTGTTGTAGAGCTCATCACTTGGTTCCAGTGGCTCAATGTGCACGGGACCCATGTCTGGACATACCCCTTCCACTTAGGGTGTCACACTGAAGTATACAAAACAAATGATGGATAGAATGCTTGAATTGATATCAGCCACTGGTAATTACACCATGCCTCCTCATTTAGAATTCTTGTGTTTCGGTTCAGGCAGGACCATTTGTGTTAGAGCAGGGTCAATTTGCATATAGATGGGTCCAAGCTGATGTGCCATACTGTGCAGAAAAACGATGGACTGTAATGCGGCCTGATCAGTTACCAGGGGCTGAGATTAATTCACGCATTCCATACAACAATTTTTTTGTATACTTAGTTTTTCTGCCTACCAGCACTGTATTTATTGTGGGGCAGTGGGTGAGCCCACTCGGCCATTGATCAAATATTGTGCCATTCACATTTTACTTTCACCCTCCGCAGCATACATCATGTGGCAACGGGTGATCAGTTATTCAGACATTCTATTATGTTCTATCCAATCAGGATTTACAGAGCACATGGCTACCCAAAGGCTTCCCAGCGCTAGCATTCACAGCATTACTGGCAACTATGCTTCTCAGCAACCCCTCTAAAGATAAGGACTAAGCTAAATAGAGCGATGCTTTTACATGCTTCCTAAATGTGAGTTAATTCTCCATTATACGCAGGCTAATAAGCATAGAGTTCTACAGCTTGGGGATGAGATAGGCGAAGGAGCACCCACCCTATTGTATGTATGGCATCATATGGTCCCATAGCAGAGGAGTGCCTTTTGCACGAAGTCCTCTATTAACTGGGCATAGAGGCTTGAATTTCAACCGCTGATGAACGGGAAGCCAGAGAAGGGAAACTAGGGCATTCATTCTTAGCTGAGATACGTCTTGGAACATTAAGCAGAAGCTAAGCCCCAGCGTTTTGGATGACTTGGAACCTTCTGGTCACATGCCATGGGGGCCACCAGGTATAGGGAGTTCCCATAATTCAGTTGTAAATGTACTAAACAACAATCCTTCTAGAGAGTAGGGGGAGCAGATCTAGAATTTTCCAGGGTGTTCTAAGGAGACCATAGCAGCTGGCTGCAAGTTTCCCTGCTTGTGCTGCCATTGAAAGTGATTTATTAAGCCACATCCCCAAGCTTTTTATGGGGGTATTAGGAATTGGTGCTGTGTCTAGACAGTCAGCCTTCCTAGTGTTGTCTAGAAATTTGGATTGTTGACTAGCACCATAATCTCCATCTTATCCCCATTGAGCTTGAGGCAGCAGCTCGCCATACAGCTAGCTACCTTTTCCAAACAAGGGGCAAGTTGTTGAGACTGTTGTCCCTGCCCGGGTGCAAGGGAAAACCCGTCTGTGTATCCTCTGCGTAGGAAACAATTGTCAGCCCAAATTAAGGATAATGTCTGTCATCGGGCGTATGTAAAAGTTAAAATGCATGGGACTGAGTGCGGATCACTATGGCTCTTCGCACTTCAGGGGGAAAGTGTTCGAATAACAATTCTTTTCACAACCCTGAAACGTCCAGTCATTTAGGAAAGAAGTGAGCCAATTCAGAGCACCCTCTTTTATTCCAGCTTCACTAATTCTTTGCATAAGGATTCCGTGATCTACTGGATCAAATGCTCTACTTAACCGGGTGAGAATGATGGCGACAGACCCTCCCTTGTCCAGCAGCATTTTAAGCTCCTCAGTTACTGACACAAGTGTTGTTTCAGTGCTGTGTTGCAGACGAAACCCAGTCTGAATTGGATGCAAGATGGCATTCTCCTCCAGGAATGAGGCTAGATTCTAACTTACTTGTCTTTTTTAGAATATTACCCACTGCAGGGAACAGTGAGATAGGCCTATAGTTCCCTGGACATAAGGGGTCAAGATTATCATTTTTTAATAGCAGTTTTACAACTGCATGTTTTCAGGCTTTGGGTACTAGCCACTGGATAGTGAGAGGTTGAGAAGATCTAGCAAGGCAGGAAAAATGCATTTGTTCTTTGAAGGAGGATATGAGGGGGGGACATGGTCAAGGGGGGGCAGACTTCGCTTTACTAAACAGCTTTGGAAGTAGTTCAAGGATGATGACAGGAAAGGTTCAGTGCCCACTATCCTCCCCCTGGGATAGGGTCAGGCGTACTTTCCTTACTTTGGAAAGCTCAATAAATATTGGAGATTTTCTTCTAAAAGAACATTACCAAATCATACACCAACAGGCTACCGTGGGCTCTAGAAGTATACTTTCTGATTTCAATGTAGTTAAAGATTTAACAATTTGGAATAGTTCCTGAGCCAAATTAGTTGCCCTGCCTATCTAGGATTCAAATGAGGATGCTCGGGCAGATTTAGTTTCTATATAAAAGTTTCTAATAGCCAAGCGGTAGTACTGATTTTTTCTGCTCATCATATGACTTCCTCCAGTTTCTTTCTAACCTTTCACATTAGTTTCTTAGTGTCAGTAAGTGAGGGATGAACTGGGGGAAGGGTGTACCCTTGTAGTCAACTTAGACAGTTTTCACAGGGATCACCTGATCTAAAGACTGTTTGACTTAATCCGCAAATTTATCATTTGCCGATAAAGGATGACTTCCCAATTCGGGTCTGGAGGAGTCAAGAACATAATTCCATGCTTCCTAGTTAAATTTAGACCATGTACAGCCCTTCCGAGTCACCGGCAAGGAACCCGGTGAGGGGACGGGACCATATAAAACCTTTGAATCAAGGGGGCTAACTAGCCAAGATGGCATTCGCACTTTGAAGCTGCGCTGCATCGAGGCCCGATTATCCGATAATATTTCCCACTGACTGCTGCCATCGACACTACAGACCTGGCTCCCTGTGCAGCTGGCTCCAATGAACAAAAGAGGGGACAGTTTTGTGAGAAAAGCCCGGTCACTGCAGGAGCTTTTCTCTGTGTTGCAGGAGCAGCGAGAGGCTCTCCACACGGCGAACACTATGCGGAATTGTCAAGCCCAACACAGATGCCTCTTCTGAAAGATCCTGCAGCAAGGACAGTTCATCCAAAATGTGACCTGGCACTGAGGACTCGCAGCAGCCCCCGGAAGGAACACCCCTAACAGCAGATGATCTAATGTGATGGTCAATAGAGTTGTCTTGCTAATATGATTAGTTGAATATGCATAAGTACTCCGTACCACCCTAACATATGCGCATGTGACGTGCTGCGTCCTGTGCTCATGTCCCATAACAGCCGGCCCGCTCTCCCCCAGCGAAATGTTGTCACAATATATGATGGCAGGCACACAGTGTGCTCATTTAAGCAGAGACACTGGGCCAATCACGTGCCCCATCACCTGTAGAATCAACCCGCTCCCCACCCACTAAAAGTAGCGGCGGTTCAAACAGCTGTATGTTGGCACAGTTTATTGTTTGGGCAGACACACGTTGTCCCTCTGCTCTACCCCAGTCACAAATTGTATTGTTTGCTCCCTTACTAGGTGCATTACACACCACAACTATGCAGCCGCGAACAACGCTGATACAGCACGCGACTAGCACGCAAAACCGCAATCGCCGCACTTCCCCGACGCGCCGTGCCCCATACATCCAGTATTATTCTATACAATTGACATATGCCACCCACCAACATAATCACTTGGAATGTTAGAGGAATGCACACACCAGCACGCCTGTACTAAGTCTATGCATACCTTAAGAGACACGCAGCCCAAATAGCACTGGTGCAGGAGACACATATAGCACAGCCAGAGGTCCACAGGTTACAGCATAGATGGAAAGGTCAAATACTTGCCGCATGCTACTCCTCATATTCCAGAGGTGCTCTTATTTGGATTCGGCAGGGTCTCAATATGTGCCCGAGGCAAAGGAAATTGATATATATGGTCACTTCGTGCTATTAAAAGGCTGCCTGAATGGGGGACAAATAGTACTAGGTTCTATATATGCCCCAAATACAGAACAGGGAGACTTCTGGCACACATTATCTGAGATATTGTCGCGCTGGTAGATATTCCCTGGTTGCTAGGAGGCGACTTCAACGTGGTATTGGACACCAACCTTGATAGGTTCTTACCACTGTTGCAGCAAACTGCTGCTGCATCCAACGCCAAGACACTGGGGGGAGTGGCTGCGACACTGGGGTCTGGTAGACATGTGGAGAGCCCTGAACCTGCAGGCGCGCAGCTATTCCTTCTACTCACATCCACACGGGTTACATGTCCCCATAGACCGTTTCATGTGGAATACAACACTACTGACAGACAGCACCAATATAGACGATGTTATGTTATTAGTGCTTCTAAAGCGCAACATTCATCCAGGCAGGATATCACGGCGCTAAGATTGAGCAGCAAACTGTGAGCAATTACCAGAGGCTAATGTTTATTCTGTTTTAGGGAACAGTGCAGTTTTTAATTTTTTCCTGAAAGTGGGGTAGCAATCCGTACGATCCGTACGATCTCAGCCTTACACACACAGACCTTAACCCACACATACTACGACTGCAAGGGGACGATGTAGAGCACTCCACCAGACTGTGGAGGCTTTAGCACTGGAAGAGCCCCCTTTCAGGGCACAGATATAGACACTTAGTTCGAAACTAATGAAGGATCGGTCCCTGACAGAGTTTTGCTGTGGGATGCATGCACAGCTGTAGTCTGAGGGAAATGTCTAAGACTCAGCTGGAGTATTCGTCGCCAGCTAGACTGCGAGGCAAAGCACATCGAAGACACACTCGCCAGCTTAGAAACCAACCTAGCACACAACACTGGCACCCAACATGCGCTGGACGATTAGTGACAGAAACATGTCGAGGTCCTCGAGCGGCTGCGTTGCTTAAACTATGGTGCACATGCAGCACGCATGCATGCGGCAGCAGATAGGGCAGGCCGGCTGCTAGCGAGAGTAATCGGACAAGAGCACAAGCAACACCCAGTTCTGCAGCTGCGATCCCAGTCGGGGCAGCTACTGACTCGTCAACATGACATACATTGCGAGTACACCGCTCACTATGCCAGGGTGTATTGATCAGCCATTCACGCAGAGCCAGCAGCATTAGAACCCTTCCTATCTCCACTCACGATGCCTGTGGGGACCGAGGAGCAGAGAGCCAAACTCGATGAACAAATCACGCTTGTGGAGGGGCAGCATGGAATGCAGACATTAGCCACGGGTAAAGTGACTGGCCCGAGTGGACTGCCAGCCAAATGGGGAACCTTTACAACGCATCTTTTACGACGAAGTACCGTCACAACGCAACTTTTACCCCGCAGGTGCCATTACAACGCATTCCATTACAACGCATGGCATTACAACGTAGGTGCTATTACAACGCATGCCATTACAACGTAAGTATAGGTAAGGTAAGTATTTAATTTTAGTATATATATTTTTTTGTTTTATAAATTAATTTATTTAAAATAATTATAACATTTTAAATACATTTAATATTTTTTTAATTATAATTTAATTATTAAAATTAATTTTAAATGTTTTAATTAAATTTATTTTAGAATATTAATTTTTACCCCTACACTATCCAGCACTTACCCTACTATTACACCCCCCTGGAGTTAGAATAGTCATTTTTACCCCTACACTATCCAGCACTTACCCTACTATTACACCCCCCTGGAGTTAGAATAGACATTTTTACCCCTACACTATCCAACACTTACCCTACTATTACACCCCCCTGGAGTTAGAATAGTAATTATCCAACACTTACCCTACTATTACACCCCCCTGGAGTTAGAATAGTAATTTTTAACCCTACACTATCCAACACTTACCCTACTATTACACCCCCCCCGGAGTAAGAATAGTAATTTTTACCCCTACACTATCCAGCACTTACCCTACTATTACACCCCCCTGGAGTTAGAATAGTAATTTTTACCCCTACACTATCCAACACTTACCCTACTATTACACCCCCCCGGAGTAAGAATAGTAATTTTTACCCCTACACTATCCACCAAGTACCCTACTATTACACACCCAAGGAGTTAAAAATATTAATTTAAATGTATTTGAAAAAAGTAAATATTAATTACAATTATTAATTAAATAATTTTTATAATTTAATTAAAATTAAATTAATAATAAAAAAAATTAATACTTACCTATACTTACGTTGTAATGGCATGCGTTGTAATACCACCTACGTTGTAATGCCATGCGTTGTAATGGCACCTGCGGGGTAAAAGTTGCGTTGTGAATGCATGCGTTGTATCGTCATACATCCCAGCCAAATACTACAAGGCATACCAGTCATCCTTAGCATCGCAGTTACTCTCATTATACCACAGCTCATAGGAGGCATCAATATTACCGGAGACACTGCGCAAGTCCTTGCTCGTTTCGTTGCCCAAGCTAGACAGGAATACAGAACTGATAGGCTTGTATCGTCCATTAGCACTATTAAACACGGATTACAAGATACTAGCCAAACTACTGGCGAGCCGGCTGGGCCCATTGGTACCACACTTAGTTCATGCAGATCAAAATGGGTTTGTGTCTGCCCGCTGTACGTCGCTGAACCGGCAATGCTTCTTTAGGGTTGCTCATTACATGAGGGAACGTTGGTCGCATTCAGGCTGCCTAGTGCTTGACCTCCAGAAAGCGTTTGATACGCTAGAGTGGGATTTCCTATTTTCTGCTTTAAGTAAATAGGGCTTGGGTGCCAACTTCCTAGGTCTAGTGAAACTGTTATATACCCAGCCTACTGCCAGAGTCAAGACAGGCCCATATATATCTCCGCCAATTCCAATCAAGCGTAGCACACTGCAGGTTTGCCCGCTCTCCTCGCTTTTGTTCACACTGGCCATTGAACCACTAGCCGAGCCTCTGTGCATGAAAAAAGAAGATTGGGGGGCATCCCCATGCAGTCTTTCTGTATGCAGACAACCTGTTGATATACCTCCTGGATATTAGTAAACCATGCGAAGCGAAAGAGAGAGTGCTGTCCGAGTTCGCCTCCCTATCAGAACTTCAAGTAAATTGGGGTAAGTCATGCCTGTACGCCTTCGCTGAGTCAACTTCCGACCCACTGATGTTGATCAACAACACACCAGTATACTGGCAACAGGCAGCATTCCGATACCTGGGAATTCAAATATACCGAGAGCCAAAGGACTTTTTGGAGGGAAACCGCATACGCGCTATATCAGCAGTCAGGTCACAGATGACGTTCTGGCGCACCCTCTCACTGTCCATAATGGGACGAATTGCCCTCCTGAAAATGGTGGTGCTCCCAAGGCTACTCTGTCACTTTACCAACTTTCCCCTATATCTCAAGCCAGCACTTTTCTGCATGCTCGAACATGGTATGAGACAATTCATATGGCACGGCACACGCAGCAGAGTAGCACTGGCAAAACTGTACCTACCAACTAGCTGAGGGGATTTGGCCGTGCCCAATATGGAGCATTACTATTTTGCGGCGCAGCTGCAGTGGGTTGCCCGGTGGGTTGGCGATCTCCACCTCGCAGACACCACTACCAGGCAAACTACACCCACCCCCAGATCATACCTCTTTCACCCTGGACGAATGTAGGCAGCACCTAGTAAATTGTTGGCTAAAGTGGAATATGTCTGTTTCCATCGTAGTCTAAACATCACAAAAACTACCACCCCGTACATGCCCTCTTCTACCCCTGCTTGGTACACCCAGACAGCGCCGGGCACCACTGCGTCAGAGCTCCGCCCATGGAGAGAGGCGAGAATCCAAACCCTGGGGGCCCTTATCATGATAAGCAGCTCCTGCCATTCGACATGCTTGTCGAAAAATACAGCCTGCTACACAGCCAATTTCTACTCCACGCTGCACTGACATGGACCCTACAGACATTTTGGGGAGACATAGCACAAGAGCTAACGACGCACTTCACAATCTAATAGCTGCATGAACTAGGCGCAGGGAGACACCTCACTAGATGGATAGCAGACTGTTGGATATGGCCCTTTTTGCAGAGTTATCCCCAAACATTTTGCTTCTTCCTCCCTTTTGTTTTTCCTGACCTGTGTTTGCTGGCAATAGGACTCTGGGCACTTTATCACTGCTGATCAGTGTCAAAGTACATGTATTTATATAGCGCAAATCACCAACACAGTATCTAAGCGCTTGCTTAGGGAACCCATCCTGGTATTCCCCTGTGAGATACCCCGGCAGGGTATCCACAAGGTGAAAGCCAGGCATCCCACCGCGAGGGGCCGTAGTGGAGATTAAGCAAGCTATTGCCCAGAGTCGCAGAGTGTGACCCCGTGAGTCGAGTAGGCACCGGAGCGAGAATTATCGAGTCCGTGGAATTTTTTTTTATTTTAGAGCCCAAGACCCGCCGAGGCGGGGAAACGAACCCTGGTCCACGGCCGATCTCAGCTTTCGGGTCTGCCGCCTCTAACCACTGAGCCACACTTCTCAACTAAAGTGCAAGTGCTCCCTGTGTAAATTGTTATTGTGATTGGTTATCCATGATTGGCATATTTGTATCACCAAGAAGTCCCTAGTAAAGTGCACTGAGTGTGCCAGGGCTGGTGATACAAATGCTACTAGTGGGCCTGCAGCACTGATTGTGCCACCCACATGAGTAGCCCTGCCATGTCCTCCTGATCAGTGTCTCCACTGACCAGACCTAACCCTTCCCTTTCTGTGCACATTGGTCAACCCTTTGGAAGGCCCTAGGTACCCTCTTCGACAGGGTGCAGTTTATGTGAAAGGTAGAGCATGCACTGGTGCAGGTGACATGCTCTGGTAGTGAATTACAGCCATTTTCGATTTTCATTATTGTAAGGCTATCTTGCCCATAGGCTATCGTGGGGAATGCTGGCTACAGTGGTTACTAGCATATCTTCCCATAGGAGCAAGATAGGACATAAAAGTCTGGTTTCCCTGAACTCAGAATGTAATAACGCATCTTTTAGGAAAGGTGCTTTTTAAATCCTTTGTTTGAGAACCGCACTTTTAGAAAGTAGCTGTTCTCTTGTCTGACCTTTCTGTGTGCCTTGGCTGGTTTGTGAATTGACTGTCTGGTTTGTGAGTGACAGAGGCTGGGGAGCCCCCAGGAGGCTGGATGAGTCAGCCCGAGGCTGAATGACTGCATCTGCATCTGCATCTTGTGTGGTGGGAGGGGATAGAACCTGGGCCTGAATAGGGCTATGCCTGCCTTCCACAATGCTGGCTCCACCTCCTGCTGGGCGGCTGACCGCCCTGCCCCTCTCTCTGAAAGGAAAGAAGAGGCCAGGAAAACAAAGTGCTCAAGGAACACCCAGAACTGGTTCAGACCGGGTTCAAAGCCCTCCTGCACAAAGGGAACAAAGACTTTGAGGGGTATAAGTACAGGACCCCTTACTACAGAAAATTAGATCATCCTGGAATTAAGAAGGAACCTCTGCGAAGGAGAAAGCTGAAACTGAAGAAGGAAGACTGTCCTGCTGTTTCTCTGCTGGACTGACCTGCTGTTGCTTTGCTGCCAAGGAGAGGGGAAGGACTTTGCTTTGTGCTGTGTCCCCTTGCTTGAAGGAATCTCCAAGGGCCTGAGACGAGCTGGCTCCCTGTTAAGAAGTCCCAGGAACAAAAAGACTTCACCCCAACTTCCCTGAACTCTGCTGAGAGAGTTCTGTCCTTCCTAGAGTGCTTGGGCCACTTGTGGTGCCTCTGGAAGTTGTACCTGTGTTGGGAAGCTGGAAACCAAGATTTTAAAGACTTTCTACAAGTTTTATCGCATCGCTCGCTTGCGGAGCGCATCACCGTCAGTGCGAGGAAATTCCCGCCGCTACGAAGGCCGAGATCATCACAGCGCCTGTTGCTGCTTCCAGAGTCGTTGTATCCTTCGCTTGCGGGACGCACCAGACCGGTGCGTAAAGATTACCATCGCTGCGAGTATCGTCGTAGAGCTTGTCGTCACTGGGTGAGATCGTCGCACCGCTTGCTTGTGGACCGCATCACGTCGCTGCAAGAGTCGTCGCAGAGCCATCGCATCGAGGGGCTGCCAGAGGAGAAGATCGGCGCTGAGCCGCGCATCATCGACGCACCGGAGATCATCGCCGCCCCGAAGATCGACGCATCGTGCCTTTTGCAAGCCTCTTCCACCGAAACCTGTGCACCGGAATCCACGCAAGGTATCGCATCCCTCCCCATACAGACCGGAGTCACCGCAACACGCCCGCTACGTCCAGCGGGGTTGTCGCATCGCCTCCCCAGGGTCTCAGGAGTGACGCATCGCTTGCTTTTCAACGTTATAGCTTTCACTGGAACTTTTGTCGCAACTAAAGGTAACTGTTGGCTAAAACGTGACGCAACTGTGGATTATTTTAACGCAACCTTAACTCTTTTGAAACCATATTCTTGAACTGTGTATGTTGGATTTTTGTTGTTTTGGTTTGTGTAGTTTAGATTAAATACCTTTGTTTTTCTAAACTGTTGTGGAGTCAGTTTGTGGTGTTTTCACTGTGTTACTGTGAGTGTTGGTACAAATACTTTACACCTTGACTTTGATAAGACTTGACTGCTCGTGCCAAGCTACCCAGAGGGTGAGCAGAGGTTATCTAAGAGTGTTTCCTCCTTACTCTGACTAGAAGCAAGGGTCCCTATTTGGACAGTGGTACCTACCTCTGCCAACTGAGAACCCCAGTTCTAACACAGACTCTCTGCGAACACACGCGGCCCTCCCTCGGGTATCACTTAGGGCTCACTGGAACACAGATTTACAGCGGCCAAGTGCCAAACAGGAATAAGAAGCTATCCTAGAGGGGCCCACAGATATTTCCCAGAAGGTCCGATTCCGACTCATTCAGTACTTCATAACACACAGAGCTTACACCAGCTAAGATTAATCACTACTTCAACCGTTACAATGCCCAATGCCCCATATGATGGCTGATGGGAGGTGATCTTCGGCATATGCTATGGGCCTGCACTGCTTTAGTCTCTTTTTGGAAAACACTCACAAAGCTCTTAGCCCAGTGCACTGGTCGCACGATAGTGGACTGAGAGGTATGCCTCTTATGTATTTATCAGAGACCTAAAAAAGACAAAGTAACAACTTGTTTCATAGACTTAGGACTCATTGTAGCCGAACGACTAATCACCAGGCGCCGGAAATCTCCCGGACCCCCAAACACAAAGACCTGGTCCCAATCCTTAATATGTTGGAGCCAGGCAGAAAGTGTGGCGCTCTGTTGTGAAGACACTATAGGGCGGCGTGTGTTGCCATTGGCAGCAGCATGGGATGCAATACTAGCAGATTTCCGCAGTACCTGGCAGGGGAATTCGGAAACGCAGAAGACCCCCTCACGGATAGATGGGACGCATGTACAAACTAACGGTACAGAGTGTACTAGACATCATGGAAAAGAGGGCTCCATCTAGGGAGATTTGCAGGCCCCCCAAATATTGTGCATCTCGTACATTTCTAAGCTTACAAACGATCATTTAAAATAACAATGGTTGGCGTCATACAATCTCAATATGTGTTCAAAGTGTGGTTGTGTGAGGGTGGGTATGTCAGGGAGGGCGATGTTACATTGCAGCTTGTATATACTGTTCCCCAAATATGTTGACTTAACTGGGCTTTACCCTTTTATTACATTAGTTAATATTAGCACCCTGTTTCACCTGAGACACCGAATGCTTTGCATAAACTAAGCACCGACTATGTAATGCTTATGATCACATCCTCCGTGTAAATTCTTCTAACAATGTCAACATACATCTGATTGCCAATGGTGTCTGTTTAAATGCATGAAACGTTCCTCTCTAAAAAAAGAAAATTCAATAAACAAATTTAAACAAAATAACTAAACCATTGAATAGAGTAATGGTCAGACCACAGCACGTAAATAGATTCATCTGCCTTAAGATTAGGGTCAAAGCTAAAGCAGTTGAGAGACCCTTGATTGGATTTGTTTGCCACTGCAGAGAACGCACAATGTCAGCAGTTCTGTGCGCTGAAGTTTCCAAGTCGGCTCTTCCTCTGAAAATATTTTAATTTCGAGCACGGCTCAGGCCTCCTGTATGCCTTTCCGCCCTTACCACTCCTGTCACAGTTCTCAAGAAATTCAGGAACAACCAGGCCCAAGTCATCCTTATGGCTCCAGACTAGGCTTTGAGAGTTTGGTATCCCGAACTGTAGAACAGTCCTCTGATCAGACTGCCTCTACGGGGGAAGATCTTCTGTTGCAGCAGCAGGGGAGGGTTCTCCACCCGAACCTGTCAACACTCCACCTTCTTGCGTGAAGCTTGAGCAGCGACAGTTGACAACAGCCTTCAACCTCCCGCCCGAAGTCTGTGATGTTATTTTGTCAGCCAGGCGTCCCTCAACCAAAACGGTACACATCTGCTGTTGGGGCAAGTGTTCGCATGGTGTGCAGAAAAGCAGATTGACCCCCGTTCTACTACTCTTTGCCATGCTCTTCTGTTTATTCATTCCCTTGCCCAGTAGAGATCTGCTCTTGGCACCTTAAAGGGTTATCTTTCTGCTACTTCAGCTTTTCTGACTTTGCCTAAGCACCCATCCGTCTTCAAACCCCCATTTGTACATAGGTTTTTGAAAGGTTTACAATGTATATTTTCACGTTCTCCTTTGATCATGCCTCATTGTGCCCTTAGTCTCGGCCTGACATTCCTGATGTGCGCTCCCTCTGAGCCTTTGCACATGTGTCCTCTCATGCTCCTTACCATCAAGACTGCATACCTGGTGGCAATAACATGTACCCGGATGACGAAGCTTCACGACTCGTAATCCAAGCCCCAATACCTGAACATCTACCCAGACAAGCTTGATCTACAACCTTGAGCTTCTTTTCTACCAAAGTAATCACTCCCTTTCATGTAGGCCAGTCCATCACTCTGCCGACTTTCTACACTCTGCCACATCCCTCTAAGGAAGAGGAGAGACTTCACCGTCTGGACCCAAAAAGAGTGTTGTCATTCTACCTTAATCACACGAAAGAGTTCCGGGTGGATTAACAACTCTTTGTGGAGTATGTCTGAGCGAAGAAGGGAAAAGCTGTGCAGAAGCGGACCATCTCCTGATGGATCTGCTCTGCATTAAAATCTGCTATGCATTGGCCAAGAAGCTATCCCCTTAGGTTTGCATGCTCATTCCACCAGAGCCAAGGCTGCGACCACGGCGTTAGTGTGCTCAGTCCCAGGTCTCGACGTCTGCCAGGCATCAATGTGGGGTTCCTGGCACACGTTCACAAAACACTATTGCCTGGACAGTCTGGTCCGTCTGGATAGGCACTTGGCCCGTTTAGTCTTGCAAGCCTTTTTTTGGGTATGAGTTTTTGGTGGGAAATTGTTTTGCAGGACCACCTCTGGAGAGGTATTGCTTGGATATCTATTCTAAGGTAAGGAATCTTCAGCTAGAAGTAACTTACCTTCTGCAATGACGTATCTGCTAGAGAGGCTATCTAGCCACAGATTCCTTACAGACCCACCCATCCTTCCCCTGTGTGTACGGATTTCTACAGACCGGGCTTTCCCCTTTCAGGGCCCTAGTTTTCCACACCGGTGGTCTATGTACTTCGTAGCTCCGCACTCCTGATTTGGAAAGTTGTGAAAAGTAACTGACGTCCGCACAATGGGGTTGCACCTATATAGGCACTGCACATGACACTTCTGCCGCTGACGACACCGACGATGTCACGTGGAGTTGATCAACGCCACCCATCGGTGCGCAGAGCTACTTTTCCCAAAAAAAATCTGGATCCAGTTTGACACCTGGGGATAATTCTAAGGTAAGGAGTCTGCGGCTGGATGTACGATGTAACAAAGTGATCATTTATTTCGCGGTACATTACATTGCGGTTTTGACAACTCAAGTTGTTACAATGACTTGCGCTGTAGGGCGTTAGACTTAGGAATAGTATGATTTACTATTCCAACTCCAACCTACGTACAGTAGGGAAGGTTTTGGAATAGTAAATCACACTATTCCTTAGTCTAGAGCGCCCTCCAGTGCAAGTCGTGGTAACGACTTGTGTTGTAAAAGCAGCGATCTAAATGTACTGTGGTGTTTTGACCGCGTTGTTAAGGTTGTTTCCCGTGTGCAGCTAGATGGAGTCTATACCAGATAAGGTATTGCTGAAGGTAATTAACTTGTCCAAAACACATTGTGGTGATTGGTGGCACACAATCAAGTGATTTCTCACCTCTAACTTTACCAGTAATATTATTAAGTATCTTACTTGCTATACCCCAGAATTCCCTCAGGCCTGAACAACTGAAGAACATGTAGTTAGCCTATTTATTGATCTTCTCACGTCTTGGGCAGAGGTTGGGAGCTTCTGGAGAGGGATTTGCACTCTTTGCTGAGAACCAGTATGTTCGAGGCATGTGGGCTGCTGAATTCATATCTGTGCATAGATCGCCGAGGTGGCTCCTCCCTCGGACTACAGTGCGCATGGGCATCCTCTCCATACTCAGATTGTTTTTTTCCGCCATTGGGTTCGGATGTACTTTCCTACACTCCAAGTTCGGAATCAACAAAACTTCTCTAAAGGCCTTCGGATCCGTCGGTATTGTTCAGCGCTCGGTACCGATACACTTTTAGAACATCTGTTGCACCCCGGTCGTCGAATCGGGCCGTGAGGCCTTCTCGACACCACGTGGACCGACCGTCGATGGAACGAAGTCCGTTCAAATACTGCCCGCAGTGCAACTCCAAGTTCCCGCACACAGATAAGCATCCAGTGTGCAACAAATGCCTATCTCCAGATCACAACGAAGAAAGTTGCCTGACCTGCGCCCAGTTCCGGTCAAAAAAGACTATCCGGAATCGACGGGCGGCGAGGCAAGAAATGCAGAGGTCGGCGCCAGAACCCGATAACCTCTTCGACGATGAGGAAGACTTAGCTAGCGCCGAATACTCGGATCAAGTCGAACAACAATACTTGGAGCACGACTCCGAATATTACCTCGAAGAGGAGGAACAAATCGTTGATCTCGAGGAATACGATCAAGACATCGTAGCGGTTGAAGACGACTCCGATGACAACGAGGGGCGAACCGTGAGTACACCGCCCCATATAGACACTACACCGATATTAGGCCTTAGCCAAGATCAACATTCTCGTTCTACAGCCCCGCCACAACGCCCGGCTAAGAACATACAAAAAGAGCCTTCTGAGACACGATATACGACACTGGTTCCATCGAAACGGAAACTCGTCGACAATACCGTCTTCGGACCGAACGTCATCGAACCGAATGTGATTAGGCCGAAGGGCGTCGACCCGAAGGCCACAGTCCCAATACACCCTTCGAAGCCAAAGACCGTTGAGTCGACATCGAACACAAAAGCTGTCGAGCTCGAAGTCGAAAGCCCGTCGAGTCAACCTCGTGGCCAAAAGACGTTGAATCGACACCAAAAAAGCACGTCGACTCGACCCCCAAGACAAAGCACGTCGAATCGAGCAAAGCAGCCTCAACTTTCGACAAGGGGAAAAAACCAGCCGACGAAAGCAAAAGACCTACGCCCAAAAGTAACGTCGAACCGAAAGTGAAACCGAAGGTGGACGAAAACAAATCGGTCGAGCCGAAACCCATCGATCCGAAAAAGGGCATCGAGCCAAAACCACAAAATCCGAAAACACCTAAAGAGACTGTCGAACCGACCAAACCGCTCGGTCCGAAAAAGGTGGTGAAGCCAGCCAAAGACGTTCAACCGACAAAACCTGTCGAAAAACATCAAAAACCGATCCAACCACCAAAAGCGGTGGAACTCAATAAAGCTATCGACCCGAAAAAAGTCAAACCAAAGGCTACGGCACCAAGGCCAAAAACTGTGGAAGAAGAGATCATCCATCCAGACCCATCCACAGAAGACCAGTCAAAACTGTACATTGACCCCAAAACTGGTAAAGTGACTGTTTACACAAAAAAGAAAAGACCTCTGCCAACTGAAGACTTTTCTAAGATTCCCCTCAAAAAGAAAAGAGACTGTGCTACCTCTCCTATACTTTTTGAAGCCTATCACTCCAGCTATGCCTACTACTCCATATGCCCCAACATCACCTGCACGCTCTGACTACAACCCAGATGAAGATCAGGATGCAGATGTGGGGTTTGGGTATCCACAAAACCCAATAGGAGACCCAAATGTACAGCCATGGGGTGGGGGAGGAGAACCAGATACTGAAGGGACTCTGCCCATTACAGACCCTGCAGTATACCCAACTAAGCCATCACCCACAGAAGATACAGTGGCCTTTAATTCTTTACTATATAGAGCAGCAACCTACCATAATGTAGATATACACTCTGATGCTATTGAAGAAGACTTTCTCTTTGATACATTAACAACATCTGAAAGACTTTTAAAAACTCTCCCCATGTTGAAGGGCGTCTTAAAACACGCAAATGACATTTTTAAGGACACTGCTAGGGCACGGGTCATTAACCCTAAAATTGAAAAGAAATATAGGGCTGCACCTATAGACCCTACATACATCAGGGGGCAGCTGCCCCTAGACTCCCTAGTGGTATCTAACGCACATAAGCGCGCAAATGTCCAGACTACTGGAGAGGCTGCTCCTCCAGACAAGGAGTCAAAGATCTTTGAGGCATCAGGCAAGAGAGTGGCAGCTCAAGCAGCAAACTCATGGAGAATAGCCAATACACAGGCCTTGCTGGCCAGATATGATAGGGCGCACTACGACAGTTTGGAAGACATTCTCCAACACTTACCTGATCCTTACAAACAGCAGGCAGATGAACTTATACAGGAGGGGAAGCTCATCACCAATGCCTCAATTAAATGTGCCCTAGACGCGGCAGACACTGTTGCCAGATCCATCAATACAAGCATGCTGCTAAGGCGCCACGCAAGGCTTCGAATATCAGGCTTTAAGAATGAAGTCCAATCCACAATTCTGAATCAGCCCATCAACCCAGACTTTTTATTTGGTCCAGCAGTTGACTCAATTCTGGCCAAAATGAAAAAAGATGCGGAAACAGCGAAGTCCATTAGAGCTCTCCACTCCCAACAACACCGGGGCTCCTTTCGTCGCTCCAATTATAGAGGAGGAGCGCGAATAATACATCACAGCAATCCTCCACCTACAAGAGTAACACGCAATCCACATACAACAAAAACACAAACAGGGGTGGATACAGAGGAAATAACACCAAAGGAAGGGGTCGTGGAGGCAATGCAAATAGATCCTCCACTAACACCAAACAGTGACTTCTTGGCACTACCCCCAAACCATATAACACCGGTCAGGGGAAGACTACAACAATTTCTGCTTGTCTGGTTAAATATCACTACAGAGAAGTGGGTCAGGCAAATTATCCAACATGGCTATTGCCTCGAACTCACCTCAACACCACCCAACATACCACCCGTGCACCGTCCAATGTCACAGGAACATATAATGCTACTGCAACAAGAGGTCATCAGTATGCTGCAAAAGGGGGCCATAGAACCAGTCCCACTACAACATCAGGGAACAGGAGTATACTCCCTATACTTCCTGATTCCAAAGAAGGACGGGTCTCTCAGACCGATATTGAACCTCAGGCCCCTCAACCTGTACATTTTGTCGGAGCATTTTCATATGCTCACTCTCCAGCAAGTCTTACCATTGCTTCGCCAGGGAGACTTCCTAGCAACTCTAGACCTCAAAGACTCATACTTTCATATACCAATACACCCTGCTCACAGAAAGTACCTACGGTTCACCATTCAAGGACAGCACTACCAGTTCAAAGTCCTACCATTTGGTGTCACAACAGCTCCACGAGTGTTCACCAAATGTCTAGCTACAGTGGCAGCACATCTCAGGAGGCAACACATCCATGTGTACCCTTATATGGACGATTGGCTAATACACGCGCCATCAGCCCAGCAATGTGCCAACCACATGTCAAAGACCATCCATCTCCTGCACAGTTTAGGATTTTCACTAAACTACCCAAAATCACATCTGCAGCCCTCCCACATCCAACAATACCTGGGAGCAACAATAGATACACTGGCAGCAAAAGCATATCCCAACGCAGCACGGATCAAGGGAATGCAAGCGTTAATCCAAATGTTCAGACCCCAACACTCGTTACCAGCTCGAGTGTTTATGCAACTAATAGGCATGATAGCCTCGTGCATATTCATAGTCCCTCATGCCAGGCTACATATGCGTCCGCTCCAAGAGTGCCTAGCAAGGCAGTGGAACCAGGCTCACGGGCAATTAAAGGACCTAGTGTTGGTGACCAGTCGAGCATACAACTCTCTGCATTGGTGGAATCCACAAAACCTTTGCAAGGGACAACTGTTCCAAGAGCCTGTCCCACAAATAGTGTTAACCGCGGACGCATCCCTAATAGGATGGGGAGCCCATGTCCTACACTACACAGTACAGGGACTCTGGACTGTACAGCAAAAGAAACTGCACATCAACGTCCTAGAGTTGATGGCGATCTTTCTAGCCCTAAAAGCTTTCAAAACACACTTGTGCAACAAAGCCGTGTTGATCCGGACGGACAACATGACAGCTATGTATTACATTCAAAAACAAGGAGGAACACACTCACCACAGCTGTCGCACCTAGCTCAAGCAATGTGGATATGGGCCATTCAGAGGAACATGTTTCTCATGGCGGAGCACCTCCCAGGCAAGGACAATCAAGTAGCCGACCTGATCAGCAGACACAGCCAACAGATGCACGAATGGGAAATTCACCCCAGAGTGCTCCAACCATTCTTCCGGAGGTGGGGACACCCGTAGATAGATCTGTTTGCCACAAGTGAAAACGCAAAATGCCAGTACTTTGCCGCCAGATTCCCACATCCGCAGTCGCAGGGCAATGCGATATGGATGAACTGGTCAGGCAAATTTGCGTACGCTTTTCCCCCAGCTCCATTAATACCACTGGTGGCACGCAAAATGCGCCAACATTCCCTGACACTGATCCTAGTTGCTCCCACATGGGCAAGGCAACCATGGTACACGACGTTCCTAGAACTGTCAGTAGTACCTCATCAAAGACTGTGACTCACACCCAATCTTCTAACTCAGAGCCATGGAGAAATCCAACACCCAGACCCGCAACAGCTGAACCTGGCGATCTGGCTCCTGAAGTCCTAGAATTTGGATACCTAAACTTACCCCCAGACTGCATGAATATTATCAAAGAGGCAAGAAAACCCACTACCAGAGCATGTTATGCAGCAAAGTGGAAACGTTTAGTCATTACTGTAGCAACAAT
The DNA here is from genome assembly GCF_964261635.1 of Lissotriton helveticus. Taxonomy (NCBI): domain Eukaryota; kingdom Metazoa; phylum Chordata; class Amphibia; order Caudata; family Salamandridae; genus Lissotriton; species Lissotriton helveticus. The sequence continues at coordinate 886,020,966 of NC_136072.1, forward strand.
GACATTAACCCACTTGATGCTTCTACTCAAAACATAATTTGCTATCTCTTGCACCTACAACGTTGCAATTTAGCCTATTCCTCCATCAGGATACATCTAGCTGTGTTAGCAGCATATCTTCAAAACAGGCAACACCTTTCACTATTTAGGGTGCCAGCAATTAAAGCGTTTATGGAAGGAATTAAACGCGTAATTCCTTCAAGACACCCACCTTCACCAGTCTGGAATCTAAACGTTGTTTTAACCAGACTTATGGGACCATCTTTTGAACCACTACACTCATGCGAACTACAATTTCTTACTTGGAAGATGGCTTTCCTTATTGCTATTACTTCGCTTCGAAGAGTTAGCGAGCTGCAAGCCCTAACTATTCAAGAGCCATTCATTCAAGTACATGCAAATAGAGTAGTTTTCAGAACAAACCCTAAATTCATGCCAAAGGTAGTATCCCATTTCCATATAAATCAAACCATTGAACTGCCAGTGTTCTTTCAAAATCCGCAGACAGTAGCTGAAAGGGCCGTGCATACTCTAGATGTCAAAAGAGCTCTGCTATATTACATAGACAGAACTAAGGCATTTCGTAAGACAAAACAGTTGTTTGTTGCTTTCTCACCGCAACACAAAGGCAACCCTATTTCTAAATCAGGTATAGCCAGATGGATCGTTAAGTGCATCCAAATATGTGATTTAAAGGCAAAACGCACCTTAACAGTTCCCCCTAGAGCGCATTCCACACGCAATGGGGCATCCATGGCTTTCCTGGGTAATATTCCTTTACACAAAATTTGTAGAACAGCCACATGGTCAACCACACATACATTTACCAAACACCATTGTGTAGATGTACATTCAAAACAGCAAGCTGCTGTAGGACAGGCTGTTCTCAAAACTCTTTTCCAGACTGGTGCAGCTGACACAGGTAGCCACCGCTAAGGGAGATACTGCTATACATTCTATGGCCAGATATGATTTCAGCAGCCCACATGCCTCGAACGGAATATGTTACTTACCAGTATGCATCTGTTCTTGGCATGTAGGGCTTCTGACATTCATATCGCCCACCCACCTCCCCGGTGCCTGTCGCAGCTGCAGCATTCACTCTTTGCATGGACATCTCTTTCTGTACTATACTCCATCTCTGCCACAATGGCGAAAAACAATCTGAGGATGGAGAGGATGCCCCTGGACTCTGTAGTCCGAGGGAGGAGCCACCTCGGCGATCTATGCACAGATATGAATGTCAGCAGCCCTACATGCCAAGAACAGATGCATACTGGGAAGTAGCATATTCCATCCTTTTCATTGTAAACAAGTGATTTTGGTTAAACAGGCAGGCTGGATACCAGAGTGTATTAAGCTTAGAGTTGCTACCTAAAAGCACTTCTATAACTGTGGGTCCATCTGTTTTTTGTATTTCATTTCCAATAAGCAAGTATAAATCCTTTCCAACTCCTTTTTCTTCCCAGAGCGGGACTAAAGCAGTTTCTGAAAGTCAAACAAAGCCTTGCGTTCGGCCTTAAACTTGAGACTTTTGATCCACGAAGGGAATTGAATATACTTGCATCTTGTGCTTCTACTTCTAATGAGCATCTGCAAATCATCTCCATCTTGCACCAAGGTAGCCTGTCCATACCATCTGATTGACTAGCAGAATACTCCCAATCCCTCTCAGAGACATACTTAAAGAATCTAGCAAACAGCTATGCCTGTGGTACCCAACAGTATTTGAAATTATGAGAAGTATGATGAACCATATATTGTCTGTCAGGATCATAGATCATAGGTGGGAACATAAAGTCCTCAATCGTACTGAATGAGGACATTTGAAGTGCTTCAGTTATATAAGAAGTCATCCTTCACAGTGATCGTGACATCAGAGATGTCCTCCATTCTTGAATTGCCTGAATGCCTAGGGAGTGTGTGTATTTCTAATATGGAGGGTCTAACAAAATAATAGTATGTCGGCATGTCCAACCCCCCCCACCCCTTCCCTCTAATAACAATGGGAATGTAGTCGAAGTATATGGTATTGATCTGTATGCAAGGGGAAAGCATCCAAGGCAAATGTAAATACTTGAAGGATTTTGGTTGTAATAATGTTAATTCCCTGTAATAATATGAGGAGGCTGTTACATTGTCGACCAATCGTTTATATATACTTATATATACTCTGTTTCTACCAACCTCTCCAAATCTGGAGTTAACAGTGTTCCCAGGTACTTAATACAAGAAATAGTATGTAATTAGTTGTAGCTTGTCTTCCACCTCAAGCCTCAGACTTATTCTCATAAACCGTGTAGCCAGATTGGTTACAAAGCTCAACTACCTTCTATTTGAAGACTGGAATGGACATAGTTTGCTTAGCCTTATAGAGTGTAGTGTTATATGGATCAAGTGTGATGTGTCTGTACCAGGCTTTATATACAAAGTAGTTAAGTCTTTCTTCCTATCTTACTCATTGAATGAAAGTTTTGCCATACAAAAAAAACTGTAAAAAGAAGAATTTCCTGCATTATATCACAGTGGGTATCAAATCTGTGGTAGGGCTACATTAGCTACCTCTCTTCCTAATTGCATTATAAATGATCCTACTACATTATTGAACCAGTCTCCAATCTAAAATGACTTCGCACCACCCTCAGTATTGTCTAATTTTTCATGTCACAGTCTTTGACAGCAACTATTGCCATTATCTCTGGGGGATGTTCTCTATCAGACTAATATAGCCCCTCTGGATTCGTGCACATCTCTTGTATGTGGCTATGTGTAATTAAAATCTTTCTGGGTATCATTAATTAATACGTGGAAACTCTTGGCGCTAAAATGTTAGAAAAACATTTTGTTTCAATGTTCAAGATATAAATTGGACAGTAATTCTTGGTCTACTCAGATTCTTTACCAAGTTTCAATGTTAATGTAATCACAGCTACTGCCTCGATAATCCGTTTTTAACACTGCTGGCAGCAAAATATTATACAACTCAAAAGAAAGAACATCAAATCTAACTGCATTATCCTTTTTTGCTGCCGTGTTTGACATGGCTACCTTTGAGCCAACTTGGCCTTCTTACTTCTTTGCCTTGCTAGATGCAATTTTCGCCAGCTTGAGCCAGGAAATCCAAGCCCCATTTCGGAAAGGTCATCTCTGTAATGTGGGAAAAGTGATCAAGTAAGGTGTGCCTAACAAAGGAACCAAAGTTAAGAACCTTATTTTATTGAGATTTAAAATATAATAAAGGTTCTGTTTAGTTTAGAAATTATAGTAACCTGACTTTTTCCTTCTTGCTCAAGTTCAGCAAGGGTAGCTGCATCTCAGCCATTCAGTATAGCTGCCTGTAGCTTACCACCATATCTTGCCTTCTACTGTTGTGTAGTTCCTATAAATCCATATAGGATCTGCGTGTTTAGACAACATAAACTGTTGTACAGGTGTCCAAACTGATTTCAGACCCCCCACCGGATAACTGTGTCTGTATACCATCTAGCTCACAGTGCCACTATGTGCCCCTCTTACCAGGGAGCAAATAGTTTCTGGCAACTATCGAACATCACAACCCCGTCCCCTCAGGGATTGTGGAAACAGTACTGTACTTTTCGCTCAGTCACTCATGCTTACTTGGTCTCAGAGAGATACACAGAATAAACAATGGGTAGATTTTCGAAAAGCATTTATTCAACCAGCGTAATTCTAGTGTAAAATACGTGTGCTGCAACAACCATAAGACAGAAACAGATATAAACGGTTATAAGCACCAATAGAGTAAATAGATGGTGGAGTTCTACCATAGTACTATAACAATGGATATATGAAAGTATATAGATACATGACAATAGTAATGTGTACTCTTAAGATGCTAACCCTATCTAGATGTACCTTGACATACCTGGCATGTATGTAGGTGTATAGCCAAGAATCCCCCTAGGATAAAGCCAACACCATTATCTGATGTGAGAGAACGAAGGACCCCGTCTTGGTCTCAAGATAGACACCCCGCAAGGGATGTCGTACCACTGTGTGCTGGATTATCTGCGTGCAGGGACCTCAGAGTCTCGTGTCAGTGTGTCTGCATGGAAGTCTTTCTCCTTTGCCTACCCCAGCAAAGATATGGTGCTTATGTACCCAAAAGGTATCCTCAGGTGTTCTACCTTGCTGTGTCATGTTGGCCGAGGATGACATTAGTGATGAACCTTATACACATTTATTATGCAGAAGATGGTAATCCTGCTGTGACTCAGACTCCTCATGCATAAAAAATGAGGCTAGTTTTCGGGGAATACCACACAACATTTAAGCAGCACCTAACTAGGTAAAAGGTCAGCACCAAAAATGTTATGTAGTACAATGGCAGGGTAAATGTAGGTAAAAGGTAGGAGGTCTACTACCCAAGCCTATATTGGAGTACATTGCGAGTAATAACACCCACTCCTCATCAGATTGGATGATGTACTACAAAAATAAAAAGGGGATGTCTTCATAATCAATCATAAAAACATTGTTAAATGTTCAGAATAAAAATTTCGAAAAGTTATAAAAATGCTTACAAACTTAACAAGTCATTTATATATGTTAACAACTCTACAAGTCCTTTAAAATATGTTCATGTATAAAAGCCATGGTGCTCAGTAAGAGCAAGAAAAGGATGAAAAAAATGTTCTTAAAATTCATATTTCGGTTGTTTTGGAAAAGACCATCACTGCTGCTTTCCTACGCAGACGACGATCCCTGTAACACCTCGCAGATCAGGTCAGTGGAGCAAAGGTGATCTTCTTCAGTTCCCAAAGCCGATGCTGAGGAAGCATTTGAAACATCCAAAGCCTGTGTGCCTGCAGTAAAGCCGGTGTCCAATCCAAAAGGAGCTGAAGCATCCTGTGGTCACTCTAAGAACGCCGACATCAACATGGGAATAAGCTGAGGACTCTGCACTAAACGGCCTTCAACGTGTACTGCAATACATCTACGTCTGGAGGCCCAACCGATGGAAGTGTTAGACAGAGGTTTAACATGCATTCACAGTCATCCAGACTGGTCGGAATGATAGGAACCAAGACTCGCTTAGCTCCTGAAGTTTGCCCAGATGGAGTACCATGTGGTCACAGCAGCGCTGCTCCAAGAGCATTTTTTCCATCTCCTTGGTGATTGGGATGTCCATTGCCTAGCAGAAAAATTCAAATCAGGATACCCGCTGCCAGTAGCAGGATTAGCGGAAGCCCTCCAAACATGCTTCCCAATACGAAGTGTATAAATGCTGGAATAACTCCAAAGACTGTCTGAAAAGTGCTTAACAGTCCAGATCCTATGGACTTAAATAGGTGTACTATACCCTTTGTATCAGATATGTTAAAGATACGCTGTACCATTTCTCCGAAATGGAAAGGGCAATTTGTACTAGTTCCTGTATCTCAGCTGTAGACCTTGCAACCTGAAGATCAAAAGTCTCTCGGGCTGAGTTAAGGGCACATCCTTCTGTAAAAGGATGGCTTTCAGTTGGCTCATAGTCCACCCATATAAAGGAAACATTCAACGAAAGCTGTAACTGCACCCCCCTGACAATGTGGGTTGGTAAAAACAATATTTACATACAACAAGTAACCCTGGAACTTACTGGGACTAGATGTGCGATGCCGGAAGCATCCCACAACAACCATGGTTATTCAGCATTAAGTAACTCCCATTCGAGAGCAGCCTGAACACTGAATTAACCACAGCAGCTAGGGATCCCTTTAAATGACAGGATAAGTTTGCAACTGAACCATTACAGGCCCCATGAAGCATAATATCCTGGCAAATTAGAGACCCACTTAATGAAGTCTCGCAACCTGTACTGCTGAGAAGTACTTCAGTGTCCCCATTCCTGCATCTAAATCTATACGGTAATTCCCAAGATTCATGGATGAAGTTCTTACCCATAGCTTCATATCTGCCTACCTGTTGGTTTTCTAGGCAATATTGAAATTGGAAAGTTGTTACTGGCAATGTTATATGGTCATGAATTAACCTTTCTGTGGACGGTGACTCTTCCACTGTGAAAAGTAATTGATCCAGTTTTTCAGTGTGCAGCATTGTATATTTTGCATCTCTTTGTGTCATTCTCGTCTGCCTTTCTTATAAATGATATGCGTAGAATAGAGACGTACTATTAATATATCGCCGGGGCACATAACCAGAGCACAATGATTGTAGCATCCAGCTTAATAATAAAATGGATCGCAACTGCGATTGCCCATGTTGTAGGGTGGACAGATCCGGTTCCATTATATCTGTAGCAGATGATACAATGTTGCCCAGTGAATACATCCTGGATCTTAGTGTGGTCATTCCATTGTCAACCACTGCCAAAGCCTTTTCTACGTTGACTCTTTCCATTTCACGCAATCTCGCCACAGCTTCCTGTTGAGAGATTTTCCAAATAGCGTATAAGAAGCGTTTACGACGTGGTTTCTGGAGACCTAGCAAAAAATCCCTTAAATCCATGTCATCTGAGAGTAAGGACAAGTGTTGTTTCACTTAGGACAGTGTTGAGGTTCTTAGCCAATCTAGGCATAACTTCCCAACAATGTATGATGTCACCACATCTAGATGTTCTTGCTGTGCATAGCGTAGATCAGGCCTATGGACACTAAACCCTTCGGTGCTACCCTTAAATCATTACTCACACCTAATGTGTTGATAGGCCAAACTAGCCAGACCTTCTAATTGGAGTCTGATGAATTGTATGAAACTTCATTCATGATGTTATCTAGCATACCCTCACCATGTTCTGTATAGTTTTGCCATCCCTCAAAGTGTGAAAGTGAGGGAATACGAGGTGTGTTCAAGTCTTTGATCTTGACTAAGACCGGAAGTCTGTTGCACAATGTCGTTCAGGAAAATAATCTACTGTGGTATGAGGCACGCTATGAATAATGCCTCAGTGCCTCGAACCTGCCATTCCTGAGTCCCCCAGACTTATTTTATGTCTATAGTGTCTTTCCATAAGTCAAAACCCTATACAGACAGTCGGGAAATAAAGGATGCAGAGTATATCTGTTTCATGTTAGTAAGCATATTTTTCTTTGCAGATGTAGGTGCGAGCTTATAATAATCGGAGCGTGGATCTGATGTATTAAACCCAGAAAAATAAGCAAACTTTTGTGCAAATGTTTGTGGACTATCTTTTGATGGTGTAGGGCAATGTTCCCAGGGATGGTATGTGAAAACATTACATGGGGTAGTTGTTTTATGCAAAAAATTACGACCATAATGTTGGTAACAATACATAGTGTCAAAATCAGTTGTATCCTCATACATTTCATTTTTGAGAATGCAGCAGATTGTTCTAAATCCGACAGCATACTATTTACAGTTTCAAAATCCCAATCGTCAGAGAATGTACTGGAGGTGATGATATAATTCAGAGAAAGTTTGAATACTTGCGGTATTTTAAAAGTTCAGTGGGACCAAATACCTCATATGAATCCCTATTCCAAACTATTCCTTCAGGAACTGGAACTGCTGTAATGTTCACAAAGGACATGTCTCTGTTCACTGTGAGATGACGTATGTGGTTTTAGGACCAAGTTCACCTGTGATACTGCGGAGCATTCTGGGAGATGTCCATTCATGAGCAAGAAAAAGACAGTCACTAAAACTATCCAGAGGACGAGGAACAGTATATTAAGTGCTATCTAAAGCTTAGCCAGGGTGAAACAAGGTAAGTCTTTTTCAGCCAAAGGTAGAAATCCTGAAGTTGTTTTTGGTGGGAAACTGGAGCTGGCGGTGACTCAGGTTCACTTGGATCCAGAGAGAAGGTGTCAAAATCGAAGGAACTAGCCAGATGCAGTTAGATCTATCTTTGGTAGCTCATCAGGTTTTGTTGAACTGGCAGATGACTCGTTTTGAGGTATATTCACATAGATTTCAGTATTAGGCTGAATTGAGATTTGTGTTTCATTTCTGCTTTATTGCTCTTCAATTTCAACAGGTACGAGTTCCATTTTATTGCTGATAACTCTGTTACTTCATACAGTAGAATCTTCAAACGTTATTAGTCATTCTGTCTGAACGTTTTGTATGGTAGCGAGAGGAGATCGGCAGCTACTCAGGAGCCCACGTGGCCTGCTATTCAGTATCGGCCACATAGTGTGGTTTGATCAGATCAATGGAGACTAATCTTTTCTTTTTTTACATAAAGGCATAAGAAGTACCGTTCTTGTTCCTTCGACAGCCAAGACAGGTACAGGCATTCTGTAAGATGGCCCAAATTCTTTCTCCTCCACAATCTTTTCCATGACCAGATCCCCGACTTTTGGGACCCAGGGCAGGTCTTGCCGTTACTGATTTTACTTCCCCAGTGGCAGTGTATTTTACTTGGACATTGCTTTGTAGTGCACAGAGTTCATTGAGTTCCTGTTAAACAGCCAAACGGTTATTGATGTCAAATGGTTTTTCATATGCTACTCTACTGCCACAATCGAGGCCGGGTACCCACATTCTCGTCCCAAATAGGAACTCTAAAGAAGTACGGCCTCAGAGGGAACTTCTTGGCATGTTATTAAGTGCCCTCTGGACCCCATATAGGTGATTGACCCAACTACCACCCAAGCCTAATACCCGCACAGTTAAGGATTGCTTTAAGTCCCAGTTTTTCCCCTCCACTATCACATTTCCCTCAGGATGATACGGAGATGAGTACCGCAATGCAACAATCAAACTTCCCATACCTTCCTTTTAAGCCCGAGAACTAAACCCGGGGCCCTGATCAGAATGTAATCTGCCAATTGCGTATGTCCCCATAAAGTCTTGCACATCCTTTATAACAGTTAGGGCATCAGCCGAGCGCTGAGGCCAAACCCACTGGAATCTAGAGCAAAAATCTACTGCCACCAAGATATACTTGTAAACTCCATCAGATTGTGAGGGGCAGCAGTGGTCCAAATAGACACAAGCGAGTGGTCTGTCTGATATCAGTAGTGATGTTTGCGCTGGACGTGCTACAGTGGAGCCCTTCATCTGCTGACTGATGTCGCACTTAAGGACAAATGCTTTTGTCTGTTTTGTTAAACCTGGCCACCAATAGCGTTGTTTCAATAGTGAAATTGTTGCAGCAATCCCTGTGTGTGCTGAACCCAGACCTTCGTGTGCAGCTAGAATTAAACCTAATCTGTGATCCATGTTTGGTATTACTCTATCCCCCACTCCTGGAATTTGAGCATACAGAATATTTTGTGCATCTATCTTATAGAAGTACTTGAGTGGAAAACCCTTCGGCAACGCTGAGCTGTTTTTGTGTGAAGCAATGACAGCTACCATTATGCCTCCGTTTACCCTAGTTCGAGAAAGACTGATTGCAGCTACAGCAGCATTTCGCACTGTCGCCTTGGCAGCTTCATCCGCCAATGAATTCCCTTCAATGTGCACCCCAAAACGTATGAATCATGTGAGCCCTTGGCAAGCCTTTCTTCAGCTCTGCCACTTGTTCCCAAAGCAACTTGTGCTTTACTGTGCAACCGTTTGAGTCTTTAAAACCATTTTGACCCTAGTAGGGAAAATATTCATTGTATGACTGGACACAATAAAATGAATCACACATAATAAGTGTGGGGGATTCTCCATCTGTATTTTTTAGTGCCCGTACTAGAGCTTTTAGTTCTGCCAGCTGAGCCGTGCAATCTTCTAGAGACTGCGTCTGCGTATTGCTAGGACAGAACTTGCTGTCCCGCATACAACCCTTTACAATCACACATGGTGCGCTGTATTGCTCTTTACTTCCTACAGCAGGCTGAGCAGATCCATCAGTGTAAATAATGTTTTCATACTGATCTAGAGGCATTATTTTATTCGGGAGAGGATATTCCTGTCCGTACTGCAGAAATGCTTGAGTTTGTGATATAGAATCAAATTTGTAGTGTACATCTTGTGTGGTGAGAATTAGCCCATTGTATCCATGATGGATGCGGTACTTTTGCTTTTCGAACACTAGTTTTTGTAACCGCCTCTAAGGCCGGTACTGGAGTCACAACAATTATTCGGTTCTCCTGTGCCAGTGCTCTTTCTCGCACTACATCAGTCTGTACTACTGTATGAATTTTTTCAGTCGATGCAAATTGCATCTTAGCGTTTGTGTACAGATGTGATTTGTATGCAGTGGGTACAGTTTCGCCTTCATTGAAGGTTAGGTAAGAGTACCCAGATTGACCGTACCCAGATTGACCCGTGACTACACCGATCACCAAATTGTTGTGTTCACACGTGTGTGTAAGTGTTTGGAAGCTATCATGTCAGATTGTAAGGAACAAGGATTTCTGTATGCTCCTGTGTCCAATGGTGAACCGAAAAATCAGGTTTGATTACGCAGAAAAAGTAAAACCTTTCTACGACTTAATCTAAAATGTATGTTCTGCCAAAATTTAGGAATACTAAAATGGATTGTAAGTTTTTCAGAGTCTTTGGAGGTTGGAGAAGTGCACATTTTTTCAGGAAGTTAGCTGCCCGGCTTTTCCCTTCACTTGAAAGCTCATATCCCAAAAATAGGACATTGAGGTGGGCATTTTTTGATTTTTTTAAGTTCAATTTATAGCCCTCAGAGGCGAATCCCAAAATGATGTTGTTCACCCTGGTCAAGTGATCCAATAATTCATCAACTGTCAGATAAATATCTACAAAGAACAATGCCTCCTCATCAAAATTTTGAAGCAACTCTGTTACCCTTCATATACCCTTGGGGCAGTCGACAGAATTGACACCAACAGCCTAGGGCTGAAATGTTGTCAAATATCTGCTCTCAGGTGCTATATTTTATGCTTACTAGCAATTAGAGACAAGTTAAGACCTTGATCAGTCTTGCTCCGCACCAGTGTAATCTCTTGATGCTTAAAATTGACTATTACATGTAAATATGATGCTGCTGAAATGTTATGAACCGTTTTTTACTCCTTTACTGTGGTTGTTTTATGAATTGTAAAACAAAGTTATTTTGACTGACTGACTAAAAGCTCAGGCATGGACATGACTGATTGCTGGGACATGCCTTTCTGCTCCTTCTAGGCAATTCCACCTTCAATGTTGTGTTCTCTGTGGCTATAATAGAGGTTTCCAAACTGTAAACCCAGTCTTCTCCAGCCTTTTTGCAGGAAAGCCCATGGTTCTCCAGGCAAAACGAGGACAGCAGGGACAATGTGCGGGCCAGTCCTCTGCCCCTTCAGTGGCCGCAACCAGAAAAACACTTTATTGTGTAGTGGCTGGCACACTGTCACCCTTTTGGAGGCAGGATCTGCTATTTCCTCCAATAGCGACAGGCAGTATGACAGACAAGAGGGTCCTCCAAACTGTCTATCAGGGCTATGACCTTCCGTTCCTTTCTACCCTACTGCACCTTCCACCACCTTAATGGTGGTTGATGCAGGATCATCTGACCATCCTGTGTCAATCTGTGAACGTTCTTTTGGGCAAAGTGGTCATATGGAGGTTACCAGCTTCAGTAGTGAGAATGGATGGTACTCCTGCTACTTCTTATACAGAATTCCTATTTTAGATTTGCACCCCCTCAGTGCCTTCCTGTGGAAGGACAAATTCAAGATTCTCCGTCTTACCTAGGCCCGGTCTGTCTCGACCCTGGAGACTGTATTGTGGAATTGAAACTGCATGATGCTTATCTTCACATTACCGTCCTGCAGGGCCAGGGGCACTACCTGTGGGTCACGATGGCCTAGTAGCATTTTCAGTTTGCGTGCTCCCCTTTGACCTCACCAGTGCCTCCCAAGTGCTCACCAAAGTGGTGGCAGTGGCCTCAGCACATCTATGGTGATCAAGGGTACCAATTGTCCACTACCACACAACTGGCTGTTGTATGTAGCTTTGGCTCAGGCAGTCATCGATCACACCCAGAGGTGTCAAAGCTAACCACGTCGTCCCTTACCTTGTCTTGACCGAAGGTCTCTTGGAAGACGTGGATGATTTCGCAGGGACGCAAGGGACCAACTTCCCAAATCACTAACCAAAACTTACTGAATTAAATATTAACAGCAAGATTTAAAACTAGAAATTAGGGAGGAGGGCCGGTACTGGGCGTTGAAGAGAAGACTTTGATTCTTGCTGTCGACCTGCGAAGCAACAAGCACCAAGATATTAGTTTTCTGTTTTAGGAGTGAGCTTTCCTAATCTCTCTAGCCCCCTTCGCCACAATCTCTATCTAATCAGAGCTCCGGTAATCTAATTTAGCTGTTCAGAGATCCCCCTACCTGCAATCAGCAAGTTGAAGGCCTTCGCCCAGTATGTCTTTGTAGGGATGTAGGGTTGTGGTGATTAAGTTGTCAGATGTCCTCTAGGATAGTTGGTTGTCCGATGTGATGTCAGCTTGTACGTCTGAAAATGTACATAAAAGAAAGGAAAGATTATTTACTATTTTAAGAAGCCCTTTGCATTCTTTCTGTCTCTTTCCTAAACTTACTTGGTATTAACCTTTGTCTCTTGTTTTCGGGGTTTCTGTTCCTTTTTGTTAATTGTGCTATAAAAGAAGCATTTAAACAAAGACACACCATTTCCTAGATATCTTTCTTAAATCCCACATTTCTTAAACAAAATCTAAACGTTCCTTGTAAATCTCTTCACAATTTCACAAACATAAGTTCTTTGTAATTCTCTTAACAATTTACAAACGTAATAATCTGGCAAACAGTACTCAAAATACTGTTAGGCCTTGAATGTCCGAAGTCTCTTTCTTCGTGAAGGCTTTCACAAAGTAATTGTTCCAAAAATTAACCTTTCTTGCGAAGGGCGCCTTAAAAGTAGCAAAAGTACTTAGCTCAGAGTTAGTTCTTTAGACTTCAATCTCCAGGAAATAAGAAGCACCGCCGTGGAGTCCTGCCAGGATGAAAACCTCCTTCAGGTGAGTTCCTCCTACTGACGCGACCTTCTCCGAAGAAAACCTGAAGGCAAAGCGCCTTCCAGAAGGCTGGGTGTGGTTTAAATACCTGACCGCACCCAGCCGCTCCCAGTCACGTTCAGTTAACGTGCGCGGGGACGCTGAATGCAGTCCCAGTGCTAGCGCGCACCAAAAGGCAGCGTGTAGGGATGCGGGGAGAGATCTGAAAGACCTTCGCGAGGGCGTTGTCTTTCACGGAGCCACAAGCGGAGCTTACCAAGCACAGAAATTGAGCTCCAAAAGTTCAACAAACATATAAGGCAGTAAAGCAGTGTACAAGCAATAAGGAGCACATGCAAAGTTCAACAAACATATAAGGCAGTAAAGCAGTGTACAAGCAATAAGGAGCACATGCAAAGTCAAGAGAAATAAAAACCTAAGGAGGTGACCAACAAGTGATAAAGAAATGTAAGCACCCAATCACACTGACTAGAAGCGTGCGTGGAGCACGGGACAGGGGTGGGTTTTTCCAAGGGGGAAATCAGCACATGTCTTAGGATGTGTGTATCAACACATATCTTAGGATGTGTGTGTTAGGGGTAAGTGGATTCATGACAGTACTCCCTCCTCAAGATCCCCCCCAGAACGGTTGAAATGGGCTTTGGTTTCTCAGGATGTCTTAGATGGAAGAGTCGGATCAATCTAGGGGAGTTTTTTAGATGGTCTAAAGGTTCCCAAGACCTTTCCTCTGGGCCATAACCTTTCCAATCTATGAGGTAAAACAGTTTTCCTCGAACTCTTTTGGAATCTAAGATAGTTTTAACCTCGAATTCCGGGTGATCATCAATCATGATGGGGGACGGGGATTTGGAGACGCGGGTCTGGGGATGAAATGGCTTAACCAGGGAGACATGGAAAACCGGGTGTATCAAGTACTTATGAGGAAGACTCAACCTTACACAAACCGGGTTAATTATCTTCTCAATAGGAAAGGGACCAATGAATTTTGGATTGAATTTACGATTTCCTCTAAGTTTCAAGTTTTTTGTACTCAACCATACCTTTTCACCTACTTGGTATTGTGGTTGTTCAGATCGATGTCTGTCCTTGGTCTCTTTCTGAGATTCTTTCGCCTTAGCCAAGTTGAATTTGGCCTCTTCTTGGATAGAAAATACTTTGGATATATAGTCAGAAATTGCAGGTACTGAATCAGAGTTTAAAGAATTTTCAGGAATGCTTTTGGGATGGAAACCGAAATTGCAAAAGAACGGAGACATTTTGATAGAGGAATGTTCAGAGTTATTATAAGCGAACTCTAGGGGGCTCAAGAGATCAGACCATTCATCAGGAACATTGGGTAACATACATCGGAGATATTGTTCGATTGTCTGATTAGTTCGCTCAGTTAAACCATCTGTTTGGGGATGGTAACTAGAAGACAAACGAACGTCCATTTGTAACAATGTACCCAACTTTTGCCAAACCTTAGAAACAAATTGGGAGCCTCTGTCCGAAATGACCACTGATGGGATTCCGTGTAATCTGATCACGTGTGACATAATTAGATGAGCCAGCTCTAAAGCAGTGGGAAGTTTCTTTAAAGGAACGAAATGGGCCATTCTTGTGAACTGATCCACTACAGTTAAAATTGTATTGAATCCCTTCTTGGTTTCAGGTAGTTCAACTATGAAGTCTAGCGATATAGTATGCCAGGGTTGAGGTGGGATAGGCAGAGGCATTAACAACCCACTAGGAGCTTGATGAGAAGTCTTATGTTGAATGCAAACACTGCAAGTTTCTACAAACAACTGAATGTCTTTGAACATCAAAGGCCACCAAAAGGTTCGTCTTATTAGTTCCATGGTCTTTAAGATGCTAGGATGGGCAGATAACATTGTATCGTGATGAAGCTGAATTATAGTTTTTTGTATCTTTTCAGTAGGAACGTAAATTAAACCATGTACCATCATCAAATCATCTTTCTCCAGGAGGTAAGGATGATCTCTTTTCAGCATCTCAACATCCGTATCTTTCAAGGCCTCCTTAATATCATTAATAATGTTACTAGTGGTTAAACTTCCCTGAAAACAAGAAGTCGGGATTACAGGATGGATAATTTCAGGTTTTTCTGGGTCTTTATCTCCTATCCTAGACAAAGCGTCCGCTTTCAAGTTCTCTTTTCCAGGGCGATAAGTTATTACAAAGGTATAGTCATTGAAGAACATAGACCAACGTAACTGTCTAGCTGTCAAAGCTTTCACAGATCTTAGAGCTTGAAGATTACGGTGATCAGTATAAATTGTTACAGGATGACGAGCCCCTAACAGGTAGTGGCGCCATTCTTCAAAAACCGCCTTTATTGCTAATAATTCCTTATCGGCAATGGCATAATTCTGTTCAGCTTCAGACAATTTCCTGGAAAAGTAAGCTATAGGGTGCATTTGGCCAGTATCGGAACTTCGTTGTGAAAGAATCCCTCCCAATGCATATTGAGATGCATCTGCTTCTACAATAAATGGTTGATTGGGGTCTGGATGACACAAGATTGGGGCCATGGTAAATCTCTTCTTTAAAATTTGGAAGGCTTCTTCAGCATCAGAGTTCCACAAGAATTTCACTCCTTTTCTCAGTAACTTGGTTATGGGTGTAATTATTTGAGAAAAGTTCTGGATGAATCTACGGTAAAAGTTTGCAAAACCTAGGAAGCTTTGGATCTGCTTCACAGAAGTTGGACTGGGCCAGGTGGTTACCGCTTCCACCTTTTTAGGATCCATTTCAATACCTTCGGGACTAATTATATAACCCAGAAAGTCCACCTTGGAGGCATGAAACAGACTTTTTTCCAATTTTACATAAAGAGCATTGGAGAGTAGTTTTTGAAGAATGGCGCGGACCTGTAGTACATGTTCTTCCTCAGTGTCTGAATAGATGAGAATGTCATCAATATATACTACGCAACAGATGTCAAGAAATTCATGCAACACTTCGTTTATAAAAAACTGGAAGGCGGCAGGAGCGTTACATAGACCAAAAGGCATGACTTGGTATTCAAAGAGACCGAACTTAGTGCGGAAAGCCGTTTTCCATTCGTCTCCTTTTCTTACCCTGACTAAATGGTAAGCTCCTCGCAAGTCCAGTTTTGTATAAATCTTAGCTTTCTTAATTTGATCCAAAAGGGTTGGGATCAAGGGTAAGGGGTACCTGTTCTTAATGGTGACGTTGTTTAATTGCCTATAATCTATGCACGTGCGCAAATCCCCTCCCTTCTTTGGAATGAAAAAAAGAGCTGAAGATACTGGAGATTTAGAGTGTCTAATAAACCCATTTGCAAGATACTCATCAAGGTATGCTCTCAAGTGAATGTTCTCTGCCTCCGTAAGAGCATAAATGCGACTGCAGGGTAAGGTTGCTCCAGGCACGAGATCTATTCTACAGTCGAAATCTCTATGTGGAGGTAGAGTATTGGCTTTTCTTTTGTCAAACACATCAGATAAGTCGCTATAAACTGATGGAACCCCTTCCAAAAGCAGTACATTGGGTGATTCAATTCCGAAATCAAAACCTTGAACTATGTCCTTGGACCTATTGATTAGGAAGCACTGCTCAGTACAAAAGGTTGACTTAAAGGTAATTAACCTGGTTACCCAATCTATGATAGGGTTATGTTTTATTAACCAAGGTATCCCTAAAATCATCTTGAATTGAGGGGCATCAATTATGTCAAATTGTATTCTTTCTCGATGTATGGGAGAACAATCCATCTCTAAAAGTTCGGTTTGTCTATTTACCAGCCCTGAAGTCAATTCCTTGCCATCAACTGCTCTGACTGTTTCTGGATGATCTTTAAACACTGACTGAAAGCCCAACTGTAAGAAAAATTTGGAATCAATAAAATTACCTGTAGCCCCAGAATCTATAATGGCTTCCACTTTTCTTGTGTGAGATTTAGGAAGCAAGTCTCGGAGTTCTACTAAGATAGAAAAGTGTCTGAAACCTGCAGGGGGAAGAGTTGAGGCCAAACTAGAAAGACCACCCGATAAACTGACCTCTCCCTTTACCGAGTGTACTAGTTTTCCGACTTTTCTTGTGTGATGGCCACATCGGAAGTCTTGGTTTTAAACTTGTTAGGTCGAGTTGGGCATTCTTTTACGAAGTGTCCTGTCTTTCCGCAATATAAACACTGGTTTAAACGTCGTCTTTTATCTTTCTCCTCCTTAGTTAAGGGTCCACGGATCGAACCAATTTGCATGGGTTCGACGGAATCTGATCTTGGACCTGATTCTCTATTCGGGGTTGATCTTTCCTTAAAGAAAACTACTTTATGCTCAGTTTTCCCTCTTTCTCCCTTTCGTTCAGAAATACGATGATTAAGTTTTACCACTAAGTCAATGAACTCGCTTATGTCTTCAGGGGGTTCAAGAATCTGAGTAATCATGTCCTTTAATTCCTCTCTTAGACCTCTGTAAAAGATAGAAACTCTTTTGTCGTATGGCCAGTCAGCCTCTAAAACCAGACGGTTAAAGGTAGATATGTAATGTATCAGATCCGAAGATCCCTGCTTTAAACTTAGGAGCTCATTGTCTGCAGACTGAACGAAAAGATGTTTTGCAAACATTTTCTGTAAAGCCCTCTCGAAATCCTTAAAATTATACAAAATTCGGTCGTCCCTTTCTACTAAAGGAACCGACCAAAGAGCAGCATCTCCACCCATATAGGATAACATAAAAGCTACTCTAGAAGAATCGTCCGGGAAGGCTGTAGTCTTGGCTATAAAATGTAGGTGACATTGCTGTAAAAATACAGAAAACTTATTACAATCCCCATAAAATCTTTCTGGTGGGGCTAAAGGAGTGGGGAACGGAGTTACCACTTGGATCTGAGTCTTGGTATCTGTACTGGATGAGGGACTCAGAAAAGTGGTTGGTTTTTGCTGAATAGAGTCTTGAAGAGAGGATAAATCTCTACGTAAGGCTGCATTATCCTGCCTAATGGCTTCTAAAACTGCAGCCAAATCCTGCATATTTACTTGATCCATTGCGTCCGGGCGAAATTATCTACGTGGGCTTTGCCTTCTGCCAAGCTAACCACGTCGTCCCTTACCTTGTCTTGACCGAAGGTCTCTTGGAAGACGTGGATGATTTCGCAGGGACGCAAGGGACCAACTTCCCAAATCACTAACCAAAACTTACTGAATTAAATATTAACAGCAAGATTTAAAACTAGAAATTAGGGAGGAGGGCCGGTACTGGGCGTTGAAGAGAAGACTTTGATTCTTGCTGTCGACCTGCGAAGCAACAAGCACCAAGATATTAGTTTTCTGTTTTAGGAGTGAGCTTTCCTAATCTCTCTAGCCCCCTTCGCCACAATCTCTATCTAATCAGAGCTCCGGTAATCTAATTTAGCTGTTCAGAGATCCCCCTACCTGCAATCAGCAAGTTGAAGGCCTTCGCCCAGTATGTCTTTGTAGGGATGTAGGGTTGTGGTGATTAAGTTGTCAGATGTCCTCTAGGATAGTTGGTTGTCCGATGTGATGTCAGCTTGTACGTCTGAAAATGTACATAAAAGAAAGGAAAGATTATTTACTATTTTAAGAAGCCCTTTGCATTCTTTCTGTCTCTTTCCTAAACTTACTTGGTATTAACCTTTGTCTCTTGTTTTCGGGGTTTCTGTTCCTTTTTGTTAATTGTGCTATAAAAGAAGCATTTAAACAAAGACACACCATTTCCTAGATATCTTTCTTAAATCCCACATTTCTTAAACAAAATCTAAACGTTCCTTGTAAATCTCTTCACAATTTCACAAACATAAGTTCTTTGTAATTCTCTTAACAATTTACAAACGTAATAATCTGGCAAATAGTACTCAAAATACTGTTAGGCCTTGAATGTCCGAAGTCTCTTTCTTCGTGAAGGCTTTCACAAAGTAATTGTTCCAAAAATTAACCTTTCTTGCGAAGGGCGCCTTAAAAGTAGCAAAAGTACTTAGCTCAGAGTTAGTTCTTTAGACTTCAATCTCCAGGAAATAAGAAGCACCGCCGTGGAGTCCTGCCAGGATGAAAACCTCCTTCAGGTGAGTTCCTCCTACTGACGCGACCTTCTCCGAAGAAAACCTGAAGGCAAAGCGCCTTCCAGAAGGCTGGGTGTGGTTTAAATACCTGACCGCACCCAGCCGCTCCCAGTCACGTTCAGTTAACGTGCGCGGGGACGCTGAATGCAGTCCCAGTGCTAGCGCGCACCAAAAGGCAGCGTGTAGGGATGCGGGGAGAGATCTGAAAGACCTTCGCGAGGGCGTTGTCTTTCACAGAGCCACAAGCGGAGCTTACCAAGCACAGAAATTGAGCTCCAAAAGTTCAACAAACATATAAGGCAGTAAAGCAGTGTACAAGCAATAAGGAGCACATGCAAAGTTCAACAAACATATAAGGCAGTAAAGCAGTGTACAAGCAATAAGGAGCACATGCAAAGTCAAGAGAAATAAAAACCTAAGGAGGTGACCAACAAGTGATAAAGAAATGTAAGCACCCAATCACACTGACTAGAAGCGTGCGTGGAGCACGGGACAGGGGTGGGTTTTTCCAAGGGGGAAATCAGCACATGTCTTAGGATGTGTGTATCAACACATATCTTAGGATGTGTGTGTTAGGGGTAAGTGGATTCATGACAAGAGGAAGGTGAACCTCTTAACATTGAGCTGTATTCACACCTGATTCCATCACAAATACTCCCTTTCATTGAAACCATTCTGGATATGGTACAATTTCAGGCAGTTCGCCTGGAATGGAGAATAAAGGACATTCAGGCTATAATCATGACGTTTCTCCCTCTGTCCTGGATCTCCTTGCAGATAACTCAGAGGCTGCTGGGATTATTGGCCTCCTGCATCCAGCTGGTGATGAATGCCAGTTGGCATATACAGTCTCTGCAGTGGGAATTCAGATCCCAGTGAGCTCAACATCAAGGAACTCTGTTGTATTGCTTCTAGATTTTCTGAGGAGACTACAAAAGATCCTCTGCATTTGCTTCTGGATTTCACTTGGGTGGTCACCGATGTATCACTGCTAGGCAAGGGAGACTATCTGGGAGTGTTAGAGATCGTAAGCCTCTGGTCTTCAGTGGAGACTCCACTTCAAATCAACTTGTTGAAGGTGATTCTCTTTGCTTTGAAGGCTTTCCTACCCACCATCCAAAGAAAAGGATGGTGTAGGTGTTCCTGGGCAACATCACCGCCACGTGGCCCTGCACTAACCAGGGCATGGTGGGTTCTTAGTGATATCAGTTCCTGTGCCTATAGAAGTGGCTGGACCACCAGGGAATTTCTGTGGTAATGAGGGGAAGTGTTGTGCCACGATTTTCTGAGAATCTGTCCTCCGATCATGCTGCTGCTTCAGGAGAATCTCCTGTCACAGCAGCAGGGCAGGGTCTTGCCACCAGTTCAGCACACTGCATCAACATTCTTGGAGATTGATCAGTGCATGCTAGTCTTTGGGACAGATTTGGGGGTTGGTGTGGCACCCAACAAATTGACCCTTTACAGGCAATGTTGTCTGACGTTTTATTGTTTGTTTTGTCCTAGTCCAGCAACGACTTGCTTTGGGAACTGTTAAAAGCCTTTATTGGCTCTTTTGGCCTTCTTGAGGTTAATGGATCAGCCTACGTTATTTCAATCACCCGTCGTCAGTTTCTTGATGTGCACCCTTTTAGAACCCTTGCACAGTTGCCCTTTGAGTCTTCTGACCTTAAAGACTGCTTTTCTCATTGCCATAATATTGGCTTAAATGTGTGAGCGAACTTCAGGTCCTCTGTGTTAATTCACCTTATACCCCCTTGTTTCCTGTTCGTTCCTAGGACCCGATCTTCATTTCTACCCAAAGTAGTTCCTACTTTTCATGTCAGTGAAGCTAGTACCCGCCAGCATTCTTTGCTCCACCTCATCCCTCTAAGGGTGAAGAGAGACTTCATTGTTTAGAACGAGAGGGCACTAAGCTTTAATATCAATCGTACCAAGGAACACCAAGTGGGTGATCAGCTCTTTTAAGGTTATCCAGAGCAAAGTCAAGTAAGGCATTAACAAAAGTGGACCATCCCTTGTTGAATTGTCCTCCTCATAAAGATATGCTGCGCACTAGTGAAAAAGCAGCCTTCGGAAGGTTTGCAGACTCAGTCCACCAGGTCAAAGGTCCTACCACTGCACACTGGTCATGTCAGTCTGCCAGTGGGCTGTGCAGCTGGTGGTGTGGACTGCCTAGAAAGCAATTGATATAAGTGCGCATGGATGGTGCTTGTGGGGCTCCATTCGTCCCTTTGAGAGCGGAATGATGTTGGCACAGAGCCACACGGTGCCACCTAGCAGCACACAGAACTGCTCTAAAAGTTTCTGGGGCCAGTTTGAAGTCTGGGAATGATTTAAAAGGTGAGGCATCAGTGATTAGATACAATATCCACCAGAAAGATCATTCGCAAAGGTAAGTAGCTTTTCCATTTTCTCCATTGAATTCAATGGGACTCCCTTCATTCATTTCAGTGGTGTTACAAGGATAAAGTATAACGTACTGTGTGTTTACTGTAGTTGTGACAGCCAGTAGGCCTACATTTTTGATAATGACGCCCCCTTATGATGATGCATCTAGTATAGTTGGGGGTCTTGTGATTATAGTTTAAAGATCCACTCGGGTGCAATGGATAATGAGGGTGTCACCAATGGTATTTTCATCTACCTGAATGTGCTTATTTGTAATTAAATGCTTAGTATTTAGTATTGTGTGTAATAAATGTACTTTTCCTTTTTATAAGAAAAGGCACTGATGGGACAGTAATTTCAGTGTTTTTGTGCACTAGTGTGGTTGGGTCACCAACCCACACCACATACCAAAGTAGGCTTTGGACTACTCTGCTTCCCTACCCTGAGAGTGTCAAGTGCTACAATGTGGTACTTGGTTCCCACTTAAGACAATTGCGGGCTTACTCACATCCTTCACAACTAATAACCCATTTGCTTACACTGACCAGACCTGTTGTAGGAGAAAAAGCACATTAGAATGTGGTGATTTCCAACTGTCATCTGATTTCCTTAAGCGCCGTGCTGTACATGCTGGGGGCAAGTGTACCTGTACTTTTTAACATTTTACTTTTTTCTCGGCATAAAAATATAAATCTAACTTTCCAAAGTAATGGCCTTTAAATAGCTGTTCTCTGTAAGGTGTTCTCTATGCCCACATATATTCATTCAATATTCATTTTAGTAGTGGATGACAGGACAGCACTTGTGTTGCACTCTTTCCCGTCCCTTCACCCTCAACACTTAGGTTCCATTTTTGTATACACGCTGTTGTGTGTGCTGCTGGCAGCATGTAATGCACAAGATTGACATTACATTGATTGACCAATCAGGTATGGGAAACATATTCCAACTTCTTCGGTCTCATACCAAATAACTGCCAACAATTAGCCAGTATCTTGGCCATAATATAGCCACCCAACTTGTGGAGGCGGAAAAAGTGATGCAAGAGTAGCTTTGAGTTGGCAGGGATGGCCAGTGCGGTCCAATATTAGGGGAATTGACCCCTCTTGGGTTTCTTTAATCTTGAAGTCTTTTTTCCCATGTTACGCACTGTCCAAATACTAATCTCATGCACTGTAAGGACCAGTACAAATAGGTGCTTGGTTTTAATTTGATCAGTGTGTAGATATTTTCTATCTTATTGCTAAGGGTCAATTAATAAACATTACAAATATTTCTCGTTCATAAAAATGGTATTGAACATGTCTGGCTCAAGGCATACTTGTTTTTGCGGGTATGGGGTTCATATTTCATTCTTTTTGCAACTCTAATGAACAGTGAGACCACTTGCTTATTTGTGAATTCGTCATATCGTGATTAAGTATTCAGCATTGTTGTTGCAGTGGCTAACCCCTTCTTTTTGAATTTCAGGACAAGAGATGGCCACGTTCAGTTCTGGACTGCTCCACGAGTCCTGTCCTCACTGAAACATATGTGCCGCAAGGCTGTTCGCCGCTTCCTGACAACCTACCAGGTTCTGGCACTGCCCATTCCCAAGAAGATGAAAGAGTTCCTTACATATCGGACGTCTTAACTTTATTGGTGTTGGGCAAAGGGTACAGAAAAACACTTTCAATTAACACTAAGAGGCACGAGTCACACAGATGTGATGCAACACAGTGATTTGAAGTCATGTGATCTAATGACAGGTTTTCATTGTCTGTTTTTGAAAGATGTGCTGCTATCTGTATCCACAAGATAAGAAATGTAGCTGGTTGGGAGATAAATTAATGTTATAATCATGAAAATCAACCATTCCATTCTGAAAGAAAGTAAAATGAGTTGCATTTCTTAATCTTATTGATTGTATACATTTGGGGGCATGAACTGTTATCAGCACACCCACTTTACTAAAGATTTAAGAATGAAAGATGGGACAGATTACCACGCGGTCTGGTCTTTGGACAACTGGTGTTCTAGTTTGCTTTGTTACAGTGATCTTCAGGGTCTCTGACTTCTGTAACTCATGTTCCCCTCAAGAGGAGGCTAAATATTAATTTTCTCTGTTTCCTTTGACCTATTGTAGGAGGTAGAGACATGGCCATTGCTAGATGGAAGCCCAAATTGTGATCCTCTTATTTGCCTGCAGGAGTGGAAGCCCCTCTTGCTACTTTTTATTCAGATGCAGAGGTTCCATCGAAGGCACTTTTTTCATTGACATAG
Organism: Lissotriton helveticus; assembly: GCF_964261635.1. Classification (NCBI taxonomy): domain Eukaryota; kingdom Metazoa; phylum Chordata; class Amphibia; order Caudata; family Salamandridae; genus Lissotriton; species Lissotriton helveticus. The sequence continues at coordinate 886,044,526 of NC_136072.1, forward strand.
GGATGCATGGTATCGGTCATAGTTGCAAACCCTAAAGTATTTCATTGGTGGTCTGGAAGGGGATCCTGTTGTTTTGATATCTAAACTGAATAGGCTTAACATATAGCCTACATTAAATCTCTATGGTGACTCCGTCTCACAGGTAGTCATGAGACTCCTAGTTAAATTGCTTTATCATTGTGATCCTTGAATAAGTGTCTTGCTCCAGGCAGATATAAATAGGCTTTTGCAAAATCATTTTAAAGTGTTTGTGAAAAGGTTAGATTTAAAAGAAGAGGATTTCTTGCGATGATTTCTTGCGAGTGTGTGTGTGTGCACTGGGAGAGTGAAGAGAACTTTGCTAAGGGATTAGTTAGTTGACGGTATGCTACACAATCTTGACCCTGGTGCATGTGATGAATTTAAAGAGTGCACAAAAACGGGCCCAGAGAGAGGAGTGTGGTGAAATCTTGATGGTAAATTTGAGTTTCTGTATCTCAAATTAGGAAATAGGAATTTTGTAGAAGGATGAGAGAAACGTTTTCTTGGCGAAATACAGTACAGTGTCAAAAGGATCTGGGGATTTAAGACTAAAAGTGGTAATCCCATTCAGTGGATGCAAACGACCTGGCACTTTGTGAAAAATAGAGGGAAGACTTCTCTCTTGTGCTCGTCCTCCTCTGAAAAAAAATAATGTATGCATAATATTATAGCACCCAAACTAAAAAATACTTCCTAATTAGAAGGAAGATGGTTGTACCGTGAAACCGTTTCATACACTCCACTGAGAAGTTGTACTCAAGCTCACTCTCGACAATTCTAACCTCTCTCGCTTGTATTAAAAATACAACTTGCTTGCTTTTTCAGTATCTTTCCGAGGTATTCCATTGACGAGGGACTCCTATGTGGCTGTAGCAGCACATCTCCATGGGATTCGTCACTAAGAAATCTCCACCAAAGACGTTTCTTCTTTTTTTCTTCTTTTTTCTATTGTTTAAGATCATACACCACCTTCCATGAAAACATTACATATATCTATTCTGGCATGCCTTCCTTCGTATTTCTTTAACCGGGCTGTCACAGGACACTTTTTGTTGTGAAGCCCTTGTACGCCTCTTAAATTGCTCTAAACAATATTTTTTTTACAGTTGTCCAAACACATTTATGCCTACACTATCTAGAATCCTTTTAAAGGATTCAAACACGTCAATTTCAGCACTTACAACACTCCTCTAAAACGGATGTCTACGCTTCTTGCAGCACGCTTCCTGGACTTCTTTTCATGGAACACTTGCGGATGCATTCAGTTTTCTACCAAGACTCCTTTAAAGGAGCCACAACACGTTTGTATGAGCACACTCACTACATTCCTATAAAAAGTCGCCTTCTAGGTTCTTGGTTCACTAGTTTTCAAGGAGCCTTATTTCTCGTTTCAGCAGTGACACTGCTCTCCCTTAAAAGAATCCCTTGCACACATTTTTTAGCACTCCGCCCATATTCAAAGGGACAGAAAAGATTTACTTGAAGCTTCTGGTTATACTCTTCAGAAGTGAGCCCACAGGGATCTCATCTTGCACTTTCCCAAACTTCTTTTCAAGAAAGCTGCGCAGCGTTAGCTTTTGATTTCTGATCAACTCCTTTTTTTGTATGGCTTTGTATGCAGCTGTTCCAGGGCATAAAACGTTTGACACGTGCCTATTTCAGAAACTTTTCAAGTCGGACATTAATCTTGCAGCATGTACCTGGGTATTTTCCCTTGGGAAGTCTTGTTTACATAAGGTCACTCTAACCTGTGTCTGTTGAGTCTACCGGTCTCGAAATGATTACATGTGGTATATTCAGCTCTATCCTTAAATTCTGGAAGCTCACACAAAAGGCTTTTCCAACCTCTGCCTTGTTATTATTGTCCTAACCCATGATCTATAAAGACATGTTGCCATATGCTGCTCGTTTCAGACTGTGTGCGCCATTTACATATGGCTTCTTTAGAAAGTTACACACAATGCATTCTATTCACAAAGTGCTTACATATGGCTTTTTTTGCACGTAACTCAAGATTTATTGTATTAGAGACCTTCACATGTGCCTCTTAGCATGTCACTCCAGACTTATTACATTTATGAAGCTCCTAACATAAGGCTATTTATTTTCGTAACCCCTTTGCTCACCCTCATTACATTTGTGGAGCCTGTCACACATGGCTTTTTGTTTGTATTATTGCACTTACTCCCTGTATAAAGCTTTCACACTTTGATGTTTTAGTATCTAACTTCAACCCTATTCTAATGTGGGACTCTCTGATCAGGCAGTGCTGGGATGTCACACCCTGTCAATTCCACGTTAAAAGCCTACTACACACTTGATATAACGCCGGGATGGTGAAATAAAGCACCTATTCTGAAATCCTCCACATTATTATTGTTTTACCACATCACATTACATGGATTCTATTTATGAAGCCCTCACGCATTGCTAATCCAAATGTTTGTCTAGTCAGGAACTTCTCACAAGTGGCTATTCCAACACCGCTCCTCCTGTGTTCTGCCACCCAGGAAACCATGCTCGGAAATCGTAGTGCAGCAATAGCAGAATTAATCTTAGATAGTTCAGCTCTATTTCAGTGGTTATCCTATGTCACAAGGCTAACCAAATAATGCAATTTGCAGCTTCCTGTCCTCTAGATTATAGCAGACTGCACCCACCTAACATATAACACGGCATAGTGTAATTATTTAATGGGGAGAAGCACCAGGTAATGTGTTGTGCATACACTCTCACTGCACTTCCTCACTGGTATTCTAATATCAAAAGCGTCATTTTTTGCTAGGACCTCCTTAACCTAGTTGTTTCTATATGTGGGGCTGTCTTCTAATTAGCATCCATCCTACTTCACTAAGCTCATCCCTTTAGTAGGTATCGATGGCATAATCCCAAAAAGCTTGACTGCTTGTCCTTGAGAGCTAAGCCTTCCAGCGCAGTGGTGTCCAGTTGTCTTCTTAAAGTGTCCGTACTGTGCAGTACACTTGCCATGATCCATAATGGTTGGGATGCATGGCCAGAACAACTTCCCAATCAAGTCTAGCCAAACCAGTATATTTGTTTTCCACTGTGGGTATCATAACCTGGCCCGACTCCTACTCAAGTCAGTCATTTTATCTTTTAGGCATTTCCTACTAGTGTGGATAGAGTAAATTGTGCCCAGCCATAACAATTTTCAGTCTCCAGTCTTGTGTATCCGCAGCAATATAAATGCATTGCAGCAACATTACTTACTTCCCACCTCCAAGGGAACCGTAAGCTTTTTTGAGGTTTCACTAGCTGGACCGTTTACACTCATTCTTTCTTGTCTCACAAGTACCTGGAGACCCATCTTGGGAGTGTGTTTGGGGGTTACTATATATATGATTTGTGATTACCCACATGGCACTTTCTACTTTAATAAAACTTTAATGAGATTCCGTCTTCATTCGTTATCAGAGAGTCTACTGTAGATACTGCTGAGGGTAGACAGCCCTGAAAGCCAGTAAAGAGTGAGAGATTCTTTTACAATCAAATTTTCTTTATTACATAGTGTCCTATTTTTACACTTTAACACCTCCTGGCTCTTGCCTAGCCTCGCCTCACTGAGATCTCAGTATTTATACAACTGTGGGAAGCTGGACTTGTCAGTGAACTAAGAATAGTTACTTTACATTAGGGAAAAACATAGCTGAGTAAGTATGCATTTTTACAAGTGCCCTGCAGTGGAGTTAAAGAGATCAAGTAGTTAAGTGAACAATTACAAAGCGTTCTGTGAAAGGTGTCATTATTTTTTTTATTTGCTCATAAAATTTTACTGAAAAATACCACCAGAAATATCTGCACTGTTTCTTTTATCAGAGCACCCTGAGGGCGTTAGGATTTGCGAATTCTTCAGTGTAGCACTCTTGAGTCAAGATTCAATCACTTCTTGGGCACTTAACTGTCTGTAACCCTTCAACCACGACTGCTTTACCTTGTCCTCTCAATTCCTCCCTTTATTTTAATTTTTTTGTTAAACCATTTAATTGGGTTTCAATGTGCAAAAAAAACGGAGAAAGACAAGAACATAACATATATGTACCATACGGAAGTGCAGACATAACATAATGGGTACATGGCTGGTACTGAGGCAGCATAATCACATGGACAGACTTCGTGGAATGTCAATGAAGCACCTTTGGGGTGGGGGGGTGGTTTGCAATTCACTCCAAAGGAAAGTGTCTTCCTGTGTGTGTACCCAAGAAAAGAATTATAGGGGAAGAGCCAGCTACTAACATAGGGCTCAATTCCTCCCTTAAAAGAAATTACTACTGCCTACTCTTGGCATCTCTCCACTCAGAGACGCTTCCTTTCAGCAAATACTCTCACATAGCTAGTCTCTCACAACCTTTCCTTTAATGAATTCCTTACATTTGGTTACTCCAGCCGGTGCCTCCCCACTTTTTAACTGCCTTCGACATCCTCATTTTTATTTCATTTTTTCCAAGTTCTCCCACTTGCGTGTTGTAGGGTGTGACCCAAAGCTCACACAATGGCTATTGAAACACCGCTGTACCATCTAACTCTGTGATTTTTTTTCTGCAGATCCTTTCAGATAATTCTAGACTCTGCGATAGCTACTGCGTGTCATCATATGCTTCCTCTTGTACTTCTCTGTACACTTTACAGAACTTATCTCAAAGATGTGATATGATCTTCCCATTTTTTAAGATAGCGTCACACACATGGGGGCTATCCTGCCGATGTATAAACCTAATCCGAGGGAAATTCCTGTGCTAGAGTTTACATCCCAACCACTTTATTAGCCGTTGGTTCGGAGAATACAAAACCTACATTTCCATTTCAGAGTTCAGCAACAAATAGTGAACTACACAAAGGAAGACGGAAATACTCAAATGCAAAATTTACTCCTGCCTGCAAGTCCTCACCCAAAATGTGCCCTCGTAGGCAAAAACAATAGAACCTTTGAAAAGAAAAAGGGTTTTCAGAAAACCTTTCGGAAAAATATCAATGTAAAAATCCAGTGTCTTACTCCTATTTCATACATTTGTTAGTACATTACTCAAGGACTAAAGGGGTCTTCACTGAGTGTTTTCTTTTAACTGCAGTTCTTCTGTCTAGGTTATCTTTTCTGACAGGCATGACTCGTTCTAAGTTTTACTATATGGTGTCGTCCACTGGAATACTGATTGATTCTGCCATGTTGACCGTTCCTGATCCCACTAGAGTGTGATTGAGTCATTGGAAGTTATATCAAAAGTATATGAAAGAAATTGTCTTGAACGGATCAAATTCTTTCTGTTACTCTTGCAAAGTTTGTTTTATCAAAGTTAAACTGTGATTGCCATTCTAAACTTGTGTGATGCTGAAAAGGTCTAATTTAATCATGCACCCTCAAAAAGGAGCTAAAATTCAGAACTGTTTTTCAAGATCCATTTTTGAATTTGTGGTGAAAATTATAGCCCACGCCGGGCTCCTTGTCTGGAGGTGAATGTTCCGTTTCCAAGCTGTGCAATCGTGTGAAAAATAACGGCTTGTAACTGACCAGAGTCTTTGAAGCTGCTTAGCTTCTGCTTCCGAAAAAGGCTAAACATCAAACTAAACACTGCAAGGAAAAGCGGACACTAATAATACATATATTTTTTTTAATAACCAAATGTTATTACATTTTGTAGTACACAGCAACATCCACATACAAGTATAATCAAGGAGTATCTTTCCACTGGATCCGATCTTAGAACACCGACAATCCTCCAATCGCATGATAGTTTCACAGAGGTAAACCATGGTGGGTGCACACCCTCCCCCCTATATTTCCTCTTGTTTTCGAGGGTAGCCACAGGCCTCGTAGATTAATAATGATATTTTTAAATGTAATTCAGAATAGCAGATTCCCAAGATTTATTTTGTTTACATTTGTCTACAATAGCCTGGCATTTCCAGTTTTCACTGCAGTAGAGTTGGTGGCTTACCTTCAAGAACTATCCAGTGACTTAGTATTTCTTTTCTACAGAGTCCTCCAGCATAAGCCAATCCTATTCATTAGCATCGGTCTCCTACTCCTGATGCATCTGCAGCATCGACAATTCTCATTACTGATGTACACGGACCATGTACTAACCAGCACCATGTCGTTGTGTTTACACAGTGCAGTGTATTGTTTGGGGATCGACGCCTGCATTTTTCATTGTAGTTTGTTTTTGTTTTTTTTACTTTCGTAAAATTTGTGACCAAATTCATGTTCCATTGTGAGCAGCACTGTCACAGGTTTTCCATCATTGAAAATTATTCCTGTCATCAGTCCTGAATGCTTTGGGCGATTCCTGGATTTTGAGTTGCTTTGTTTCCAAGATGTGGTTTAGACCAGTTTGAAAAACTGCAGGACGTTGTGTAATTATGACCATGCCAACCTCAGGTAGGGACTTTTTCAAATGCTGCTGCTGAAATTGGGGCACATGGTAACAAACTGGAGCGCCCCCTGTGATGAGTGGCTAGTTGCCCCCTCTGCTGCTCTAAAGATGTTCTGGTAACTCTCGAGGTTGATGTCTAATGTTGAGTAGTCTTTACTCTAGATTTGATACATAAGTTAGGTGTAAGTATGTGGCTAACCACCACAGTAATATGCTCACACTATTTTATTGTGATGAGTGTGGAAGCGAAACAAACATCCCATTCTCTCTCACTTTTATATTGGTTTTATGTCCAGTAATAAATGCGGCTTTCCACATCAGAAACTCTAATTACTGCTGCTGTACTGTTCTTCATTTTACTTGTATGCTGACAGCACTGCTACTTTTAACTTAACGTTCAACACAGAACCAAAGCAATATAGGTGCTTGTTGTTAAAGATATGCACTGATGAGAATCTACAGCCAATGGTATCCTCATATCACAATCGTTAAGCTTGTGCCATTGTTGCCTCATGTATCAAGTGTGGTACCCAATTTATGTAAATATATTTAGGTTTGACACACAGGGTTGATTTTGTCCAACTTAAATGAGAGAAAAATTGGTGTAGGAGAAATTCAGGATTTGATCTGATACAGATTAGCATACATATAGAGAACGTGTGCCTGCTGCTCAGAGGGGATTGTGCAACCACAATTTAGTTAGGCAGTGCATGTATTGACGACCCTCATTACAAGTTTGTCGGAATAGAGTGGATTACTATACGTGGTAAATACCATTATCTTAGATTGATATATTTACATGTGTGGTAAATTCCTCCTGTTTCAAGCTTTCAGAAGGATTGTGAGGCATAACATGTGGAATCATTTTTTAATACACTGAATGCCACATGTTTTGGCTTTTTATGGGCCCTTCCTCGCAGTTTTGGCCTGTTGGAATTTATCAGAGGATAATTGTGAGGGTGTGATAATTATCACACAACTCCCAACACAACTCATAATACTGATCCCTTTCCAAACACGTTTGCACAGGAATCAGAATTGAGCCCTTCACTCTTAATGAGGGTTGCTGAGTGATGAAATAAAAAACAATCTTAGATCTGATAGTAAATCGCATAGTTCTAAAATGTTGTTAAAATTGAACAAGTCCATTTTCTTCCATACCTATCGCAGTTTACTTGTCTAAGCACGTGGAATAAAGTACCCGTAGTTGAACCTAACCAGCTTAGTGCAGCCTTTCCAGTTATCATCATCTTTGGGTTCTATTTGCTCTCTTGATTATATTAAACCCATTCTCTATTCCACTGTATTTTAGTGTAAAAGGTCTGTGCTGAGTGTAAGAATGATTTAAATAGGCCTAATAGGTAGTATCCCAAAATACTGCAGTAAACTGTAATAAGTACATTTAATTTTTCTTACATGGATACTGTAGTCATCCATGTGTTACGACATAACTTATACGAATTTCCCGATATTTACTACTATATTGTATGATCTCACAGAAGACATGATTTAATGATAATGCCCTCTGATAAATTGGTGTTATTACCATGAACATATGACTCACTACACAATCTTGCTACAATAAAATGAAACGGTCCTTCTCTGCAAAGAAATTCAAGGCAATACTCACCACAGAATCATTTAAAATAGAATCATACAAGTCACACATAACTCTGACTTCAGTTCAAATTCGTCTTGTATATATTTACTTCAAGAAAAATAAAAGAAATCACCATGATCATCACTGGCCACTTGTGAAGGTATGGTAGACTACAACTGATATCTTGGGTTTATCATCCTTACTCTTGTTGTCCCTGTGAATTGCAAATGAAGAGCTCTTCTTGCAGTCACATAGTGAGCATATGTATTGTGTTTGTGTAAATGGTAGCAGCTCTGCCCTCAAAACATAGTTCTCTTCTACCGCTATGTGGAACTGCTTTACTTTTATGAGATGAGTGAGGGTTATCGAACGTTTGAGCATTTTAGTTTCCTATAGTCACATTTGAAAACTTTTCTCTTAGAGTAAGAGTAACGGTCATAGAAAGAGACATCTCTGGTGATCTAAAGTTGTTATCCAGGAAATGAAGACTTCATACAGCATAGTTGGGTTATTACCGTATTTTGTATAATTTTACAAAATGTCATCAGTAGTAAAAACACCATGTTTTGGATCATCGAAAGGACAGCAACATTCTTGAACAGAGGTTTATCCTACCATTTGTCGTCACAGAAGGATAGAGCAGTGCAGATATTTTTATTGTGTAAAATGAGTAACACAAACACATGCTTGATATTAAGAAGCTTCACTCAAGAGTTCACGTTCTGATCATTTACTGCGATCATATGTGATCTGTGATAATATATTCTCATATCTGTGCCTTGTTACCATAAGTGTACATTGGGATAACGTTTTTCTTGGTATCTTATCACAAAGGGTTGGGTAGACTGTATTCTACAATGTACAAACTGGTCAGTAGATCAGCTAGTTAGGATTCCACTTGTAACATCATTGTATTCTCAGGTTCATAGGTCACAATCCTAGCACAATGGAGCAGCTTTACACCCAGGACATGATAGTGACCGTTCAAGTAGGTAATATTAATGTCTGTTTAATCCAGAAGTGCATTGTTAGCCAACAAAGACAAAAAGCGCAATGCAGTGGTATTGTTTGCATGTATTTTTTAAGGTGGTTTCTTGAAGGTTGTGTGACTTCTATGTATCCATCAGTCGAGAACCTTGGACTTGTTCATTCCAATATCTCCTACTGCCTTCAAATGTTAAGTGTAACACTTATCCTCCTGCAACCCCAGAGACTGCATTAACTGTTTCATCAGGTTGTAGTTTTAAACATCTCATTGCAGCGACGTTTGCTTCCACAGAGACTGTTATGGTAGTCCATGGATTGACAACTCGAGTTGAAGTGTACAGAAACTGTCGAGCATTGCATGAGGTTAATTCTGCAACTATATTCTCACACTTGGGAAAAGTTTCACGACTCCATTCTGTCCTTACTGGATGTAACATTCTAACAGCAATAGAAGCTTCACTATGCCAGCTCAGTTGCATGACTATATACCAAGTAACAAGTGTGGTCCTCCCCTGGAAAGAACTGGGACATAATTGTTCCCACTTTTTATCCATTTGGAAGAGTGCTTTGTCCAAGGTTTGCTACAAATCGGAAACAGGATTTAAACTGGGAGATCGCTCTCTCTACACTTTCAGGTCTATATTGGCCATATAGACATCTTTGTACACATGTATTAGTGTCTTTGCTCCTAATCTTGCGTGAACTGATAATTAATTTGAAAAAACTAAAATCATGATTTATATGTTTGTTGCAAATATGGGTCACTTCATTTTTTCCTAAGATACAGATAGGCCGATTCTGAAAATATTTGCACATGAAAATCTATACATAAAAAAAAATATATATAATTTATTTTTGTAGTGTTGGTATTTGTTCCTGTAATTAAATGTCAATTTTCTGTCTTTTATGTTTGTTTTTACGGAGATGTGAAATATATATTTTATTTAGTATTTTACTTGTGTCTCCTGCTGTGTCTACTTTCAGATAACCTATTTGATCTACATTAAAAACATGGGAGGAGAAAACTTTTGTTTGGAAATGTGTCATTCTTTCCAGGTGTGAATGCTGTATTCCTTCGCCTCTTTCGACACTAAGAACGCTTAACTAAGTAATTAAAGTATAAGTATTGAGAATTGAGTTTTTTGTGATTTTGTTTCTCTTCTACGTAGAATTGTGTAAAATAAATGTGTGGGTAGCACCCTCATGATCATTGCATTAGAAGGGACATATTTTAGGGTCAGGGCGACATGGGGCTAATTATCTGTCATGGTCTTCATCTAGGGCTCTCTGTAGTTGTATCTCCCCTTATTTGGAAAAAGAAGGGGATGTACCTTCAAGAATAGTTTGATAATAACCCCGACCCTCAAGTCAGATAATGTTCTGTTTACAAGGTTGTATTACTCAAGCCTTCTTTCTGGATATTACGAACTAGCAGTACCTGCCCGATTTATTTCTTGTATCATAAAGGCCCAGATTTATTAAGGCTTGGCAGTGGCGCCAAATCTGACAAAGATATATGCTATCCAGCGCTAAAGATGTTTTGTGCTGGAAAGCTGCCCTTTTTCTCAGTGTAAAAACAAATTTGTGCTGCTTTAAGGTAACTCTTTGTAGCAGAAGATAATAGGGGGGAAATGTGTTTATTTCTCTCAAATGAAATCACACCGCATATCTAGTTTGCGGGGCTCTTCTGAGTTTGTATGGGCATAGACATTTGTACTGGAAGGATATACACTCAGTATAAATCATATGCTAGACAACACACGCTCACCCCTTCGCCATGTTGGAAGGCTGCTTAGTCAGTTTGTTTGAACACCAGGGGAGGGGATGACGCCAGCTAAAGATCAATCTTGGTAGGAATGGCTTTGTGCTGCGTTTTCCCCCTTGTGCAACGCAGCACAGGAATTATGGTCACTGTGCTTGCAAAAAATTTGTGAATATCACCTGTATTGTTTCCCTGAGTAACCGCACTCTTGTGAAGGCACAGTTTTGACTTGAAAATAGGAAGTTTTAAGAGTATCACTTGCAGCTTTAAAATTAACCTAATGCTCATGCTGTTTGGCAGGGCGGTCAGTTCTTTCTTCCGCGTTTAAGAGCTAGAATAATAACCGTTCTCGACCAGCGTATACTCATCAATAGTTATAAGCACTGATAGGCCCGCCTATGTGCGGGTGCCCCGGAGCATACCCAAAAATGCATATATACATGTATGTTTAGGGAATAAAAACACGAAGTACCCTCAAATATATATATTTTATGAGGGTACTTCAATATATATATCTCCATCAAAGAAACGTCCGTAATGGGAAACTTCAGCAAGCGGGCACAGAAAAGCCCGGTAATCAAACAGGAAGAAGGCGCAGTTAATCAAACATTGCAAAAAGAAGACGCAGAATCCCAAATGCTGATAATTCCATCCTCTTTATTCCATGATAAAACAGGCAGCATGCTCATTTTCTGGCATGTTTCGGCTTACTAACCTTGATCAGAGGTAAGCTATTTGATAATGTCCATTGACCACGTGTTTTGGAGCCCGAGATAGATATATATATCTATCTCCTTGAAGACCAAGGGATAAAATGCTAAATTGAATTCTTCATTTAAAATAAATATATATCTAATGGCATTTAGAAGGCATGTCAGCCTATAGGCTGTATAGACCATCAACAGCAAAATAAAGCGGGTGCCATTCCTTTAAGACCTCCATGCTCTCATCATGCCCCTCAGGTGACAGAACTGTTCTTTTTTTCCGTCTCCTTCTGTGAGGACCCTGGAGCATTGAGCTCATCGGTTTTTGACTTGCTGTCAAGAATTGTTATTTACAAGCTGTTTTTGACCTGCATTCAAAGTTTTTGAGTGCAATCTGTACTTCTATCCTGTTTTTCTGACTATTTTGCTATAGTGTTTAGTCAGAAATGCCTGCTTGTTCAACAAATGTCCTTTGTCTGGAAGAAAATGGGAAATTCTGATCCATACTCTGTCTGCATTGTGTGTTTGCCATCTTCTCACCAACCAGACAAGTTTTATTACTGTCAACAATTTTCCAGAAGGACCCTGCATGACACAGGAAGAATCAAGCTGGATGCCATACAGGAGAGCGAAAAGTCGAGATCTACAAGTGGCCTTGAAGGTTCTCAGCAACCTTTCAAAGAGCCCTCCTCAAGTGCGAGCTGAGCACAGGAGCAGAAAGGAAAAAAGAAGACCACGCTCTGCCTCCTCCTCCTTGTCGGCGGAGAGAAGATCAAGGTCGAGAATACCTGTTTTCTTATCGCCCCGATCAACGGGAAGGCCTCTGCAGCATGCAACGACGTAAAGGGAGAAATCGCCATTGAGGCATTCTACACCAGACCTGTCGACGAAGAAATATTCTACGTCGAAACCGCTTACTCTGGCGTCCAGAACTGAAGTCGACGTTAGTCTAGACTTGGGTCTGCATTGAGAACATCTCCGCCACTTCACAGGTTGATGTTGACAAGCCCTCGACAAAGGTCGACGTCGGGATCTCCACCAACGTCCGAACACACACGTTCAACGTCGAGAGCCCCACCACCAAGCAGGCATGGTCGGTCAACGCCAAACTCGACATACGTCTGGCCATATGATTTAATCATTGGAGGCCGTGCCGTCATCCAGTCACTGATGTCCAGACAAAGGCGCTCAGCATCCAGAAGGCCGACGTCGAGACCTCTGACTTCACACGTGTCTCAACCAGCGAAGACACAGATGACTTCTGATTCACCTGCACCGAAGACTAGACCCCCATCGACGATGAGAGAAGTGCAAGCAAGTGAAATACAGAGATCAGCATCGAGATCTAGAGGGTCAACGTCAAGAAGCACATCATCCTCTCCAGAACTCAGACTTGTCCAGATTGCTCTGGAGGAATCCCCTAGTTGAGAACAACCGACACTGCCAGTTAATCTTTCACTGTGCTGGCTACAAAGAGGGAAAGAGTGGAGAATTCCAGGTCTTGCTTTGGACTTTTCTCAAACCTATTCACCTTCCAGAATCACCACTGGTGCTCCTCCTCCTGCAACAACTGCCACAAGATCTCAAAGAAAGCCACGTTCTCCTTCAGCAAGAAGGTCTCGGTCTTGGACACCTTGCAGAAGATCACCTCCTAGATTTCATCACTCCCACTCGTCCAGATCTCGGAGGCAATAACACGGGTCTTCTTCCTGCTCTACAGATACATCGAGACTGTCTGTTCGATGACTACTCACTTACCCTGTCTGCGACCCCCTCGAGCTAGGGTTATGCCAGTGGACAACCTTGTCACATTTAATGAAGTCCTATGTAGATGTGCAGCTAAGCTAAACATTGAGATGCCTGCTCCAACCACCTCCTCATCCGTAATTTTTTTAAACACAGCGTCACAGGTCGTCTTCTAGACCTCCGTTTCCTCTGGTACCTGGTCTGCTTCAACCAGCTCTTCAGATCTTTCTTACACCAGTGTTGATAGGGCCTGCACCATTGCACATTACAAAGAAGTGCAAAGCACCAGACCAGGATCCACTCTTTTTGAGAACTGATCCACCACTGGGTTAAGTCATAGTGGCAGCGGCTAGGAAGACTCACCCAGGGGCAACGTCCTCTACAGTACCACCCGATAAGGACAATAAGCAGATGGACTCCCTCTGGAATAGGATGTGCAACACCTCTCCCTAAATGAAAGACGCTAGTGCCTCAGCACTTTCTGCTGGATTCCTCACCTTTTGAATTACCCCTGTGCCAGCATTCCACAGAAACTTTTTTCTAGCTCTCCCACGTCGACAAGGACGTCATAATGGCACGGCTCCGCTCGCGACTCGGTATGACGTCACCGGAGCCACAAGAAGACTCTCCATGGAAATTTATTGTTGTAATTTCCGAATTAAGGGGTCCCCCAGCCGAAAGTATTCATGTAGCCTCTTTGCTGCAACTATCATGGACAGCAACCTTTCTTGTGGCCATCACTTCAGCATGCTAGAATTCGGGTATTCTGCTCTGAAGAGCCATACACAGTTTTTTAAAACAATAGGGTGATGAGGAGAACTCATACCAGCTTCCTTCCAAAGGTAGTTTTAGACTTCCACATTAATCAAAATGTCTCATCGCTGGCTTTTATTTTCCCCTAGTACATCTACTCTAGTTGAAAAGCTTTACACTCTTGATGTAAATAGGGTTCTGAAGTTCTAGGTAGATAAAACCAAAGACAGACATTAGAAGGGTCATAGCACCACTTCATTAATTATGGTCTGGTGAGAACAGGTTTGGCATCATCAAAACACACTATCTCTAGGTGGATAGTTTCCTGTATACTTCTTTCATATCATCTAGCCAAGAGGTCCTTGTCTAGGAGGCCTAAAGCACATTCTACTAGAGGAAAGGCTGCAACTGCAGCTCTTTTAAGAAATGTACTAATTACCGAAATATGCAAGCCTCTACATGGTGATCATTACCTACTTTCTCAAGGCAATGTCTAGATTGAGATTCTAAAGCAGATACTCTAGTAGGACAGGCTTCTTTGCGGAATCTTTGCTGGTAGTTGTTGGACCTGTTGTTGTTTTATGTTGGCTGCTTGTGGGATGGGCTTGCTATTCTATTTAGTGCTTAAGACTATTGATGAGGATCCCCTGGAAGAGAAGGAACCTAGTTTCCTGTAAGCCTAGTTTTCTTCCAGGGGAATCCTCATCAAAGTCATGAACAACCCACCCACCTCCCGGACAGAAACTGTTACAGCTCTCAACACTTGCTTCATCCTGGATTCCTCATCACTTTAAAAATTACCTGACCTAACTGTCACCTGTGGGGGCATGAGGGGTGTTAGATTTGGGGGTATCTAATTGTCATAGGTAGGTTGTTGTGACAAATAGGGACCCTTGCCTCTAGTCTGGATAAGGGGATTACACTCCTAAAATAACCCCTGCTCACCCCCTTGGTAGCTTGGCACGAGCAGACAGGCTTATATCTGAAAGAAACAGGTTAGTATTAGATTCCTTACCTTAGAATATCCAGGCAGTATGTAAAGCATTTGTGACCACATACAGTAACCCTGTGACAACACTACAAATGGACACCACACAGATTTTATATAAAAAATAAGTATACTTTATATAGAGTTACCACAAGACTAATGAACGGCAAAAATCCAAAATACTGTACTTCTAGACGGTAGTTTTTGCTTAGTTAAGTTAATTTCTTAAGATGCGACACTTTGCGTCAATGTACCTTACGATGCGTTGCGCTTCCACACAAGTAATGTTGCAGCGATGGAAATGCGGCAAAGTTCTGGTGCAAAGAAATTAAGACGATGCTCCCTCCTTGATGCGACACGCTTCCCGGTGATGCGGCGGCGTCTGCGGCGACGTCGATCCTCTTCTCCGGCGATGCAAGATACTTTCAGCCGCGACCGTCTCTGCGACAAGCTTCCCAGCGATGCGGCAGCGTCTTCAGCGATGCGAGTTGTTTCCACAACGATGGAAGCCGCAACAGGCCCTGCGACACTATTCCCGGTGATGCGGCGACGTCGATCCTTGCCGCAACAGACCCTGCTACACGCTTCTCAGAGATGCGGCGGCGTCTGATGCGATGTCGATCCGTCTCTCCTGCGAAATACTTCCCGGCAATGCGTCGGCGTCTGCTGCAACGTCGATTCTCTTCTCCGGGGATGCGGGGCGATTCGTGTTGTGCAGCGGCAGTTCTGCGACGCACTTCTCAATCTTGAGTCGCGCTTCCAGCTCCTTGCAACACGCAAATCCCCCACAAAGTCCAGCACAGCTGCAGGCACTTCAGGAAGACTTTTGGGGAGCTGGTGGGTGAAGTCTGTTGTCCCTGAGACTTCAGCAGGAGGCAAGCTCTTTTCCAAGCCCTTGGAGATCCTTCACAAGTTGAAAGTAAAGCACACAAAGTTCTTTCTCCTTTCTTTGGCAGTCAGGCAACTACTGAAGGCCAATCCCCCAAGCAGCACTTCAGCTTAGGGATAGTCTCTCCTCAGTTTCTTCAGGTTCCTCTCCTCAGCAAAGGTTTCTTCTTGTAGTCCAATAGTGATCAAATGTCATGGGATCAGGGTCCCAATATTTATACCTCAAAATACTTTGTTTTCTGAGGGGAGAGTGGCCTTTGCCCAGTCCAAACCAGTTCTGAAGCACTCTGTTTACCAGACTTCTCCTTTCCTTTCACAGTGTAGGGCACACAGGAGGTGGAGCCAGCATTGTGGAAGGCAAGTACAGCCCTGGAGCACTTTGTTGACAGGACTCCTTCTCTTCTTTCAGTGTTTAGGGCAGAGGCATCAGCCGCTCCACAGGAGGTGGAGACAGCATTGTAGAGGGAAGCCCCAGCTCTATTCAGGTCCCAGGTGCAACTCCTCCCTCCCATCTAGATGCAGATCTCTCTATTCACCACTGGGCTGCCCCAGCCTGTCTCCTGGAATCCCCCAGCCCTGTCACTCACAAACTCCAGACAAAGGAATACACAACCTAGCAGAGGCAGGCTTGAAAGGTTAGACAAGAAAATACCTACTTTCTGAAAGTGGTATTTTCAAACACAGAATATTAAAACCACCTGTACTAAAAGATGTATTTCATTATTCTGAGTTCAGGCATTCTAACCTCGAATTTCTACCATGTTCTCTGAGTCAGTTAGGATTATAAAATGTAGCAATTCTAACAGCCCATTCAGGCCTAAAGAGAACAGGTAGCCTTGCAATAGTGAATGGCTGCAATTCACTATTAGGACATGCCACACACACCAGGGCATGTCCTACCTTATACTTACAATGCACCTTGCCCTTGGGCCTACCATAGGGGTGTCTGATGTGAAGAAAAGGGAAGGTTTAGGGACTGGCAAGTGGGTGCACTTGCCCAGTCAGCATGACAGTACCAGACTGCACTCTGGCTCTGAAATGGTAGACCTTAAACACATTTTACAAGGCTGCTTATATGGGTGGCACAACCAGTGCTGCAAGCCCACCAGCAGCATTTGGATTCACACGCCCTGGGCACACTCAGTGCACTGTACTAGGGTCTGACAAGTAAACCAAATAGCCAAACATGGAACCACTGATTAATACATCAATTTACAATAGGGAGCACTTGCACTGTGGCACTGGATAGCAGTGGCACTGTGCCCAAAGCATCTAACCAGTAAAAAACACATGAGGCAACAGCAAAAATGAAAGGGAGACCCACACCAATGGTGCCAGGTCTAACACGTGTCCCCTCCAGCTGAACTCCTGGGAGTTCTCATCACTAAGGCGGAAAAATCTGGACAGACCATCAGCGTTTGTGTGTTCTGTACCAGGGCGGTGTTCCACCGTAAAGTCCATACCCTGCAGGGAAATGGACCACCTCAACAGCTTTCGATTCTCACCCCTCATCTGCATTAACCATCTGAGGGGCCTGTGGTCTCTCTGAACTTGGAAGTGAGTCCCAAACCGGTATGGTCTCCGCTTCTTCAGTGCCCAGACCTCAGCAAATGCCTCACGCTCAATAGCACTCCACCTCTGTTCCCGTGGAAGTAACCTCCTACTAATGAAGGCTACAGGTTGATCTAGGCCCTCCTCATTCAGAACAGCCCCCCACACCATGCTCTGAAGCATCTGTTTGAACGATAAACTCACTTGAGGAGTTGGGTGCCATGAGCACGGGCGCCATGCACATGGCAGCTTTCAGGGCCTCAAAAGCTTTCTGACAGGTGTCAGTCCAGATCACCTTCTTGGGCTGCTTCCTGGAAGTCAGCTCTGTCAAGGGTGCAACAATGTTGCCATACCCCTTGACAAACCTCCTGTAATACCCTGTGAGTCCTAAAAAGGCTCTCACCTCTGTCTGGGTTTTGGTGGCTCCCAAGCCAGGATGGTTTCAGTCTTGGGTTGTATGGGCGCCACCTGCCGCTCCCAACTTGGTGTCCCAAGTACACCAAGGAACCCTGCCCGATCTGGCACTTACTCGCCTTGATTGTGAGGCCTACCTTCCGCAGCGCCAACAACACTTCCCAGAGGTGGCGCAGATGTTCCTCCCAACTGGCACTGAACACTGCAATGTCATCCAGGTAGGCGGCACTGAAATCATCAAGTCCAACCAGCACCTGGTTGACCAACCTCTGAAAGTGGCATGGGCATTCTTCATCCCAAAGGGCATAACACAGAACTGGAAATGCCCATCTGATGTGGAGAATGCTGACCTCTCCTTTGCCCCATCAGTCAAGGCGATCTGCCGGTACCCAGACGTTAAGTCAAACGTGCTGAGGTACCGTGCAGCCCCTAGCCGATCAATGAGCTCATCAGCTCTGGGGATGGGGTGTGCGTCAGTCTTTGTGACTGAATAGAGCCCTCTGTAGTCCACACAGAACCGGAGTTCGGGTGTGGCACCCGGCGCTGCAGCCTTTGGGACCAAGACAACTGGGTTGGCCCAAGGACTGCTAGAGGACTCAATCACCCCTAGCGCAAGCATCTTTGAGATCTCCTCTTTGATGCAAGCCCTCACCCTTTCAGTTACCCTGTAAGTTTTATGCTTCACAGGTAAGCTGTTGCCTGTATCCACATCATGGACGCACCAATCTGTGACAGCAGGAACCAGGGAGAACAGATCAGAAAACTGTCCCAGCAACTGGCGGCAGTCATTCTGTTGCTCATGGGCCAGGGTGGTAGAGAGGTTAACACCATCCACTGACCCATCTTGCTCTGTTGCAGACAGGAGGTCAGGAAGAGGCTCAGTCTCCTCCATTGCAGCATCTGTTGCTAAGAGCATGCCCACTTCAGACCTCTCTAAGTGGGGCTTAAGGTGGTTGACATGCAGGAACCTCAAGGGGTTCCTGGGAGACCGCAAATCCACCAAGTAGGTAACTTGGTCTCCACCAAGTAGGTAACTGGTCCAGAGACCAGGTAACTGGTCTCTGGCGCTCTACAACCTCAAACGGTCCACTCCACTTATCCTGGAGCACGCAAGGCTCCACTGGGGCCATGACCCACACTTTCTGGCCAGGTTGAAGCTCTACCAGAGTGGCATTCTGGTCATACCAGCGCTTCATCTCCTCCTGGCTGGCTTCCAGATTTGCCTCAGCGATTTGCCTGAAATGCCTAGCCTAGTTCCTGAAGGCCAGCATGTAGCTATATACATCCTGGGGAGGTTTCCTGGGAGATTGCTCCCAGCCTTCTTTGACCAGACTCTGAGCTTCTCTATGGACACCCAGTCAGAGGACCTCTAAGGGACAGAACCCTAGAGATTTATGTGGCACCTCACAGTATGCAAAGAGTAGGCATGGTAAGAGGACGTCCCACTTATGCCTCATGGGTTCCTCAAGACCCATTATCATGCCTTTAAGGGTCCGGTTGAACCTTTCAACCAACCTGTTTCCTTGGGGGTGGTAAGGAGTGGTGAACTTGTAAGTTACACCACATTCCTGCCACAAGGACTTCATATACTTAGAAATGAAGTTGGGCTCCCAGTCAGACACTACCTCGCAAGGGAATTCCACTCAGGAGAAAATTCCCATCAGTGCTCGTCCCACCACGGGGACCGTCACTGTCCTCTGAGGTATGGCTTCCGGGTATCGGCTGGCATGGTCCACCAAGACCAGAAGGAACCTGTTGCCCATGGCTGTCTTGGGGTCCAGTGGCCCCACTATGTCAATCCCCACCCACTCAAAGGGGGTACTGACCACAGGGAATGGCTGGAGAGGAGCCTTCAGCTTCCTCCCACTCTTTCCACTTGCCTGGCAAGTCTGACAAGTCCTGCAATGAGTGTCTGAACTCTTGCGCATTTGGGGCCAATGAAAGCGGGTGATAAGCCTCTCAAAGGTCTTGTTCTGCCCAAAATGTCCTGCTTACGGCACATCATGAGCCAGCCCCAGTAGTCTCTAAACTTCTGGGGTACCACCAGCACACAGGCTGACCCAGGCTTAGCAACCTTAGGCTCACTATACAGGAGAGCATTCTCCCAGTAAATCCAATGTGATCCTGACTGATCACCTGCTGCCTGGCTAGCAGCCTGTTGCCGCAAGCCCTCAAGAGAAGGGCATTCTCTCTGCTCCCGGCAGAATTCTTCCCTGGAGGGGCCTCCTTCTTGCTGCCAATGGGTCAGCTCAGGCAGGTCCCCCAGTTCAGCTACTTGTTCCCCAGTAGGCTCCTGGGCATCCCCCTCAGGGTCTACCTCCTCCTGGGCCGTGGGATCTTCGGGTGCCGGTTTCCCTCACCTCTCTCGAAGGCAGGTTCCTGGGCCTCACTCTCGGGCTCCAGGTCCTCTTGAGCACCCCTACTGGCTGCCATTGAACGGGTTGTCACGCACGCCCAGTCAGGCAGACCCACCATCTTCAAGTGAGTACTCTTCTCCACCCTGAAATGTTACAAATGTGGGGACCTGGGTTACACGGCAGGTGATCAGTGGGTGCTGTTTTCCAAGTAGGCGGCACCTGGGATCACCTGCCTTGTAACCCAGGTCCCCACATTTGTAACATTTCATGGGCCCCTGTGGACCGGACTACCTGTCGGGACCCCTTGCTTTCTCTCAGGGAGTGGCTGGGAACCTTTCCTTGATTCCCTTGGGGACTACTTTGGGGCCCTTTGCTTAACTCCTTCTGTTTACACTTGTCCCCCCCACTCTTCTGCTGGGGACCCTGCCCACCTTTGGCTGAGTCTCCTATGTGACCCTTTTGGACCCGGGTGCTCACCCAGTGGTCCGCCTCCTCAGCAAGCTTCCTAGGGTTAGTCAACTTGCTATCGATCAGGTGCTGGCGCAGCTCAGGAAAACAATTATTAGACAAGTGCTCCAATGCAACCAAATCAAAGAGACCTTGAAAATCATTATTTCCTGCCCTTTACCCAACCATCCAGTGCTCTGCAAAAGAAAGTGACATATTCAGCCCAGGTACTGTCCTCTATCCTCTTACAAGACCTGAACCTCTGCCTATAGAGTTCAGGGGTCAAACCATACCTAGACATTTAGACATCCTTCATGTGGCTGTATGAATTGTGGACTTCAGAAGCCAAGTCTAACAATGTATCCCCCCCCTCCCTAACTAAGAAACCTTCACCACAACCCTGCTCCCCAATCTCTCTCAGGGACCAGGTGGGAAGACATGGCTACCTCATAGGCTCTGAACCACTTCCCAATATCATCATTTGTGTAAAACTCTTTCACCACATCTTTGGGAATATTCACCCTAGCTTCCACAGGCACTGACGGTGTGATGCCACCAGAGGGAGGAATCTCTAAACTCTTGGCCTTCAATTCCAACTCCCTCAAAACTTTTTCATGTTCAAATTGCAATTTCTTTTCCTTTATGGCTAACTTTCTAGTTTGCATTTCAAATTCCAGCTGCCCACTTAACTTGAGCTTGGTCAGCTCCATTTCATGCACCCTGCAACCCTTTCCTGTCCTCCAGCTCTTCTGGAGACAGTCCACTGGCAGAAACACTGCTACCTGCTGGGGAGACTACTTTCTTCCCCCCTGGACCCAATAGACCTTGCAGCTGCTCATCTGCATTCTCAGCCCCTTCCTCAGTGGCATTCCTTGCTTCAAACCAGGCCCTCAGCGCCCTTTGCAAGTCCTCCTTCCTGGAGATACCAGTGGTAGAAACTTTGCATCTTCTGCAGAAATGCTTGAGCTGTTTTAAGGTGTAGCATTCTAGTCTCTCTTTTTCCCATTCCAGATCAACGGAGGCTATGGGTTCTGCTTTCTCTATGGTAATTGAATTTGGCATCTTCCAAAAATAGAAAATCCCACAAAGGATTCTACCAAAAAAAAGTATGTGGTTGCTCTATGGTCTGCACTCACTAAGTAGTGTTCACCAATCACTCTACATGAGTCACAAATGCAAGTCCAGAATCCCCCCCCCCCCCCGACCGCCAATGTTAGATTTGGGGGTCTCTAATTGGCACAGGTAGGTACTTGTGACAAATAGGGACCCTTGCTTCTAGTCAGGATAAGGGGATTACACTCCTAAAATAACCTCTGCTCATCCCCTTGGTAGCTTGGAACGAGCAGACAGGCTTATTTCAGAGGCCGTATGGAAAGCATTTGTTACCATATACAGTAACCCAGTGACAACAATACAAATGGAGACCACACAGATTTTATATAAAAAATAAGTATACTTTATATAGTTACCACAAGACCAATAAACAACAAAAATCCACAATACTGTACTTCTAGATGGTAGTTTTAACTTATTTAAGTTCAGTTCTTAAGATGCCTCTTTAGAAAAATTGGGGCCCCTGCAAATTAGGATAAACCCTAGCAGGGTAATCTATGTTTTAGTAATCGTTAGCATGTGCACACCGGGTTACGTGTAATTATACTTTTAGAGTAACTTTAGACGTTAATGTGAGATAAAAACTTTTCCAACCAGTATCTTTGAGTGTTAAATCTTTTTATTTTATTATTCTCTCTTTTTAACTTTTTTATATATAAATTGTGAATCTGATGTGATTCTGTGTTTGATAATTGAAGTTGCTTACTGTGTAGATATTTTATTAACTAAGCAAACTGTTTGTGTTATATGTAAAAAGAATATGTACAAAAAATGATGGAAATGGTATATAAAAAGTAAAAAAGAAAATAAGAGTGTTCTCCCAAAAAAAAGTGTATACATCAGATTCACAATTTATATATAAAAAAGTTAAAAAGAGAGAATAATAAAATAAAAAGATTTAACACTCAAAGATACTGGTTGGAAAAGTTTTTATCTCACATTAACGTCTAAAGTTACTCTAAAAGTATAATTACACGTAACCCGGTGTGCACATGCTAACGATTACTAAAACACAGTTCTTAAGATGCCACACTTTGCGTCAATGTACCTTACGATGCGTTGCGCTTCCACAAAAAGTAATGTTGCAGCGATGGAAATGCGGCAAAGGTCTGGTGCAAAGAAATAAAGATGATGCTCTCTCCTTGATGCGACGACGTCGATCCTCTTCTCCGGCTATGCGAGATACTTTACAAGATGCGAGCCGCGACCGGCCCTGCGACAAGCTTCCCAGCGATGCAGCGGCGTCTGCAGCAACGTCGATCCTCTCTACTGGCGATGCGAGTTGCTTCCACAACTATGCGAGCCGCAACAGGCCCTGTGACACTCTTCCCGGTGATGCGGCGGCATCTGCGGCGACGTCGATCCTCTTCGGCAATGAGCTGCGACAGGCCATGTGACACGCTTCTCAGAGATGCGGTGGCGTCTGATGCAACGTTGATTCTCTTCTCTGGGGATGCGGGGGGCTTGGTGTTGTGCAGCGGGAGTTCTGCGACACACGTCTTGATCTTGAGTCGCGCTTCCAGCTCCTTGCAACACAAATCCCCCACAAAGTCCAGTACAGCTGTAGGCACTTCAGGAAGACTTTTGGGGAGCTGGTGGGTGAAGTCTGTTGTCCCTGAGACTTCAGCAGGAGGCAAGCTCTTTTCCAAGCCCTTGGAGATCCTTCAAAGTTCTTTTTCCTTTCTTTGGCAGTCAGGCAACCACTGCAGGCCAGTCCCCCAAGCAGCACTTCAACTTAGGGATAGTCTCTCCTCAGTTTCTTCAGGTTCCTCTCCTCAGCAAAGGTTTCTTCTTGTAGTCCAAAAGTGATCTAATTTCTTGGAATCAGGGTCACCTTATTTATTAATTCAAAATCCTTTGTTCTCTGAGGGGAGAGGGGCCTTTGCCCAGTCCTAACCAGTTCTGAAGCACTCTGTTTACCAGACTTCTCCTTTCCTTTCACAGTGCGGGGCAGAAACATCAGACTCCCCACAGGAGGTGGAGCCAGCATTGTGGAAGGCAAGTACAGCCCTGGAGCACTTTGTTGACAGGACTCCTTCTCTTCTTTCAGTGTGCAGGGCAGAGACATCAGCCGCTCCAAAGGAGGTGGAGCCAGCATTGTAGAGGGAATGCCCAGCCCTATTCAGGTCCCAGGTGCAACTCCTCCCTCCCGTCTAGATGCAGATCTCGCTATTCACCACTGGGCTGCCCCAGCCTGTATCCTGTAATCCCCCAGCCCTGACACTCACAAACTCCAGACAAAGGAATACACAACCTAGCAGAGGCAGGCTTGAAAGGTTAGGCAAGAAAATACCTACTTTCTAAAAGAGGTATTTTCAAACACAGAATATTAAAATATTAAATATTAAAACCAACTTTACTAAAAGATGTATTTTATTATTCTGAGTTCAGGCATACTAAACTCAAATTCCCACCATGTTCTCTGAGTCGGTTAGGATTATAAAATATAACAATTCTAACAGCCCATTCTGGCCTATGG
This sequence comes from Lissotriton helveticus, assembly GCF_964261635.1. Lineage (NCBI taxonomy): Eukaryota > Metazoa > Chordata > Amphibia > Caudata > Salamandridae > Lissotriton > Lissotriton helveticus. Next base: position 886,068,725 of record NC_136072.1, read on the forward strand.
AGAACAGGCAGCCTTGCAATAGTGAAAAACGAAACTGGCTGTAATTCACTATTAGAACATGCCACACACAGCAGGGCATGTCCTACCTCATACTTACAATGCACCCTGCCCATGGCCCTACCATAGGGGTGTCTGATATGAAGAAATTGGAAGGTTTAGGGACTGGCAAGTGGGTGCACTTGCCCAGTTAGCATGACAGTACCAGACTGCACGCAGGCTCTGCAATGGCAGACCTTAGACACATTTTACAAGACTGCTTCTGTGGGGGGTCAAACGGCAGCAGGTTCACTCACCGGACAGCACGCCAGCACGCAGCTCCTGCCCCTGGGTTGGGAACGCTGTAGGTCTCGCCGCCATCATCCATCCAGGAGCGGCCTGAGACTACAGCTCCCAGCGGGCTTTGCGTGTACTTCCTGTGTCCCGCTGTGTTCGCGCCCGGAGGCGCTACAAAGCCCAGCCTATCCCTCGGTGGAGCGGGGGTCAAACGGCAGCAGGTTCACTCACCGGACAGCACGCCAGCACGCAGCTCCTGCCCCTGGGTTGGGAACGCTGTAGGTCTCGCCGCCATCATCCATCCAGGAGCGGCCTGAGACTACAGCTCCCAGCGGGCTTTGCGTGTACTTCCTGTGTCCCGCTGTGTTCGCGCCCGGAGGCGCTACAAAGCCCAGCCTATCCCTCCGCGTCGCGGGACGCGCGCGGGCGACACCGGGCGCCCAAGCACGACACCGGGCGCCCAAGCACGATCAGGGACGGGTCGGGCCACATCCCTTTCATCATGGGTAAGCGCAAACTGGCTACAGCGGCGGCAGGTGAAGCAAACGCTAAGGTGCCTAAGTACACAACTAGCATTATTACGTACTTGACTACAAAGGTGGGGGAGCTATCGACGCAGATTGCAGAGTCAGAGCGCGAGTTGGGTCTTGCCACCAGCCCTGGGGCTGTTAACACATCCAATGCCACTGTTATAAATTGTATCCCGCTGGAGCCTAGGGTTATTATTGAGCCCTGTAGAACCACCCTGCCACAATCCTCCACAGCTCTTCCTTTCCCGGTTTTGCCTGAAACTGTGATACCATCATTCCCTATGACCCTGGGGGATGTAGGAAGGACTGCATCAAACCAGGAGGGGCCGCTACAGCCAATTTATGTTACTGAGGAGGGTATTTCGGCCCTGTTGGAAAAACTGTTTACAGATAGACTGGAAACCGCTTTAATCCAGATTGCCTCTGACATCACTGAGACACTGAGGGATTGTGTTAAGAATCTTATGGCAAAATGTGAGCGCATCAATGATGCCCTTAATACTCGGGCCACCTCTTCCCTTATACCTATGGCGCCATGTCCTACAGTTGAGCAGGTTTCTGCCCCTAAGGTTGGGGGTTCATCCACTATGAGGTCGGCTGTTAACTCTATAGTGATCACCGATAATCCTGTTCAAAATAAAGGGAAAGTGGACAATGGGATATATATTCCCACGACGATGGCTGCTCCCAGTGTCAATACCTCTGTAAGGTCTAGAGGTCAGCTGGGGGCTGTGGCAAGAAGAACACCTCCATTAAATCTACCCCCGGAGGCAACACCTTTTGTCGCAATCTTGGTTAACGTGCCTAAACTTGAAGATGGGGAGGTGGAACATCATGACACTCTTCTTAAGCACGTTAAAAAATGGTGTAATGCCAACTGCACGGGAGAAAGTAACATCGCAGATAATATTGTGACAAGCAGAAGGGTCAACTGGGTGGGCACAAGCAAGAAAGAGGTAGTGGGTGATTGTGTCATTGTCAATTTTAAATCTAGAAATGTTGCCACCCGCCTCCTCTGGGATGACTCCCCTGTGGACCCTGTAGGTAAGGGTGTTCGGGCGATGCCTCTTGGCTTTTTTATCCCCGAGTCCATAGACCAGGTACTGCGGAGAATAACAAGTCACATTTTACTGAAAATACTTGGGCGGAGGACAAACTTATTTCACCTATGTTTGCTAATGATTGGGTGAAAAAGCCTTGTAAGGGCAGTGGCTCAGTTAATTCTGTAAGGATTATTCCCCCAAATGATTTATTTCTGTCAAATAGGTACACGGCCCTAACCGATAGAATAGATACTGAATGACTAGAGCCTGAGTATGAAAACCTGACTGTCCCATGCCAAGGTTATGCAGAGGTTAACCCGTCAGAAGTCATGGTTAAAACTGCCATAAATGACCCATTAGAATCGAGCAGGGGGCATATCAGGTTATTATCATGGAACATTGCGGGTTTACGGGCAAAACAGGATGACCCGATTTGGCTACAACAATTGAAGGAACATGATATAGTTGCCCTACAAGAAACCTGGTCAAAAGATAAGGGTTTCTGGGTAGATGGTTATATTTCATTCTCTGTTAATGCCCAGAGCTCCACGGCGGGAAGGGATAGAGGGGGTCTGCTATTCCTTGTTTCAATCAAAATAGCAGGGACAGTTAAAGAAGTCCCTAGTTCCTCTCACTTCTTTCAGTTGGTGGAAATTAATTTGAAAGACAAGAACAAGTTTGTGTTTATAAATTGTTATAACTCCATGCAGGGGGGGGCCCCTAATTTTGTTTTAGAAGGTTTATCGGCCTTTTTAACAAATTATATGTCAAAACAAACCACTTTTGTTCAGCTAATTATGATGGGTGATTTTAATGTTCACCTGTGTGAGTCTCACTGCCACATCGTAGATGATACCGGCCCAGATTACACATCGTTGCCACATTTTGAACACAGCCCTAAGGGTGTGGCAATGGAAAACCTGTTATCATCTCATGATTTATATGAACCAGGATTCTCAGATCCAACAAATCGTGTGGTCACGTATAACGCAAGGGGGAGTGAATCGATTATCGATTACTTTTTCATGTCCCCGGGGCTTCTACGCTATGTATTGTTTTATAATGCAATTGTAAGCGGGTTCAGTGACCACAATCCGGTGTTGTTGGTTTTGGACGCCTACTCTGGCTTATGCAAAGGGGAATTGAGGCCCTCCTCTGCAAGGGATGTAAGGAGCAGAGATCAGGGAAGGCGCCTCAAATGGTGTAAAGTCTGCCCAGAGGACTTTCATGGTCTAATTGAGCAACATATGGCAGCCGAAATTGAGAAATGTAGGGATGGAGAGAGGAGGGGGGGGGATGTTGTTAGTGCCTTCGAAGTGATTTGTGCCAGAGTAGAAAAAGAGCTCACAGCCAAGCCAAGGAGGGGTCCTGCACCAGTGTTTAGGTGGTTTGATCGCACTTGCTCGAAGTCACACTCGGCTCTTTTGAAAGCCCTTAGACAATCCCCTAGAGATAGGTCTTTGGTGGCACAGTTGAGAAAAGATTATGCAATGGCGATTAAATCACGAAAAAAGGCCATTAAAGATGAAGCTTGGGATTCTTTAATGGATCCTACAACTCTTAAACATAGTTCCAAATTTTGGGCCATAATTAATAATCCTCTATTTGCTCAAATAAATAATATGGATCTTGAAATAAACATCCCTGAAGCAGACTGGATTAATCATTTTTCTAATATATATGGCTCAAACGATATAGTCGAGTCGTTTGCAATACCCCACTCCCCAACCTCCCCTACTAAGTTAAATTTCAGTAAAGCAGAAGTAGAGCTGGCAATTGTAGGCTCTGCTACTAATAAAGCCCCGGGCCCAGATGGGGTACCTCTGGATTTTTATGAACTTAACCCTGAGTTGTGGACTGAGATTTTAGCCAATGTTTTTAACTGTGTGCATGAGGGGGGTTTGCCAAAAACCTGGGCATGTTCAATCATAGTACCCATTTTCAAAAAGGGCCAAAGAAGTGACCCCAAGTGCTTTCGACCAATTTCTTTATTGGATTCCTCCATGAAGATTTTGGGCAAAGTTCTGCTAGCCAGAATTAACAGTTGGTCCCTAGACAACAATATTCTAGCAGATGCCCAGTACGGGTTTCGCGCAGGCAGAGGAACAGAGGACCAATGCTTAAATCTTCATTTGATAATTTCGAAATACACTACTGTTAAAAAGGGGTCAATTTTTGTTGCTTTTATGGACCTGTCCACGGCCTTTGATTTGTTTAATAGAGCCCGGCTGTGGACCATGTTGTTAAAATTGGGACTTGATCCTCCCCTTGTATATTTCTTGGCTGAACTACACAAGGATTTAAAAGCTTCTATTAGAATGGACCAAGAAGGTAACCGCACAGCGTGGTTCAAATCAAGTAGGGGCGTCCGGCAGGGATGCATTCTTGTTCCCATGCTGTTCACTCTTTATATAAATTCTTTAGAAAAGACTCTTTTAACTGCTACCTTGGATATTCCGCGTGCAGGGGATACTCGAATCCCTGTCCTTCTGTACGCGGATGACGCAGCTCTGATAGCTCGGACCCATTTAGGTTTGCAAAGACTTTTAAATGCTTTTAATGAGTTTATGTCTTCACTTGATCTAGTGATAAACAACTCCAAATCTCACGTCATGGCTTTTGGGGCTGTCAAAAATAACTCTAAACAGTTCTACTGCAATGGTGACGTGATCACTAATATCAAAAATTTTACTTACCTGGGTGTAATTTTTGACACCAAGGGCAGCTGGGCTCCCCAAATTATAGCTAAAACCAAAGCAGTTAGGAGCTCGGCTAATGCTATTTTAAGTTTTTCTAGGAGACTAGGTGGGAAACCAACTGGTGCTTTACTAAACTTGTATAGGGCAAAATCTGCGGCAATAGCCAGGTATGGTTCAGGTTTGTGGGGCTATGTGACTGCCGAATCCATTCAAAGGGAAGAAAATAAGTTTCTTCGATCTATTTTAGGGCTTCCCCAATCTGCAGCCACGTTTTCAGTTCACCAGGAACTGGGTCTAGGGTATATTTCCGATACCCTTTTAATGGCTCCTATTTTGTTATGGATAAGGACCTGGACCAATAACAATCTAGGTTTGAATCACAAAATACTGGTGGACTGTTTAAATTTGGATAATTCTAAAAAAATTGCTTGGCTCTCATACATTCATAAGTGTTCCTTGGACCTTGGTCGTCCCGATATTTTTTCGGTCCCTCATGGTCTAAGGAAATCTGATCTAGATTGGGTCAAGCTCAACTTTGTTAAATTGAAAAATGTGGAGAGGGAGGAACGCCAATTGACTAAACCCATGGTCAGAGCCCATTTTCTGACCCTTACCTGCCTTACTATACAACCGTATCTTACTATTGTGAACATCCCTTTTCATAGGTGGCTTCTGGTGAAACTTCGGTTTAATCAGATTTATACGGTCCTTTGTGATAATCAGGGTTGGTATAAGGAGGAGGACGCCCCTGTTTGTAATTGCGATAATTTTTCTACGCAAGATAATATGCACTTTATGTTGTTCTGTCATTTTTTTACTGAGCCCAGACAGAAATACCTGGTTCCTTTACTGAAAGATAAAGCCTTTCATCAGGCAAAACCTGCCCTCCTGTATCTCCAATTATTGGATTCTGCTTTGGCTATGTTTAGCGTGGCCAATTATCTTGTTGCTGCGGTCCGGATCAGGAGGAGAAGACTTAAAATGTAACATAAGGGTTTTGCATGAAAGGATGAAATGGATAATGTTTTTCGTATTTTTAAATTTTTTAGCCAAATATTTATTCCTTTTATTATTGAAAATTGTGAAGATACAAATTACCTTTGATGCTCTTTTTAATTGTTTTTAAATTGTGATTACCGTATTTTCTGGCGTATAAGACGACTGGGCGTATAGGACGACCCCCTACTTTTCCTTTTAAAATATAGAGTTTGGGCTGTATTCACTTGCTTATTAAATGACACCGGCGTATAAGACGACCCCCAACTTTTGAAAAGATGTTCAAGGGTTAAAAAGTCGTCTTATATGCCAGAAAATACGGTATATTAATTGTTCTATTGATCTTTGTAATCTTCATGAATTTGTAATGCCCCTTTTTTTCTATTGTGATTGTAGAATGCTTTTATGATTTTTAACTAAATCGAATAAAGTGGTTTTTGACTTGACTTTGACTTCTGTGGGTGGCACAACCAGTGCTGCAAGCCCACCACCAGCATTTGGATTCACACGCCCTGGGCACACTCAGTGCACTGTACTAGGGTCTGACAAGTAAACCAAATAGCCAAACATGGAACCACTGATGAATAGATCAATTTACAATAGGGAGCACTGCACTGTGGCACTGGATAGCACTGGTACAGTGCCCAAAGCATCTAACACCAGCAAAAAATACATGAGGCAACAGCAAAAATGGAAGGGAGACCCACGCTAATGGTGCCAGGTCGAACAAGGGGTTACTGTAAGTCTCTTAAAGGCACAGTGGCAGTTTCTTTGTTTGCATTTTCTTTGAACAGCAGCCTATTGGATAACAATTTCTTATTCCCTTTCCCTTACAATAAAGGTTTGTAACAGAAGTTCTGTTGTCATCTTTTTATTAACCCCTTCCATGCTCATGACGAGCTCAGCTCGTCATGCAGTAAGTACACTGCTCGTGTGCTCATGACGAGCTCAGCTCGTCATGAACAAAGGGATTCTAAAGAGTTCAGCACCAGGGATGAATTGCTGTAGCATTGAAGGTGTTAAGAGCAATATTCTCTGACTAGGTGGTTTTTAAAATGAAAATTCAATGTAACGTGGACATTTTTAACCTCTTTAGGCTACATTATATACACACTCGCACATAAATATGTATATATAATGTACTACATACGTGTCTTTCACATATATATCTGTTCACATAGATAGATAACATATTGACAAGTGCTCTGGGGTCCCTGCACATGGGCGAGACTATTCAGTGCTTTTGACTTTACAGTTAAGCAACTTTTCTTTCCTTTTGCGTCACCCTAGTGCCACTCAAAGTGGTACAAGGGCAATGCTAAATTTAAGTGAGATTTATCAAGCCACGCATAACCAGCTTGCATTGCCCTGCATGACTTGGTAAATCTAGAGTAATGCAAGGCAGTGCAAATCACTGTCTTTTGTTACTGTGCCCCAGAACGGCTTTCCATGGGTGGAGTGTGGGTGTGGGTGTTCCAACCCATCCACACACAGATATTGGTGCTTTACCAGGTTAACATTAGTAATAGACCTGGGAATGCGTCAAAATGCTATGTCTCCCCAGATGAGGTGTAATGGGGAGAAATATCTTTATTTCTATAATTTTTTCTGATTTTGACGTGCAGCATTCTACAGCACCGTTGTATGATGTTACAATGCATGCTTTTACCCTGCATGCCATTACAATGCAATGGTTTACCCCTACTTGCTGTCGGGGTGCGCTGGAGTTTGGAATAGTACAATTTGCTATTCCAACTCCAGTCTGTGCAATAGTAGGGAAGAGTTGGAGTTAAATCCAACACCTTACACCCCCTACAGCAAGCCATTTTTGTTGTAATGGCATGTGGGGTAAAAGCATGCATTGTAATACATGTGTTGTAACAGTTGTTTCCCCCTACAGCACACATAGAAAAAGGAAAATGCCTCTCCGGATTGTTTTTGTGCTGGAAGGTGTCCCTTCCTGCACAGTAACAATCCAGCCTACAGTGCAAGAACCCTTGCACCATGACACAAGGGTGCCTGCATTGGTTCTGGGCAGCCAAAAGCATGCCAGCACAAGGAAAGGACAGGAATGTGCTGTTAAGTGGTAAATACGGCATATTCCTGCCCTTTCCTTCAGTCCAGCAAGGCGGTTTGCTGCATAGTGCTGCATGAAAAAAATGATAAACATGCCTCTTGGTGCGTAACTTAAAAGAAGGAGAGGGGTCTGGAACTGAGAGCTAGTGTTCTGGTAGTCCAGGCCAAAGACTACGTGCATTTCTGGAAGAGTCTCAGTGAGCTGATCTTGTGGTTCTGGTCTTTCTTTGTTGGAATTTGAAAGTGAGTGACAAGGCCAACTTGCACGCACCTCGAGCTGGCTCTGTTAAGAACTGTCCAGTAGAGTTTGATGGAACTGCGGAAGCTGTGAACTGGGCCTGACTGTACAAGGCAACTGTACAACCTAACTGAAAGCAAGAGGCTGCTTCTGACACAGGGAGTTGTGCTGTGCTTCTGGAGTTGGAAATGTTCTCCAGTGAGCAATGTTCAGGGACTTACACTGACTGTACAGAAGCAGAACAGAGAAGTGCGCAGAGGAACTGATACTTTGAAACACTAAATCTTACTTTACTGGGTGATTTTATGATTCAAGTGTTGTTTTGGTACGTTTTGCATGCCAGAACTGAATCAATGTTCCCATCTCATGCCAACTCACTTCGATAGGGCAGATAAAGTTATCTGAGAGATCCTGCATGCCTGAATTGGAGCTACCTTCTCACGGAGGAGTGAGCTTTCTCTCCACTATGGTAATCAGTCTTTCTAAAACATCCAAACAAAAAACCTCAGATTTAGAATCCATGCCTACTTTTTCTATTTTTTACAAACTTGTAAAGCGCGCTAATTGTCCAATGCAAGGGCATTCTGTCTACAGCAGGAAATAGAAACTAGCATCTAGACTATAAGGCCAGAAGGGAAAAGTCTGTTTTTAAAGCTTTTCGTTCAGACAAGTGGCCATCTGGCACAGAGTTTGACAAACCGCAATCCATGCTTTTGCCGATTGGTAGAAGGAATGAACGCTTGTGTGAAAGAAACACATTTCCAAAAACACAAGGTGTTTGTCCAGCAGGTACTTTTAAACCCATAAGTTATTTCTAAACACAGCGCTCCCCTGAGATAACCAGATACAGCTGTATCATTCGCACCACCCTAAAGCCCTAATGTCCCTGAAAGTATATGGACATACCACCAAATTCAAAATAAGGAGTTCTTCCCCCCGGGATCCTAGAATAAAAGTGACCTAAAATGTAGTGTAGCTCCAGCATATACTTGTAAACACACATGTATTGATAAAATAATCCATCGAGGAGTCCTACTTTGATGATCGTAAACTATGAGTGTGTGAATAATTCTTATAGTACAGCGACCGAGTGAAATAAAACATTTGTAACTTCCATATGATTTTTACCACAAAAATGTGTACATAATCTACCTCGTGAGCATGTGTATGTGTTAGGAATGATTTATGCTGGTTTTTAAAGATGTTGAATGCTGTTAGTAATCGAAAACAAGCAAGGATAGAGGAAGCATAGACGGTCTCGTGGAGGAGGTGGGGTTTTAGGTCTGGTTGGTGGGGGAGAAACAGACCCGAGGGAGACGGAGCGAGATTAAGCAGCGATGGGGTGGGTGGGGGATTTCGATATGGCCGGACGCCCGCGTTAAAGTGATCGCCTGTGTTATAAAGTGAAAGCGGGAGCCTGCGTTGTAATTGAAAGCGGGCGCCCATGTGCTGCCTGCAGTAAGAGAAACTGAAAGAAAATAGTACTTACAGACTAAATAACAAGTACTGTGTAACAACCAAAGTAAACAGTCCAGTCGACATGGGAGGTTGCAAATTAAGACAAGGAGGGACTAACAAGCCTATTTACGAATCAAAAGCCAGCATTTACGAAGGACAATGACAAATATGGGGGGCTTCAAATGCATACTCCAATACAGCATGCCTCGCAGAGCAGCACATGCGCGCTGCCTATAGGTTCAACCTATAAACTGAGACAGCACATTGCAGACTGGTATAGAGGGGATGATCCAGTTTTTAAAACAGGGTATCTGTTAGAGCTCACACCCCTAGGTGGTAGCCACCCAACCCGCAAACATTTTGCCATTCCCCCTCTCGTTTTGCTGAATTTGTTTTTGTTAGCCTTGGGACTCTCTGCACTTTTTCCAGGCCTAAACTTTCCTTATCAATACATATACATCACCCCTAAATTAGGTCCTAAGGCAGGGTGCATGGTATTTAAAAAGTAGGAAAAGTGGGTTTAAGATTTAATTTTACATGTCCTGGTAGTGAAAAAACTGCTAAAGTTGTTTTTCACTATTGTAAGGCCTACCTCTCCTATAGACGTACATTGGTTTGCCTTATTACATTTAATAAGTGCTAACTTTGGTTTGGGAGCAGGTAGAAAAATACTTCTAGGTCTCTTTTGAATTGTAATTTAAAATCCTCTGTAATGGTTCAGTTGGATTTTAAGGTACAATTGTAAATATGTCACTTTGAAGAGTTGGTATTTTTGTTCCTAAATCCATTGTGCCTTTCTCACATGGTATTGTGGGCAGTGTATTACTGCCAGACCGTGAGACAAAGGTGACTTGGTGTGGACAGGACAAGCCAGCCTGCTAGGATGGCTTGGGCTGGAGCTGTACCTAGCCTCACTTACACTTCAAAGGGCTTTGCCTCCTGCACACACAAAGGAACCTGAAACCAGGCCTGGTCTTGCTTTTATCACGATTCCTAGGTTTTTTTTTTGCCCTGAGCTGTGCCTTCAGAGCAGCACCTTCTGCTATTCAAAATAACTTCTTTTCAACCTCTCCTAACAATATCTGAAGAATTTATATCTTTCCCCAAAATATTCCAGAACTGGAGTTAGAATAGTAAATAAGCCTCCTGGAATATTTGAAGGAAAGTTGCTCTTTCCCAAAATATTGTTGGACTGGAGTTAGAATAGTAAACTTTACCTTCCAGGGTCCACCATACACACTGCTGCCCTGAGGGTGCAGTTCAGGGAGGAAACTGGCTCCAAAATGTTTGGGGTGACCAAACAGCATGTTCCTGACCCAGGAAGTAGGAAGGGGAGACAAAGAGGGCATTCTCCACCGTAAGGCTAGCACTGGCGATAAAAGATTGCATTATCAGAACCCAAATTACATCTGTTCCAGACCTGTGGAAGACTCAGAAAGTGGCCTGCCCTGCTGGTGGAAGGACTGCCCCATTGCCTGAGGAAGGAAGACTGGACCTGCTCCTTTAACCCATTACCACCAGCGTGACTCCATGGGCTAACTGAATGGCATCCTGTGAGAGTTTCAGGAACACAAGTTCCAGTGTTGCATGGATTCTGCTCATGCACAGAACTATGTGCAGGAAACCAGGACCTCGGTGTATTGTGGTGTACCAAAAACCCACCTCAGTGCCCAGAACCCCAATCCGATTAGCATCAGTGTCTCATTCGTTCTCTGTGCTACAGTGAAGCTACCAATGATTAGACAACCCAGAACAAGTGACTTAGTGAACTCTCAGGAATAGTGGGAATCAAGAGCACTTTTGTTTTAATTCTCATACAGGTCCACAACGTAAGTAATCAGAGACACGGTATAGTTCAAAATGTTTATTTTAACTACGTGCTCTAAGATGCAGTGCTTATGCCATTACTAATAAAAAGATGCATAGTAATAATACAATCAGCATTGTTACAATTCCATAAAACACAAAGGGAGAAATCATATTATAATGATAGTGTAATCAGGACTATAGCGCCGGGCTTACCACCCTCCCCCTGCTAGAAGCTAGCTTTTATAATAATAGAAGATCTCTAGGTTTAAATGGGGAACCCCATGCCTCCAAGATCAGATGAAGTGAATCACATCCCAGGACAAGAACAGCTCTCTGTAGATGGAAAGGTTTTCACCAAGTGCTCCCTTCATGCATGCAATACAATATTAAAAGCACCCGAGTTTCAGTTATTTGCAGCTGCGTTCGTGTTATGTGCGTGGGACTGATCAACATGAATTAACAGCATATATTGTTATTCGACCTAGAACTCTCTGTGCAGACTGAGGTCGCAGTGTAAGCCTAGAGTTGTGAAAAACAGACCGTTCTCATGTGAAGAAAAGCAAGCCGTTTTATTTACGAGAACAGAGGCATGAAGTGTTGTGTGCAAAAGCAGCAAGATGGTGTCTAAGCATATAGTTCACTCATGCTAACATAGCAATATCTGCAGGCATTATCGTATCTTGACTACACCAAGAACCTACATGCATGTTGCTGGTCCCTGCTGGAGTAAGCCATAGTCCCCAAATGGTGCCTCCCTGGTCCTGGACCCTTGGTGTGGTGTTAAGGTGGCTTCCTCCTACCAAAATCCAAAACATGGGACTTAAGAAAGTGTCAGCAAAAACGGATCTGAGAGCCATCAGGCGAATGGGACCTACCTGCAAGCTGATTGATCTGCTGAAGATGCATCGCCTGTGGGATTGACTCCACTGCAGCTCCTGTTTCGTTCTTTTCCGCAGCAGTAAATCCCTTTCAGCTTTACCTCTCAACAACGTTATCTAGCCTCATGGAGCCCTCTTTGGCTACAGATTGCAGCCAGTTCTCAGTGGGGTATTTCGAGCTCAGAAAAAGCTAAAGGTCAAAGGTAGAGTTCTTTACCAGGCTCAACCACAACCAGCACCCCATCGACAACTTCCTTAGCCTGAAAATCAAGATTTTACTGCAATTGCCAACAGCTTCCTCTAGCGGCTTCAACAAGACTTCCTCTAGCGGCTCCTCCTGCTACAGCCAGCTGGCTTGCCCCACTGAGGACTCCACCTTCTCCTGGAAATCTTCATAATTTCTTCTAAGTCTGAAGGTAACTCTTAACCACCACAAACCTGGAGACTTATCCGACCTACGCTCCATTGCAGTCAGCCTTAACTTGTGACTTTGTCCTCATCTCACGTGATCAGATACCAGCATTGTTCTTTTTGGCACAATTTTTCGCTAAAACCTTCATAACTCTGGTTCTACTGATTGGATTTAATTTCTTTTGGCGTTGTTTTATTTATTAAAATGTACTCTGTTTTTATAAATTGGTTTGAGATTTTTCTTGCGTTTTCACTTTTTTACTGTTTGAGTGCTGCATAAATTCTGTACATATTGCCTCCAAGTTAAGCCTGACTGCTTCTGTACCAAGTTACCAGCGAGTTAAGCACCGATTAATTTGATGAGCTTCTGTGGTTCACCTCAACAAGGATTGGTTTTATTATTTGAGTGAGGCTTCCTCCCTTGTCCACCAGTGACCCAATTTCTTACAATATCTAATACTGAATGGAGGGTTTTAAAAATGTCCTTTAAACTGCTGGAAGTATAGGTGATATGGCTGGCAAAGCAAACCAGCCAATCCAACTGCCTCATGATTAGACCTTAAAATGGTACAATAAGCATCACAGTTGGTGGAAGAGTAATCATTGCACCAAATGTTTTTTGCCCTTTAGCACTGGAGCTTAACCTCTGAGTTCATGAGCTGATGGAAGTTAGCCATGGGAGTTGAATACTTTAAGAGAAATGGAAGAGTCAAAAGCAGGATTGAGCCATGATCTGAACTGATCAACTGCTGCTTCCAAGGAGAATTGAACAGAACATTTTCAAGATTATAGTGGCTCGGTTTTGACTAGGGAAAAGTACTCAAAATAAAATGTTTAACTGTTTTAGAGGAAACGAGACTAGCATCTGAAATACTGAAACAGTCTGTTCAGAGGAACCTGATGACTTTGGCCAGTTTTAATATTCAGTTTTACTTAGCCAATGTTTTTAATGCACATCACAGGTTCCTCCTGACTCTAGTCCGTTTGGACATCTTACATCGTTTAATCAGCTTCCCCACTACTAACTGGTCGACTGACATGGGAAAATGTACCTGTGATGAAATAGCTCTGCAGAGCACTATGCATACTGTCTTGTTTTGTAAACATTTCTCTGAGGCCAGAAGAAAATAGGTTAAACCCTTGAAAAGCAGGGTAACTAAAAGTGTTGCAGGTTTAAGACCGAGTTCCATGTGCAAGGAACAAAAGGGTAAATGCCACCAAAACCTGTAGAAAAAGGGAAGGGCAAAGTCTAGGATTGTGTAAATTAAACAGCTGAAACAATCAGAAGGAGGACACACACATGGGCCGAAGAAATTTACAACAGTAAGGTATGCAAGTAGCACTGAAATCAAAATGGTCAGGGAAACTGGCAGATTGGCACGCTAGTTGTACAAGACTATGAGGTGCTGAGCCTGCTGGAGCTGTGATAGTTAGTGGTCTAGTCGCAACTAGACCACAGCACGACATCCGCAGGCCAGGCTTGGCCTGCAGGGCTTAATAAAAGGAAGCACCCGCTCGGGGGGGGGGGCGATTCTGCCGGCTCTGCATACCCGTGTGGCCTCAGTCATTGCTTGCGCTGCGCCAATGCCCGCGCACGCTGGTCGCCACAGGAGGCTCTGCTGGGCCCACACTACACTGGCGACGAGTGGGGGATCGAGACCCTCGCTCGCTATCTGCTGATTACCTCACCGCTTCTGAGCACACGGAACCCGCGGCCGTGAGCCGCACAACAACTGGTGCACATGAACGCTTAACCTGGTGGAGTGCACGCTGCCGCGCCGCATCAACAGCCTCCAGAAAGGAAGGTTAGTGCACTCCCGCACGCTCGCCCTTCACCAGAGTCAACCCGCATTGCAGCCACAATCAAGCCACGCCACCGCGAAAGGCTCCAGCAGCACGTGTGGGCCATAGGGGAGCTGCTAATAGACGCTTATGCCCCAGAAGCTGCACTCCTACGGGCAAGCACCACATCAACTACAGAAGGCCAACCAAAGCACGTCCCTGCTCAGCAAGGAAACCGGTCCTCATTCATACCTCCACATGGGCCATCTGGCGCCATTACATTTGCTAAGCCCATCTTGCAAGTGAGGAGCATGCTGCCTGCTTCAGCATACCCAGTACCTTCTGCCATCAAGTGCCATGGGGGACAACGACCAAGAGGCAGCACCAGCCCACACACCGTTCCAACATGCGGCCTCAGGGGTTTTACCCCCATTCAGTGAACTGGAAGACCCTGCGACGGCGTCTCCCCGATGGAAGATTTGGATTGAACACCTCAATAACTATTTCGGCGCAACCCGGGAGACAGATGAAGTGAGGATTAAATCTTCAAACTATTCAAGCACCTGCCCAACACAGGAGCAGCGAATGACTATAACGCGGCAGTGACCGCGTTAGACGCCCATTTTGACCCACAGCTGACTCCTGATTTCGAACGGTTCAAACTGAGCCAAGCCCGCCACAGGGAGAGTCCATGAACACGTTCTAAGCCCGACTTCGTGAACTTGCCAGCACGTGCACTGAAGATGACCAACCAAAAGAGATCAGGGCACAACTCATCCAGGGATGCCGCAGCAAGACATTGAGAGGCCTCATCCTACGCCAACCAAAGCTCGCTCTCGAAGATATGCTGTTACTGGCGAGATCTCACGACCTGTCCACAGCCAGAGCGAATGAGATGGACCAGGCGCTAATCAAGCCCCAGGGACGGTCCGACACCATCAAGATCGAGCGAGCAGATGCCCTCCAAGCCAAGCCAAAAGGGGACTCTTTCAGGAGACCAAAGCCGGAAACATCCGAGCCAAGGTGTGGATACTGTGGACACGAACCATACGCTATGAAGGACTGCCCCGCACATGGAAAGACATGCACCAACTGCGGAATACCCAACCACTTCGCCACCGTATGCCGAAGGCGCACCAGAGGCCGTGACTTCCAGAACCAAAGGCCCCCGACACGGGCAGTACGACAACTGTCAGTGACAGAATCAACGCCATCCGAAAACACGCAGAGAAAAGGCAGGAGATACCAAGAGCCGGCTGAAGACTCCTTGGAAGACAATGATGAAGAGGTGTACCTAATCTCCTTTGCGCGGGAATTCAAGTGACGCTGCAGGCCTCAGCCAACCTGCATGATCAACGTGGCGGGAACAGAGATAAAGGCGGTCATCGACACTGAAGCAACTGTAAATGTCATGGGCCTTCAACAATATCGCCGTCTACAGCCATGCCCTCCAGTGATGCCGTCCAAGACCAGAATCTATGCCTACGGGGCGGACACACCTGTCCCGTTAAAAAATTCAGTCCCCATCAAGGCAGATGACCTCGAAGTAACAGCGACAATACATGTCCTCGACAGGGAAGCGGACACCTTACTGAGCAGCCATACGGCAGAGGACCTCGGACTCATCTCTTTCTCAAGGAGAATCCAGACTCACCAAGTAGAGAAGCTACTTAGTCAGTTCCCTGAACTGTTCCAAAGGCTCAAGCGCATCAAGTGTGACCCCATCAAACTACACATTGACAAGATAGTCGCCCCAGTCGCTCTGCGACACAGAAGAGTGCCGTTCCACCTGCGGCCACTGGTGGAAAAGGAGCTAGAGACCCTGGAAAAGCAAGGCGTCATTGGAAAAGTGTCGGGGCCTACACCCTGGGTGTCCCCAATGGTCATCGCGGAAAAACTAAAACAGCCAGGAGCCATACGCCTCTGCATCGACAAGAGGCTACCAAACAAGGCCATCCGAAGGGAACGCCACATCACGCCAACAATGGATGACATCATCGCAGACGTCAATGGGTCCAAGTGGTTTTCAAAGATCGACTTAAATGCAGGATATCACCAGCTCCCATTATCAGAAGAAAGCCACTACATCACCACCTTCAGCACCCATCTAGAACTACGGATATACAAAAGGCTCAATTTCGGAATATCCTCGGCAGCTGAGGTATTCCAAAACAAGATGCAGGATATGCTATCAGGCTTACCCGGAGTGCTAAACGTCAGTGTTAGACCTGGCACCTTGGCGTGAGTCTCCCTTCCACTTTTTGCTGATGTGTCTCAGATGTTTTGCTAGTGTTCGCTGCTCAGGGCACTGCGCCATGGCCGATCCATGCCGCTGTGCAAGTGCTCCCAATGTAAAGTGTATCCATAATTGATTTCCACGATTGGCTTATTTGGTTTACTGTCAGTCCCCAGTAACGTGCATGCGGAGTGTCGGGGCTTGTAGATACAAATGCTGCTAGTGGGCTTGCAGCGCTGGTTGCGCCACCCACTGAAGCGGCCTCGTAAGATATGTCTCGGGTCTGCCATTGCAGACCCGGCGTACAGTCTCGAACTGTCATGCTGACTGCGCAAGTGCCCACACTTGCCAGTCGCTAAACCTTCCTTAACTTCATATCAGTCACCCCTATGGTAGGCCTACGGGCAGGGTGCATTGTAAGGACAAGCCTAGAGTGTGGCATGTCCTAATAGTGAATTACCGCCCTTTTCGTTCTTCACTTTTGAAGGGCTACCTGTTCTCTTAGGCCAGATGAGCTGCCGGAATTATTACATGCTATAGTCCCGGCAGGCTCAGGGAACACGGTGGCATGTAAAGTTTAGTATGCCTGGACTCAGGATAATAAAATACTTCCTTTAGTAAGGTGTATTTTAGTATCCTGTGTTTGCAAATGCTACTTTTAGAAAGTTAGCCTTTGCTCGCCTAACTATTTCAGCCCGCCTCTGCCAGGATGTGTATCTGTTGTCTGGGTTTGTGTGAGTGACAGGGCTGGGGAATTCCCGGGGACAGTCGGGGGCTCCAGGTGGTGAATGGGGTGCTTACACCAGGATGGGTGGGCGGAGTAGTCCTTGACTCTGGAGAGGGTTGTGCTCCACCACCACAATGCTGGCTCCACCTCCTGCGGTGCGACTGATGTCCCTGCTCTGCACCCTGAAAGAAGACGGCAGCTTCCTGTAAACAGAGTACTCCAAAACCGGTTTGAACCAGGCTCAGGCCCCCTGGCCTGCAAAGACAAAAGAATCTCAGTATAAATATAGGAGCTCCGCTCCTTGCAAATCAGATCCAGTTTTAAGCACGACGAACCTCTACCTGACTAGAAGGACCAAGAGAAGCTGAAGGACGGAAACCAGTCTGTATCCTGTAACTCTGGCCTGCAGTGGTGCCTTGCTGAGAAAGGAGAGGAAAAGACCAGATAGGACTTTGAAGACTTGTGCCTAAGACAATCTCCAAGGGCTTGATCTCGAGCTTGCCCCCTGAGCGGAACCCCAGGACCATAGGGTTCTATTCTGCTTGTGCCCGTCTGCTGTTGGGCCTTAGTTCTTATTCCCTCGCCGGAGTTGTGACTCGGATGCCTTCGCCCCTCCCCAGGTCGTGACAGCTCGGAGCCTGGTCGCCCCGCCGCAGAGAGCCCCGCTCATCCCTGAGTCGCTCTTCGCTTCAGTGCCGGGCCGCCCGCTCTCCTGTCACCTGCCTGCTAACGGAGCGCGTTGTGTGCCTCTCATCTTCTCTAGCCGGAATCTGCACGGAGAGCATTCCATAGCCTCGGACGGTCCGTACGTCGATACGTACCAGACTGTCTCTCTTTGCCCTCCTGCATACCAAGGCTCATGCCGCACCTCAAGAAAGGCCTTCCGTACGTTGGTACCAGAGGCCTGGTGCTGCACCCGTCTGCCCGAGAACGCGACACCCCTCTCAGATCCACGAGTACGACCTGGCGTGCTAAGAAGTAGTACGCCCCGTAGGCCTGAACGGCGCCTCGTCCCATGAGCTGCATCGACCCCGGATCGCTACAACCCTCCACAGTCCTGCTCACCCACCTCGCACCTCGAGGGGGCCCGAGTCGGAGAGATCCTCTGGAGAACCGTCGGCCTCGTCCCGGGTCCGCCCTCACCAGTAGCCGCGCCTGAAACGCCTCGGACTTCCACAAGCAAGGTACACTTGAACTCCATCTCGAGTTCATATCGGATCCAGGGTCCGCAACGTTCTGTTTTCCCTGTCATCGTACCTTGCTGAACAACGAACATTTAAAGACTAATTGCCTATTTAAATCTGGTGGCCTCAAATCGCTAAACGTTATATGGCCTTGTGTTAATCCTGCATAGGAGTATATCTTTTATATAAAGTCTACGTATTTTTGATACAACCTTACGACTGGTGTCCATTTGTGGTGGGTCAGTGGGTTTACTGTGCGTGATCATAAATGCTTAACTAACTATCGCACTGAAGAGTAGCCTTGTCTCCTCGCGCTACACTACCTAGAGGGTGAGCAGGGGTTATTCGAAGGAGTAGTTCCCTTGCCCTGACTAGAGGAGAGGGTCCCTGCTTGTCACAAGTGCATACCTGTGCCAACCAGAGACCCCCGAGCCTAACAGTCAGCGACGATATTCTGATCCACT
The DNA here is from genome assembly GCF_964261635.1 of Lissotriton helveticus. Lineage (NCBI taxonomy): Eukaryota > Metazoa > Chordata > Amphibia > Caudata > Salamandridae > Lissotriton > Lissotriton helveticus. The sequence goes on from NC_136072.1 coordinate 886,087,529, forward strand.
CGGCGACGGCCGCGGATCACCACAAGCATCTCCGCAACACACTGAAACTCCTCAGTGAGCATGGAACGACTCTGCATAAGGACAAATGTCAGTTCTTCCAGCCATCCCTTGAGTTCTTCGGGTACGTGTTCAACCAAGAAGGCATCCAAGTGGACCCGAGAAAGTCGCAGGCAATCAAAGATGCCCCGTGCCGACAACACCATCGGAAGTACGTAGTTTTCTAGGCATGGACATTTACTGCGGGAGGTTTATCCCAGGACTGGCTACCCGAGCGGAACCACTGAGGGCCCTTACAAGGCCAGACGCCACGTGGCAATGGGGTCAGAAAGAAGAAGATGAGTTTCAAGGCATAAAAGATGCTCTTCTGGGAGAAGCCACGTTCGCATACTTTGATCCAGTAAAAAGAACAGAAGTACTTGTCGATGCAAGCCCAGTAGGACTCGGAGCAGTGCTGGCCCAAGAACACAAACCTGGCCACTGGGCAGCCCTAGCATTCGCCAGTAAGTCCCTAACACCCACAGAAACGAGATATGCTCAAATCGAGCGGGAGGCATTGGCCATCAAGTGGGCCTGCAACCATTTTCATCTATACCTAAAAGGGCAGTCGTTCACCATGATCACCGACCACCAGCCCCTCTTTCCCCTCTTTGAAGGGACTGCGCCTCACCCCCCTTTGCATATCGAGCGATGGGCGGTCCAGCTGCAGCCGTACGAAATGGAGGTGGTATACTGTCCGGGAGCTAAAAACCCCGCGGATTTCTTGTCAAGACACCCCATTCCGCCAGAGGCACAAGACGACAATGAAGATGCAGAACACTATGTCCACATGGTATCCATTGCGGCATGCCCCCAGAATATGACCCTGGACAACGTCAAAGAGGCGGCTGCCACCGATGCAGTGTATGCCAGAACCCTGCGAGCCATCCAAGAAGGGTCATGAACTAATTTCCTTCGTCAAGCCAACTCCTGGAGCCCAGAAGATCGCGAAAACTTAGCAAAGATTTGGCGGATAATGAACGAACTCAGTGCCACAGGGGATGGAATCCTGTTAAGAGGGTCAAGCTTGGTGATACCGCAAGCCCTAAAACACAGGGCGACCCAGCTGGCCCACGGAGGGCATCAAGGAGTAACCAAAATGAAGGCACGGATGAGGGAAAAGGTTTGGTTCCCTGAGCTAGAGAAGATGGTTGAGGAATATGTCCGTCGCTGCCCGCCGTGTCAACTGACAAGTGCCCCGGAGAGAACAATCACCGAAGAAGTGTGAACCGTCCCTTGGTCCAAGGTGAGCATAGACTTCGGGAGCTTTCCCGGAGGGAAACACACGCTAGTAATCATGGACGCATTCTCGAAGTACCCCATAGTGGAGCCAGTCGCGGCCACTGCCTTCAACCACGTGGGCCCCATCCTAGAAAAAGTGTTTGCTATGTTTGTATTCCCTCACGAGATCAGCAGCGTCAATGGGCCACCGTTTCAAGGTGCCGAGTTTACCACTTTTCTAAGACAGCGAGGAATCCATCACCGATGAGTCACCCCTCAGTGGCCACAAGCCAATGGCGATGTCGAACGCTTAATGCGTACGCTGAACAAGATGTTCCGCACAGCAGTAGTTGAACAGGTGGATCCGGAGAAGAGACTTCACGAATTCCTGAGAGAATACCGGAGCACTCCCCACTGCACCACTCAAAGGAGCCCGAGGGCACTGATGCTCTATGGCCCGAGAAGAGATCTGCTTCCCACCTGCCCGGGGTGGTCACCACCCCCTCTTGAGGCCGAGAGCGTGCAAGACCGGTGAACTCGCCGAAACCAACAAGTAAGCCTTGGCCACCATGCCACACCAATGACGCTCCGCACAGGGGACACTGTCCTCCTGCTGGGCCTTCGTCCTGGAGGGAAGTTCAGAACAAACTACGAACCTGGGACCTGGACAGTCACCGCAAAACACGGAACCTTGGTAACCGCACAAAGAGGAGGGGAAGAGGTGTCCCGAAATGTTTCGTGACTCAAGGAAGTCCCAGCAGAACACCCCGTGAGACCCTCCAATGATCAACCAGATGGCACAGCTACCCAAGTGCAAGAGACCTTTAACGGAAGACCGAGGAGCGGCGGAGACCCCGGAGACTAACACCTTGCCAATGTCCGGTCCGAATCCAGATGGCATGGCCCCTGACAGCACATGGCTGCAAGGCTGTCCCTAGGGACAGTCTGCAACCAAACCCTCGTCCGAGCCAGCGCCTGCGGGACTTTGCCTGCTGATGACACCTGCCCACTGCACCTGTAAATCCACGCAAGTACCAAAACCTGTGTGCCTGTCAGTTGAACTGTTTGAACTGTTTTCTTATCAACGACTGGAGTTGGATAGGGATGTGATAGTTAGCGGTCTAGTTGCGACTAGACCACAGCACGACATCCGCAGGCCAGGCGTGGCCTGCGGGGCTTAATAAAAGGAAGCGCCCGCTCGGGGGCGATACTTCCGGCTCTGCAGACCCGTGTGGCCTCAGTCATTGCTTGCGCTGCGCTAACCCCCGCGCACACTGGTAGCCACAGGAGGCCCCGCTGGGCCCACATTACAGGAGCCATCCAGCTACACGCTTCTTACAACCACCAGAAGTGAACAAAATGAAACAACCCAAAAACTCAATCAGAAGCAGCAGGTATTAAAATCCGAGAACAAATGCTGAAATGGAAAGAAAGCGTAAACTCCGTACTAACCAAACCTGAACTCACAGCAAATGGAAGAATGAAAATTCAAGCATTAAAACAATTCGTTCTAAGCAGTAAGCAGCCTGAGTTATAGGAAAGAAAGGCTGTAGTTAACGCAGCTACTTCTAAAATCCGCATGGCAGGTTGGGTCATTTTGCAACAAGAGTGTCAAGAAAACATAAGGCGGCCAAATAAATAACCCAAGTATAACATTGGCCTGTTTGCAAAATACCATACAACCCCAAGCCAAGTACAACTCCCAATCCAAAAAAATAGACACAGCAAGGTTTTCCTACTTGTAACACATCTCAGTCTCTTTATTTGTTTTGATTGATCAAGGCAAAGACAGATGGTGATAGCATACAAGACAAATCCTGAAAAATTAACATAGGAAGCTCAAGCTGTCATCTGCTGTGTGGCAAGATCTCTGAGTGGAGTTTGGCTTGGAGCATAGAAAACCATTCAAACCCAGGCTTCATATATTTGCAGGTGGCAGCAGGGAGCTGACCACAAGAAGAGTCCACTCATGGTCAACTCAGAATGGGGCAGGCCACTGAAGACTCGTCAGAACAGGCCTCACGAGTCAAGAATTGCCTTGAATTCTGTTCTCAGTCGAAGCAGAAATCAGACCTAGAGTTTTTCACACCTGTTATAGGAAAACTTGATTTAAAAAAAAACCAAAAACACATAGGTTGCAATGTCATAGGAGAACCCAGTTCTTGTCTAATTGATTTGCACTTAAATTTGGTTAGATCCCTTTCGAGTGCCTCGAAGACACAACCTACTGTCTGTTGGCATTAGAACATACTATTCATAAGCTGGAGAGAATTATATACATTATTTATCATGAAGTGCAAACACACATGACATTGAATTAGAACTGCCTCAACGTATATCATAAGGGAGGAAAACATACGACAGCTGAAGGACTCACACCTAACGTTAGAGCTACTGACATCAGCCAGCATGAGCTCCAGTGCCCCTTTGATCCTATGTACAACTGTGTCACTCTAGCCCGCTCACCAGCCAGCATGAGCCCATATATCAGCCTGTTACTAGGCCCCTTCCCACCCTAAACTCCAACTGTACCCTGTTCTATCCCCCCCTACAATCAACCAACAGCCCTAATGTATGCAGCTCCCTGAAAGCTGCGTCACATTATCACCACTACCTATAACATAAAAATCATTCTCTGCGTTGCACTACGCCTGGTTGTAACGTGTCAGTGACTGACTACATAACATGGTCAGCATCACATCATCTTACTCGTAGGTAGCCAAATGGTTCCATGTTAAGCTCTACTACAAGATCCAATGCAGGAGCTGAGCCCTGAAAAGGTTTTACATTTGAATTGCACAAGAAGCTTAAGACCTGGCTTTTCGAGTTGTCCCACTAGGCCCTAGGTCTGGCTAGATTCACGCCTGGTCAGCACCAGATACACTCCAGGGTGATAGTGCATTCTACAAATAGCCTCCAAGGTAGGTCCAGACAAAAACAAGGCTCACACAAATGCTTTTTTTTAGAATGTAGCGCATCCCTGCTAAACACTGCCACATATCTACAAAGTTTTCAGGTTTATGCGTAACTAGTTTTCACCCGCTCTCTTTTTCCCCCAGGATGGAAGGGCAAAACCCCTCCCGCCTTTTAACATCAGTCGCCCCTGGATGAATTTACAGGCATATACAGTACCCACCAGAAAGATTGTTCCAAAAGGTCAGAAAATGTTTCTTGTAATGGATGCTTCTAGCTGCAGATTCCTTACTGTTAGAACTGGCTATTTCTGGTAGACTAAGGCTGACGCCAAAGCCAGGCAGAAACCACCATTTTAGTCAGGGCAAGGGAGTCGCACGCCAAGATAACCCCTGCTCACCCCCTTGGTAGCTTGGCACGAGCAGTAAGGCTAAACTCGGAGGCAATGTGTAAAGCATTTGCGCCAGCACACAACAGCAACAACATCCTAGGCACACCACAAAAGGAACTCCACACAAGGTTATATAAAAAATCACTTCAGTATTGTCAAAATCACATCAGATAGAAATCACACATGTACATTGTGCCAACTGGCACGGGAAATATTCACAAGGGATTATTCACAAGACAGAGCCACATGGGCCACTGTCAGGATCAATACTTTTAGAAATAGAGATAGTCAGAAATTAGAATAAAAGGATATAAAATCACTGTAGCACAAATTAGCAAGTATAGCACACAACCAGTAACAGGTAAGTACCACCTACGCAACCCTAACCACCTTAGGAGAATGTCACGCAGGGGACCAGGACCACCTGTACTGGAAAGAACAACCACCTAAGAATAAAATACATTTAGGGGTATCAGCAAGAACACATTACACATGATGCATCACAACATTAAGAGGTGTAGGGAAAAGGTAAACACATGATGCATAAAAACACATTCAGCGGTGTAATAACAAGGCACATGATGCATCATAAACACATTCAGAGGTGTAAAATCAAGGAAGACACATGATGCATAAAAACATTCAGAGGTGCCAGAACATAACTCAATAGCGCAAAAACACATGATGCCTAAAAACGTTCAGAGGTGTAAGATCAAGGTGCGTAATCATATTAAATGTATTACATTTCCTAGCACCACATCACATTGCACAAAACTCACATTAGGCAATTACCATCACATAATAATCACATTGCGCCTAAATAAAATCACATACCAGCCCCCATCTAATAAAGGGACTAAAGAGCCCTGTGTCCAGAATGTCAGGGCGCGCTGCCAATGCAGCGCCAGTCAGGGGTGCGCCACCGGCGCAAAACCTAAACGTTGCAGGTGCCCACTACTTGCTGGGCACCTGTGGACAATCACAAGGCCTAAACGTTGCAGCTGGCACTAAGTGCTGCGCAGCTGTAGAAGGCCTGGCACCTCTGTGCCATCTCTGTCCCACACGGGGACTCTCTCTCCAATTGCGCCTAAACGATGCAGCTGCCCACTAATTACTGGGCAGCTGGAGACAAAACGACAGGGCCCTCAGTAGCCCTTCAAGCAAATTGCGCCCACTGCTGGAGCCACACAGGCTCTGACGCCAACATGCCCATCGTTGGAGCCCACAGGCTCTACAGATAACATTGCCCCCAGGGAGCACACTGGCTCCTTAACCAACCATGCCCCTCATCAAACAGGCATTGGCACCACTGGCCGTGGGGAGCCCCACTGGGGCTCTTAAACAAAAATGTGCCCAAACGTCGGAGTCCCCCCTCTGGGGACTCGGAAATGGACAATGGACATGCCCCCGCCGTTGGAGTCCCTCGTGGAGTCAGAATACTCATCGGGGGGGGCGGGGGAGCTACCCAGCTCCGTGTACGAGAATGCCCCCATCGGTGTGGCGGCCCTCTTGCAAGTGGGGCCGCCTGGGCGCCGACAAAGCGCCCCGTGCTCCCTCCTGCCCAGCCTGCACTTACCGGACTCGGCGGGAGTCCTCTCACTGGGGCGGCGGTAGCGCTTGGCGGGGCTCTCTCTCCTCATGGGAGCCCCGCCTTCCTCCTGCGCCCGCTTCGCCCTCTTCACCCGGTCCCCCATCTCGGGACCGGGACTTGGTAGGTGGAGCCCTCCAGGCTCCGGGCTCCTCTTTTTCCGGGCTGCCCTCATCTTCCGGACGGCACCCAATCAGTGCACGGCGGCCGGCGGGACTTCCTTTTTCAAACCGGAAGTCCCGTCCAGAGTCAGGCGCGATGCCGCCTGACTTCCTGTTTGCGGCCCGGCCGCGGCAGTGATTCTCAGGGGCAAACCGAGGGGTGGGCACCCTCGAGATTAAAATGAAATAGAGAAGCGAGGTGGGCACTCGCAAAGGGCCCCATAATTGGGGTGGCACCCGTCAATAAGATAAGAGTGCACACTAAGCACTCGGGCAGACAAAGGGCAAGAGCGCTTCCCCCACAGGATAACCACAGCGCTCTGCCAGAAATCAGGATAAAAAGCGCCCACGAGGCGCTGGAGAGCCCAGAAATCACCAAAACGCCCCAGAAAGGACCCCCACAGCAAGGAGGGTCCCAGCAGCTGCAGGGCATTACAGGACAAGGCTTCTAGGGCAAGTGAAGTCCCCCAGCCATCCTCAGGCCAGGCAAAAAGGGCCCCCAGAAAGAAGTCCTCCAGCAGTCCATCAGGTATCCAGGGGCTGGGCAGGGCTCAGGGAGGCAAGCCTTCCCCTGAGCCCAAGCAGCAGCACGCCCCTGGTAGGATTCAAGTCAAAAACAAGAACATTTTTAGAGTGTCACAGCACCCTTTTTATACCCAAAAAAGTATTTGAAGTCTTTGTGCAAGTGGGCCCTGAGCCCGGTCTAAACCAGTTCTTGGGTGTTGCTGGAGCCCTTGGGCTTCCTGGCTTCCTTATTTCTTTCAGTATCAGGGACAGAGGTGACAGTCGCCCAGCGGGAGGTGGAGCCAGCATTGTGGTCAGGCAGGCACAGCCCTATTCACTCCCAGGTGCTATCTCCTCCCACTTCCCTGGCAGCAGATGCAGCCTTTCATCCACGGGCTGACTCAGACAACCTCCTGGGGGCTCTGCAGCCCCTGTCACCCTCAAACCAGATAGTCAATCCACAAGCAGGCCCAGGCTCACTCCTGGGGCCAGGCTCCAGCCAATCACACGCCAGACACAAATTACACAAATATGCCAACCTCTAAAAGTGACACTTCTACACTAGACACAATCATGCCGCATATACCATTACGCAGCATTCAATCTCACGAGTTCGTACATACCAAACTCGACCCTGCACTCCCCACACATCAGGAACTACCATGGGCATACATATTCCCTATTCATTCCTATGGGAGGGCAGGTCAATCACCATACATACACAGAGAGCTCACGCACTTTACACTGTACCACAGTGGAAAAGTGCGCAGAGGCCTAAAATCACCAACACCAGGTCACAGAAACAGGGAAAAAGTCTTGGGGTGAACCTGCCAAAAGGGCCGGGTCCAACACTTACCTTTCAAATAGATATCACAACTGTAGCCCTTCCAGTACAGAGAACATCCACTGAGACAGGGGGTCTGAATTATAGTCTGGAGTACAAACTATACTCCGTTAGGGTGATGGGAGTAAAATAGTCCATCGCACTGATGGAGTACCCAGTCCTTTGCATTTATAGGAGTCGGCCACCTAGCCTTTGACAGAAATTTCAGTTATTCAAACTTAAATGTTCCCAAAAATCCCAGAGTGGGATTTTGTTTTTGAATACATCAAAACTGATCAGACCCACACACCATGGAAGATTACTCCGATGGTGTGGGTGTTACTTAAACACTTTTACTGTCCCATCATTGCCACATTTTTCATGACAGTAGGAAGGGTGAACAGAAACTGGCAATTCGACTGCCCATTTCAAATCTGGCAGCAGGTCAAATGTCCAAACATTCGACGGCCCTCACTCCGGCGGAGTATTGCAGCAATAGAGATGGAGTAACCTCTGTTGCAGACATACTTAAGGTACGTCCAACTGTTAAATCAGGTGGATGAACGTCCAGTTTTGTGGAGAGGGTACTCAGTCATTGTTGTGATGGTACTTTCTTTGCCAAACTTTAAATCAGCCCTTGAGTCCTCTTTCTGGACTGCCTTGCCTTTCTTGCTGCCCACATATCCGACGAAAAGTTCTCAGACTTTAACCCCTTCCATGCTGATGACGGCACCCAGCCGTTATGCACTACAGTGCTCGTGTGCTGATGACGGCTGGGGGCCGTCATGACCGCACCCGCGCTGAAATCTGCAGCACAGGAGCAGAATCGGCCCAGCATGGAAGGGCTTAATTCCTTCTTTCTATTGCTGTATTAGCTGCCACCACCCACTACATTATGGGTGCAGCCTATGCTGCATCTCCTGTTGTTTGGTGGGATCAAAATGTGGATAGTGACACACTGAGAGGGTAACCACCTTTCACAGGAAAGCCTTAAGGGGCGTCCACACACTCATTCGCAACAGGCAACTAAATTATTCTATCTGGGGTAATACCAAATTCCTGGAAGGGCGACGTACCGAAATGTTGACATCAACCACTTTAATCTACTGAATTGCCCCATTTGAGTCTCCAGATATAGGAAAACAAGGGTAACCTCATAAATTAGAAAACCTGGGGTGACTAATATGTTCACATTAACAATGGTTCACAAAGAAATAAATCTACTTTAGAATTTCACCATCTGAGAAAGACAAAATACATGCACAAAATTTAAAGGAAACTTTGTCGCTTTCCTTGACCAACCTGGTCACTTCTTGATGAGCATATCTGTAGTGATATTCTTAATTTACTTCAATCATATAGGCAAGTGACCTAATTAGGTCTATATAAATATATATTTAATTTTAAAAAAAGTTAGTATGTCGTAGGGTTATTCAGTGTCTTATATTATTTTTCTTTAACTTCCTTTAGATTCAGAGCGCTCATGGTCAAGTCCTCATGCTAACCTTAGACTAACCAGAGGTTGAAATGCCATAGACAACTAGACTTTACACTCTTTTTAAACTGTTAAAATCAACTAGAGTCATATGTCTTTTAAATAGTGATGCACTGGCTTCTATTCCTTTTATCACATCTCATTGCACCTGCCTCTCACTGAACAGCATGAGCACATGTTCTTGGTTATTCTAGTAAATATCAATTAAAGGATATTCTATGCAATAAATCTGTTCATCTGCTACTGATCCATGTGTGATGACCCTGTGTGCATTAACTGCCTACATTTATAAATAATTGTGCACACGCATTTTGTGTTCTAAGATGGTGATTCTCTAAAGGAGATTTATTTCTTTGCGAACCATTGTTCATGTAAACCCATTCTAGTCTCCAGGCATGGACATAGAGGCTATGGAGAATGGAATGAAGAACCTTTCACTTAGACTGTGAGAAGGTCCGTTCTCAACAGGAGCTGAAGTGGTGGACATGGAGACTCCCTTCTCAGCCATTCCAGAGCAATCAGAATGACTGTGCCCTGTCGTGGTGCACCTTCCTCAGAACTAGAAGTAGTAACATCCATAGTGAAGTACAAAATGGGAGGTGTGCATTTCTGCAAGTGGTGAAAAGGTTAACCTGAGGAGCGGTTCTTAGCCCAAAGGTATTGTGAACCACCTGCAGATGGAAGCCCCACTTGTGGTCGTCAAGATGTAGCTGATTAACAGTTGACTCTCATATAGAGGGAGCCTGCCAGAAGGTTTGAGAGATGTGTCCCCACACCTCCCTGCTTGTTCACATACCATGTAACGGTTGTACTGTCAGTCAAGATCTGGAAAGACTGACCACAAAGGGAGAGCAGGAAAGTCTTCAAGACCAGGCAAGATGCCTGCAGTTTGAGCAGATGGATGTGGAGTCTTGGTTCATACGGATATCAGAGGTCTCTGACTTCCAATTGGCTCCAGCAGTGCATCCCACCCTCCGGTGAAGGCATCAATCACTCTTCACTACTGTGGCAGTGCTGGTGGTAGAGGAGATCATGATGTCAGTCAGATCGTTCCAATGCTGGTACCACTATAAGCAGACATAAAATTGTGGGCCACAGCCAATCTAAAGTGGATTGGCGGCGCGGGGGCAGGGTGGGAGGGGTTTAGGGGATAATAAATGTAAAACAAAAAAAAGACTTACCTGCCGCTGCCGGCCACCCCAGTGCTCCTCTCCAGCTCTCCTCCCGGCAGTCCATGGGCCACAGCACAGGCTCCCCACCCAATTCAGACGCTGCTCTCAAGCTAAACCTAGCATGAGAGAAGCACCTGGATTGGCCTGAGTGACTGGTCTGGTGCTCACTCAAGCACAGGGAGCCTGCGGCTTTTCTCAAACCCGGCTGTGCATCAATGCAGAGTGGGAGAAATATAAGTGAGCATGACTGGGATTAACTCCACGACTCATTTCAGATGAAGTGTCAATCTATTGCCAGAGAATGACTATTTTAATTAAAAGGATGATGCGAATTAAGAGGGGAGGGTGGGGGCTTCTGCTAGAAAGTAGGGGCATAGCTCTTTTCTTTAATTTGTAATAAACATTGGTCTGTGGGAATTACCTCTCAGGCCTGCATAAAAGAACAGCCTCCTTCTTCCCGACAGGTAACATGTTCCTTTAAAAGAAACTAAAGCGGCTTCGAAGCGGAGTAGAAAGGCTGCTGGGCATGCCTGCCATTGGACTTGGGCTTACCGGAGCCTCTGTACTGCTTGAGGAATTAGTTTGATAGTCTGACTGGCACTGGCAAAAAACTTCCTATATCGTCTGAAATCCCAGCCTGGAGATGCAAGACCCAAGGAACAGGGTGTCACCCTCTCTTTCTTGAATCTTTCCAGGGCAGAGTCTGCTTTATTGCCAAAGACTTGAGAGCCATGGAAGGCCATTCCATAAAGCAGACCTGGACATTGCCCAAAAAGCCTATGGAGCTAGGTCAGTCATGCCTCCTCAAAGCCAACAAAGAGCCAAAGGCCTTTGCTATTGTTGTTCACATGTCAAGCAGACTCAGTATACCACCATTTTTTTTAATTTCCCATAATGTATGGGATATACCTCACTGGCATGTAAGCGGCATTCATTGATCAGAGTGCAAGACTCCTCGTAGAGAACACCTGCCTTTCCCATGCTTCCAGTTCTGTGAACTTGAAGCAAACAGGTGCGATTGGAAATGCTCCCAGATTTTGTTTGGAGCACAAGCCCTGGACCACCAAGCTTTCTGGTGATCGGTGGGTAGACAAGAACACAGGGCCACCCAGCACCAGCCTATAGTGGGAGGTGATTAGCCAGATTACTGACCAAGTAGGCGGGGGCTTATCCTCGGCTGATTTGAAAAGCTACATTAGTCCTTTATCAAACAGAGGTAGCAGTACAGAAGCTTTAGACGCTGGTTGTAAGATTTCTGTTCCAGTCAGGAGACCCGTCAGATCCATGGAGCTGAGAGGAATATGTGACGTTACATCGCATGGCATTGCAACAAGGCCTGGGCGGAAAACTATGCTACGCTCCCGTAGTTTGCACAACTACGCGCATTGCACGTAGCACAGTGCAAAAACACGTAGCGTAACAGTTATTTTTGGCTTGCTCTCGGTCCTCAACGTCAAGTTGGTGACTGGGAGCAAGCAAAATGACATCCCAGCGAGACCTTTCCCTTGTTCGTGATCAGCAACATCAAGTTGCATATCACGAGCGTGGAAAATAAACCTCCCGGCGAGATTCTCAATGTGGGGAGGTCAGGTTTCTCATTGCGAGTGGTCGTGTATGCTCGCAATCGCTCGCGATGAGAAACCACCAGTCCGCATTAAGAAAACTGCCGCTCGAGTACAAATCCACTCGAGCTGGTAAAAAACGATCGCTTGCACTGTGCAAGATGCCGTTTGCAATGATTGCACAGTGCAGACAAGTATCCGGCACTGTGCAATCATTGGAAACAGCATTCCCTACCGCGCTACGCAGTTCGCGTAGTGCTACTATGCGACCTTCGCCCAGGGTTAATTACAACGTGGTCATTACAACAGCCGCGTTGTTACATCACATACCATTACAACTCAAGTCGTTACAAAGACTTGCTGTAGGGCGCTGCATGTTGGAATAGTATAATTTACTATTACAACTCCAGTCTGTACAACAGTAGGGAAGGTGTTAGATTTTAATTCCAACACCCTCTGCCCCCCTACAGCAAGTCGTTGTAATGACTTGCATTGTAAGGGTTTGCGATGTAACAACGCGGTCATTGTAACGACTGCGATGTAAACGATGTCTCCCGCTGAGGGACACACTGGAGGGAAAAACTGTGTTCCTGAAAACAGCCATCATGCCTGCAGAAAATGACTGGGCACTTAGAACTCTGGGTATAGTGGAGGAAGATTTGGAATCAGGGCTGGTAATGAACAGTCTGTGGTCAGCACTGGATCTTCAGCTGGTGTAGTGGTTAAGCATGAGCGCAAAATCCGCTACGCTCGCGGATTTTGCGAATTTTCGGTAAATCCGCGATCCGCGAACTTTCGCGAATTTACCGAAAATTCGCAATCCGCGAGCGGCGGATTCCGAGGCCAAAAGTTCAAGCCTTCCTGGCCTGTTGTTGTAACTAATTTACGATGGCGCCGGCAAGCTGCCAGCGCCATCGTAAAATAGTTACTAAATTAGCTTCAACAGGAAGCACTAATAGATAAAATCAAGCAGGTGCTCGTGCATTTGCTTTATTTTATCTATTCGAGCTTCCTGTTGAAGCTAATTTAGTAACTATTTTAGGATGGCGCTGGCAGCTTGCCGGCGCCATCGTAAATTAGTTACAACAGGCACTAAACGGTGGCGTCTTCTTGAATAAATATGAAGGGCAGGGTTCATTCTGGCACGACGGTCCTGGCACAAAAATTAAACATCTACCGGAAGCACTTACAGATATCATTTAAGCATGTGCCCTAGTTGAAGCTTAAATTCAGTGACTCATTCATTGGCCCAAAAACAATCGTGAGCGTCGTGGAGGCCGGGCAGATGTGCCTTCTTCCCAAATATACCATCGAAAATCAGCTGAGATGCTGGACAGAGGCCTTTGCATCCTTGACTTTCACGAGCGCAATCCTCGTGCTGTTCCTGTGGCCAGGAGCTTCTGTATCTTCATCTGCTGCTCGATCGGTCTCGGACCTTTTATACACACAAGAGGCATGTGCACTCGCATGGAAGCCCCGTCCGTTTGGCCCCGCCCACACACTCACGGTGGGCACCGCCTTCCCGCCATTTACCCACTATGATGGACAGCTCACTCAAGGGACCTCTGCGCCCTTCGGCGCGATTGCATAGTACCACACACCTGGTCGCTGTAGACAACTCTCTGGCACTTTAGGCAGCTGTAGTGTAGTAAAAGCACTATACATCTACCCAACGAGGTAGCACTTACTGATTATCTAGTAGAAAGTACTCCAGTTGAGTAGAGGTATGGCACAAAACGGTGGCGTCTTCTTGAATAAATATGAAGGGCAGGGTTCAATCTGGCACGATGATCCTGGCATGGAAGCCCCGCCCCAAATCCGCCGATCCGCAAAATCCGCAGATTTTGCGGATCCACGATCCGTGAATACGCAAATCCGCGAATCGTGGATCCGCAAAATCCGCCCATGCTTAGTAGTGGTTACTAATTCTGGCTTGGAGGAATAGTCCGCTAGGGAATGAGAGCCTCCGGGAGAAGCACTTCTCAAATGAGTGAAATTTAGCCATAGAGGAGTTTGAAGAGAACAAGTGCAACTTTGATCATGACCTTAAATGTGATGGATGCAAAGCCTGGTGTCCCATACTTGCGCGATAAACAGTTTTTGATTCTTGCCTGCCTTTCTATGCATTAGTATTATAATGTTAAGATGCTTGGACAAGGTGTAGAAGTATGCGTCTTTATTCAGTCATCCGCTCTCAATCAGTCAGCATTCCAAAGTGCACTTCAGTGGAGCGTACCAGGGGACGGGGGAGATGGAATGTACCAAGAGGAAAATGAGATTACAACACACCTCCCTGCGGTCATTGAAAGGAGGTAGGAAAAATAACATAAGCACAAAATGAAACAGATGGGTATAAAAGAACAAGACACTTAGCAGGGTTAAACGAGCAGGGTGAAGAGATGCAGATGCTGGTACTCGATGCATGTATCAGATATAACCCTAGGACCAAGAACAGAGAAAAAAAAAGAATAGTCCCACAATGCCTAGGTAGACATTATAAACGTTCTAGTTTGTCTCCACTCCATTATTGACCATTGTCAATCTGAACAACATTTTTGATGACTTTTGTTAATTGGTGTGTAGGATAACATTTGCTGTGATTTATCTTTTCTCTGGTCGGTATTTTGACCCTTACAGAGTCCCCAACTTCCCAATGCTGTCCTTTCTTGTCATATTGCTTTTTGTAGTGGAATTGATGACTTTGCATTTTTCCACTTATACCCTGTGTGTTGTTCCTCATGGTGGATTGATTTTAGTGCAGGGTTCTCTTCCCCTGATGAAGACAAAAGGAGAAATTCCGGTTACCAGGTTGGGGAAGGTGTGATACGTCTAGATGCATTCCCTTAAAGATTTCTCTACATCATGTCCATTTACCACAGCCAGCTGAATGTGTTCTTTAATCATACAGTTTGTCCTTTCAACCAAGCCATTTGCTTTTGGACAATAAAGGGCAGTTCTCATGTTTGATACCCAGTTCGTTTAGGAATTATTTCATTTCAACTGAGGTGAATTGGACACCATTGTCAGTTACTATTGTTTCAGGAATACCTTCACTGCTAAAAAAAAAACTCTCTCAAAAACTCGATGAGGACACTTGTAGTTGTGCGGGACACAAACTTGTACCTGATCCAATGTGAAGTGTAGTCCACAAGGACGATCATGAATCTCTTTTGGGCACCCAAATAATCCATGGGACCAATTATGTCCATGGCCAGTTTGTTCCATGGAATACTCGGCACCGCTATAGGTGTGGTTTTTGTTTTATCGCTCTTTGCACAGCTAACACAATTTTTCACTTTAAGTTCCAGCATCGAGTCCATGTTTGGAAACCAAAATGTACTTCTTATTCTGTTTTTCATTATACTTCTTCCCAGGTGTCCTTCATGAGCTAAATCAACGATTTTGTCTCGAAACTCAATAGGTGGCACAATTTTGTCATTTCTGTGTATGTTACCATTGAGAATGGTTAGCTCATGTCTCACTTACCAGAATTTTCTCATTTCATCCTCAACGTCTTAACTTTTCTGGCCATCCATTAATGATGGAAGGTCTTTGAGCATGCACATATTTGTATCATTACACATTGAATTTTCCATTCTCTTTCATTTATGGCAGGCAATTGTATTGCACAGATAGGAACATCCAAAGGTTCCTCCACATTTAAAGGTGCTTTTGAGAGATAGTCAACAATAATATTTCCCCACCTGGTAGGTATTCGACTTTAAAGGAGTAGCTTTCCAAACAAAGTATCCATTTTGAAATTCTTGGTGAACCACAATGAGTTTTTTTAACAGAGAACATGAATGTGAGAGGTTTGTGGTCAGTACGAATCGTGAATTTTATGCCCCACAGATAAAATTTGAAATGTAGGACCGCCCAGAAACATGCAAAATAGTTGCATTCTGCTGGAATTAAGCATTGTGAGGCGAAGGCAATGATGGTTTCCCCATGTTCCCCCTTTTGAGATAGGGTTGCTCCCAAACCCATATTAGAGGCATCTGTTGTGAGGAAAGGTTTTTATGTAGATCAAATGAACTTAAAGTAGGAGATCGTAATATCTCATATTTTAGCTTGACAGCAGCACTGTGTTCTGCCCCACACGCAAACTCAATATCCTTTCTTAAGAGTACCCTCAGACATTCACATTTCTCAGAGATTGTTTTACATATTTGGCCAAGTATTCGATTAGATCCAAAAATGATTTAAGCTCCTCTTTGTTACTAGGAAACGGGGCATCCTTTACAGATTGCACAAGGCTATGTTTGGGTCTGAATCCATCTTGAGATATAGTGTGCCCCAGGTAATCTACTGAACTGACTTTGATTTTGCACTTATTTTGTTTTACTGTCAATCAAGAGTCTAGTACTTTTTTAAAAACAGTTCTGAGGGTATGGTCATGTTCTACTGCAGATGACCCATATACTAGGATGTCATCCTGTAAGCAGAAGACTTTGTCTATGCCGCATAGTATCTTTTGCATTATTTTCTGGAAAACTGCCGCAGCCGAGGCCAGGCCAAAAGGCATTCTTGTGAACATGTAAGCCCCGAAGGGGGTTGTGAAGGCAGTAAGGGGCCTTGACTCAGGGTGAAGTTCTACTTGATGGTATGCATTCGATAAGTCCATGACCGAGAATATCTTGGTGTCGCCCATGGTGCTTAGCATCTCATTTATATGAGGAAGGGGAAATCATTCCACCCATATGTTGTCATTTAGACTGTGGGGATCCACACACAACCTAATCCCATTCCCACTTGCTTTAGTGGCTAGGACAATGGGGGCCATCCATTCTGACGCTTCTATGGGTTGTATTACTCCTAAATTGCAAAGTTTACTCAGTTCCTCCTTAAGGGATTCTCTTAACATGAGAGGAACTGAGCGTGGTTTGTGCACAATGGGTTTGGCACCTTGTTTGACTTTTATGCAATGTTGGAACTCTTTGAGTAACCCCAGTTTCTCTGAGAATAATTCAGGGTATTCTTTACAAATTTCATTTGTTCACTCCTGGCGATCAACTAGGAGTACTTGGTCCTTGTTAATATGATCAAGAATGATACCCAACTCTTTTTGATGATGCCAGCCTAAAGGGTTGGATCCTTTATTTACAATGCAAACTTTGCCGCATGTGGATCTCCCTTTAAAGTTTATAAGCATTTTGACCATGCCAATAAAAGGTATAGTTTCCCTAATGTATCCTTCAGGTGGGATGTCTGGTTAGTAATGCCAAACAAATCATTTATGTCATCCTGGTTAACTAAGGTGAAATGAGAGCATGAGTCTGCAAACACAATAAGAGGATTATTATTCAAATAGATAGTACATTTAGGATACCTATGAGAGGAGTTTGATTCAATATCTTTTACTTGGAACACATACTTAGGTGGTTGTTGGTCCACTTCAGTGCAAACCCCTTTGACCTGGTCAAACTACCCATCTCTGCAAATCCTGTCAAGGTGTCCTCTCCTATTGTATTTCTTACACATCAGATTGCGAGCAGTACAATTGACATTATTCGCAAGGTGATTGTTGCTACCACATCTGTAACATTTTAAGGTACTCTTTTCTCTGATGGGTTTATTGACTTTAACTTCTCTTGTTCTAACCTGAAATACTTCACTTTCAGCATCATTTTCAAGGGAACTACAATGATTACCAATTCTAGCAACAACTTCCATGGGTGCTTTTATCTTTTTCATGCACTTAGCGGTGTGTTCTAAGGTTCGAGCTATGCCAATAGCCTCCCTTAACGTAGGATTTTTGGCCAGAAGTTTTTCTTGTATGCTATTGTTATTAGTACATCTGACCAGCTAATCTCTGATAAGAGAGACGTTGAGCTCACTAAACTCACATAACCTCGTTAATCCCCTTAATGCAGCTATGTCGTTGCTGACTGATTCTGGTTTACCCTGAACACGACTAAAAAATGTATGTCGTTCCAAGACCACATTAATCTTATCACCAAAGTACTTTTCTAACATGAGGGTAACTTTGAATTCATCACGGTCATCAGCATCATCATCCTCTTCCCATTCCAGTTCAGGTAACTTCATAAATTATCCTGACCTGAGTGCCTAGGTTGTGAAATAGCAAAAACAACAGTTGATGGACAGAACTGGGGTGGTGTGGAGTGCAAAAAAAAGATGGATTTAGGCCCAGATCTCTGTACTGGGGTGAATGTATGACATTGTTCTGCATTCTGTCCATCAACTGTTGGTTTTGCATTTGTCACCCCGAGTGGGATGGTTATGCTCCGACGTGAGTCCCATGCTCTCCACACCACTGGAGTCAAGCTATCCTGGCTGAAGACGGCTGATAGCCAGAAACCGGTCCTAGGATGCTTGATTCCGGTCCAGGAAAGACATGGCTTGGCAGTTCGGGCTGGACTGTTCCCATGAGGCACAGGGTCAAGGCTGATTTGCATATGGCCATGTCTGAACTGGGGTGGTGTGGAGTGCAAAAAAACGATGGATTTAGGCCCAGATCTCTGTACTGGGGTGAATGTATGACATTGTTCTGCATTCTGTCCATCAACTGTTGGTTTTGCATAGGTTGTGAAATAGGGCATGTTATTTATGAATAGCAGAAAAACGTTCACCACCTATTGCTATAAGGTATGAGTCGAACAGCTTAACCCAGTCCATCCATTGGATCTCTGATTCCACGATTTCATTTAAGAATGCAGGTGGTTGGCTCATCGCTGGTGCAGCCATGACAATTACAGTAAAGTACTAGCACAACTGTAAATGTAAATTGTCAATTTTACGAAGCACACACCATTAATAATTATTTATGGAGAAGATGCGTCACCTAAGGCTACAAGCGAGACAAAACAGAAAATAGTACTTGAAAGGTGTGTCCCCGAAGAATGGTTACACACCAGCACTGTTGTAATAAGGTGGTGTGAGTGTCAACGGCAGTAGTGAACGCACTTCCGGACTGTAGTAATTAGAAATATAAGGGTGTGCAAGGTAATGACACTTGAAGGGGTGTGTGTATCATCGAAAGTAGATACACATGCAGTACAACTAACTTAAAAAGGTGTGCATGTCACCGTAGAGTGCACACACTTCTGACTGAAGTAAAGGTAAAATGAAGAGGGGTCGGAGAACCTGTACCTCAAGAATTTGTACTTGTGGTGCAGCACATAGAAGATATCACAGTGGAAATGTGGAGACCATGAAGAAGCTCCCTCAGCACACTTGCAAAATCAGCTGAAGGCTACTTCACTGGGTGTACTTGGACTTAATCCCGAAATTTTCAGTTGAGCTGTGTTCGAATTTCACCCCTTGGAGACTGCTGACGAGGTCCCCCGCATCTGTGCTCCACCTTGGAATCGTTAATTGACACTGACGGGACGCGGTGAAGCCCTTCTGAAGGCTCGGCTGTGGAGTTTCGTCGAGTGAGGCTTACTTCACAGTGTGTTCGTATTTCACCTACAGGAGTCTTCTGAGTTTCCCCGCATCTGTGCTCCACCTCAGGATCGGCAATTGACACTGACAAAGGGGGGGGAGAGGGGGTGGGCGGCGCGGTGAGGCAGTCCTCAAGGCTCAGCTGTGGAGTTACATCGCAATCCGTTCAACTACCTCCGCTAGTACAAGTCATTTTGCGCCTTGAAACTACGCTGCAGTTGGTGCTTCCCTCCTGATAAATTCCTCACAGAAAAAGAACACACGGTCATGGGCATCCGCAGACATTTTTCCAGGGGGGGGGCAAAATGTTAACGTCATCCTCCGACATGATGTGTGCCAGGTGGGGTACAAGAAACACTGGGGCGCAGAACTGGGATAGACTCAATTAAATGCCAGGAATCCAGGACATGTGTGTGACTGACCATGCCACAGGCCAACAAACACCACCTGTAGGGAAAACGCTAAACTTTCTGACAAGGTGCTTTATCTCTGTCTGCTAGGTGTGCAGACTTCCAGGTCCTCGATCCAACACCAATCAGGCTGTCTTCAGCACGATTCGATTTTTATCAGAATACTTTAAAACAGCCTATGATTAAAGCACCAGATTAAATATACTGTAAGCAGTGTATGTTAGGGATTATTTGTAGCACACACATTTACCAATATTGGCTTCTTGGTGCTAGAATTCATGTTAACTTTTATCCAAAGTTAAAGCACAACGTCAAAGTTAGTAATAAATTATGCATCAATCACACATTCTAGTGATTCGCCAATGGGTGCTCCCTTTACTAGAATTCCCCGGGCATTGCTAAATTTTACACACATTCCATTAATTTATACAAAATAAAATGTATAGGTCCAAATGTTAGCGATTAGAGTCCCTCTACGCGTAGTCAATGTCAAACTGACAACTTGCCCACATTTAGGGATACAATAATGGCCAGCTCCCTTATGCGAAAGCCCGGCACCGTAAATGTGTGGCACATGCAGCGCCCGCAGCGGCGGCACATCACAGGTCCAGGGATGCTGAGTCTTACACAGTGGTCGAAGTGGGGGTAAAAAAGTAGGGGGGAACAGTGGGCGGAGAATCAAAGGGCGGGAATAACCCAAGGATTGGATCTGTGGGTGGAGCCAGAGGTATGGCAAGAATGCACAGACATCCCAATTTCTAGTATTTGTTTGGCATTTCACTGCCCAGTTTAATCAACCAATGGATACACATGATTATTTAAGGTTATAATGAGTTATTGACGTTAAAATATATTCACAAAGGGGGATATGATTCTAATCACAGAATGTACCAAATACGATAAAATGTGGAAACACAAGCCATTTGTCTCCGAGCCATGGAGTTTCTGTCATCAGCACTACTCCCTTTTTCCACAACAGAAGTTCAAACATGAATGGCAAAATATCCTAGTTTGCAAATATTTTCTCTAAAATTATGGCTCTGCCATATTTGCCTCATAATGCAAGATCTGCTGCCTGATCTGACCATTTAAACTAATAAATTGTTTGTAGCTCAAACATATCAAAAGTTAATATACAATGTGACTTTGCTGCGGAGTGGATGGCCTATTGTAAAGGTTGACTGGTCACCTTTCTCACTGCTGCGTTTGTATGTTACACTGGTACTAATAAGGTAAAATCTTTCCAGAGACTGTTAGCATGTGTACACATGTCAAAATAATAAAATATCTGAAAATATACTGCATTACGCTGCAGACTTTTTTTTATGCATAATTTAGTCAACACTACGGCATAATGTTGTCATCCTTTGCTGCATAATTAATTCCAGTGGCCCCACAGCAGGCAGCACATGTTAAAAGTGCTTGTGAATGAAGCTGGGTGACTAAGTTTCCGAACTTAGTTTGGTGTGCGTGCAAATCGTGCATTGCCAATCCCTGGTGAGTTGCAGCTACTACTGCTGAAACAAGGCCAATGGAGGTACCTATGGGTGAGGCAGACTGGCCTCAAGGGCAGGGCCAGCCATAGCACTGGTGGTGTCCTGTGCATTAATGTTTAATAGTGCCCCCCCAATGACCACCTCTGCCAAGGATTCCCTCACTACCACCCTCTAACTGTGCCCTCCAAATTTACATAACCACTCTCTCCCAGGTGCCTTTAATTTGATGTACAGCGCCACTCATACCATTGTAGGGTGTCAGAGCACTTTACATCACACACATTACACAGAGAATCAATATGTGTGTAAATCACTGTATAGAAAATGTAACATAAGACTAAGGACTACAAGGTATAGGAGTCACATGACAACCATACTAGTAGCCCGTATAGTTTTATAGTGATTGGTCTGGAGAAACACAATGCCCGGAATTTAAAACATAATACCATGGTTGGGGGTTCTCCTTAATAATCAGAATTGATTTCTGTCCAAAAGAACACTTTTTAGGACATTAGGATAATCAAAGACCTGGGGGGGGGGGGGGTAACAAAAGGGTCTCTCTGACAAAAGCAGTAGCCCTCTGACCTATTTACATTATGTGCACTTTGTGATCTGCATGGCGCATGTTCTTTGCAGCCGGTACATTAACCCTCTGAGCTACCTTTCCATGAGTCAAAACTTCCACTAGACAAAATTCTGATCTCTCTCTAGGAAGAACATTAATCACCAGAGTCATCATGACATTTTTATTGTTGCCGAAAATTACTGGAGGCCAGGAAGGAGGCAGCAAGCATTTTTTAAAACCATAATATACTTGCAAACATGATGCCTCCACCTAAAGTCAGCACCCGGTGCGGTCACACTGGTTGCACTGCCCTAGAGCTGGCCCTTCTCAAGGGTCCTGTGACCTCAGTGACTGTTGTTCTAGGGTGTGCTGCTTCATAGGCCTTCCCGCAAGACTGGAGGTGAACTTCAGTATGGATAGTGGTGGACAAGCCTTGAAGGTTAACCTACACTGGTCATGCTAGGGTCCACCTGCTGGTGCGAAGACACCAGGACTTCTAAGGTGTTGCGAAGCCTTCTAAGGTCTAGCATGTGATTGTGCTCTCGCAGGAGTGGTCTGGTGGACTTATTATTAAGGCTGAACCTGGTTCCCAGTTCCAAATTCAGCAGCTCTGACCATAGTGCCACATCCTTCCCCACTGAACACCGTACTGCCCCACTGAGAAAAACTCCCACTGTCTTCAACTACAACCCAATTGTTGCCCGCTATAAACACCTGGATGCGGCTCAATTTCAATTACGCACTAGACAAGAGCAATTTGCGGCCTACAAAAAAAAAAAGTAACAACATCCTGGAAAAAGCAAACACTTATAGGGAATGCAAAATTTAGCAAACCATGGGAAATGTAAGCAGGAACAACATGGTTACCTTAATGCTTTTGCACTCACTATTCAGAAATCAGCGAGTGCTTTTGCCTGAAAAGTTAAGGTCACGACTACAGGGCTCTGAATGGACCCATTTCAGTGGCCATTGCTTTTATCCTTACAAAACGTAAGCAGTATGGTGAAAGACCACATCCCTGGACGCAGAGCCACAGCATACATTTTGTTTTCCGATCCACACATTGCAGTACCTCCAGGATTGGTGCACTAGTTCCAAGTCCAGGGAAAACAAAGACAAGTAAACAAAAATAGCGCTTCACTGGCAAACTCTGCTAAAGTGGCGCTAATGTGTTTCAGTGTGAATAAAATCAGTTTGGCCAGTTTGCTACCACTCTGTCTTGCTTTATTTAGTTATTTATCTATTTTTCATATTTTTAGCCTTTTATTCCTAATGCTGCACTTTGGAATTAAAATTTCAGAAAAATATGACATTTCCAGCAAAAACGTCTTTCTTTTTTGGATCCATTTCACAGGGAAGCAAATAAAAGAAAGGAGAGGAAAGAGTGAGAACCCCATCTTGAAGTCACGGTTTTCATAGGCATCCGCAGGGGGGGCAAGGAGGGTCACTCCGGGGGGGGGGGGGGGCAAGCGCCCCTCCTTGCCCCCCCCTGCGGACGCCCATGCACACGATACTCCTTGACAGCTGGTATGTTTCCTTAATAAGCTGTAATAGGAACCACAGCGGTGTTCTTTTTACGGAAATGAAGGACAAAATGTAGTCTACTTCTGCTTCTGACGATGTAATGTCAGCTGTTCTTGAGGAAACAACTACATATGCGCAGAGAGCCATACTGAAAGGGGAGATGACTGATGGGCCCCCTGCGCCGATAGACGCCAGTAGTTTTCTCTAATGGGTTTATTGACTTTATACTTGATTACAACAATGAGGCTGCACGACTTGGTGTTGTGCTTCTCCCCAAAGGACCATAAACAGATATAATGAGGGTCTGAAATGGACATTTGTACATGACAAGAGCAGTGGGGCTTAAAGCTGGAATTCTATGGAGAAAGGTATTCCCTAAAGCACACCAAAAAGTTAAAAAGAAATTGGGAAAAGCTTCAGAGAGCAGCTCCAGATCAACATCAAGGTGCACGGAAAAAAGGGAACCAACATCATGGCTCCAGTGAAGTCACATATGTGCAGCAACAGACATCGAGATGGGGCCATTACCACTTACTGGTGCAGAAGAACTATTGCAGAACATTTCCAAATACAGCGTGGTGCCTGGTCATATTCAAAAGGTGAGAAATCTCCAGGTAGAATTATTCCTCGGAAGCAGAAAGCTTTCGCTTCAAGCTGAAATTATACGCATTGTGCACACAAAATAAAACATCGAAATTCTGCACAAGTAAAACAAGTCTTGATGTTCAGTTAATGTACTTGATGGCCATATATGGCAAAACAGAGCTAACAGTGACCCCGTGCTCTCCATGCCACTTGAACCAAGCTATCCTGGCTGAAGAAGGGTGAAACCCCGAAACCGGTCCTAGGATGCTTGTTTCCAGTCCAGGGAGGACATGGCTTGGCTTTTCGGACTAGACTGTTCCCATGAGGCACAGGGTCAAGACTGATTTGCATATGGCTGGGTTGAAACTGTAATGGCATGGTGAGCAAAAAAAATAGGGATTTAGGCCCAGATGTCTGTACTGGAGTGAATGTAGTACATTGTTCTGCATTCTGTCCAACTGTTGTTTTTGCATTGGGCACCACAGGGAATGTCAATCTCCTTACTTGTGTAGTCTGCAGGACCTTCCGTGGAGGTATACCAGAAGGATGGTGCACACTGAGAAAACTGCCAGAGGGTATCAAAGATAACCAAGAAACATTTCACAATAGATTATCAATGGACATTCTGGCCTTAAGATAAAATGGCAAAAATGCATCTTTTACAAGACTGCCCGACTGAGGTGCCCATTGCAAATGCAACACACATTTAGTTACCATAATAATGGTGCGACCAGAACAATTGCCATCTGATGGTATCCCGCTGGTTTCATCTTTCCCTAACCATGTGAGCCAGGGCAGAAGTATGCAAAAGTATTCAACTTCCATGGCCAATTTTTGGACAAAAGGCGACTTAGTTTTTGATATATCATTCATGGGGCAGAGCGGAGCTCTGCAGACTTCTCATGCAAGGAGGATTGCTGGAGTAGCAAAAGCTATGGTGGATTGACTAGAAATGGTGGAGAGCTTGTTTTCCTGGACTTGTACAAGTTTTATCTCTCAGCTTCAATGGTGAACAGCGGACTATACATCCAAAAAAGATGATACAGCCCTAACCATCAGACAGGAAAGAGATTGTTTAAGCAGTAGAGACTCTTTCCAGGTTCTGTACGGGGGATTAATGTGCAAGCGCCAATCACACAACAAAGACAGACACTCAACTGGAGGGTGGCACATGGAGCCACGAAAGCCAACGTCCTACGCTGGTGCCACTGAGGGATGATCTTAAGGAGAATGTCGGGTGCAAAGGCACATAGGTTATCAACCGGACATCAACAATGCTTGTGCAAGAGGGCTCACAAAAGGAATACTAGGGTTAAGGCACTCAGGTTTTGTGCTGCCACAGACATTGCTCAAAGGCATGGATCACAGGAGCAAATCTGGGGTCAAGTCACACAGGGCCTAACACAGACACTGACAAGTCTACTAGACGGGATTCTAAATGGCAACAACAGATACTGAGGCAGTGTTTCACACTATCAGCCACATGTTTCTGTCTTCAGGAATTGGAATAAAGGGTAAATTGCTAAAACTGTTTGACTCTTTCTGAGCAGCAAGATCTCAATTTGTGAAACTGATCTCATACAACCATTAATTTATCTCCCTTGTAATATCTAAACTTGATTATACCAATGGCATCTACCACAGATCATCTTTATCAACTATGAAAAGCCTACAACAGATTCGGAATTCTGCTGCCAGACTACTCCGACAAGTAAAGCCACAAGACCACATCTACCCTGCCTTGAGGGTCCTACATTGGTTGCCAGAAGATCCACCTTCAATTTGCTTTGCCTCACCCATAAAGGAATACATGGAACAGGACCACTTTTCATTAGAAATAAAATCACCAAATACATTCAACAAAGGAACCTCTACTCCAGTTTGGCACTATGCCTCAAAATCCCACCATACAAGAAAAAACCCATAGGTGGCACATCTTTTGCTGTTCAAGCAGCCAAACTTTGGAACTCAATGCCCTCAAATATAAGATCCACGGATAACTATATTATCTTCAGAAGACTACTCACGAGTTAGCGGTTTTCTACATAACCAGGACAATACAAAACTAATCTGAAGCATATCCCTGTGCACATAAACATTTATAATATGATTATATGTACGTATCTAGATATGTGTATTTGTTTATACAAATATGAATAATCAATTTTATTTTTTAGTATATATTTAAGTCTGCTTAACAAATCTACACATAACTGGTTAACTTATATAATTCTATGCTTCGCATATCTATAGGTCTCTACATAGTAGTCATAGAAGTTAATTTATTAGATGCTTATGGGTCTCAGTTTTATTTATCTATCACAATATGTAAATAAAATTGTTATCTACAATTGCTTCACTATTGAAATATTTAGGACATTAACCCCTTCGATGCTGATGACGGCCCCCAGCCGTCAAGCATCACGGGGCTCGTGTGCTGATGACGGCTGGGGGTCGTCATAAACCCGTCCACTTCGAAAAACGCCGCACAGGCGCAGAATCGCGGCCGCGCCCAAGGGGTTAAAATAGGTAAAAAATACACAAATAAATTAGCTTAAAGTACAGCAACACTTGAAAATCTGAGTTTATAAAAATACAACTGAAATCTTGATATACTATCTTCCTTATACATGCATACCCTCTCTATGTACTTCGGTATCTATGTATTTATTACTTTACTCATAATGTAGGAGAAAAAATAAAATTAAACATCTTTGCCTCTCTCCAATGCACTACCCTATATCTCACCCAATACCTCCACTCCCTGATCTATGCCAAACCTCATTCTACTACTAGTTTCTCCAAAATAACCCTTACTTGACTCTCCCTTCCTTCGATCACCCCAAACGTCATTTTAAAACTATAATCTCCCAAATCCATTTCTAGAGACTCTTCCCTCAATCTCTCCTTTTACTCATCCCAAACCTCATCTTATTACTATGATCTCCCAAAAACCACTCTCTAGACCTATCCCTCTCCTCCATTAGCCTATCCGATCCAACTATCAGACTCACATACCCACCACTCAAATTAACTCACATTTCCCTATACTAATCAACCACTAATCCTTTTTGGGTTCCGGAGTAGCGTGCTACTCACCAAATAGCGCTTTAAAGTCTTGTCAGGGGTAGTTAGCGCTATATAAATACAATTACAATCATCTTACCGTGTGGCATGCCTCTGGGCCAGACTTAACATTATAAGCTTACACTTTTGTTTAAGTTTACATGTGCTGTAGTAACTTTACACTTGTAATTTTCGAATATGAAAAAGTAGTACATTTAGTACTAGTAGCTTCACTACTAGTAAAATTAAACTCAGTTTGTGAATACCAAAAAGTAGTAAAGTGACTACAGCATGTGTAAACTTACACAAATGTATAAGCTCACCTTTGTGAATCAGGCCTCAGTGTTCACATCTCATTATAAATGTATAGCCTATGCATACAACTGCAGAGCTAAATAATTAGGTAAGTGGACACTTCCTTACGCCTACCATCTCTGAATGTTTTCTTGCCATATTTTAGGAAAAATAATTCAAAGTTGTCCATATGTGCATGCTTACGAATGGATGGCAATCTTGTAATGTTTTTTGTCATCAACTACAACAAAAACCATTCCAGCATGCCCTACTGTGTGCTTGCATGCAAGCGTGCGCACGGGTGTTCATCTTGGGAATTATTCTGAAAGCTTTTCAAGATAGCCATCACTAGTTGTGCACATGCAAGAGACAGTACACTGCAAGCGACTGCGAGGACCTAGTCGCAGTGTCAGGTCCCTCCCGAAACCAATTATAAAAATGTGTAAGTTATAAAAGGAAAAAATAAATCAAAGGAGACTTTGGCCCCCCAATTCATTCATTTTTTGTGTAACTCTGCATAAGTACACAGGTAAAATGCCCTGCCTCACAATGAAAATAGCCAATGGATAAAGTAAGCTGACCCACTGCTCCAGGCTTAATGTGGTGAGCAGAAGTAAAATGTGAATGACAATACAGACTAATGTATAAAGAGGGCTGTGTAAAAGCTTAGACTATAAATTAATGACAAACTTTATACATTTTTTTCAACCTCTTGCGTGGTACGCCTTATCTTTAATTTTATAGCGCTCACACATACGATATCTTAATTTAATTATTACTCTTCCTTGGTAGCCACTTTTCATAGATGTATCATACTTACTAATATCAATCTAAAATGTATATTTCCCTTATTCCAATTAGCACTTGAGTCGAAGAATAAACATTCTTAACTTAAATCATTTTCTGATTGTTCAAGCTCTGGTGGCTGCAGCTGTTTTCTCGTTGATGACCTTATCTCAAAGCAAAGTATGACAACACATTCTTGTATTTTCAGTAACATTTCATTGCTTTACTGAGCAAAAGCAAATAGAGTCCAAACATTCAAGTCCAGACTACTGTATACATCTGACAATCAAAGTTTGAAATGAGTTCCACAGTTCAAATGTAAAACTATAAAAAAAACAGGAAACACTGAGGTCCTTCTGGCGATGTTTCATAAGTTATCACACTTCAGTCTCTTCAAAATTGTTTCAGATCCTTCCACTATTCACAAAAATAAGAACGTTCTTTTATTTCCAGAAATCTGCAAAGTTTGAGTGCTGTTTTTGGGCCGCTGAACACATGCAAAATAATGTTCTTCAACATTGGCAGCGAGGTCAAGCTTCAGCAACGATGATGTCACGAGTCACTTGAAAAGCAGCTATGAGAGAACTGAGCTGGATCTTCTCACTAGTTCCTGCGGCAAGTCTGTACCTGGAAAGACAAGACACAATCTTAAAAAACTGTTCGGTCCTAATGACACCATATAGAAAACATGTTAATTCTAATTTGACAAGTCTTGTGAATAGACATCTGAAATTGCAAGACATACACTAAAGGCGTACAATCAAATTTTACAGAAGACTAGATTAACACGTTCTCAAACTACCAATTTTGCAGAATGAGGTCTACTTAGACAAGAGAATTCAGGTAAGCTATTTGGCCATCAATTGACTGATGATGCAAAAATCACACAACAGAAAAATGTAATTCAGCATCTACTTTCAGACATATACTTCTGATGCTGGGGCCTAGATGCCTTAAATTAAACCCAGACCTTGACAGAGTGGAAGAAAGTGGCAACTGGCTCAAGGGAGAGCATTGGAGAAAGCAGTCAAGGAACCGCCCTATCTATATGTGTTGCTTAATACATTATCTCTTCAAGTCAAATTAAATTCATATTTTTTCGCTGGATCTCAACCCCCAATAATGCACAAGTAGTTGACTTCCTAACCTATCTGGAAAAAAAAGGAATGTGCAAGCAGCTTCTTTGCTGCAGACTTCCAGCTGCGGACTCGTAGGCTGTCATGTGAAACAATGCTACAACTCGCTGTTTCTGCAGGTGGAGCATAGTCGCAGAATTATTACCTTTGAGTCCCATCTCCTTTCTGATCACACTGGTTGCAGGGGAAATGTCCTTTAGGACGAAGTCGATAAAACGCTGTATCTTCACAGGACCGGCAATATAATAAACATGTCTTTAGAATTCATTCGTTCAGAATGCAAGTCGTTCCAATTACTTGCTTTAGGGGGGCGAATTGGTGGAATGGTGTTGGATTTAAAGTCCAACGCCTTCCCTACTGTTGTGCAGACTAGAGTTGGAATAGTAAATGAAACGATTCCAAAATCCAGCGGCCCCCCTACGGCAAATCGGTTCAACAACTTGCGTGCTAAAGATACATTCGTTCACAACCTGAGGTTCGTGGGGTTCCCGGAGGGCTGCGAGAAGGGCAACATGGAGAAGTTCCTGACTCAGTGGCTAGAGGGATGGCTCCCGCCTGACTCCCTTTCCAAATGCTTCGTGGTGGAGCGGGCGCACAGGGCCCTTATACAAAAGCCGCCGGAGGGATCCCGTCCCCGATCGGTGATCGCCAAACTGTTAAACTACCACGATAGGGACGTTATCCTACGTCAGGCACGGGAGAAGGAGCCACTCATGTATGACAATCACAAGATCCTTATTTTCCCGGACTATACTAGGCTCGTCCAGCAGCAGAGGCAGTCATTTGCGGCGGCAATGGCATGCCTACGGGATCTTAAACTTCCGTATGCTCTACTGTATCCAGCCCGCCTGAGAGTGGTTTATCAGTCCCGCACCCTGTTCTTTGATACCCCGGAGGAAGTGTTCCACTGGACTGATGAAACAGCGAAAATTAGGGTGCATACACTGCCGTGCCGAGACTCAGATTCTTCGTCGAGTGGGGCGCAGGGGCAGACCCCCCGTCGATCTCGCAGCCGGAGCAACTGGAGGTCCAGGTTACGGAGGCGCTCCAAATCTGGGGGTGCGGCGGCGAACAAGAAGGACGCCCCTGTCCTACCTCACGGACCCCTGACTCCGGAACTACTATATGGCTAACGTAAAGTATATTTGTCCGGTGGGGATGTTGGATAATGATAGAGACCTTTGGGACCGCAGTCCTGGGACATGCTGAACTGATTTATGGGGACTGCCTACTTCTGGTGAACTTGATTGGTGGGGATGGCGTTGGGGGGTGGGGAGAGTTGTATGAGGGGCAGACGGGTTTCTCCCTAGTTATGGGGTGTGTTCGGGGGATCCATTGGAGGGGGTGGCTCTCGGCTCCCCGTTGGGGGCCAGGCCGCGATCCGACCGTGACAGGTGCTTCCAGGTTGGAAGGTGCGGGGTGGAAGTTGGTGGTTGAGTTGGGGGGGGGGGGGGGGTTTCGTTGCGCTTCATCTGCTGCTGTCTGTATTTTGGGTTGTATGCATGCTAGACCGTTGGGGCCTTCGTGGCTCATACAGTGTCATTGTCAAATGTTGTCTGCTCAGAGTGGGGGGCAGGTAGCTCCGGGCACAGTGCGGATTGTTAGTTGTAATGTGCGGGGGGTTCTAGACAAGGTGAAGCGGGGGCAGTGCTCCGCTATGCTAAGAGAGCCGGGGCTGATGTCTTAATGCTCCAGGTGACCCACTTGCTGGGAACAAAAGCGCTTTGCCTTCAACGTTTTGGGTACGCCCATGTTTTCCATGCAGGCTTTACAAGGGGCTCCCGGGGGGTTGCAGTCCTCATACATCGCAGACTCTCCTATACACATGAGCAGAGTTGGTCTGATCCACAGGATAGGTACATCTTTGTCCAAGGGAAGGTTGGGGGAGATAGGGTGACTCTTGGCAGTGTCTACGCCCTGCCGCCGCTACAGTGGCCTCTGGTGGAGAAGGTCATGTCCCTCTGGAGTGGCATGCCCGACACCCTGGCTGTGGTTGGGGGCGACTGGAACGATGTGATGGACCTGCGCCTGGATCGGTGGCAGAGGGGGACGACTGGCGCGGATGTAGACGTAGAGGGACCCCCCACCAAGCTCCGGGCCCTTGCAACGGGATTGGACTGGACAGACGTCTGGAGGTTTCGACACGGCGCAAGCCGAGAGTATACTTATTTCTCCTCAGTGCATGGATCGTTCTCCAGGCTGGATTACCTGTTTATCACTAAGGGTGATAAGGCACAGAGGATTGTGGCCTCTGATATCCTACCAAGGGCTCTGTCAGATCATTCGCCGGTGGCCCTTACATTTAGAATAGACCCGGCTGGGTTCCCGTTCCGTTGGCGCATGTCCGGATGGCAGCTATTACAGGCCCCCTATAGAGACCATATGGCTCGGGAAATTGACTGTTATTTAACCTCCAATCATAACTCAGTGGATTCCCAGACGATCATTTGGGAGGCCCTTAGATACCCAGGATTCCAAAGGGATCAATGATAGAATGGATTTAGGTTGTTTCTTGTAAATACTGCCCCGAACCCGAGAGCACGCAATGCTGAGCTCAGTCATGGGTCAATTATGTTCCTTGATATAATTGTGTTCGCCCATTATGCATGATTGAATTTTTATGTATATTGTGAATAACGTGCGTTTAACATGAATCACACCTTTTCCATGTTTTCTCTCTACTTTCGATTTCCCACGTTTATATTTCTTTTAGCGCTATTATACTTCATTTACACACTACAAGATGGTGTGCCGGTTTTGTTTTTGTTAGTAACTTGCGGTCAGTGAGCAAGTCCCATTTCTATATCCATGCATCTTAGGTTATAACGGGAGCGGGTAAGATGGTTGTTTACACCGAGTGTTTGCCAAATGGCGGGCGGCTGAGTTCACGGTTATAAAGCAGTTTTCCCGATCAAGGTACTGAGGGTTACTTTAACAAGGCGGGAGGGTCCACCTTTTGGTGTTACTTTCCTTTGGACACAGCATAGTAATTACGTGTATCTTCGTTTATTTAAACAGACCAGCGATACACGCCGTGGTTAAACAGCAAGGTATATTTTCTCCAAGTGAAACTTACACCGCTGGATGGTCCGTTTTAAATCAAGGTGTGTGATGTGTGTCATTAGCGTTTTTCAGTTACTCGTTTGATAACTTTGGGTTATCGGACACATGTCAGTTAGTTTCTACTATGTTTTATATATGTGGTATTGTGCATCTTAAAACGTGGCCAAATGTGAACTTATGCTTTTATTCCAAGGTTTATCGGGCCATAGAGGCAGTCTGTATCCTTATGAGGCATTGACAGAGATAAGAGCACGGTTAGGAGTCATGACAGATTTAGTATTCTTTTATACAGTATATTTCAGGTTACACTTCTTTCACGACTTTTTTCTTTCTTTACTGAGCACAGTGTGAGTTTTTCGAAATAATTTGATGTGATAGCGTTTCATGCACAAGTTCTTTGGTTTTAAAGCACAAAATTTTGGTTTTGAGCACAAGAATATTATTTTCATGTTGTTCCTTTGGTCAATCATGCATACAAATCATATGTTTATGGTTTCTTTAATACCACATTCTAAGCACAAGAATGAGTTTGAGTAATGCATTTAGGATGTTTGACACTGCAACCTATGTCATTGAAAATTTGATGAGTTGAGTAAAAGTATCATTTTCATTATTTTTTTAGGTATAGCCCCTGATGAAGGGCCGTGGGGCCCGAAATGCATTGGGCATTTAAGCATCCCTTGTAAAAAATTAAAACATTGGACCTCCAAAAATGAATGCAATGCACATGTATATCGGATATTATGAATTTGAATAATATTCTAATGGATTATTAACGTTCAGTAAACAATTGAAGTAAAAAATACACTGATTGAAATCGCAATCTAACTATGTGTGGAATCTTTTGATACATATTTGTTGAACTTTTCGTATACCCAACTGGGAGGAGCAACAGTGCGCAGAGGACAAGCGGGTACGCTTGGTTATAATTTCAAGTTTCAGGCGCAATCAGGACATTGCGCGCACCTCCGCAGCACGCTTTGAACATATTTTCTATATAAACAAGTAGAGATATTGAATGAGGAGTGCCCTTCCTCACAACATTTTTTGTAGGCCCTCAAACCTACCATACGCGGGGTGGACATCTGGTGCGTCGCGGCTCGGGCGGAGGGACGGCGGGATCTGGTGCGGCGGGAAGCGGAGCTGGAAACGCTGGAACGTAGGTGTAGGGAGGAGAGTGGTAGATTGATAGGGCGGCAATTGGTCCTAGCCCAGCAGCACTACACGGCGGTGTTACTTGAGGAGGCGAGGCAGGGCTGGCTAGCCACTCGTAGTCGGGTGTATCAATGGGGGGACAAGTCCTGTAAGATGCTACACCGCCTGCGTCAGGGCACTCCATGCCCAGCCGCTGCCCTGGCTGTTGGACCCGGCGGGTTTGCCGATCTCAGAGCCGTCGGATATCGCGGAGAGCTTCGCAGCATATTTTGAGGGACTGTACGCGCCTCTGGAGTGCCTACCTGCTGAGACTGTTCAGCGGTTCATTGAGGATCTCCCCCCGCTGTCGGTCTCGGATGAGGTTTGGGATCTGTTAGACAAGCCCTTCACGGATGAGGAGCTGGGCTCTGCCCTAGGCGAGCTCAACCCGGGTAAGGCGCCGGGCCCCAACGGGTTCCCTTGCGAGTTTTTTAAACGATTTCATGTGCAGCTGGGCCCACGCCTGCGCCAGGTGATCGAGGAGGCGCGGGACTGTGGGGTGCTCCCACAGGATTGGAGACATGCCGACGTGGTGGTTTTCCTGAAGCCGGGACGGCCTCCGGAGAGCCACGCGTCCTACCGCCCGATATCGCTGATCAATACGGAAGCCAAGATCATGGCCAAGTCCCTAGCCAATAGGCTCAAGCCCCATATTACGGACCTGTTCCACCCCGACCAGGCAGGCTTTATGCCCCGGAGGGCCACCCGACACAATATCAGGCGTGCACAGGTGGCGGTCTCGGCCTGGAGGACTCTGGATGAGCGGGCTGCCTTGTTCTTGGCAGACATGGACCGGGCTTTTGATTCCCTAAGTTGGACCTACCCGTTTGCCCTGCTGCGCCGCCTTAATATAGGCCCTTGCTTTTTGGCCTACGTGCAGCTGTTGTACACCGGTCTCACGGCCTCCGTGCGAGTCGGGGGTGCGTTGTCCCGGCCCTTTTCGGTTCCGAGGGGTACACGGCAGGGGTGTCCCCTTTCCCCATACCTATTCACGCTGACCATGGAGCCTTTAACCACGTGGGTGCGCATAGATGCCCAGCTTAGGGGCTTTCGCTGGTCCCCGGGCCTTACGGATAAGATAGCGTTATACGCTGATGACGTATTGTTCTTTCTCACAGATCTTGATCGGTCGGGGCCACGGCTGCTGCGCATCTTACAGATCTTCGGGGAGTCCTCTGACCTCTATGTGAACCCGGGTAAATCCACCTTGTGGGTGCTGGGCGGCGGGCGACCGGTGGGTGACTGGGCGGCTGGTTTACAGTTGGCCTCCGGAGGAATGAAGTACCTGGGAGTCTTTCTGTCCGAGGATGCGGGGGTCTCCCGTGCTCGTAACATTGCCCCGATTTGGGACCGCAAGCGGGAGGATATGAAGGCATGGAGTCGCATGCCATTGTCCATTTTTGGGAGGTCGGCCATATTTAAAATGGTGGCGCTCCCACGACTGGTATATAAACTACAGAATCATCCCTACCCCGTTCTGCCTCGCTGGTTTCAACAAGTTAATTCGGCCCTGGGCGGGTTCCTGTGGGAGGGTGGGACTGTCAGGGTTGCGCTACGGACATGCTTTCGATCCGCGTACATGGGGGCCTCGCTACCTCTGATATACTCTCGTACTATCAAGCAGCGCATCTCTTGGTCCTCAATGATTGGTGGTACGGGGACAGGGGGGGAAATCGAGCATATGCTGTTGAGCGCCACCTTATGGGTTCGTTGTCCATTCATGCCCTTCTGTACTTGGCACCGCTTCGGCGGAGTCTTCCATCCGCCACGCAAGTGGTTTTCTCCGTCTGGCGGCAGGCGCTGCGCCGGATGGGATGGTGGAACGTTCTCACTCGGGAGACCCCCCTCTGGCACAATGGTCGTTTGCCCCAATTGCTGACCCTCAGGGGTTTTGACGGGTGGGACGCCATAGGTGTCTCCTCTCTGGGGAACGTGATGTCGGGCGATATCTTGAAGTCGTTCCAAGATCTGCAGAATGACTTTGGAATGCCCCGTTCACAATTCTTTCGCTTTCTCCAACTCCGACATGCACGGACACCATACCTGACGGACATAGACACCCTTCCAGGCTTTAGCCCACTTGAAGCAGTTGTTTATGGGGGAACTGCCGGACAAAAAACTGTCCCGTATATACCAATCCCTGGTGCAGCACTGTTCCTCGGACCTACAGAGGTTGCGGGAGGCGTGGGTGGGGGATGTTGGGGAATTAGAGGAGGAAGACTGGATGGAGGCCCTGGCGAGTCCCAGGGGGGCGGCGATTTCCACACGTCTGAGACTTATACAATTTAAATACCTCCACCGCACATACTTCACCAGGGAGCGCCTGTGGAAGGCGGGTATGATAGGGTCCCCTGAATGCTTTCGCTGAGGCTCTGAGGTAGGCACACTTCTGCACACAACTTGGGATTGCCCGGCGCTGCATAGGTTCTGGACCATGGTCTTTCGATGTCTATCAGAAGTGCTGGCGTGGGAGCTGTCTAGAGAACCGAAAATAACCTTGCTGCATGTTATGGAGGGGGTTGGAGGCAATCGATATAAACGTCATTTGTTGCTACTGGGTCTGACCCTGGCCAAGCGGGACATAGCTAGAGCTTGGAAAGCACCTCTGGCCCCGCCCCTGGCCGCCTGGAGGAATGGCATGGACTTTTGTATGGGGCTGGAGCAGCCTATCTTTCTAGCCAGGGGCTGCCCCCGTAAGCACTTTCGGATTTGGAAAAGGTGGGCGGACTACAGGGGGCTGGAGCTAGGGGGGTGTTTGTTTTGTATGAAAATGTCTGACACTGCTGTGCTCATTCCATTGCTGTGTGCAACAGAACCGGGGTTCGGGGCTTTGCATTTATATTTGTGCAGACTAATAAAATGTGTTTTGAAAAAAAAAGATACATTCATTCAAAGGACTGATTTCGGAAGGCATGTGGGCTAAGCACATGCGGAATATCGTTATACATTTGGCTGCAACCAAGCAAAAGTGAACTCTAAGGTGAATGTTAAAGGGAAGGAGGAAGTATATGCATTAGGATTGAAACAACTGCCACCTGCATTCGTTAAATCTGGAGATTAGAAAATCCACCAGCACATTCCTACTGAACACTGAATGAGGAAGAAAGCACACAACTGCCCCATGATTGCGAGTTTCTACAGAGAAAAGGCAGACAGGCGGAGCCTTTCACTAAGTTCCAGGGAAATACCTTCGCTTCCTAATCCCGCACACCATGAGGTGCCCAAATCACAAAGATGGTGCTCTCCCTAATCAAGTTGTAAATACCACCTAAGCCCTTAAATTGAACAAACGACCAGAGAAAATCTGCCTCTGATACCATCAGAGTTCTTTTGAGCTTTTTGCACTAATACAGGGAGGATACCAAAGATCCTTGAACAGACAAAAACAGCTGCAGTACAAAACGTTCTGTCTTCGATTCTATTCATTACTGGATTCTTGGAAGGGGCTGTTTAAACACTTAAAGTTGCACCACAGCCAAACGAGGGATTACAGGTAGTTCTCAAGACGAGAGAGGAGCAGTCTGTCATTAACTGGGTGACCTGATTACAAGCTGCTCTTCTCCTCTAGACCGAGTGCAACAAAATCTCAGTGCCTTTCATATGTATCAGCTCATGTTGATGTATGACTATTTGCTTTAATTAAAGCCATGCCACAGGAAAATTTTATTAAAAGAACGTAGGCTACATTATGCATAACACTTTCCAAGCAGCCGCATACATCATAAAGCAAAGGTTCCAGAACACCAGTAATATATAATAGGCATGAGCCAACAACAATCTGCCTCTTTTAAATGCAGCTCCGAGCAGATAAGTTGACACTTTTTACTACTCTATACATTTGTCTTGGAGCCTTATTTATCTTTTGTAAGTCGCTTTATTGTTGATTATATTCACAATATGCCACCTATGCTTATCTGTTTTGTTCTCACTTTGCTAACATGTGATTTTCTTCCTAAGCCTTAGCACCCTGCCTCCCTACTAATCTCCAATTTTCGGAGATTAACTTCTTCCCAACTCTCATAACTCCGTAACAGTAGATTTCCTCACCATTGCCTTCAACTAACCCCAATTCGCACTTCTATTACAAGTACTTGGACCGATTCTTAAATTTTCTCGCTTCCTTGTGGCGCACTTTTTGTACTAAATGTATTACCTCCTTTAAATTTTCAAGATGCTTCACTGCCTCCGATAGGCGCCCTCTCCATGATGAGAGATCTCACCGTCTCCAGGCTCCTCGAAGGTATTAGAGGAATGACCCTTGGAGAACGGCACGCTTTGTGCGCGCCTTGCCTAGGGCCATTTCTCTAATCTCCCCATGCCTTCTTTTCCTCCAGCTGATCCTATGCGATCAAGCAGGAGGTCCCTGTTTCTAGGGAGACCGGCATCAGCTGCTCTTCAGGGCTCGCGAGCGTCAGTTGCTCATTTCCCCGATCGAAGACAGCTGATGCCAATTTGAAGCCTGCGCAAGTAGCTTTATTCTTTTACTGATTTGTGCATTAAATATATAAAGGAAACAAAAAAGGAGAGATATATAAAAAAAATCATAAGGAAATAAAGAAGGAGACACACGTAGGGCAGTGAGGCCTCAGACAGTAATATTCTACTGTCATAGATGCCAATTTTCACCATATGTTTACCCATTATTTTAACATTTAAAGGAATAAGTGGGATTTAATCTGTAACCCTCTTTCCTCCTGCCTGCATTTTACTTCTACTTCTACTGTGTCATATATAAAATAAAAAGACCTCATCCTTAAATCCACTTTTTAAGTGTCTTTATACAATGTCTGACATGGATTCAGACGAGGCTGTCGCTTCCATTCCCAATATGGATAATGAGGTATTGAAGAAAATGATCCAAAGAAAAATGAGGTTGAGCATGTTCGAGACTTTTAACAAAGTCATGTCTTCTAACAGATCCCTTCCAATTGAGGATCAAGACATCTGAGGGACTAAGCTCCCATACCTCTGACGATGTGATTGATATAAGGGGGGAAAAGACAGAAAAAAGTAAAAACACTGAGCCTCCAACCACCAAGAGCACGATAGGAAGTCCTAGCACCTCTATTGCTTCAGGAGGTCTTAGAACCTCAATGAATAATGGAGGCTTTCGCGCCTCACACTCCCTTGGTGTCCTTTGCGGCACAAACTATTGTGGTGTCCCTAACAGCACAACATATCTTAGTGATCATCCTAAAATAGGAGATGATAATATTTATAATGACGATATCAATAATGACGAAGAGGCTTCGGACATTCTGGACGAATATGTCCTTGATTTAGATGACGATATCGACCAAGAATTTAAATCACAATCCAACCAAGCAGATCCTCCTTCATCTTCTAAAGACAGTATCACCAATCCTTTAGGGGAAGAAATGTTCTCTCCGCTGAATATTAGACACCGGAGAAGCTCTGAATGGTGGCCTCAGGAACATGTGACTAAATTTATTAGAAAATGGCTGAGAAACCTTTTGGAAAGGGATACCAGAAATATGCTCAGAGCTGAATGCTCAAGACCGACTATTCCGGACAAAGCATGCCAAACACCTAACTTAGATCCGGAATTGATCAAATTTCTTTTTAAACTTGGCAGAGACCCAAGAAAAGGCATGGAGAGATCACTGAAAGGTTGCCAGGATTGCGTTTTAGATATCCTGGGTCCTCTATCCAGAATTATCGACTCTGCCGAAGATAGTCATATTAACAGCACACCCCTTGATGCCAACTTAATTAGGGGATGGAGCCAAAGGGCAATGATCCTTCTTGGTAACGCCAACGCCAGCCTTAACGCTGAAAGGAGAAGAGTAGTCCATACCAAAATTAGCCCGAAACTCTCCGATATGGCTGACAAAGAACCATCTCAGAATCCCAAAGGGTTACTTTTTGGAAAAGATCTAATCCAGTCTCTTGGCAAATACGTTTCCACTTTTACAGCTCTGGACAAAGTCAAACAAAATATGAAAAAGTTTCCAACTCCAACATTTTTGGACGGGCCGGAAGAAGGGGCCTTTCTTCCGGCCGCTTCAACTAAAGGCCCTAATCAGGAGTCCGTTCTTTTGGTAGAGGATACCAAGGTTCAAATCCTCAACAATTTTACCCACAAAGAGTGAGAGGCCCTCGCAACAGAGGCTTCAGATCACGTGGATCCACCAACTTAAACAACCCACAAAGTGAGTATTATACCCCTTCTCTCCCTATCCCTCCTTTCCCCCAAAAGGTGGGAGGGCGTCTCAGGTTCTTTTTTCAAAACTGGAAATTAATTACTCGGGATCCTTGGGTTATAGACACTGTCAAGTGTTTCAAGATAGACTTTACAGAAATCCCTACTCAATCCTTCTTTCCAAAGGATATAGACCATCAAAAAATTGTAGAAGAGGAGATTTAGTCTACGCTCAAGAAAGGAGCTATAATGGACGTTTCTCTGGAAGCAATGAGATTTACAAGTACTCTTTTCCTTGTAGAGAAAAAAGAGAAAGGCTGGAAACCAGTTATAAATCTCAGACACCTAAACAAATACCTAGTCTACAGGCACTTCAAGAAGGAAAGGACTCTAGTACGTTTCGTCATGGGGTAGGAACACCTGGTGAGTGTGTTCATGAAGCCCTTACCCACCAACCTAGTTGGTGGCATGCTTCATCATCGGGCCCACCCAGTGACACCTAGCGTGTCCCGGGTGTGCTTCAACGCCTGATTACAGCGGAGCAGGTATGTTGCTGAGTGTGCGGTGAAGAGTGTTATGAAGGTGATGTTAAAACGGCTTGGCGGGGGTCCCAGTACCCAAGGGTAAATTAAACTCTAATACCTGGGCCTCCGTCAGCGGTTAAAAATAAGGCTGTTGGATGTTAGAGGCGAGTTACGACCTCCCACATCCGGTGGTGGGTCAACATGTTTCAGCCAGTGCCTTATGTATATGCTGGCTTTCTTCAGGACCTAAATTAAAAAGTGATTGTGATTAAACTAGTGGGTGTGTAATTCAGACTATGTGTATACACGCCCTAAAGTGTTTATCTATGTGTGAGAGGGGGATTCCCTTCTCAAAACACGCTAGTTTTCGCAGTTTTTGACCTCAAGGTTGAGAGGTGGCAGGGGGTTGACCAGCTTTTCTGGGCAGAGCCTGCTCTGGACCTGTAGTGCTTCCTTCGCACACCGGTATGCGAAGGAGGCACTACAGGTCCAGAGCAGGCTCTGCCCAGAAAAGCTGGTCAACCCCCTGCCACCTCTCAACCTTGAGGTCAAAAACTGCTAAATCTAGCGTGTTTTGAGAAGGGAATCCCCCTCTCACACATAGATAAACACTTTAGGGCGTGTATACACATAGTCTGAATTACACACCCACTAGTTTAATCACACTCACTTTTTAATATAGGTCCTGAAGAAAGCCAGCATATACATAAGGCACTGGCTGAAACATGTTGACCCACCACCGGATGTGGGAGGTCGTAACTCGCCTCTAACATCCAACAGCCTTATTTTTAACCGCTGACGGAGGCCCAGGTATTAAAGTTTAATTTACCCTTGGGTACTGGGACCCCCGCCAAGCCGTTTTAACATCCCCTTCATAACACTCTTCACCACACACTCAGCAACATACCTGCTCCGCTGTAATCAGGCGTTGAAGAACACCCGGGACAAGCTAGGTGTCACTGGGTGGGCCCGATGATGAAGCATGCCACCAACTAGGTTGGTGGGTGAGGGCTTCATGAACACACTCACCAGGTGTTCCTACCCCATGACGAAACGTACTAGAGTCCTTTACTTTTAGTAAATTTCGTAAATACTTGAGCTAGTCTCCTTTTAATTAAATCATATATAACCCCGGGGATAAGGACTAGCTTTCTGGTCCTCTCTCTTTTTTGATAACGCATACTTCAAGAAGGAAGGCATCCATCTGTTAAGGGATCAACTTCTAGAAAGAGATTGGCTAGTAAAACTAGACTTAAAAGATGCCTATTTTATAATTCAAATGGCCATGATTCACCAACCTTTCCTTCAGTTCCTGTGGAAGAACAACCTTTATCAGTTTCAAGTCCTACCATTCGGGCTGTCGTCTGCCCCTTGGTGTTTCACCAAGGTTATGAGAACTGTTGCTTCTTCCTTAAGAGAGGTGCATTCGTCTAATTGTCTATCTAGACAACATCCTTATTTTGTCGCAAGACCATTCTCAGATACTCCTAGATCTAAAGACTGTAATGGATCTGTTAGAAAGTCCAGGATTTATAACAAACAAAGAAAAATCAATACTGTTTCTCTCCAAAACTATGGAATTCCTAGGTTTCTTGGTGGATAAAACAAAGGGTCTCCTTCTACCTTCAAAGAAAATTACCAAGATCAGGAAGGAGATAAGACATGTCCTGAAACAAGAAAATCTTACCCTAAAAGAACTAGCGAGGTTGCTAGGTATGTTGTCCTCCTACATTCAAGCTATCTTCCAAGGTCCCCTAAATTATCGAGCTCCTCAAAGAGTAAAAGCGAGAGCTCCGAGATTTGGCCTTTAGTACGAAGATCTAATTACCCTAGATCAAGAAGCCAGATCAGAACTAGCCTGGTGGCTAGAGAACCAAGATGCTTGGAATGGCAAAGCAATGTTTGGCTTTATACCAGAGTTTGTTTTGGAATCAGATGCGAGCCTCCATGGTTGGGGTGCTTGTCTACACGACCAGAATAAGGGCGGTATTTGGTCGGAAGAGGAGTGCTTTCACCACATGAACTTCTTAGAACTGACAGTTGGTCTTTACGCCTTAATGAGCTTCAGACACTCTCTCCACGGCAGATCAGTTGTCCTGAAGATGGACAATATGTCCGCTGTTGCCTACATAAATAGTATGGGAGCTACCAAATTTCCAGATCTCTCAAATTTAGCCAAAAAACTTTGGATGTTCTGCCTGGAACACAAGATCGCTCTGAGAGCAGAATATCTACCGGGGAAG
The DNA here is from genome assembly GCF_964261635.1 of Lissotriton helveticus. NCBI lineage: Eukaryota > Metazoa > Chordata > Amphibia > Caudata > Salamandridae > Lissotriton > Lissotriton helveticus. The sequence continues at coordinate 886,129,851 of NC_136072.1, forward strand.
TCAAACATCTCAGTGGATTGGAACTCAAGGTTTCTTTTGGATTACAGCGACTGGAAACTCAATATTTCCATATTCCAGGGTCTCAACAATATTGGGGGTCCCCTAGAAATATACCATTTCGCAAGCAGACTGACTTTTCAGTTGGAGAAGTACTTCAGTTCGATGCCCGACCAGGGTGCTCTCGCTGTAAATGCCTTTCTCCAGTCTTGGAAAGGAATAAAAGCCTACGCCTTCCCTCCATTTGCCATGATCCAGAGAGTTCTTCAGAAAGTGATACAAGACCAATGTTGCCTCGTTCTGATAACTCCCTTCTGGCCTTCCCAAGCCTGGTTCCCCACCAATCTGGAACTAGCCTGCAACACTTCTTTCCTAATTCCTTACCAAGATTATCTTCTCACAGACGTAGATGGACAAGGTCTCCCCCTAATCCTGAACGGGAATTTTAACCTTCTTGCCTGGATAGTGTCAGAAGATCCAATCAAATCTCAGGACTTTCGTCAATGGCTGCCACACTCCTCGCTGAGTCTTGGGCCCCCGGGACTCACTACAGATACAACAACATATGAAGAAGATGGGCACATTGGAGCGTGGAAAGAAATGTGGATTCCTTGCAGGCTCCTATCTTTGAGGTAGTAAACTTCCTGGTTGAACAATTCGAAAGGGGTCACACCTATAGATCCATTAACTGTTATAGATCGGCTATCTCTGCTGGTCATTCCCTTGTGAATGGTAAAACTGTAGGCAAGAATGTCATTGTTTGTAGAGTTATGAAGAGTATTCGTTTGAGGAGACCTCCTAAGCCCAAATATGATTCTCTTTGGGATGTTAAACTAATTCTAGACCTTTTCTCGAACTGGTCCGATAATTCCCAGCTAAATAGGAAATTACTATCCTTTAAGCTTGCTACATTACTTTTTTTAATTTCCTGCAGAAGAGTTTCTGATGTCAAAGCTCTTAAAATCTCCAATAGATCCTACAATATCTTTGGTGTCAATTTTGAGCTAATTATAAGGAGAACCAAGACTATGTCTGATTCTATCTTTTACCCTCGTTTTGATTTATTTCCCAAACTTTGTGTGGTAGACCGCATGAGAGAATACGATCGCAGAATGTCTATCCTTCGTGCCTTAGGTGAGAATCAGCTACTTATTTATTTTGTTAAACTCCATAAAGGTATATCTTCAACTTCTATTGCTAGATGGTTCAAAACTGTTATGAATCTAGCAGGTATTGATCTAAAGAAGTTCCAAGCTCACTCGATCAAAGGAGCTATGGCCAGTAAATCTTTCTGGTCTGGAGGTAAGTTAGACGATATTCTAAAAGCTGCTGATTGGTCTAATACGAACACCTTTGCAAGGCATTACTGCATACCTATTGAACACATGTCTTAACATAGTCTTACAGAGCTACCAACATGCATTATGTAGCCTCTGTTCATGTAATGAAATTGCGATTCTCCTATTACCATGACTAGAGAATCTGGATTCATTAAAGACACTTTACTGATTATGCCTTATTTTACATATTTCGTTATATGTACTTCCAATTATATTTTAGCCTGTTTATGAATTGTTCTTTATTATTATTTGCATCGTGTTCTATTTTCCTTTCTTTCCTTTCGGAAATACAATTTTTCTTTCTTTTTCAGGTAATTCCTCATAACTTAATCATCAACCTCCTTTTCTTCATTTGACTTTTGTTTGGAAGATTTAAAGTTTTTGACATTTTATATCATTTGAAAGTTTTCAAGTTTGGACTTTTGCTCTACTTCATCTCATTTAAAAGAGGCAGATTGTTGTTGGCTCATGCCTATTATATGTTACTGGTGTTCTGGAACCTTTGCTTTATGATGTATGCGGCTGCTTGGAGACTGCATTAAAAGTGTTATGCATAATGTCAGCCTATGTGTCTTTAATGAAATCCGGATTCTCTAGTCATGGTATTAGGAGAATCACAACTCTCACTCCTCTTTAAAATAGTCACGCTTCACCTACCGTACCTTGCACCAAACTAAATGGTCTAAGGTATAAAATAAATATATTTAATTTTAAACTGTTTAACCTATTTCAGTTATACATCATCTTCTAAATGTGTAGCTTTTACAATAGTTTAGAAACAAAAACAAGGTTGCCAACACTTGATGTTATGGACTCCTGAAAAAAAGATATCAACATATAATGTGTCTGAAAAATATGTCTGGAGATGCTTACTAAGCTTGCCAGCTAGCTTGTAAACGTTATGGAGTTGTACTTCTGTAGGGGAACCTAAACATGTACAAAGGGCATGGTATGTATAAGAAATCAGAGGTGAAAATCTTCAATGTATTTTCCTGTAATTCCATGTTGGCTAACACACCCAAAAGTTGCACATCCATGGTGGCTAGAAGTCGACTACTAAGAAGATCTGCTGCATAACTGACCGAAAAAGGTAAACTATTTCTCCGACGTTTCCTCTGCATTGTTTGGATGTGTCCTTAGATCCCTATTGCTATTGTTCCAGTGCACCATCAACATGGTATAAATGGTAGTTGAATAACAGTGTAGGATCGCCTTAGAGCTCAATTATGAATACAAGTGGCCTAGGCTTTCCTTTCAATTATGTTCGAGTAAATAAAACTACTCACTCTATATCTGCCATCTTGCTCAGTAAATGTATTCGAACGGAAGCTGGAAAATCAACTGTAAAAAGAAAGAAAAAGTCGGAAATGAACATTAGGGAACAATCTTTTCTCTTGCTATGGCAGACAGATTAAATGTACACGTTATGCATACTTGACTTGTCTTTTACAATATGAGTTCTGTTTTACAATTCAAGTGTTCCCGTAAATGTTATAACTGTAAATAAAATGTTTAGAAAAGGTAGAGTACATACCACAAAAATACCATTGTCCAATCTGAATAGCCTAATTGTCGCAATTGAATGTCTGCATCTCCACACCAGTCAAACACAGTATTAATAGTAAATTACTCACGTTTCTGTAAATACCAACTTAATGATAGAACCTAAAACAATGATCGTTGGAAAGCTGTGTAATGATGTGCAAAACATGTAGGTAACTTTAGGTCGGTCTGGTCTCCAGGCACAGTATTTATTTTAATTTTAACCCCGTTTCAAAATGGGAGGAGTAACAGACGAACCAGAAACGAGGCATTTAAATGGGTAATCAAGCTATTGTTCTATTGCATTTCAGAAAATACATTTTTATAAATTACTTCAACTATAGCACCTTCCTTTAACATTGACAACATTGCCACAAGAGGGCAGCATTGGACATTAAATGAAGTAACTTATCTTGCAACAAAATGTTTACGTGCGTGAACTAAAGAAAAAAACAAGCAATGACAACAGGTACGGCTGTGATGCGGCAATACATGCAAACAGAAGCATACACAAATATGAACGTAGCACCAGCGTTGCCAGCTTTGGGAATAATAGCCACAGCTTTGTAAACGAAGGCAAACAAGCGTTGGAATAACCAATAGGCCTCGCATTTGGGACCATATAAGTGTTTAGCCATGCAACAGTTGGTGTTGTTGCACCAAGGATATTCTTCTGTATAACTAAATACTTATAGGGTCAAAAAAGCAAGACCTATTGGCTATGCCAATGCTGGTTTGTTTTTTGTTGCTGTTTTATTCAAGTTGCCAGGTCTACAATAGCTGGACATGGTTTTTGTTAACAGTTCTTTGCATCAAATGAACTTGTTTTCATTGCTCTGAATGTTGTTTCCATTCTGGTTGTAGGAAGCAGTCATTCCCGGGGGTGTGGGGGCTGCCCATGCGCCGAACTTTGCAAATGAGAAAAAGCCTGGTGCAGACGCAAGTGTGGAGTGAGTGAGCCCCAGGCAGCATGACTCACTCACACAGGAGTTCATGCACTGCACCTGCATACTCAGCATAGTTTAAGGAAACTCGACCCACTCCGAGCCAGGCATCGCACACATATTTATCAAGAAACTCCGAGAAGAGCCTGCCTGCTGCACGGACGGCTGCACTGACGGCTGGTGGTGTGTGTGCCTGGTGAAAGAGTGCACTGACGGCTGGTGGTGTGTGTGCTCGGTGAAAGCGTGCACGGACGGCTGGTGGTGTGTGTGCCCGGTGGAAGTGTGCACGGATGGCTGGTGGTGTGTGTGCCTGGTGGAAGTGTGTGCCTGGTGGAAGCGTGTGCCGGTGGCTGGTGGTGTGTGTGCCTGGTGGAAGTGCGCACCGATGGCTGGTGGTGTGTGGGTGCCTGGTGAAAGCATGCACTGACGGCTGGTGGTGTGTGCCTGGTGGAAGCGTGCACTGACGGCTGGTGGTGTGTGCCTGGTGGAAGCGTGCACTGACGGCTGGTGGTGTGTGCCTGGTGGAAGAGTGCAGTGATGGCTCGTGGTGTGTGCCCCTGGTGGAAGCATGCACGGACGGCTGGGGGTGTGTGTGCCGGGTGGAAGCGTGCACCGACAGCTGGTGGTGTGTGTGCCTGGAGGAAGCGTGCACTGACAGCCGGTGGTGTATATGCCTGGTGGAAAAGCGTGCACTGACAGCTGGTGGTGTGTGTGACTGGTAAAAAAGCGTGCACTGACAGCTGGTGGTGTGTGTGACTGGTAAAAAAGCGTGCACTGACGTCTGGTAGTGTGTGTGCCTGGTGTAAAAGCAGGCACTGACGGCTGGTGGTGCGTCTGCCTGGTGGAAAAGTGTGCACTGACTGCTGTGTGTGCCCGGCGGAAGTGTGCACTGATGGCTGGTGGAGTGTGTGCCTGGTGGAAGCGTGCACGGACGGCTGGTGGTGTGTGTGCCTGGTGGAAGCGTGCACTGACGGCTGGTGGTGTGTGTACCTGGTGGAAGCGTGCACTGACGGCTGGTGGTGTGTGTGGCTGGTGGAAGCGTGCGCTGATGGTGTATGTGCCTGGTGAAAGCGTGCACGGAGGACTGATGGTGTGTGTGCCTGGTGGAAGCAGGAGCATACACAGCAATGGAAGACAAATGAAACTGACGAAGGGGGAGAAGCGAGAGAGGAGCGCGATTACAGCAATAAAAACACTGATGGCAGCTGTACACGCGCTCGTAAATTCAAGATGGAGGCCAGCAAAAGCCTCTGGTAGCACTTTTAAAAGCCACTTACTAAATGTCTCGAAAAGACAGCATGTGCGGTCTCTGGGGAGACCAAAAAAACAGATCAAAGACATAGGAGGCACAGAAAGCGACAGGTGGCACAGACACACAACTCCAATAACCAGTGCATAGGCACTTGCACATGGCAGGACATTAAAACCAAACCTACTGGCTTTGTTAATGCTTCTTAAGGTGCGTGAGATTTCAAGATGTTATCGTTGGTGCTTCCTGTTTAGCTCGTCCAGGATGTCTTAGGTGATAGCTAAAACCCGTGATTGGCAGGTGGGGACGCAATGAGGTGGGAGAATATAGGACGTTGTAGTGAAGGTTAAATCTTTGTCAGGCAGGGAAAGGGAGATCAACAAATACGCTGTTGCAACAGTTGAGTCTGTAAAGGAAAAAAAGCAAAGGCGGTCCCCTTTACTATCCAATCTCGGACAGGGGGAAAGAGCAATGAAATGACAAAGTCCCTAGCACAAAGGTCATACAGGTACAGGGATATTGTGGTTGTCAGGAGCTCATAAGAAGCATACACATAAACCAACAGTGTCAGAAAAACATATAAAAACAATTTCAATGCAAAAAAGGCCCAAAAATGTTTTTCATAAAAATATCTCATTTATTCCAAACATGACTATTAAATATTCATATCATTATTATAAAAACAAAATCATATTAAAATCATTTCCCAGAACCGAAAGGTTCAAAGGAGAACAGTTGTTGACGCAGCGTTTCGGTATTATGCTTTAAAACACCTTCATCAGGACCGTTATTCTAAATACGAGGAACATACAATTAATTGACAATTCTGAATATATTTTTCTTTTTCTTATACATTTCTATACAAGGATTTCTAACACAAACATAGTAATACAGGAAGTTTACAAGTCATTGTGGCGTATTATCAACATTACAATTTTTCAAAGAAAAGGATGTACTTGTGTTAAAGCTATCTACATAGTTTAAATGACAACCGCAATCTAATCCCTATCTTAAGAGTATTGTATAGTATAAGTATATCTATACATTCTTTAAAGAGTTTATTCAGTATTCCTATATGGGAAACATACCCAAGTATCACATGCAGGGTGTGCCAAAGGGGATGTCCTAAGTTTCTTTCTTTTGTATAATTATAGTGACATCCCATGTGCACAGCATTAAGGGAAAATAAATCTTCTTATCTGGATGACTGCCTTAGAGGTAAAAAGTGTCACCATCAGGATTTTTAATAATAATAAGGATATCTGTATCTTTACTTATATGTAGTTGAATGAATTACCTTTATTCAATCAAGAACCAGCATAAGTTAATATGTGCTGGAGCCACCGATCTCTTCGAATTAAAAACAGGTTCTGAAAATAGTTAGTCAGAAAAAAGACCAATAAATACGGGGCATGCTAGTAATATGGACCTCATTATTATGCCAAAAGTTTTGCAGTTGGAGCCTTACCGGTATAACAAATCTTAGCCACGCAAACTGTTGCAGAAGGTAAAATTAGCGACTTGACTACATGCGTAATAGTCAGGGGAAATCCTCCTGAGGGGGGGGGGTCTATTGATGCGACCACCTGTAACCAATATAAACGTTCAATTAATTTATTCCCTCTTTGTCACAGTAGCCTAGCTTTCAAAGCTTTTTTAAATGATCTAATCGCGTGTGTAATGTCACATTGTATTTAATCGGTTTGAGTATTAATCTTTGAACACCTTGTGAGCGCACGGCTACTCGAGCACTGAACATGGGCTCTTCCAAAGCGTGCACGAACCGTTGAATATTAAAACAGGGTTGCCAGTTTGGAAGCAAAAGGCTACTGTTTTCTAAATGTTTCCTTGTAATAAAGTAGACAACGGTAGCCATTACGCGCTATGCAGAGCTAAAGAGCAGAGCGACATTCTATTACACAAAGTAAATACTTGTTATAAATGAGAAGGTCCTGTTCTGTTACATCTAATAACTGCAAACTACTTTAAACGCGGTAAAAACACTCGAGTAGCAGTGCGCTCACGAAGTGTTCAAAGATGAATACGCAAATCGATTAAATAGCTGCTTTTTACAATGTGACATTACACACGCGATTAGATAATTTCAAAAAGCTCTGAAAGCTAGGCTACTGTGACAAAGAGGGAATAAATTCATTGAACGTTTATATTGTTTACAGGTGGTCGCATCAATAGACCCCCCCTCAGGAGGATTTCCCCTGAATATTACGCATGTTGTCAAGTCGATAATTTTACCTTCGGCAATCGTTTGCGTGTCCAAGATTTGTTATACCAGTAAGGCTCCAACTGCAAACCTTTTGGCATAATAATGAGGTCAATATTACTAGCATGCCCCGTATTTATTGGTCTTTTTTCTGACAAACTATTTTCAGAACCTGTTTTTAATTCGAAGAGATCGGTGGCTCCAGCACATATTAACTTATGCTGGTTCTTGATTGAATAAAGGTAATTCATTCAACTACATATAATAAAGATTCAGATATCATTATTATTAAAAATCCAGATGGTGACACTTTTTACTTCTAAGGCAGTCATCCAGATAAGAAGATTTATTTTCCCTTAATGCTGTGCACATGGGATGTCACTAGAATTATACAAAAGAAAGAAACTTAGGACATCCCCTTTGGCACACCCTGCATGTGATACTGAGGTATATTTCCCATATAGGAATACTGAATAAACTCTTTAAAGAATGTATAGATATACTTATACTATACAATACTCTTAAGATAGAGATCAGATTGCAGTTGTCATTTAAACTATGTAGATAGCTTTAACACATGTACATCCTTTTCTTTGAAAAATTGTAATGTTGATAATACGCCACAATGACTTGTAAACGTCCTGTATTACTATGTTTGTGTTAGAAATACTTGTATAGAAATGTATAAGAAAAAGAAAAAATATATTAAGAATTGTCAATTAAATGTATGTTCCTTGTATTTAGAATAACGGTCCTGATGAAGGTGTTTTAAAGCATAACACCTAAACGCTGCGTCAACAACTGTTCTCATTTGAACCTTTTGGTTCTTGGAAACGATTTTAATATGATTTTGTTTTTAAAATAATGATATGAATATTTAATTGTCATGTTTGGAATAAATTAAATATTTTTATCAAAAACATTTTTGGGCCTTTTATGTTTTGCATTGAATTTTTTATATATGTTTTTCTGACACTGTTGGCATATGTGTATGCTTCTTATGAGCTCCTGACAACTACAATATCCCTGTAACTGTATGACCTTTGTGCTAGGGACTTTGTCATTTCATTGAGTCTGTAAAGGACTCAGTCGTTCAAAGCCCTGGCTCAATGAAGGAGATATTATGGACAGATCTTGGGATTGTTTAGAACCAGATATCTGTCAGCCTTAGATTTCTGACTGCTCCTCTGATGAGGGCTGGTTGGGGGCTAATATTCCCTCAGCCAAACTCCATGCCAGGAGCAGTACTGCGTCACAGCAGTGGCTGGTCTACCATGGGACAAAGGCCGGAAACATTGATCAGGTCTGAGCAACTAGTGCTTTCAGGGTCTGGCTGGAAGACGGCTGCTGCTTTCACTGTATGCAAGTGCTTAAGCGGTGTAAACAGAGTGAGTAGCGCTACAGTGTGCAAGTCCGGCTCAACCACAGAGTCCCTTCCTCCAGGAAACTGATCAGTTTTCATAAGATATCTATCAGTTGCATTATTGTTAGTGTTTCGGGGCCCATTGTGCAATAGGCACTGAAAGGAAAAAATCTTAAATTCCATTCCAATACAATTAAAGCCAATCACAAGTCTTTAGTATACAGGTTTTCCATCATATCATGCCAAAGTGCATTTTCAAATCTCTGCAAATGTAATTTTTTCCAAATATCTCGTATGTATCCACACATACGGCCCATAGCACTTAATTCCAGTAAAATATACAGGTGGTGCGTGTTTTGTGGACTTGGGGCGAGGTGGTCCAACTGGCCATATCCACTCCTTTCTGATTTTCTTCCCAGTACATATCCTTGCTCCCATAGTACGTTTTGTAGAGCAGTACGTTTTAGGGACTCTCCTCCATTCATACTATAGAAAGATTATTATTATTATTTTTTATTTTTTTTTATTAAAAGAAGAAAAAACAAAGTAAAAGGCAAAAAGGGAACAGTGTACATGGACATGTGTTCACATAGGAGGACACCTAGGCACGATTTTATACAACAGATCAATAGTACATATTATGAGGGAGGGGGGGGCAGCGGGGAAACAAATTTAAAGGATAACAAAAAGCACACAATACATGGAATGCCGGATCAGAGGGACAGAGTGATTGTCCACGAACGGGGGGGCACAGATTTCCACGGTATGCGTTCCATTGGCTCCAGATACTATTCCATTTTCGAGGTTTGCCCCGCGCCACATACACAGTCTTCTCTCTGAACATACACCAGTCCATATTCTCCTTCCACACCGATACCGTGGGCGGGCGCTGGGAACCCCACAACTGCACTACATCACTTTTGACAATCATATTCCCAAGGGTCGCCCACTGCGTCTGGGCCACACTATAATCATTCGGCTCCCACACATTCAACAGGCAGCGCCTGGCCTCGGGCTGCAGTACCACTCCCGTGACTCTACCCATCACTGCATGCACATTATTCCAGAACTGCACCACCTCCGGACACTCCCAAAGTATATGGAGGAAAGTTCCAAGCATCCCACAACCACGCTTACATAACCCGTCCGAGGAATAACCCATGCGAATCAAGTGCGGACCAGTAATATATACACGATGTAAGATTTTGAGCTGAACGAAACGGAGACGGGCAGGAATCGCGACTTCCTTAGGAGAGGATAATGCAGCCTGCCAATCCTCGTCGTCCAGCTCCAATCCATTGCCGGTCCAGACCTCCCTGAGACGCACTAACAGATCCACTCGGGTGTTGATCAACTTCTGATACATCAGGGAAATGGTACTGTCAGGGACATGACCGTCAAGGATCCTATCTTCAATGGGGGAGGACTCGGGGACGACAGTACCCGCAGGGAGAACCGAACTCAAGGCATGGTGAATCTGTGTATATCGGAAGAATTCCCTGTCACTCAATTCATATTCTGTCTTTAGTGCCGCAAAGGTCTTGATTTTGCCCTTGACCCAAAGATCGCCCATGCAGCTAATACCAATCAAATCCCATTTTTCAAACCCTTTCGTTTTACAGAGACATCCCAACCTTTCAGAGGCATATAAGGGGGTCGCACGAGTCAATCGATCTTCCCAACCCACTGACGCATTCGCAGCATGCCACACGCGTACAGCAATCTTGGTAGGTCCTGATAAATCCTTGCCCGCCGTCTTGGAATAGAGCGCCCTCCTGTAGTCCCCACCCGGTAGCAAATACTTATCCATCTCGAACGCCGGGTTAGGAGCGGGCGCATATGTCGCATGATTGATCGCACTCAGTTGCGAGGCCCAATAGTAACGCCTAATATCCGGCAACGCTATACCCCCATCGTACCATGGAAGAGTGAGTTTAGCGAGGGAAATACGCGAACGTCCATCCCAAATTAACCGTCTCTGCAGGCTCTCAACCTCCCTAAAGTAGCTCGCCGGAATAATATCGAACGTATTCTGAAGCGCCAACAAACAAAACGGCAGGGCCATCATTTTAAAAAGGGCCGCGCGGCCGAGCGGTGATAGCGGCAGCCCGCGCCAGCGCACAACGTCGAGTCTCAATCTTTGAAGGGGGGGGGGGCAGATTATGTTCGTAGCGAGCCGCAGGGTCTAAAGATATAAAAATCCCCAGGTACTTAAAGCCCGTCTGAGAGACCCGAATGGGGCATCTGCGAGGCAAGGGAGGAAGACCGCCCGAGAGCACGTATACACAGGATTTAGCCCAGTTGATAACAAGGCCCGAATTTTTCCCAAACAAAGTGAGCACATCGAACAAAACATTCAGAGATTTTCGAGGGGACGTAAGGTACAATAAAATATCATCCGCGTAGAGCGAGACGCGATCCTCCAAGTCCGGGGACAACTGGATCCCCTTAAGCGAGGGCTCCCAACACAACCAGGCAGCCAGCGGCTCAAGGGCGAGCGCGAAAAGCAGTGGTGACAATGGGCAGCCCTGTCGCGTGCCCCTCCCGAGAACAAAAGAGGCTGAGACCCGACCATTCACGACCACCTGCGCCAGTGGCTCCGCGTACAAAAGTTTCACCCAGCCGATGAACCCGGGGCCGAATCCGAATTTCACAAGAGCGGCCCAAAGATAAGGCCACTCAAGAGTATCGAAGGCCATCGTAGCATCCAAGGAAGCCAAGATGGCCGGCTCATGAAGAGACGCCACCCTCGCGAGAACACCGCAAGCGCCGCAGGTTGAGCGCCGTGTTACGGTGCGGGATGAAACCGGACTGATCCGGATGGACCAGATCACGGATAACGTTCGTCAGGCGGTTAGCTAATACCTTAGCCAGAATTTTCGGTTCAACGTTTAGAAGCGAGATCGGTCTATAAGATGAACAGCGATCCCATGGCTTCCCTTCCTTGTGGATCACTACGATAGTAGCAAGACGCTGGTCACGTGGGAGGGAGCCAAAGTCGCGGGACTCTAGAAACATATCACAAAGATATGGAGCCAGTTTGTCTGGGCACAATTTATACAGTTCAATGGGCAGACCATTAGGACCCATGGACTTGCCAGAGCGGATTGAACGAATGGCGGTAGCCACCTCATCAGCCGACAGCACCGCGTCCATCAGATCCCTGTCAGCCGCAGACAGGCAGGGCAAAGTGATATCGCGAAGCAACAAATGAGAGTCAGCCTCCGGTCTGTCAGAGACCGGAGTATACACAGTTTGGAAGTGTTCCGCAAAGCATTCAACAATCACAGCCGGGTCAGTCACGCACACTCCGTCCAGGATCTCAATCACAGGAACTACACGACTCGCCCTTTCTTTCTTGTCCAGCCACGCAATCAATTTACCCGCCTTATCCCCAACATCATACAGTCTGCCCTGCTGTTACCTGCTCATGACCTTTGCAGCATCAGTAACCAGGGCCTTATAATCCAATTGTTTGAGGCTAAGGGAATGGAGTTTGGCACGGGACACTCCGCGCTCCAAGTCACTCTCCAGTGCGGTTATCTCCGCCTCCAGACGGACCACCTCTTCATGCTTACTGTTCTCGGCGGTGGCGATCAAAGAAAGAGCCTGCCCACGTATCACAGTCTTAAACGCCTCCCACAACGATACAGCAGATGACACAGACCCCACATTTTCTACAAAATAATGATCAAGGGATTTCACCAATTCGGTACGGGTCTTGGGATTGCGAAAAAACCAGGGGTTTATAGGGGCGACCCGTCCCTCATTACTCATAGTAGTATCCATGCTAAGCCAGACTGGGGAGTGGAGGGATATGCCCCGGGCGAGGTGCCTCACCCCCCTACGGAGGACAGCGCAGCCGGCAGCAGAATATAGTCGAGTCTGGACAGACTGCCATGGGCTCCAGAGTGAAAGGTGTATTGCGCCTGATCCGGGTGCAGTAACCTCCAACAGTCCACCAGACCAAATGTCTCCAGGAACCCACTCAACCAGGATTGCGACTTGGGGAGATCCCTGGGGGGGGGGTAGCGATCCATGGCACCGGAGACAACCGAATTGAAGTCTCCGCCTATCACCAAAATGCCCTCAGGGGGCCCCAATACTACACGCCCAAGATCAGCAAAAGTCGAGGTCTGTAGACCCGGCGGGACATAGACAGTGACAAATGAGACCGTCCTCCCCTTCCATCTACCAGTGAGAGCGGCATAGCGCCCCCTATCGTCGAGAAGCACATCATTGATTGCCAAGGGGAGGGAGGACCTAACGAGGATACCCACACCTCTAGAACCAGAGGTAAAGCCAGAGTGTGCCACAAGATTATACCCTCGCCGATTCATGGCATGGCACGTGTTCCCAACCAGATGCGTTTCCTGCAACAACACAACATCGGGGGAGAGGCGCCGCAGAAGCTGCAACACCACACCCCGTTTTATCCTGTCCCCCAACCCATTGACATTCCAACACATTAGTTTCAACCCACTAACCCCCATCCCAGAAAGATGTGCAGAGTCCACCCCACAACGAACACAATGACCCAATCAAGAAGAAATACGATACGTTGCCTTGAAAGAAACCCACAAACACCCAGGAACCCCCCACCTCCCCCCAATAGGAACCCGTTACAACGCCCCCCCACCCTGCACCCCTGCGTTAGACTCAAAATCCACCCCAACTTGCAGTGTGCCTGTCGCCCCATCATTAAACAAGTCTACGAAAAGAAACCCCTGAGGAGGAAAGAGTCCCACTCCCCCCGCCACCCTCGGGTACATAGCAATAAGACACAATAATAGAAAAATTATCGAACCCAGCCGAATAATACGTGAATGTTCAGAAATCAGGAAACATAATGTCACTCTTATTCCGATACGCCGCCCTCGGCTCCACCCGGATGCCCGGTTGAGTCAGTCTGTTTGGGGAGGGTATCCAGCTAGTCACTAACTCCATCAGGACGATCAAAGAAGAAAGTCCGGTCTTCATATTCGACACGTAGCCTGGTTGGAAAGAGCATTGCATATTTCAGGCCCAAGTCTCTCAGCCTTCGTTTCACTCCCTGAAACCCCATCCTTTGTCTCTGAACAAGCTGCGTGAAGTCCGGGTAGAAACTCACCGTCGTGTTCTCGAATTTTACGGGGCCACTTACTCTTGAGGCCTGTAGGATGATATCTCTGTACCTAAAATTGAAGATCCTGGCGATGATGGGTCTCGGCGTGGCGCCCGACTTCGGCTTTCCGCCCGGCACTCGATGGGCACGCTCCACCGCAAAGAATTTGCTCAGGCTCGTGGGGGCCAGGTGATTCAAGACGATGTCCTCAACGAGAAGATCAGTTGCCGAGGCACCAGAGGTTTCAGGGACCCGGATAAGGCGTATGTTGTTGCGCCGGGCCCTATTTTCAAAATCCTCCAGGCGATGGACCATGAGATCGTTGGAGGAACGCAAGCGTCCAACTTCCGTCTGCAGATCAGAAACATCGGTCGTGAGGCTAGAAGTCTTCAGATCCAGAGACTTGACCCTTTCATTGGTCTTCGACAAGTCAGCTCTGATCAAAGTAACATCAACTGCTACAGTGTCTATTTTGAGAGCGAGAGCCTCGTATTGCTGACCAATGGAAGTCTGCATATTGGCAATGGCGCCCATGACGTCCTGCAAAGTCAATTCGGCCAACGCAGTTGGATCGTCAGTGGGGCCCTCCAAAGCGCGACTGGCACCACCGGGGGACCCCTTGGGTTGGGTATAGCGATCCATGACGTTGGATTGAATCGGTCCCCCGCGTAGAGGCGTTTTAGTCTTCCGCTTCTCATTGTCAGGCCTGGTGGTCATGTTGAATGGTGAGCCCCGAGGGGGCCCTCGAGACCTGGTGAAAATGGCCGCTCACCCCCAGACCACTGCAAAGAACGAAGCTGGGCTGAAAGGGCAGAAGCAGCAGCTCAGCCCAACCCCTCAGAACAGTTGGCGTATAGTCAGGCAGCAGAGTTAGGCTGGACCCCGACAGGGGAGCGAGGCAATCACGCTATCAGAGTAAGCGGTGGCCCAGAAACGAAACCGAAAGTCAACTCAGGGCAACAGGGGAAACCCCTCAGGCCGCTGTTGTTCAATTACTCCCCGGCGTCTTGGTGTGCCAGCTCCCGGTGTCGCGGGCCTCCAAAACTCCGATCGGTGTATCTGCGGTTCCCGAAGTCCAAATGAAAATTTGAAAACCGCTAAGATGTCAGCTGAGGTTCATCTGCAAGTACCCGTGGTCAAAGTCAGGATATCTTTCAGGATATATGCGGAGGGCAGCGAGGGACTCGGGAGCCCTGTGCTCACGCGGCCATCCTGGATGCGCGCGTAGCTCCTCCTCCTATAGAAAGATTTTTATGTTCCGGCTTGATAGTGCAGATGTTGACAGACAATTGTGTGAGTATTACTAGAGAGGCGTTTTGGCTCGCCTCACATGCTGAGAGGCAGGAGCATATGTTTTGATTGAGCAGAAGTTGTGGACTTCACAAAAAAGTGAATGCCCTTCACGCAGCTGTGATCATTTTGTTTATTAATCAAGCTGCCTACGCTTGAACTACGTGGGGCACATTCAGCTGCCTAAGCTTGAATTTTCATGGGTAAACACGACATTGGAATGCTATTTAAGCGTATTAGATAACCAGATTATGTATGTTGTTTCTCTCAGGTAGCAGCGCGTGCGAGCACAACAGTCATTTACCTACATGGATTTTTAGGTCTGGCTTGACAGTGCAAACTTTTAAACTACATCAATATTATTCAACAGTTCTTTTCGTTTGCACAAATACATATCCACTCAGCGGCTTTTTCCCTTGCAATGCTTCACATTACAATGCAATATTCCTATAAAGCCAGTCCTATTTGGCATTACCAAAGCTTGTTTTGTCTGCGAACTCATTGGTTGCCTAGGAGTGTGTGTTTAAGACGTTCTAAGGTTCATGGGGCTTGCTGGCTTTCTTTTTCATTAAGTGAAAGAGTTTAACACTCAAACCATCAACGTCCTGAGACCTAGTTCTTATTTCATCGCTGTCCCGGTGGATGAAGAGTAGCATCCCAGCTTCTGGCTGTTTTAAGAGTCCAGACTTCCACAAGGCGACTCCGGAGCACTGGGTGATTTTATGTGCACAGCTATAGCTCTCTCAAGCCCAGTGACAACTTCTCAATTCAATTCAAAATACTCATATTAGTGTGGTCAGGTAGGGAAGGATAGCCCAGCTAGGTGGGGCGGGTGAAGATGGGGTTTAAACACCATTTTTCACATTTCAAGCACAGGTCTTAAAGGAAAGAATCCCCACCATGAAACCTCTGCTGCCAAATTGGGCAATATATAAAGCAAGGAAAATGCTGCTCTCCTGTGGAGAAAGAGGAGCATGGTAAATGCAAAGCCAGGCCATCACCACCCAGAGAAGGTGGCATTGAACGACCTCATCTCTCCTGTGGTTTTAAAGCCGACTTCTTCGTTTTGGTCAATTCAAAGTGTCATTCACCTATAGCAATAAGCAGACACCACCGTGAGTATGAGTAGAGAGAGAGCATGCACCCAGAGGGCGCACCGCGCTTCCGATAACCTGTTCCAAGTTTTCGCAATGTTGCCCACTTTGAGATCTCTACATTGCCATATTAGTTGCACGCTATACAAATGCTAGATAACATACATACTACAGACATCGCAACAGTAACCTGCATCTCGCAGTTTGTAATCAAAGTAAGAAAGCTCAAACAGCTAAGGAACATACTGCAGACATCACTGTGTAGCTGCAGAACTCCAGTTTAAATCCTAGTGAGATTGTTCATCCTGGAAGTGTAGGGAGTGGGGCAGTGTATCAGCAGAGTCCTATAGTAAAACGGACAACTTACTGCACTTACATTTTATATTTTAAAGACAGATGTGCAAAACATCACCGTACGCACAATGGCCACAAAGATAAATAAATAAATAATGATTCCATCTTAGAGGTAGTTGTGTCATGTGTCTCTTGGACTGTCATTAATCAACCTAATTCCAACCTAAGTTTCCACTCCCCCTCACTCAAAAATCACCATGTAAATCCGAATTATCTCAATTCTCCTTGGAAAATGGATGACGTTCATGTGTACAAGGGGTGCCACTGCCATCAGACTGAGAAATAAGTACACAGGGGACCTATTTGAGTTACAGGGCTATCAACCCCAGAAAGAGCGCCTCATTACAGGGTGTGCTTTTCCACTGGGAGCAAGCGTCCCTACCATCAGTAACAGCAGAAAGTTACATCATTAAAAAGCTGGTTAGGTGATAACTTCTGCTCTCTACCAACGAGTGATTTAGAAGGTCGGCACAGCTGTGCTCGGGCAGGTGTTTGCTACGGGCAAGCTTTGCAATTCTGTGGAAATTGAAGGACAGTTCTGTACTAAACACCACTCATGACTGGCAGCAGAGGAAACATTCCAGTAAAATACTAAACATCTGTCAGTGAGCGCGCAGGACTAATTTGACACTTGTTAACACGTATTTATCTAGAGAGACTTCGAAGAATTTGGCGAGCCTCCTCCTTACCCTTCCCGCGTGCACACACAAAAGTGCGCGAGAAAGGGCGATACACAAAGGAAAGGGCAACGAATTAAAAATGCAAAAAAACAGTTCACTTATGTCCATAACCGCCACTCTGATCTGAAATGTGGTTCAATATCTACCCCTAGTGCTGAAAGCATTAACTCGCTATTGAATAATCTTTGAACGTTGAGGAATAAGTATGCACATGGCATGACTTAATTGTGTCACAAAACACGGTGTTGCCTACGAAATGAAACACAGTTTAACCTGTTGTTCAATAACAAATGTGGGGTTCGTCTGAAATTAGACAGAAGTGGACATTTGGAAGAGAAAGGAAGGTGCATTTTGGGGATTTTTTTTTTACTTTTATGATATTTTCTTGGTGTCTTTAAGGAATGCACTGAAGGTTAAATAAGTGGGAACTGAGAAAACGTAAGCCATGTATCTGTTCGGGCTGCATGAAAATATGAGGAACTGAACACCACCATCATAAAGGGCTGCAAAGGATTACCTCCTCCCGGGGACCTGGCGGCATCCCCTCAGCACACATGGTGCGTAGATGAAGCTTTCAGGGGCGGCGCTGGGGATTTCAACCCCTCGGTCTAGCATAACAAGCCCATCAGGCACACTGTTTACGCCACCTGCGCTCCCAGGAGGATTCACGCCAGACGTCATAATCAGGCCGGGCGCCGCAGGAGACCGAGAACAGCGCAATTCAACTTTCACACACAAATAACTGACAGAGAACAGACCCACACAGCGGGAATGTCTGCACCCGCAGCACTACCAAATGTATCGCACAAAACTCACGCTAGAGTTTAGCGGAACAACAAGAAAAATACACTTTCCTACCCACCTACTCCGTAACAGCCTCTTTGAGGTTTTTTTCCCAGCTGGAAGGCCCCATTCTGTATCTGTTGGTTAGTGCTGCGGGTTTAGTGGAGGCTTCAGCTGGTTGGGGCCCAGTGGGGGTTCCTTATAGGTGTATGAAGCAAGCACGGTAGTCTGATTTCACATATTGAAGAAGTTTGTTGTAAAAGTAACACCCACTAAATAAAACGACCTCCTGGCCCGGTGATGGACGGCAACTGCCTAAATGCCATTCGAACCCTGGTCAGTGTCCACTCCATGCACGGGCCAACACTACAGCACCTTCCCCCTTATAAAACGAAACGGAATTCTTAACCTCCAGGAACAGGACTATAGATATCTTTAATATCTATGAAACATGAATACATATTCTTAATATCTAACAAAGTCCTCAAATCTTTTAAGTGCCATTATGACACGGCCCCTGCATGAACCACCAGAACTCAAGATGGTGGCCTCTTGACTCGGAGTGGACTCTGTTACTCCCCCATCTGTAACCAATGCCCCCAATCATGATCGTCTTTGACACACGTGTTTCTTTGTCGCTTAATATCCGCTTGCGTAGAGGACACTCACCAGCTGCCTCTTGTTCCACCATCCCTTTCCTAACAAAAGCAGCCCACTTGCTGACCCTGATCATAAACTCAGGCATCAATAATTTAGACTCTCCTTTCTTTACTTTCAGTGGTTTCTTAATCAAAACCCAGTCAACGACTGACACATCACCGCTACTAATATAACATTTCCTGTCAACATTTTCCTTCATCAGGGTCTGCTTGGCGGATACCCTGTTGGACATCCTCTCCACCTCCGACTTATCACTCAACACTTTCGCTAAACTGGTTTTGTTACCACCAGACATCTGATTCAACCAGGTTGGAAACAGTGGAGTATGGCCCAGATGCATGAAAGGAAAATCTGGTCGCAAAGGGGCAGATTCTCACAATCTGCCCCTTTGCGACCGGAATTTTTGCATTTGGGATGCATCATCCCAAATGCAAAAATCACAATTTAAGGAATCTCTAAATTGAGATTCCTTAAATTGCGATTGCATTTAAGGAATCCCAAATTGAGATTCCTTAACTGCAATGCAACAAAGTAAAAAAATTAGCGATTTCGCTAATAGGAGGAGCAAATTACCATGAAGTTGAACTTCATAGTAATTTGCAAAAACTTTGAAAAATGCACTTTTGTTCATTTTTCAAAGTTTCATGTTGCGCACACACATGCCCTTAGGGCATGTGTGTGTGCAACATATGTGCACAGATTAATTTCAGGGGTGCAACAGGGTGTCCTTTGGACACCCTTGAAATTGCATTCTCGATTTCCGATTCACTAATTGCTAATCGCAAATTCAGAATGTCTTCCCATTCATTCCTATCGGCCTCTAGGCCCATAGGAATGAATGGGGAGGTATTCCTTAATTGCGACTCGCAATTTGCGACTCGCAATTAAGGAATATTAAGAAATCACATTTTTTTTGCGATTTCTTCATGCATAGCATTTTGCTATTCCTTATTAGCGAATCCTTATTTTTCGCTAATAAGGGATCGCAAAATGGATGCTTGATGCATCTGGGGGTATGCACCTCCCTGCCTCGCAATAAATTACAAGGAGACACTCCCGTAGAGCAGTGCGGGAAGTATTGTAATTCCAAACTTTTTGCTCAACATAGTGGGGGTTCCTTCTAGGTGTAGGGAATAAAATGTGGGGTCACAGTGAGTTTAGAAGTACAATTGTATGGCTTTTACGGAGTTATGACCCAGCCTCATCGGCTGGTGAGCCTGGGACACCACAGTAGGGTGTCTAGGCTGCTTAGAACCGGTTCTGTCATGGAGCCAGGGGAGTTTGCTTTTGTAGCTGGTTGAAAGTAAAGCCAAGCCCACGGATCCTGTAGTTTCAAGTATATTCATATATGTTTGATCATGTGCCAAATAGGCAAAACAAACATTCAAATCATCACATATTTACACATATTCATACTAACACACCCATTAAAAACGTATAAAACCTACCACCGTTTTTGTTTGCTTTACACAGGGAAATTACATTCATTCTATTGTTTTTTCCATTCTCCAACAATAAAGCCATCGTTCTAAACTCAATCCACATTCTTCCCCCAATAATTCATATAGCCCTCTGAGCTAAAATCCTACAGAGGTAAGATAGAAAAAAAAAAGAAAAAAAGTCGCTTAAAATGTACAAAGTGCATAGGTAACTAATAGAAATTTGCAACGATGCATTTAAGTGTTTGAAGGATTAAAAAAAAACCAAGACTCTTAGAAATTCAGAAAGCACACTGGTACCTCAAAGACATGTATAAAAATGCCTTAAAGTTCATTAAACGAGTTCCGAAACTCTGCAAGTGAAATGCTTTTAAAGTGCTACGCAAGAACCAAGGGCAATTTAGTAGGCTGAGGATCCCAGTCCCCTGCCGACCTAACCTGCATAAAAAAATCAGCAGTTCTCTAAATACCGGAAGTAAAGGTCTCTTTCATTCCAATTCGAAACGTGAAAATATTAAGTACAATCGTGTATCTAAGCCAGTCTTGCAAAAGGGTCAAATTGCAAATTCGGTGGGTCCTTTTTTCTGTAAAATATCTTTATTCTTTTTCCAATATATAAATGCAGTTATTTGCCCGTGTCTTAACTTCAGCATCAAACTTCTATTTCTTTCTTTCTAAAATGTTATATAGCACAAACATGACCCGAGAGGGTATTGGAATGCTTTACAGATGATCGGAAGGCACAAACAGGAAAGCAAATAACATAATCAAGTATGTGGTGGCTTACAAATTGAGGAAAGACCTCCATAGGACCACGCCAACAAGACATTAGACAAGTTCCAACATTCGAATAATAATCATGGGCATACACACAGTCATATAGTGTGACCTAGAGCAGATATTTGTTCATAAGTAAAATTTTAACTTCTTTTTTGAATGATGCAGTTGAGGGGATAAGTCTGATTTCAGGCGGTAGCGAGTTCCAAATTCTTGGGGCAATATCCGAGAAGGCTTTATTGCAGTTTTCTTTTTATGGACTTTCTGTGGTTTCAGCAACAGGGTGCTGGTGGTTCTAGAGGATCTGCATATGCTCTAGCATGACTGTCCTAGTACTTCTAGTTTTAATATTTTAAGCACACTTATAATTTCCCTCTAAATTCTGTACTAAAACAATGTGGGAATCGTTTTTTTTCAATCTCCACAAACCTTCAAATATTTTCTAATGGCAGTGCCTTTGGACAAACATGTGTTGTCTTTTTTTTAATACACGATGTAGACAAGCTGAATCCGTATTCTTCTTAAGAAATAAATCTCCCAGGTAGGCAATTATTTTGCCTAAATGGCGCTGCCTAGGAGCACCTTTTTTAAAAACATTTTTTGTAAACGTTTTTATTATTATTTGTTACACGCTCTGTAAACAATATTGATGTAGCTTTTAAACGTCATCCATGATAAATAAGCATCAATGAGAAAGCCTGCAAACTCCATATGAGCAGATCACTGTAGGTATTGAAACATAAGTAACGTTTTGCTTTATAACAATAACATAGAAACTCAGAAGAGAACACTGGAGTAAACAAGGTGAAATGCCATGGGCAATGGAACGTGAAGGGTCGCTGCTAACAGAGGGAGTCAAGGAGCGGCGCGGTGGGGGTCGGGGGGTAATGGTATGGGTAGTGCAGTAGCACAGATGGAATGGGCTGGAGGCAAATTTTGGACATGAGCCAGGTTGAAGTGCTCGAGCACTGGAGTCCAGTGCACAGAGGTCAGGGGATGGGGCAGCAGGGACCACTGTGGCCATGTCGAGTTGTGTTTTCACAGGGGGTGGGAGTCATCCATTATAGGGCTTTGGAGGTGGATCAGCATGGTATCCTTTTCAATTAATAAGGGTTATTTGGCAAGGCCTTTTGACTCTCGTTTAATTGCCATGCTGTCGGCCTCTGCCCACCAGGTCAGCGTATTCCACCTGAAAGACGATAATGGGGACTGCAGTGCATGCCATTTCAGGGTTACTGCACTTGTATATCCCAAGTGTGCCAGATTCCCAGGAATCCAATCCCTTGCAGTGGATGACGTCTGTTATGGCAGCCAGAACTGCTCGCCTATTCCGCATGAGTGATGGGCAGGTTCACAGAAGGTGTTGAAGATCCACAGTGTCAGACTGACATCTGGGGCAGCACAGTTGAGCATCAGGGGTTAAGATATGTCCTGTGAAATATGGACAACTGGATGTTCTTGAGCCTGGCGTTCTGGGAGTATAAGTAAGGATATTCTAGAGCGAGCAACCACTCTGAGGCATAAAGCCCACTCTTACATACTGTTTCCCAGCACTCCCGAAGCTGTGCAAGAGGGATCATGGTGTGTTCCAGCAGGGACTTGCATAGCCATGTAGCTAAGTGCTGGCCCGTGCCCATAACTAGCAACGTTCGTGCAGCTGCATGAATCGAGACCTCTCCAATGTGAACTGTGGGAGAGGCCCCAGGCCGTCAGGGTCTAGTGCGACCAGAGTGATTGCATTCCTTAGCACTGAAACTCCCTACTGATGGGCCCCTGATGTTATAGATTTTGGGTGAAACACCCACTCCAATCTAGGCACTATGAGTCAAATTGTAAATCGGTAAAGTACAGGTGACTTGTAGCAGGTAGGATATTTGAAGGATGGTCAAGTGTGGTTGAGTGGGTGCTCCTGGAGAAGTTCAGTGCACCCCCATAACAGTTTAGGCTAGATAGAACATAGTACTGCACTCTGGAATACGGGTTTTCACCCCTCATACTTGGGATACATTAATGTTGTAAAACAATTCACAGACCACGAGAGAAAATTCCAGGGGCACTATCAAACACAAAACCGCGTGCCACTTGCAAAAAAAGCCGTAAAGCTAGTGGAAGACTCTACAAGGATTCCCATCCCTCGTGATCGTAAAAGCTGTAATAGGTGAGGCTCTTAAATTCAAAGAAACCTAAAAGGTTTTGAAGTAACAGCGGATAGCTTTTAGTTTCAGGAACCAGAAGGGAAAAAAGGGTTAACAGGTTTCCATGGGAGTAATTGGTGGAAGGAGAAAAACACGACTGGTTTCTCAGTGATTAGTGTGGTATAAACATGGTAAAATGCTTCCCAGAGCTTGAACGGACATTGTTACTTACCAGGGCTAAAAAAATCATTAAAATGGTACTAAACCAGCAGGTCTAATAATCTACTCAATCGAATTATAATGTACTTGACCTGTGAACTGGTCTCAAATTGTGAGCTCCTAGGCAAATATTTTGTCTCATGAAGCCGCCTGTTTCATTATTTATTTATTTATTTAAATTCTTTTTATTATTTCAAAGCATGAGATACTTCACTGCCAACAGTGGCAGCACACAGTTAACAAAACAAACATGAGATGTCAGTAGTAGTAGTTCACATACATTATTACGATCAGTGTATATCAAAACTGTAGCATGAAAGTCTCGCTGGTTCAGTCCAATTGGCGCAACCACCCCCATAATCATCATTCACTCCGGCATTACGAAAGGTTCACCATCATCTACAATTTCTGGAATAGCAAGAAATTGGTCAAGAGGGCCCCAGATGTCTTTTGGCCTGGACAAAACAGGGAGCTCCTCCGCATAAGTTGCGAGAATTTCTTTACAGTAAACCATATCCTTCACCCAATCTTCAGGCTTGGAGTCAATGCACTGTCCCGTGTGAATAATGTGCGGCGTTTTGCTAGCAAGAGGGCGACCCTGACGAATCTACCCATGATGCCCTTAAAGTGTGTGACATGATGCAACAGGCATACCAATGGTGTACATGGCAAATGTGTGCCGGTCATGATGTGTAAACGGTTCAGTACCTCCTCCCAGTACCTGTATACAGGGCCACAGCTCCAAGCCAGATGTATAAAGTCTGCACCTAGTTGTTTACAGCGCTTGCAGTGATCCGAATCCCCGAGGCCCATTCGGAGCAATTTGGAGGGGGTGTAATATGTCTGATGCAGGAATTTGAAATGGATAATTCGTAGATTCCCGTTGGGAGTAAGACTGCCTGTAAGCCGACATATTTGCTCCCACTCATCCTCGGTTATGTGAGGGTCTAATATTTCTTTCCACTTATCCTGAATCTTGTCAGATCCTCTGCTAGTCTCCTCCTGGACTGCTCTGTAGAGTCTAGTAATCAGTTTTTTCTTTGTGGGTAGTACCAATAACAACTGCAAAGACTTAAGTGTCGGAGGCTCCGCAGGAAAGGCAGGGTAGTGATCTTGTATGGCCCGTTTGAGGTGGTAACAGGTATACAAAAATAAGGAGGTAGGGTTCTGTATGTATTCCAGGTCGCTATGTGCTAGGTATTGCCCATCTGAGTAGAGATCACCCATCTGCGCAATGCCGGCCTCCCTGAGGGACTTAAGAGGACCTGCCTCCTGGGTTACCGACAATGCGGCGTGATGAGCCAGCGGGAGTGCAGGTGCATACAGCGGTAGCTTCCCCGCCCGTGCACCTATCGCCTGCCAAGCCGCAACCGCCGTGTCTATTTTATTGATTTCCGTCTTGGGAGTTTGTCTAGCTACATGTGTGAGCATGCAGCCTAGTGGGGTTGGATAGGCATCGCCATCCTCCACTGCTACATGTGGTGTAAAGGCATGCGGATTGACCCAGTAATATGCATACTTAGTACACATAAAAATCTGGTGCTGTGAACCCATCCCTATCATAGGGAAGCGTCAGCGTCTGCCAGATAATTCTCGGCTGCCCGGTGCCCCAGATCAGTCGCAGAAGCAGAGACCTCAGTGCTCTAAAAAAGTATGGAATTAATTTAATGGGCACATTGCTAAAGAGATAGAGAAAACAAGGGAGCACCACCATCTTTTTCACAGCAATGCGATCGGCCAGGGATAAGGGCAAGTGCATCCATCTATTCACCTGCTGCTCCAGCATGTCTTGTGCCCGGCCATAATTCTCCCTAACCACTACCTCATGGTCACGATGCACCCAGACACCCAGGTATTTAACTGGGTCTGTTGTCCAGTGTAGGGGATAGTCCAGAGATGTTATCGTGGTGAGCGGGATGATGACCGACTTATCCCAATTGATCATGAGACCAGATTGCCGCCCAAACCGTATATATTCGCGCAGGACAGGGGACAGGTGCTGCTGAGGATGTCTAATGAACAGGACCATATCATCAGCATACATCAAGATGCCGACCGGTCTGTGCTGGAAGTGAAGGGCAGATGCTCTGTGCTTTTGGCGAATGATGCAGGCAAGCGGTTCTAATACCAGAGCAAAAAAGAGGGGGGGGAGAGAGGACAACCCTATCTGGTACCACGCTGTATGTTAAGTGGCACAGAGGTGTGACCGCCCACACGTACCCTGGATGTCATGTCCGTATAGAGAATCTTGATCCACTGCAGTATAACACAGGGGAACCCCATTTTGCATAGTATGTGGAACATGTACCCCCACTCTATGGAGTCAAATGCCTTTGCCGCGTCGAGCATTACTGCGGCCGCAGGTAGATCAGGATTAAGGACATGAAACATGGAGAATACAGCGCGCAAATTATGGGAAGTGGATCTGTCTGGTATGAATCCAGACTGATCTGGAAGTACAAGAAGAGGCATGAGCGGTTGAATCTTGGTGGCCAATATTTTTGCCAAAATGTTTGCATCCAGATTGATGAGCGATAGGGGACGGTATGAGTCGACAGAAGTAGAGGGTTTATCTTTATTTTAGAAGCGTAACAATCAGGGCCTGATGAAGAGAAGGGGGGAGACACCCCGACTCGTGTGATTCTGCATACATTTCTAAAAGGCTGGGCACAAGGAGGTCGGTGTACGCCTTGTAAAATTTTGATGTCAGCCCATCTGGCTCCGGGGCCTTGCCATTTGGAAGGGAAAGGATAGCGTCTCTAACATCCGTCTCATCTATAGGAAGAGAGAGGTATTTACAATGTATGTCCGAGAGCCACGCGCATGCAATATCCGATAGGTAGTCTGCCATAGCTCCCTCCTCTTCACAGCCACGAGTGGTGTACAGTGCCTCATAGTATTCCCTGAACTGTTCTACGGTCGCCTGCGGGGTGAAATGTTCCGATCCACTGCAGTCTACAATCTTATCTATCTGATGATGTTGCTCCCGATACAGCAATTTAGTGGCCAGAACCTTGCCGGGTCTGCCCCCTCCCCAAACACCCCGACTACGTATCTCCTGCCCCTATAGCGCGCTTCTGTCATGGCATTGTAATTTTTCAACACTTCTCTAATGCGGGCAAGCAGTGCAGTCGAAGGCGCCGACCAGTATTCCCTCTCTAGTCCCTCTAGCTCCTTCTCCACTATGGAGAGTTGTCCCCTTGTATCCTTCAATATCCCCGACGAGGTGCCAATGCAGACTCCTCTAATCGTTATTTTAAACGCTTCCCAAAGGGATGCCTGACTATCCACAGAGCCCGTATTCTCCTCAAAGTAGTGAACTATGGCAGATCTAATAGCTTCATTAAAAATCGGATCGAGCAACGCCTCGGCGCGGAATCGCCATGCGAACGGGTGGTGTGGGTTGGTGGGAATACGCATCCGCAACACCACCGGATTATGATCTGACAGAGTGCGGGGCAGTGTGTGTATGTGCAGGACCCAGTCGTTGGCACCCTCATTTAGCAACCAATAGTCCAATCGGGACCAACTATGTGTGCATTCCTGAACATGTTCATTGCACAATGCCAGTCCTAGTTCCGACATGGCGTCACGGATACACTGGGCAATCTTAAGTATGCGGGCCCCTGACGGGTTCGATTTGTCTACCTGAGGTTCTAGATGTGTATTAAGATCTCCACCCCAGAGCACCGCTGTCTCGGGCCAGGACCGCAGAATGGTAAGCATCTGTGTAAAGGGAGTAGGACCATCAACCACAGGCACGTACATGTTAATAATAGTTAGAGTAGTCACACCCAGCTTCCCCTGTACCATAGCACAGCGGCCCTCCGTGTCCGTGTAAGTGTGTGTGGGATGAAAAGGGATACCCTTCTTAACCAAGAGAAGCACACCTCGTGCATAAGAGGAGTACGAGGATGCAAGACGAAACCCGACCACCTACTGGCCACCTTGGAGTCGGTATATCTATTCAGGTGGGTCTCCTGCAGTAATGCAATCTGCACAGCCTGTCTGTCCAGGTATGCCAGTACCTGCCTTATCTTCTTCGGCGAGTTAAGACCCCGAACATTCCATGTCATACATCAATATTCCTCACACATCAGCGTTATCTATTGCAAAAAAAGACTGTAGTACATGTCGAGGAAGTAGCCAACCGCACCCACTGAGCGACCCTTCTGCAAACAGAATCGTGACATACAAACTGATCCCATACATGAAATTCTCAGAAACCCCTCCCCAATCCACCCCCCCCCCCACTCCAGCAACCCAGTCTTGCCAAAGGCATATCCCAAAATCATACATAAACTACAGAACAAAGCATAGCAGGGTGCACCCAATAGGGGACGAGGAGGCTGCAACCACTCCCAGAAATGCCAGGGAGGGGCCCGCCCTAGGAGATCCATCGCCCTAGCCCACTCATTCACTGTGCCAACACTACGAGCGCAACTTGAATGCAACCTGTAAACCTCCTACCGCACAGAACGTTCCGGCAGCCCAGTAAAGTAATCAGAGCAAGAGGAAGTAGCGTCCCGGAAGTCCATGCTGTCCCTCGCCACCAATGTGCTACAAGTGGTCTTGTGGGTGCCGCACAGTGCCAGTTACAATCCGCTGCGTAAAATTACATCTGGTCAGCAAGTTCCATAAAATCAAATGGCATGTATTAAAACACTTCCCAGCCATAGTGGCAGATCACAAACATAACGTATACCATCCTAGGGAAAAACCACGAGGCCATCAGCAAATATACAACCACCTTAAGTGAACAAAGGATATAATGTGAGACAGAAAGAACTGCTCCAGTCACTCATCAATGTCCGACGTCTGTGCAGGGGCACGTTGATTTCTTCTCAGCTGTTTGGCGTGGTCCATGGCGAGTTTCGGGTTCGAGAAAATCTTGGCCTCCCGGTCTGCACCAATCCGCAGTCTAGCCGGGTACAGCATAGCATACGGTATCTGCTCCTTCATAAGAAGTTTCTTGACGCCCTGGAATTCCTTTCGAGCTGCCTGCACCGTGCCCGTGAAGTCCGGAAAAAAGGACAGGATATTGCCTTGGTGATTAATAGTGCCTTTCTGCCGGGTGACGCGCAGTATGGTATCTCGGTCCCTGAAGTTTAGCAACCTCGCAATAATGGGGCGAGGTGGGGCTCCGGGTTTCGGGCGCGGCGCTAGGGACCTGTGCGCGCAGTCGACCGCGAACATTGAAGAGAGGCTCTCAGGCCCACAAATGTCCCGAATCATTGACCCCACAAAGTCCTCCAATCTCCCAACGTTTGTGGCTTCCGGGAAACCTAAAATGCGCACATTGATGCGCCTTGAGCGCGCTTCGATGTCATCATTTTTGGCCTGAATCACTGCCAGGAGCTGTGTTATAACATTGGTTTTTGCCCCCACTTGCTGGAGGCCATCTTCTGTGTCCGAGATCTGTTGTTCAGCCTCGCCAATTCTCGCCGCCTGCTTATCAAGTTTAGCTGACATGTGGTCCATCCGTCCACTCAGTGCTTCTATCTTGCTATCTATAGATTGCAGGCTGGCCTGAATGGCGGAGAGCGTCTTCTCCAGTGCGGACGGGGCCTGCGCAGCAGAGTCCACCTCTGAGTCCGAAGCCGCGTTGTGTTGTGTCTTGCCCCCTTTACACAGCTCAAAGGTGAGTTTAGGCTGATTCTTCTCCGGCTTGCCCATGGTCCTGCGCGATGGTGTAGCAGAGTAACCGCCAGGGGCAGCGCCAAGTCCCTTAGTAGCAGATCACCCCCGGCTTACTGTGCAATGTATTTTAGTGGAGGACTCCGTGCATCCGACGAATATGTCTGTGCCAAACAATGTCAGGTAGGCACCACTATGAGTGTGCGCCTCCAAATTGTCCAGTGAACACCAGGACAAGCCGCCAACCAGCCCAGTGGAGGAGGCTCAGTGGCTGACAATGGCCGTGTCCCAAACCCAGAGGGCAGCAATACACACTCCTATGCACGGTGCTATCGCTGTGTGTCCACCGAGTGCCACTATTACTAGCGGTTCCCCCAGAGAGTTGCACCCAGCACACCTAGGCAGCATGGGCCCAAGAACACGATCAGCTCCGCTCAGCAGACTACCTCATTTAGCAGCTCTCCTTCAAAATAGCATCCAATATGCCATAGGGCTTGCAGCAAGAATATGGCCGCCGTCCGCACAGGTCAGAGGATAGGGGAAGCAAGCAGTGTCCCAGAGCAAGTCAGATAAGTAAAGTTCTTGACCGCCATCACAGTTCGATTGCTCCCATAAATGGAATGCGCCACTTGCGCAGCAGCGGACACAGGCAGCGAGAGCAGAGCCTGCGCACCTCCCACCGCCGTACCTGTATCTAGCTCGGTCACCGAGGGGTCAGGCGGCACCCACTCGCAGCTCGCTCAAAGGTCGCCTCCTCAGCCGCAGATGGCACCCGCTGCGTGCAGAAGTCCGCCCGCCGGCTCCGCTGGTCAGGCTGCCTGTCGGGCGCACACGGTCGACACAGGCCGGCGGCTCACGCAGTCGGAGTGCTCCCGCGATCCCAGCAGGAGCCCCGGGGCTCGTGTCAGCGTTGATGGCTTCCGTGCCCCGGGCACGAAGAGTCACCGCGCCGGTCTGTCAACACAGGGAGCCCTCCTCCAGTATCGCTCCACCCAGCTCTCTCGGGAGCGAAGGATAGGGCCGCCGCGAGTCAGCCCCGCCAGGTCGCAGCAACATCGGCAATGGCCCGGGATGCGGCCGCACCGCCGCTTCCGAATCTAGGAGGCTCCGTCAGGAGATATGATGACTGCGTCCAGCAGCTTATCGCGGAGGCTACAAAGTCCGCACAGTGGCCCAGAGTATAAGGCACAGAGGACGAAGGATATTTGAGGATATTTAGGGCAGCCGGCAGAGCAGCACTAGAATGCGGCCATCTTGCCGTGCGCCAAGCCACGACCCCTGCCTGTTTCTTTATTATCACATAAGAGAGCACCTTCAAATATGCAAGTTCACTACTTCTGCTGTACAAAAACACTCTACTAGAATGAACACTTGCTCCATGTATCGATCAAACAAGCCTACATACAGGGTACCCATGATCCCTGCCTTGCCTCTTAGGGGCATATTTACAAGCCCCTATCGCCACCATATGTGGGTAGGGTATGGCCAGACGTGGGTCCCGTGCTCACTAAGCCACTGGAGTCAAGCTATCCTGGCTGAAGATAGCTGACAGTGCGTACCAGAGTCCCAGTGAGTCACAACACTGGGCCATATTCATGGTGAAGATAGCTGATAGCCAGAAACCGGTCCTAGGATGCTTGATTCCCGTCCAGGGAAGACTTGGCTTGGCAATTCGGTCTGGACTGATTTGAATATTGCCATGTCTGAACTGGGGTGGCTTGGTGAGCAAAACAACGATGGATTAAACCCAGATCTGTGACAGGGGGTGAATGTTTTGCCATTGTGCAATATTCCGTCCATCATCTTGTGTGTTTTGCTGTTCACCCTATGTGGGAAGGGTATGCCCAGACGTGGGTCCCGTGCTCACTAAGCCACTGGAGTCAAGTTATCCTGGCTGAAGAAGGCCGATAGCCAGAAAATGTATTTATTTATTTATTTAATCCGGTAGCGAAATGACAGGGCTGCTTGGCGCAGTCATGTCGGGGAAACGGCTCGAAGAGGATTGTTGCGACAGCGGCCTTGGCTCCTTGTTGGAGGGGCAGCACTTGAGCCTTCCCGACTCCCTCGGTTGCCTTCCGGTAACAAATAACTTGGAGAGAGAAATCCGGAGTCCTAAGTCTACTGATCGTTTGGCGAGGGCTGGGGGAACTTCCGGGGATCAAGGACCCACAACATTGGAGTGATGAACAGACCCACAAAGTCTCAGTGGAACAGGAGTTCGAACGCTTCGACTCTGCTTTGGGCGAGTCGTTACAGGATGAGGATGCGACTGTCTTGGAGGTGAGGGATCTAGTACAGGCCATCCGCTTGGAACAACGCGAAGACCCCGATCCCTGGAAGTTTTCGGATATCTCTCAGACGAGTAAGTATATGGTGCCTTTTTAATATGGTATTGTGTAACGCTTGCCTGTCCTCTCACTCGCAGCGCAAGCTTTAACTTGTCACCTTCTGCTGCTACGAAGTTCTCTGAGAAACAGTGGTGCGGGTGACACTATAGATAGTGGTGTTCCTTATCTTCCGTGACTAAAAGTGCTAATGAGCCGCATCCATGCCATGGGCTGTACCACTGTACATATTGTTAGTTTAGGAAATTAATTAATGCAAAGCATTGTCATTTACAATGCCAGTAACTCAAACTTTAATGCTGCGAGACCTATTTGATTGTAAATGCTTGTGTTATATCAGTAAAGCTCTATGTCTGTGCAACTTTAGTGGCCATTTCAATGGAAAATGTGTGCTCTATAAATCACACTGCGCTCCCACACAATGTTTTAGTTGCATTAAAGAAACTGCCCGCCTCGTGTCAATTAAAGGTAGTTGGACCACGAACATTTGTAGGACGGGGCTGAGACACTGCAGGGCACGTGACAGTGAGAAATGAGCGACAGCTCCCGGACAGGCACCGGGAACAGTGCGGGCGGGAGCGTCTTTAACCCGCCCAGGCAGCGCAGATGGGCAGCTGGTGTGAAAAGTCACATCGCTCCGTTACTGAATGCCTGCTGCTGGGTCAGGTTGGAGCAGACGGGAAAGGGCTACGAGGGGGAGGCGGGGAGGGCTGCTGAGCACCAGGTACCGGTGACAGACGGAGCCAAGCGGCATCTCTGGGGGCTGGTCCCAGGAAACATGTCACTGCGCACTCCCTGTACCCCTCGAGACACGGCTGCAGCTCATCGTACCAAGAGGATTCTGCTGTCAGCCAGAGGTTATTGTTCAAATCCTGTGCTTCTTCTGCTGGTGAAGGTGAGGCTCAGAGCGAAGTGAGAAGCACGCGAGGGTGAGAGCGGAGCAGCTCTGGCCGAAGTCCAAGTCCACCCTGCATCAGTGAGCCCCCAGCAACCACAGGACAACTGCATGCCTGCACTGGCAGGAGGGGCGCCCACTCAGCCTGAAAAACAAGCGCTCACCATAGCGCTGTTTATATTTGCATTACGCTTTCACTTTCAGTGAAAGCGCGATGCAAAAATAAACACGCAGCGCCCTGTCTCCTTTTGGGAGGCCCATCAGGACTGGATCTCAGAGGCTTGTTTACATAACATGCCTCTGAGATAAGAGATTGCTTCATGACAGCTGTGAAGCAGGAGACCCAGTCCGGATTGGCTATCCCAAAAGGACAACGGGCGGTAACACAGAAGCCTCATTTTCAATGGGAAGCCACCGTTTACCATAAATGGTGACGCTAACCAATGAAAATGAGGGGCGGGGCTTCAAGCCCCTTTCTGAACTATACTCACCCACAATATGTCTCGCAGACGCGAGCAGTGCATGCGCGCTGCAACGCAGGTCTGCAAGACCTATTAAATGAAGGAAGACAAACTGACTTTTGACCTCTGTCTCTGAAAGCCAGCAAATGTTAAAGATAAAAAGATTTAAAGGCATTTTTATTGCTCTTTCAGTTTGTGAGCAATGAAGATGCCCTTAAATCTCGTCACATTTAACTTGTGTTCTGTGACCGAAAATAGAGGATTTTCAATTCACCCGGAAGGGCGAGTAGTCCCTAAAAATAGTTTGTTCTTGTTTGACAATGCGAAACAGAACGGAAGGATAACCTGGACTATTCTCAAAGCATGTTAGGTGAAGTTAAGATACTTAATTTAATTAAAAACAAAAGTTTAAACCAGGAAGAACATCAGAATGATCACGTTTGTGAAACAAGCATTTGCAATGCAATAGGTCTTGCACTACTGAAAGTTTGAGCTATTGGCGTTGCATTATTATTTGCAACGCTAATATCTCAAACTTTCAGTAATGCGAGATCTATTGCATTGCAATGTTTTTTCCATTTATTTTTATTTTAAGCAATCGCAGCTGTGTAAGTGATGCTTAGACAAGACCTAAAAATCACACTGTGGATAGTTTTACAATTTAAGAATGACAGGTTGCCAAAACAAAGCTGTCAACCATGTATTTGCAATTTTAAAGGGATCCCTGAACAAAATTGCAGTGTTTGAATTGTTCAAAATGTTAAGATCTGGCAATTCTGTAGAATAGTAAAAACTGTTTAATTCTGAGGAATACGTGATGACATTTTTACAGGATGGGACATGGGGGTGGGAGGCATTAAAACGTTTGAAGACCACTGTTCGAGACTGACCTGAACCTCCGCCTCCCATCACAAGTGTCCACTAGGGACAAAAGGCATTCACACTTGGAACACAATGTGGGTATTTGATGTTTTTAGCTTGCTACTTTTGAATCCATGGTACTTCACGCAGTCCCTGGTTCTGAGAAAACAAAAATGGAGACCAGTGTGATCTGGCAGTAAAAGGTGCCTGGGCCTGTCTGAGCCTAGAGCCCGTGTGTCACATGCAACTGCTACAGCTTCACATCTCACAGACCCGTTGCATTTTATTGTACCAAATGGTAGTCTCCTTTACTAATAAACACTACTGTGCCCTTTTCTGCCAACGCACTTAAAGTAAATCCCATATTTCCAAATGCAGTGCACTAAACAAATTCGAGATTTATACTGCTTACTGACGGTAATGCGGCTCAGTGGCTTAAGCACAAAGTTACTGCTGCACGTGCATCTGATTGAAAACGAAATCGGATCCTACCAAGTCCAAAAGAACCTCTCCTTGTTCTATGCTCTGTACAATAAACTGCATTACATTAGGGGAGAGTCTAGGTTACCGCATTACATTAAGGAAGAGTCGAGGTTGTGGCGTTGTGGAGTAATCCTATGTATGGGCTTAAGAACTGCTGTAATGTCTCTGAACTAATATTCATATAGTATAAAGTATGTAGTAAAGATGGGAGTATTTTCCACCGCGTCAAAAAATGGAAAGCTGTAGACGGCCCTGCATAGGTTGGAACATACATATCAAGGACAGATCTCAGTTTCCAACTCACCTATTTTATCGACCGTACACATAGCTACAATTTGACATTATAACATCTTTTTTTGAGAGAGTAAATATACCTTTTCTACCGTACATTGAGCATTTACAAGTTAGTGTTTTTCATATACCTGGTAATATATATATTGTTTTATTAAACAGACGGGGAGTATCCATTCCTGTTTGTCTGCCTAGTGTGACAAGAAAATAAATCACAGTGCGCGTCTTTTAGAAGTACAAATATGCAGCGAGGTATTGAAACACGATGCCCCACCCAGTCCCCTGCAGAATATGGCGAGGGGCCCTCAGCTTAAGAAAAGGCATTTCCCCAGGAATATCAGAAGCAGCTACTCTCACTTAGGGTGCATTGGTGGAGATAGCCAGGCTACAATTTGACGCTCCCTCCACCACTATGAAGAGCAGGTACTCTCTTCCCCAGCAGCCCTCTTATCTGATTCCTGTAACAAAAGTAAGCAAATAGGAAGGATGTCACAGTACAGTAGCCCACTGGCGTAAAACACAAAGGCTTATCTGCAAGGGGTGTGCTGGGATGTAGAGCATTAAAGTGTGCTATGGCAGTCAGTAATGTAATCCAGCAGATGGGGGAGGTAGCAGCAGTTCGGAGCGTTCACACCTTAAGATTTACAGGCGAGCAGAGTGAGAATGCTATGCAAATAAGGAGGGAAGTCCTTTACCATTGTTCTAGAAAAAGATACCCACTCCGGGACGGGAGTGTGTGTTGGGGGAAGGGAGGGGGAGAGGAAATGGAGAGTAATCACCGCCGTGATGTTGACCTGCAGTGGAAGGCCTTCGCAGAGGGGAACTCTTACTTTCCTTTTGCTTATTGCTGTATTCTGGTGTGAGAAAGTGGATCTATATGTACTGGGCACAGTGTGTATAGAGACCACAAACCCCAGAGCTAAAACAGAGGTTAAAGTCAGGGCTGACCGTACTCTCTAAAGTGGTAGCTTGGTCGAGCAGTAAGAAGTACCAGAGGACAGTGTAAAGCATTTGTTGTACACACTCAGTCAGCAAAAGGTTTCACACACTCAGGGACTGAACTCCAGGCCAATTGTTTTTATATCAAAAGATATAGTTGTTTTATTTTTAGAACCAACAGGTATAAAAATATACTTCTCTCAGTGATGAGTGATCTCAGGTTATTGCTTTGCAAAAAGGCACTGACTTCGTAAACACACTAGTTAAAGGGGTTGCAATAGGCAACACAGTTCTAAACTCAATTTAGCATTGAGCTCAATGGGTTTTCCTACACAATTTACAGTGGATTACTTTGCAGATTACTTGTGTAAGTCCAGGACTGGATCCTAGATTCAGTCCTGGGGTCTAAGCTGGAAACAGTTTAGTAAATTCGATTCAGTTATTGCAATGAATTTTAAGGAATAAAAAGGTATTTTAAAAGTTCACACTTGGAAACTTTTCAGTGAAAATCTGGCAATGTTATCCAATGGGAGAAGTTTACAGGTAAAGTATGTTCTTGTTACTTTTGTAATCCATTACTGGGCTCCTAGGTCCAGCACTGGGATCTCTACTTAAGTCAGGTAAGTAATTCCGTTTCAGTAGTTAGCACGATTTTTAAAGAATATTTCAAGTTTTCAAAAGTAGACAGAAGAAATCTCACAGAAAAGCAGATAATGGATTCCTATGGAGAAAATTCAGGTTACTAGTAAACCCAGTTAGGATTACTTTTGCGGTTCAGTAGTGGGCTACAGGATACAGTACTGGCTTCTCTCCTGATCACAGGTGAGTACTTCGGAATTTGGCTGATTTTATAGGAATATTTTAAGTTTTCAAAACTTCACACTTAGAAGATTTTTCGAGTCAAACCAGTCAATGTTATCCAATGGCAGGTAAGCGATCTACCGGTTTCCAGGTGAGGACAAGGCTGGTGAAGTTGAGGTTCTGGGCATAGACTCAGGGGTCCCCCGGGGTCAGGTAGGTATAATTTTTCACCCGCAGTGGCACAGGGGCAGCCAGGTGCAGAGATAGTTAGGCCCAATGTTAGCCAATGAGAGTCAGGGGGCCTTCGGTTGGTGGCTGCTGGCTAGCTGTGGGAGCTGGGCTCCAGGTCACTTGCTCAGGGAAAATGGGGAAGTAAGATAAGGCAAAGGTTGCACTGCCAGAGGCAGTCTGGCGGCTGGGTGCAGGGGGCTTTTGAGCACTCGGGCGCTCGATGTTATTCAATGGGAAAGGTAAAAAGGGAACAAAGGCTGCAGACTCAGGGACGGTGATTCTTCAGGTGCGACCACCACTTCGAGAGGTAAGTTGGGATCCTGGAGAAGAGGTAGGTACCCCAAAGGGAGGCACAAGGAGCAGCCGGGTGCAGGGGTGTCGGGAAATCTTACCCTCGGCTGGTCGTGGTTGGAGGGGTCCCTGGTTCTGAGGCTGCAGGCGTCGTCTGGTTAGTCGAGGAGGGTCTTTGGGCACTGGACTTAGGGTCCCAGTTGCCGGGGGGGGGGGGATGTCCTCGTGGTCTTGGATCACCCGGGCACGGGCCAGGCTCGGCGGGTGCAGAGTGGGCAGGTCTTGAGCTTCCTGGCTGGCACCAAGGGTTGGTTGTTGAAGCAGAGCCTCTGCTTATGGGAGTCCCAGTCTTTAAGAGGGTCAAGGCAGGCAGGTCCTCCCGGTGTCCCAAGGTTGCTGTCCGCAGGAGTCGCCGGGATTAAGCAGGAGCAGGTTCCAGAATCGACAGGCCAGTAGGGCTGGGGCCAAGTCAGTGGGTGTTGTCCTGTTGTGAGCAGCTGCACGGCGGGTCTTCTTCTTCTTGATCTTCTTTCTTCTTGATCTTCTTTCTTCTTTTCTTATCAGGAGCTGAGGAAGGAAGGTTCTGGGTGCCCCTAAATACTAAATTTAGGGGCGTTACAGGTAGGGATAAGGCAGGGACCAATAGGTCCCTGTCCTGGGGTGGGTACAACCCCTAGCCTGCTCCTCTCCTGTGGGAGGGGGCAGGAGCCTAGCTGTGATTGGGCAGGGCTCCCCATCTTCAAGATGGCCTGGAGCCCGGGGTCGTGCTTCACCTCGCCTCTCCCACCTGAGGGGTGGGGTTGGCACAGGCTGGCACCCCCCCTTCCAGACGTAGGGTTTCCCGCCAAAGTGGGGGTTGAGAACTGGTGGAGGTCAGTTGCTGAGTACAGCAAGTGGCCTGGAGAAGCTCACCAAGGCGGCATGCCTTTGAAGCTCCCCCCCTGTCCATCCTGGGGGAGGAGACCTAGCACCTCGCCCAGGATGCGCTTTGTTGCAGGCCCAGGAGAGCGGGGGGCTCTCCACCCAGGGGGTCTAGCAACATGTCTGCTGTGTGGCCAGAGATGCCAATTGGGTTTTAGTTTAAACACAGTTTTAGGGAACGAACAGAGGCCCTGGGTACCTGGTTGGCAGGAGCCCAGGCACACTCAGTCAAAGCACATCAGCAGTTTAGAAACAAGCATTTGCAATGCAATGGTCTCGGCATCATTAAAGGTAGAGCTATTGTCATTGCTCATGACATTTTTTTTCTTTAAATCAAAAATAAATGGGCATTGTCATTAACATTGCCAATACACAGCACTCTGCACTCAACAGCACACAATGCTCTGCACACTTGCTCTGCACTCACTGCTCTGCACACTCACCACTCTGCACACTCACCACTCTGCACACTCACCACTCTGCACACTCACCACTCTGCACACTCACCACTCTGCACACTCACCACTCTGCACACTCACCACTCTGCGCACTCACCACTCTGCGCACTCACCACTCTGCGCACTCACCACTCTGCGCACTCACCACTCTGCGCACTCACCACTCTGCGCACTCACCACTCTGCGCACTCACCACTCTGCGCACTCACCACTCTGCGCACTCACCACTCTGCGCACTCACCACTCTGCGCACTCACCACTCTGCGCACTCACCACTCTGCGCACTCACCACTCTGCGCACTCACCACTCTGCGCACTCACCACTCTGCACACTCACCACTCTGCACACTCACCACTCTGCACACTCACCACTCTGCACACTCACCACTCTGCACACTCACCACTCTGCACACTCACCACTCTGCACACTCACCACTCTGCACACTCACCACTCTGCACACTCACCACTCTGCACACTCACCACTCTGCACACTCACCACTCTGCACACTCACCACTCTGCACTCACCACTCTGCACTCACCACTCTGCACTCACCACTCTGCACTCACCACTCTGCACTCACCACTCTGCACTCACCACTCTGCACTCACCACTCTGCACTCACCACTCTGCACTCACCACTCTGCACTCACCACTCTGCACTCACCACTCTGCACTCACCACTCTGCACTCACCACTCTGCACTCACCACTCTGCACTCACCACTCTGCACTCACCACTCTGCACTCACCACTCTCCGGGGAAGACGGGCGTGTATTCGTAATTTGATGTCTCTGGAAGGTTGGCAACCTGACAGTAGTGTTTCATGTTCTCTCTCTCAGAAGGATTAAGCTGTGGTTTTCCCTGGTGGTGAATAGAAGTGTGACTAGTAAGTAGTTGTGCACGTTCACGACCTCACACCCACGTCACTCTCAGCCTTTAGCCAGGATAGTCCGTGTTGTGAATTACACATTCCTTTTAAATATTACGTAATTGTAACATTTATTGTCGGAATGAAAGATAATTTGCTGTCATGTGACAGATCAATATAATTGTCCACGCAAATCAGCGGTTATTGGCGTGTGTTTTGTGCGGCTGAAATGTCTTTATCTTTCTAATTTTGGGGCAGACGGGGCCCGCAGTTGTGAGAACAGTCGCAGATGACACGTGGCATTTACTGCGACACCATTCTTGTAGCTCGAAATACCAATAAGCTGAAATTAGCTGTGGATGCGATCGATACATCTGTGCTGATCAGCAGACAGACCCGGGCACCCATGACCTTGAAGTGCGCGTGACCCGTGCTGGGTGCAGTAGAACCCAAAAAGGTGTATACATATATCGGGGGCGGGGCTTCCCTTGGTGCAGCAGGTGTAGTGGCACCGGGACCCAGAAGCCTATGGGAGTGGGTGGCACGTCGTTCCTTGCACTAAGGCTTATGCCACATTGTCAACGCTACTGCCTTGTATTCTGAATGTTGCCCTTTATCAGACTGGCGGTGGTATGATTGGGGGAGGGGCTGGGGGGCGGGGGGAGGGTGTTATTAAAGATGAATTCTGGAACTAATCCGTATAATATCGACCACCCATCCCCGAACTGGTAAACCATTCACTGCAGCCAAGTCAACCCTGCGTCCCGAGCACACCCGCTTCGACTGGCCTTTTTCTTTAGTCGCTGTGTGTGATCTTGGGCAGGTGTTGTCAGCACTGATCTGCTGAATGAGCTTCCGCTGCTCGATGCGCGTTGTCACAGCCCGGCCGGATTCACAGCCCAGCTCTGTCTTCCCCTTAAAGTAGGCCAACAGCGGACACAGCCGGGCCTCGCTCCGTGTCCTGCGCTCAGCATGAGGCGGAATATGGATTTTCTTTCTTGTTTAAACCGGAAGCGGCGCCGTTCCGCAGGCGAGCGTGAGATTGACCTTTGAGAGAGTCTGGCACGTCTCCTCCGATGCCAAACACGGCGTGTGCTGTGCCCAGGAACAGCAGTGAAGGGTTCAAAGCGAGCTCGAGCCTGCCACCCCCCCCCCTCATCCCCGTACCCCACCTCCGTTGTAATGCATCCCTTTATTAAATGTATAGTTAAATGCGTTTATACTGTCTACGCAAAGAAAGCACGTTTGCGTTCCAAGCGGATTTTGACTGTTCCTTTCTGCTCTGCTCATCCTAGGCCGTGAACACACAAACACTTCAGTGTAAACACCGGCCTCATTGTTGACACCTCCTCCTGCTGGGTCAGAAGGTAAATAAGGTCGGCACTTTCACACTCACCCCTTGCATGCAACCATTGTAACTCCACAGACCACACTTTGTCCCCAGCAGTCTCTTAGTATCGCGGCCGCCCAGGAAGTCAGGCACGGTCGCCTGTGACGGGGGCGGGGCCACGTTCAGACCGGAAGAGGAGGCAGGCAGAGTCGTTGCGTCTCGCGGCCCGGGGCTCCTGTGAGCGGTGTAGAGCCCCTGGGCCGCGCCAGCAGGAGTTTGGGCGCCGCGTGCTGAGGTAAGGTAAGTTCCAAAAGGCTGGAGCGGGATTGGTGCACTTGTGTGTGTGTGTGTGTATGCTCGTGTGTGTGTGTGTATGTATGTGTGCGACGGTGACGGCGGGGGGGGCCTGGGTGCACTTGTGTATGTGCGCGCGTGTGTGTATGTGTCAGGGGTGGTGTCTGTATGTATGTATGTGCGTGCGTGCATGGGCGCTTGTGTGTGTGTGTATGCGCATGCGTGTGTGGTGCTTGCGCTTCCCAGGAGACAGCGCCTGGCCACAGCGCGCGTTCCAGTTACAAATCGCCTCGAAGGATGCGCGCGGCCGGGACTGTCTCCTGGGAAGCACGCTCGGTGACATAAGATCTCGGCGGAGACGCGCTTCCGCGCGTCTTTAGCCGAGACCTAAAAAGTGGGGGCATACCAATGCAAGAAAGATGGCACATTCTCACTTCTGGTGTAAATACTATTAACAAGGTGTCACATACAGTCACATAGATGTAAGTGCGGTGAAAGCTCTCCGTTACTCTCCGTTACTCACATTGATGTTGGCGCACTGATATGAGTACATTTGCACATACGCTTGACTTGGGTTAGGATAAGTGGTTCCCAAGTCTGTGCGTGAGAAGCTCGTGCACTCCACGTTTTGCATTATGGCATGTGCAGCAGCATTAAAATATATAGAGATTAGTATAAAAAAAAATAAGGTTGGGGGGGCCGATTGCATGGTTCGTTCCGTTCGTGGCAGCTTGTCTGAGACAAACTCATCAGAAGTTGTCAGGCACGCAAAATAATAGAAAGTAAAATGATTTAAATAAAGTCAGTATTAACTTTAGCGATACACTCCTAGAGAAAATGATATTCCATTGGGTTTTCGTACTGCCGCAGGTATCCTGAGCCACCGATCCTCACACAAAAACCCTAGAAAAACTTGCGAAATGCACGGAAAAACACAACTCACCCATGCAGCATGTCAAGCCCACTGCCCACAGGACCCGCGCCAGGCTCATGGTAGTGTAGTGCAGGGAAGTCTCAGTCTGATGCATCCCAAACAGCTTTACTTTCAGTATCAAACAAACTTGGTGTTGTGTATTGTAAATTGCTGTATTAAGTTTTCACTTAAATACAATAAAGATTAAGCTTGGAAAACAAAAGTGTGCACACTTCAGATGTGTGGAACAAATTTGTCTATGCCTTAAAGTCCCTTTTTTGCTCTGAGGTTACGTAGTTTTCGGCCCCGCTTCGCTACAGCCGCCATTTTGCGTTTAGTCGCCATTTTATGTTGCCTCACTCATGCAGCACGGCTAACGCGGAAAAATGGTCTTTCTGCCACTTTCAGCTGCTCGATGTTTTTCTTGTTGAGGAACAACCTTTGTCCTTGTGTGCGATACTGATGTCAGGGTCTGGCCGAGTTCGCAAAGCCATGTCTAGACTGATTAATCCATGACTTACTCCACTGTTTGGGTCCCACCATTCTTCTCTACCATATCTTATTTAACTGGCCTTCACTATTCTCTTCGTGTGTTCTCTTGTTACATAGCTCTTCTTTTGAAGCATTCTACACATGTTTTGCCACCTGCAAATTGAATTACGGGCACTAATGTTGATTAACCTGATGGGAGGAGAGCACACGGGGTCTGAAAGGAGGGTGTGTGTTAGACATCCGATAGCTTGTTTTCGAACTATTCCTATTTGTCAGTTTTGTGTATATTGGGAGTTGTCATTGTAAACTTGTGTTGTATAATAGACTGTGCGCCACAGATTGAAGTGGCAGTCTCTTGAGAACCTACCCGTGTGGTACTTCTTAGATAACTGTGCTTAGCTGCAGCTAATAAAACTACTTTTCTGCGCCTAACAGAGTGTCCCGTGTCTCTGTCAGTCGAGGCAGGTGAACTCAGAGATCTTAGGCGTGCCCTGCGCCGCCTGGCCCATAAGGCTGGGTTCTCCAATTGGCGCCCACCGTGGGGCGACTTCAGCGGTAGTAGTTTTTGCCCGAGAGTCGTGAGGAGCTTCGCAAGAAAATTCCGGAGGATTTCGCGAACCACGTGAGCGACCCCTGCATGTCGAAGTGGACCGAAGGTCTTTTGAAGCGTGGCTACTCCTTCCCGGCGGCTGCTAACGACTGCTGCCCTGACTGTCACCCTGCCTTGGCCCTTTAGTGATGATTGGTATCGCAAGACGATAGACGGACATCTGTTGGCGTGAGAAAAGCATTTAGTTAAGCATTTGTGGGTAGCGCCCACTCTCTTTGTTTTTAAATTTTGTTATTCGATTAGCGCGCTAACCGAAGCCAAGGGGTAAGTACGTTTGTGCTGTGACTCTATTGTCCAAAAATCCCTTGACGTTTGCAAGGAAGTCCAGTTTGTTACGAAATGCCTGGATTTAGTAAGTTTAAGAAATTTTGTTTTGGTTGTTCTAGGGATTCCGGACTGGAGGATTCTTGTCCGATTCCTCCAGTTGGAACTCCTACTTACGAACTTTACTCAAAGCACGGTCTGGGTCCTATAGTTTTTAATGAAACATGGATCCGATACACTAAGAAAGACGGTGTTTTACAGTGGCCACAAAATGGATCCTTTGAGCCAGATATATTAGATAATTTGGAAACAATTTTATTCAAGAGAAAAGCCCGGCCGACAATGTTTGACTCCTTTCGCCTATGGCGCAAGGAAGCCAAACAGAAAGAAATTAAGCAAATGAAGAAAGATGAGAAAGATCAGAGTATGTCGATTCTACAGGCTGCACAACAATTTAAAAATGACGAAGCTGATCAGGTGATTGAGGTGTCAGAAAGACAACATCGTATGGCAATAGATAGATGCTATCCTGTATTACCCACTGTATCAAAGAGTAAAAGTCCTGATGACGATTCTTTTATGTCCCATTTGTTGAAATTACCTCCGCCTTATGTGTTAGGTGCTAATGCACTGCCATTACAGCCTATTGTTAATCCAGCTGCTGTAATTCCTGCACAGTTGCCTGTGTCTGCGATTCCACCTCCACCCCCTTTGCCAGCGACATCGGTACCCCAATCTCCTGTGCCTCAGCCTTCTCCATCTGTTGTTTCCTTTGCTACAGATGCCTCGCCTATTTTACAGAATACGTTGTCCCCCGTTTTAGTGTCAGATTCCCCTGCAGCTCGACGGCGTTTAGTCGACACTGTTTCAGGTCTTTTGTCTCCCTATCTTGGACCTCTTTTCTTCTCTCCTGCCTCGTCTAGGAGGCAATCTCGTAGTCAGTTTCCGGATTTGGAAGAACGGACTAAATTAGATTCCCTTGCTTATAATTGGATCATGAGTCGTGTACAGTATAGTATATGTGATATTTTAGATACTTTCCTTCAATGGAACGCGCCCACACAGAGATACGCATTTGATGTTATGTGCAATACTCTGATTAAAGA
The DNA here is from genome assembly GCF_964261635.1 of Lissotriton helveticus. Classification (NCBI taxonomy): domain Eukaryota; kingdom Metazoa; phylum Chordata; class Amphibia; order Caudata; family Salamandridae; genus Lissotriton; species Lissotriton helveticus. The sequence goes on from NC_136072.1 coordinate 886,173,536, forward strand.
ATGGGGAGACGTAGATCTAGCCTCGCCTCCTCAGGATTTATTCGAAATACAGGATCAATTTGATAAGGGACTTATTGTGGGTCCTGCTGTAGAGCATGCTGTTCAGAAACGTGTTGCTTTTCGATCTACCCTTTTCTCTCAAAATTCTCTTGAGCCTGATCCCGCGGTTCGTCGTAAGACGGCACAATATCCAATGCGAGAAGTCCCTCCAATATGGAGAGATGAGGTTCCTCAAGCAGGTAATGTCCCTGGTGTTCCTGCTCATTTTCAGCGTATATGGGTGCATGACCCTTGGAAAAGGTCAGAAGTATTGGCACTTAAACAGTCTTTACCGGATCCTCGTAAGAATCCTTCGGGATATTATAAAGAGCTGTCTCAGACTGTTGACGCTTGTATTATGAATTTGGCAGATATTGACTTACTTATGGGGAATATAGTCCCACAAGCAATATGGACCAAGATTCGTAGACAGGATCATGCGGCAGCTCTAGGTGGTGATTGGGCTGCCATTACGGCTGCAGATGCAGGACAAGTAGGTGGTGCCAAACCGGATGTCTTGATTACGGAATTACCTGGAAAAATAATAGATTTGATGAAAACTTTGATGCCTGCGGTGCGCGTTAACTGGGATAAGTTAGCAGCGTGTAAGCAAAAGACGGATGAAAGTGTCTCCGATTTCTTTACTCGGTTGGAGGAGACTTTCATCGACCATAGTGGGCAAGACATGAGTACTGAAGGTGGACAACGTTTGTTCGTAGACAAATTTGTTTTTAATTTACTTCCAGAATTATCACATAAGTTAAAGCAATCGGAGAGTTCGTGGGCTGTCTCTTCCACTGCCCAGATATTGGCTACTGCTCAATATTACGAGAATAGGGATAAGGAAGATAAGGAGAAAGCGGAGAAAAAGACTAAAGACTTGAAAACGAAAGTCCTTCTGCAACAAGCTTATCCCCCTCGTTCTGCTCAACCCCAATTCCCACAGCCCCCACAGTTTCAGAGGTTGTTGCAGAAGCCAGTACCCTCAGTTCCGTGAGCTCCATTGGGCCCTAACCAGTGTGCTTACTGTAAGGAAGATGGTCATTTTAAGAATACTTGTCCAATTTTATTACAGCGGTATGGTGGATCTTTAGCGCCACGGGGTCGTGTTGATTCTCGATCCATATCCAGGGGTAGGGGTCGTGGTGCGTCGACTCAGGAACGACGTCCCTCTCCCCCTCAGGACTCCACAAATTATTTTGATCAGCAGAATTCTCAATCTGCACAATACTACAATGATGACTATTGTTTCGATAATGAGGACGTTTATTTTCGTACTAGCTAGGACAGCCATAGGCAAAGTAAGGGAGCCGTATCAGTTCCAGTAGATCAGGAAGGACCTTATGTTAATGTTATGGCATTAGGTGTTACAGAACCATTTCTCTTGGATACTGGTGCTATGAGAAGTTGCATAATGCATTCTAAACTCCCTGGGGCACCTTTGTCTGGCTTAACAAATGTTTCTGTGGGATTCTCTGGCGCCCCAGTTTCAAATCCTATTTCTTGTCCTTTGCCCATTTCTATTGGTCCATACGATTTGGAGGCTCCACTCCTTTTAACGACAGGATGCGGAGAGAATTTATTGGGTTTGGACTTATTGAAATGTTTACATGCTACCCTGTATTGTTCACCCTCTGGTGTACACCTCACGTTGGGTGATAAGTTGACTTCTCCAATGTATGTATCTAAAGAACAGCTACCACCCGAGTTGCGTTGACTTCCTGCTACACTTTGGGCTGTGGGTCCAAATGATGTTGGCTTATTGCAAATTCCACCACATGTGATTACTGTTAAAGACAATGTTAGGATGCCACGTGTTCCCCAATATAAAATATCCAGTGATGGTGAGAGAGCCTTGTTGGCCATCGTTCACGATTTGGTTCAAAAGGGTGTGGTTGAAGAGACTAGAGGAAATGTTTGCAATAGTCCTGTTTTGCCTATTCTTAAACGTACTGATCCCTCTCAGCCACCTGTGTACCGTTTTGTAATTGATCTTCGAGAGGTCAACAAAATTGTTGTTCCTCAATTCCCTGTTGTGCCAGATATAACAGCTTTGCTTACTAGGATTCCTGCTTCAGCAGTTTGGTTCTCGGTGATCGATCTTAAGAATGCTTTCTTTAGCATTCCCATTGCTGAAGTAGGGATCTCTTTGGCTTCTCTCTCGGAGGCCGAAGCTTCCGGTTTAAGCGTGCACCCCAAGGCTATTGTGAAAGTCCTTCAATATACAGTCAAGCTTTGAAATCTCAACTTGACACCTTTTCTTTGCCCTCAGGTGCCACTCTTATCCAATATGTGGATGATTTATTGATCGCTGCTGACTCAGAAAATTTTTGTAAAGCAGCAACTGTATCGCTCTTACGACATTTGTCTGACTTACATCATAAAGTATCGTCTTCCAAGTTACAATATTGCCGACAAGAAGTTACCTATTTAGGTCATCTCTTGTCGAAGGAGTGAAGGCGATTGACTCCAGAACGTATTCATGCAATTGCACGAATGCCGGTACCGTCCACACAAAGAGAAGTGCGTGCTTTCTTAGGCATTACCTCTTACTGTAGACAATGGATTCCAAATGTTTCCATTCTTGCTAAACCTCTGTTGGCACTTACACTTAAAGAAACGCCTCAGCCTCTGCCTTGGACTGATGAATGTCAAAAGAGTTTTACAGATTTACGTACTGCCTTGTGTTCTGCTCCTGTGTTGGGTACTCCAGACTACAGTAAACCTTTCACACTCTATGTCCATGAAAGGGAAGGTTGCGCATTATCAGTACTGACGCAACAATTCGGCGACAAACAAAGGCTGTGTGCCTATTTTTCCGCAACATTAGATCCAGTAGCTAAGGCATTAACTAGTTGCCTTAGAGCAACAGCAGCAGCGGCAATTTCTATCCGGCAATCTGCTGGACTAGTGCTAGATCATACTCTTAATGTTATGGTGCCACATGCAGTAGATACTCTTCTTAACAGGACGAAAACTCAGCATTTTACGAGTGCTCGCTTGTCTGGATATGAACTGACACTTTTAGCTAGTCACATACACATAAAAAGATGTAATGTTCTGAATCCAGCAACATTGTTGCCTACTTTGGATGTTAACAATGTACAAGATCAGCAGGATTGTTTTCTTCGCACTGAAGAAGAAACGAAGGGTCGAATAGACCTCAAGGATACAGAATTTGTGGATCCGGATGGGATCCTATGGGTAGATGGGTCTTGTTTCAGGCTTCCTAATAGCGAAACCACAGCTGCTTATGCAGTAACGACTTTGTACACAGTGGAACGAAACTGCACGCATTCAGCATAACTCAGCGCAAGCTGCAGAATTGATTGCATTGACAAGAGCATGTGTGTTGGCGAAAGGGAAAAGAGTGACGGTCTATACTGACAGCCAATATGCATTTGGCGTTGCCCATAGTTTTGGTCGTTTGTGGAGGGAAAGAGGATTCTTTACCTCCCACGGCACCAAGATACAGCCTGACCTTCTTGACTCACTTGCCCTTCCTACTCAAATAGCGATTGTGAAGTGCAGCGCACAAAAAAAGATTACTAATGACGTGGGTCGAGGAAATGCATTTGCAGATGAGATAGCGAAGGAAACAGCGAGGAATATTGAAAGTCGCATGTATGTTGCGGGCCCTGCTAGATGGGTTGCAGAAGCTGGTATGTGTGAAGACACAGTGGAAAGTGTGAAAGCAATCCAGAAGGAGGTCACTGAGAATGAATTAAGTACGTGGAGAGAAAGTACGGGAATGTTGGATAGTACGGGATGTTGGACGGAATTGTCAGAGCATCAACGATGGTTGTTACCAGATGCGTATGTACTACCTGTAGTTACTATGGCTCATGGACCAGCCCATATTAATGCACAGGGCATATGTAAGCTTCTAGCTCCAGTATGGCAGAATGATGGTATCCCTAAATGTGCAGAAAATGTGGTGAAACATTGCATTGTTTGATGCACAATCCAGGAAAGGGAACTCCAACTCCAGCAGGTCATTTTGCACCCCCTACGTACCCATTCGAGGTACTGCAAATAGACTATATCCATATGGAACGTTTCAATAATCTCAAGTACGTCCTGGTGGTGGTTTGTGCCTTTTCCAGATGGATAGAGGCCTACCCCCTAAAGGACAACACTGCCTTGTCCACTGCAAAAATACTTTTGAAATAATTCTTCCCGAGATTTGGTTTGCCGCGCATTGTCTGGAGTGACAATGGGAGTGAGTTTGTAGGTCAAATTATGCAAAAGGTGTGTGTGGGTCTAGGCATTAGACAGAAATTCCATGCGGCAAACCATCCTCAGTCAGCAGGTCTGGTAGAGTGCTATAATGGCAATCTCAAACTTAAGTTAGCAAAGATTCAGGCCAGCACAGACCTTTCTTGGCCTGATGCCTTGCCTCTAGCACTCCTTTCTACTAGAACTACTGTTCATTCTCGTTTGGGGCTTAGCCCATACGAGATTGTGTTCGGACATCCAGCTAATGTCTGGGGAGTCCCCAGACCCAAAAAGTACTCAGATATTCCATACCCGCTGTTGGTTGACTATTTGCATGATCTCACCACTAAATTGCATGTTATTCGTCAACAGTTCCAAAACGCTTTACCAGAGGCCTCTTCCGATCACGGACACTCCATCCAGCCTGGGGACTGGGTGTGCCTGAAAAACTTCCAGAGGAAAAAGAACTTGGAACCTCGCTGGGGGCCTCCGAAACAAGTCCTACTCACGACTCGTACAGCTGTGGATCCACGGTGTGCACTACAAAAGGGTACCATTGCCTTTACCTTATGACCAATGGGTCCGAGAAGGTGTTGGTGATAGTGAATGTGAGAAGGTACCCCGCTTTGTACCGTTCAGCAGTGCACACCTGGATTGGACTAGCTCAGAGAAAGAGGATGATGATGTCTTACAGGAAGCTGTACCCGTTCATTTGAGACTCAACACTACAGATCCCGAACATTTGTTCCAGGACCAGACAACGCCTGGAAAGAGACGATATAATTTGAGGGAAAGATCCCCTAAAGACATTTAATTTTGACTTTCTTTTCATTTTGTTAATAAAGAAAAGTTTTTCCTTCCCTTATCCATCAAGTTGCAGGGTCACGGTAGGAGTCTTGAGCTGTGACCTGAATAGTGACTAGGTCAACAGGACTTGCAGTGTCATAGGACGGCTAACAATCACAGCCAAGTGATTAAGGAAGATTATCGTGAGTAACGCCTTTAGAGTAATGGATAGTGCAGGGAAAGGAAGTGATATTAAAATGATGAAGAGAGCTCATTATAAGAAATTATTATTTGGTCGTTGTGGCGTAGCACTATGTGTTTTAGTGTGTTTATGTAGTTTATTAGCATGCATAGGATGGCTTATTCACGTCATGCGGTTAGTACCTGTTCCCGCTTCTGTCCCTCGAACTCCCTCTACTACTGTTTCACCGCATACATTTTACTCACTCCCAGATCACGAGCAAATGAGAAGAATGGAATATCTTAACAATTCATTCATTCAACTGTTACACCAGCATCAATTGATAGTAAATGTTACTGATTGTTGGGTATGTGGTCTCATACCACATAATACACAAAGAGGGATGCTGTATCTAGTCCTCCCCTTTTCATATGAAGGTTCTGCTTGGGCCTATCTGGCTATATTTTCCAATGCATACCAGAATTTACTTCGATACCCTTCTGGTGGATCCTATAATGGTGGAGTGGATTTCAGTCACAGTTCCTTGATAAAGGCCATTGTAACGATGGCAAAGATTGCTGATATCATCAAGATTCCCAAAGACGAAAAGAGAGCGTATGATGGGTGGAATATGACTCGTTATACTCTCAGTCTCACTGACAAGCTCAAGCAACAGAGTTCTACGCCGATTTGGGTATTACCCCAAAGAGGTCGTTTGTGTTTGCAAATAAATGGCCAGAATACCAAAACTAAGCAAGAGAGGAGCAACTGCTCCCACACTTATGCCTATACTCCTTCTACCCCCGCACCACTAGTGGCATCACAAGGTACATATTTCATCTGTCATGACAAAGCTTATACATGGCTTCCCACACACTTCTCGGGAATGTGTTATATAGCTTTTCTCCTCCCTCCTACATACACTGCTCCTGCTGATTATCATAAGAAAAGAGTTGCTAGAGGAGTAGTAGATTCGGAAGATACAGCAGGGCAAAAAGGAGGGGATTTTCTGAAAGGATTTCTCCCTTTTTGGGGTCCGATGGCCAATAGTAAAAATATCAGACAGTTGATCCATGTGGTTGATGCCACAATCAATGTAACTTCTGGAGCATTAAAGAATTTGACTGCTGAGCTTCAGGCGGATCGACTTATGACTTTACAGAATAGAATGGTTTTAGACAATCCTTGCAGATAAAGGAGGGGTTTGTAAACTGATTGGGTCTAGTTGTTGCATTTATATTCCTGACAACGCCCCTACAGTATACCAAGCCATCTCTAAGCTACATGTCATCTGAGTCTATTCATCAAGATACTGGAGATTGGTCTGTAATGGGATGGTTTTGGGGACTACTGTCCACTTGGGGATGGAAAGTGCTAACTTTCCTTGGCATGATTTTAGCACTTGTCTTTTCTTGTTGTCTTTGTCTAAAGTGTGGTCCAGCCATTTGTGGACTCTGTGCCACAATCTGTGTCTCCAAACCAGTAGCACAGCAGACAGAACACATTAAGATGATGGTGCAACAACATCTCAGTGACCTCATGACCATCGATATTGACTCAGACTGACATGGGTTCCTTTGTGCATTGCCTGAGTATGGCAAAAGGAGGGTCTGAGGTTACGTAGTTTTCGGCCCCGCTTCGCTACAGCCGCCATTTTGCGTTTAGTCGCCATTTTATGTTGCCTCACTCATGCAGCACGGCTAACGCGGAAAAATGATCTTTCTGCCACTTTCAGCAGTTCGATGTTTTTTTTGTTGAGGAACAACCTTTGTCCTTGTGTGCGATACTGATGTCAGGGTCTGGCCGAGTTCGCAAAGCCATGTCTAGACTGATTAATCCATGACTTACTCCACTGTTTGGGTCCCACCATTCTTCTCTACCTTATCTTCTTTAACTGGCCTTCACTATTCTCTTCTTGTGTTCTCTTGTTACATAGCTCTTCTTTTGAAGCATTCTACACATGTTTTGCCACCTCCAAATTGAATTACGGGCACTAGTGTTGATTAACCTGATGGGAGGAGAGCACACGGGGTCTGAAAGGAGGGTGTGTGTTAGACATCCGATAGCTTGTTTTCGAACTATTCCTATTTGTCAGTTTTGTGTATATTGGGAGTTGTCATTGTAAACTTGTGTTGTATAATAGACTGTGCGCGCCACAGATTGAAGTGGCAGTCTCTTGAGAACCTACCTCTGTGGTACTTCTTAGATAACTGTGCTTAGCTGCAGCTAATAAAACTACTTTTCTACGCCTAAAAGAGTGTCCCGTGTCTCTGTCGGTCGAGGCAGGTGAACTCTGAGATCTTAGGCGTGCCCTGCACCGACTGGCCCATAAGGCTGGGTTCTCCAGCACCCATGAACAAGTCAGTTATACCTGAAACCAAGAACTCTGTGCATTAATGTGACCAAAGGTACGTGATGTACGGGCGATCTACATGTTCAATGCTGTACTTTATGTAAAACACTAAGATATGGTTAACAAGAATCCGCCGACTGTAGCCAAGCTTAAAAGACACACTCACAAAACAGAGCGCACCTTTGTGGTCCGTTAGCCAGGGGTTCCGGATTAGTTGCTTCCCTGTGAAATGAATCCAAAAACAGAAGAAGCCTGCGAGTGCTGCGCAGGCGCCACAGGGAGACATGTGGTTTGAATTATCGCGCCCATGTATGGGCACGATAATTGAAACCACATGACGGCCGGTGTGCGTAATAGACACCAATAGGCCATGGGCGGAGCAATGCGCCCGCCTTTGGCCTATTACGAGCTCTCTTTCATTACAAGACGCAAGCAAAGCCTAATAGCGTGCCCCTAAAGGAAACGCACACGCTCGTGCTATTCATAGGTCAGCTTCTGAAACCCCATTTTTAGCCACTAAATGTCTCGCGCTGCAAGAGCACTGCTGCGCACTCCAATGCTAGGCGCAAGTCCTAAAAAGCATTATTGGAAATTGGGTTTCTGGTTGGCAGAGGTGTGCAATCAGAATAAGTCATAACATACACTAAATTAACAGGTGGTCACCCTCTGATAGCTTGGCACAGAGCGGTCAGGCTTAACTTAAGAGGCAATGTGTAAAGTATTTGCGAAACACTTCAAACAGTAACACAGTGAAAACACCACAAAAATACTCGACACCAGGAAAACAGAGCTTAATTTTATAGATAAAACAACACCAAAACAACAAACATCCAACAAGTAGAAGTTGAGATATGCATTTTTAAAGAATAAATGTAAAATAATGCTTAGACACAGAGCGCTTAAATGGGTTTATCAAGTCGCGCAGGGCAGAGAGAAAGTTAAAATCTCAGGCCGACTGAGATGGGACGTGTGCTAGATATAGGGACTCAATTGGGCCCACTGAAGCAAAGTACCTTGATCCGGGCTTGCGTCTGTGAACAGCCACGCAGTGGGCGAGATGCATCGAGGTTCTCCACACAATGGTGGCGATGAGTCTGTTCCGAGTGCGAGGGGCTGGTTCGTAAGGTGATGCACTGGCTACTGTTCCCGCAACAGGCAATGCGTAGATTCCAAAGGCACTAAGCAAATTCTGAGGGTGATGCGCCTGCTCCGTTTCATGCTTCGATGAGGATGCGTCGGCTTGAATCCACACAGAGGTTAAGATGCACCAGTTCCGACCCACACAAAGACGAATATTTGCAGGTTCCGATGAGGATTCATGGTTTCTGGTTGTAGAAGCACTTTAGGCCTCATCCCAAGGGTCCAGGACTGAGGTGGCACCACTTGGCAGGGAAGACTCACAGCATGTACAGTCCAGACGCAGGTAGTTGAAGTCTTTGATATACCTGAGACTTAAAACAGGAGGCAAGACAGTAAGCCCTCAAGAGTCATTCTGGTTTCAAGTGGTGCAGGTCGAGTCCTTCTCACCCAAGCAGGGGAACAGCAGGAAGCAGGGAAGCCCAGCAAGGCAGGAGTCCAGGAAAGCAGCAGTCCAGCAGAGTGGCAGTCCTTCAGCGGTACAACAACCCTGCTTCCTGGCAGTCTTCACAGGTACAGAAGTCATGGTGTTAGAGGTCTAGTACTTATACCCAGCTGGAACTTTGAAGTTGAGGAGACTTCAAAGAAAGCTTTTAAGTGCACCAACGTCTTCTCATCCTGCCCTGGCTCCAGAGGCACTACTGGGGTGAAGGGGAAGGGGAGTGTACACAACCATTTATGTGTGGACAGGGCACGGCCTATTCAGGTGTAAGTGTGAGGCTGAGCCCAGCTCCTCCCTCTCATCTCCAAGGAAGGCACATCAAGGCCATACTTAACCTCCTTGTGTGTGTGGCTGTCTAGAGGGAATATACAAAGCCCAGCTGTCACCCAACCCAGACTGAACAGAGACAGGCAGCAGGTACCAACTGGCTAGAGCAAGTAAATGCCAACTTTCTAAAAGTGGCATTTACTAAACTGGAAGGACAAGGTACTTACCTTTGGTAACTACATGAAGTGAAATGACTTAGCCGCAGATTCCTTACCTTTGAACTTCCAGGTGTCAGGCTGGCTCTGGAAGATTTTTTATAGTAGTACCCCTGCGTGCCGATAGGTGGCATCGGCCGACTCCGCGTGAAGTCGTAGGCGTGGTATTCGTCGTGACGTCCAGGTCGTCAATATAACTGCCACTCCGGCACACTGACGTCGGTACTTTTTACGACTTTCCACGCCAGAACCGCGGAGCCATGAAGTGACTGTGGTGTGATAAAAACTAGGGCCCTGAAAGGAAATAGCCCTGGACACTAGAACCAATCCTCTGCGTGGGGAGGGTGGGTGGACTGGTAAGGAATCTGTAGCTAGATCATGTCTCTACCAGATAAGACATAAGACGTCACTGAAGGTAAGTAACTTGTCCATCTGATAGAGACATCTAGCCGCAGATCCCTTACCTTTGAACAGATACTCAAGCAATACCATCCCCGGAGGAGGGGCAGCGGAAAGGTTTAGACCAGGAAGTCCTGCAAGACGCAGCCACCAAACAGGCTTTCTCTGCGAATCCAGGCAGTAGTGTCTGGCAAAGGTGGCAGCGACGTCCACGTGGCTGCTTGTCAGATATCAGAAATGGGGACACCATGCTGGAGAGCCGTGGTGGCCGCTTTTACCCTGGTGGAATGGGCTCGAAGCCCTTCAATAGGATCTTTCTTCGATAAGGCTTAACAGATTTTGATAAAGAGGATAACCCAGCGGGATATAGTCCTCTTTTGGATAAAACACCCTTTCTTTGCACCCTATAAAGAATTGGTCATCCACCCTGAACTCTTTGGTTCGATCGAGGTAGAACAATAATGCTCTTTTTACATTCAGATGATGGAGACACTCCTCTTCCTAGGAACGGTATGGAGTTGCATAGAAAGCAGGTAGAGTAACCGACTACCCCATATGAAAGGGTGTTACCACCTTAGGTAGAAAATATGCCTTTGTGCGGAGCACCAATTTATCCAGAAAGACCGTCAGGTAAGGAGGCTGTGATGACAGCGCCTGAAGTTTGCTCACCCTCCTGGCAAAGGTTGCCCCAAAAGAAGGCTGTTTAAATGGTAAGCAGCCATATGGGGCAGTTGTGCAGTGGCTCAAACGGTGCACACATCAGAAAGGTGAGAACCAAATTAAGGTTCTACTGTGGCATAATAAAGGGTGAAGGGTGAAACAAGTGGGTTAACCCCTTCAAGAATTTCTGCACCAGAGTGGATTTGAAAAGAGAAGGCTGATAAGGTATCCAAAGAAAAGAGGAGAGGCCGAAAGACCTTCCAGGTGCACAGCGCAGAACCCTGCTGGTCCGTGGAGAGTATAAACTGGAGGATATCAGATAAAGATGCAGATAGAGGGTCAATAGACCGGTCTGTACAATACTTGAACCCTCTGCAGGCGTATACAGACTTCATGGAGGGATGCCTGGCTGCTAGAATAACATAACAGACTTCGGGAGGAAGGTCGAAAGTGGTCAGCTTTCGCCGCTCAATCTCCACGCAAGGAGGTGGAGTGGACAGGTTGGGGTAGAGAACCCTCACCTGCTGCTGCAACAGGAGAACTTCCAGAAGGGGCAGCCTGATCGGAGGATTGATGCTCATTGCCAGAAGCTCGGGTCGCTCCTGATCTTCTTGTGGTATGGGCGGAAAGGCGTACAGGAGACAGGAGCTCTACTTGTGACAAAAAACCTAATAGAGCCAGAGCCACCGTGAAAACTTCAGCACGCAAAACTGCTGACATTGCACGTTCTCTACAGAGGCGAACAGTTCTAAACAAGGCTCTCCCCACCGCTGAAAGAGTCCGAGTCCTTGCGCCACCTCAGGATGGAGACGCCACTCGTGATCTGCTAGGCACCTTCGGCTGAGTTTGTCCACTCTGGCATTCAGGGAACCCTCCAGATACTGAACTACCAGGGTAATGCCTTGCTGTTCCAATCGGGTCCAGAGACGCACAGCCTCTTGACATAGGGTCCACAACCCCACCCCCTCCTTGCTTGTTGCAGTACCACATGGTGGTCGTGTTGTCCGCAAACACCTGAATTGGCCTCCCCTTGATGGACGGTAAGGCAGCTTTTAGTGCCAGCCGGATCACCCGAAGCTTCAAAAGGTTACTATGGAGCCAGGCCTCTGTCAGAGACAAATGTTCCCTGATCTCCACCTCTCCCAGATAGCCACCTCATCCCAGAAGGGACGCATCTGTCACTACTGTGATATCTGGGTGAGGAAGAGAGATGGGTCTGCTCTTGATCCAATAGCACTGCCCTCCGAAATCTGAACCAGGTCAGTGAGATTTCCTCGATGCTGTGCCCATTGGAACTTCAAGTTTCCACTGCAGAGCCCGCAAGTGCCAAAGTGCATGGTTCACGAGCAAGATGCAGAGGGCCATGAGGCCCAATAGCCTCAACGTCATACTCACCGAAAACCAGGATAGAGGCTGAAATGTCGGTATAGTAGCCTGGTTATCCTGAACTCGCAATTCGAGAGGATAAGCCTGAAACTGTCCTGTGTCCAGAACTGCTCCAATGAAAGGGAACGTCCGAGAGGGGGGTCAGGTGTGACTTTGGCATGTTGATAGTGAAGCCCAGCGAATGCAGGAGGTTCGCCTTAGTCTGGAGGTGGGAGACAACTGTTTGGTACAAGCCCGCTCACCTTCAACAAGCATTGGAGACTGAAGACTGGAACCCCTGATCTCCGCTGATGAGCTGCGCCCACCTCCATCACCTTGGTGAACATCCACGGGGCACTGGTTAGGCCAAAGGAGAGGACAGCAAACTGAAAGTGCTTCCGTCTCATCATAAACCGCAGAAAGCGATGATGGGCGGGCAGGACATGAATGTGGAAATAGGCATCATGCAAGCCCAACGCTACCAACCATTGTACCGAGTCTAGGGCAGACTGTACCGGAGTCAGTGTGAGCATCTTGAATTTCTCCTTCTTGAGGAAGTAGTTGAGGGCTCTGAGGTCAAGGATAGGACGAAGGCCTCCGTCCTTCATTGGAACCAGGAAATAGCGGGAGTAGTAACCAAAGCCTATTCCTGGCTCGAGAACCCGCTCTATAGCTCCCTTGGCCAAGAGAGCCCTGACTCGCGGCATTGCACGACATGATCCTCCATCAGCCAAATGTAAGTTGGAGGCATAGAAGGAGGGGTAGTCTCAAAGGGAGGGAGTATCCCCTCATGACGATCTGCAACACCCATCTGTCCGCGGGTATGTCATGCCAATGGTGGAGGTGATGGCGTATCCTGCCACCCACTGGGCACTCGTGACCCTGAAAGGAAGTACAAGGAAGGTTTTGTGGTAGAGAAGGGGATGGTGTCTTGGCTCTACTTCTGGCCTCCCGGCCCTCAAGGGCAGGAATAACCACAGCCACGCACAGGCTGCTGAACTTGCGGAACCTGCTGGCTAGAATAGGGTTGACATGGTTGGAAGTCCCTTCCGTAGCCACGAAAGGAGCAAAAAGCAGAAGCAGGCTGGGTGGTAGCACTAAGGCCCAAGGATTTGGACGTGGCCCGCAAATCCTTCTAGCGCTGCGTCAGCCTGGTCTCCGAAGAGACGTGATCCATCAAAGGGCCTGTCCATAAGGGTTGTCAAGACATCCCTTGAAAAAACCAGACTTCCTCAACCAGGCGAGGCGCCGGAGGGCCACTGAAGAAATTGCTCCGACCAGCGAGTCCGTTGTGTCCAAGCCACAGAGAAATTAAAGCATGGACCACCAAGCTTTGGGGAGGTGAGGTGGGCAGTGACGAAAACTGGGGCGCCCGGTGCACGGCAATGGCAGCGGGCAATCGTTTTATTCACAGGAGCCCATGAGCTGGGCTTGAACCAGGTGCCCAGAAGAACGCCTGTTAAGGCCTTGTTAAAAGGCCGCAAGGGTTCCAATGAGGAGACACCCGGCTGCAGGACATCAGTCAAGACATTAGTCTTAACCGCCACTTTAGGAAGCTGCAGATCCAGGACCTCTGCAGTCCTACACACCACCATAGCAAACAATGCCCCCTCCTCCATAGTTAGATTAGGGGGAGACAGCAGGCCAGACTCTGGGGAGGTGTCCAGGCCACTGGCATCACCTAGTTCCTCATACCAGTCCATGTCATGGGGATGCAGGGTTTCTAGGGTATCCTGCTCGCCCTCCCAATCCTCTTCCTCAAACCCTAAACCTTCAGAAAAGAGTAGGTTAGACAGTATGAAGCTGTAAGGCTCGGTCGGCTCCGGCCTCTGTGTTGGTGGACGCCAGACTGGCTCCGTATCGTCCGGAATGAGGATGGGGGAGGCAACGGCGACCTCTGCGTCGGACACGGCACCTGGGAAGGTCGCTCTGGAGGTGCGATGGCGCCGGTACTGACCCGGGAACGGGTCCGACAGGAGGCCGTGGCATCAGGGCCGAAGGCACAGGGTCCAAGGGATCTTCTTCACCTGGATCTGTGGGGCCCAAAGGCGTGCCGTCAGGGTCAGACCACCCACACACGGCGCACATGGCGTCGTCAAATTCTTTAAGTTGGGCGAGGGTCGCTCCTACCCCCGGAAAGGGAGGGAGATGCAGAGTCGACCCAGGTGCCCGCTGTGTGGAGTGGGACCTAGAACGCCGAGGCTCCTCCTTCTTGCCATGTGTTGGACAGGTCGATGTTGAAGCACGCTTCGACTTCTTGTGGCACCTCTTACCCGACTACTTCAACGGTGGGGGGGAGGGGAGGTAGACACCGGATGCACACCAATGACATGTAAGCACTATTAAAATGAAGTATTAACGTTGGCCTGACATAAGATCAATATAATGCGCAGCAGACATGCCTTTAATGACCTTTTTATACTGTGGCATCTTTGAAAGCACATCACACATTATAACCAAACAAAGCATCCAGGGATCTAGACTTCCTATAGCCCGACGCCCAGGACATATTGTTTGGGGTCAAGGGCAACAAGTCTTCATGTGTATTTTGTCCTTGGGACAAGTAGGCCCAACCCCCTGCAGTACAAACCCTTTGGCTGCCAGTTTTCAGTATCACAATATGGATCAGGGAAGGACACTGTCTGCAGGTAAGGTAATATTTTTGTCCACGTTAATGCTGTTTCAAACTTGTATTTATGGTTCATTAATTGAAAGCCTTTTATTATTAGGGTGAGCGTCCAAATAAACGTTGTAAGCTCTGACTGCACTACTGACAGTTCCAGTATAAAAATGTGTAAACAGTTTTCAAAGTTTAGCAATATGAGGCTATGTATAATGCTCCCAGAATGCTCTCTGATTTGATGCAAATATTTGCAGAAGCTTGAAAGCAAGACTGATTGTTCGGTTTCAAAATAAAATGTTCATTAGAAAAAATGAATGCAGGAAAAAAAACATTTTGCTAAACTACTATTAAATTTCAGGTACCATTTCTTTGCAGCATCATTTAGTAACGTGTTGATGCATGCAAGTATTTGACAAACATATTCATAATGGAAAAATCAGTGTAACCACTTTCAATAAGATTATGGGAAACAAGCATTGGCAAAGCCACTAGGTCTGAAATTGGTGGTCAGCTTTTTAGTTTTGTCAATGTATGACTTGTTTTGGCATGGTTTTTGTAAAACCTTATTGGTGTTGGAGATGCCGGACCCTCACCATTATAACAAACAATGGCAAAAGCAAAACATGTTTTGGTCTCAAAAAGCACACTGTCACAGTGGTTACTGGCAAGGAACAAAACTACTTTGTGTGCCGATATGCTTCTTGTGAACGAGTAGAATGCGGTCACTCACAGTGAAGCCAGCCGATAGACCGAGAGAGACAGAATTTGAATAAACACAAAATGTCACAGTCAACGTCAGACCATATTAGGGGCCAAATTATTAATGAAAGTCTCAAAAGTGCACCCACGGTATATGTCTTGCATTAAGTGCAGCTATACGGCTTTTGTGAATTCCCAAGGATTTACAGAATTAGGACAAGAAATAGTACTCCTAGAAAATAGTGAACTGCATTTTAGCATGACAAATATCCATGTGTAGATTTGCTCATGCAAAAGTCTGAGTGTTTGCAAGTTCACTATCCCCACAACCACTTTTTTTCCCAACTCTGGAGGAAGGTTTACATCTGCCATTGTCAAGAGGAAATCTCCAACATTTCTCAGCATGGGAAAATATTAGAGAAGAGTTGTTGAAAACCCTTAAAACATGCAAAGTTAGTAGGTTTGCAGAAACTCAAAAGGGCATTCTAATCCGGGAACCACTGCTTACCACTACCTTCAGCCCCAGTAAGTAGATCTGCAGAAACGTGGCAACATAAGGGGATTGCAAGTATTCAAACACCACTATGGTATGAGCCCTGGCACTATCAGATAGGCTACATCAGAGCTCTCATATAATGAGATTGCTGCCATAATTCGTCGCCGCACTACATGGCACCAAAGGGACAAGTGGATTTTGTTACAGGACAAGTAGATTTATGAAGCAACCTGCCCCGTGGACAAGTAGATATTTTATTAAATTCCACACCACTGGCATCACAGAAACCATTAAAGGCCATTAAAGTTTTAGCCATCGTGGCAGATGCATTCACAGCGACTCCTTTCCCGTGATCCTTCATAGGACAAGTGTCACCATGAGATCCCTTCACAAAAACAAGAAGAATCGGGTACTGTGTGGAGGCATTATTGCAAGATGAGCAAAGAACAAACTCTCCATAACCCCATCTTCATATAAACCTGGCAATAACAGTGGCTGATGTGTGCCATGCTGCATAGTCAAGGCCCACATCTTTCACATCTGCACTTGCATTGGGATGAATGACTACTACACCCTACATATACAGTGCATACAGCCAGACAACCATAACTAGAAATACATGGAATGCAACCTACAGTCCTGACCCTAAGCTTCTGTCTACCAAGCAGAAAAGCCTTTGATATTGTGATGTTTCCTCATCATTCCAGCACCTGATTCAAGATCTACTGGACAGTCAAGCTCTTTCAGCCTTCTGGCTTCCATATTAATTAGTTAAGAAAGGGTTGAACCACTCCCAGGGAGAAAGCCTAGCTGGGGGGAGAAGGATTTCCTATGGCGCTTAAGAAAATCTTTGATCCCAGGGACAGTGAAAAAGATGGCAGAAGCAGACACTACCGGAAAAGAATCACATAATCCAAATGCACTTTACTAGGAGAAAAAATAAAGCTGACGTTTGACAATGGAATGTATGCCACTGCTGTCATTTTTTTGGAATTCCTCTGACTCAGACTTTTCAGTTGGCACCAGATGCAGACTCTCTTGCACAAGAGGGTGTACAATCACCTAATTAAATGGGTGTTGGGCCTCTCAGAATACTTTTGCTGTGATCCTTAGGATGCTGTCCTGCAGGGAGCTAGGCAGTTGAGATAAGAAGTGGCATAATAGGGTGATGAATATGGACGAAAAACTGGGGAGGTGTCATCAACAGAAGAAACAGCACAAGATATTGCCATTACCTCAGTTAACCAGAGTATCTGGAATCACTGTCATTTTGGATTGGCAATCACCTTGGAAAAAGGGGAATTAGAGGAAAAAGCACAGAAAAATGTCCTTGACCAATCTATTAAAGGAGCACTCCTCAGGGATTCAGTCTCTGGAAAACTACATTTTGTTTTGCTTCTTCTGAACTAGTGAAGAACAGGGATGTGGAATTCCTATAGCCCGACGCCCAGGACATATTGTTTGGGGTCAAGGGCAACAAGTTTTAATGTGTATTTTGTGCTTGGGACAAGTAGGCCCAACCACCTGCAGCACAAACCCTTTGGCTGCCAGTTTGCAGTACCACATTAAGGACCAGTGAAGGGTACTGCCTGTAGTTTAGTTAATATTTGTGTGCATGTGTTAGTGCAGTTCAAACTTGTATTTATCGTTCATTAATTGAAAGCCTTTATTATTAGGGAGAGCGCTCTAAGTAAATGTACGTTCTGACTGCACTACTGACAGTGGTTCCAGTATGAAAATGTGTACACACAGTTTTAAAGTTCAGCAACATGAGGCTATGCATGATGCTCACAGAATGCGCTCTGATTAGATGCAAATATTTGCAGAAGCTTGAAAGCAAGATTAATGTTTCTTTGCTTTCAATATAAAACGTTCCTAAAAAAATGAAAGTAGGGAAATAACATTTTGCTAAACTACTGTAAAATTTCAGGTACCATTTCTTTGCAGCATCATTTAGTAAAAAGTGTTGATGCATGCTAGTATTTCTCAAAAATATTCATATTGGAAAATTCGTGTAACCAGTTTCAATAACATTATGGGAAACATAAATAAACAAGCCTTGGAAAAACCAGTAGGTCTGACATTGGTGGTCAGCTTTTTAGTTTTGGCAATGCGTGACTTGTTTTGGCATGGCTTTTGTAAAACCTTATTGATGGGAGAGCTGCCGGGCCCTCACCGTTATAACAAACATTGGCAAACACAAAAATTGTTTTTGGTCTCAAAAAAGCACACACTGCCACATTAGTTACTGGCACTGTACAAAACTACTTTGTGTACCGATACGCTCCTTGTGAAAGAGCAGAATGCTGTCACTCTCAGTGAAGCCAGCAGATTCAGAGAAAGAATTTTAATAAACACAAAAGGTCATGGTTAACGCCAGACTAAATTAGGGGCCCAATTATTAAAGAAAGTCTCAAAAGTGCATATGGCTTTCGTGAATTCACAAGAATTTACATTAGTAGGGCAAGAAATTGTACTTCTACAAAATATTTGTGAGCTGCATTTTAGCATGAGCAAATATGCATGTGTAGATTTGCTCATGTAAAAACCTGGATGTTTGAAATTTCATTTTCCCTCCAACTACTTTTCCCCCACTCTTAAAGAAGGTTTACGTATGCCAATCTCAGGAGTAAATTTCCAACATTTCTCAGTATGGGAAAGATTAGGGAAGATTTGTTGAAAACCCTAACACATGCAAGTTAGTAGGTTTGCACAGACTCAATAGGGCATACCAAGCCTGGAACTACTGCTTACAACCCTCTTCAGTCCCAGTATGTGGAGCTGCGGAAATGTGGCAGCATAAAATGATTACTAGTATTCAAACACTACTATGGGATATGCCCTGGCATAATCCGAGAGGCTATATAAGAGCTCTTATATAATGAGATTGCTGCCATAATTTGTGGCAGCACTACATGGCACCAAAGGGACAGGTGGATTTTGTTACAGGACAAATATATTTATGAAGCAACCTGCCCCATGGACAAGTAGATATTTTAATACATTCCACACCCCTGGAAGAAGTCAACGGGTAGAGTCTCACATGCTTCTAAAAGGTTTGAAAGAAGTCATTCAGCAGCAATTTGTTTTCTTTCATGAGGTGCCTGTTGAGTTAATCTGTTTTCCAGGTTTGTATGCGTGGGAGAAGACTAACATTTCCTTTGCATAGTACAGTGCCAGATCAAGTGTGACCCTTTGAAAGTATTCTGGATTTCATCTGCTTGTAGTGTTACTGTAGTATCATAGTCTCGCCTCAAGAAAAATGGATATGGAAACATCAAAGGAAGAAAGGATTTCACGGCTATACGGGCAGCTCTTCACTACAGCATACAGAAATTATCCTTCTCTTCTGAAGCAGTCCCCTTCCCTAGAGGAGTTTAGGGGTTGTTCACAGAGATTCCTGATCTGTCTGAAAGCACCAGCCACAATGGTCCACGTTGAAGGTGATTTGCAAAAAACTGCCTATAACACGATTTTCCTCCTACATCGCCAAACTAGGGAGTGAGTAGTGCTGAGGTTTATCTCACTGCTTACTTCCCAGTCTCCTGTGTGCCACCACTGATGCTCAACATACTCTTAAACGGGTCCCATTCAGTCAGCCTTTTGGCATTATGAGGATAAAAAGCACCAAGCTGCCTGTAAGAGAGGGGACTGATAGTTGAAGGTGGAATCCTCAATAGGATTGTATTTGAAGGAATCGGTCTACGGAAAGAATCATCCTTCCAACTTGTGTGTCCTCAAAGTACTGAATGATGAGGATAGGCAGAAGAACAGACTTGGTCAGGCTGACTTGTTGTCCAATAGATAGAAGATAAGAGTTTCTCATAAGCTTGTTGTAACTTCTATGGATACTGGCTTTAACAAGCCAATCCCATCCCTGCAAATACAGAGACACACCTTTTCTGATGATAGGCTTCTATCACTGACTGGCACTTGGGGTGACTTCTTTATTAACAGTAGGAGCTCCCTATCCAGAATGTTATGTGCTTGAAGCACAATGGATGTGAAAATATTCATCCTTTTTAGGTCTCGCCTATGCAAAATGACCTATTTCTATCTCTTCGGCTTTTCAGCCAAACACGTGCACGCGCTCCATTGCCTTCAATGGCAACACGTGCACATCTGGGGATTCACTTGCGGGAGCGGGCACCGCGATATGGTAGCAACTATCGCTCACGCAAGTGAATCGCGCAGCCCCACTCCTCCCCCCTGCTTCCGCGCGAGGCTTGCGCGCCTCCCCCTTCTGCCGCGCGCTTGTTTTCTTCTACCGGAGTAAAACAGTCCCTGTTTGTGTAAGAGCTTCTATCACAGACTGTCTCTGACGCCCTGGGGGGACCGGCCACGGACAAAAGATGCATGTGACAGGCGGCTGCCTGAGTCGCCTGATTCGGACGTCACAGGCGTGGAACGTTCAGTGCTGATCAGATCACAGCCATAGATCAGATCATGGGTGGCAGAGCACCCCACTCCGAGCCCGGCACATCTCTGTCAGGGGCCTGCCAGTGCCTCCGAAGCCTACAGCACTTCTCGGATGACATCACCGTTCCAGATACAAGCAAGAACCTTGCCGATACAGTTGTAAACAACACCGTATTTTCTCAAACACCACTCGTACACGACAAAGGAATAAAGTCCAAAGTTACAACCAGCCTGGTCTAGATGTCCGGTGCGGGGCAGTGAGGTGGCAGCCAGCACACCACGGCTACAGGCGATATCTCCTGACACGACGCTCTTTAGTGCTGCTTTGAGGCCAAATGTCGGGACGAGCTGCTCTGGCGTTCTAAAGAGGGGGCTCGTTTGATTGGCTGAAACTAAATACGGAGAGGAATGTTTATGTTTATGAAGTTAAAGCGCTCAGCTTCTATGTTTATGAAGCGAGGAACGCGCTTGTTTTTCTAAGGCACAGTGAGTTTAAGGGATCATCATGTTGCGACGCCACTGTGACTCGAACCAGGAGCTTTGGTCGTTACACCACATCATCTATTCGTGAAGCGTCAGCAAAAGGGCAGGCCTAATCTAAACGGCGGGAGTAAAACACATTCGATGTCCGTCTTTACTTCTGGTAGTACGGCGGAGTTCATGCAATCATCTGCACTTTTGCCAAACGTCCTTACCAACCGAGCGCTTTAACTTAATAAACATAGAAGCTGAGCGCTTTAACTTCATGAACAGAAACATTCCTCTAAGTATTTAATTTCAGCCAATCAAAGACTGAAGCTGGGTGACGCAGCTCGGCTTCTTCCGGGTACTGTATGCATGCCTCCCCCAATCTCAGGCTGCGCATGTGGTGACGTTGCACGTGCGAAGGGCACTGCACGTCTGTGAGCAGCGGCCTCCGATTTTCAGCGCGCAGATAGCAGTCGAGCCGCCACCATGCTCCAGTGTAGTTTAGGGGGATGAGGAAGGGTTGAAAGCAGCGTGGAGTCTAATGCATGACATGTGATAACTTTTCAGCTTTGACCACGCTGGTGGGGTTGGCTTGGACATCCATTAGGGTAAGTTTCTGCAGTATCCCACCCTCTTCGTTGTTCGGGGGGGGGACACATGCGTGGAAAAGGGTCTGCACCCCTGAAGTCAGCCAGGTCTCTTTAAAAGTTTCTATGTTTATGAAGTTAAAGCGCTCAGCTGGTTGGTAAGGACGTTTGGCAAAAGTGCAGATGAGCATTGGCATAGCCAATAGATCGCGCTTTTTGGAACTTATATGTATTTAGTTTTGCAGCAGAATATCCTTGGTGCAACAACATCAACTGTTGCATGGCTAAACACTTATAAGGTCCCAAATGCGAGACCTATTGGCTATGCCAATGCTTGTTAACTATATGACTATCGAATCTCCCAGTGTAGTTCTGTGAGGATGCGATATAGGGATATTATTCGATTTTTCATGATCCATTTGTTTGTCAAATTTTTAGATTTTGGTTGGGAGTAATATTCCAGAATGGAGCCATTTTTGTTGCCTAAGAAATCGATTTAGTAGACTCTCACTCCTTGAATGTTTCAAAACAAACTCCACTGCATTCTTCTGCATGAAAGACTGAACAAACAGACTCAGGAGAAATAGTCTTAACAATAGGGAGCCCATGACACTGAAAACAGTTGGATGTGATAGGGGTTACTCGACCCTGTCCGGGACCATGGTGCACAGTAGGCTGCTTCAAAACGGGGTACGCTCTCTTCATTACCAGGCACCCAGGAACAGCAACTGTCTGTTACTGCATTAGGAATGCCTTGTGCGGATTTGGCATCTACAGCCTGCTGAATATATAATGGATGCTCAAAATAAACAAGCATAATATACTCCTAAATGGAGCCAAGATTACATTATTTTAAACCTATAAATACAATTACAGTACCCTGTTTGAAGCATGCCAGTGTTTGCTGCCTTCAACGCCTTATGTGGATATTTGGTTTCCCTTTGTACCACAACCAAAACAAAACAAAAGCACACCTTTAGTACAATAGAGAATATCCCAGGATTACAAATGAAAGTGCACTCTGGAAGTAATGCCAGTAATAAGAGTGCCCTGATCTTAGACTTGGGAGAGGAATTACCAGCACACAGCCATTACGGTGAACAGAGGCGGAATTAGCGCTGGAAATAAAATAAAGACAAACTGCACAGTCTGTTGTGCACTTGTAAATGTCCTATTATTTCCAGCACCAAATTGGAACCTATTCATATAGCTGCCTAGAACAAAAATAAATCGTGCCAGTTAATCCGTCACTTATTTAAATTGTTATTCTCCATTGTGTTATTTACTTTTTTTAAAGTCCCCCCCCCAAAAAGTTTTAAAATGAACAATAACCTGTTTACAGGTCTTCATTCAGCTCCATATTTAAATTATAATATGCTGCAGTAGGCCACTGAAATACACGAGAACACAGCACGGGAATAGGGGATAACTAACACCTAAACCAAAATATTAACAACTGCCCCTCACTATGATCGCGGCTGTGATGAATGAGTTGCTAGGGGAGCAGACAGTCCTTTGTGCTGCCAGCAGTACTGGTGGCAAGGGTAAGCAGTAGTGTCATTGCACACTGGATTTGAAAAGTCATAGGTCGTGGCAACATGGATTGCCTGATCCCAAGATGGCTTCTCGAGACCACAGGTTCTGATCTTGCGAGATTTCATTATTCTTCAAGTCGCAGTGTCCCGTTATGAAGAAAAATCAATAGGGAGCCCATGATAGGTTGAGGCGGGCACTCGAGCAATGAGGAAAGCAAGAAAGAAGGATTAGGTTACTTACCCAGTAAGCATCTTTTCTTGGCATGTAGGGCTGTAGATTCACATGCTTTGCATACTCCTGTCATCCAGTGTTTGGTTTGGATGTTTGCAAGTTGTTTTTCTTCAAAGAAATCTTTCCAGTCACGAGGTAAGGTGACTCCTCCTTTCGGTAATAGTGCACATAGGCATCAACTCCATTGTTTTCCCGCAAGAGGGTTAGAATGGAGTAAGTGTAGTATAGAGATGTCCATGCATATGTAATGTAAATAATGGGAAATGCAACAACTACAGGTGTCCAGGGAGGTGGGAGAGCATGTGAATCTACAGCCCTACATGCCAAGAACAGATGCTTATTGGGCAAGTAACAGTCCGTTTCAAGGCATGTGTGCTGTAGATACAAATGCTTTGCATAGACTATATAGCAATATTCTCCCAAAGCGGTGGCTAACCAGTAGATGTTGCAGTCGTCTGAAAAAGTTTCTTTAGCACTGCTTGGTCTACATTTGCCTGTTGACGTGCTAATATATCCACACAATGGTGTTTGGTAAATGTAGACCCTGTTGCTGCTTTACAGATGGATGCCCCTATTTTGCAAGCAGAATGCACTCTAAGGTGTATAAATAACGTTTTTAGCTTTTGCATAGCAAATTTGAATTAACTTGACAATCCATCTTAAAATGCCAGATTTAGAAATATGATTGCCTTTGTGGGGTGGTGTGAATTAAACAAACAGTTGCTTTGTTTTACGAAAATCTTTTGTTCTTTCGATATAATACAATAGAGCTCTTCTGAAGTAAAGAGTATGAAGAGCCCGCAGAAACTATTTTGCGAAGGAATCTGGGATTGGTGCGAACGACCCTATCTTTATGGAGTTTAAAGAAGAGTTCTTCTGATGTTAGTGCCTGTAGCTCACCAACTCTCCTTAATGAAGTTATTGCAATGAGGAATGCAACCTTCCATGAGAGAAACTGTAAAGGACACTTGTGTAGTGGTTCAAAGGATGGACTCATAAGTCTTGTACAACATTAAGATTCCACCCTGGTGCCGGGGAATTCTTGGAGGTATAGATCTCTAAGTCTTTCATAAAGGCTTTAATGACAGGAACTTTGAACAAAGACAAATGCTGACTATTTTGCAAATACGCAGCTACTGCTGCAAGATGCACCCAATTGATTTGTAAGCTAGCCCACATTGCTGTAGGTGCAGAAGGTAATAAACAATGTTCTGAACGGAAGCATCCAGAGGTAGAATTCGGTTATTACAGTATACAACAAATCGTTTCCATTTTGCTGCATAGCAAGCTCTGTTAGTAGGTGTTCTTGCTTCCTTCAGAATTGTCATACAGTCTGGTGGCACATTTAAATATTCAAACTTATTGACTAAAGGTTGAGCTCCTTGGGATTTGGATGCTTGATTCCTCCATGGTTCTGAGTGAGGAGACTTGAGGTGAGATATATATTTTGATGAGGAACTACTGAGAGCTCGAACAGGGTGGTCCACTACGCTTGACGGCCCCATGTGGGTGCTAGTAGAATCAGTGTGAGGGATGTTTGTCTGAGCTTCTGAACCAAAAATGGAAGGAGAGGGAGAGGTGGAAAAGCATAGGCAAATATGCTTTTCCATCCACAAGGCATTGCCTTTGGATAGAGGGTATGGGAACCTGGAGGCGAAGTTTGGGCATTGTGCGTTGTCTGCTGTGGCAAACAGATCTATTTGAAGATATACCCATTGTTGAAAGCATGGAAGGAAAACTCGGGGCTGAAGTTCCCACTTGTGTATTTGTGGTCTCCTTCTGCTGAGGAGGTCGGCAATTTGATTGTTCACTCCTGGGAGTTGTTCTGCCAGAAGGTGAATCTTGTGATGGATTGCCCATTTCCAAATTGTCTAAGACAGTTGTGACAATTGGAGAGCGTGTTCCCCCCCATGTTTTTGTACATAGTACATTGCTGCCATATTGTCCGTACAAACTAGGACAACTTTGTCTGTAAGATTAGACTGAAAATTTTTCAGCGCAAGAAATACTGCTAGAAGCTCTAGATAGTTGATATGGAGTCGTTTGTGTAGGTCGTCCCAGAGATCCTGAATTGTGTAATGATGGAGATGTGCTCTCAAAAACGGGAGAGATGCATCTGCTGTTAGCACGGCTAGTGGAACAGGGTCGATAAAAGGCCGCCCTTTTGATACATGTTGTCAGTCCCACCACTGTAGAGACTGATGGGTGCAGCTGTCTACCAACATTAGATCTGTTAACGGACTGACTGATTCCCCTGACGTGCTAAGCAGTCTAGTAGTGGACGCATATATAATTTTGCATGAGGCACTATTGCAATGCATGATGCCATAATTCCCAGCAACCGTATGAAAGTCCTGACTGGCAAGGTTTGGTTGGTGTGGAATTGCAGAAATAGAGTTTGGAAATTGGAAATTCTGGCTGCACTGGAGAAGGCTAGAGCCGTGTTAGTGTTGAGAGTGGCTCCCAAATAGGATTGTATCTGGGAAGACAGTAGGGGAGACTTTTGAATATGGACCGTGAAACCAGTAGGGGAGACTTTTGAATATGGACCGTGAAACCTAGTTTATGGGTGAAACCTAATTTATGGAGTGGAGGCCAGATGTTCAACCTGTTTCTGCATGTGCAAACGAGTTTGCGACCCGTTTGTGCATGCAGAAACCTACAGGGTCATGCACAAAGCCTATTTGGCTAGACACAATTTATTTGCGACTCGCTAAATTGGTTTTGCGACTCGCCATTAGGAAGGGGCATTCCCTTCCTAATAGCAACTCACAAGCCATGTATAAATGTTTCGCGACCGCAATTGCGGTCGCAAAACACCCACAATTTACTGCCCTCTTCATGAGGGTGGAAATGGAATGGTAAATGGGAAGGGGTCCCCAGGGGACCCCTTCTCCTTTGTGACTGGCTCTAAAAATATTATTTAAGGGCAGGCAGTGGTCCCAGGGACTGCTACCTGCCCTTAAAAAATGAATCGAAAACGTCTCATTTCTTTTTTTTTTTAAATTGCATCCAGTTTTACTTTAAGGAAAACGGGCTGCATTTAAAAAAAAAAAAAAACTTTCTTGAAAAGCAGTCCCAGACATGGAGGTCTGCTGAGCACAGCAGGCCACAATCCCTGGGAGGGCCAGCCATTCCCAATGGGGTTGCAAATTACGAGTGGCTCATTATTTTTCATGAGTCTCACATTTTGCGACCCCATTGGGAATCGCTAACAGTGTTTCTGACACTGTTGTACATTGGCTTTTGCGACTTGCAATTTTTCGCCATTTGCGAGTCGCAAAAGCCAATGGTCGTACATCTGGCTCTAGGTGTACTGTGGTCTGAGTGTGTTCTAAACACTTTTGGTGTGTGCTGGCTTTGATGAGCCAGTCGTCTAGGTACGGGTAGACATGAATTTGTTGTCTCCCGAGATGAGTTGCCACTACTGCTAGACATTTTGTGAACACTCAGAGCAGTAGTTACTCTGAACAGAAGTACTTTGAACTGATAGTGTTTGCCATCACAAATCTGACATATTAGCGACGATCTGGATGAATGGGAATGTGAAACTACGTGTTTAAAGTCTAGTGTGGACATAAAATCGCCTTGCTGTAGAAGAGGAAGGACCTGTTGAAGCGTTACCATATAGAAATGTTCCGATACCGTACGGAAATAATACTGTGAGTGTAGAGTGGATTGCGCACCGAAGGGAACCCGAACTACGGTTTTCGAACCGGAGAACAGCAATACACGTCCGAACCCCATGGCCGAAAAAAACAATCTAACAGTGGGGTCGATGCACATGCATACTATCACCGAAAGGAGGGGTCACCTTACCTCGTGACTGGAAAGACTTCTTAGAATAACAACATGCAAACATCCGGACCCAACACTAGATGGCAGGAGTATGCAAAGCATGTATATCTACAGCACACATGCCTCAAACATACCCTATTTCAGTTTAGAAAAATAACAAATATGGATTGTTTTTTCTAAACCTTAAATATCAAAGCTCTAAATGGTGCAGGGGCCCAACACACCTCCATTTAATTTGACACTGAAAAAAGCCCAGTGCAGTGCACAGGTACTCATTATGGAGATCACACTTTCACAGTTCTCTTTAGTTTCATTTTCAAGTGAGGAAAACTTTACCTTTTTCTTCTGCATTGAAAAAAAAGAATTCTGTGTGAAGTGCAGTGAATAAACAAATGCTTCCATTATGGTGTCCTAGGATTCATGGCCTTGCTTCTCCTATTCATTTTTATCACACTCTCCGACACCTTGTATATCATCTGGAGGCTATAGTCAGAAGGCAGGCACATGTACAAGTTTGTTACAAGAGATTCCACCAGAAGCATATGTTTCAAGTAGCTCAGCCCAGGTCTAACTGCCAGAGAAAGTAAACAAGGAGCCTCCAAAACAATGTTTCAAGATTTAATTGGAGAGAAGAAAGCCAGCTTATCACAAACCCTGTGTGTTTAAATATAGTCTTACAACCCGCTGCAGAGGGCTATTCTGGTTGTTAAAGGTCCTGAACCAGTATTATCAGACTGAGCCGCAGGTGAGGGCCTATAACGAGGTTGATGTCCTTTAACAACGGGTATAGCCTGAGGCAGAAGTGCTGACGGTAGCATGTTCTAAATTAAAAAGGGTGAAACAAAGACGAATATTGGGGTAGAAGTATTATACCAGCCATTATAAACCCTGTGCCACTCCATTGACTTCCATAGAGTTCTCAACATTCCAATGTTTCAATAAACTGAAGTCTACAGTCTATTAATAACATATAGGAGAGTATAAACTCAGGACCGGGCAAAAAAAAAAAAAAAAAAAAAAGGGGGGGTGCGAGTGATACTCTTACTTAAAATTAATCAATGTACTGCGATATCCTCAGCTTTTCTGCTCTTAACTGTCATGCACACGTGTACTCTTAGGAGTGCAATCCATCATGTTGGGTTATGGATATAATCTTGGAGCTGGAAGCTGTTCTCTTGGCGGCAATGTTTGGCACGTTATGGAACAGGTCCTTTGTTCAGGAGAAAATTATTCCTTACTGGCCTAGCTGCTCTCGTCGGTGTAGTTCTCTAAGCCTGCTAAGAATCCATTACTTTGTATAAACCCGAATTATGTACTAGCCTAGGTTTATTCTAGGCCAAACTCACCGTAATGCCCTTCCTGATCTGCGCTCTAGATCTGATCACAACATATAGGAATGTCCTCAGGACATATAGGTTTTGCCAACTTTGATGTGATACTCATAACTGCCTTTTATTTATTTCCAGTGATAGAAAGTTCATGTGTATTAGTGTACGTTTTAAGTACTTTAATTGACTGAAAACTTCTAACGCACTGTGTTCCTTCCCGGGTTCAGGGATTCAATCACCATTTGCATCCAACACTGATGATCTAAGTGTTTGCCTATGGATATCCTTTGACAGTATTTGTTCACAAACTCTGAAGATGTATTTTTACTCGTCTAAGTGTAGCTCAAATCGTGGTCAAGGTACCATACTAACATAGTTTCTTACAAAATCGTAAAGGGACTTGGATTTCAATCAAATTAAGATTTTACTTTTAATCACAGCCAATGTGTGCTACAAGTTGTATTCGTGCTTTGGGGAAACATGCCTGCAACCAACAACCTAGTTTATGGGGAAAGTTAATTCTGAAAAGAAAAATTGCTACAATGTATTACTTTTTAGCAAAGGTATCATTATTTGTAGTTGAGCATTTCAACTTTGTTACACTCCCCAGCATGGACTGTCACTTGCGTCATGAATACATGACAAAACCCTTAAAAGTTCAGAACAATAAAGAGCAGGAAATAATTAAGGACTTTGGTAAGTAGAACGTTTGTTTGAAATATGATTTTGGAGCACTACAGGAACATGCGGGCAGCAGCCCAACATCCACCAAGCTGGATGCTATTAGCTCCGCTGCATTACGATACACGTTTTCAAGATCAGACAGATTGTGGGATATACCAGTGAAATGCATCACCCATTTAGACAAACCAGAAATAGCATGTAAATTTAATAGGTGTACTTACCCAAGTCCGATCCCCAATAGACTTAGTTAAGAGAACCTCTTTTTACCTGTACCTTGTACAACTGATCACCCTGAAAAGAGCGAAGGATTGGAACCTGAGGCCTACAACTTATTCTTGCTGCCTCAAATCAATCTTCGGGGCTATAATACTGGCTTGCTGATCATTTCTCACCAATATTGGACTGTACTACTACATAGGTCCTACCCGTATTTGCTGCTGCTACTAATGGGCCTGCTATCATGGTGTGGTTCCCAAAAAGCCCAAGACCAATGAGAGAATGCAAAATTAAAGCATTTTTGTGGTAGAAAATAAGACCTATGAATCTACACATGTCCAAAATGCTAGAAAACTACTCCAAAAGCTCACATTTTATCCACGTTTTACAGACAGCTAGATTAAGGTGATAGTGTAATTCCTAATATAGTTGCCCTGTCTTTCACACAAACACAGCACCCACAGTTCTATGAAAAGCAAGGTATTACAGTTTACTACAATCCAAGTAAAATAATGATAGGTATGCATACCTCTGTGCACAAACAAGTGGACCTCGGTCAGGATGTCATGCAATGCAAGTCCTTTCAGAGTCTTCAGCTCCATGATACCTTAACAGTGTCAAGGATAATTCACGATATGAAGGACTGGAATCAGAGGCGATCAATTAGCTTTTGCAGGCCAAATTTAAAAGAAACACACAAAGGCAACAGCAATTGCAAACTCCACATTACACACAACTAAAGCAGCGGGGGGGTAATAGTGGTGCAATGGCCGGAGCACACCAAACAATAGCATGGGCAAACACATACTTCCCTCAAATACACACCAGCCACATTAGACAACACAGCACAAGCGGACTGTTATCAAATCTAGTACACAAAAAACACGCATCACCAATACAGGCGCTTGTCACTCTTTCCTTGCAAATGTGCTAAAATGCTGCTCCAGATATCAATTCAATTGTGTTCTCACAGTCTCTGCACCTTTAGATCAGTAGTACAGGGAGGAGCTGGGGAGCAGGGTAAGCTATAAAAGATCAGTGAACATACACCTTTAACTAGAACATGGTTTTTCAAAACCTCTACCCCGGATCTGGTGGAAAGTGCCCGCATTTTCACAACAAAACCATATATTAAGGGGCAATCGTGGTACCTATCAGCTACTCAACAGTTAATTGCAAAAATTGATCAACTGAGAACCATTTTTCCAAAATAAGTGGAAAAAAAGACAATAAGTGACAATATTTGACGTTTGCATAAAGTAAATTAAAAAAGTGGATTACAAACTGGAGAAAGACAACAGGAAAACAATTTGTAGATAAAAATAAACCACCAGTCGCTCGTACAGAAGGGGACTATTTTTTCCCTGTGTGATGAAATTGTTCTTGCACAGAAAGCCATCACTCACACACTGGGCAATCAATTGCTGAATTGGCTACTCTTAGCCCCATTCTGTATGCTTCATGGAGGAAGAACCAAAATGTGAATGACAGTGCAACAGACCAATGGATAAACAGCGCCAACTGAAAGCCCTTAGGTGTATGTATGCGTGCATGTATTTTTTAAAGACTCCCATGTACAGCACAATTCTTGACCTATAACGCAAATGTAAGGATACTCTTGTAAGCAGATGTGAAGTCCTTATTGAGCATCCAATTTAAGATGTTGGCGATGTCAGATTTCAGTGGGTGACCGGTACAAGTGTAAACGTTGTGCTCCGTCACTGATCCATAAGCCATCGCAGTACTCTGCAAAAATAAGAGGACATTAATCCATTTTATATTTTCCATTCATGCAAAGAAACAAAACAAAAAAAAAGTTAATTGTGTGAGTCGCCACAGAATGCAGGAATCGCATTAAAGAAAGATAAAATGGCTGCGTTATAACTTTCGAAGACGATGCAGAATGCACGTGTGTATATGCATTAGTGTGAAACAATGATAAATGTACTATTTTTATACACTTACATCCCAGTTAGGTAACAAAGACGGAAATTAATGAAACTAAAATCAAACGGGAAAAAGTGGCAGTTGGAGAGAAAGCTCCACCAGCAGTTGACTAGTTACAACACTCACTATACCTAAATGACCTTAAACAAGCTTTGATAAAATTCATGAAACAATCATTAAGTTATGCAATTAAGAATATACAACAGCCCCAAATTTAAAGCATCATAAATGTTAATTCATGAGGATTTATATTTCAAAAACGAAGAAACGAACTTCAAGGGGTATTTTTTGCATTTTAATCTAATCTGTTTCTGCGAAATCTGTCCTATCCTTAGCATGACAGAGGCAGCACAAGTAGAGCCTAAGATCATCTTTCACTCTTGACACACACGAACTAGCATGAGTGGTGTGATCTTCTGTAAACAGAAACTGCAAAGGTATTGGATTGGTCATTATACATAGAACAACGTAAAGGAAAGGTTTCGTAAGCAATGAATTATGGTCCGGCACTATAGGTCTCATGCAAGGATGTGCAAATCCTGCATGATTCACAAAGGCTCTTGCTGCATTTGCAAGGCCAACCAGGCTATGATGGGGAATACTCTAGTTTGGCTCACATCTTCTGTAAACGGACATCTTGTGCACCCCAGGTCTTCTCCCAGCTGCCTATGAAAACAAGCATTTGCAAAGCAATCGGTCTCGCCTTTGGGACCTTACATGTATTCAGCTAAGCAGCACATTAGCCTGGGTGCTTGAACATCTACTGTTCTTTAACATGGAGGGAAATTAAGCACCAAACCACGTGACACACCAGGTGGGTACACACAGAAAAATATTGCCTTTCAGCTGGAAACGGTATAGTCCAAAGCTCTGTTTTTAATACAAAATCAGGGCCTTCGGTGGTCACATCACTGAAAATACAAGATTTGGAAAAAATATTATTGTCTACATGTGCTCTTAGAAGTCAATTTCTATGGACTGGAATCTAGAGAATGCTAAAGTGATTCTGGTATTTTACTGACCTCTACTGGTCGTTTTCTACTAAGATAGTGAAATAGAAGCAGTCGAACAAAAAAAAAAAAAAGTCCCTAAGCGGAAGCAGGCAAGTCCTAGGGTTGATCTCCAGAGCCCACAAAATACATACACAAGTAAATACTAAAGTATATACAAGAGGTCTTGAATGCTCGACCCAAAAGAGAGGACAAATTGTGGTCAACTGTTCTGTCCCATTTGCTTACTTTTTATTTGAGAGGGTGGCGAGGAAGGGTAAAATAGAACAGCAATGATATTGTACTGTTGAACTGCAGAGACAGTTTGAAGTCCAGCATTTTCATGCAACAGGGAATATGCGTGTCATTTCTCAGGCATTTTTAGGTGGAAATTCTCCTTAAATACATTTTTATAAATGAATTTCTTCGTACATCCGTAATACAAAGATTCAAACAGTTTTTTGCAGCAGTGTATGTTGGCATTTACTGCACTGTAATAAGAACAGCAGTGAGCCAAACTAATGTGCTGAAGGCGAAGAATGAACTAAACAAATTACAAATGTGTTCCAGTGAAGGATTACCTACACATCTAGAGGACAGCATCATCGTTCTAAAGTAAAAGTTGGTACTGGGGAATAGTTAACCATTGGTAGATCTTTCCCTTTAGTGGTAAGGAATGAGTTTAGGTTATTAATATATATTTTCTTTTAAAAACAAAAATCTGTGCCAAAACGCACCCCTAATGAATGCCACAAAAAAGGGTAGAGGGGGATGTGCACTCTCCAGCCGTGCCATACCTGACCAATTCTGAAACCCCGTGTAATGCTCGTAAAAAAAATCCACCAAAATGTGGGGCCTGCCTATCCTGATGAGGATAAGCCATAATTTAGAACGATTCACACGGTCAAAAGTATTGCTTAAAGCAATGAAGGCAAAGTAAAGGGAGCCCTTTTTGGCAATGGAATATTTCCCAACCAGTATGCTACGGTTAGGGCACTTTTCCAGAGTCCCCAGTCCCTTTCTAAATCCTTACTGCACCTTGGTAAGGACACCAGTCTATTGGACCCAAGCCTCTACCCTTCACAAAATGATACAGCTGACCACTTTAACCACTGATCCAAAAGCAAGATCGGTCTGTATCAGCAAGGCCTATTGCCTTTCTTAAATATTGGGACAATAACAACCTGCTGCCAGGAGGCAGGGATCTTACAGTAAACCGCAGCATTTTTAAGATGTCAGTAATTATTGGGGCCACAAAGCCTTGTTCTCTTTACAGAAGACAATTAGGTCCTCATCTGGCGGGATGTTTTTCTAGAAGGGCTGGAGGAGATAGCAGTAATTACCTATCGAGGTTAAACTGGATATCTAAGGGGAAAGGGACAGGTAATGGTTAGATCCATAACCTGGCAGCTGTCAGAGGAGTAAATACCTTTAAAGAAGTTAACCCAGCCTTCCGTATTGATGATAGGCCCCAGCCCATCACTTTCGGGTTCAGTTTACTTTTTCACCATTCACGATAGCACAAAAGCCTCTAGTGGCCTTTTCCTTACATGAGCTCATAAGGCAAGTCCAAGCTTCCTCTTTAAGGGTCATTTTGTATTGCCCGCTTATTATCAAATACCCTCCAATAACATGGCCTCAGTCTTCATCTTTCTAATTTGACCCTCTGAAAAAGAGCATACATGAGATTGGAAACAATCAGTTTCTCTATTTAAAAACCCAGGTATGTGCAAAATTGCACGGTTCGGGTAAGTGCACGTTTGCAAACTTTTTTAAAACTTTGCGAGGTTTGTGAATTGCCAAGAGGCAAAAATATTTGGCAACTTTTGAGCGCTTTTGCTGTACCAGGAATCTGTTCCTGCTGGAGGAAAGGGTCAGAAGTTACTGCAGTTTCCTGTACCCGCTATAAGCCCATTGATGGCCAAAGTCAATAGTCGCTCGCTCCCCTCTTCACTGACCTTTTCTTACACTGTAGAGACAAGAAAGTTAAGCAGCTTTCTGCTGCAGTATCTCCTGCCCTTGGAGTTGTGCATTAGCAAATTAGGGTGGCCTCCTGTCCATTACTCAAACGGACTGTCATGTGTGATAATATAAGATCAGTCTTAAGTTTCTACCCATCAGTACTTTGGATTTTGGTATATTCTGGAATGGGGAGACCCAGAGTTCCATAATGCAAAGTTACATTATTATTATTATTATTATGTTGCTTTAAAAGCTACAACTCTCTCAATATCTTGCGTCATATGACAAAGCCGGATATATTCATTTCAGGGGCATCATTTTTAGGCCCAGTCTAGACAGTAACCAGCCTAATTTTTTCCAAATACCCGTAACAAATTACATATAAAACATATATATAAGAGGCTTTCCATCAATCCAGTTCATTACCTGGTCTGTTCAAATGTCGTTCACACTTTCCTTCTGCGGACCACAACATACAGCGTGAGGCAGTAGATCTTCCCACTTCAGACACTGTCTCACTTCCATTGTGATTGGTGGCATTCAGCCACTTCGGCTGCTAAATACTGCATGTATTTGCAAAACAACTAATTGAATAAACTTTTTCACACATGCGTAGGCTGGATAAATTGGAGTTGCCAATGTTTGTTTGTAAAAAGTGAGTATTTGGCTGGACAATGATTTATTGCACATATTTTTAGTTGTGAACCAGCGTTCACTTCACTGCATGCACAAACCCTTCTTGGCCCTTACCCCCCACCAAGAGCCATGAACTGCTCGGTCCTTGCATATCCTGAGAGATTAGTGCAGAAGGGGTTTTTGGCCCAGTTACTCAGAATCCATAGTAAGTCGGAACCCGGGACATAAGGAAGAAAATGCTTTAACCCCACGGTTGGGCCAGGTAAACCCTGCTTGCACCGTTGCCCTGTAAAAGAGATTTGCACAGGGATTTAATTTGCCTAGGGATTCACCAATTCACTAGCCTCTTGGGGAAGGTGGTGGAGTTATTGTTTAGCATTCCAAGCCAAGCTCTATTGCAATACATGATGGGATATGCCATCATATTATCAGGTAATTTCCCAATAATGTTACAGGTACACACTTATTCAACAGAGAGCATTATATTTCATTGACAGTTATGAGAAGTATCCCCATTGATTAAAGCAGCAAGATGACTAAAGTAGTACAAAAGAAGAAAAGAAAATCGCTTAGCCTTAGAAATATATTTAACATCATTTTCAAATCCCGTTTATCTCTTCAATAATCTGAAAAAATGTGTGGAATCCTATAAGAAGACGAGGAATCTTGTTTGGTATTGTCAAATCCACATTCTCCAGCAAAGTATCAACTATGTTTAACCAAACGTGATTTTATCCCATGCACTGTACTACATAAACCCCTCAAACTTTTAAAGGGGAATTTACCAAATTCTGAACCACGCTGTTAAAGTGGAGGGAAGGATTTTATTTTAAAATATATACAATGACTACATGGGATTCTGCGAATTTCTCTCCTTAACCACAGCTTCTGACCAGATTTATATGTGAAAAGACTTTAATGACTGTTTACAAAATAGCTCTTTGTGGTAAAAATGATATTTTACCCTGTAAGTTAACATACAAATACCTCGATATTTGATTTTTTAAATGGATTAAACACACTCGATACGTACATTGTAATCTTAAAGATATTCAAATTACAAATTAGGGTATTCAAAGAGCGTACAGCCTTCACTAGTCTGGGATCTCTTTATCGGCTGCGAGATTTCACTCTCGATGGGGGAATCACACCGAACTGTATCACACATTCATAAAGGTTTGGGGCAAATACATTTGAATTTCCCGGCTTGCATGTTTTTCTTCAATAAAAGTGGACAACATGCAATAATTATTAACAGGAAGACTTTCACCCCGACTATCTGTCACATGTCACTGAACATAAATTACATGGTTAGGTTAGTACACAAGGACGCCATAATCGTCCCAAAAATCTGAAACATTCTGCTGCAAGACAGGTTTTTGGCAGAGGGGGCCAAAATGTCCTTCCTCTTTCCCACTGCATTGTGGGAAGTCCAATTCAGAGCCCGTCCATTCTCAGGACATACCAAAGGGTGTTAATCTGCATTTTGAAGGATGCTCAGAGATTAAGAATTCCTTAAACAATGGCAAAAAGGAAGAATGCATTGCAACCTTGAGGGCAAGGGATGGAACATCTATGGGGAAGTTCTGTACTTTTGTCCCTAAAATGCTTCACTCACATTTTCATTTAGTCACATTACCTGCAAGATATTCAAGGCCCTGCGCATGTCTCCAGTTGAAAGCGTCACCAAGGCCTTCATTCCATCTGGGCTTATGTCAACACTGAAAAAAAATGTATGAAGAGACCAAATTAATAAACATTACACAAAATGTAACCTTGCAATTTAAAATGCATTTTTCTTACTATTCAACCTTATATTTTGGTTGGTTTACAGGCATTTATTATATTTTCATAGCAAACCTGTTAGTGCATGTTAGGGGATACCTTTGTATTTCCAGTTTCAGCTTAGCTGGTTTCTTTATACGCAGAGTGTTAAAGAAAGCGTCATCTTTATGTTTCTCTGGTTTCTGTAATCTAGATAGCATAGCATGATGGCTATACCCTTCTGATCACTGGTACTACACCAATATATTTATTAGTATACTGATCACCAGTTTTCGCTTGATTCAAATCCCCAGTGCGAAGCGTAAAAAATGCTGTATGTGACAATCTCCGACAGACTAATATATAGAAGCCAGCGATAAGTATTGAGGGTACACTCAGTTTCCTGTGATCCTTACATAAAAATGTTTTCAGAAACTGTTCGAGGGAAATTGGGGTATGCTTCAAATTAAACGCTCATTGAATGCTCCATGCTGAAACGCTAGTTTGCAAGTATGGGAGACCTGCTCCACCAAACATGCTTGTGATCAGAAAGGGATGGACATATTAATTTGAATTCATTACTGTTTCAAAACATGGTACAATGTTGTTTAACCTTGTTTCGAAGTTGGATCCAGTTTGTTTTCTGGACAAAAGACAAACAGGATTTATGATTGGCACACTTTTCACATGTTCCCACATGGGCAGAGAGTGAAATATGTCACATAAATAACATCTCACATTTTCACAGAACACTGCTATCCTTCTATGGTCAGTATTCACTACTGAACTAACCCTGGAATCCGAGCAACACTAGCATCATGGTGTCCTGTTGTGGTTGCCTTCTGTTGAATATCTCACAGCCCGGATAAAACTCGTAGACTAGAACCTTAGACAAATATGTATCAAGTGCCAAGTACAATCCCAAACATGATTTATGGATAACAATATAAACATGATAATGATCTGGATACTAAACGTAATAATGTTTTTTTAAATTGAATCTTCAGATCGAGGAGTTTTTACTCTTGCCCTGAAGAAGCCCAGATACGGGCGAAACGCATTGGCTGTATTGCAAAATCCAACATATCATATGAAATAAAAGAAACTATCTCCAAAGTCAACCTCTCGTCTCATTTGTGTCTGCTTGGCAACAGTGCCCCCACTACCTGTTTCTGTTCTCTTTGCCTCTCAAATTATTTGTGAAGAGTTGAGTCAATTCTTCATCTCCAAACTTAAAGCAATTAAAGCCTCTACCACAATCCCTTTCTTGAATCCAAGATACAGGCCCCTGCAGAAAATTTCAAGATAACTGATCCATCGTTAGCAAATTTTACAGTCTATTTTCCAATGAATCATTGTGAACTTGAAACCTAAAAGTCACGCAGATGACTATACTTGCCCACCTTGCTACAGGCATGTGTTTCAGCCTGGTGCGAAGACATTTTTCTTCTGAGGGTGTGGGCTGGGTTACAACCAAGATGGGCGCACAGTTTGCAAGATTCCAGCCTCACAGATTCCATCACCAATAGCTGTAAGCATCCTGGGCTGGGTTACATCGCCACAGTGTTGGTAGCCGAG
This sequence comes from Lissotriton helveticus, assembly GCF_964261635.1. Taxonomy (NCBI): domain Eukaryota; kingdom Metazoa; phylum Chordata; class Amphibia; order Caudata; family Salamandridae; genus Lissotriton; species Lissotriton helveticus. The sequence continues at coordinate 886,211,559 of NC_136072.1, forward strand.
AAGATTCAGCTGGCATGACGAAGACCAAGAAGTTGCAGAACGACTGACTAAACTAGGTCCCAGTAGAGGAAAGCCTACCAGTGGCGGTCATGGGAAGCAAAGACATTGGTGCAGGTGTGGCATGGAAAGACGCGATTTAACATGGCATAAAAGTACCCTGGAAGAGTAGCAACCATAAAGAAGTCACAAATCTCAAGCGGAATTCCTCAATATTTGAGACAATACCCACATTTTTGTGCTATTTCAAGTACTACAGAGAAACCATGCATGGTGTTACTCCAAGAAACCCATATGGTTGGAAATGGGTGTAGATTTATTGGGTGGAAAAAAGAATAAACTAGGGGAGCATGAAGATTTTACTGTAGGATTGAAGTGGGGTATCAGTCCTTATAAAGAAGTATTGTCAGGTAACATCCAAGACAGGAGGGACCGGACTGAAGGGGATGTACTGCATTGCAAGAGGGCAGCCATATTGTCTCCCCCCTGAACCCATGCGGCCCATTTAAAACAATAATGAGCTGAGAACAGTGTTTTGGTTTTTTCCAGAAAGAATTGACCAGGATAATAACAAAACCCAGGGGACAGTGTCCCGCCGGTCGTGGGAAACCAAGGGATCCCCATTGCTATTGGTCCTGATGAAATCCGCCTACCCGGTGAGCGTGTAGGTGGGCTGAAACATGTAGACCATTTTTACTATGCGATGTGATGGAAACATTGCATATCCCAATTACACATCCATTTTTCATTTTACATTTTACCCTTATCCCTATCTAGATCTTTTATTAAATAATTTCTCTCTAGATAAGAGGTCATTTTAAATCACTTATTCTTATGTGGATCCCAGTCAATCTCTTTAATCAGAGAGATTACCTCCTGGTGGAGGAAATGAGACCAGATGATGATGCTACCAACTATTAGTATGGCAGTGGCAAAGCATATACCACCGACCGAAAATAGCTGTTGAGGGTCCTACAGAATTTTCCTATTGAGATCCCTCTAGAACACACAATTTCACACTTTTAATTTTTGTTGCTATACACTTGGACGCTGAGTGGGGTCAAAATCACTTCATGCTTCCCTTTCCCTCCTTTGATACTTACTCGCACAATACATCAGTCTTAATGACAACAAAACTAAGCTTCTTTTCGCCTCTCCTTTCGGTCTGATCATTCTCAGGTGCAAGAATGGATTGACAATCCATTTTTTCTGGCTGCTCTACTTCAATCTCCACAATCATAGTCATGAAATGGCAAAGAGGGCCAACTACCAACTCGGAATGATTTGTCAGATAAAACCATTTCTGAGCAAAGACGATCTCAGATGTGACCCAAACGTTAGTGCTCTTCAGACTAGACTACTGTGATGCCATTCTCATCAGAATTCCTAATACTCTTCTTACTCCGTTTAAAGCCTCATTGCATGCAGTTGCACACTGATTGCTGAGATTAGAAGGTCTGAACACATTTTCCCCATACCCATGCTCTCTAGACTGTCTTCCTCTAGATGGGAGGGCTATTTATGTGCTTCCTGGGTGATGCAAATCAGACAAAACTCCAAGCTTTTCGACAGCTTGGTTCTGACACTCAACTTGTCTGGAGGATGCTGCCTCATCCTGAAAATTCCGGCCTCCCTCAAGAAACGTACTCTGAATCAGTCTTTGCCAGCTTTCTTCCGGTGTGCCTTCAAAATATAGAATGCCATCCTGCCCCATTGACCCATCAATTTGTTTCCATCTTTCAAACACAAACTTTAAAAATGTTTTCTCCTGTAGTAGCACCTTCCCCCTGCATCCTAGATATCTATGACTCAGCTTGGCTCTTTGAATAGAGGTTTAATCATTGTTGATTCTAACTTCTACCTTGACCGAACTACCTACGTTCTTTTTAGTCAATTCTGAACTACACTTATTCATATATATATTAACATTACTGTTTTTTCTGCTGTGAAGGTTTGCTAATTTTTTCATTATTATGCAGTTGTTTTCTCTCAAATTATCTTATTACAATGAATTATAATCATATTTGCTACTATTTTCACTTTAAGTGAAGTGCTCTAATAATCATGAGCCTTGCACGTTCTACATACAAACTCTAAATCAATAAAATTCAAACAATTCAAGAAATCATGGATGACACTACACATAACATCCTAAATGGCACAAAGCATAAGCATGAAGGGGAGTGGCTTATTCGGTTGTAAAGATCTACTGCCCTGTTTGGTAGCCTCACTCACTTTTCCTGCTTCACCACATACTCCAGCCGTGGGATCATAAGCTCTGAACTCAGTGGGCCGAAGCGAAACCTGGTGCATCTTGACTGCAGTGCAGGAATGATCTTTGATAGGTAATTGCAGATCAGGCAAAACCTGGTATTTTCTGTGAACTTCTCAATCACTGGGAAAGAAAAGAGCAAGATAATGCACTGCAGATAGATAATCAAAGTCAGGATGTGCACAAAACCAAAACTGAACAAAGAGAGGTACGTTGAAAGGAATGCATAGGGCATGTGCTGACGGAAATCAATGCACTACTTCAGACATCCAATATGTATTTTCAGGGCTTCTTACATAGTACTTTTTCATCTACAATATGTAAAAGACATGTCTTGAAAAATAGGTCATGAATAATGTCCTCAAAGGCAAATCATTTCCAACTTTAACTTGCATCAGTTAATGTGAACAATTCAGTACCAAAGAACAGTTTTGAATCAAAAGTTGTAAACTCGGAACCCAGGGTTTGACAAATGTCGCTCTGTAGACCAGGAGGATCGTAAAGGAGTATGACGTTTTACCAAAAGCAGAGCTGGTGCAAAAACCCATGGAGAGAACAGGAATAAGACTGGCGGCACACAGTTGACCTTAAACAATGAACTAATATAGTTTAACACATAAAAACATCCCTAGTTTCACTCAGTGACTGAATTACTCCACAAGTATGACAGGCCAGCTGATACTGCAATTCGGCTCCAGAGCAGCATTTTATTTTCTGGATCCTTAAGAAGTCATCTTTCTAAATCTCTCATATTACCCTACTCTTGAAAATCAGAGATTCAGTTTGCACTTGTATTAAGGGGCACACATGTTTTTACCTCGTCGCAAAGCATTCTGTGCATCCTGGGTCATGGCATCTGCTTCGTCAAGGATCACCAGCTTGAAGCCTTTCCTATAAAGTTCAAAGAGATTAAAGCAATGATGTGTATGAACGTTCAGGTCTAATATTTCTATTGCCTGGTCACCCCATCAATAAAAGCCAATCCATAGTTTGCTAAGCATTCAGCTAATAGGCTGCAAGTTTTCAAGAGGCATCTCTGGCGAAGGCGGTTAACTAGGTGCTGAAAAGAAAACTTCGTCCCACCAGGTCAGTATAGCACGGCTCCTAAAATCACTCTTCAGACCAATGCATCATAACAAAAAAACACTTTACATGAAAGCAGCTCAGACAGACCCCAAAAAGACTACTTGCTTGCCAAGCCAAGCTCTGGAAAGTCACTCATCACGTAAGGTAGTAAGCTCTGCAAAGAATGTCAAACTCTAGGCAAAACAGCACGTTACAGAAAAATCACCTGAAATCGTTTTTAGATTGATATATTGCTTCTTATTCCAACTCATCATATTTGTGTGGAGTATTGCAAAAAGTTAATGAACTAAGTATCCATAATTTGGTATTATTCTATAAGTGAAATATGTTCCTTACATCAACTTCTAAGTGTATTACCAGTCTACGAGACCACTAAGTGCTCACCTGCTGGTCTTTCACAACTTTTCTCTCAATGCCTACTAGCTTAACTTTGACCAAGTCAGCAGAAGCAAAAACACCCTGCCGATCATGTGGCTCACTCAAAGTAAGTTTATGTATTTTATTCACTTCCCAGTGGGAAGGTTTTCAATTAAAACATTTCTCTCACAATGGGCACTAATCAGAATGAGCATAAAGACTCAATAACCTTTGCAATCTGCAGCAGAGTGGGGTCATAAAAATGGAAGCAGGTGCTGCCCACATACAATCAAATATGTAGGTAAGCAGAAGACCAGTTTCAAATTCTCCCATCAATGCTCTTTATAGCAGTATTACCCAAAAGTAAAATGTTACTCACCCAGTAGACATCTGTTCATTGCATGTATTGCTGTAGATTCCACATGCTGTGCATACTTCTGCCATCTACTTTTGGCCCGGATGTGTGCATATTGTCTTTCTTCGAAGAAGTCTTTCAAGTCATTTGGTTCTGGGACTCATCCTCTTGCTGGTAATGCGCAAGGGTATCAACTTTATTTTTAGATTTTTTTCACCGTAAGATGAAAAAGACGAAACTAATATAAAAAAGGCAAAACACTGCAAGAACCACAAGTGTCCGGAGAGGGGGTGGACGCATGTGAAACTACAGCACTACATACCATGAACAGATTTCTTACAGGGTAAGTAACATTTTCTGTTCGAGGCAAGTGTGGCTGTATATACACATGCTGTGCATATACTGTAAAGCAGAACTCCAAAAGTGTTGGCTACCTTTTAGGTGCTGCAGTTGTTTGAAAAATTGTACAGAGTACTGCCTGTCCAACGATGGTGGGCTAGGACATCCACAGAAGAGGTTTTTTTTAAAGGTGTGTGGAGGAGACCAGGTAGCTGCTTTGCAAATGTCAGCCAATGGAACATTCCCCCGGAAGGCCATAGTGGCTCCTTTTGTGCAATTGGAGTGTGCTCTGGGAGGGAAATATATTTGTGTTCTTTGGTGAATCCATCTGTTTTAGTCACTTCTTTCTTGGATGGATGGATGGATAAAGATAGATAGATATCTATACTAATATTATAAAGAGAGAGCCCAAACCTTTGAGGTGGGTAATCTCAGTAACCACAGCACCAATCACAACACCCAATACAGCGTTGGAAAGGGCAGTTGCAGCAGAAGGACATAGGCTATGCAGACGGCCACCATATTATTATTATTTTCTTTTTTGCTGAGTTTTATATAGCGCAAACCGGACCCGAACTGAATCAGGTATCAGAGCGCTTTACATAGCACCAGTTACATTACATGAGAACACCCATTCACTTTTGTTAGGCACGGGGAGATTAAGTGTTTTGCCCAGAATCACAGGATGTTTGGCGTCGTTACCAAGACTCGAACCCAGATCCCCAGGTCAGAGGTCGAGCGCCTTAGCCGTTAGGCCAACTCCTCTATACATTTAAAAGGTAAAAGAACCGTGCCAGCAAAGTAGTCCCTTGTGGGCGTGTCTGCGTTGTGCTGGGGGCGTGGGCTGGGGGGCGTGACTAACGCTGGGGGTGTGTGGTACGGCCATCACATCTTGGGCTGTGGGCGTGACAAACGCTTGTGTCTGCCCTTCATGCCATGTGAGTCGTACATACAAGCGCCAATTACGTTGCTGCGCAGCATCAAGGGGCACGCTGGGGGCGTGAGAAACGCTGGGGGCGTGTGCTACGTTCCGCCCTTCATGCCATGTGGGTCGTACATTAATCAGAAGATCGTCTGCTGTGGCCGTGTGCTGGGGGCGTGACAAACACGTTCACCGGGAGGCCTGGTAAATAATGTTACTGCAGCCTCTCCTGCACGCTGTTACTGAACTCTCTCATTCAACGAAATTACACGCGCCTGCTACCATCAACCAGGGCTCTAGCCAGGCTCAGGCGGCGGATCAGTAGACTAATTGCACGCGCCTGATAACATCAACCAGGGCTGCAGCTGAGCCTCAAGCGGGGGAACACGCGCCTGCTAACATCAAACAGGCCTGCATCTGGGCCTCAAGCGGGGGAACACGCAAATGAGCGTGTCTGCGGAGACAATTACTGCAGCCTCTCCTACTCGCTGTCACTCAACTCTCATTAAACGGATTTACCCGTGGCTGATAACTCTCATTCAACGACATTACACGCGCCTGCTAACATCAACCAGGGCTGTAGCCGGGCTCAGGCGGCGGATCACTACACCAATTACACGCGCCTGCTAACATCAACCAGGGCTGCAGCTGGGCCTTCTCTGTCCCCATTCTAATGAAACAAAAAATGTTGTCTACCGCGAGATTTTAAAATAAATTGCCCTTGCCAAATACACACATTCTACTTCATACACGGACAATGTCGGGACGGGCTGCTAGTAGTATATATAGGTTTTACTGACCTTAAATATACTTAGAGGCATGCGTTGTAATGTCATACATCCTTTAGGAGATCATTCCCTGACAGGGAACTAAGATAGGGAGGATGCTTGACATATTCCTGCAGGGCCTGGTCTCCTGCTACCTTATGGCCATAAAGTGCATGGAACAAAAGAGTTGCAGCCTGGATCATCATGTTCTGAGTGAGTTAAGATAGCACATGCAGGTATTATCAAGGTACTTCTTCTCATGGGTTAAAACCTCATATTTTCCAAGGGGACATATGCCCTAGAGGCTGTTAAAATGCTGATGGATTTCAGTGGTCAAACATCAAGAAACCGCTCTGGATAAGCATTGATGAGGTTTTATAAAAAGAAACCAACACCAGTGCACCTACTCCAATGTCGTCCTATCCAGCAGCGGCTGAAGCTGCAAGGTCTCCACTTGATAGCGCTATGGAGAGATAGCTTGGCAAAATATTTTCTGACCAAGCTGAGTACCAGTAAGAGATCTCATTCACTGAATATGTCGACCCTTTCTAGAGAAAACTAGATTTGAGGTGAAGGATAGACTGGTGACAATATCTAACTAATCTTCGACCTCTGTTTAAAGAAATAACATTTACTGGGTGAAGGAACACTTCAGGATGCATGCTCATTCAATTACCATACACTTTGCAACAATTATGTTTCAGTAACAACACAGCGCTTTGATTATCCATTCCATTCTTTTTTGTCATAATCACACACCAACATTACTCAAATTCAGTGCATTCATTTCTCTAATGCCAACATAGGACACAGCGATTTACAAGATCACTCTACCCACCAGGCATGTATCCAGCTCTGGGCATTCCTATTGTATTCAAATGTGCTGGGTAATCAAATCAAATAAAACTACTGCTCCAAGGATTCACTCATTTCTTAAATTAAGCCCCAGGACTAAGAACATGGTAAACCGCATACATTATGTAATAACCTTTTTTTAAACTTATTTTCCTATTCCTTAAATTATAGCCTGCAATTTCGCTGGGTGGAAATCTACAAGATAATGCTGCACATTCACAATTATAGTCTTACTGTGCTAAACATGTATTTGATGTCTCCTATCCTAAAATTTAAACATGGCAGTCATTTGGAAACACTTCAAGAATTCTTTACAACCGTTTTACAATGCCCTGTGTGCATAATTGTTTCCGTCACTCCAAGTTGTTAATTAGGAATGTCAAGATCATAGTCCATCTCTGGACAATCACGCATTGCTATTGACCATGTAGAAATCAAAAGCATTGCCTGAATAGAATTGGTCTCTGTACAAACACAGTTTTAAGTGGCCAGTGTAACACAATTACAAACAAGCATTTGCAATGCATAAGGTCTCGCATTAGGAAAGTTTGAGCTATTGGTATTGTAAATGACACATTTTTTATATATGTGTTGGTTTTGAAAATAGCAAAAATAATAGCTTTGTCATTTACAATGCCAATAGTTATAACTTGTGACACCTATAGCATTTGTAATGCAATATGTGTTGTATTCACGTGACTTAGATGTATTGATATTACAAATAACAATGGCTTTGAATATTTTTAATAATTAATACTTAAATAAATGTTATTGTAATTTATAATGGCAATAGCTTAAACTTTTGTAAATAACTTTTGTGAAGAATATGTTCAGTGTATTTTATTGTGACGAAAATCCAAGAACAGAAGTGAAATACTAACCTCTTTTTCTGACATTTTTAATAAAGCTTGAAACATTGAGAGATCATATTTGACCCAGTTGTTGGTAAATGGTTGCACAGATTGATGCTGTGGTGGGGCTGAGAGATGTTGTGGTGGCGACTAGTGATGCTGTGGCATTCAATGATCCTGTGGTAGCGCATAGTGATGTTGTTGTGCCCCTTAGTGATGCTGTGGTGGTGCTGAGTGATGCTGTGGTGATGCGATAGATAGAGTGAGTGGGATAGATAGATAGAGTGAGGGCGATAGATAGATAGAGGGAGGGCGATAGATAGAGGGCGATAGAGAGATTGAGTGAGCGAGATAGATAGATAGAGATAGATAGATAGATAGATAGGAGTGAGGGCGATAGATAGCTAGACAGATAGATAGAGTGATGGCGATCAGTATCTAAATAAATAGATAGAATGAGGGCGATAGATCGATAGAAAGATAGATAGAGTGAGGGCGATAGATAGATAGAGTGAGGGTGATAGATAGCGTGAGGGCGATAGATAGCTAGATAGATAGAGTGAGGGCGATAGATAGATAGATAGAGTTAGGGCGATAGATAGATAGAGTGAGGGCGATAGATAGAGTGAGGGCGATAGATAGAGTGAGGGCGATAGATAGAGTGAGGGCGATAGATAGAGTGAGGGCGATAAGATAGAGTGAAGGCGATAGATAGACAGATAGAGTGAGGGCGATTAGATAGATAGACTGAGGCCGATAGACAGAGTGAGGGCGATAGATCGATAGACAGATAGAGTGAGGGCGATAGATCGATAGTTGTGTGTGTGGTTGTGTGTGTGGTTGTGGTTATGTGTGCGTGGTTGTGTGTGTGTGGTTGTGTGTGTTATGCTTTGTTTTTCTATGTTATGTTATGCTATGTTTTGTTGTGTTTGGTATGTTATGTTTTGCTAGGCTATGATATGTTTTGTTTTGTTATGCTATGCTATGCTTTGTTATGTTATGCTATGTTTTGTTATGCTATGCAATGTATTGTTTTGCTATTCTATGCTTTGTTTTGTTATGCTATGCAATGTATTGTTTTGCTATCCTATGCTTTGTTTTGTTATGCTATGCCCTGTTTAGTTTTGCTATCCTATGCTATGTTGTGTTTTGTTATGCTATGCTATGCTATGCTATGCTATGTTTTGTTATGCTATGTTTTGTTATGCTATGTTTTGTTATGCTATGTTTTGTTATGCTATGTTTTGTTATGTTATGCTATGCTATGCTATGTTTTGCTATGCTATGCTTTGTTTTGCTATGCTATGCTTTGTTTTGCTATGCTATGTTTTGTTGTGTTTGATATGCTATGTTTTGCTATGCTATTATATGTTTTGCTATGCTATGTTTTGTTATGCCATGTTTTGTTATGCCACGTTTTGTTATGCCACGTTTTGTTATGCCACGTTTTGTTATGCCACGTTTTGTTATGCCACGTTTTGTTATGCCACGTTTTGTTATGCCACGTTTTGTTATGCCACGTTTTGTTATGCCACGTTTTGTTATGCCACGTTTTGTTATGCCATGTTTTGTTATGCCATGTTTTGTTATGCCATGTTTTGTTATGCCATGTTTTGTTATGCCATGTTTTGTTTTGCTATCCTATGCTTTGTTTTGTTATGCTATGCTCTGTTTAGTTTTGCTATTCTATGCTATGTTATGTTTTGTTATGCTATGCTATGTTGTGTTTTGTTATGCTATGCTATGTTGTGTTTTGTTATGCTATGCTATGTTGTGTTTTGTTATGCTATGCTATGTTGTGTTTTGTTATGCTATGCTGTGTTTTGTTATGCTATGCTATGTTTTGTTATGCTATGCTATGTTTTGTTATGCTATTTTTTGTTATGCTATGTTTTGTTGTGCTTTATTACGCTATGCTTGGTTATGCTATGCTTGGTTATGCTGTGCTTGGTTATGCTGTGCTTGGTTATGCTGTGCTTGGTTAGACTACAGCATTATTTCGCCTGAGGCTTGAGCCGGGCAGTTCTCTTTTAAACCTTTTAACCTGAAACCTTTTCTGCATTAATAGCACTTGCCCTGTGTGTCCGCTCCCCTCCCCAGCATCAGCGCGCCGATTAAATTGCGACGCTGAAATCGCACCGAAATAAGGGTGTAGATTACATTTTTAAAAGCACATTTGCACTTTAGTTTTGATTACCTAGCAAGCGCTGCCTCCCCCCAGAATTTACAGCCGATTTTAGGGCTGGGATTTTAGGGACTCGGGTGGAAGTGACTACGGCGGCCATCTTGGGTGAGTCACCGGTATAAAATCAAACGGCCATGGCTCCGCGCAGCGGACACGTTCAGCGGGCGCGCCGCATTCGCGCCGGAGGTGCGCCAGAGGTAAGCCCGTCTGTGCCCGTCCGTGTCACGGCCGGGCACAGGGCCCCTCCCCCTGGTCAATATGTTCCTATAACTCCATATACTAGACAGGAGCTACTCTCATTAAACATTCCTAATGAGAAATGTCTAAATACCATAAATGTTGCCAACTGTCAGGGTCCGATTAAGTGTAGTTACTGCGGCCCGCTTGCAATCCCTGAAAACTGTAAAACCACACCCCGACCTTCGAAAACTATGAAGGGAGGCTTAATCAATGTTAGATCCATGTGCAAACATGCCGCACATATCCACGATATGATCGAAGAGAATGACCTTGATTGGCTCTTCATCACAGAAACGTGGCTGAAGGATTGGTGCACCCCCGATGTGGTCAACGCCTTACCACAGGGTTATCATATCCAACGCTCTGACAGGCAAATTAAACAAGGAGGAGGAATTGCTATTGTGTACCGAGATTCCATAAAGTGTACCACCTTCGACCTCCCTGATGTAAAAGGAGCAGAGTGTCTAGGTTTTTGCCTTCACACACATGAATCAAATATCTTCTCCGGAGCTCTGATATATCGCCCTCCCGGTTCTCATAAGGAGTTTCTGGAGAGTTTTACCGAAACATTCAGTGATATCATCCCTAAATATGCCAATTTTACTATCCTGGGTGATATAAACTTCCACTTGGACACAATTACTGACCCTAACACTAGGGAGTTTCTAGAACTTCTCAATATGTGGGGGCTATCGTTACTAAACAGAGACCCTACTCATGAAGCTGGTCATATGTTAGACTGTATCTGTACAAATCTAATGACCCTTAAGGCAAATAAACCATGCCCCCAGACATGGACTGACCATTCGCTGATCCCCTTGGAACTAATTATAACAAAGGAACCAGCGAACAAAAGGCAGCTTATTGTACCCCCCCAAAATAAATATGACTGGAGCAAAATTAGTCAGGACCCAGACTTTCAGGATCTTATGATACAGGGCAAACCCACCCTGACGGGGGACACTGAGGTAGACAATGAGATCTTTAATCACTGGATTACGACTAGCCTAGAACAAATTAGCACTAAAGGATCTAAGAACATGTCTAAGAAAAAGAAAAAAATAGCACCCTGGTTCTCACAATCTCTTAGAGACAAGCGTGTTGAGGTCAGACTATTGGAGAGGAAATGGAGACACTCATACACAATTGAAGAACGACAAATTTACAAAGAAGCAAGAAATCAGTATCATGGGCTGATTAAAAACGCCAAAAAAGCATTTTTCTCTGAGGCAATCTTGTCGGCAGAAAATAAGCATAAGGAGATCTTTAAAATAGTGGATGACTTTCTAAATCCAAAGATTACCAGACAAGACATTCCCCCCTCTCAGACCCTCTGTGACTCCATTGCGAACTATTTTGAGGCAAAGGTCCAGGATCTCACAAAAGCCTTCCCCACACCACTGTTGAGATATAAAATAGGAACATCAGACCCAGATACCAGAAAGGCGGAGCTGAATGAATTTCTGCCAATTAGTCTGGAAGACAGCCGCCAGGCAATCTTGACTGGAAGATCCGGTTCACCTTTTGATCCATGCCCCCCCCAAGATACTACACTCTTTGATTGACCTAGTGAACCCGATTATTAATAACATAATAAATTCCTCTCTTACATCAGCTAAAATCCCTCAGGAATGGAAGTTAGCGGCGGTCAAACCCCTACAGAAGAAAGCGATGGCCGATCCCACCACTCTATCAAACTTACGGCCAATCTCATTACTACCGTTTCTCTTCAAACTCACCGAGGCAGTTGTAAACAAACAACTGACCAAATTTCTGGAGGATGAGGATCTTTTACACCACAACCAATCGGGTTTCAGAGCCGCCCACTCAACGGAATCAGCTCTCCTTTATACAACAGAGACACTGAGGGCCGCCATGGATCAGGGGGACAGGGCAGTCCTTGTTCTCCTGGATCTGTCGGCGGCCTTCGATACGATCTCACATGAGATACTGATTAACCGTTTAACTACGGTGGGCATTGGGGGCACGGCCTTGGCATGGATGGAAAATCTCCTTGCGGACAGGAAACAGACTACTGTCCTTGGACAGTATTTATCAGCAAAAAAATCTAATCCAACAGGTGTACCCCAGGGATCAAGGCTAAGCCCGGTGCTGTTTAATCTATATATGACACCTCTAGTTGAGCTAATAACATCTTTTAACATCAATACAGTATCATACGCAGATGATACTCAGCTCATCTTAGTCTTAGACAGCAAATCCACAAGAGCGGAGGAGAATCTTGGAAAGTGCCTCACCGCTACCTTTAATTGGATGAAGACTAACCATCTGAAATGCAACACGGGCAAGACTGAAATTCTCCCTGTGGGTCCCCAAAATCTGTTCTCCCCCCAGCTATGGTGGCCCCCAAATGAGGAAATCCCGCCAAAAACAGTACTATCCGCACGTAACCTGGGAGTCAGATTTGATGAAAAACTCTGTTTTAAACAACAAGTGAATGCAGTGGCAGGATCGTGTTTCAACATCATACGTGGTCTTCGAAAGTTTTTTAACTTCATCCCTTTGGAAGCAAAGAAGACAGTTGCAGTGGCACTAATTTCATCACGTTTAGACTACTGCAACAGCATATATGCAGGAGTGAATAAATCTACCCTGCACAGGTTGCAGGTTGTCCAAAATGCCGCTGCACGCCTGGTGCTTAATCTTCCAAGGAGATCTTCTGCTTCTGCTGCCTTAAAACAGTTACACTGGCTCCCCATACACAAGCGAGTGCTCTTTAAGATACTGGTAATTACTTTTAGAGCATACCACAAAAAAGGGCCTAAATATCTGCTCCCACGGTTCAAGCCGTACATACCAAGTCGGAGCTTGAGGTCATCAGACATGTGTCTCCTAACAGTCCCCAGATTTAGACTAGCCACCAAAGGAGGAAGATCTCTTGCTGTCCTTGGTACTAAAGCCTGGAATAAACTCCCACAAAGCTTACGGCAAATCCCCACTGAAATAGAATTCAGGAAAGCCCTGAAAACCTGGATTTTTAACCTACCAGACATGGCTAGTAAACAGTTAGTCTAGGCTCAAATAAACCTTCAGGTATTTTGAAATTGATGTGAGTAGTATTTCCGGCCCACCATTCTAGGCCACGGTTTTTACAGCGCCAAGATGCTCCGTGGAGCGATAGCATGCGCTTTATAAAAACTATTTTACAATTACAATTACAATTACAATTTGGTTATGCTGTGCTTGGTTGTGCTGTGCTTGGTTGTGCTGTGCTTGGTTGTGCTGTGCTTGGTTGTGCTGTGCTTGGCTGTGCTGTGCTTGGCTGTGCTGTGCTTGGCTGTGCTGTGCTTGGCTGTGCTGTGTTTTGCTGTGCTGTGCTGTGTTTTGCTGTGCTTTGCTGTGCTGTGTTTTGCTGTGCTGTGTTTTGCTGTGCTGTGTTTTGCTGTGCTGTGTTTTGCTGTGCTGTGTTTTGCTGTGCTGTGCTGTGTTGTGCTGTGCTGTGTTTAGCTGTGCTGTGTTTTGCTGTGCTGTGTTTTGCTATGCTGTGCTGTGTTTTGCTGTGCTGTGCTTTGCTGTGCTTTGCTGTGTTGTGCTGTGCTGTGTTTTGCTGTGTTTTGCTGTGTTTTGCTGTGCTGTGCTGTGTTTTGCTGTGCTGTGCTATGTTTTGCTGTGCTGTGTTTTGCTGTGTTTTGCTGTCCTGTGCTTTGCTGTGCTGGGTTGTGTTTTGCTGTGCTGTGCTGTGTTTTGCTGTGCTGTGTTTTGCTGTGCTGTGTTTTGCTGTGCTGTGCTGGGTTGTGTTTTGCTGTGCTGTGTTGTGCTGTGTTTTGCTGTGCTGTGTTTTGCTGTGCTGTGCTGTACTGTGTTGTGTTTTGCTGTGCTGTGTTTTGCTGTGCTGTCCTGTGCTGTGCTTTGCTGTGCTGTATTTTGCTGTGCTGTGCTTTGCTGTGTTTTGATGTGCTGTGTTTTGCTGTGCTGTGCTTTGCTGTGCTGTGCTGTGTTTTGCTGTGCTGTGCTGTGTTTTGCTGTGCTGTGTTTTGCTGTGCTGTGTTTTGCTGTGCTGTGCTGTGCTTTGCTGTGTTTTGCTGTGCTGTGTTTTGCTGTGCTGTGTTTTGCTGTGCTGTGCTGTACTGTGTTGTGTTTTGCTGTGCTGTGTTTTGCTGTGCTGTGCTGTGCTGTACTGTGTTGTGTTTTGCTGTGCTGTGTTTTGCTGTGCTGTCCTGTGCTGTGCTTTGCTGTGCTGTATTTTGCTGTGCTGTGCTTTGCTGTGCTTTGCTGTGTTTTGATGTGCTGTGTTTCGCTGTGCTGTGCTGTGTTTTGCTGTGCTGTGTTTTGCTGTGCTGTGTTTTGCTGTGCTGTGCTGTGCTGTGCTGTGCTTTGCTGTGCTGTGCTTTGCTGTGCTGTGTTTAGCTGTGCTGTGTTTAGCTGTGCTGTGTTTAGCTGTGCTGTGTTTAGCTGTGCTTTGCTGTGCTGTGTTTTGCTGTGCTGTGTTTTGCTGTGTTTTGCTGTGCTGTGTTTTGCTGTGCTGTGTTTTGCTATGCTGTGCTGTGTTTTGCTGTGCTGTGCTTTGCTGTGTTTTGCTGTGCTGTGTTGTGTTTTGCTGTGCTGCGTTTTGCTGTGCTGTGCTGTGTTTTGCTGTGCTGTGCTATGTTTTGCTGTGCTGTGCTTTGCTGTGCTGTGTTTTGCTGTGTTTTGCTGTGCTGTGCTGTCCTGTGCTGTGCTGTGTTTTGCTGTGCTGTGTTGTGTTTTGCTGTGCTGTGCTGTGTTTTGCTGTGCTGTGCTGTACTGTGTTGTGTTTTGCTGTGCTGTGTTGTGTTTTGCTGTGTTTTGCTGTCCTGTGCTGTGCTGTGCTGTATTTTGCTGTGCTGTGTTTTGCTGTGCTGTGCTGTGTTTTGCTGTGCTGTGCTTTGCTGTGCTGTGTTTTGCTGTGCTGTGTTTTGCTGTGCTGTGTTTTGCTGTGCTGTGTTGTGCTGTGCTGTGTTGTGCTGTGCTTTGCTGTGCTGTGTTTTGCTGTGTTGTGCTGTGCTGTGTTGTTTTGCTGTGCTGTGTTGTGCTGTGCTGTGTTTTGCTGTGTTGTGCTGTGTTTTGCTGTGCTGTTGTGTTTTGCTGTGCTGTGCTGTGTTGTGTTTTGCTGTGCTGGTAAGGGTATGTGAGGGTGTGTGTGAGGGGGTGTGAAGGTGAGGGGGTGTGAAGGTGAGGGTGAGGAGGTGTGTGAGGGTGAGGAGGTGTGTGAGGGGGTGAGGGCTGAGGGTGAGTGTCTCCAATGAATGTCACTGCTTGGCCTTCTTTGAAAATGTTCAGTGCTGCAAATAGAGCATGCCGCCCTAATTATCACAGCATGAGGCCCCAAAGATATAATTATCACAGCATGCAGAGAGCCGCCCCACGCTGCTGGAGCACTCAACTGCACATTAATTATAGTTGAGTGCTCCAGCAGCCTGGGGCGCCTGTTGACATGCTGTGATAAGTGGGTCTCATGCTGTGATAATTGTTGCGGCGCCTGAGGAAGTGGAGACTCCTGCTGGGATAATTGGTCTTGTGGCGCCTCAGGAAGTAGAGTTTCATGCTGGGATAATTGGTCTGGCGGGCTTGCAGCGCCTGACGTCCAACAAACGTGCACAAGCTGCTCAACCTTGAAGCGCGTTCACAGACCTGGGTCGGCTCGTGCCCAGGTCTGTATCGGGCTCGTTCACAGCTGTTACTCCCTTGACAGGGAGGAAGGTGACTATAGTCTCGCTGGCGGGAGCGCTTCGCGCTCCAACGCCAGCTCGACCTAAAAAAGAAAATGCATTAGCATGTAAGAAAATCAAAAGCCATTCCTGACTTACGGTGCTTGCTACCTCGGTCTCAATCAATTACGAAACAAATCTACATATCAATCCCCCCTACCATCTCGCATAACACCAGGTGCAACAAATTGCCATGATTGGCGCAAGCAGCATTAGCTAAGAACCTACAAGGCATGAGGTTGGATAATCTACTCTGTATAAATAACCAGACGTTATGTCACATTCCCAAAAAAATAGGACATGCCTGAGATGAATATATGATGATACAACGAATTCCGTTGCAACGCATGCCTTTACCACGCATGCGTTACAACGGAATTCGTTTACCACGGATAAACTTTTCCTCGAATAATTGCGTGGTGACGTCATACGTCGTTAAGAGAAAACGGCATTTTTTTCCGATTTCTCTTAAACGACGCTGACGCCGACGTGACTTATGGTGAGTTGTTTTATTTGGGGCCCCCCCAAGCCCCCCTTTTTTTCTTTTTACCTTTACCACATATGCCTTTACTACAAACATCGTAGTAAAGGTATGCGTGGTAAAGGCATTAGTGGTAACCACGCATGCGTTGTACTGCATGCGTGGTTAAAGATGTCGGGGAAACGGCTTCGTTGTAAAGGCCGTTTCCCGCCTGAGATATTTCAAACAGATGGTAATACAATACTTACTTAAAAATAGTCCGGGTGCTGGCAAAGCTGAGAATAGGCCCACGAACAATGTCTATCCCTCTGTCATCAGAGGCATTCAGCTAGAGGAAGAGAGAAATGAATTCGAGGTGAATAAATAATTGAAAAGTAGGCATGCCACAACTTAAGTCTTTGAGCTACATAATGATCTCAAAGCTAAATTTCCCAATTCAAAAACAAACAGGAACAATGACAGATGATGTGCCACTGACTTAAGCTATAGGCCACACATTATGATCCCATAAAGAACATTGAATGAAGCAAGTTGGACAAACCGTAGTGAGAGTATACTTTTGTAATGAAGTCTACAGATAAAGAGTTGTACAGTTACTAATTTAAATTATTTATTCTAGAAACTGTGGTATTCTGTATGCTCTATTTACCTGTTTTTCACATACCCAACATGTTATGAACATATTAAGCATATGAGAACGTGGGTGGGGAAGAATGCATAAGACTAATTTTAAGTGAGTAACATGCAGAAACCAGGAATTCTGAGGATTAATACTTAAAGATTGTACTAAAATTAGTCCCGGAAGCAGCTGTAACTATCGCCCCTATTATACACTGCTAAGAAATGCCCCAGATGCTTTTACACAAACACTTTTTGGGGTGCAATGTCGCATTGCTATAGTAGGGTGGAGTAATGAGATGAAAAATCAGGAAAGCATTTGCAGGGCAGTGCAGTAGCAGAACTGACAGAAGGGGACACACCTGGAGTCAACTCTTTCTAATGAATCGCGTTCAGAATCTAAACGCAAGTTAAACACGGTTTGTGAAGAGTCTTTAAGCAGGAGATGAAACCTAAGACTTTTCATCAACATAACCATTTGAAACAACTTTGGGATATAAACTGACAAAGAAAACCAAGCACCTTGAAATTCTTGTGAAATACAAGTAAGGATCTAAAAATGTTTCAAAGACACAATTCTCCTAGCTGACATTGAGAGAGTTTTTTTGCCCTATCTGAAGTGTATAGCTCAACTTGTGGCCCTACTGATTAGCCACAAAATGCACAGTGCTGCTAGCAGTTACTCTCATTCTCAACATTAGAGTTGAGAGTGAAAGCACACACTACTGAGAGAACTGGAAGGCCTGGGGAAGAATTCTAGTACAGCACAACATACATGTTACTTGAAAACTACACTGGGGCATGTGAGGAAAGATGGGTCCAGCATTGGAAAGTTCTCTATTGGCGTTTTTGAATATCTTGATAACATGTGTTGTACTTAATGGGAGCAGTGTGGTCTTCGTCTTGCAGCTTGAAATTTTTTTTATGAAGTCTGGAATTTAGTTAAGTCTTGGGAGATGGGATATCAAGTTGCGCCTGGATAATACTTTTTTCCACGGACTACAGTAACTTTCAAACTTAACAGTTTCAAGCATCACATTTTAGTAAGCCCTTTTGGTTTCCATTCTAATTTGCACTAAATGTGCTGTAATTCACCACTGTACAATATGCTACTACTCCGATTCTGGGAGGAAAAAGATGGATCACATGTCCAAGCGAAGTATTCTGCATGCAGACAACCAAAAGAAAATCCATTTGTTTGAGCTGTGCCTGTAAATTGTTGTTGGCCATTTCGGATTACAGGATTGGCTGCAGTGTACATCATACTACAACATATCAGGCAGTGTACGCTAGGTTTCTGGGGTGGTTAATCCAACATATTACACTCCAATCCAAAAATCTGAGAAGGGAACTAGTAACTTTCAGATTTTGTGAATTAGAAGTGCTGGATAACTTAAGCAGCCAATTTATTGAGGTCGGGTGGACGTAATGAGAAACAGGACACATACATGTGTCAGCAGACAGGCTGAGGGGATGAAAGACCAAGAAGAGCAATGAGATTAATTGAAAACACAATAAAGTGAATGATCATATCCAGGCAATCATCTGCATCTCACAAGACAGGACGATAATGTGTAGGTGGGACAGGAAAGGTGTTAAAATATCTATAGCAAGAGCACAGATAAAGAAGACTATTGTGTTCTTAAAACTGTAAAGAATCTTCCAACCCTAAATGATGGAAGTAAGGTTCAATATAATGATCTTTAAGGAGTGAAGACGTTCCATATGAACAAAAGTACTGTGACAGTGGGGAAGCCTTCAAGGGAGGAAAAACAGAATGTACAAGATTGGGCAAAGAATTCTGCGGTGAAACAGGGACAATAATGTGAAGGTATCTTAACGCTTCAGGTGTGCCAAGGAATTAAGTCTCTCGAGATGGGATGTCCAGAACCAAAGGCACGGAAGCATCACACATACTTTCCATGTGGGTTGTACATAGTTAAAAAATATGAATGACTTATAAGAATAATGCAGTTAGCAGAAGAACTAGATCTGGATACAACTAAAACTAATACAGTGCCAGGGTATTGAACCAGATTGGTCTTGGCTGAGTTAATGCGTTGTGAAATAGCTGCCAGACTTTGCACAAACTCAAATATATTTTTCCAAAGTATTGTTGCGTGTTGTAGAAGTTTGAAATCTTTGTTTAGAACCTCTTTAAAACACACAGAAACACCAGGATCCATTCTAGGCAATTCAAACCTTCAATATGGTCGAGAGTAAATTAGTCATCTGGTATAGAGAATGTGTTCCTAAATTATTGCTCTTCTATGAAAGGGAAGATCCTGTATTGCTCGGTTCAGAGGTATTTGTGACTTACCTGCTAACCTACAGCGTGCTGTGGTATCTGCAGCTATTTTTGCTTCAATGTTGAATTAGATTTTTTTTTAAAGATTCAAACATTGACATTTACTTAATTTACAATAAACTGATGGCATTAACAAAAGGAAGCTGGGTTCTGTTTGGGTAGATATGAATGAGGATCCTTATTGAGTTTCTCAAGACTGTAACTCTACTATTGCTTTGTCACAATTCAGTTAATCCAAATTCAAAACATGTTGGTGGCAAACCTCAAAAGTAGTCATCCATGTGGCACTCCTTACTCTTACAATGTGGGAGGCACAGGAAAAAGTATTTGCTGAGCAACCCAGAAGGGTCTTCGACTATACGAGGCACTGATATTAAAGAAGAGGGACAACAAGTAGGGAGTAACCGAGTCAGTGAGTTAACCAAGGAGGATGGGTTAGTAGGAGGCGTAAGAGGAAACAATTACCCCTTAAACTGGGCATGTTTAAGAAATATTTATTATTAGGGAAAGCTCAGCAGGGGGTAACATGGTCCAGCCGACAAAGTTCAGTATGATAACTTGCAGCGCCAGGTTATGTTCTGCTCATTCTTCCTTGTGTAGCAACAGTTTCCAATTACCTCATTTACATGGTACTGTATGTTTCTTTTTTTCCTGAGGAGTGCATCTGTGAGGCTGCTCACTTTCATTTCCCATGATGGATTAATTATATTGTGTTGCCACTACTTGGATCACTAGGGAATTTAATTAGATTCTGCACCACTTGGTCCAAAATATCCACACCTTTACTCTAAACTATCCCTAGAGGTCCATAAGCGTATATGATGGGTATCCTGTGATCCCGCTTCAGTAAGCTATTTTCTCCAGTCTTTTTCTTATTTGCTCTAAGGCTGGGTAGAGCTTTAGGAAGAAAGTGATGGAGTATATTCTCTTGTTTCCCTACCCGTTCTTCTGGTGGCCATCAGGATCAATTCTCTCATGTAGCCAAGCACTAATATGGTCACAGTTTCTACAGCATCCTCCCTTTAAACCTCACTGGTTCCTCTTGCTCATTGTCTCAAGCACAGGGTATTTTGTTTTCAATAAAAGACTGTTGGAAGAAAAGCAATTGGTTCTTCTTCCCACTCACCTTCTCGCATGTCCAAAAGTAAATAGGTTTGCTCATCGCTTCCAGCCATTTAAAAGTTTGTCAAAGTTAGCCAAAACATTGAATCTTTCAAGCAGTCCTGTTAGAACTGGGGGTCTCTAGTTGGCAGAGGTAGGTACCACTGTCCAAATAGGGACCCTTGCTTCTAGTCAGGGTAAGGAGGAAACCTCTGAGATAACCCCTGCTCGCCCCCTTGGTAGCTTGGCACGAGCAGTCAAGGCTTATCAAAGGCAATGTGTAAAGTATTTGTACCAAAACTCACAGTAACACAGTGAAAACACCACAAACTGACTCCACAACAGTTTAGAAAAATAAAGGTATTTAATCTAAACTGCACAAGACCAAAACAACAAAAATCCAACATACACAGTTCAAGAATATTGTTTCAAAAGAGTTCTTAACGTTGCGATAAAATAATCCACAGATGCGTGAAAAGTTCACAGTTGCGTCACGTTTAGCCAACAGTACCTTTAGATACGACAAGGTTCCAACAGCAGGAGCTGATGTGGTGGAAAACAAGCGATGCGTTGCTCCTGAGACCTTGGGGAGGCAATGCGACAACCCCGCTGCAGCAGCGGGCGTGTTGCGACTAATCCGATCTGTATGGGGAGGAAGGCCACTTGTAGGGATGCCGGTGCGTAGGAAGTTTGTTCTCGCAAAGGCACGATGCGACGATCTCGTAGGGGCTGCGACGATGCGCGATCTCTCTCTCGCAGCTCCTCGATGCAATGGCTCTGCGACGATGTTCGCAGTGACGTGATGCGGTCCGGAAGCAAGCGGTGCGGCGATCTCACCCAGCGACGACAGGCTCTGCGACGACACTCGCAGCGCTGGTAGTCTTCCCGCACGGGTCTGGTGCGTCTCGCTAAGGAAGGATGCGACGGCTCTGGCAGCGGCAACAGGAGCTGCGACGATCTCGGCCTTCGTAGCGGCGGGAATTTCCTCGCACTGTCGGGGATGCGCTCCGCAGCGAGCGATGCAACAACTTTTTCTGTAGCAAAGTCTTTAAAGCTTAGTTTCCAGCTTCCCAGCACATGTACAACTTCCAGATGCACCACACATGGGCCACACACTTCAGGAAGGACAGAACTCTCTCAGAGGAGCTCAGGAGAAGCGGAGGGTGAAGTCCTTTTGTGCCTGGGACTTCATAACAGGGAGCCAGCTCTTCTCAGGCCCTTGGAGATTCCTCCAAGCAAGGGGACACAGCACAAAGCAAAGTCCTTCCCCTCTCCATGGCAGCAAAGCAACAGCAGCGTAATCCAGCAGAGCAACAGCTGGACAATCTTCCTTCTTCAGTTTCAGCTTTCTCCTTGGCAGAGGTTCCTTCTTGATTCCAGGATGATCTAATTTTCTGTTGACAGGGGTCCTGTACTTATACCCCTAAAAGTCTTTGTTCTCTTTGTGCAAGTGGGCCCTGAGCCCGGTCTGAACCAGTTCTGGGTGTTCCTTGAGCACTTTGTTTTCCTGGATTCTCCTTTCCTTTCAGAGTGAGGGGCAGGGTCGTCAGCCGCCCAGCAGGAGGTGGAGCCAGCATTGTGGAAGGCAGGCACAGCCCTATTAAGACCCAGGTGCTATCTCCTCCCACCACTCAAGTTGCAAATGCATTCATTCAGCCTAGGGCTGACTCGGCCTGCCTCCTTGGGAATCCCCAGCCCCTGTCACTCTCAAACCAGACAGTCAATACACAAACAGGCCAAGGCACACAGGAAGGTCAGACAAGAGAACAGCAACTTTCTAAAAGTGCTGTTCTCAAACACAGGATTCAAAAACAACCTTTCCTAAAAGATGTGTTATTAAATTCTGAGTTCAGGGATACTAGACTCTTATATCCTATCTTGTTCCTATGGGAAGATATGCTGGTAGCCACTGTAGCCAGCATCCCCCATGATAGCCTATGCAGCAAGATAGCCTTGCTATAATGACAAGTAACAACCCCAGGCAAACCAAAATTCCAAAGTG
Source organism: Lissotriton helveticus (assembly GCF_964261635.1). Classification (NCBI taxonomy): domain Eukaryota; kingdom Metazoa; phylum Chordata; class Amphibia; order Caudata; family Salamandridae; genus Lissotriton; species Lissotriton helveticus. The sequence goes on from NC_136072.1 coordinate 886,233,982, forward strand.
CAAAGAAAACCAGCAAATTAAAAATGACACTTTACTAAAAAACGATTTTTATAAAAAAATCATCAGAGTATTTATTAATGTTCTTAATACAAATTACACAAAAAATGCATGTATTTTCTAAAAAACCATATACATAATTAAAACATACATGAACGTAAAGTTTAAAAATGATGGTACGGGTGAAGTAGTGATGGTTTCTTCAACGCGTTTCGACACCAAGTGTTTTCGTCAGGAAAGTACCATTATTTAATTAATCTGAAAGATTGGGCTTACGGCACTGCACCGTCAGGTTCTGATTTGTCTTAGTGATATTTGTGATAATTGAGCGAGCGTGTCAATCACCATGAAAACGCTAAAAATATTAGTACGGAAATTCCGCTGTTAACGGGGCTGATCGGACATTCAATTGTGCAGCACTCTGGCTGTCGTTTTAAAAGAAGGGCACAAATCTCTAATAGGCCAAATAGACCTTTGGAACTTATATATATATTGCCGAAATAACAAGGAACTGCACAGTGATAAATCGCGGTCAGCCTCACTGTTAGCAATTTCAAAGCATATCTTCGAGGGGCAATAATGGCCTCCTGGTGATTCCTCTTCTCTGGTTGGTGGCGGTCTGTTTTGGACCGGCACTGACCAGAGAAGAGGAATCACCAGGAGGCCATTATTGCCCCTCGAAGATATGCTTTGAAATTGCTAACAGTGAGGCTGACCGCGATTTATCACTGTGCAGTTCCTTGTTATTTCGGCAATATATATAAGTTCCAAAGGTCTATTTGGCCTATTAGAGATGAGTGCCCTTCTTTTAAAACGACAGCCAGAGTGCTGCACAATTGAATGTCCGATCAGCCCCGTTAACAGCGGAATTTCCGTACCAATATTTTTAGCGTTTTCATGGTGATTGACACGCTTGCTCAATTACCACAAATATGACTAAGACAAATCAGAACCTGACGGTGCAGTGCCGTAAGCCCAATCTTTCAGATTAATTATATGATGGTACTTTCCTGACGAAGACACTTGGTGTCGAAACGCGTTGAAGAAACCGTCACTACTTCACCCTTACCATCATTTTTAAACTTTATGTTCATGTCTGTTTTAAATATTATGTATATGTTTTTTTTTTTAGAAAATACGTGCATTTTTTGTGTAATTTGTATTAAGAAAATTATTAAATACTCTGATGATTTTTTATAAAAATCGTTTTTTAGTAAAGTGTCACTTTTAATTTGCTGGTTTTCATTGCACTTTGGAATTTTGGTTTGCCTGGGGTTGTCACTTGTCATTATATTGCAGGAAATTGATCCACAATCAGGTGGTCCTTGTTATTTACCATTGCAAGATAGCCTTACAGCAGTGAAAAACGAAAATGGCTGACATTCATTACCAGAGCATGTCACCTGCACAAGTACATGCTCTACCTTTCACATACACTGCACCCTGCCCAAGGGGGTACCCTGGACCTTCCATAGGGGTGACCAATGTGCACGAAAAGGGAAGGGTTAGGCCTGGTCAGTGGGGACACTGACCAGGAGGACATGGCAGTCCACAGACTGCACACAGGCGCTGCGGTGGCAGGCCTGAGACACCATTTTGAGGCTACTCATGTGGGTGGCACAATCAGTGCTACAGGCCCACTAGTAGCATTTGTCATCTTCAGCCCTGGCACACTCAGTGCACTTTACTAGGGACTTATTGGCGATACAAATATGCCAATCATGTACATCCAATCATCATAACAATTTACACAGGGAGCACTTACACTCTGACACTGACCAGCAGGGGCAGAGTGTCCAAAGCATCTAAACCAGCAATAAAGAAATCCAGCACAGCATCAAAAATACAGGAGGTAGAGGCCAAAAAGACAGGGGAAACCACGCCAAAGATGCCAGGTCTAACAAGTCCTATACACTCACTCACTATAGAAAGTTAGGACTGGGGCCTGGTGATGTCCCTAGCATTGTACTGTGTTATCTCCAGCTAGCTAATTTTATTCTCCAGCTGCACTACAGTATAATTTATTTAGAAAACTATACATGTTTTTGATATTTTCATAAAGTAACAAATATAGCAATTGTAGTGTATCAGCTTGACCAAGCATCCTCCATATTTTGCTTACTACTCTAATTGTATAACTGTTCCTACAAGATTGTTCAGCCAGCCATATGTATTGCTGAGCATAGTAATGTTGCGCTCTATTTTGAGAAGAAATTCCCACATGTGTGCTCGATGAAGTGTTACCCCCTTGGGGGCATTGAAAGCGCATAAGTATATTTTGCATTACTTCTTAATTTCTTTTCCTGAAAACATTTTCTGTTTCTGACCACTTTTGCTCTGTTAAGGCATTCTCAGGTCACAGACTGATTTAACTACCATGGGAGTAGGATTTGACGGTTTCACTAATCCAATTAGGGTGTGGCTGAGTCTCTGTTGCCACTGCCTTGGTGTACTACAGCATGCTTCCTCTAGTGGGCATCCTAACAAAAACTCCAGCAAGCAAGCCCTACAAGTGTTCCTGGCTCTCACTGTGCGTACAACATGACCGGGCCACAATTGACTACCAACAGGGCATTCCTTGTGTACTTCTGGATCTCAGCTTCTTTCTTACCACGCTGGTACAGCAATGTTAGAGTGCTCATCTTCCTCTAACCTCACTGATGTCATTTTTTGGCAGGGCACCGCACTGATTCTGTGCCTACTCGTTCTCATTTCATCCGGTGAACCACTTGTGGCACCCAGATCTCCACAATCCTTGGCTCATGTACCTCTTACTGGGTTTATTACCTCACTGTGCAATGGGGCTTTCAAGAATTGCAAGCCAATAGCAGATTTTCAGTAAGCAAGACCTTCTGTACGCAAGGTGGCACAAATCTGTAATGCTTCCCAAAAATTATATCCTAGATCTCCAACGTCAGAGGCCAGGGTCATTCATGTCAGTAATAATGTTCATTTCCCCTAATAAGCCATTGATTCTTAAGAGATGAAATATTTTAGCTCTAAAGCAGTACTTTACTCTTTCCAGACAAAACATCTCAACTACACATATCCACAGTTGTACCGACGCAGACATATTTAATACCACTAAAACCAAGTAGCTGTACTCTTCCAACAAATGATATCTAGTATCTATAATACTATAAAAAGCTTTAATATCTCCAGAAACAACACACACTTCAAAATCAAAACCAATTCAGCCTGGGTCTTAAAACTTATAAATGCACTATTTCAGAAAAGAAACATACCTCCAGAACCATAGAGTTGTACTCCTTGTCTTTGTAGAGTTGCTTGGCACAGGCAAGGATCGTAGACGTTTTTCCTGTTCCAGGTGGGCCATAGAACATCAAATGAGGCAATTTATCTTCACTGATAAACCTCTGAACTATGCGGAAGAAAGAAAAGTCGCATGCCAGTAAGTTTGAAGACAGAGCAGCAACCATGAAATACAAGACAAAGAGACCGGAATTGTGATGAGAGGGGATGATTCTTCTGCGAGTGCCCTAACTGAGGGCATTTTGAAAGTCTTTTCTTGTTTCCTGTGGCTTCTGATTCTTAAGCAGCTATGTGCATCCCCTCATTAGATAAATGACTTTGTGGCTCACCTGCCACAAAACAGGATGTGCTGGTGCAAGTGGAGCGGAGGGGGCACAGAGAAACACCCCCCCCCCTCCTCCACTGCGGTGGGACTGTTAAATTCTCTGCATTTTACAAATAAGGAGGTAGCTGCTGCGATAGGGCCTGCTCACAGTATCTGGTCTGGAAGCAAACGGGCCTGGGCATATGGTTTAGCTCTTGAGTTGCAGATCAGACCATGGCATGTGATGGAAAGGACAGGAAAGACTATAATATGTAGCTTATTACGATGGACCGCAATTGTCTGTTTCAATTCCGACCAGCTGATTATAAATCAGACGGGCGGAATTTAAACCGGTCGGGCATTCCGTCTGGTTTTCGACGGGCTCAAAGAGGCTGAATTGGTATTGTGCCCGTAATCCCAAAAGGCGGTCTTTCCACCCTTGGGATTACGATACTCTGCCTCCAGCAGGCTTTCCATGCAGGCCTTTCCGACAAGGAAAGCCTTTTGGAGAGCGAGTATGGGGGCCGCTCGCAGGGCCCACTTGTGTGCGCGGGCTCTAGTTGGAGGCCAAGGGGGCACTGTGATAATGTGTTCTTTCTTCTCCGTATTTCTTGCCTATCTCTTTAAGGTTGTAGAACCTTAACTGTTTTCTATTTCGAATGACATGATTAGTGTTGGCGAGTTGACCAAGTGTCCGTTGGTGGCTGAGGCAAATAAACCCACCTACTTACTTCACGTTCTCCAGTCTTCTTATTTCAAAATGTTATCAAGATGATCTATTGATTTATGGCAATAATATTCAGGAACATAATAAACGTGTGTGTGCTGTTTTGAAACGTTTAAATGAGGCTGGAATGTCTCTTAAAAAAATAAGTGTAAGTTTAGGGTAGAAGAGGTTAATTATTTGGGACATCGCATTACAGGTGAGGGTGTCTTCCCTAAGAAGGATTTGGTTGAATCTATTGAAAAATAGCAAGAACCTCTTAATAAGGAGGAGTTACTTTCTTTTCTTGGAATGGTTAAATTTTATGGGAAGTTTATTTGTAATTTTGCAGACAAGACGCATAATTTGAGGAGGTTGACTGCCAAGAATGTTGTTTTTGATTGGTCCTTTGAGTGCAAGAGTGAATTTATGAGTATCAAAAAAGAGCTTAACAAAGCTCCCTCTCTTCATGCGTTTGTTCCTGGTCTTCCTACATTTGTATTTACTGATGCAAGTGACAAGGGTCTTGGTGCGGTTCTTGTTCAGAAGAAGGATGGAAAAGATTCTCTTATTTGTTGTTCATCAAGATGTCTTAAAGGTTCGGAACTTAATTACTCTGTTATAGAGAAAGAATCTCTTGCCATTTTTTGGGCGTTAAGAAAGTTTAGAAATCTGATTTGGGGTTCTAAAGTGTGCATTCTATCTGATCACAAACCTTTAAGAGAAGTATTCTGAAAGAAAGGTTTAGATGCTATATCTTCTAGGATCAGAAGATGGGTTGTTTCGCTACAGGAATTTGATTTTGAAGTACAGTATATTCCAGGTGTGGCAAATAAGTCAGCTGATTGTTTATCAAGATTGGTTGATACGGAAAATTTTCTTGAAGATGACTTGAGTGAGATGGATGATTATATCAATGTGTGTGAAGTCACTGAAGGAGCAATAGAGGAGTCTGAATGAATGAAGGAATTGGAGAGAGATGAAGAGATATGTAGAGTTATTTCTTCTTTGAAAGGCAATTCTCGTTTGGAGAAGCCGTGGTCATTAGTCTCTGGTGAACTCTCAGTTACTGAAGGTTTATTAACTTGTGGTACGAAACTTGTTCCTCCTTTTGGAATTAGGAAAAAGTTATTGTCACATGCTCATTGTGGTCATTTGGGAATTGTGAAAACGAAAGAGATTCTTCGTACGCAATTTTGGTGGCCTGGTATGGATTTGGAGATAGAGAGGTTGGTCAGGGATTGCGTAGAATGCTGTGCAAGTGACAACATTTTAAAGGCTAAACAAATGCCTATGGTTAATAGAGTGTTGCCTAATCACCCTTGGGATGAAGTTGCAATAGATATTTTGGGTCCTTTGTCTGGTGTTTCAGATACTCCATATTTGGTTGTTCTAATTGATTTATATTCACGGTGGATTGAAGTAAGTGCGGTTAGAGAAATTACCTCTGATTCAGTCATCAAATTCCTAGAAGGATTTTCAACAAGGAAAGTTTTCCGAATAGCTTGTTATCTGATAATGGGCCTCAATTCTGTTCTAGTGTGTTTGCTGATTTCTTAAAGAAAATGTGGTATTGTACATAAAAGGTGTTCTTTATATCACCCTGAGTCTAATGGTGCAGTAGAAAGAGTCAATAAGACTCTTAAGGAGTCCATTCAGTTGGCTAGGTCTTCTGGTTTGAACTGGAAAGTCACTCTTCAAGACAGGATCAATGTTTATCGTGTTGCTCCTCATTCTTCTACTGGGAGGTCTCCCTTTGAATTATTCAAAGGGGGAGTTCCAAATACTTTATGGTGTCCTGGGTGGATGAAAAGGAATAAAGGTCTGGTGGATAACTATGTAGGTGAATGGAGAAACAAAGAGCTAGAAAAACAAATTGCCCGTAAAGACTACTTTGATAACAAAAAATGTGTTAAATATAATGAGGTCAAAGTGGGTGATTTAGTAAAAATTAAGACACCTGTAGGACACAAACCCTGGTCTAAATACACTGATGTCAGACCTGTCATTAAGGTTTTTAGGAATGCCATTAAGACGGGAGATGGGAGGATATGGACTAAGAGTCGTGTTATAGTGGTCAGTTCTAAATTATTAGTTTCTGATGCATCTATACATGACAATGATTCAAGTAGTAATTTTCATCACATTAACAATAGTTCTGGTAGTGGCTCAAACATGTTGTCATACAAAAGGAGTCAAAGAGCACACAGGACTCCAGTCTACTTGAGAGATTATGTTTAATTATTATTGTGAAGATTTATCACATGAAAAGTTGTTCTCATTTTTCTTCTTATTTTCTTTGGTCTTCCTTATTTTATTTCTATTTTGTTAGGAAGGAAGATGTGTGATAATGTGTTCTTTCTTCTCCGTATTTCTTGCCTATCTCTTTAAGGTTGTAGAACCTTTGTTCTGTATTCTATTTCGAATGACATGATTTGTGTTGGCGAGTTGACCAAGTGTCCGTTGGTGGCTGAGGCAAATAAACCCACCTACTTACTTCACGTTCTCCAGTCTTCTTATTTCATGTTCAAGACACCACAGGCACCTATGGTGCTCCTCTGTTAATCGCTGCACCCTGTGGCAGGCACCTTAATGTGATGTGCCAAGTGCAGTAATTTGATGACAAAATGTTACTATGTGCTTTATTGTGGAAGTGAAAAAAAGTGTGCAGGGGCAAACCGGTTCATGCAGTTGTGGTTTCTAAGAATAAATATTAATATTATAAAATCACATGAGGGGTACCACTCTAGAGCTCTTTTGAACATAAGGACATACGAATGCCATTGCAACCCCTTTTTTCCTCTCTTCTTTACTTTAGAATGCAACAGAAATGACTACCGAGTACATGGGTTACCTCAAACACCAGAATGCAATCCTCCTTCTCAATCAGACTAGCCCTGACTATCTCACCGTTTTAATTGCTGCTGTAACAGCATTGTTAATCAAGGTTGGTGGGGCAAAGCTCACGTAGCCCAAACAACTTGCTATTTTGCACATAGGCAACTTCTCTTTGCACTTCCCCCAAAAAGCACTACTGACTGCTTAATTGCACCTTAAGCTTTTAAACTCCCTCCTCGAAGTCCCATTATGCCCCAGGCCTACTTGCACCACAAGCCACAAAGTACCTTTAAAAGATATGCCAGGCCATTATGGCTTTTTAATTACATTGGAAACCTGCTTATTTTGCACACTGGTAGATTAAATGTCCATGCCCCTGACGATCTCACCACAGATTCGTTTTAATTGCTATTGTAACAATATTGTTCATCCAGGCTTGGTGGAGCAAAGACCCCTTGGCCTAAACATCCCTCTATTTCGCACATAGGTATCCTTAAATGTCTCTGCACTTCCTTAAAAAGTACGGAATGACCACCTAAATGCACTTTAAGTGTTTAAACTTCCTCCTCGATGCCACATTATGTCCTAAGCCTAAACTATAACCCAGCACATAGGGACTCAATCAGGAAAATGTGTTGATTCCAACCCGGTTATTATTTGGTGGCATCGCTATTGGAATTTTTTTAACTAGGTTTTATCATTGTAAAAGTTTTAATTAACCAAGCAATACTAAATAAACTTGAAACTGCAGAGGGTGGGGAGCGAGGCTTGACGCCAGTGGGTGGGTATTTTCTTTGAAAGGATGAAGTGAGGGGTCAGAGAATCAATAAGATCTGTGCAATTAGGTCATGTCACTCAAGGCATTAAAGGTGCCTGCCTTGTTCACATTTTCCCTGGCAAGGAGAGGTTTTTCAGACACTCCCTGCCGTATCCATTAAGAGAAGCTTGAATGATTCGTCGAGGCATCCTTTCTTGAAACTCCAAGTCCTCTCAATTACACTCTTGACTGTCCGTGTTTTGATGTGGACTGGGTAGCAAGAGTATAAATTAGATGGTAAATACAAGCGAACGTTCAAAATCTCTTCTGTTTGATCTGTGAAATGTTGGAATCGGCAAATTTGTGTTTTTCACAATCTGTGGGAAACGTGGTAATAATGCGACTAGAACCTTACATTAAGGACCGCCATAGTGTTACTTATAACAGAAGACCTGGTCCCTCACATTTAGCCAAGTTAAAATTGCTTCCTGTGAATGTCAAACCGCAGCTCTGTTGAACAGTAGCCCCTAAAAATATGCCCGCCGTGCTGCAAAGGGCAGCGGCCCCTTCTATACACGATTAACAGTTATTCTTAAAAGTGCACGTTTTGTCACAGTAAAGATGTAACAGTGCAGCTCTGGGACTCTTGTTATGTCGTTGTCAAAGCATAGAGAAGGGCCTGTCTGTGAAAAAACGACAAGTGTCTGACCTCAGGGCTTAAGAGCAGTACATGCCTGGTTGAACCCAAAGTCACAGAAAGGAGGACTAATGTATAACAGAAGTGATTTTTTGATAGCAATTTCACATTAATTTAGTATAAATACTTCAGGTTCTTTCCCTTGTTCTTCTTAAAACACTTATACCCTTTTTTAAGTTTTGTCTAATGTGGTACATAATTGCCTCCACTTTTTCTGTGGTTTTACTAATCTCGTCTGTAGTTACATTCCTTACATTACTGGCTTTCTGCTCGATGGCTATCCAGAAAGCACAAATATATCCGTGGGTCTTTTTTTTCCTTCAACCATTTAGACGTGCACTCCACAAACGGGGTTTTGCGTGCAGCTGCTACCTAAAATTAGGTATTGTAGAAAATCATTCAGAATATGTATTTCACAAGAATGAAATAGTGAAATGTCCCTACCATAGCTCAAACCTTTGGCATGCAATCTGCTCACAGCTTTTTTTTTTTAAAGTTTAAAAATAACCTTTATTGAATACCAACATTAGTTATACATCTCCGCTTACTGCCTACAACCGTATTCTGGCCGGCATAGCGACATTGCGAATGTGTAAGATGGATGTAATATGGGGGCAGGGGAGTACACAGCAAGCTGCCTACACTCCCTTCGGTCAGGCCGCGTTAGTTGGAGTGCTTGGCTACGGAGGCAGGATTATCATTGCATTCATATAATAACAAAAACATTAGCAAACAACTGTGGCATCATTAAGAAAACAATTCCACTAATGTGTTATTCACTAAAGAAGTATGACCACAATGAAGGGGTGTTTCGGCATATAGATAATGTGGCGATGACACATTGTTCAGTGTCTTCCAGTGCGTGATAGGTGCGTGCTCTGCTGGAGGGTTATCGTCAGGGGGCGGGTGATATTCCTCATGAGGTTTCCGCATTATTGTCTGTGGCATGTTCCAATAAATAAGTCTGCAACAGGCCCCAGATATCCCTTGGGCGTGATGATGGGGGTTGGAGCTCTGCATAGGAGCTCTGCATAGGTGTGTAACTGCTCCTGGCAATATGTAAGATCCTGGAGCCCGTCCTTAAATTTCGGCGCTCTCCCTCTCCCCCATTTCCAGGCAATTTTCCTTTTGGCGAATAGTAGTGCCATGGAGGTGTACTTTCGCATTTTTGCGGCAATGGGTTCAGTGTAGCCCAACAAGGCAGTAAGGGGGTCTGTAGGGACATGCAGGCCTGTCATGAGATCTAATGCAGCCAGTACCTCTACCCAGTAGCGTTGTATAGGTGGACAATCCCAGGCTAAGTGTCTAAAGTCAGCCCCTTCTCTACCGCAGCGGTCGCAGCAATTGTTGTCACGTAGCTTCAACCTGTACAGTTGCGCTGGTGTATAATATAAACGGTGTAGGTATTTGTAATGTATTATTCCGAATCTGCAGCTAGTGGAAATTTCCCCTGTCTGTACACAGCAATATGTCCACTGTTTGTCGGTTATAGGGTGACCGAGTTCTTGCTCCCATTTGCCTTGGGCTGATGGCGGGTCGTATTCTCTGTTGGTTTGGACGGTTCGATACAATTTCGATAGTATATGTGCAGGGGCATCCTGATGCAGCAGTATATGTAGCGGGGGCATCACTGGGGGTTCCAGGTTGAAAGTGGGTGTAGCAGCTTTCATGTCTTGTCGGAGTCTGATGTAGTAGAAGCGGTCTAGGGGAGTGGGGTTGACATTTTTAAAAAAATTGTCGCTGGTGCTGAACTTCCCATTAGTATAAAGGTGTCCCCAGGTGTGTATAGAGAGTTTGCGGAGGAGCTGGCGACAGCCGCCCTCCTGCGTGACTGGGAGGTCCTGTCACCCGAAAAGGGGCAGGTGAGGAGAGTACAGTTAGTTAATTTGGCTAGGTCGTGCCATGCGCTGATGGTACATTGAACGGTGGTAGATGTAATATGTCTGGGGATCGCGGGGACGCTGAGATAGGCGGTGCTAGGAATGGGGTGCATGTAGCCATTTTCAATCTCCCGATGCGACATGAAGGGGGGGGCTTTATCCAGTATGTAGCATAGTGTGCCTGTGCGCAGCTAAAATATAATTTGATGTCTGGTGCTAAAAACCCACCCGTGTTGAAATGGTGCGTGAGTGTGTCCCATTTGAGCCTGGCCTGTTTCTCACGCCATATTAGTCGTATAAGTTGAGTCTTAATGGCAGGGAAAAAGTGACGGCTAAGGGCATATGGGATGTTGACAAATAAGTACAGGAGTTTGGGTAGAATGACCATTTTAATTAATGCTGCTCTACCAGCCATGGATAGGGATAGCGTTATCCATCCTGTAATTTTATCAGTGATGGAGTCTAATGTGCGTCCGTAATTAGCTGTCATGAGTTAATCGCGAGCGCGAGACAGTGATACTCAGATAGGTGAGAGTGTCATCGCACCATTTAAGGGGGAAATCAGGGGTAAAACTTATGGTGGATTCAGTAAGAGGATATATCTGGGATTTGGACCAGTTGATGTTGACCCCCTATAGTTGCCCAAACAGAATAAATTAGCGGAGTATGGGATTCAAGTTGATGTCAGGATGCCATAAGTATAAAGTGATATCGTCTGCGTATAAGGATATGAGAATCTGCCGCTCTGGGTAGATGATGGCGTGGTCTTGATGGGGTTGTCTGATTTTAGCAGCGAGGGGTTCAATAGCCAATGCAAATAAGAGAGGGGAGAGGGGACATCCCTGCCTGGTGCCTCTCGCCAATGGGAATGAGGAAGAGCATAGGCCATTTACCATTACGGTTTCGGGCTGGACTGTTCCCATGAGGCACAGGGTCAGACTGATTTGCATATGGCCATGTCTGAACTGGGGTGGCAGAGTGAGCTAAAGAACGGTGATGGATTAAACCCAGATATGTTGACTGGGTGTGAGTGTTTGATTGGTCCAGATGCTCCGTCCATCACCACCCCCTTTTGTACCGATTTACCATTACGGTGGCACGGAGTCCAGTGTATAAAAAGTATATCCAGGCCAGAAGTGGTGGGGGGGGGGGAGGAACCCATGCGCACCAAGACAAAGGAAAGATAATCCCATTCCAGGGAATCGAATGCCTTGGTGGCATCAAGGAATATGGTGGCCGCGTTTTCCACGGGGTCAATGTCGTGAAGTAAAGCGAATAGTGTTCTCAAGTTGTGGGCTGTGCTCCTAGTCGGGACGAATCCCGCTTGGTCCGGGAGGACCAGCACTGGCATAAGGGGGCTGATGCGGTTAGCAATTAGTTTGGCGAGAATTTTGCCATCTACATTTATAAGAGAGAGGGGCCTGTACGATACTAATTGAGTGGGCGATTTACCTGGCTTAGGCCATGAAATAATGAGAGCTTCATGCATTGTACGAGGCAAAATGCCGGTCTCAAGGGCCTCAGCACCGGAATAATGAGATGCTTATACAATTTATAGAATTCAGCCGGTAGGCCGTCAGGCCCCGGAGCTTTGCCAGATTGCAATTGCATGATGGCTGAGATTATCTCATTTTCATGGTGGGCTAGAAGCAATTCTCTTTGGATATTTCCTAGCCAGGCTATGGCAGTGTCCTCAAAAAATGATTAAAAATCTACTGGAGAGTGGCGGTGGGTGGAGTACAGATCTTTATAAAATTGCTTAAACGCGGCTAAAATATCCGAGGAGTTTCTATGTGTCAGTCCGTCTTCATCTTCAATTTCAAATACCGTGTTGGTGAAGCGTGGAGGGCGGACAGAGCTCTACCCGGTCTCTCGCCTTCCCCGTACTGCCGAACTTTGTGATATATTGCCCATAAATTTACACTTGCGTTCTTCAGTTTCTTGGTAGTCACTGAGTAGCGCGCGCAGTTGTGCCTGCAATGTGGGAGAGGGCGCGGTCTGGAGATCAGACTCCATTTGCTTGATTTCTGCCTCTAACTTGTGGAGCATGTCTTATGTCTTTCAATACCCCGCCACTTTTTGCTGGGCAGATGCCCTCTATGGTGACTTTAAAAGCCTCACATATGGTAGAGTATAGAGGAACAGAGCCACTGTCACGAAAGACGAAGTCCTATATTTCTTGTTCCGTTTAGTCTTTAAAAACGGGGTCAAGCAGTGACTGCGGATTAAGGCGCCATGCTAAATAAGGGGGCTCCTTTTGCAGCAGGGTGAGAGTCAGCAACACAGGAGAGTGGTCCGAATATGTGCGTGGTAAATAAGTGGTGCGTGCCGTCAAAGTTGCCAGTCCCCTATCGACCAGCCAGTAATCTATGCGCGACCAGGAAGCGTGAACGGAAGCGTAGCAAGAGCCCTGCTGTGTCAGTGGGTGGTGAGTTCGCCACGGGTCCGCGAGGCCATTTTCCTCCACAATGTCCTTGAGGGCTCGCAGCGCAGCTGTGTATTGGTGTGATTGCGGGTGCGACCCATCTAGGCTAGGATTGAGTGTGACATTAAAATCTCCCCCCCATATCAGGTGTGTAGTGTCTACATCTTGTACCTTTCCCCACAACACCCGGAAAAACTCTGGGTCGTCCGAATTTGGGCCATAACACAATACCATGGTAATGGATTGCCCTGATAGCCTGCCCCACATTACGTTATACCTCCCTTGCGGGTCTGCATAGGAGCCAATGGGAGTGTGTGTTTTAGCAACACAGAAGTGCCTCGGGCATATGAGAAATTACCGAGAAGCCCCTGTGACTAGCTCAGCGAGTGGCAAGGTAGGGGATGAGTTGGGAGAGGAGTGTGTTTCCTGCAGCACAGCGCAGTGGATGCTGTGGCGATCCAGATAAGCAAGGATATGATGTCGTTTCCGGGGATCTCCTAAGCCACTCACATTCCATGATAGGAAGTTATATTTGAGCGTTGAGGGACGGGTCTCTTACATATTCGCAATAGAAAAGATCGTGATAGGCCATAGGAATCGTGTCAATGCCAGAACAAAAAGTAACATAAAAATCAATCCCCGAACCCTCCCTACTCCCACAACAGCAAACCCAGCCTGCTGTGCCCCCCCACCCCAACAATCCCTCAAGTCCCAGTCCCAACCGGGTACAGTGAAAAAACATTACAACCACGTTGCACAAAGTCTTGTGTTAGGGTTCACCTGGTGGGTAGCGGCCAGAGGGCAAACCCGGTCCTCCTCGCGGTGGCGAGGGTGTTGGGGCATAGAATCTTAGGTTCATTCGGGCAGTTTAAATGGTAGGGTTCGCAACCCTAAGCTAGTAGAAGGTTCGCAGTGTAGGAGACACAGCTAACATGCCAGGTCAGGCTCGGGATTTACCAAACTGTCACTGGGTAGAGGATTACATGTCTAGGCTCCTTGTTATGGGCTCCCACAGTGATAAGGTTCGTATCTTATGAGAAGGGGAGTCATGCCCATCGTCTTCAGTATGTGTGTGGCCACCGCCATCTCAGCTAGGAGCCTGATAATCTGTCTAGCGGGCGTGTCCAGCCGAAAGAGGGGCCTGACAGTGTGTTACAGTAGGGCCAGTTACTCAATGTCCGATGCACTTCTGTTATCCTCCTCCCGCCTCATAGGGGAGAGGCGACCTCTGGATGCTTTCGGTAGGGTCTTGAAGTCTTGAGCATGTTGCGGGTTTGTAAAGAAGTGCTGCTTCCCTTGGGCTGTGACCTTCAAACGAGCTGGGAACAGCATAGCGTAGGGGATTCAGAGTTGCTGAAGTTTCTTTTTAACCTAAAGAAATTTACGCCTCTGCTCCTCCACAGTAATGGTAAAGTCCAGATATATGGAGATCTCGGTCCCTTCATGAATGAGGCGGCCTTTCTCTCTAGATAGGCGGAGGGCAGTGTCTCTTTCGTGATAGTTTAGCATTTTAGATATTATGGGACGAGGGGGAGTCCCAGGGGGAGGACAACTTGTCAGCGAGCGGTGAGCTCTTTCTACCACGAAGACTGTCGAGAATTCTTCTCTTTACTTTACTTGTGGATTTGTATAGCGCAACGAATCATCCCCATAGGGATCTCTCGGCGCTTCGAGGAGAAGGTCATACTGGGCAAATTCAGCTAATAGAGCCATGTCTTTAGAAGTTTCTTGAACATGGTGAGCTCGTTACAGGCTCTGATGTTCTGTGGTAGTTTGTTCCAGTGGCTGGCTGCCAGATGGGAAAAGCCTCTACCACCCATCCTTACCTTATGTATTCTGTAGGAGCACAGGGAGTTCGCATTACCAGATCTTAGTTGTCGCACAGGCTGGTACCAACTAATTTTATTTCTGAAGTACGCCGGGCCCCTACCTTGTAATGATCTGAAAGCCAAACAGAGCATCTTGAAGATGGCACGCTTCTTAACCGGGAGCCAGTGTAATTGGTTCAACAAGGGAGCAGAGGGCATCCGTGCAGGTTTGTTAAGGGCAAGACGGGCCGCCGTATTCTGCACCACCTGGAGCCTTGATAGAAGATCCTCCGTCGCCCCCACCAGCAACGAATTACCGTAATCCAGCCGACTCACCAGGAGTGACTGGGTAAGGATTTTTCTCGCAGACAAGGGAACCCAGGGGAAAACCTTCCTGAGCATCCTCATGGTGCCAAAACAGGTCCCGGCCACAGTCTTGACCTGCTCCTCCATAGACAGTTTGTCGTCTATTTTTACGCCCAGGTTCTTGGCCCAGCTCCTGGGGAGGGGGGGCTTCGCCCAGCTCAGAGGGACACCATTCTGGAGACCAGATGGTATTGGCCTTCCCAAACAGTAGAATCTCGGTTTTTGAGGTTTTCAGTTGTAGGAAATTTTTCCTCATCCGATTGGCGATGCTGGACATGCAGCTCCTAAATTTTAATTGAGTTGCCATGATGTCCTCCTCAATGGGGACGATGAGTTGCGTGTCGTCCGCATAAGAGATGGTCGCAAAGCCATAGCCTCTGATGATGTCAGCCAGGGTCATGTATACATTGAACAGGGTAGGACTCAAGACAGACCCTTGCGGGACTCCCCTGTCCAACTCGGTGGTTTGCGATACAAATGTGTCTAGCTGGATGCTCGGAGTACGGCCCGACAGGAAGCTTTCTATCCACTTAAGGGCCATACCCTTCACTCCAATCCCCCCTAATCTGTCAAGCAGCTGCTTATGCGAGATGGTATCAAAGGCTGCTTACAGATCAAGGAGGACGAGGATCACTGGGGTTCCTCTATCCAGAGTCATCCTTATGGTATCCGTCACCTCCAACAGTGCGGTCTCCGTGCTATGTGAGGCACGGAAGCCGGACTGCGAGGGATCCAAGAGGTTGTTCTGTTCCAGATAGAGGGATAGTTGTTGGTTCACTAAGGTTTCCAGGATCTTTGAGCAGCAGGGAAGGAGCGAGATCGGTCTGTAGTTCTGCAGCTCATTCGGGTCTGCTGATGGTTTCTTTAGCAGTGGCTTTACACGTGCGGTTTTCCACTTATTCGGGAAAGAGTTGAGCCCAAGAACGGGCTCTCCATTTGGCCGTAGAGCATTAAGTGGTTGTCCCTCAACTAGTTCCTCTTCCTCCATGTTAGTATTTTGGTAGATCAGATCGATCTTTTGAATAAAATGGCTGGCCAGCTCATCGCAAAGTGCCTGGGTGGCGGGGGGTGACATTCTCAACTTTAGGATTCGTAAACTCCTTCAGGATCTTATATAGTTCCCTGGAGGAGTTCTTTGCTTCTGTGATGCGAATTTCCTAGTGTGACCTTCTTGCTGCATTGCAGCGGAGGTAAAATTTGTGGGCCTTTCGGTACTTTGATTCATCTGTGTTATACTTTGACTTCCTCCATCTCCTCTCTAGGGCTCTGCATGTGGCTTTCTCCTTCCTAAGGGTGTCCGTATACCGTATTCTCTGCCAAATAGTGTTATAAGTAAGCGTTCCACATATGCCTCCATTTTCCCGGTTGCAGTAGACTCCGGTGTCCCCAAGATATGGAGGTTGTTCCTCCTTGAGCGCGATTCCAGCTCCTCGTTCTTGGTAGCTATCACCATCAGCACTTTATCAATTTCAAGTGTACGAGTATTTGTGGCTGTGGTCGTGTCCTTCAGGTCAGATATCCGTCTTTCCGCTTCAGTCAATCGATCATCGTGTTTCTCCACCCTATGCGTGAGGCCGTCCATCCTGGCCGACAGAGTCCATTTTAGATTCAATGGAAGTCAAGCTTGATTGCATCGCAAGCAGCAGTTCCTTTAGGTCCGCAGTTGATGTGGTCGAGGTTTCGACCTGTTCTTCGTCTGGTTCCGTCTGGGATCGGTGAATCTTCCTGGTGTCAAAGGTGAGCTTCGGCAGCCTGCTATCCGGCTTCCCCATCGTGGTCAGGCGGAAGGATCTGCGATTTAGTGGGATGTCGGAGGGATCCGTGTCTTCTCCTCCTGGTGCAGTTCTGTGGGCGCAGAATGGGTGGCTTCTTACGTGGGTATTAGCTGTGCCGCTGGTGGGTATGTCTAGCTCCTCACACCCTGTGCTGTGGGCTGCCACCTATCGCGTTCGCCCCTCCACCGGGCCTCGCCAGGCCCCCAGCGCCAGTCAAGCGGTCGCAGGTGGTAGATGACGTGTGTAGGTTGCACGTCTTGTAGGGCGTGAGCAGCTGCGCCAGCTCGGAGGCACCCAGTGTCTAAGCGTGTCCCAATGCGCTCCGTCAGCTCAGGGCAACACCGCCCCACCAGGAGTGCAGGTATGTAGAGCTGGCACACCAAGGAGGTATTACACAATAATGACCCCGCACCCTTCAACAGTTAATAGGGTAATAGTACAGTTTCAATAGTATTATTCACATAGTTCAATTGATTTTCCAGTCGTTCTCCCAAAAATTCCAAAGTCAGTCGGCGTGTCGTAAGGCGTGTAGTTATCTGGTTCCGAACCAGATGACTACACGCTTCACGACACGCCGACACTCTTTTTACAGCCTTTACTGTTTTTATTCATCAAAAAATGGGAACTTCTGATATCATGGAATTATGATTATTTATTGTTCTTTGAAATTAACTGAACCTCAAGTGTGAAGACCGCTGTAAAACCTTGCTATATAGAGAATTTTGATAAGCCCTGAAGAAGTCCAGTTTCGGACAAAACGCGTTGGCTATTGGTTTTATCATCATTTGAGAATAAAGAATCTTTTTGCTGAAGAACCTGACTTTGGAATTTTTGGGAGAACGACTGGAAAATCAATTGGGAGAACGACTGGAAAATCAATTGAACTATGTGAATAATACTATTGAAACTGTACTATTACCCTATTAACTGTTGAAGGGTGTGGGGTCATTATTATGTAATTTGAAAACCAAGTTTCTTGGCTTTCTATTATTGGGATCCAGGGGATTGTGTCCCAGACCTCCTGCACCTAAACATTGGTATACTTTAGGGACTTCGTCTCCAGTGCGGGCAGAGTAGCCTTAATCCACTGTTCTGGTTTGAATTTTACACCAAGGAGGTATAACTGTGTGTACGTGTGGGTTGACGGGTCATGGGTAAGGGCCTTTCACCTTGAGGGTCAGGCTAAGTGGTTGCTGCAATGTGGCTGGAATCCAGCAGGCCGCGTTGCTAGACCAGAGTCCCCTGCAATGCCGGTGCCGCAAAGTGGAAGTCTGCCGACCCCCCGCCCGCACGGCAGTCTTGTTCTCAGCGGGCAGACAGGAGCATGTCAGGCCCAGCAAATGGCGGAGGCGGGAGGGGACAGCAGGCCGCAGAGAGTCTCACCGGGGCGGCGGGGCCGCAGTCACCCGGAGTGGGCTCAGCGAAGGATGCAAAGATGTATGCCCCTATGAGACGGCAGGTTGTGGGTCTGGGCTCCCTCGCCTGAAGGACAGATCACTCAGCCACCGCTGGTCAAAGGGGAGCCGGCAGGCCACGCCACCAGGTCCGCACTCCCCGATGCATACCTTCACCGCCCCCCCGCCCGCAGCGCAGCCTAGGCCGCGACGGGCGGTCAGGAGCGCGCCAGGCTCAGTGACCAGCAGGAGAAGACAGCAGGCCACAGAGACCGGCCTCCGCGCACGGGCCTCGCAGTCCAGAACCCTCCCACTCACCTCCACAGCGGCGGCAGGGCTACTAGATCTGCGCTCCCTCTCCAGGTCAGCAGGGGACGACCTCCCCTCAGCAGCTCCCGTGCGGCCACTTTGCTCTGCCACCTGCCCCACACAGCAATCAGTCTCAGAGCCGCCAGGCAGCACGCGAGGGAGCAGCGCAGCAGGCCGGAGGTCCGCGGGGTCAGCCCCGGACTGACAGGGGGAGGGGGAGCAGCTCACCTCGGCCACCACTCAGAGTTCAGTAGGCCCCAGCTCGGCAGCAGGTCCTGGGCAGGTCACAGACTGTCAGCAGTAGAGCTCGCCTCGGCAGCTCCGTCTCAGGCAGTCTGCTCCACCGCCATCTTTGGAAACGCGAGCTCAGGATCCGTTGTTGCAGAAAGTGCGGCTCCAGGTAGGGAACAGCCGTCTTTTCAAGCCCAGGTAGTCTCCGGTTTACTTCCAGTGCATATGTGGCCGGCTGTGCTAGGTTAGAATGCCGGGATGGTCAGGATATTAATAAGATGGGTGCCCGAACTACAAGAGCCTCACGCGAGTGGGGTCATCTTGCTTGGCGCCCTTTAGCGCCCCCCCTCTGCTCACATGTTTCTGTAATCGCCCTACATGTTCTTACATTGTCATAATTGCGGCCATACACTGTGTCTGAAGAATGGATATAATGCTTCCGAGAAAGTATACATGGCTAAAGTTGCTTTTGACAGCTTGATCTGTACCCGATGGCTAAAATACTTTTGACAGATATTAACATATCATTCAAAACCACCGTACTGGGAAATAATAGTTCGCCCAACTACTACAGCATTGCAGTGGTCAATTTGCATGTTTAGTCACACAGCAATGCCAAAAGGTAATCCAGTGGCAGGCACTTGACTTTACAAATGACACACAATAATAACATACTGCAGTCAAAAACCACCAAGCTGATCTCTGAACACTTGGTTCTGAAAGTACCAAACCATGCTTATCAATCAGTGGTAGAAAATGTAATCTACCAACACTGCAGGAAGGTTTCTGAAACTCTGTCATTTTCTCCTTTTGCTTACAAAAGCCTGAAAATAAGACAAGATGCAGAAGGAGATAATATTGAATTAAAACAATGAATCAAGGAATTAGAGGCATTTGTGAGTTTCCCCAAAAATTCTAACCAGCTAGATGCCCCAAATAACAGACTTACATTTATCTTCAAAAAATGCTCTATCTGAATGATTTTCAAATTTAATCTTTCCAGTCGACATTTTACGGGAAAAAAATGTGTTGCGTCGAGGGGTGATAGGAGAATGAATTCTAGGCTGAAGCTTGGAGTACTGCATTATCCAGCACTGAAATTCTTGGCAGTATGGCGTCATTGACATTGGTGTAAACAGAACTGTGCGCATTCTGTGTTTTCTTCACAGGTACGAAGGGGCCATCATTAACAAACAGATTTTTAGATCTGGTTTGACTGCATTACTACGACAGAACTATTGGCACTGCCAATGTTTGTTTTATCTACTGAAGGGATACATTTATCTCCAGTGCACCTAAGTGTGACTCATTTACAAGATCTGTGGTTTTCCTGTAAATCTGGCAACCATAGGACACCCAATACCAGATGAATACATGCCCGTTCTAATAGTATATATCCATATGGCTTATATTTATATAAAAATAATGTAAATGAGAATCTTCTACTGGTGGTCAACCTGAAAACCATGTATGGGTCGGTCCCACGTTGACTAAATTTGGACAGCAGTGATGTATTGTGGTGTTTGACAGTTGGAGGGCTTACACCCCACACATTGCTTTTTAATTTGTTACTTGGATTGTCCTTCCAAAATGCTTGCCTGCTAATGGTGAATCCTTCCTCTTTGCCCTTTCGTTTCCTCCCACACAGCAGGGACCAAGTAGTCTATCTTAACGAATTACAATTTGCACTTTGTACATATAAAAAAGCATTGTTGCTGTCAGAAACTTCCTGATTCTGTGCATCGGGCAGTTTCCAACCGAAAAAAATGGTTTTGTACATATGGCCCATAGCTATTTTCTCAGAAAAATGATACTTGTATGGGTGTGAAGCTTATCTTTGTCTTCCAGTTTATCTATTCTGTGCAGCTCTTACCCTTATCTATCCACCATGCCACATAATTCCACTACACAAATCCAGACCACACTACACGATTCCACACCACACAATCCACAACTAATAATTTCAATCCAACCCAGATAATTCCACTGCACATCACATACATCCACCTTAACCAGAACACATGGGTAAAAGACATTTCATTTACAATGCCAATAGCTCTAACTCTCGCAAACGCAAGACCTATTTGTTCAACAATACAAGAGTTCATGAACACCCCATGTTCCTGCATATAGTACGTGGATGTCATGGGCCAAAATATAAGTCTCAAAGAATCAATGATGCATGGTTACCTTCGATATAAAACATGTGTTCCATTTAGCATCTGTTTCTAGAGAGGAATATATAAGACAGAAGCTCCTGAACTGCTATGGTTATGTCCTGCGACTGTTATGTCACCACTGATAATACCAAATGCACGTTATTTAACAACTAAACTAAGAAATATATTATATTATCTTATTTTTTTCTTTTTCCAACTTACTTGTGCTTAGGATATCCTGATGAGAAATTAGATCATTCAGCGTCTGTGGGCGATATTTTTCAACCCTGCAATAATACGACAGTGCTTAGAAAACAATAACTCCGTTTGATGGAAACAGGTGCTACAACAGTTGATATATGTCTCGCCATCAGGATGTCTTTCAGAAATAATGAGAGCAAAACAATGAAGAGAGACTATTCGCCAGCCCGAATTACACCTTTCTTGCTATTTACCCAGCTGGCAAAATAATCATGGGAGAACCACGTTATGAAATACTTAAGATTAATTTTGATTACATTTATTAAACTGTTTGATTAATTAAAATCATTAAAGAAATAGCATGTGCCCCTCCCACCCAGTGACATTTTACAGAGGAAAACCTCCTTACACATTCTTTAACAAAAAAACTTGTTTACACATTTAATTTGTAGGCCAAAAACTGTAAATCAAATCACTTGTGGTGGTTACTTATCCTTCATTTAAAAATACTATGATTCCCCCACATAACAAGCATTTGCAATGCAATAGGTCTCGCATTATGTTTGAGCTATTGGCTTTGCTAAATATTGCAACACCAATTGCAACAAAAGTCTATAAATTGTAGGCCAAAAAAATGTTTATTTATTTTTGTAGCAATGGTGGCATGCTGCGCTTTAGATGTATATGTTTAAAAGTAAAGTGCGCCATACTGCGATTGCTACAATAGTTAATTGTGGATGCGTTAACAATTGATGTGTGCACTGATGGCTGGTGGTGTGTGTGCCTGTAGAAATTGTGCACTGATGGCTGGTGGTGTGTGCGCCTGGTGGAAGCGTGCACTGCCGGCTGGTGGTGTGTGTGCCTGGTGGAAGCATGCACTGACGGCTGGTGGTGTGTGTGCCTGGTGGAAGCATGCACTGACGGCTGGTGGTGTGTGCCTGGTGAAAGCGCGCACTGACGGCTGGTGGTGTGAGTGTGCCTGGTGAAAGCGTGCACTGATGGCTGGTGGTGTGTGTGTGCCTGGTGAAAGCGTGCACTGACGTCTGGTGGTGTGTGCCCGGTGGAAGCGTGCACTGATGGCTGGTGGTGTTTGTGCCCAGTGAAAACGTGCACTGACAGCTGGTGGTGTTTGTGCCCAGTGAAAGCGTGCACTGACGACTGATGGTGTCTGTGCCTGGTGAAAGTATGCACTGACGGTGTGGTTGTGTGTGTGGTGGGTTGCGTGTGTGTGGGGTTGCGTGCGTGTGGGGTTGCATGCGTGTGGGGTTGCATGCGTGTGGGGTTGCATGCGTGTGGGGTTGCATGCGTGTGGGGTTGCATGCGTGTGGGGTTGCATGCGTGTGGGGTTGCATGCGTGTGGGGTTGTATGTGTGTGGGGTTGTATGTGGTTGTATGTGTGTGTGGTTGGGTGTGTGTGTGTGTGGTTGGGTGTGTGTGTGTGTGGTTGGGTGTGTGTGTGTGGTTGGGTGTGTGTGTGTGTGTGTGGTTGGGTGTGTGTGTGGTTGTGTGGGCCGTCTCTGTGTTGCCAGGCATTGTTAGAGGCACTCTGTTAAGACTGGGGTTTCTTAGGAGACGAGTCCCCGTTAAGACAGGCAGGAGCTTGGATGTTCTATTCAGTGTTTGGTTTTGAATTCAGAGGGGGCGAGAATGGGTGAGCGAGAGAGCAAATACTCCAGGCATTTATAGCAAAGACTTTGTGCATTTAAGTGATTTATATCTATAAAGTGGTTTTCTTTAGTAGTGATGCAAACAGGATTGCTGTCATGTAAGTACTGCGCATTTCTTCCATTACCCGGCGCTAGCGCTCTGAAGTAACAATTTAATAAAACTATCAAATACAATTCTACACAAAACTGCCACAAATACAAGCATTGGCCAAGCCTGGTCAAAACTAGTGAATACAAGCGCACGCGCCTCGAAAGTTTAAAAACAAACTATGCGCGCTCTGTGCTGGGGGAGGGCCATTAGCCTGCAAGAACTCGCGGCAAGATCAAGGCAAGGGTGGGAGGGACATTGGCGAGCGAGGGAGTGTGCAGCCTGGTGAGCTGAAAGCGCACGCACGAAATGCGCGTGGTTTGAGACGAGTCCACGTTAAGGCAGGCAGGAGCTTGGATGTTCTATTCAGTGTTTGGTTTTGAATTCAGAGGGGGCGAGAATGGGTGCGCGAGAGAGCAAATACTACGGGCTTTTATAGCAAAGACTTCGTGCATTTAAGTGATTTATATCTATAAAGTGGTTATCTTTAGCAGTGAAATACAATTCTACACAAAACTGCCACAAATACAAGCATTGGCAAAGCCTGGCCAAAACGCGTGAATGCTAGCGCACGTGCCTCGAAAGTTTTTTTTAAAAAGCGTCCGGGAAATGCTCTCGGCATTGCGGGGGCGAGGGGCGCATTCCTTTGACGTGTGAAGCAGGGGGCGGGGGAGCGGATCCCTTTGAAGTGAAGCTCTCGGCATTGCTGTGGCGGGTCTGATGCAATGATGCGAGGCAGGCGGCTCGGGAAGCAAATGGTAAGCGAGTGCACGGGCACATGACTCTGCGCAATCCGCCTGGTTTAGCTTTGTGGATCCACCTCTATAAGTCTCGACATCTGCAATGCGCAAGCGCATTGGCAGAGGTCGAGACCTAAAAACTACCCACTTTACTTTAAACATTACCATATCTCATTAGGGTTGCTGGCACGCTTACATCTGAGTCAGCATTTTGGCAGCTATAATAGAAATTGCACTCTTCCCCGGTATTGCACTCGTGTGCAGCTGGCAACATACTTACCCTAGTTTTCCTACTGTGGTAATTACTCAGATTTCGTTATTCCGAAATTACACACAAGATTGGCTAAAGCATACCATACCCTGGTAGTCCTTTGTTGAATATTGCACTATTCCCATTATTGCACACCTCCCCTCTAAGCCTTAGACATCCTTCAATAGGCAAGATACCCGGTTCACCTTAAAGGGCCCCTTTCTTGATATATTGAAGTATTTTACACCATACTCCCGGAACCATGCCCCCCGTTCCTCCTTTCATCGGTGCCATCAGTTAAAAAAAAGCGCATATTTACTTCACCAATAAGAGCTTGATGCACCCCCGCAATTATGGAGTGTATCAGGTTTTCAAACAGCATATTGTTCATTTTAGTTCCTTGCGCATTAAATGTCAGGATTGCCAGCCTGTAGCTGTAGGTCTGCGACCACTTTCATGTACCGTACAAAGTGGCTAGAAAGCTGGCTTGATTTGCCTCTTAAGCAACAAATAATTGCACTCCTGCAAAATTGAATGTTCATAGAGCGAAACATCGGGCTTAGCCAAAACTTCAACAGTATTAGACTCTCACAGATGCAGATCACGTGCAGCAGTGATTCCTCTGATTTACTTCATAGTCTACATTGCTTGCTCAAATCTCTGTTTTGGCTACCATACCAGTACCATCTTAGAATGGTAGCAAGCCACAAAGCCATCTCATAAGGCTAGTTTGTGCCCTAATGGGGAGCAGCAAGCTCAGGTAAGGAGTGTACAGATTTGAGGCCCAGCTACCTTGCGTCTTGTTCCCTAAGTCCCTTCGGTGTTCGGCTACCGATAGGGCTTATGTGTTCATTACTAGTTTTGCCATAAACTTTATTGAGGGATTGAAATTGACATTTTCCATGTCCAGTACTTGAATGGACTTCCTTAGGAACGTACCCCACTCAGAGTTAGGCTCTTGTATTTTCCTCCATAGAAGCTGTTTTAGTATACTTGTTTTTAGTTATAAACAATATGATATTCATTTAGCACCCAACACCAGGTTTAGTTTGGAGATGTTAAATTTCAGCCTAATTGGGACAGCAAACAGTCTTCTATATTGTACATATTGCTGTTAGTCCAGAAGTCCAAATAATCTTTAACACCTTCCATGCTCATGACGAGCTGGTATGTCAATGGTATAGGACCTAGTAGGTAAAATATCTGGTAGTAGAGCGAAGGTTACCTGATTTTAGAATTGTGTAATTGATTTTGGGCCCAGGTGAGTATGGTAAATGTATGGTCGGGTGACCTGCGCGCTCTATCACACTTATAGAACCAGGTGTAACTTCCACCGCCTATTCACATGTAGTAGCATGTGATTGTAAGGCTGAGGGTGCGAGAGGGCTCCTCTGAGAGGCACAAGCCGCAACAGCCTTACAACGTCCGCGCGACTCGAAGTGCACGCAGTCTATTGCCTTAGCACCTCTCTCCACCTCACTGGTTCCCTGCTCACGTCGCTGCTCACTCAAGCTCTGATCCAGCCAAGTCAGGCCTTTGTATTCCCCTAAGTTGCAGGGAGTTTTTCTCCTGCTTGAGCCTGTAAAAGTCGGGCAGACGCCCGATGCACACCGCTCACAGCAGACCACGCATCCGAGCCAGGGTGGGAGCAGTCGTCAGTTTGGCAGCCTCACTCACTTTCACTTCACTTCCGGGTCAGGGGAGGAAGAACCAGGTGCAAACCAGCTTAATATACTTTATTCTTAAGTATTAAAGCTTTACAATGACAAAAGGCAACATTGTTTTATGTTTAGCTTACAAAAGTGTGAGTCGCTTGCCTAAATCAGGAGTGTTTGTTTGTATACTCAATGCGCTCAAATGGACTCATAATAGACTGGCTAACATATGTGAGGTCTTAAGATCGGATGTCACTTCTTGTGATGTGACTTTCTGTAAAGCCATGGCTTATGATGCCACTTCCTGTGATGCCCCGAGCAATGTCCCAGGCCATGATATCACCTGCATACTGTCTAACTTGGTTATCCCCCCACTTCTTTTTTTAGGACCTGTGCCCTGTGTAGAATCTAAACTATTTTGGCACTGAAGTTCCTCTATTTGTTGTGAAATAAAACTCCACTGTTTTTCTGGCGGCTGGCTAAATCGCTACTACCCAGGTAAAATGTAGTTCTTTAGTCACAGGTGGCCTCCAAGCCCAGACCAGGCTTGAAATAACAAACTATAAGTAGATGACATTGTCAACACCCATTGGATCATCGACTGCAGTGAATTACTTCCCTTCCTTATTAATAAGCTCTATATTGCCAGAAGATTGCAGGTTTTGTTTCAGTCATGGACAACTCAACTTTTCTCCCACCTGTAGGGTGACCAACCTCCGTAAATTTCACAGACAGTCCGTAAATTCGGCTGTTTGTCCGTGAAGGATTCTTTAACGAACGCCATTTGTCCGTAATTTTAACTTCTTTTGGGTGACACCTATTCATATGGTGCTTTTGAATGACCAAAAGTTGCTGAGAACAAACTAAGTTATCTAGGATTGGCTTGAAAGCCATCAGCCAATCCTAGAGCTCACTGGTCCACTGCAGGGCTGTTCTTATTGGACCTGATGCTTCAGGGCCAATGAAAACAGCTTTAGGGTACCTAGCCACTATTCTGCTGGACCGTGATGTGCAGAGCACGTTTCGAGCCTTTAGTTTTCGGCACATAATACAATTAGTGTTCCTTACGAGTTGACTCATATGAAATTGTAACATTTAACGTTATGTACAAATACAAATATACATAACGTTAAATGTTACAATTTCATATGAGTCAACTCGTAAGGAACACTAATTGTATTATGTGCCAAAAACGAAAGGCTCGAAACGTGCTCTGCACATCACGGTCCAGCAGAATAGTGTCTGGGTACCCTAAAGCTGTTTTCATTGGCCCTGAGGCATCAGGTCCAATACGAACAGTCCCATCTTCTTGACAAGAAAAGGAAAACAGTACTTTCCTCACAAGCAGACGGAAGGTACTAGCATTTTAGTAATCGATAATTAAGAAGCATATTTCTGATTCCTCTCATGTTTAGTTGCAAAGAGGAAATTCAACAAAGGTCAGAACTTGCGACACCACCCAAATAAATCTGCTTTCCAACAAAACCTGTGAAGTCCTAAAAACCTACAGGAAGCTTCTGTGGGAGGAAAGATGGCGGTCAGAACAGGCTACCTTAGCAAAGTCTTTATATCTCAGCAGGAATGCAAACTCAATGGATGTTTAGAAACTGGTGAATTACCAAAATAATATAAACAATTCAAACATTACAGAATCAAGATGGGCACACTACTTAGGTGTGCATTTCTGCAAACAGCAGGAGGACACTGCCGATCCTATAACTCTGGGGCAGGAGTAGCACCGAGACTGCGCACCAAAATACAACTAGTCCTTAATAAGATAGCAAGAGAAAAACAAGATCAGGTGCAACTAAGAGCGGTTAATAAAGGGCACACACGCAATATACCTGAAGCAAAAAAACTTCAGAAGATCTCCTGGCAAATAAAGCATCACTTGTCAGCTTCTGATGTGTAACTGTGTAAAGAGGGCACATTGTGAACGATCCTTTCACTCCTGTTGCTGAACCACCACAGGATGAAAAGGCAAATCCTGAGGTTGGGCTAGTGAGTGTAACCTCCACAACCCATTTGAGGCGATCCAATGGGGATGAAACTCTAATTTTCACTCAAGGGCAAATACACAAGGTGACACTGGAGAGTCAATGCAATAGAACTCCAAGGCCAAATGACATCCACCAGGCA
This sequence comes from Lissotriton helveticus, assembly GCF_964261635.1. Lineage (NCBI taxonomy): Eukaryota > Metazoa > Chordata > Amphibia > Caudata > Salamandridae > Lissotriton > Lissotriton helveticus. The sequence continues at coordinate 886,261,638 of NC_136072.1, forward strand.
CTGTAGCATAACACATGTATTTGGAAAGTGCACGTACACCCATGGGTATCTTTGCACTGAATAACAGATTTTTTTTGTTACCCAACTCAGTGGCATATATTTGATCTATTTCAGAAGGATGAATGGACCCTCCAGGATTAGAACCTGTGACCATGATGTCACACACAAGCCCCTGCAGTGGACCTATTAGTCCACTAAGCCACCAGAACAGGCCTGTATAAAATTAATCTCACTTTAACCCTAATTTCTGGATTAATAAAATGATAAGGGTTTTAAACAGTGCCCTGCAATCTTGGAAGGGTTCTATAAATAGCCCGCTTTTTGAAAGGAGAGGACCAGCAACAACCCAAAAATGACCGGCTCATCACCCTCCTAAAGAATGGCTTTCCACAAAGTACAGACACATCCACAAATATCTTGGCGCTCTATTATAATCGACAAGATGACAACAAGTAACCAACAGATCTGTGCTTTGTGGCTTTCAAGTACACATTCGACTGTGTGCAACGCAACCTTCTTTGGAATGTTATTTTTGGGCATACCTCCATGCTTTTTAAAAGGAATACCTCCATGCCTTTTAAAAGCAATACAGATGCTCTGCACTGAAACATGGATATGAACATAAATCAGTTATGGCATTTCTCTATCGAAGAAAATATATACCAATCGGGGCCTAAATCAAAGGTTGTGCCGGCACCGCACATAGTTAATTTGTTTTTGACCAACATATCCCCAGCTCTGAATGAGGTAAATTCTTGTGCCTCTAAGTTAGGATGTTTACACATTTCTAATTTGTTGTACGCGGACAATGTTGGCCTACAACATCTTATTGACAAACTCTTCAGCTACCCGATAAACAACTGCAAGACAATAAATTTTAAAAAAACGAAAGTCATGGCTGTAAGAAATTGAATACAGAAAAAGTTAAGTGTGTTTCCAACAAGTTCAATAACTGAAATGTGTAAAGGACTAGAAATATCTTGGTGTTCTTGCTGTTTTTGGTCATATAAGCACAAGCTTCTATTCAAGGGCAACTCACCACTGCTAAAAGCCAACAAAAGCGAATCATGCCAAGTACGAGAAGTGAGTGTGAAAACAGCATTCTAGTCCAGCACTGCAGGAACCAATTAGCTGCATTCTAAGTGTGCTGCTTTACATCTGACAATAACACTCTGATATGAGATGCTAGTAACAAAGTCTATCCGAGCAGATCATCCCGACCACTTCTGTCACCAAACATGTCTTCTCAGGACCATGAACTGTAAACAAAATATCAGACTGGACCACCCAGTGCAGTAACCATATAAATAGATCAAGATACAAAAAGACCTGCACAGTTGCTCAAAGCTGCGCAAAAAACTGTGAAGTGCACAATTGTCTCAACCTAATATAAACTTATTTTGACTTGTACTTATGTTGGTTGTCTATTTACTTATATACTATTGTGCTACCTCCTCTGATGTGTCTGTAAAACTTACCTTTTGTCCCAAAGTTTTGTCCAGAATTTTGACCTCCTGTCCAGAATTTTAACCCTCTGTCCTGAATTTTTACACTCACCGTCCTGAATTTGCACCCATGCCAGTTGGTCACCCTACCCACCTGATATAGATAAAATGAGTGCAAGTGAACTGCCCGAAAACAGTACACGTGCTTGACTGCATGTCTATTAGAGAGACTGGACTATGGAACGATAGGGACAAGTCTATTGCTAGGCCGTCTGATTAATCAGCATGTCATAGCATATGAGCAAGTCCAAAACTACTATGAAATGTGCAAGCCAGCATCCACTACAAAGCAAGCGTGGAAAGCAATATGCAACCTGCAACATAATGTCAGGGGCTGGCATATACGGTGCAACAAACAGGAGTACAGACGCTTTTTATCCTACCAGGGAAGGTTCCTCTTTTGCGCAGCAGGCTCCTGGTCTCGCCCAGCACTCTCCATGGTTCACACTCAGATTTTTCCCTCCCTAGGCTCAAGCAACTATCCCGCGCCAGCGCAGAAGTTCCACACCCGAAAGTAGACGTCACGAATACGTTCGAGTCACGTGACAATCAGGCACCACTCAGCGAGTCTAGACACAATAGCCAAACATAATATCCCGCCCCTTCTGAAGTAGCAGTTGCGTGAGTGATCGGTGAGTTTAGCTAGCTGGGCGTGCTATTGGTTTAAGTTTCCGGAAGTAGGCGGGAAGATCGGTCAGCAAAAAAAAAAAAAAACCTAAAACAAACTCACGAAGAAAATGACGCCCACAGACTCTTGAGTGCTAGACCGCTAACTTATATTTTCAATTTTATAGAGCGTTCGCTACACGAGCTCTAAGTACATTGCACATGGTCATCTTGTTTTTGCCACGGGGATATTAAGCGATTTGCCCAGAATCGCACGTTGAGCCGACCCTGATACCCGAATCTGGTTCTCCAGTTCTGCAGTTCTGGCCGTACAGCACATTCTTTACCCCAACTTTCTTTATAAAGAGGGAGCGAATACGAAAGTTTAGTCCAACTGGAGGAATCGTAAAATGCTCAGAATGTTTTAACACGTGACGTAACCCCTTTTCAAAATGTGTTTAATGATATATGGCATTCTACAATTTTAAATTAACAAAAATAACCGATTGGCCGCCAACTCCTTTGCACATTTGTTGCTATTAAATTTGTCTAGTTACATTTCCTGCTTTGGCTTGACAGTGCTGCTGTTGAGACCCTATGTGATCAACAAAAAAACGAGGTTTCAGAGTACTATTGAGAGAGAAGATTAGGCATCACTAACAGGTCGGTTAATCTGAATACAGGTTTTGATTTGACAAACGTTGTGTGCTTCCACTGAAAAAAGCGTTTTTATTGCACTTTTTGGCTTGCTTCAAAGCTTATACTCAAGACAGCAGGACTGAATTGCCTATGATGGTGCAAGCCATAAAAAGGGTTTAAGCCTGATAGAAATGAAAACGTATTATAACGGTAGTAAACTTGTGCCTGATAGAAATTAATGTAATGGTGTGAATATTGAGAGAATAAAAGAACCTTAAGAAATGAATGAAATGTTGGGAATATTGAGAGAATAAAATAACCATAGGACGGCATTTACTGCCTGGGTGTTGGTGTTCATGGTTGAGAATAAATGTACTCTCACATCTACCAACTCTGTCTTATCATCTTTTCAGTTACGACGACTGCTATTGACACTAAGCTCCAGGATTCCAACAGCTGGCTGCTTTGCTCTATCTATAACTGCAGGTCCATGAGGTGATTGTAATGTTGGGCCCTAGGCCCGCATTAGGTAAATGAAGTGGACGCAGACACCAGGATAGTGGGTTGGTTAATGGGACACCAGCACGCACGCTCGGCCTCCTTTATTGACCGGGTCACCTGACTCGTGACGCCGGTGGTGGGTGGGTGTACAGTGTGGGCTGCATTTACAAAAAGACTAGAACGTGTCCAGCAGGACACTACATTCCTCCTAAACTTTAATAAAATTTAAAGGAACCAAGTCCCAACCTGCGGGAGAAAATAAACACAAAATATACAATTTTCACACCTTTACAAAAGTCTCTTCAGCTGCTTGATGGATGACGATGATGGAAACTTGCTGCTGGAACTACTGGTTCACATGGGCACTACGTCCTGGTGCTCCGTGGATGTGCCCTTCTGGACTTTCAGCCTCGCTCTTGTGGTGACGACAGACAGATGCCAAGATGGTAGATCTGATGGATGTTGTTCTCTACCAGTCCGTCTGGTTTCTTCACTGGCGGCAGCGGGCTTCACTTTGCAAAGGAGGGCGTAGTTGAAAGAAATCCTTCTCACTAGGATGCCCCTCTCGCGGGTGTTCCCCTGCCATGAGATATCCCGGAGGCCCTCTTCATCAGGTTTCCACTGGGCCGGGTGTTCTCCGCAGCGTTTTTCCAACTCCACAGTCTGCGTGTGAATGGAGGAGGCGATGAGAGTACTACCTCACAGTCCGTAGCTCCACCTGGAGGGTGGTTGTTGGCTCCTGCCTTTGTGCACAAGTTCCTCTTCCTCCTGGGACGTGCAGGATAGACGGCGGTGGATCCATCTCTCTTGTCGGGACCCTCTGCCACCGGTGTCCCTGAGGCCTTTGCCCCTTGGATATCCACGGGCTGGTGGGGAGTGGTCCGTTCTGCTTCTGCCGGACGTCTGAGCGCTCTCCCCAACCAGACTTCCGCTCAATCCCAAAGGTAGGTGTTGCCAATGGTCCAGCTTGTTCATTCCTGCAGTCGACAGGTTGTCAGAGGACTTGTAAGTAGATGCCTGTTCTTCTCCTAGTGCTACCGATGTTCCCCTGGACATGTATGTCCTTGTCCTCGATGTTGCGGCACATGTCACTTTCTCTTTTGGTGTGTGTTGGCTTGCCACACCTCTTCACATCTTCCTGGACGTTGTTATTTCTGGTGGCACCATGCCCTTCGATTCCTTTCTTCCTTTCTTTTGTTCGTGGCGTCGTGCCACTCGTTTTCCATCTCCCTGGACGTTGTTGTTTCTGGTGGCACCATGCCACTCGACTCCTGTCTTCTTTTCTTCCTCGCAACGCGGTCCAGTCATCTTGCTGCTCTTGTCTTCCTGACCAGGCTTCTCCGAGCGGCGTGCACTCCGCCCGTTTCCCTCTGGTCTTGTTCTGGCTCTATGACACTGTCTTCTTTCCACTCTGTGACTGGACCGGTCGCCGCAACCTTCTTCCTTTGACTGTTTTACTTCTGGTTCTTGATGGGTGTCACAACCGTCTTCTTCTGGTCCTTCTCATGGATCCCTTTTGTGTCCTCTTCCGGACATCTGCTCCACAGACTTCTACTTCCCCCTGATCAGACCTCCTGCCAGATTGACCCTCCGGTAGGTCGCTCCTCTCCCTCTGCAGCTCCGCCGCTGTCTACCTGCGACCTCTGCTCCTGCTTGTGTATCCTCCGCCTGATTGCCTGCTTGCTTGTGACCAGCCCTTCTTCCTTTTGGATCCCCTGCTGCTCTTTGACTGCCTGCGCCGTAATCCCCTGCCGTTTTCCAGCTCCCCTTTCCCGGTTGTTGGCCTGCTCCACTTCTCCATTTCCCCACTGTCCCCCTCCCTCGCACTCCGCTCCTTTCCCGGTCTCCAGGCTTCCAGCCGCTGCTCCCTTGCGGCTCCGCCCCCCGCTCCCCATTCGTCGTCCCTTACCACCTCCCCCGCCTCCCAGGTGAGCCTCTCTCCCCTCCGCGCCATAAATGGCGGCCGCTGCGACACCGTGCAGCGGATGTGCGCAGCGGACGCACGCAGCGGGCGCACCACTTGCGTGCCTAAGGCAAGCCCGTCTGCGTCCGTCCGCGCCTGGACCGTGCCCAGCGCCACGACCCCTGGACCAAGCACCATCCAGGCTGCCGCCATCCGATATGACGCCAACACCCTCATCGCACTCAACCTCGGACGACCCTCCAGCTGCCACAAGGCCACCCCTAAGCGCACCCACGGCCCCTTCACCTGTCAGAACTGAAGCTTCTCCTGCATCGTAGACACCGAGACGACCGCCACAACGGAACCCAAACAGCTCCGCTGCATCCTGCTCAACACCCGCTCCGCACGCAAACACGCTGTCGAGCTCTGGGACCTGCTCGATTCCACATCACCTGACATCGCCTTCCTGACCGAGACCTGGACGAACGACGCCTCCGCCCCAGACATCGCAGTGGCCATCCCCGAGGGAAACAAGATCACCCGCAGAGACCGTACCAACGGAGCCGACGGAGGAATCGCCATCATCCACAAGAACACCATCAGGGTCTCCACCAACACCGCCGACACCCTCAACACCGCTGAACACATGCACTTCCAGAGCCACACGGACCCCAAGACCACCCTGAGAGACACCCTCATCTATAGACCACCAGGACCCCGCCCCCAATTCTGCAACTCCATCGCCGACTTCATCAGCACGCACTTACTGACCTCCACCAACTACATCCTTCTTGGCGACCTGAACTACCACCTGGAAAACAACAACGACAGCAACTCCTCCACCCTGATCGACAACCTCACCACCCTCGGACTGACACAGATCGTCACGACACCTACCCACATCGCCGGCCACACGCTCGATGCTATCTTCTCCTCCAGTCCCCACGTTCTCTTCAGCCACGCCTCCGAACTCACCTGGACCGACCACCGCTGCGTCCACTTCACCTTCCGGAAACCCGTCTCACATCACGGCACCCTACAGATCCCTAGACGTCGCTGGGGCAAAATCACCAGGGAACTACTGCAAACACACCTCACACTCAACCCCCCGACCAACCCCACCGACCTCGAGGAGGGAGCCCGCACCCTCAAACTCCGGATGGAAGACTGCGCCAACACCTTAGCCCCGACAAGACAACACGCCCACAGAAATACCAGTCAGAGAGCCAGCTGGTTCACCCCGGAGCTCCTAGCCTCCAAGCGCGCATGTCGGAGACTGGAAAATACCTGGCACAACGAGAAAACACCCGACAGCCACGCAGCTCTCAAAACCGCCATCCGCAACCACCACCTCATCAGGACCACCAAGAAGGCCGCCTTCACGAACCGCCTCGACAACAACGCACACAACAGCAAGGAGCATCGTGAAGGAACTCTTCAACCCCAGCTCCTGCACCAACGACATCCCCCCGTCACAAGCCCTGTGCGACGCCCTTGCTGCCTTCTTCCACCGCGAGATTACCGACATTCACGACAGCTTCAACCTTCAGACGGACCCCGCCAACCCCACCACCCCGGCCCCACCGACACCCACCGACCATAACTGCCTCACCGCCTGGACCAGCGTAACCACCGAGGACACGATCACAACAATGAGTGCCATCCACTCAGGCGCCCCGACCGACCCTCTTCCCCACCACATCTTCAACAAGGCCAACAGCTCTATCGCACCCCACCTGTGCAACATCATCAACATCTCATTCAAGACCGAGACCTTCCCTGGGAGCTGGAAACACGCCGAGATTAACGCCTTACTGAAGAAACCCAAGGCGGACCCGAGCGACCTAAAGAACTTCCGGCCCATCTCCCTGCTTCCATTTCCGGCGAAGGTCATCGAAAAGACCGTCAACACCCAGCTCACTCGCTACCTAGAAGACAACATCCTCGACCCCTCCCAGTCAGGCTTCCGCAAAAACCACAGCACCAAGACCGCCCTCATCGCCGCCACAGACGACATCAGTAATGTTCAATCCAAAGTCACAGGAAGTAATATCCAAGGGAAGGTAAAGAACATCAGCTAGAACAGAAAATGTGATACCTGAATAAAGTTAGGTGCAAGGAACCTTCCCACAAAGATTGCCCGCTACTCGAGCCCGAGTAGCCTTGTAATCCAGCCTCAGATGAAGCCTCGAAGAACAGGAGAAAGGAGACTCCGGAATCACCCTGTGCCTTGATCCTGCCAGAAAACAGAAACAAGCTAAATGCAGCACTCCCAATCGTCGGCAAGGAAGAAACCTCTACCCCGCTTCCACTTCAGTGGATAAGGCAAGCGAAGCTCAGCGGAGCTCAACAGGAAATGCCACTGAATCCTCGGGTGGCGCGAAGGACAATCTTCAGAACAGGAAGAGACCAGTAGCCACGTATCCACACAACTCTAAGAAAAAGCCAGAATTACGCATGCCGCCTTGATCGCTTTGCTGGGAGATAATCCCTAGGCCCTGCCCCCCAATAACAGGAATTCTGGGAGATGTAGTTCCACATCACCCTCTTGAATTGTTCTCGTAGGCACCTAAGCTCAGCACCTGACAGAAAGTTCCTTAAAAGTTCCTTCTCCTTTCCTTGGTAATATAGAAACCACTGCAGGCCAACCCAGCAAACAGCACACTGGCAGAGGGGCAGTCCAATCTCCTGCAGCTTCCTTGGTTCTTCTCCTTGGCAAAGGTTCTTCTTGATTTTCCAGAAGTGATCTAAAGTCCTTGGTCTGGGCCCCAATATTTATACCAGTAAATCCTTTGTCCTCTGAAGGCAGAGGGTCCTGTACCTAGTCCAAACCAGTTCTGTGTGCATTCTCCAGTGCACACCTTCTTCCTTTGTCAATGTGGGCCAGGGTCATCAGACGCACCACAGGGGGTAGAGCCAGCATTGTGGAAGGCAGGCACAGCCCTATTCAGGCCCAGGTGCTACTCCTCCCACCACTCCCAGATATGTCTATTCAGCCTAGTGCTGACTCATCCTGTCTCCTGGAGCCCCCCAGCCCCTGTCACTCACAGAACCAGACATACAATACACATGCTAACAGAGGCAGAGGAATCCTTGATGTTAATTGAAAGGTAAATAGGATTAACTATTACTAATAATAGTCCTTCACAATTTAAACAAGTATGAAGCACTGAAACATTTCTTTAATTTCTTACAGACATACTGCGGCCCATCTCTGTTTACCATTGAGCGTAAATACTACGAGGTCTGGAGGTAATATCTCTTTATTGTTCTTGATATTGAGAGTACCGCGATGGGAATCAACTATTGTGTATTGTTACAGGAAGGCTATTTTATGCATCTTACAGAATATCCTACCTATGAAACAGAGTTGTACTACTGAGAGTGAGGTTTAACAACCCCTCCGTATTTGACTGCTTAGGATACCTGCAGCCAACACTGTATAGATACCTTGGATTCTAAACAGGTACTGACACGTTACCCTAGGATGCAAGTTGTTCAGGTCGTTCTGGTCAGCGTCCAGTTTTTTAGGAGAGGGGTGACTTGGCCGAGTTTGAGGTAAACCTGCATAGCGACGCTAGATAGGGAGGAGGTGATAATTTTCGTCTAAATCAGAGAAATTATGTGCCTCGGATTTGTCACCATCGCAGCAGGGAGGGGGTCAGATATGCCAACTTCATGATTGAGAGTAACTCGAGTATTTCTTCATGGGTATAGTTAAACTTAGACCAGGATGTGTTGTTTTTCATTTGCAGGGGGAGAAGGTTGTTGAGCTGTGATGGAGAGAGGGGGAGGCATCTACACAGTGATGGTAGGGTTACAGGTGACCACTTACTGCATGGGGCATACTTAGTGCAGGATGGGGAGGTAAGTAGCTCAAAAGATAGTTAAATATTCGATATTTTATCAGCAAAAAATGTGGCAAATTCTTCACAGAGCTCTGAGTAGATGTTACTTGAATTCTGGGGGAAGGAGGAGGTTTGCTGTTTGATGATGTTGAATAGGTCTTTTGGTCTGTTCCTAGACCAGTCAAGTTGATCTCAGAAAGAGGCATATTTTTCTTTTAGGAGTTCATCCCGGAGGATCGAGAGGTTGAATTCCAAAGGTTGTTGTCTCCAGTTTCTTTCAGCTAATCGGAGATGTTGCCTTTCATTGTTCAGGTCTTTGTTGAACAAAGATCTAGAGGGGTGTTTTCTTGATTTCTTGAGTTTCAGGGGGGCAATAGTTTCCATGAGATCTGTCATTCTTGAGTTGTAGTGGACAGTGAGGTCCTCGGCAGATGATAGGTTAGAAGGAGGTAGGATTTGGATGCTGACTAATGCTTCCATCTCCTCTTGGGGGATTTGGTAGATGTTTCTTACCCAGTGCTTAGGACGGCTGCATTGGTGAGAGCGATGGTTGATTGAATTGAGATCGAAGAGAATTTGATAATGATCTGACCAGTTGGATGGTAAGATAGAGCTAGAGATATTGTGTTGTGCTTGGAGATTATTGGGTCAAGGCTGGCCCTTGTTGTGTGTTGTGTGAGATCGTTTGCATCAAGGAGGGTTGACAGTCCTTGAACAGTGGGGTCTTTAGTGCTTTAGTGTTGTTCAGGTGCAGGTTTAGGTTTCCTAATATAATGTTGGTGCTGTCTTTTAGTGAGATTTGTGCTATTAGACTAGCTAGGTCTTTGAGGAACTGTGAAGTTTTGCCAGGAGGCTGATAGATGACATGGACTTTGATGGGGTTGGGTCTATTGGAGGAAAGCTGAACTCCCAGATATTCAAAGGTAGGGTGTTTGGCAGTGCTGAAGGGAGTTAAGCAGAGATCTCATTTGTGTATAATGGCCACTCCGCCACCTCTGCCCCCTTCGCAGTTGCTATGAGTGATTGAGAAGCCTGTTGGGGAGATGAGGTCGATGTAAGGTGATGAGTGGTTGTTTACCCAGGTTTCAGTTAAAAAGCAGATGTCCCTGTTATGATTTAAGATGGTATCAGCTGTATCAGTGGCATGCTTGGTTGCTGATCAGCAGTTTATAAGCATGCAGCATGCGTAGGTGCAGATAGTGAAAAATGAATTTGGGGGATTTTCAATGCCAAGCTATGTAAAATTTAAAAGAACATGTCCTGCCTTTTAAATACATTGCACCCTGCCCTGTGGGTTACACAGGGCCTAACTTAGGGATGACTTATATGTATAAAAGGGGAAGGCTTAAGCCTGGTGTTAGAAATTGGGTTATTTGTTGGCAGAGGTATGCACCCTGTCCAAGCAGGAACGACAATCCTAGTCAGAGTACACCATAAATGAACCAGTGCTCACAGTCTGATAGCTTGGAACAGAGCAGGCAGTCTTAACTGAAGAGGGCAATGTGTACAGTATTTGTCAAACACTTAAAACTCTCACACAGTGAAAACAACACAAAAAGTCTCCACACCAGTTTAAAATAAAATGGAGAATATTTTTATGAGTAAAAGAAGATCAAAACGTCAAAAATCCAATAAGTAGACGTTGAGATATGCATTTGTAAGGATTAAGAGTAAAAATAGTGCTTAGAGGCGGTCAAAAAGTTACTTGAAGTCACGGGGGACTGGTACAAATCCAAAGGTCAGGCCGAACGCGTTGGAGGGCAGGCTGACTACAGAACCCATGCAGGGTCTGCTGAAAAAGTACCTTGTATGGAGCATAGCAATGACATTGAGAACATGATGTATCGGTTCTAATTCATGTAGTCGGGCCACTGCGTTGACATTGAGCTTAGCAGATGGTGTGAAAGGATTGGCGCTGTATCGTAGAGCCACGCAGGAATGACCATGGATCAGCGCTGCATCGTCATCGAGCCTCGCAGTCGGGACGCGTGTCGTCGTTGATTTGGCATTGCATCGTCATTGAAGAGCCAGGAGAGTCATGAGTCAAAATGTCAGGGGAAACCATGCCAAGGATGCCAGGTTTAACATTCACCATAAGTAAAATTAAACAGTACATGTTCTGCCTTTTAAATACACTGCACCCTGTCCTGTGGGAAGGTTTAGGCCTGACAAGATGTTTATCTTGCCAGGTCAAAGTAGCAGAGTAAACTGCACACAATGGCAGGTGTGAGCCATGGTCAGAGACCTACTGAAGTGGGTGGCACAATAAGTGCTGCATGCCCACTAGTAGCCCTTAATTTACAGGCCGTGGGCACATGTAGTGCAGTTAACAAGGGGCTTATAAGTAAATTAAATATAACAATTGGGTATGAGCCAATGTTACCATGTTTGAGGGAGAGAGCACAAGCACTTTAGCACTGGTCAACAGTGTTAAAGTGCGCCAAGTCCTAATACCAGCAAAAACGAGGTCAGAAAAATGGAGGGAGGCAGGCAGAAAGTTGGTGGAAGACCACTCTAAGGCTGTCAGGTCTAACAAATTCCCAATACACCAAGCATGATGTGACTACTTACTCCCAATTGGAAGTGACAACTTAAATGTAATAAGGAATCCTCAATGTTATCATATAGGAGGAGTAGGCCTCACTGTGGTGAAAAACAGATGTAGGAGTTTTTCACTACCTGGATATGTAAAACTTAAATGCATGTGCTACCTTTTATTTACACAGCACCCTGTCCTATGGGCTACCTAGGCCCTACCTTAGGGTGACTTATTTATAACAAAACAGAATTTTAAGGCTTGCCAAGGGGATTTAAATGCCAAGTCGACATGGCAGGTTTAAACTGCATTCAGGCTCCAGTGGCAGGCCTGGGACATGTTTTGAAGTGCTGCTTAAGTGATTTTCACAATAAGTGGTTCAGGCCCACTAGTAGCATAATGTACCGGCCCAGGGTATTTGCCATACCACTCTACCAGGGTCTTGCAAGTAAATTAAATATGTCAACCTGGTGTACGCGAATGAAACCATATTTATGGAAGAGTGTACAATCACTTTAGCACTGGTTAACAGTGGTAAAGTCCTAAGGCCAATAAAAATGAATTCAGCAAAAAGTGGACAGAAAAAGGCTAGAAGTTTGGGGGTGACCCTGCAGAGAGGGCCAAGACCAACAAATATGGAAAGAATTTCTGCACTGCCACAATTGTGGTCGGCTCTCGAATCTCCCCCATTATGTTGGGAACACTAGTGGGAGGTGATTGAGGCTTATTTGGAAGCTATTCATGGTGACACGTTCACATCAAAACAAACAACAAGCTTTGTTGGTGTGTACTTTGGGCCCAGAAGGCAGAAGTGTCTTGAAAACTCTTCCATTAAGATAGTAAATGTTCGTACTGGCATTCATGAGGATGGTGATGCCAGCGAGGCACTTGATGAATGCCTTTCTGTTACCAAAACTTTGGCCAAAAGGTTCAGTCCAAGAAAGAACACTGTTTTGGATCGTCAAACATTTTAAAAATTATAACACATACCAGGTGAATCTATTGATGAATATGTTGCAGCTTTATGTACACTTGCAGCAGTGTGCAACGATTGCAAATTCAAATATGAAATAATCCAGGATCAACCAATTGAAAAAAACTAATAAGAAAATTCAGGATAGTCTTTTGTTAATGGAAGATCTGGATTTAGAAACACCACTTGCTTCAGCAAGAAGTATAGAACATGCGCAATTGTGTGTGAAGGAAATGAGTATTGGTGTTGATGCACGAGAAGTTAAACAGATTTCAAAGCAATCTGAAAAGCAAAATAGTACAAGTCAGAGTGACAAGTCACAGTATTGTGATCCTGTGGTTCATGACAAGCTGATACAGGGTGAAGGTGAAGCTTTCTGTTTCTGTTGGGGGAGCAAGATGCATTTGGGCAGCAGCAAGAGTGGTATAGCAATAAATATGTCATGTTTCAAGTGTGGAAAAAAATGTTTTGCTTGTGTGTGCAAATCAAGACCAGGTCACAAAGAGACAGACCAGACAGTAAAAATATTGGACGAGAATGTATCAGAGGTATAGGGTAATCTTGTGTTGAAGTTGTCTGCAGTGAATGCTGACGATGGGGAGGTTGTGGAAATAGCATCTATAGAAGGTTCTAGAAAAGGGAGGTCACCTCATTGTGACATCGCCATTCATGGTTTGGAAGTGAGAATAATGGCAGTCTCAGGTTTTCCATACACTTTGATGAGTGAGGGTGAATTTAATCGATGTTCAAAAATGTGATCTCAGGAATTGCAAATTAAACGTTTTTCTTATGGGGGCAAAAGAGTGGATGTTTTGGGAACGTTTAAGGCTGAATTGGAGATTGAGGAGAATGTCACAAAGGGTTTGATTTATGTAGCCAAGAATGGGTCAAACCTGTTAGATTGGTATGAGCAAGGGGATCTTAACATAGTGTTGGACCCTAATCATCGCAATCAAGTAGTGTCTAAAGAGAGACTTCTCTTTGGTGTTTGCATTGACGTGTCAGTTAAATGAGTGTACATGGATTAGTCAATATCCTGAAGTATTTACTCATAACTTAAGAAAAAGTTAAAAGGTTTCCAACATAGTATAGTTGTGAAGAAGAATGCTTGCCCTGTGGTACACAAGGTACTCAAGGTGCCTCTGGTGTTGAGGCTGGAATTGAAGTCTGAGCTGGATAGGTTGTGTGCCCAAGGGATAATAGAACCCTTTGAGGGTTCCGAATAGTTATCACCAGAACTTTTGGTACGTAGAGCTAACAAGTTCACAAGATTATGTATGGATTTGTGTGATTTGAAATCCAACATCTGCGTGGACTGCCAACCTCCTCCTAATATATATGGGATCTTAATCACTCTTAAAGGGGCAGAGGTTTTCACATCTCTGGACATGTCAGCAGCTTACCATCAGGTGGAATTAAGCAGTGATTCAAGACATCTAACATCTTTGTAACACCAGAGCGTGTGCACCGTTATGTGCCTATGCCATTCAGTCCAGCATCTGCTTCAGCTGTGTTTCAGCAATTAATGGGTAATTTACTTCCAGGACCATATCCTCATGTACGGCGGGGATCAGTGTGTGTTGGATGTCATTAAGAAGTATGTCTTGACACTCATTAAGGCTAAATGTAAATTCAGTTAAATGGGTGTGGATTATTTGGGTCATCATATATCTAGTGAAGGAACAGAACCAGAGATTAAGATTTTAAAAGCAATTGAATGTTGCACCTATAGATAAATACCAGTTGCACGCATTTTTGGGGCACATTTGGGAGTAATTTTTCTGCTAAAACCATCTGTTTATGATCTTTATGAAGAAAAATGTCTAGTATGACTGGACTAGTGATTGTGACATGCCATTTAGCTCTGTCAAATGTGAAATAGTTTCAGATGGTCCACTGGTGAATTGAGCATCAGGACCATCAATGCTAGCAACCATGGCCTGAGGGCTGTACTCTTGCGAAAAAGGAGTACGGGTACAAAGGAGATTGTTGCTTTTGGCTCAGGAGCCTTGCAGGGTGTGGAGCAAAAGTATTGCTATATTGAAAAGGAGGCCCTTTGTATGCGGTGGAGGGTTCAGTACTTTAAGAATTTTGTCTTGGGGAAATTCATGTATTTTACGTACAGATCATAAGCCATTGGCTGATTTATTTAGGCCCAGTTGTAGTAGAGCAAGTCCCTGTATTGGCAATATTGTTTGCAAGAATTTCAGTATGGAACTCAGTATGTAGCAGGTATACTAGGATTTTGCTGTGGATTGTTTGTCTAGATTGCCTTAAGTGGACCAATTGGCTGAGGGTGACCGCAACATTGATGAGGTAGAGTTTGCTCTGTGGACACCCTTACAAACAGCGCATTATCTGAGGAACAGTGGAAGGAAGCAGTGGAGAACATTGATGTGATGCAGTTAGTCATACATTTCTTGTCAGGACAATGACCATCATCTAAGGACATGCAGGATAGTATAGTTCCTTTTTTGGAGTGTAAAGTGTTGAACCTAGCTCGTGAGGATCATGTTGGCATATGTACCATGAAGCGTAATGTAAGAGATTATTTTTGCTGGTCAGGTGTAGATAAGGACATTAAAAACTACGTTAGGGAGCGCTATGCATGCATTTTGAGTGACAAAATGTAGGCAATGGTCCCAAGTACAATTACTCCTGTCGAGTGTTCCATTGTACCACAGAGCAAATTGGGGTTTGATATTTCTGGACCATTTGGAGGCTTAAGAGGTAGTCCCAAGTGTGCTTTGGTTTTAGTAGACTATGGGGCAGATGTACAACCCTGACATTTTGCGACTCGCAAATTGCATTGCTTAGCAACTCGCAATTTGCGACTCGCAAAATGCAATGTACAACAGTGTCACTTACACTGTTAGCGATTCCCAATGGGGTCTCAAATTGCATGCCTCTTCAATATTCATAAGGCGAGGGCAATTTGCGACCCCATTTGGAATGGCTAGACCTCCAAGGAATGGTGGCCTGCTGCAGTCAGCAGACCACCATGTCTGGGACTGCTTTTTACATAAAGCATTTTTTTAAATGCAGCCTGTTTTCTTTAAAGGAAAGCAGGATGCATTAAAAAAATTAAAATGAAACTTTCAGTTTAATTTTTTAAGGGCTGGCAGTTGCTCTTAAAAAATATTTTCACACCCATTCATTAAGGGGAAGGGGTCGACTGGGGACCCCTTCCCGGTGGTGAATTGTTTCCCACCTACTCGGAGTAGGTGGTAAACTACGAGTGTTTTGCGACCGTAAATGCGGTCACAAAACAATGGTACATATCATTTGGACTCGCTATTAGGAAGGGACACTCTTGGCACCCCCTTCCTAGTAGCGAGTTGCAAACGATATTTTGCGAGTCTGTCGCAAAATAGCGTTGGTACATAACACCACTGATTTTTGCAGTCACAAAAGCGTTGAATACCCTTTTCGAACGGCAAAAAATGGTCGTACATCTGGCCCTAGATGTCTAAATGGCCTGATTTAAGATTTGTTGCGAATGTAAACACTACTGTGTTGAAAGAATTTTTGCAAGATGTGTTTGTGAGGGTAGGTATCCAGAGCAATTGATGACGGATAATGGAAACCAATTGGTTCAAAGGAAATGTGTGACTTTTTAAGTTTACTGGTGTCAAACATATAAAAAATTCTTTACATCACCGCTGCAGTAATGGATTAGTTGAAAGATTAAATCACACCATCAAGGACCAGTTACAGTTAGTGCTAGCTAATGGCTTGGAATGGAAAGAAGCCATTCAGAATATGCTTCGGGCTCTTAGAACTACACCGCATATTAGCATTGGTATGTTGCCTTTTTCCTTGTTAAGGGAAAGGGTGGCAGGTTCTAGGTTGAATAAGGAATGGTTGGGTGGGAAAACAATGGATGTTCGAAATGTCGAACAGGTGATGGATGTGAGGGGGTGTGGTGCAAAGATACAGTATGTAGGGAAGTCTGGTAGGGAACTTCTAGTTGAAGTTGGGGATTGGCTGAAGATAATAGAAAACGTCATGAGATGAAGGGTTCTTCCAGGTTTTCTGCACCAGTTATGGTCAAGGATGTGAGAAATCATTTGGTGGTTTTGGAAAATGGCAACGTTTGAAATAAAAACATGTTTGCTATGGTTCCAAATTCAAAGTCTGTTTGTGCGCAGAAAAGTTTGAATGTTGGAGGAGAGCCAACATCGGTTGGTGACTAAGGGGCTCATTAGGATGGCGGACGGAAGGGCGACCGCTGTCCTGGAGTAGGCGGAAAAAGCCTTTTTTCCGTCCGCCTGCCGCTGACACTCCGTCCGCCATATTAGGATGGGAAACACTGTCAAATTACGTACGCGGCAGAAGAGCGTGCACCGCCGCGGAAGTACACCCGACCCCGCAGCGGACACACCCAATCCAGACACACCGCCGTACGGAATGACGTCTCCGACCGTCCTCCAAATCACGATGGCGGAAAACACACATAAATTAGCTGCGGAAAAACAACCTGCCTGAACACGGCGGAATCACCACAGCGGAGATACACACCACAAGCAGATCGCCGTCATGGACCCAGCGCTGCGCGCATTTTCGATACTCTTCGTGCTCCACCACCAGCAAGTCATGGACCATCATCGACAACGACGCAGGTACGCCAACTCACCAATTGCTGATGGAAGGGGAGTACCTGGCAGGGCAGTGACGTTGGAAGGGGGAGTGTCATGTCACAGGAAATACATTGACGATCGCACCATAACATACACAATTGAAGTACACAACCAGGAATGACAACGACAAACCACAAAACATGATTTATTAGCTTTATTCAACATAATAGGTGCATAATGTCAGAATATCCAAGAGCATGGGCATTGGGTACAACAGATCATGTACATCACTGGCAGCACGTCAGAGTGGGTAAGTGCATCAGCAGTCCATTGCACAGAACAACTACATCAGAGGCAGCATATGAGAGGGGCCAAGTGCATCAACAGTCCTTTGCACAGAACAGCTACATCATTGGCATTACATGAGAGGGGGTAAGCGCATCAGCAGTCCATTGCACAGAACAGCTACATCATTGGCAGCACATGAGAGGGGGTAAGTGCATCAACAGTCCATCGCACAGAACAGCTACATCATTGGCAGCACATGAGAGGGGGTAAGTGCATCAACAGTCAATTGCACAGAACAGCTACATCATTGGCAGCACATGGTGACCGCTCAGCCCTCCACAGGGCTTGGTCACCCCACTCACTGCTGCCGCTCCTGCCTGCCTTTGCCGCCTCCTGCCTGCAGACTCCTTCGCTCGCTGCCCGCTGCTCATGGGAATTTCCCGCTGCTCCTGGGAATTTCCCGCTGCCCGCTGCTTCTTGGAATTTCCCGCCGCTGCCTCCCTGCGGCCCGCCCCCCTGTGATTCCATTCGCCGCCCCGCTCCCGCCACCCAGCTGCTCCTCCCTCCCGGCTCCTTACTTATGACGCCCCCAGAGCGACCGCGCGCAGCGGGAGCGCCGATTGAGCGCCGAAGGTGCGCCAAAGGTAAGCCCGTCTGCGCCCGTCCGCGCCTGGCCCGCGCCCAGCGCCAGGACCCCTGGCCCTCCGCGCCGAAGCAAGACGACCCGACTGACCTACGACGCCGGCACTCTCAACGCACTCAATGCCGGCCGGACCCACGCCTGCTGCCGAGCCACCCCGAGACGCACCAACGGACCCTTCACCTGCTGCACCTGCAAGTTCACCTGCCTCCGAACCTGCCCCGCACCCACCAAGACAAACACCAGCAGCAACCACCTCAAGTGCATCCTGATCAACACCCGCTCCGTCCACAGACACGCCGTGGAACTCTGGAACCTCCTCAACGCTACATCACCGGACGTCGCCTTCCTCACGGAAACCTGGATGAACGCCTCCTCTGCACCCGACATTGCCATCGCCATCCCGGACGGGTACAAGATCATCAGGAGGGACCGCATCAACCAGACCGGAGGTGGCATCGCCATCGTCCACAGGAACACCATCCGCATCACGACCGACGCCAACGACTCCTTCGCCGCAGCCGAACATCTCCACTTCCAGATTCACACCGACCCTAAGACGACCCTCAGAGGCACCCTCGTCTACAGACCCCCGGGACCACGCACACAATTCAGCGAAGACATCACAGACTTCATCAGCCCGCACGCCCTCCCCTCCACCGACTACATCCTCCTCGGGGACCTCAACTTCCACCTGGAGAACAACAAGGACCCCAACACCACCGCCCTGCTGGAAAACCTCGCCAACCTCGGACTCAAGCAACTGGTCAACACCCCCACCCACTACGCCGGCCACACGCTTGATCCCGTCTTCTCTTCCAGCAAGTACATCACCTTCAGCCACGCCACCGGACTCCACTGGACCGACCACAGCTGCGTCCACTTCAGCTTCAAAAGATCCACGACCCACCACCACCCGCAACAGGTACCTCACAGGAATTGGAGCAAGATCACCGCAGACCAGCTCACCACCTCCCTCAGCCAGAGCCCACCCGCCACTAAAGAACCCTCCCAGCAGACCCAGAAGCAAGAAGGCATCCTGGTTCACCGACGACCTCAAGGACTCCAAGAGACCCTGCCGCACCCTCGAGAAAGCCTGGCTCCTCGACCGGACCACTGCCAACATGACCGCCCTCAAACAAGCTACCCGCAAGCACCACCAGCTCATCCGCACCACCAAGAAGAAATCCCTGAAGGAACGACTGGACAACAATGCCCACGACAGCAAAGAGCTCTTCACTATCGTCAAGGAGTTCTCCAACCCCAGCACCGGCACCAACGACATCACTCCGTCACAAGACCTCTGCGACTCCCTCGCCTCGTTCTTCCACCGCAAGAACGCCGACATCCACAACAGCTTCGGCGCCCCACCCACGCACCCAACCGTCGAACCAACGCCCCCCCACCGCCACCCTTCGCACCTGGACCACGGTGACCACCGAAGACACAGCCCGCACGATGAACACCATCCACTCCGGATCACCGACCGACCCCTGCCCACACCACGTCTTCAACAAGGCCGACTCCACCATCGCACCCCAACTCCGGAACATCATCAACGCCTCCTTCAACACCGCCACCTTCCCGGAGAGCTGGAAGCACGCCGAGATCAGAGCCCTCCTGAAGAAACCTACAGCGGACCCCACCGATCTCAAAAACTTCTGCCCCATCTCGCTCCTCCCTTTTCCTGCTAAAGTCATCGAGAAGATCGTCAACAGACAGCTGACCGCCTTCCTCGAGACGAACGGATCCCTCGACCCCTCGCAGTCCGGCTTCAGAGCCAACCACAGCACCGAGACCGCCCTCATCGCAGCCACCGACGACATCCGGACCCTGCTCGACAAGGGGGAAACAGTGGCCCTCATCCTCCTGGACCTCTCCGCTGCGTTCGACACGGTCTGCCACCGCACCCTAGTCCAGCGCCTCAGCAACATCGGTATCCAAGAAAAGGCACTGGAGTGGATCATCTCGTTCCTCGCCGGAAGAACACAAAGAGTCCGCCTCCCCCCGTTTCGCTCCGAGGCCACCGAAGTCATCTGCGGCGTCCCGCAAGGATCTTCACTCAGCCCCACCCTCTTCAACATCTACATGAAACCTCTCGCAGCCATCGCACGCCAGCACAACCTCAACATCATCTCTTACGCCGACGACACCCAGCTGATCCTCTCCCTCATCAGAGACCCCGACACCGCCAGAACCTGCCTACACGAAGGGATGAAAGACGTCGCCGAGTGGATGAAGGACAGCCGCCTGAAACTGAACTCGGACAAGACGGAAGTCCTCATCCTGGGATCTTCGCCCTCCGCCTGGGACGACTCCTGGTGGCCCCCAGCCCTGGGCACCGCACCCAAGCCAACCGACCACGCACGCAACCTGGGCTTCATCCTGGACCCCTCCCTCTCGATGACCAGACAAGTCAACGCCGTCTCCTCATCGTGCTTCAACACCCTGCGTATGCTTCGCAAGATCTTCCGCTGGATCCCGACCAAGACCAGGAAGACTGTCACCCAGGCACTCGTCACCAGCCGACTGCACTACGGAAACGCCCTCTACGCCGGAACCACAGCCAAGCTACAGAAAAGACTCCAGCGCATCCAGAACGCCTCCGCCCGACTCATCCTGGATGTCCCCCGACGCAGCCACATCTCCAGCCACCTGAGGAACCTGCACTGGCTCCCCGTCGACAAGAGGATCACGTTCCGGCTCCTCACCCACGCACACAAGTCTCTCCACGACCTGGGCCCCAAGTACCTCAACGACCGCCTGACCTTCTACACGCCCACCCGCCAGCTACGGTCCACCAGCCTCGCCCTCGCAGCTGTACCACGCATCCGAAGAGCCACCGCCGGAGGAAGATCCTTCTCTTACCTGGCTGCCAAGACTTGGCTCCCCATCCACCTTCGGCTGACCCAGGACCATCTCGCCTTCAGGAAACAACTCAAGACCTGGCTGTTCGAGCAGTAGCATACCCCTCCCCCCAAGCGCCTTGAGACCCTCCCGGGTGAGTAGTGCGCTATACAAATGGCATGATTGATTGATTGATTGATTGATTGAGAGGGGGTAAGTGCATTAGCAGTCCATTGCACAGAACAGCTACATCAGAGGCAGCACATGAGAGGGGGTAAGTGCATCAACAGTCCATTGCACAGAACAGCTACATCATTGGCAGCACATGAGAGGGGCTAAGTGCATCAACAGTCCATTGCACAGAACAGCTACTTCATTTGCAGCACATGAGAGGGGGTAAGTGCATCAGCAGTCCATTGCACAGAACAGCTACATCAGAGGCAGCATATGAGAGGGCACAATGCAGTATCAGAACAGCAACAGGGCAGTTTTTACAACAGAGCAGGTACATCAGAGGCAGCACGTGAGAGGGCAAAATGCAGTATCAGAACAGCAACAGGGCAGTTTTTACAACAGAGCAGGTACATCAGAGGCAGCACGTGAGAGGGCAGAATGCAGTATCAGAACAGCAACAGGGCATTGTGGCCAACACAGCAGGTACATCAGAGGCAGTAAATGAGAGGGGCTAAGTGCATCAACAGTCCATTGCACAGAACAGCTACATCATTGGCAGCACATGAGAGGGGGTAAGTGCATCAGCAGTCCATTGCACAGAACAGCTACATCAGAGGCAGCATATGAGAGGGCACAATGCAGTATCAGAACAGCAACAGGGCAGTGTTTACAACAGAGCAGGTACATCAGAGGCAGCACGTGAGAGGGCACAATGCAGTATCAGAACATCAACAGGGCAGTGTTTACAACAGAGCAGGTACATCAGAGGCAGCATGTGAGAGGGCAGAATGCAGTATCAGAACAGCAACAGGGCATTGTGGCCAACACAGCAGGTACATCAGAGGCTGTAAATGAGAGGGGCTAAGTGCATCAACAGTCCATAGCACAGAACAGCTACGTCATTGGCAGCACCTGAGAGGGGCTAAGTGCATCAACAGTCCATTGCACAGAACAGCTACATCATTGGCAGCACATGAGAGGGGGTAAGTGCATCAACAGTCCATTGCACAGAACAGCTACATCATTGGCAGCACATGAGAGGGGGTAAGTGCATCAGCAGTCCATTGCACAGAACAGCTACATCATTGGCAGCACATGAGAGGGGGTAAGTGCATCAGCAGTTAATTGCACAGAACAGCTACATCAGAGGCAGCATATGAGAGGGTACAATGCAGTATCAGAGCAGCAACAGGGCAGTGTTTACAACAGAGCAGGTACATCAGAGGCAGCACGTGAGAGGGCACAATGCAGTATCAGAACAGCAACAGGACAGTGTTTACAACAGAGCAGGTACATCAGAGGCAGCACGTGAGAGGGCAGAATGCAGTATCAGAACAGCAACAGGGCATTGTGGCCAACACAGCAGGTACATCAGAGGCAGTAAATGAGAGGGGCTAAGTGCATCAACAGTCCATTGCACAGAACAGCTACATCATTGGCAGCACATGAGAGGGGGTAAGTGTATCAGCAGTCCATTGCACAGAACAGCTACATCAGAGGCAGCATATGAGAGGGCACAATGCAGTATCAGAACAGCAACAGGGCAGTGTTTACAGCAGAGCAGGCACATCAGAGGCAGCACGTGAGAGGGCACAATGCAGTATGAGAACAGCAACAGGGCAGTGTTTACAACAGAGCAGGTACATCAGAGGCAGCACGTGAGAGGGCAGAATGCAGTATCAGAACAGCAACAGGGCATTGTGGCCAACACAGCAGGTACATCAGAGGCAGTAAATGAGAGGGGCTAAGTGCATCAACAGTCCATTGCACAGAACAGCTACATCATTGGCAGCACATGAGAGGGGCTAAGTGCATCAACAGTCCATTGCACAGAACAGCTACACATGAGCCATAGACCCAGACACACAGCCAGCACCAGCAACCGGGGTGTCAGACACAGCCACCGATCTGACTGACACATGAGCCATAGACCCAGACACCGCCAGCACCAGCAACCGGAGTGTGAGACACAGCCACCGATCTACTGACTGACACATGAGCCATAGACCCAGACACACCGCCAGCACCAGCAACAGGAGTGTGAGACACAGCCACAGCTGTAGTGACTGACACATGAGCCCTAGAACCAGACACACCGCCAGCACCAGAAAGAGGAGTGTGAGACACAGCCACAGATCTACTGACTGACACATGAGCCATAGACCCAGACACACTGCCAGGACATGTCCCTGTACACTGACCAACAAATACCATGCCTGCATCTGACACATGAGAGTGGCGGACACACACAGTGCCAGTACCTGCAACAGGAGAGGGCACAACTGACACAGTGCTACTAGATGATGCATGACAGCGAACAATAGACACAGTGCCACTATCTGACACATGAGAGTGAACTGCAGATGAGCCACTAGGACCACTGAAATGATGAGCCACAGGGCTGTATGGGCCAGGAGGCAGGGTGGCTCTGGGAGCTGGGGAGAGCTGTACTGGAGCGACATTGGGGTGGTCAGGTCTCACTGGTGCGTGTCTCCGTTTCTTAGTGAAAAGTAGGGGCACCCCGGACATGACTGGACTGGTAAGTGGAGTGGCATCATCAGACATCAAAGGTGTATCATGTGCTTGTGGTGGTCTGCTCTCTGGGGACGTGCTGGACCCTGCCTGCCGTTTGCTGTGGGCCTGCCTTCTGCCCTCTGCATCATGTGTAATGGGGGATGCAACAACAGTGTACTCCTTCCTCTGCTTCTGCGGGGCGTGGATGGGAGTAGAGGTATGGCGGGACTCCACTGCTGACACATGTGATGTACGTTCGTTAAACATCATCCTCAGTGCAGCCAGGGGTGATATATGCCTGTCCTCGATGGTGCTCATGTCCATGGGAGAACCCTTGCCCATGGGATGTGCCTTGGACGTAGGAGGTGTCCTGTCCCTGGAATGTCCCTGATCCCTTGCCGGTGCCCTGTCCCTGGGTGCAGACTTGTCCATTGTAGTGTCCCTCTCCTTTGAAGCTACCTTGCCCTTGGGAGTGTCCCTGCTCTTGGGAGGTGCCCTTTCCTTGGTACTGTCCGTGTCCTTGGGAGTGTCCCTGCTCTTGGGAGGTGCCCTTTCCTTGGGAGTCCCTTTTGTGGGGGATGCCTGTGTAGCATGTGAATCCCTCCATGAATGCCACCACCTGCCCCAACTTCCTATCGTGGTCTTGGAATGCATTGATCATGTTGGTCTGCCCTACACACAGCTGTCGCAGCAGATCAACAGCCTCTGCACAAAGTGCACTTTGTGTCACAGGTGCAGGGGCAGCGGTTCCTGCACCAAAGGCAACTCTGCTCCCCCTCCTCTGGCGAGCACGAGCAGTACATGTTGCAGTGGGTGGCAGTGTGGGCCCTGTGTGCTGTGTCCCGACTGAAGGTGTCGATTGCCCACTCCCTGTCTGTGACAACAGTGCTGACTCACCAACACTTTCTGAGGATGAGGGCGATGGTGTCTCCACATGTGAGTCCTCAGGGACGGTTCTGTCCCCCTCTCCGTGGCTGCCCTCTTCAGTGTCAGTCTACATGTGTGTCATCTCGGATCCGGATGCATTGCCACCACTCATCTCCGTCGTCTGTATCTCAGTGCCCTCGGCCAAAGCTGGAAGAGAGAGGGAAGAGATGTGAACCTAAGTGACACACTCACGTACTGAAGGTTTCAAAGTCACACCGTTCCGTACAGTTGATTGACATGTAGCACCCATCCTGTACACGAACCACCCCTACCACACATACACACATCATAGATCCGTGGGTGTATGTGAAACCTGTACATCATACAAACAGGCCAAGTGCATGCAGACCCCCACACATGTCATGCCATGGGACACCAGACCTCAACGACATGTCCTTGAACCCTCAAATACAAATCAACTGGCATGTCCACCTGGCGGACATGGGTGCTACCGGTCACTCCGCTAATGCCACCAACATGCAATATGTGCTAAAGATACGCACCACGGATGTCACTACTGTGCCTGAGCACGGATACATGCATTCACTCACAAGTTACAGACACATACAGTCTGCTTACCGCTAGTTTGCTGTTGATCCCCTCTCAGCCGGGTGGACAGGTCAGGATGCGTCACAGCAATTATGCGGTGCATTAGAGGTGTCATGGTGCGTCGTTCAAGGCAGCCTGTTCTCGGAATGATCGACCGTGTCGTCTCTGCAACGTTCTTGCTGAGCCTGGATATGTCGTCCCAGCGCTTGTGGCAGTGTGTGTGTCGTCTATTGCACACCCCCACTGCCCGTACATCACGTGCTATGGTCTTCCATACGGCCTTGCGAAGGTGCAGCTTCACCTACCAGGATGGGAGACACGAAGGGAACGTCAGTGGAATGTTTGACAATCATATACATTGCAGAAACACATATCTTCATGCAGCCATGCGCAGTACAACACATGTGAAGGTCCCACAGCAGACCGCCAAGCTTGCAGAAGCAAGGAGTCAGTGACCACCTCATGCCCACCAACATGTTACCCACTTCACTTACCACCTGTCCGGGGGCACCGTAGAGCCGTTCATAGTGGGTGAGCACACCGTCCACAAGGACATCCAGCTCCGCTGCGGTGAAGGGCCGAGACCGGGTCTCTCTCACTCCCTGCATGGCAAGGTTCACGACTGTGGCAGTACAGCAGCAGTTGTTGGATAGCTCAGCAGCAGCAGGTCGAGGTGACGGTCGCAGGCAGCAGTTGTTGGATAGCTCAGGAGCAGCAGGTCGAGGTGACGGTCGCAGGCAGCAGTGGCTGGAAGCAGTGAATGTGTGCAGGAGATCTTCACACATATATAGGGCCCTGAGATCATTCCAGTGGCACACGTCTGCAGCAATTGGTTTTCCCTGGATGCTTCATTCAAAAAGAGCCAATAACTCACATTGTTGTGGCGGAGCACGTCTTCCGTAATTATTGAATGCGCTGACGCGCAACGCGTAACCTGTTCCCATTGGCTACATGTGCACGGACCGTCACGTTCACACACCGGTAACCGCATGTGCGCACTACCGCGACGGTGCATCATTTGAAATCAATCACTCACTGGCGCCGCTATGACGGTGCATGCCTTCCGCGGTGGCGGTGCAGGCAAACACATACATTTGATGATGCAATCTGAAATGGCAGTTGAAACAACCCCTTACAATGTTATTGCCTCATCCACTGCCAGTCCAGGCCGGTCACCCACCGCCAGTCCATGCCGGTCACCCACCGCCAGTCCATGCCGGTCATCCACCGCCAGTCCAGGCCGGTCACCCACTGCCAGTCCATGCCGGTCACCCTCTGCCAGTCCATGCCGGTCACACACTGCCAGTCCAGGACGGTCACACACCGCCAGTCCAGGCCGGTCACCCACCGCCAGTCCAGGCCGGTCACCCACCGCCAGTCCATGCCGGTCACACACCGCCAGTCCAGGCTGGTCACCCACCGCCAGTCCAGGCCGGTCACCCACCGCCAGTCCATGCCGGTCACACACCGCCAGTCCAGGCAGGTCACCCACCGCCAGTCCATGCCGGTCACCCACCGCCAGTCCATGCCGGTCACCCACCGCCAGTCCATGCCGGTCACCCACCACCAGTCCAGGCCGGTCACCCACCGCCAGGACTGGGTGGTGCCTGGACTGGCGGTGGGTGACCGGCCTGGACTGGCGGTGTGTGACCAGCATGGACTGGCGGTGGGTGACCGGCATGGACTGGCGGTGGGTGACCGGCCTGGACTGGCGGTGTGTGACCGGCATGGACTGGCGGTGGGTGACCGGCCTGGACTGGCGGTGGGTGACCGGCCTGGACTGGCGGTGGGTGACCGGCATGGACTGGCGGTGGATGAGGCAATAACACTGTAAGGGGTTGTTTCAACTGCCATTTCAGATTGCATCATCAAATGTATGTGTTTGCCTGCACTGCCACCGCGGAAGGCGTGCACCGCCATAGCGGCACCAGTGAGTGACAGATTTCAAATGATGCACCGCCGCGGTAGTGCGCACACGCATTTACCGGGGTGCAACCGGGATGGTCATTGACCATACAGCATATGTCATGCATATTTGGGGTGTAATCGGTCATCTCCTGTGTTGGTGGAAGGCGTCCCCAGATGGCGTATGTACACACACTGCATGTCTCCGCACACATGTAATCTTCTTAGTTGTACGAGTGTGTCAGGACATGTCCGGAATACTGTAAGATTTTGGATGTGTACTCTATGGACCATGTCTACGTGCGACATTCATGTCCATTTTTTGCATGTCTGCTCAGACTGTAGACCTTGCCAGTGGTTAACAAAGGCTAGTGTTGTGGGCCAAAGTAGCGTCAGATGTGCATTGCGACATGTTGACGTTTTGGTCTTGTGGACACATGTGTTCATTTCTACACATCTACACAGTACCGCAAGGGTGTGTACACACATTCATTATCTGTTGTGAGTGTGTTGTTTGTGTGTGCAAGTAACAATGATGTGTGTGTACATGCATTCTGTGTATGCGTGTCTGTTGTAGTGTGCCCATGCATGTCAGCTGAGGGGGCATTGTCTGTGTGTTCATGGGTGCATGAACACAAGTAGGGTGTCTTCCAATTTCATGTTGTTTGTGCACGTACATGTGTCTCTGTGTGGACGCTTGTCCACATATGGGCCCTCAGTCATGTGTTGTTGCAAGATGTTTTAACATGTGTGCACGTTACATTGTACATGTTAGCCCACAGGATGTTCTTTGTGGCTGTACATTGTGTGTAGTCAGCTCTATTTCCTGAGATATTGTGGTGGTCACACATATCATCACTGTCTGCAACATGTATTATTAGCATTGTGGTGCTCAAGATGTGATAGTGTTGCACAGCTATGCGTTGTTGGTCATTTGACATCTGCTGCCATCTACTCCCACACAGGAGGGCTCCAAATGTGCATCGACCATACACTGTGCTGGAGGACATGGTTGACGAGGAGGTGATCCACAAATACCGGCTTGACCGACTGAGATTGCAGGAGCTTGTCACACAATTGTCACCTCATCTGCAGCCACGCAGGACATATCCTGGAGCTTTCACACCCACAGCAAAGGTGATGGCGGCACTACATTTCTTTGCGACTGGCACTTTCCAGTACACCGTTGGTCATGCGGGAGGGATGTCACAATCCATGTTCAGCATGGTTCTGCGGGATGTCCTGAATGCCATGATGCATTACAAGGATGATTACATCCATTTTCCACATCAGACACAGTTGGCAGCAGTCAAAGGGGACTTCTATGCCCTGGCCCAGTTACCACACGTGGTGGGTTCAATTGATGGGACACTGTTGGACCTGGGACAACCAGTCCACATAGGGTAGCTTGGCACAGAGTAGGAAAGTCTAAACTCAAAGGCAATTGTGTTGTGCTGACATCATTCTCTTACAGTAATCCAGCGCCCACCCACTAAAAATAAATGACACTACACCAGTTTAGAAAAATATGAGCTGTTTTATAAAACTCTCTGGTTTCTCTTTGTTTCTTCAGCAGTATTTAGTTCCAGCACATACAATAGTTTTGCATTTGGTTATTGGCATTTGCAAGTTTTGCATAATAGTAATCACACTTTTCTTCTCCCCCCTGAAAGGGCTCAATATTAGTTCCTGTACCTCAGGTAAATAGTGTATACTCCCTGCTTCTGGTTACGATAATCAACAAGAATACAGTTTCTTTACAATGATGCACGGCAGTACATTACCCTTGAGGACTCAATGTGTTTTACTGGCAGGAAGATACAGGCTTTCAGTAATTATTCCACTAACATCCCACTAGTATCTTGGCTCAACAGCGGAATATCTAAATAAAGACAGGCAAGATATATTTGTTACTTCACTCAGCTTGGTAATTTGCTCTAAAACACAGTGGCTGGACAGGGGATCCCTGTGACATTTGTAGGCTCTGGCTAACTTTGCATAACATGAGCAAACCTCCCCCACCATCAATGCTTTACTCTACCTAAACAACCCTGGTAACACAACTTCCATGAGTGGTAAGTCCCGCTTCATTCCGGGATCTCTCTCCCATATGCAACTTTAGACAAGTAGGGAAAGCTTGGTAAACACAGAGTCAGGCTCTCTTGAGGTAGGTTTACTGGCGCAAGTTACCAGAGGTAGATTTTCCTCTAGCCGTGGTGTTCTCTTAAAGTCACCAGTTACGGTCAGTTAATCGGTTTTATGGAGAGCCGGGAATTTCTGATTCTCCCCTCTCGCCGCAGCTCGGCAGAACAGAAGCGGGCCCACTCAGAACTCTGAGGCCCACGCTACACTACAGGCCTTACCGGATTTCTGGAAACGGGTTCCGGTCACCTCACACGATCGCGCTACCTGCGCTGTCCCCACGGCAGCTACTCGGTGAGATCTCCCGTCCCCAGCGCTGCAGGCTCCTCGCAGCTGACTGGGCCGGACCTTCACTCTGGTTCCCTCGGCGCTTCGCTCGTCTCCGTCAGCAGGGAGGGAGGCACTGGGCGGTACAGTTACTTGCGAAACCCGCCCCCTTTTCCTCGGCGCTCCTGCGTCAGCCTTCCTTGACTTCCGCGACTCCGCCTCACAGAACCTCGGCTCCGCTCATGAAAACCGGGCCCTCCCTGCAGATGCTCCTCAGCAGGGGCCCGTGGTCAGATGGCGGCAATGCAGTGAGAGGGATCCCAGCCACCAACCGCATTCAGGTAGGGATCTTCCCCCGTTCTTATGGGCATAGATTACCCTCCGTGACAATAGCGGTGAGGTTCCGGGTCTTCCCCCCACATCCCCTATGGGGTTAGTTCAGAGGAGGTCATGAGAGGATGGAAAATACTGGATAGTCTCTGCTATGGACAGTTGTGGTCCTGCTCCCGGTAGAATACCCAGGCTAGTTGCTTACAGTCCTTTACAGGCAGCTCAGGGACATCCTTAACCGGGGCACTAACAGGAATTCAGGGTTAATGACGACCCCACGATAACAGGCTTAGTCACTAGGCAGGGGGGCACATCAGCCAAATGGAGTAGCCGACCCACGGGACGATCTAACCCCTTTTTCAGTGCGCTTTCCTCCCCACACTACTGCTTCACTCCACACCGGGTTCTGCCCTGGCTCTCTGGTCATTCTAAAATGGCCGCCCTGGTTCTGGCCCTTTTATAGATTGGCCCTGGCTACTGGAATCAGCTGGAAGGTTCTAGAGCCTTCCCAGTGTAGTCCTATGGGTCAAAACTTCTGAGGTAAAAGATTTGGTAGCTAAACTTGCCCTAGAAAAGGAGGGATTTCAAAGTCTATGAGGAGCTATAGGGTCAAGGAGTACCTAACCCCTCAGGACAGCACCTAAAAATCTCAGTGGACATGAAAATAAAAAGATTGAGGGCAAAAAGGGGACAAAAATAAATAAATAATTAGGAGGGACCACCCAAAGGGCTGACAGGTCTAACACGTGTATACACTATTTACCTGAGGTACAGGAACTAATATTGAGCCCTTTCAGGGGGGAGAAGAAAAGTGTGATTACTATTATGCGAAACTTGCAAATGCCAATAACCAAATGCAAAACTATTGTATGTGCTGGAACTAAATACTGCTGAAGAAACAAAGAGAAACCAGAGAGTTTTATAAAACAGCTCATATTTTTCTAAACTGGTGTAGTGTCATTTATTTTTAGTGGGTGGGCGCTGGATTACTGTAAGAGAATGATGTAAGCACAACACAATTGCCTTTGAGTTTAGACTTTCCTACTCTGTGCCAGGCTACCCTATGTGGACTGGTTGTCCCAGGTCCAACATAATTGGTGTCCAGCAGTGGGATGAGAACTGTGCTTGCGTCCACTCTATAGTAACCTAGTGTACTCCACAGGGCATCTGCAGGGAGGGCCCGGTTTTCATGAGCGGAGCCGAGGTTCTGTGAGGCGGAGTCGCGGAAGTCAAGGAAGGCTGACGCAGGAGCGCCGAGGAAAAGGGGGCGGGTTTCGCAAGTAGCTGTACCGCCCAGTGCCTCCCTCCCTGCCGACGGAGACGAGCGAAGCACCGAGGGAACCAGAGTGAAGGTCCGGCCCAGTCAGCTGCGAGGAGCCTGCAGCGCTGGGGCCGGGAGATCTCACCGAGTAGCTGCCGTGGGGACAGCGCAGGTAGCGCGATCGTGTGAGGTGACCGGAACCCGTTTCCAGAAATCCGGTAAGGCCTGTAGTGTAGCGCGGGCCTCAGAGTTCTGAGTGGGCCCCCTTCTGTTCTGCCGAGCTGCGGCGAGAGGGGAGAATCAGAAATTCCCGGCTCTCCATAAAACCGATTAACTGACCGTAACTGGTGACTTTAAGAGAACACCACGGCTAGAGGAAAATCTACCTCTGGTTGCTTGCGCCAGTAAACCTACCCTCTGAGAGCCTGACTCTGTGTTTACCAAGTTTTCCCTACTTGTCTAAAGTTGCATATGGGAGAGAGATCCCGGAATGAAGTGGGACTTACCACTTATGGAAGTTGTGTTACCAGGGTTGTTTAGGTAGAGTAAAGCATTGATGGTGGGGGAGGTTTGCTCATGTTATGCAAAGTTAGCCAGAGCCTATAAATGTCACAGGGATCCCCTGTCCAGCCACTGTGTTTTAGAGCAAATTACCAAGCTGAGTGAAGTAACAAGTATGTCTTGCCTGTCTTTATTTAGATATTCCGCTGTTGAGCCAAGATACTAGTGGGATGTTAGTGGAATAATTACTGAAAGCCTGTATCTTCCTGCCAGTAAAACATTGAGTACTCAAGGGTAATGTACTGCCGTGCATCATTGTAAAGAAACTGTATTCTTGTTGAATATCGTAACCAGAAGCGGGGAGTATACACTATTTACCTGAGGTACAGGAACTAATATTGAGCCCTTTCAGGGGGGAGAAGAAAAGTGTGATTACTATTATGCGAAACTTGCAAATGCCAATAACCAAATGCAAAACTATTGTATGTGCTGGAACTAAATACTGCTGAAGAAACAAAGAGAAACCAGAGAGTTTTATAAAACAGCTCATATTTTTCTAAACTGGTGTAGTGTCATTTATTTTTAGTGGGTGGGCGCTGGATTACTGTAAGAGAATGATGTAAGCACAACACAATTGCCTTTGAGTTTAGACTTTCCTACTCTGTGCCAGGCTACCCTATGTGGACTGGTTGTCCCAGGTCCAACATACACATATTGGTCTCATACGACCCCAGGCACGTGAAGCTGTATATAGGAATCGAAAGCACTACCATTCGATCAACGTGCAAGTGGTGTGCCTGGCTGACAACATCATCTCGCATGTGTGTGCCAGATTTCCCGGTTCCGCCCATGACTCCCACATCATGCGGAGCAGCATTGTCCCCCAACTGATGGCTAATCTGCGTCCAGAACGTGCGTGGCTTGTAGGTGAGTGTGCTGAAAGGACAATTGTGTTGTCAGTGTGTTGTGGGGACAATTGTGTTGTATGTGTGGCATGGTGTTTCCACAATTCATGGTTATGACATTTGTGTCTGTCATCACTCCACCTAGCCGACTCGGCGTACCCAAACAGGCCGTGGCTGCTGAGCCCCATCAGGAATCCTACTACCCCTGGTGAATTGCGTTATAATGATGCCCATGGGAGGACACGTCGAGTGATAGAACGTACATTTGGGCTGCTGAAGTCTAGATTTCGCTGCCTGGATAAAACCGGAGGGGCCCTGCCATACTCACCAGGCAAAGTATGCAAAATCGTGATTGCCTGCTGCATGCTCCACAACCTGGCCTTGCGCAATAACGTAGAACTGATGATGGACCGTGAAGACCAACAGTTTGCTCGGCCTCCCATCCCACCATATCGACTGATGAGGATAGTGGTGAGGAAGAAGGTGTGGACCAGAGGCGTCAGCTCATTGATCGCTATTTCCCTTGAATGTGAGTAACTACCGCTTGTACAGCCAGACAATGCGTGATGTATGTTTGGTGGTGGAGTGTGGATGTGGTGTGTCTATGCAGCCTGTTCTGGTATGTTCTGTTTGCAAATGTGTGTGTTAGATGGGGTACATGGTATGCTCCCTGATGTGTGTCCTGTGATCCACTTAATTGGGGATGAGTGTGGTTTGTGGGATGTTGCTGTACAGTGTGTTGTGATGGGTGTGAATCTCTTTCATGACCTGTGTTTGTTGTTCTCTCATTATCCCTAGGTCACTCCCACAGAGGCATGATTCTCAACAACATTGATCCCTGCACCTGGTAACGTTAGATTATAAGACATTCATGTGTATAAAACATGGAGGCAACACATCATTGAGTGTCTACGTGATGTTTATTTACAGGTTGAGGATTGTTGTTGGTGCATATTTACAAAGAAGTGTTGGTGGGGGAGTGAGAGTTGAAGGTCATGGCAGATGAAATCACCGTGGGGACACCACAATGTGTGATGTCCAGCTAGTCCAACAGACATGTGGCAATGGTTGGCATGTGGGACAGGATAGTTTTCAGGGTGAATGGCAGGCTCAGACAAGGGTGAAGTCATTGGCGCCCCCTCTTAGAGCAGGTAGATGGGGCAACACCACTGTTCTCATCTGCATCCAGCCTCGGACGGCCCCTCCGTCTTGGAGCCGGAGCGGAGACAGCTGTGGGGGCAGGTTGGTCAGGGGCCACCTCCATGTCCGTGGGCTCAGGTGTGGGCGGCGGTGGTGTTGGGGAGCGGTCCCGCTGGGCACTAGGGTGAGGGGGTTGGGGGGCTTGCGCGGGATAGCCAGTCCCTCCGCAGAGCAGTTGCTTGGCCCATGATGTCCACAATTTGCCCTATGCGCGTATCTATGGACCGCAACAGATTGCTGTTCTCCTGTGAGTCTTGGTGGGCCCATTCAGACTGTTCCTGCACCCGCTGATAGGAGGCATTGACTCTTGCAATGGCTTCCAGGGTTTCGGCCGCAGGATGGGGTGGGTGTCCTTCCCCACCTCGCCGGACAACTGCACTCCTGGTTGTGTGCTGTGCCCTCACCTGTGTCCTCTCACATCCACTCTCCCTGCTTGCCTGGGATGTAGATGGCCCATCATCGGCTGATGGGTCTGGCAGGGTGGCACAGGCAGGAGTGGTGGTGGTGGCTGCACAGCTCACTATGACAGGTGATGGTGTGGTGACACAGGCCGTGGTGGTGGAGGCAGTGATGTCCTGTGAGCCTGATGGCCCTGGAAGTCTGCTTGGTCCCGCTTCGTCCTCTGTGTCTGAGCTGGCAATGGGCTCGTCCCCAGAGAGTCCGTGCTGTGAGGGGGGCGACTGGTGCTGGCGGTTGGTGCTTGCGCCAGTCAAGATGCGATCACTTGAGGGACAAGATTATCATGATCAATGCTGTGGACATGACATGAATTTGGTAACAACATTACTAATCAATTACCTCTCTCACACCCCCACCCCCACCGCCACCCCTCCCTGTGGACATGGGGGCCTGTTGGGAGTTGTAGTGCTGGTCTCTCTCACCCCCCACCGCCATCCCTCCATGTGGACATGGGGGCCTGTTGGGAGTAGTAGTGCTGGTCTCTCTCACCCCCCCACCGCCATCCCTCCCTGTGGACATGGGGGCCTCTTGGAAGTTGTAGTGCTGGTCTCCCACACACACCCCCACCGCCATCCCTCCCTGTGGACATGGGGGCCTGTTGGGAGTTGTAGTGCTGGTCTCCACACACCCCACACACCTCTCTCATACCCCCCACCCACCGCCATCCCTCCATGTGGACATGGGGGCCTGTTGGGAGTTGTAGTGCTGGTCTCCCATACACCCCACACACCTCTCTCACACCCACCACCACCCTCCCTGTGGACATGGGGGCCTGTTGGGAGCTGTAGTGCTGGTCTCCTACACACCCCACACACCTCTCTCACCCCGCCACCCACCGCCAACCCTCCATGTGGACATGGGGGCCTGTTGGGAGTTGTAGTGCTGGACTCTCTCACCCCCCCACCGCCATCCCTCCATGTGGACATGGGGGCCTGTTGGGAGTTGTTGTGCTGGTCTCCCACACACCCCACACACCTCTCTCACACACCCCACCCACCAGCACCCTCCCTGTGGACATGGGGGCCTGTTGGGAGTTGTAGTGCTGGTCTCTCTCACCCCCCCCACCGCCATCCCTCCATGTGGACATGGGGGCCTGTTGGGAGTTGTAGTGCTGGTCTCCCACACACCCCACACACCTCTCACACACCCCACCCACCACCACCCTCCCTGTGGACATGGGGGCCTGTTGGGAGTTGTGGTGTTGGTTGCTCTGACAACATGCAAGCATGGGAACGTAGGAGGCAACATTTGTGGTAGGTATGGTGGGTGCATTTGAGCTGAGGACTTCACATTTGGGTGACTGTGTGGTCCACATACATGGATTGGGGCCAGGGAGATGTGTCTTGTCAGTTGTGCATGGCAGACCATGGCAGTGTGATCGTGGTCATTTGTTTGTACTTACCAGCCTCTTCCCCCTCCTCGATTCCTTCCAGGCTCTCAGGGTGCAGTATGCCCAGCACCTTCTCCTCCCATTCAGCAAATGGTAAGGGTTCCGGGGGAGTGCCGCCGCCAGTGTGGTTTGCCCGCAGGTGGTTCTTCGCCCTGATGCCTTTCACCCTTGCCTTGAGGTCGTGCCACCGCCTCTGGATGTCGTGTTTGGTGCGTGGCACGGTCCCTGACGCATTCACTCTGGTCACTATCCTGTCCCACCTGTGGTTTTTGGTTGCCAAGGTTGTCTGCTGGACTAGGTTGCCGAAGAGCTGTGGTTCAAAACGGATGATTTCATCCACCATGACCTTCAACTCAGTGTCAGTGAATTTAGGATTTTTCTTGGGTGCCATGGTGTTTGATGTGCAAGGTGTTGGTGTGGTGGGGTGGGATGTGCAGGTGTGTGGTGTGTAGGGATGGTGTTGGGTTGGGTTGTGTGGTGTGTGTGTTTGGGAGCAGGTAGTATGTGTGTTTGTGTGTGTCTGCTGTTCGTGGTAATGTGGCTCTTGCTTGCAGCTATGCTGTGATGCAAAGGACTGTGGTAGTAGGAGGGTATCTTTTTATACTCTGTGTGGTGGTGGTGTCCCAATGGTTGTAGGCAATCAGGTGTTCTGTGGGTGTGGTGATTTTTGTGCATTTTTCGGAGATGGGGGGTGTCATTGGGGCGTGTAGTTGCTGGGGGTAGTTGTTTCTGGTGGTTGGGTGTTCGGTTTAATGTATTTTCTATTTACTTCCGTCTGCCATTTTGTAATTGGTTTGACGGCAGGGATGGTGTTTATGTGGTACTTCCGCAGTCATGGTCAATTTTCGGAGGTATTGTTTCCGCGACGGCGGAGCACGGCGGTGAGTTCCGTTGGAATGGCGGCATTATCCTAATCGCGCGGACGGACCCTCAGCAGGTATGGCGGCGGTTGGGCCTGTTCCCGCGGTCATGTCCGTCCGCGGCGGTGGGTGATCTTTTGGTTCCATCCGCCGTGGACGGTGTTAGATGTGTTCCGTCCGCCGCGGACGGTGTTTGATGTGATCCGTCCGCCGCGGTCGGAGTTTCTTGACATGGATATCCTAATCGCAACCGCGGATTCTCCGCGGTGCGGGCGGGAGTGATTTTTCCACGGCCATGGCGGACGGTACTCGTTTCCGTCCGCCATCCTAATCGACCCCTAAGTTAGCTGCTGCAAACAGGTGACATCCAAGTCCTTACCAGTTAAGTTTAAGGGCTATGTGATGTAGACTGTACAATCGTTTGCTGCTGTTTTTTTGAATTGTATATGTTATATGTTTCTGTCATTGTTGAACTATCTTTTGTTTAACGAATATTGCACTTTGGAAGTTATTGTATTTTTTACCAGGTACGATGTTGTTTTTTTTTTAAGAAAGGGGGATGTGTTGGGTCAGGCGGAATGAACAGATTGTGGGGAATGGAACAGGGTAAAAGAATCCAAGGATGGCAGCTGCTGTATTTATTGCGAAAAGGGTGTGTTAAAGTTAATATGCATTTAATGGGGAATAGTTATTACCACAGCTGCAAAGTTTTCAGCTTATGTGTGATCTTTCATTGGTTTTATCGGATCACTGACAGAATATCGACAGTCACAATATCGAGATGACAAAATATCAAGGTCAAAATATCGACTACAAAATATCGACTTCCTATCTTCAAACAAATAAGTACAAAAATATCGACTCCAAAATATCGAGTGTAAAAAATATCGACGGTCAAAATATCAAATTTTTTAAATGTCTTAAAAGTAATTTAAAAGTAATATAATAATAAATAAAATTATTTTTAACTTATTTAAAATACTTAAATAAACATAACATTAAAAAATAATTAATATAACTTAAAAAAATAATTTATTTTTAATACATATATATATATATATATATATATATACACATTATTAACAAAACATATACAATATTTTTACCGTAGGATAGCAAGAGCTTTAAATTTACTGTAACGACTCCAGAGAGTGCAACAGTAGGGAAAACGTTGGATAGCGTAGGGGTAAAAATTACTATTCCCACTCCAGAGAGTGCAACAGTAGGGAAAGAGTTGGATAGCGTAGGGGTAAAAATTACTATTCCCACTCCAGCGAGTGCAACAGTAGGGAAAGCGTTGGATAGCGTAGGGGTAAAAATTACTATTCCCACTCCAGAGAGTGCAACAGTAGGTAAAGCGTTGGATAGCGTAGGGGTAAAAATTACTATTCCCACTCCAGAGAGTGCAACAGTAGGGAAAGGGTTGGATAGCGTAGGGGTAAAAATTACTATTCCCACTCCAGAGAGTGCAAAAGTAGGGAAAGCGTTGGATAGCGTAGGGGTAAAAATTACTATTCCCACTCCAGAGAGTGCAACAGTAGGGAAAGCGTTGGATAGCGTAGGGGTTAAAATTACTATTTCAACTCCAGAGAGTGCAACAGTAGGGAAAGCGTTGGATAGCGTAGTGGCAAAAATTACTATTCCCACTCCAGAGAGTGCAACAGTAGGGAATGTGTTGGATAGCGTGGGGGTAAAAATTACTATTCCCACTCCAGAGAGTGCAACAGTAGGTAAAGCGTTGGATAGCGTAGGGGTAAAAATTACTATTCCCACTCCAGAGAGTGCAACAGTAGGGAAAGCGTTGGATAGCGTAGGGGTTAAAATTACTATTCCAACTCCAGAGAGTGCAACAGTAGGGAAAGCGTTGGATAGCGAAGGGGTTAAAATTACTATTCCAACTCCAGAGAGAGCAACAGTAGGGAAATGGTTGGATAGTGTAGGGGTAAAAATTACTATTCCAACTCCAGTGAGTGCAATATTAGGGAAAGTAAATACTTCATATATAAATATAAATAACATAAATAGTAATACCAATTACAAAATAATTAAAATATTTTACAATTGTATAAAATATATTAAATAATTATTTAAAAATACAAATTAAAATTATTTAATTATAACATTTACCTACTAATACTAATTATTTACCTATTAACAATAAATTAATTTACACATTAAAAATTAATCAATTAATTTTAATTACCAATTATATTTTAATTAATTACCTATTAAAAATTTATTAACAATTAATTCTAAATAAATACCAATAAATTAAATGACATATTTAATTAATTATAATTAAATTACTTCCCACCCTATTCCCCTATAAACCCACAACCCGCTACAGAAAATAAATTAATGAAATTAACATATTTATCAATTAATCAATTAAAATTATTAACCAATTATATTTTAAATAATTACCAATTATTATTTAATTAACAATTAATTCAAAATAATTAACAATAAATAAATTAACATATTTAATTAATTAAAATTAAATTACTTCCCACCCTATTCCCCTATAAACCCACAACCTGCTACAGAAAATAATTTAATAAAATTAACATATTTATCAATTAATCAATTATATTTAATTACCAATTATATTTTAATTAATTACCAATTAATAAATAATTAACAATTAATTCTTAAATAAATATCAATAAATAAATTAACAAATTTAATTATTTATAATTAAATTACTTCCCACCCTATTCCCCTATAAACCCACA
Organism: Lissotriton helveticus; assembly: GCF_964261635.1. Classification (NCBI taxonomy): domain Eukaryota; kingdom Metazoa; phylum Chordata; class Amphibia; order Caudata; family Salamandridae; genus Lissotriton; species Lissotriton helveticus. The sequence continues at coordinate 886,300,623 of NC_136072.1, forward strand.
ACCCACTACAGAAAATAAATCACTAAAATTAAAATATTTATCAATTAATCAATTATAATTAATTACCAATTATATTTTAATTAATTACCAATTAATAATTAATTAACAATTAATTATAAATACATATCAATAAATAAATTAACAAATTGTATTAATTATAATTAAATTACTTCCCACCCTATTCCCCTATAAACCCACAACCCGCTACAGAATTATATTACACAAAAAATAAAAAATTATATTAACTTACCTTAATTTCGATATTTTTGTTGTCTATATTATGTCTAGTCGATATTATGTCCATTCTATATTTTTGATTAGATATTATGTCCATTCTATTCGATATTAATTTTTTCTAGTCGATATTTTTGTTGTCTATATTATGTCTAGTCGATATTATGTCCATTTTATAGTTTTTTACTCGATATTCTGTCCAGTCGAAATAAAAAACTCGATATTATGACTGCACACCGTTTCATCGTATGTATGAGTGACATCCTACTGCCAATTATTTGGCACTTTCAGTGATACTTTCTCACGAGGAAAAAACTAGCAATAACATCCATGTAAAGAAATAAATAACATAAATGACTTCCTTTTGAGCAATAGGAAACAATAAAAAGTGCATTGAAACTGCTGCGAAACAACAAATAAAATAAAAATAGAAGGCCACATGCCTTGTTTATTATTAAGACTGCTCTTATTCTCTGCAGCACAGTTAAAAGATACGTGGTCAATTGCCACCTGCTTGCCTTTCAAACTGTATTCAACAATAGCCCACAGAGTTACAACTCTGATATCCAAACCCCCTGGGACAATTTAGGCATTGAAACCCACCACCATTTGCAGCTAAATGTAATAATCATATCACTTATACTGCAACACCACAAATTTAATGTTTTCTTTTCACATTCAATGGCAACTTCTCTTAGTGTATTGAGCGAGGTCAGAGTTTAATGCTTCTATTTGATTTTGTTTGTAAACAGAACAGAGTGCACGTGCTGCTATCGTTTATCTTTTGCCTGAATTCTTTTGGCTAAAACATCTGACTTGAAACCAATGTTTTTGTGCAAATAGTCACTTTTTATTTTAGTTATCTTGAGTCAATTATTCACTTTTAACTTTTTTTGCAAAATTATTTAAACCAATGTTTACAATTTTACGACCTTATGTACAACACAACAATATATTTACAAAATTATATCACAACTATTAAGCATTCAAACAACAAGCATGCCTCTTTCATACGATACACTATATACAACACTACATTGACAAACAAACAAGAAAGAAAATATATCAATTATTTTCAGTTGAAACCAATGAATTGTTGCAACAAAGCCATATACAATTTACACAAAAGAATGAGAATTTGTACAGTTTTCTTATCACTCTAGATTAATTGGCTTTTCCAGTCTACGCAGAGCGGGAAAATCCCCGCAAACTTTGTGAGTGGAGTGGAATTTGACACCCAGGCCTAGTCATGGCACTCCTCTCGGACAGCAGTCCTCACTTCCGTTGTTAATTTTCTTATCCTTGCCAAGAGATACTCCTTTCGACTCTACTATCTCTTTCATACAATGGACCTTTCTTCCACCATGAGATCACTTCTCCGCCACCTTCAGAGGAGAGAAAAACATCGCACTTAAAGCAAGCATCCATGTTAAAAATAAACATTGCGAAACTTAAGTTCAACAAGCACTTCAATACACATTTAAATGCGTGGTTACAAGTACATATACAGTTATGATATAAGGATTAGACTACCTAAAACCTGGTTTTCTTCAGCATCTTTCGTCTAGAATACCTTAAACTTTTCATGTTGTCATAGTACTGACTCTGACATTCCTCTGACTCTACATTGGCCCTCTTCCTATACGCTCCCCTTCTAACCTGTGCGTACTTGTATCCCTTAAATGTCATGAGTAGGAATATTACCCAAAGAGCAATTAGCAAAAGGGGTTTCAAGATTGCGCACAATATTTTACTCCCTAGGATTCCAAACCCTTTACTTACGGCAGACAATCTATTTCCAATGGCTTCCCATGCTCCTGTTGCTTCTAACTCTTTCAGATCCTTTGTCAACCTGAATATATTCCAAATATACGTCTCCAGATCTTGACTTTCATCAGGAATATAAGTACAGCATTTGCTGAACTTTGGGCATCCCACAGAATTTGCCCTCTTTTGCGAATAAGTCTAACGCAAGTTGATTTTGTTAAACAATAGACCTTATCGCAGCCGTTTCAGTATTTACAAGCAATAAAGAATTGGCAGTACTAGTAACCAGTTTATCCAGTATTATAGACAGCTTTCTACGTTTCAGATCATTCAGAATAACACCTACAGACAGGATTATATTTCCCAAAAATATCCCCCACAACCTCCGCTGCACTAACACCTCTTCTATTTCTGGACTTCTCTTCCCACAAAGGATCATTGAAATTTTCCACGTGGTAAATGTTCGGGAACACTATACCAAGATAACATGTACCATGCCATCCATGTTGCAATTTAAAATATGCATACTGTCCTCAAATAAAGTACACTAGGAATCACAGGATCCTGTCCCTCTAAATAAATATCATTCTTCCCTTTCGCCTCAAGGACATGTTCACAGTCATTCTGCCTGAAAAATAACGTGCCTATATAACTTGATCAATGTGTATACACAGCTTTCCCGCATATTGCCAATCTAAGGACAGGGCACGTAGGTTTCCCTTCACCTGATGTTTAGCTTCTTCACACCTATGGTGTTTCTTAAGATATTTATCAGTTTCAGAATTGGACTCTAGATCTCTCCTTCTGACCTCCACCAAGTTCAGAAGTTTCTCCTCCATATCAGACATAGAACAAGTCAGATTGTGTCTATGTGTGTATGCAGAGTCCATTGACGTAGGAGATGCAACATACTGCAATCTCAACACCTTTGAAATTCTTATTTAAATGTTTGCAGATGGGTACTTCTGAAAGATCGGATTCATAATCCTCATCAGCCAGGCTTCATATAAACCTCTCCAGGATGCTTGTTTCCGGTCCAGGGAAGACATGGCTTGGCAGTTCGGGCTGGACTGTTCCCATGAGGCACAGGGTCAGACTGATTTGCATATAGCCATGTCTGAACTGGGGTGGCTGAGTGAACTAAAGAATGGTGATGGATTAAACCCAGATCAGTTGACTGGGGGTGAGTGTTTGATTTGTTCAAACGCTACGTACATCATCCCCTTTTGTATTACTTCTGAAAGATCTAAATCATAGTTTGAAAAATAATATTGGAAACTACCCTGTCTATAAAATAAGCTAAATAGAAGACTACAAGATATTCCACATGTCAAAGGGATATAGTGATAGGTGATCCCCTCTGCAACAGACGCAGGCAACTGGGTGCACACATAACAGTTTCTCGCATTTATAGTGTCAATATATTCATACAGCAATCTAAAATACGCATTGGAAACATAGTCTCCTCTGCTGTTGCGTGTCTGCCCTCCCTCTCACTTAGCGCGGGGACACGCCGAGATGGCGTAACCATGCGCTTTATAAATTTATTTATTATAACTCTTTGTGCAGTTTCTTAAACCCCCACAACTGTAAGCTATTATCAGCAGGATGTGGTGTAACATAAGCAACAGTAGGCTTAATTTCTACTGATTTCTATGTAGCTGGATATAATCCTCCAAGCACTGTTATTAATACAAATACTACGGCTATTAGTTTGCATGCTATGATGTATCTGTGCCTGTTAATACTAGAATTGGCTTTCTTCTCTTCAAAATCGTTGGGTGGAACATAGCAGCTATAGAGTCTTTTCTGTCGGTTTCCACCTGGGTAAACAGCAAAACCAAAGTTCATGCAATATGCAACAGAGTCAATTGCAAAGTCTTTGTAACTCTTCTTTCTTCCCTACAAAGTCTAGTTAATGTCTCTAATGATAAAGGGTTCAATTTCACCAACATCAGTTCCAGGATGAAGTGTTTCAGTTCATCATCTAGCACTGGAAACTCATTCACATCTAAGAAAGGAAACTAGGCCACATCCAAGATAAGATGTCTCAAGGCACTCAATTTCACTAACAGGAAGTTAAAATGTAAGAGGAAACTGAAGATAAAGTTCCCATAGTTTCTATTGAATTTTCACAGTGATTCCAGCACTCCCAAACCTTGTTCTCTCTGGCATTTGCAAGGAAGTAAGTCCATTTATGGAAGAGTACCTTTAACAAGACACTCTTGCTCCCTTTGACCTTCTGAGTGGGTTCCCCTCTTCTCCTACTTCACTCAGATCAGACTTCTCAGTATCCTTCGGAATGACTGGGAGGTCACCTACTACCTACAAGACTAGTCTCTCCCTTTCTTACCTTCTCGGTCAACGTTCTCCAGCTGCCAGCACTAGGCTCTTCGTCGGGGTCCAAGTCTGATTCAGTTACAACCACAGAAATAGACCCTTAGTTTTCAGCTTAGGTAATAACCCTTCAAGACCCCCTTCAGGCTGCACAAGTGTTGATTCAGATTCTTGCTGGTCACCCTACAGCTTGACTAACCTGCTCCTGTGGCCTCTCGACCACCACTGCGTTTCCGGGAAAGGTGCTGTTGCATCATCAAGGGGACATGGAACTCAACGAGTGTGGGCAGTGTGCACCCAGTTGGGGAGACCTCCGCACTTCACAGCAGTCGTGATGACTAGAATCACTTGGTACAGCCCACGCCAATGAGGCCCCAGACAACTCTTTCGGACATCTTTCTTTACCAAGACCCAGTTAGGGGGGCTGAGGTCATGGCACTGAGTGAGTGAGGTGGGCTGTGGTAGCTTCAACCCGATGAGACACAGAATGTACCACATCAGCCAGTCCTTTGCGATAATCAAGTATCATATCATTGGTAATGTTCACAAGCTCATTTTCTTGCACGGTTGGCAACCTCTTTGCCATGCCCACGATGATTTCATGGGGTGACAATCCTGTCCTTCGATAAGGTATGCTCATCAACACAAGCCACAATGAATCAGTCCATTTCAAAGACGTGGAAGCACCCACTTTTGAAAGCCTTGATTTCAAAGGCCCATTGACCTGCTTCACCAGACCTGAAGCCTCAGGTGTGTAACTACAATGCAATCTCTGTTCAACTTGTAAAGTATCGCACAGCATCCTCAGTATTTCGTTGTTAAAGTGGGTACCTCGGTCAGATTCCAAAGAAGTCAGGAAGCCAAATCTAGGTATTAACTTTTCAACAAAAGCTTTGCTATTGGGAGGTTGTCATTCTTCCATGAGGGTTATGCCTCATCTCTTCGTGAAATGATGCACAAAACAACCAACACATATCTCAATCCATTGCACAAAGGCATTGCAATAAAATCCCACTGCATCCTTATGAAATGAACTCCTGAGCTCCCTATGTGACTCATTGTTACTGCAGTTCTTTTTCCTGCATTATTCTGTTGACACACAACACATCTGTGGCACAATGCCTCAGCCATCAACCTAAACCTTGGATTAAACCAGGTATGCCTATGCAAGCGGACCATCACATCTCTTCTGATATAGCGCAGATTTTGTTGTCTCATTTGTAGGGGTGCATTATAATCATCGGTAGTCCGCACCCACATATACTCTTTTATTTTATTAACCTAGGACATTAGAACGTGAACTGTAATAACATGAAGGGTGACGTGTTAGGAATATTTTCAATGTAAACATGAGAAGATTAATGTTGCAACTAGATGTGTTTAGCAAAAAACATTAACATGCAGAATTCGTACGTTGCTGCTGACAAGAATCCACGTATTTGATGGGCTTTTGTAATGTGTTAATTTAGAAATGCACAGTAAATCGTGTTCATTTTATAGGTAATTTAATGTGGCTCTTGTGCAATTTCTTATGTTGCCCAATTTCTGTAGGTCTGAAATATATTTTCCCTGGAATCTCTTGCATTAGATTTAATAGTTGAATTTCATGTGCATGTTGGATGTGTTCTTTCTCACGTTTCTGTTGCAGGTGGAGAATTCACCATTGTTAACTAGAATAATGCTTTTGTTTTAGGAGTTAGGTTCAGGGAGAAGAGGATACATTGAGCATTGATACTGACAATGAAGAACTGTTGCACTTACTCATTGGAGCAAGCCTGGGAATCAAGGTGATCTCGCCAAGGCCTCGGAGCATCGCTGCCTAGTGGAAAATCACCTACGAGGAGGTGGCTTGGAGGTTGCTTAAGGTTGTTGTCCACCTCCTTAAGAAACTTGATGATGCTAGAAGAACTAGCTTCTTTAACAACTTTTAATTCTGGCCACTTGGATGTATAATCCATCAAAACAAAAATGAATCTCATTCCTAGAGGTAAAACCTCATATGGACCCATGATATCAACGCCCACTTTGACCCATGGCCTAGATGGACATTCAATTGGAGACAAAGGTGGGACAACAACCTTAAGCGACTTTTCAGAACAGGAGCACACTGGACAATTTTCTATGAATGTCCTAATTTCATTGGCCACCAAAAGTCTTGCCGGACTCGACGAATTGTAAGAGAAACTCCTAAATGCCCTTCATGAGCTTCTTTCACAATAATATGTCTAAGAGAATGAGGTGGTATTAACTTCTCACATCTCATAATTAAACCATCCTCAATCGTGATTTCTGATTCAACTTTCCAATATGGTTGCAACTCAGAAGATAAAGATTTTTCCTTGGGCCAACCATTCTTGATAAACATAAAAACCTCTTGTAAGACTCTGTCCTTTAAAAGAAACGACCTCCAATCTTTCTCCGACCCAACTGCTTAGATAGGAACATCTACCGATGCCACAAAACAATCTTCCTCATCCTCTTCATTTAAATCTTGAAAACTTGTCCCTTCACTCAGATCACCACTCTGTGGGTGACGTGATAAGAAATCAGCAGGCGTGTTCTTTCCACCAGCGATGTGCGTGATTTCAACTTGATATTGAAGCAACCTACTAACCATCCTAGTGATCATGGGTGTACAACATTTGCTTGGCCCAGAAGACTAAATCGATACCAGTGGCTTGTGGTCTGTAATTAAGTTAAATCGTCTTCCCCAAACATAAGGTCGATACTTATCAATAGCCCATAAACAAGCTAAAAGCTCTTTCTCAATAACAGAGTACTGAGTTTCAGCACTCCTAAGAACCCTAGAAGCAAACGCTACCGTGTGTTCTTGGTTATCAGAACGTTGAGTGAGAATGGCTCCTAAACCAACTTTACTTGAATCCACAGTTATAAAGCATGGTAACTCAGAATTGAAAGGTGTAAGAGCATTACTTTTCTTCAGAGCATTCTTGACCTCCACAAATGCACGGTCACAATCTGTTGACCACTAAAATTTAGTAGAAGACTTTAAAAGATTGCTAATGGGTCTTACCATTGATGCATAACTAGGAATAAATCTAGAATAGAACTCCAACAATCCCAATAATGACTTAACCCCTGTCTTATCTTTAGGCACAGGTGCATTCATTATAGCATCAATCAAGCCCTGCCTAGGTTTGATACCTTCTTGGGATAAATGGCCCAGGTACTCTATCTCATTGCATGCAAGCTTACACTTCTCAGATTTAGGTACAACTCCATTTTTTTTAATAACCCCAAAACTTTCCTGATAATATTATCATGTGTCTCTTCATCTTCAGCACAGATCAATACATCATCTTGGAAAACCAAAACACCCTCTACATCCCTCAACATGTTTTGCATCACCCTTTGAAACACCAACGCCGCAGAGGCCAAACCGAACGGTATTCTCTTGTAGCGGAAAGTTCCAAGTGGAGAGACAAAAGATGTCAAGGAACGTGATTCAGGGTGAAGCTCTATGTGATGAATTTAAAACTTTCCTTAAGTCAAGTGGTGTCAAGCACCTTAGGAGTTCATTATACTATCCACTATCTATTTGACTTATAAACTCAAATAGATGAAATAGACTTATCTGGTTGAAAAAGATGTCATCAAATGTTCTAGTGCAAAGGTTTGAGACTTGAAGTAGAAATTGATCCTTGATAATGTGACAGTAGAAACAGATGATAGAAAACATGAAGTGTTGATAAATCTTGAGGCGTAGGTTCAGCTGTGTAGGTCTTCGTCGCCAAAATTTGTAGTAAATCCAGGAGGCAGGAAGTAGGTTGAAGAATAAAATAGATTTAATTGAAACAGCTCTACACAGCTAATCATCTGTCAGTCACATCTGTGCTCCAGTCAGTCAGTTAGCTCCCAGTGTTGAAACATAACATTCTACACAGAGCCAGATGCGATGACATCATAAATGTAGTGGCACCAGCATACAGAGTCTTGTTATAGATATTACATGTGACTGAGAATATAACAGATTGGTTGGTAGTCATCAGGAAGTTGTAATTGAGAAAATCTTGTCTGTTGAAGGGAAATATTAGCTTAATCATTCGATGCTTTAGGGTGTTGCGAAAGTTGTTCAGGGGAGATCAGGTAGTGGTTACTCAATTGGGTGAGGAAGCACCACCCAAGGATACTCCGGCACACTATATGGCAACACACGTAGGACTCCATACTATAATTTGGCTTCAAAAGTGGCACAAAATCACTGAAAAAGAGGGAGAACTGGCTTTTCCACGCTATGGATCATTTTGATTGGAGGTAAAATGCGGAAAGAGCGGTAACAGCACAGAGAGTCCCTAGTGCAGGGGTAGTGGGAAGGATTTCAACAGGATTAGAAGGAACAGGGATATCGGCGTAGGAGGTGCAGGGTCAAGTGGAGCTAATGCTGCTTTACACTTGCCGGAAGCCCTTACAGTACCAGTTACCATCAGACCTGTAGTCTCCATGTATGACTCGAGCTAAGTGGAAAACTCTAGTCAGCAACAGTCAGGGTTAGAAGAAGGACCAGCTCAGGATAAAATGTAACCATGAGTGGGAATAATCTGTTTCTGGGGCCTGTAGAATCTAGAACCCCTTTGCCAGCAACTGCAGATGCTTCGGGAATACGTGTTGGATCTAGTACCATATGATCTGTGTCATTGGTGAATTCAAATTTAGATTTGAGGATGTGAGAAGCTCAAGTCAGAGGACCCATGGGAAGGATCCAAGAGGTAGGCACAGGAACGAGATCCTCTGGAAATCATCGTGCATTAGAGACCACACATTTAGAGAATTGGCAAAGGAATAGAAGCAGTGATAGACAAGGACAGAATAACGCGTTGAGTCAGGGCATGATCAAGGCTGCAGTAAAAGCAAAGTTATTGGATGTAGTGAGATTGAAGACTGAGGTTAATGAAATAATCAGTGGGAACTTACTTTTGGAGAGGATACAGATCTATGAACAGGATGAGCTGTTGTTTGTGGCACCCGTAAAGCGAGACAAGCACATGAGAAATTGACAGAGTTGGCTCAAAAATATGATGTAGACCCCTCTAAAATAAAAATGCTACAGGGAAAACATAGGTTGAATTACAGTGACCAGGAGTTGGAAGAGAAAAGGGTAACAAGATTCAAAACCCACATTCGAGAGCTGATCATAGGGATACATGCATGAAGCATGCTTGACAAATGGGAGGAAAGATGGCCAAAGAAAGAGTGTTAGGAAGGTGATGGGAGAAGCGCCACCTCCGGGAGGAGGAACACCAGGAGTTGAGGCTTACCTAGTGCGAGAGGTGCCTAGTGGAGGGTATGTGCATGTATCTTGGAGCCTGGGTTATTTAGCTGCATTCACGAGTGACTTTCCTTGGCTGAGGGAGAAACCTGCTGAATGATACAAGCAAGTTGATTGCTTTCTAAACATTTAGAAGGTGTTGTGGATTGATTTGAACACATTGTTTTGTTCCTAGTGATTTATTTTCCGCTTGCAAAAGTGCTATTGATTGGCCTTCTACTGAACCAGACAGGGATCCTATAACTCATGGTCCTTCACATTTGGTTATGAAAAAGTTTGAACAGGTACTTACATGGTTACAGTCCAAAATAGCGCCACAAGATATCGATTGGGTTAAAATAGATCGAACAATACAGGAACCTAAAGAATCATTACATGCTACTATGAATGGTTCTTGTAAGTCTTTAAGCAATACAGTGGGTTAGAAACTCTAAATCTGAAAGATATGGGACAGTTTATTTCCAAATTTGTGCTGGGACTGAGACCAGAAATTAGTGTTATGATTCAACAACATTTAATTTACTGGCAAAACAAGTCTCTGGATGAAATTCTACGGTATGCCAGGTATTGCAGTGATTAGGTGGATTCCAAGCACAGGAGGATAAAGGACACATTGATGTTGGTCCAGATAAGGAAGGCTAACAGAATAGATATGGGGCAGACAAATGGGGGAACCACAGGTCGAAATCAGGGAAGTAAACAAGGAGGGGTTAAGAATGCCCTGAACAATGTTGTACTGGGAAAAGAGAAGGATGTTCCTACAGATCCCAAAACAGGTATAGACATTGCCATGTTAAAGAAAAGGACTGCTTTTCATTATTGTCACAAAATTGGGTGTTGGAAGCGCGAGTGTCGAGCAAATCTAGCAAATCAATTGCAAGAGGGAGAGATAATACAAGTGCCCGATGCAATAAACACTGTGACAAGGCCCAGATCTTAGAATGTGGGAAATCAGAATCAGCTAGTGCAAGAGCCCCAAGAAGGGGAATCTGAATATCTGTGCCGTTATCTTTTGCATCCTGGTTCTCAAACTGATAATCCTGTGCATATTGCACCCCCTTAACGTCATCTGTAGGTTTGGTTTTGTATTAGTTCCAATGAATTTCTGTGCCCTCACCTTGAGGTGCCTGTATTTCCAACTGTTCTTAGCTTTGTAATAAACTAACTAAACTTAATTGGGAGTCTGTGATTCTTTGGAGTCATAGTACATTGGAACTGAAATGATTGACTTGCTAACTATTTCTCTCCTCTACACACTGGCATGCTGATAGAAAGAGCCATCAACCTGGGGTTCCAGAGCAGATCTGGAATGTGGAACCCAGCTCCTTTACTTCCCACATGTGTAGGACCATGAAAATGTCTAGCCATTGGGGGCAAAAGACTGTTAGGCAACACATCTCCCATTTCCTGAAACCCAAATCTCATCCTTATCTCGCTTAACACAACCTGCTTTGACCCAACTCTGCTGTTCTGCCACTTAAACTTCCTCTTGAAAACTCTTGACTTCCTCCCAAGTATCTGCTGTAGTCAACAAAAGGTTATAGTTTGTCTTGTCTGTTCCTCTGTTCCTTCTTTTGCATACTCTACATTAAATGTACAAGCATTGAAAGCACAATATCTGGTAACCTCATCAGCATATATATTACCCACGGTCACATAATCACCCCCCTTACAATGTGCTGCACACTTAAAAACAGCAATTTATGCAGGCATTTGCTAAGAAAGAAGTTTTCAACCTTGCTTTCTGTTCTCAATGGGCAAGCCTGAAGATGCCATAAACCCCTCTGGGATCACAAGTGTCCAAAATCGTGAACAACACCAAAGCGGTACTGACTATCAGTAAAAATAGTCACTCTCTGCTGGTCTGAGACACAGCATGCTCTGGTAAAAGCAGTCAGCTCAGCCACTTGTGTTGAGAACACTCCCTGGCGCCACAATGCTTATACTACTCCTGAAACTGTTCCGACCGCATAAGTAGCTTGTAATTTACCTTCATGGTCTTACCAATACGAGCCATCAATAGACAATCCGAAATCAGATTCAGGTAGTGGCTCATCTTGAATATCTGGTCTCCACTTGGTGCATAGTTCAGTAACATCGATACAGTCATGCGCCACTTAATTTTCATCATTGTCAGTCTCGGCAAGGGACAGTAGGGTGGCAGGATCCAAAACAGAACACCTCTTCAAAGTTACAATGTGAGCCACCAGTATGATCTGTTCATATCGGACTAGGTGGCTGTTTGTCAACTGCTATGTATGAGTACGCGTCAATAGTAATTCCACAGAGTGGAGCACATACACCATCAAAGGATGACCCATGACAATGCCTTCACACCTCTCAATGCTGACAACCACAGCCACCACAGATTTGAGACATCCAGGCAATTCCATTGCTACTGGATCTAAGGTAGCTGAAAAATATTCTGCAGGTCTATGGGCACTTCTGTGGGTTTGTGTAAGCACTGAGAGAGCGCAGCCCAAACCCTCACTGCAAAAAAGCTAAAACGCTTTGTTGTAACCAGGCAATTCTAGTGCCAGGCCGTGTTTAAGACTTTTTCTCAACTCTTGGAGGACAACCAAACAATCACTGTCAGGCACCGATCCAACATATCCTTGTGTATCAGCCTCTGTAAAGGCTTGGACACTAGGGAATCGTTGAGTATCCACTGACGAAAGTAGATCACCATTCCCAAAAACATCCTGACCTATTTCATGGTGGTTGGCGGTTTCACTTGCAAAATTGCAGAGATTCTCTCTTGCAACACCTTTCTGACTCCTTTCCTAACATGATGACGACTCTCAGATCGTATTTTCCTTATCTCAAGCTGACCCTTCTTCACCATCTTCTCTGCAATCCGGTCTTAGTGACATTTCTCGCTGGATGAGCCGTAATTTTCTAAAGCTTAACAGCGAAAAGACGGAGGTGCTTGTCTTCGGCAACAAGCCTGACCTTTGGAGTCCGAGACACTGGCCGTCAACCATGGGCGTTCTACCTATTCCATCTGAACGTGTTAGGAACCTCGGTGTTCTCATTGACAGGGATCTGTCGATGAAAGACCAAGTCAATAAAGTCTCAGCCACCTGTTTTACTATTCTCAGATGGCTGAGAAAGATCTTCTGGATTCTGCCATCTGACACCCAAAGATCTGTTGTGACGGCACTGGTGACCTCTAGATTAGATTACAGTAATGTGCTCTATCTGGGGGTTACCAAGGCGATCTTGCGTCGTCTCCAATTGGTTCAGAATGCTGCTGCCCGGCTCCTGTGTGGATGCCGGAAATATGATCCAATCACAAAACGCATTAAGCAACTTCACTGGCTTAATATTGAAAATCGTGTAAAATTTAAGGCATTGTGCTTTATGCATAAGATTAAAATTGATGTTGCTCCCATTTACCTTCGAGCACTCGTCAAGCCTTATTTACCCACACGCTCACTCCGCTCTTCTTCCCAACATTTGTTCTGCGTACCTAGGTTCAGGCTTTCCAGAGTGGGAGGCCGTTCCTTTGCTGTACTGGGACCCAAACTGTGGAACTCTCTTCCCATGGATTTACGAATGGAGCAGTGCCATCTCCGTTTTCGAAAAGCTTTAAAGACCTGGCTGTTTGCCCAATAATCCTTCTTTTTTCAGGATCAATCACGTTGTCACTGTCAGTCAGCGCCGGGAAACCCTTACGGGTAGCTGTCGCGCTTTACAAGATTAATAAATAAATAAATAAATAAATAAATAAATAAATAAAAGACTTCTGTCAAACAGTACTGCAACTTGCTGGGGAACAGTTTATGTCTATTCTCAGTTAAATGGTTTAGCAATGTAATAGTGTTGGTTTTGCAAGCTTCTCGAATATTTGATGCAACCAGCAGGTCATCAGTATACTGTACCAGTCCAGTTACAGGGCATAACCAGAGACTCCAAATTATTTCTAAGGATCTGGTTAAAAATGGAAGGACTTTCCCTATACCCTAGTGCGACTCAGCACCATACCAAAACACAATTGCAGAGTCTTAACGCAAAGAGGAACTGACGGTCCTCATCCAAGGGTATGGAGAAGAAAGCCTGGCAAAATCAATAACAGAAAACCATTCAGTCTCAAATGGAATTGGAAGCAATATCACAGCAGGATTTGGTACCATGGGACAACAAGGGCTTACTATATTAATTATCTTGCGAAGGTCCTGCACTATGCAGAACTTACCACTAGGTTTCTGCAGGCACATCATGGGTGAGTAACATGGACTCCCCATAATCTCTTTCAAAATGTCTTGTTGAATCATTGTCTCAATACTGGAGTTATTTTGGCAATCGTTTCAGTGGTCAGATTATACTGTGGTGTTCTAGGATATTCTACATGTGGATTTATCTTTATATGGGCAGGCTCAACTCCTTTAATGAGTCCAGTGTCCTTTTTTGAAAAATCCAAAAAGTTCAGATATCACAGTGATTTTAAGATTCTAGGCTAATTCTTCACTGGCCATCAAGACAACCACTGGGTTTTATTTAAACGTTTTGAAAGCCACATCTGAAACTCCATGCCTCTCGATGGGCAGTAAATGGTGCAATGCAGCTTGAACAACAGGTCACATCTTAACAAACTCTCAGGACTTGAGTCACAGACCAAAAATTGGTGATTATTCTTAAAATGTCCTATTCTCACATGCACATCCTCAGTACTGTGATTCATCATTTGTTGATTAGCAACTCCAACGACTTGGATAATTCTTCTTGAGAGGGTTAGAAACTTCCACTGTTCGCACAGTAGAGTGGTTTGCACCAGTATCAACCCAAAATTATACAGTATGGCCATTTACCTCACCATTTACATATGGGCCACTCTGGTCTACCTCTAATACTGTACCAAGCATGCAATCTTCCTCCCTCTCAGGCACCAATATTATCAATGGTCTCAAACATGGGATATTGCTGGTAAGGTATGCTACCCCTATAAGGATTCTGATTCACATTTGGAACTTTATTCGAAACAAATCTGCGACCAGAGGCAACTTGCTGTTAAAACGTGAATTGTGGAACTTGCATTACTGGGGCTTAATTTTTTTGTGACCTTGGTATAGGTACAGTCTGCATTTGTATAGGATTATTATTCTGACCTTAATTTGCAGGATTCAGATGGCATTCTCGCTTCCAGTGCCCCAAACAATTACAATAATGGCACTGGTTAGACTTTTTCAATGTGGCTAAATCAGTTCCAGCACTTAGATCGATTGGACCTTATAAATTGGGACTGAAACCCACCTCCAGCTTGCACAGCCAGAGCTCCTTGCGGGTATACTCTCTGCATAGGGGGTACATTCCCAACAAATGGAGGACCTTGACTTCCCATCTGAGCAGCTTTCATCTGTGCTACTATGAGCGTCTCCTTTAATTGTTTTCTGCCTCATGTCAATCTCATTGTTGCAATACTTAGTGTATCGCGACATTTCATCAATCAACTTATTCTGCCAACAAATCAAATGCTGCTGAATCATACCAATCTTAGGTCTCAATCCTATTACAAACTTATACACAAAATGTCCCTTGTCTTTAGGCTCCATCATTTCCATCGCACTGTACTGTTTGAACACCTGCAACAATCTCTCATAATATGCATGAATTGTCTCTTTAGGTCATACGGTCAATCTTGGCCCAGGCAACATCTTGATGTGACACTTTTGACTTCAACTACGTCATCACCTGGTTATACTTCCTCATTATTATGGGTGACAGACCATTAGTCAAAGGATAACAGAAACCTAAATGTGGAGAAAAGGGTCCCAGGGGAATTTATAATGTTTATAGACCTTCTTGTATCTTGTCCCCCAACTCAACAGTATAGAAACACACGAAAGATACCAAGGGTCTTATGAAATTATTACTGTGCTCGGTACCTATTTATGGTATACGAGCTCGAAGATGCCAGATGGTTATCAAAGTGACATAGGAGAGAGAAATAAGTGATCTAGACAAAAAAAGAGAAAGAAACCCATCAGCCCACCAGTTGGCGGAACTTCATCATCTGGGTTTGGTGGAGAGAAACAGTATCCGCTAGACTCCTCCTCAGTGCATTCATTGAGGACTGCTAGAGTCGGATCATGAGAAGGAAATCATCAACCAGAAGATGAGTTTTTTTGAAGGCTGATAGGGTAAGTTGCAGTGCTCAAAAAGTGTAAAGAATACAAACAAAATTAGTGGTGATGTAAAAATGCCTGTTTTGATGTCTAAAGAAAACTTTTTATTGGGTGCGACCATCAAGACGGCATGTTTAAAAGCAGAGTGAAAATAGTATGTAAAAAATATTACTATTCATCAAAGATATAGGTTGGTCGACATGTTTCAGCCCCTCCGGGCTTTCATCAGGACCTATGATGTGCACTACTGCAACACTTACCACAAAACGTGATAAAATAGATTGTGTAGACCTACCAGTTGTATGGTCTTTTATTCCAGAGTATCTCCTATGAAACAGGACACAGAAAGAGGAAATATACACAAAACAAAGCAAATATCAAAATTAGACAAGTACATTTGATGTGTTATGCTCAGTGTATCCACATAGGTATAATCCACTCACCCATCATTGTAGGGAGGAACAACCTCACCTCGCCTGGCACTCGCTCAGGACAAAGAGGCCACGCACTAAGTGGAAAGAAAATATATCCACAATTGTATGTAACATGTAAACATGTATTGACTATGTACCTCTAGAAATCAAAATGAAAGCAGGTAGGCAGAAAAGCAGGTTCATGGCAACCATGAACAGAGACTCCTTGACATATCCCCACAAACTTAATCATGGATTACAGTGAACAATTGTTACAAAGACCTCTGTCAATGAGTTGCCTGCAGGTACAACTTGGAGGCAGGCAAGGTATATCAAACTGCTATCTTCAAAATCTATCAAAATGAATGTTTGATAGTAATGTTTTTAAAATAGCGCCTCCAATTCAAGTAGACCTACTTTTAACTATAGAATGGCCAATCAAACTAGTAAAACAAGTAAAACAAGTAAAACAACTACAAGCAGCTCTCACTCACCTCTCCGTCGTTACCTCGGTCTTGCAACTGAGCCGAGGGGAAGGTGGTGAGGCTGCGTGCCGTTGTGGGTTAAGAATACCTGATGCGGACCTGATAGAAAGCTCGTTTTGAGGTCGGCTATTTCCTGATTGGTTTTTGAAGAGCCTGTAGCAGCACGGTTGTAATGTACTAAATATTGCTGGCAACGATGTGAGGGCTGCTCTGATTGGAAGATAATGTCGGAACAGGAAACTAAGGCCCAGACCTCCAAAGACCCAATACGAGCCGATGTAAAAGGTAAACATCGCTCCCTCTGTTAGAGAGTTTCTAATTGGTAAGTGGCCTATATCAGAAATGCGGAGCCATAGAGGGAGTAGTCTTTCGAGCATTGCGTGATAGACCTGAAAAGGAACAAAGAGCGGACCACCACGGGAGCTCCATTATATGGTATACTGTGTCCCAGATTGGTTGTGCTGAAACGGAGACGCATGCGCAAAGACATGCTCAGCAGACCGATTTAAGAAAAACAAACTGATTTGAGAAAAACAAACAACAGACGACAGACAGCAAAATGTCTCGTGTGTTAACATCCTGTAACTTGTAAGTGTACTTTGGTACAGTAATCGAGGTGTCACATGCAATGACCCTCTATTGCTAGTAAATGTACTCAAAATAGCGAGAACTCTCTATAGGTGTGGTCCAGTCGTTGCGTATAGTCAGACACGCATCAGAGAGTTGCGCAAGCCTGAAGGCATGTGACGAAGGATTATAAGAGGAATAGTCGCTCTTTTGGCAATTGTGTGTTAACTCATGAAAAACCACCTCTAAGCAGACTAGCGTGTGTGACCTCTTTTAGTACTGTCTCATCGAGGATCCAAAAGATCATCAGACAAAAGTGGCGCATCTTGAACAGTGCAGGGGATAATATCTCTCTGATGCGTGTCTGACTATACGCAACGACTGGACAACACCTATAGAGAGTTCTCGCTATTTTGAGTACATTTACTAGCAATAGAGGGTCATTGCATGTGACACCTCGATTACTGTACCAAAGTACACTTACAAGTTACAGGATGTTAACACACGAGACATTTTGCTGTCTGTCGTCTGTTGTTTGTTTTTCTCAAATCAGTTTGTTTTTCTTAAATCGGTCTGCTGAGCATGTCTTTGCGCATGCGTCTCCATTTCAGCACAACCAATCTGGGACACAGTATACCATATAATGGAGCTCCCGTGGTGGTCCGCTCTTTGTTCCTTTTCAGGTCTATCACGCAATGCTCGAAAGACTACTCCCTCTATGGCTCCGCATTTCTGATATAGGCCACTTACCAATTAGAAACTCTCTAACAGAGGGAGCGATGTTTACCTTTTACATCGGCTCGTATTGGGTCTTTGGAGGTCTGGGCCTTAGTTTCCGGTTCCGACATTATCTTCCAATCAGAGCAGCCCTCACATCGTTGCCAGCAATATTTAGTACATTACAACCGTGCTGCTACAGGCTCTTCAAAAACCAGGAAATAGCCGACCTCAAAACGAGCTTTCTATCAGGTCCGCATCAGGTATTCTTAACCCACAACGGCACGCAGCCTCACCACCTTCCCCTCGGCTCAGTTGCAAGACCGAGGTAACGACGGAGAGGTGAGTGAGAGCTGCTTGTAGTTGTTTTACTTGTTTTACTAGTTTAATTGGCCATTCTATAGTTAAAAGTAGGTCTACTTGAATTGGAGGCGCTATTTTAAAAACATTACCATCAAACATTCATTTTGATAGATTTTGAAGATAGCAGTTTGATATACCTTGCCTCCAAGTTGTACCTGCAGGCAACTCATTGACAGAGGTCTTTGTAACAATTGTTCACTGTAATCCATGATTAAGTTTGTGGGGATATGTCAAGGAGTCTCTGTTCATGGTTGCCATGAACCTGCTTTTCTGCCTACCTGCTTTCATTTTGATTTCTAGAGGTACATAGTCAATACATGTTTACATGTTACATACAATAGTGGATATATTTTCTTTCCACTTAGTGCGTGGCCTCTTTGTCCTGAGCGAGTGCCAGGCGAGGTGAGGTCGTTCCTCCCTACAATGATGGGTGAGTGGATTATACCTATGTGGATACACTGAGCATAACACATCAAATGTACTTGTCTAATTTTTATATTTTCTTTGTTTTGTGTATATTTCCTCTTTCTGTGTCCTGTTTCATAGGAGATACTCTGGAATAAAAGACCATACAACTGGTAGGTCTACACAATCTATTTTATCACATTTTGTGGTAAGTGTTGCAGTAGTGCACATCATAGGTCCTGATGAAAGCCCGGAGGGGCTGAAACATGTCGACCAACCTATATCTTTGATGAATAGTAATATTTTTTACATACTATTTTCACTCTGCTTTTAAACATGCCGTCTTGATGGTCGCACCCAATAAAAAGTTTTCTTTAGACATCAAAACAGGCATTTTTACATCACCACTAATTTTGTTTGTATTCTTTACACTTTTTGAGCACTGCAACTTACCCTATCAGCCTTCAAAAAAACTCATCTTCTGGTTGATGATTTCCTTCTCATGATCCGACTCTAGCAGTCCTCAATGAATGCACTGAGGAGGAGTCTAGCGGATACTGTTTCTCTCCACCAAACCCAGATGATGAAGTTCCGCCAACTGGTGGGCTGATGGGTTTCTTTCTCTTTTTTTGTCTAGATCACTTATTTCTCTCTCCTATGTCACTTTGATAACCATCTGGTATCTTCGAGCTCGTATACCATAAATAGGTACCGAGCACAGTAATAATTTCATAAGACCCTTGGTATCTTTCGTGTGTTTCTACATTATTCAAAGGATCCCTTGTTGGTTCTCTCTCAGGTCATTCTATAGCTATCGTACATGCTGTCCATAAGTCAATTGGAACCACTATGTCAAAAAAGTATTCAAATCTATACTCAAAACATTCTTAATGTTTACAAACTGCTTAACTTGCTTGTACCATTCCATAGGTCTCTCTATCAACCTAGGGAAATCATTAGTGAATGATGCAAGATCACTCCTACTCCAAGGAACATGAACATAACCTCTACTAGGTACCTCTCATAAAAGTAGAATTGCAGTTCCTGATCCTCTCCAGAAAGAGGCGGGTGCACATTGACTTTTTGGGACTTTTCATTTTCAACCATCTAAATTCCCACTTATCCAGTGCACTCCAAATTCAGATGCTTTGAATTAATCCTGCTCTGAGTTCGTGGAGTTTTACTCCACAGAGCTCCGTGAAGTGCCAGAAAAACTCTGCCGCTCTCCGCGGAGTTTGGCGAGTGGTGAAGTCAGTTAAGTCCTCCTGCTCACACTGATTTTTAGCGCAGAGGGCGCTGCTTTCTGCCGCTCAAGTAGACATTCTACTTGAGTGGTAGCTTCCTCAACGTGAATGGCAGATTTTTCAACGTGAGCGGTCGTAACCTGCTGCGACAGCCCACAAAACAAAATCTCGCCAGGAGGAGGTCTAGCCCATTATTTTTTCTCGCAAGTGCATGCCAACTTACAGTTGGTGAGCAGCTCAAGAAAAAAACTCCACTCTGTCTCACTTCGCTGAGTTTTTCATAACTCCACGCTCCGCACAGAGCGCAGAGTGGGCAAAACTCCACAAACTCTGCCAGCGGAGCAGAATTCTTCGCCCACCCCTACTTTGAATGAATTCCCGAATTTGCAACCCGGCATTCTCATATTTTCTAAATCCTGATCACAGAAGGAAAGTCGGTGGGTTTGATGCAAAGCTTTTGTCCGTTCCAAATCTGCTTTATATTTCTGAGCTATTTCAGAAAATTATCATAAACTTGCCTCGCTCTCCTTGTAACATTCTTACTAATAAACAGAAGCTCATTGTTTTAAGTGCTTTCGAGCCATTTCAAGACTTCCACTTATCACTTCATCCAGTTCCAGTTTTAATTTAGCTACATCCACCAAGTTTACTTTCAATGTTGACTAAAGTGTTACGTGACTTATTTCTTTGCTTTTGCTTTTATTTGGATTAGCACTACGACCCTTTATCTATTTATTTAGCTCCTGAGCAGAGAATCAAGTATATGCTCCCCTTGAACATTTGAGGTACTGGTCCTTCTTTAAGGGTACTTCAATGCCGATCCAGGGCTGGCTTCAAAGTAAGTGAACCCAAATCTGACAGCCCTCGGAATGACCTCAAAGGTCCAAATCCAATCTAATTGACTGATGGATCTGCACTTGCACCACAATGGGAACTTATCATTCATTGGGACCAATTCAAATTTGTAGAAGCCTTCTCTGGGGTTCTCAAGACAATTGAAACAACCAAATTATGTGTAACACTTCCAGTAGGGCTAGGATTATATATATGTACCACAGGTACAATAGTAATCGCAACAGTGAGAGCATCAGGAACATTAGAAGCAGCTCTAACATTCTGAACTATAGAAGGGCAGGGGCCACAAATCCCCAAACTCCCTCTCACTGAAGTTTGATTCATTGTAGCACGGGTGGTCCCAATTATGTTAGGGCTCACAGTAACTGGGGTCATAGCAATTCCAGAGTGTAGGCTATCATTAGTGCTTACATCTTTCCTGATTTGGATCTCATTATATGGGGGTGGATGCTCCGCCAACAACACATTTACAAGACTATCACTAGTATTACTTTCACAGCTTTCACTTCCTTCAGCTGATTCTTTTATCTCATTTCTTATTTCCCTCCTTTTTTTCTCTTGTCTACCCTTCTCACACTCCTCTCCAGTCTATTCTGGATAAAACTTAGTTCCCTCTATCTGTCCGTCCTCCATCTCTTCTGACCTGCATCCCAGCTTGCATATGCATAAGTGTGCCCTGCTTTCCTGGCTCTTCCCCGATATCTTTCCTTCTCTCTGGCAAGAGCTGCAGCATTGAGTGCTTCAAACTGTGCGGATCGAGACTGTGGTTTCATCTCATAAAACTACTCCTCAAATTATCAATGATTCACACATTAAATGTATAATAACAGGGAAACTCTAGAGCCATTCTTTCTCAATGATCTTGTGCCTTTGTTTTAGCTAAATACAGGCGTTTAGTCCTTCATTTATCCCCATATAATGAATGACCTGCAGTATCTTGAGGTGGTGCGTCTACTCCCTCCCTAACAGGTATCATCACATCTCCCCATACCAGATCTTGTATAACCATAAAGCATTTAATTTTTCCCATAAGATATCAATATTCACAATTAGAATTGTTTATTTCAAAACAGAATCCAACAATTGACTTACAATCATCATTCCAAATCAACAACCAGTATAAGGGCAGCACTCTGTGATGTGAACTACCAATAACAGCACAGCTTTACACCAATAAACTAATCCCAGTGCGCCACACTGTGACGTCAGTCTTACTCCTTGCAGCAATTCACCCTACTTTACAATTTTGACAAACACAATTGCTACAACAACCCACTACAATCAAAAACAATGCAAATAGCAACAAATAACAGTTGCCTGCTTTACTAAGGAAATCAACTGTATTCAATCACACAAGAAATGTTTTGATCTACCCTAACACACATCCAAATGAAACCTTGACCTGCGGGGAATCACTCTGGTCAGTACATTTTAACTCAGCACAAAAGTTTCACCACACTGATCATACCTGACTTTCACACATAAAGATAAATACAATAACCATATGGGCTGTCAATGACGTCTTATGACAGACCCCACAAAATTCTAGCAGACAATTACAATACAGTGTCTTCTACACATGTTAGTATCATCCTGGGATCTTAGGCCACGTCGGACCAGTTAACAACTTCGTTACATAAAACACTACATTGACACGACATTCAAAATATCTCAGCTAAACATCACCCGGCTATCATAACACTGCAAATTAAACGTAAGCTGTGCATGCACAACCCTATTAATACTCACTCCTCCACTGTTACCACTTCACCACAAACTGCTAGAATGCACTGGGCTCTGGAACTAGGGCTGGGACTGTGACTTCAACTATTTTCATATAAAACTGCCTGCCTTCCTAACCTAGGAGTTTAAGCCCGGGCGGTAAACTCCGCTCCGCTCACAGACTTTGTGGAATTCGGGTACTCCGCAGAGGAACACGAAATTTCTGAATTCTGCCATTCGGGAGCGAAGCAGAGTTTTTTCCATTCACACGCTCGAGTTTTCATTTGGCTCTCAATTGCAAGTGCCAAGAGTCTCCAGCCATTTGCTAGCGCGTGCGAAATTAGCACACCGCTAGCGAGCTCCCGCGAGGTTTTGCGCTTACTCACACGGCTTTTGGCTGCGATGGTGCCAATCTAGCATTCTTAGTGTTGATCGCGATTGCAAACGGAGCGGTCGAGCAGCTTTTTTCTGCTTGAGAATGCAGCTGAGTGGCATTTAGAGTGAAGTTTATTCTCAAACTGGTCATTGGAGTAGTTTTTTTCTTATATGAGAAGCCATTTTTTAAAACTTTTTTTCAAACTAGAAGGAAGATCCCCAGTGACTCCAACTTCCTATTCCTGTCCAGCAGGCTCCTCTCAGTGCTTTGTCTCTCTGCTGGTCACTTTTCATTAGGATTTGGAGCTGGAAGAACCACTCTCTTTGTCTGCTGCATATATACCATTGGATTTAAGGACATTGTTTTTGAGATATCACAAGTAAGTTGAAAAACTGGTGTATAAGGGTGTTGTTTGCTTGATTGGGGGCATGCACCTGGATTATTTGTACTTTTATTTTATTTTTTAAATTTATTGTGGTGTAAGGCCTGACGTTTTAGTAGGGGCCGAGCTATTTTCTGGCATTGATTTTTCTTCTTTTGTGAAGAAAAAGGTTGCACAGTTTACTACATTTTCTCTCCATTGTTTTATATATTTGCAATATCGATTTAATTACTATTCATGGGTGCATGAAACAACTATTTCTGTGGTGTCTGTTGAATTGAAACATTATTTAAGCCATGGATGATATTGGATTAAAATACAAAATGTGTTTTTTATTGGTATTTCACTCCCCCCTTCCCCCTCTGCAAACAGTATACAGTTGGGGTAAAGGCTTTGATGGATTTGTATTGTGGTAAACATTTTTAGTCCTGTTCATTTTCTTTTTTGGAGTTAGGCTATTCTGGTTGATATGGGGTGAAACCCCAAAACTTGACCTCGGATGCCTGTTCCAGGCCAGGGAGGACCTGGCTTGCCTGTTCGGGCTGGACTGTTCCCATAGTGAACAGGGTCAAACGGATTTGCATATGGCTGGGTCTAAACTGGAATGGCACAGGGAGTAAAAAACAATGGAATTAGGCCCAGATCTATGTACTAGGGTGAATGTATGACATTGTGTAGCATTCTGTCCATCCATTGGTCTTTTTGTGTTCTATGTGTTACCATGCCTATTTTGTCTGCCCAGTGTGTGGGTATGTGTGTTTGCCATAGGCCAGCATTTGCCTTTGTTGTTTATCATGTCATGTGGCCAGGGGCCATTTTGTATAATCAGTATCCAACCTAGGCCTGCATGTGTTCTTTGTGTTCCAGGCCTCCTGCTTCTTGTTGTGACCATGTGGCTGGCGGATTTTATTTGTAGCCAGCCAGTGTGATTTTGCCATTAGCGCTGCATGTGTTCTCTGTTTGTGGCAATACCTTCTTGCTGGTTGTTGTTGTTGTGACAATGGGGCTGGCGGACATTTTGTGTAGCCAGCTTTCCCCATAGACCTGCTTGTCTTCTTTGTTTGTGGCCATGCCTTCTTGCTGGTTGTTGTTGTTGTTCGGACCATGTGGCTGGCGGCTATTTTGTGTAGCCAGCCTGTGTGCTCTTGCCATGGGCCTGCATGTCTTCTATGTTCGTGACCATGCCTCCTTGCTGGTTGTTGTTGTTGTAACCATGTGGCTGGCGGCTATTTTGTATAGCCAGCCAATGTGCTTTTGCCACAGACCTGCTTGTCTTCTTTGTTGTGGATATGCCTCCTTGTTGGTCTTTGTTGTGAGCATGTAGCTGCCGGGCATTCTGTGTATCCAACTATTGTGCTTTTGACATAGGCCTGAACATCTTCTTTGTTGAAGCCAGGCCTCCTTGCTGGTTGTTGTTGTCATCATGTGGCTGCCGGCTATTTTGTGTAGCCAGCCTGTGTTGACATAGGCCTGAACATCTTTTTTGTTGGGGCCATGCCTCCTTGCTGGTTGTTGTTGTCATCATGTGGCTTTAGTGCAACATGAATTTTTCCTTGGAATCAACTAACATATAAACCACAATCAGTTATCCAAAATAAGCATCATTCTCACAAATATATATCAACAAGAGGGGAACCCAACACAATTATAGACTTACAATAAATCATATAAAAACATCAAAAAGACTTTATTTGTTTCCCAAATAATGTAAACATTCATTAGTGACACAAATTGCTAAAAACACAAAATAATAAAATGTATATTCTAACAAATATGCAGAAAGAATACATTTTCATTGAGCAATAAACCCACCCCACTCCAAAGGTCTCATTAAGAATCCTAGTGGATATTAGAAAAGGCTTTTCTACACCTTCATTATCTCGTTCATCTCCGCAAGGTATGAGTTAATTGATGGAGGCTATATTGGGGTAGATCTTAAAATCACAAGATGGCGAGTATGCCACCAACCCATTTAATTGTCAGGACACATGGGACATGAAAGAAAAACATTTAATTTAATCTCTCCACTCAAAACATGATTGTTGGATGATTGAATAATGTGAATGAACTTCTGTCTACTTTGGAGAACCCAACAATTATTATGAGACTTTTGGAGTGGGGTGGGTTTATTGCTTGATGAAAATGTATTCTTTCTGCATATATGGTTTTATTGTTAGAATGGATTGTTGTTAGAATATGTATGTAGGAGTATTAAATTGAGAC
The DNA here is from genome assembly GCF_964261635.1 of Lissotriton helveticus. Classification (NCBI taxonomy): domain Eukaryota; kingdom Metazoa; phylum Chordata; class Amphibia; order Caudata; family Salamandridae; genus Lissotriton; species Lissotriton helveticus. The sequence continues at coordinate 886,326,125 of NC_136072.1, forward strand.
ACAAATATATTTGTTGGTTGATATATATATATATATATATATATATATATATATATATATATATATATATATATATATATATATATTCATTGAAAAAACCATAGGTTTCAGGGGTGTTATAGTTAGCTGTACATTTCACTCATACAAAACCATTGAAATTCCTCCGTTATAGTTAGTTGTACTAACTGTAACTCTCGTGCTTGCAATCCACTGGTGATGATGTCACATATTACATTATTCATGACATGGTCAGTGACATCACTGATGACATCACTGATGACATCTCAAATGACATCACTGGTGACATCATGCAGTGAATGTGGTTTGGTTTGTTATTTAAATATGTATTATATATACAGCAATCTGTATTGAAGAATCAGTGGATATATAAATATCTGGATAGAGGATTTAGTAGCAGTGTGATTGATTGTTTACTTGAGTAATTTATAGTGTCTCACTAAATATATTGGATAGTGACTAAACTGTGTGAATATCTGTATTACTTGGTCAGTTGTTGTGTAAACTGCTGCACCAGTTCGTTACTAGCTACGTGAAAGTCTATATTAGTTATTGATTAGTTAACTGACTATTTGTATGGGAGAGTGAATGTGTGTGTGGTTCGGTGGGAGAATCTGTGACTGCCCAAAGATATGTGAATATTTAATTCAGTAGGTATATGACGTTAAGACTAAATGTTATAATCGTTGTTTGGGTGAGTGAATATCTTTAAGGGTGTGGTGATGAGCAAATATATTTCTCAATGGTACATGTCCAACAAAGTAGAAAAAATTAAAAAGCAGTGTATGTGACAGTTGTATGTAAATAAGTATACACAAAACTCATTGATTGCATGAGTGACTGTATAGATAACTGTATACTTGTAATAGTGATTTCATAACACACTAAGTATGAATTACTATCTATATGAATAAATAAAGTGCTATTTGTATAAGTGTGTAGCTGAGTAAATGTAAATATGATACATTGTTTGCAAAAGTGAGTCGGATGACTGCATAACTGAATAGGATATGTGCTGATGTGTAATGTCAATATAGGTGTATAAGTATATTTGATAGTGTTCTATTGATCATTGACAACATATATGAGTGGATCTATAGTTAATTGATTAGATATGTGTGTGTAGATCTAGGAATCACTGAGTGGGTTTTTAGATACTTGTATTGCTGTGTCAATGGATTCAAATATGGTACTCTGTATTTTACAGTGAGTGTTGAAAGGTTATAGTAGTATATGATGAGATGTATCTGATTGTCACGTGGATGATGTCATCAGTGATGTCATTTGAGATGTCATCAGTGATGTCACTGACCATGCCATGAATGATGTAATATGTGACATCATCACCAGTGGATTGCGGGCGCGAGAGTTACAGTTAGTACTACTAACTATAACGAAGGAATTTCAATGGTTTTGTATGAGTGAAATGACCAGCTAACTATAACACCCCTGAAACCTATGGTTTTTACAATGGATTTCTAAGGTTTTTTAAATGATAATTCCTAACTATATCCTGCTTGAAACCTATGGTTTTTTCAGTGAATTTCTAAGGTTTTGTAAATGCTAATTTCTAATTATAATGTTCATTAAGCATATCTGTTTTTTTCTTTCTTTTTTAAATATCATCCCAATCTCAACCTAGTAAAAACTGCAAATATCACCACTCTTCTATTGATTCCTTCCGCCAACAAAATTGCCACAAACCACTAAAAAACAGGCGATAGCTTCACTTACGAGTAACAAATTAACATCAACATTTAACTGGTGGAAGGAGGTCGACTATCTACTGCGTGAATTACACCCAACTCACACCCATATTTAAAGACGAATATGTGATAGAGGTACTAATCATGCACCTCCAACACACAACACATTCACAACACCCAGCTCCACCACCATCACAACCACCCTCCCGGATCCCTCCCCCCTACTACCTCAGAGGCACCGCAAAACAGGACAACGCACATTCCCAAGATACGATATCCTCTTAAATGCACATGCACAATAGCTGAATGTTCAGAGATGTGGCAACCAACTATGTATAAGGGATTAAATTTGCACATCAACAATAATTTACAGAATTCCAAGTGTACTGGTGATATGCTATACACAACTCACTATACAAACAAAAAACTTTTCCAAGTGAAAATATAGTATTGATACATGTAGTGTACTGCACATTGGACGCAACCATATTAACTCAGACTTTGGGGAATATCTTGGTCATGTAGCTGTGTTGTCTCCCCTTCCCCCTTTTCAAGCAAAAGCGGAGTGGGCTGGTCCAACATATGCATCTTCAGCGTAAGAGTATAAATAATTAGCCTACGCCTTGGGCGTGGTTCACTTTTGCAAAGAGAAAAGACTCTGCCACAGCGATTGTCCTCACCCTGCCATGTGGCTGCCGCCTTGACCACGTGCCTCCTTGATACAGGCCCATTCCGAACTCAATGCCACAGCACCGCAGACTTATGTCTGTATTGACTACTGCCATTGATTTACACTGCGGACAGCAGTGTTCACAACTTGAATTCAGCTTTGGATCTACACTACAGACAACATTGAATCAAGCCTTGCTTTATTTAATGCGGAGACAATTATACTGTATGTCTTCCGATTTTGTAAAAGGATGTCACAAAAAGCATTTGTCTATAACTGTGCTGACTACTGCCTTCGATCTACACTGCGGACAGCAGGATTCACAACTTGAATTCAGCTTCGGATCTACACTACGGACAGCTTTAAATCAAGCCTTGCTTTATTTAAGGTAGAGACAATTGTACTCTATGTCTTCCGATTTTGTAAAAGGATGTGACAAAAAGCATTCATCTACAACTGTGCTGACTACTGCCTTGGATCTACACTGTGGACAGCAGGGTTCACAGTTTGAATTCAGCTTTGCATCTACACTACGGACAGCATTGAAGTTAGCCTTGATTTATGTAAGGCAGAGGCAATTTTGTTAAATGATGCGACAAAAAACATTCCTCAATGTCTGTACTGAGTACTGCCTTCAAATGTACACTGCGATCAACAGAGTTCACCATTTGATACCAGAAGCGCATCAGCACTACAGACAACATTGAATTCATTTTTGATTTATTTAAGGCAGAGACAATTGTACTGTGTCCTCAGATTTTGTTAAAGTATGTGACAAAAAAATATTCCTCGATGTTTGTGTCGACTACTGCCTTCGATCTACACTGCGGACAGCAGGGTTCACAACTTGAATTCAACTTTGCATCTACACTACGGATAGTAGGGAATTCACCCTTGATTTATTTAATGCAGAGACAATCATACTGTATGTGTTCAGATTTTGTTAAAATAAGAGACAAAAATCATTCGTCCATATCTGTGCTGACTACTGCTTTTAATCTACAGTGCGGACAGCAGGCTTCACAACTTGAATTCTGCTTTGGATCTACACTACGGACAGCATGAAATTCAGCCTTGATTTATTTAAAGCTCAGATAATTGTACTCTATGTCCTCAGATTTTGTAAAAGGATACGACAAAAATAATTTCTTGATGTCTGTGCTAACTACTGCCTTCGATCAACAGTGAGGACAGCAGGGTTCACAATTTGAATTCAACTTTGGATCTACACTACGGACAGCATGAAATTCAGCCTTGCTTTCTTTAAGGCAGAAACAATTGTACTCTATGTCCTCAGATTTTGTTAAAGGATGCAACAAAAAACATTCCTCAATGTCTGTACTGACTACTGCCTTCGATCTACATTGTAAGGCCTCACAATTCAGGTGGTATGGTGATTGCACATGACGCATTCTAATAGGCAAGAGACATTGTACCAGTGCGACCCACCTGAACCAGGAATCATCGCAGGGTGCGCACACACTGAGTTCTTCAGGTACCACTAACTCACTGCACCACAAGTCATCTCCCCTTGGCCTTATTAGGCAAAAAAATTTGCTCCCAGTCCGGCCCCCCTGGACCATGCAAAATCGCAGGCTACATACAAGCTCAGCGCCAAAGATACTACTAACTCAGTGCACCATAAATCATCGCAAAGAAGAGTGAACAGTTTTATGTCACAGTCAGGCATAGTATCACTTTTAATAAGAATGTATGCAGAATTCAATCGACAAAAGACATTACTCCAATTATTGTGTCTCACCCCTCCCCTGACCACGCATCATCGCAGGGTACGTACATGCTAAGCACCGGATGTACCACTAACTCAGTATACCATAAATAATCACCATGAGTCTTTATTAAGGCAAAATTCAGTAGTCAAAAACATTACCCCCAGAGCGGCCTGCCCAGACCACGCATCAGCGCAGGTTACGTACACGCTCAGTCTCAAAGGTACTACTAACTCAGTGCACCATAATTCATCACCACGTGGCCGTATTCAGGCAGAATTCAACTGACTCTTCATTCATTATTTGCAGAGTGCAGTACCAATCAAAGTAAAACGTCTATCAAACACTATACAATATCCCTTTAGTAGCCTTCCTTCTTACACTTCTTTTATATCAGTTTTAGATTTAGTTGAAAAACTAAATTCACGCTACAAGTGAAAAGGCACACTCAATGGCAGTCGACACTGCGGACAGCACAGGTCACAACTTGAACTATAATGTCCCTGAAACATACACATTTCGACAATGTATTCAATACATATTTCATCTTTTATTTCATTCGTGATTACAGATAATGCAGTCCAGCCTAAGATCTACACTACGGACAGCAGGGTTTACAACTTGAATTCAGCATTGTATCTACACTACAGACAGTAGAGAATTTAGCCTTGATTTATTTATTTAAGGCAGGGACAAAAAAGTACGCTTGTGGCACTGCTAGTATGCGCAAGTACCTTTAATCCCTGCATCCTGTGAAATATGCTCACAAGGAATGTAGAACACAGTGCCAAAATGTACCTCCACCACCGGCAATACCAAGTACCTCTGGGGCATCACCTTTAACATCGCCACCAGACATAAGTCCCCATTTTGAGAAAGTTAGAATGCACTGCGTGAAATGCAGTTGTTTAATTTGTTGTGGGGAGCAATCAGTAGACCTAGTTTGCAGAGCAATTGATAACCATTGATGGTATTTTTTTTTCCCCCTCAAAGTTCATGCAGTCCAGTATGCAACAGTCAATGCTTTGAGTACAGACCGCTCGAACCGCGCATCATCGCAGGGTGAGCTCACACTCAGCACCAGACGTACCACTAACTCAGTGCACCATAAATAATCACCACACGGCCTTATTAAGGTAAAATTCAGTTGTCAAAAGACAATCTTACCAATGCGCTCTGCCTGAACTACGCATCATCACAGGCTCCACACAAACCGATCCTACCTTAGTGCACCACAACTCATGAACCCTTTACGATAGAATCTTCTGTGTATTATTTCACATATAGTGCTCCTACCTTTGTACAGCAGAAGTCATAAACTGTTTATGATTGAATATCTGTGTATGATATCATGATTACTATTCTACTTGTTACCAACAGCAACGTAATAAAATGGAGTCGAGCACACATGCCCGTACCCACTTAAACTATCTATATGTTTCAGGGTACTTATTATGTTTGTAAAATACTGCTCCTGTGCCCTACCACATTATATTGTTCTGTAAATAGTGTATTCAACCATCTTACCTCTGCCAATAACAAAAACTTTGATTTTATAACTGTCTCTCGCTCAATCTACAAATACGAACGTTCAAAGTGGATCATTACAATACTGCAAGGAAACTGTCTAGTCAATGTATAAGTGTGTGCTATTTCTTTTTTTTTTTTTTAGCTTATTTATATAGCGCGAAGTCGACCCAAAACTATATCAACTATTTACAGTACATTTTCAGGCACGTGTAGATTACGTCATTACTCTACAATAACAGGATGTGGACGCGACTCCGAGCCTCGAACACTGATTTCCAGCACCAAGTTCGACAGTATACCTGAATGACCACATACATATATATATTATCTGCCCTTCATGTGCCAAAAACTGCAACCTAAACCTTTCACAGCCCTGTATTACTACAGCTACAACACTCCACTGAATGTACAACAAACATTCATATTCGCAGAAATGCGTCATGTCTTTTGTGTGTGCAACTATGGATGAATATAAGGTCAATGATACCCCGTACCTTCCACATTGGCCATGTTGTTGGACTTCACAGACATAATGACACATTTGCGTGTAAGACCTGGGTGACAGCAGCACTACAACACGGACACCCGAATCAGTTGATTTCTCATATAGCTCATGACGGAACCACGCCCATAGCTCCGGAGTCATCGTTCACAGCCTCGCGCAGCACTGGCATACGTCAGGCCAGCCCACTCCGCTTACGCTTCTAGGAAAACACAACAACGCTACATGGCCCAGATTTCCATTGTAGTGATTTCTTACTTCCAGGTCTAGTTGTCAGACCTCACGTGACTTCGAAATACGTCCACGTCACAATCCGACAGGCTTCTGTGTTTCGGCGTTGCACGTCAATAATTTACCTTCACAAATTGGAAACAAAACATAAGGAAGAAAAAATAAGTATTGGTCCTCAATAAAGAATAAATCTGCTCGCAGATCAGTCTGGAAGACGATAGAAACCAGACAATAACTCGGACGGTTATTGAGAGTCCTTTGACCATATTGGATCCTGAAGTCATAATTGGATTCATTCATGAAGGGTCACTGCAACATGCACACTGTGTTGTCCTAAAGAAGATCTAAAGGATTTACACAACTGAAGACCGAAACGTCAACTATAGAGTCCATTTTTCCATCTGTTATTAATTATCCAAGTGACCTTTAATTTGAGAATAAATAGGTGTCACTTACTGGTTTTATTATTAGATTGGACTTGCCTTTTAAATGAACTATAGGAAGAATTCAGCAATTTCTTCTTCATTTGTAAGCATTGCAATCAACGTGAATTGTTGATATGTACCCTATAAATCTATGATTGATATAAATAAGAAATATATTTTTTCAAAAAAAGATACCCCGTGTTTTTCATCTTTATCCAGACTATATCGTTTGAATGGTCTTTTTGTCTAATTGATTGTTAGATAGTTTGATTGTAAGCATATCATATACCAATTTGATTGACCAGACTATTGTTTGAAAATAAGATACAAGTCTGAAATCTGGAAATTATCATCATAAACAAAATCCCTTGCTGTCATCTTCAAACTCTATATTACTAGTTGTCAGAATGGCACACACACACTCCCTCAGGATGGTATACACCCACACCACACCCATCCAGCACATACGTCACTACACATGTGAGCCTACCAATAAAAAAGACGGGGCGCACATGCTCTACGCCATTTTAGAGTTGCTCCCATCGCAAGCGCGGTGATGGCTCGTCCTAGTGGTTCGGACGCCTCATGCAGGCCCAAACCACTGAGCAGGGGGGCCCACCACTATGTGCGTGGCCTCTTTGGTCACTGAGTTAGTGGTACCGCAAGGACTGAGCAGGTGAGCAACCTGCGATGATGATGGGAGCACAATTATGTCCTTAGCCATAGAAATATCAAGACACAGCACCATATGTGAGACTTCTTGGTGGCAGAGCGGGACTGTATGATGTAGAAGGTGCCCTGTCCACGAAAAGGTGAGCAGTGAGGCCTGGGTGCACAGCGGAGGGAGTAGATGGGGTACAGCAGACTGGATACAAAAAGGTGTTGCAGCGATTTAGGCGGACACAGTCCTATATACCGTATCTCATTGCATTTGTATTTTTTTTCCAATATCAGGAAAGTTTTTATTGTCGGTCAAATGTCCCTCGCTCGTGATGATTGAAACCACGTGTATCACTGCGCACCACTTGCTTTCACAACCGGATGGAAAACATTACTACTCTACCAATTGTTCATAAATCGAAGCCTATTAAACAAGTTGTAACTGTACAAATAGTTGTATTTTGAATGCGGGAGGGAAGGTGTGTGAAAGGGCAATGTAATTCTACTCCGCAATAAGATAGTGACAGTTACCAATCATAACATCTTTCTTTGACTATCTTTTAGATGTAGAGCTTCAGGGTGCATTATGTCCTGGCATGTGGTGAAAGACACACCGGTGACAGAAAGGTGAGCTGCGAATATTCTTTTCAGTCACTCTCTCACTTCCTCTCTCCTTAGATAAAAAGGAAGATAACATTGTGCATCATTTCTTTATCAAACAGGTTGTGTTTCACAAATTGGCGCCCCTCCAACACCTCCAAAGTTCAACGTTTGAGGATTCTGCGATGATGCGTGGACATCATAACAACGTCTGAGAAGGCTGTTTCGACACGTAGTGCACCCTCTTTGAATCACGCCAATGGCACAAGGTGAGCAAAGAAGCTTGTTTCCGAAGCAACCAGAAGTTACCTGTGTGTGGAGAGAGTGGGTACTTTGCAGCAGCTTGACTGCATAGGAATGTACAATTACCTCCAGGCAGTGAGAATGGATAGGTTGGAACACTCTGAGTGCGCAAGAAAAGGCACTCACCTCCGGACTCTGGGAGTCAATGGGGTGCAACAGTCTGGGTTCGCAGTAATGAGAACTCACCGCTATGCAGTGGTAGTGCCTGGGTTATAGTACTCTGGGAGAAAAAGAGTGCACAGACACCACCTTGCAGTGGAAGTTGATGTGATACAGTATCCTGAATGTCCAAAGGCATAAATCAGAAATATACTTGTGCAGTTGTATGTACTCTGCTATTACTAACTCTATACTATCTTTCAGATCACTAAACTTGAGGGTGCACTATGAACCGGCACGTGCTTGGACACACAACGGAGGCAAAAAGGTGAGCTACGAAGATTTTCTCTACTATTAACGCTATCTCTCCTGCTCCATGTATTACTTTCTCTCTCTCACACTTTTAATGTCGTTTTTTCTCTCTCTCTCTCTCTCTCTCCCTCCTCTCTCTCACATGATTTCTCTTTCTCTTTTCAAGTTATGGATGCTGCTGTCCACTCTGCCGAAAAAATATAAATCAAGGCTGAATTTAATACAGTCCGCAGTGTAGAACCAAAGCAAAATTCAAGTTGCGAAGTCTGTTTGCCACAGTGTTTACACAAGGTAAGCAGAGCGACCTAGATACACAATGCCTCAAATTAAATGCGTTCGAAATAAACAATATTGTCCTGCATATTGACGTGATCTCTCACCTAATTCTGTCTCATCTCTGAATCATTTTAAAGACCTGTTGGTCCATACTGTAAATCTGACGCAGTAGGCACTTCCCTAGAGACACCTCTTCAACGCGAGCCTATAAGAGAGGTGGAATGTATCAGGCACACTGCAGATGTGCAAATAACCAAGTATTGCCAATTGTTACCTTAATTTGTGATCTTTGACCTCATTCAGTCACATCACTCTAATTTTAAACACTTATTTTCATTATTATTTTGCAGGTTACCTACTCTCCTTCCATTGGAGTCCATCTCACATTTTGTTTATTGTATTGTTTTGTTAAACTTATGTTTCTAGTTATTTATTATATTGTTATCTTAAAGTTACGTTTCTAGTTATTTATTGTTGCTTTAATAAAAGTTAATTAAAAAAAGTATACACGTCTTTTTCTGACATTTCACTATTATTTAGTGTGATAATCATATGCTTAGAAAACATTAAACTATTAAAAATAGAAATTATGTTTATAACTAGAAGTATAATACTGAGGCTAACTCTTTACCAGCTCTTTACCAGAGTCTGTAGCTGCGATTAACGGTTCCTATGGAACATTTTAAAAACTCCAGCACAGTAACTGTTTGGATTAGCACCATTGTGTGGTGAACTTGTAACCTGTGTGCTCACTTATGTGTTCCATGAACTGTTACTATGGTAACAGGCACTAAGCAGTTTGGGGGTAGGGTTGAAAGGTACTGGCTGTACAGAAACTGTTATATTTACCCAGGATCCTCTACATGACAGAGAGTAAAGGAAACTAAGACAGAACACTGTGTAGCAGATCTACAAGCCCCTTGCGCCACTTTCACGTCACTTTTCCCATGTTAAAAGTGATGCAATAGTGACGCAAGGGACTTGTAAATCTGCCCCTATGTACATTACGAGCAAAAGAAGTACACAACTCTTCGAATTCTTTATCGATCACAATTAGACAGTGTTGCTTCATGATTCACAATGCACTTCACTAAATACTTCGTGCCTATTTAAATGGGAGACGGGATTGTCGACATTAGAAAACTTAGGGGCATATTTACAAGGACGGCGTTAAAATTGTTGCCGCTCTAACGGCAGCAAACTACAACTAAAACGGCAATAATGGACTTCAAAATCCTTTGTTATCTTACCGGAAGATTTTTTCAACATTGCTGTTTGCTATGCAAGAGTGAGAGCAGAGGCTCTCGCCCTGCCATAGCAAACTTGGGGGCATATTATCAAGGAGAGGTTTAAAATGGTCTGGTGTAAACCTGTGGTAGGTAATAATGGGGTAAACCCTTACCTCATCGACCTGGGTCAGTACAATGTTATAAGAAAAGGGGTGGTCGATTACAAAACAGTTAAACATATCATTACTTAAACATAAAGGTACATCCACCAAGTAAATGTGATTTAAATTGCATTTAATCCAACTATTCGCAGTGATTTTCTGCAGTTACGCATATACTATATTTCATATTCATACAGTACATGGTTAATTACATTATAATTCTTCAAACAGTGCTCGGTGATTGTCAGATAAGAAAAGGGATTTTAAAGGAGGGTAGGGTGTGTTTGGAAAAGAATGAGGGACAAAGAAAAGGAATTGTGTCCTATAAACAATTCTGTCTTAATTCAACAGAACATTTCCAGTCATATTACAGATCACAGTTGTTCCCAAGAGGTACACTATACACAGGAGTTGAGTTTATCAAGTTTTCGGCAGGGCGTGTATGTGTTGGTGGTGATGTCGACGTTTCGACCCCCAAGTTAAGGGCGGGTGAGTCCTCAGTTTGGGGTCTTCCTCAGGACAATTAAAAACAGTGACATTGAGCACCTAGGGAAACAGAAATGTGTATCACTAGATGGAATCCATTAAAATCTAAAAAACAGGGCAAAAGTCAAGGGGTACCTACATGTGCAGGCGATCGAGTTGTATCCCGTCTGAGTTGGGACTCGCGCCTGTGGAGTTATTCTCTGGAGGAAATAGATTGCGGTTAGGAAGGATACAGAGGGCAGGTCAGGGTAAGTTAGACCAAGCAAGTAAAACACGACTTACTATGTACGCCCGTTCATTGAAGAGCAAACGTCGTGGATGACGATACTAGGAACGGTCTATCCGTGGGTGAGGCAAGCGTCCTACATCCAGCGGGCGGTAGAGTACAGCGTGTAGATAAGTTACACAATCTGGAAGGACATAGAGATACTGTAATGCTTCGCATGTCAACTCATCGTGGTAGACAAATTTCTATAGGGGTGTAATGGAGGTTCTCAGTCCGTCCATCGTAAGGGTGGACCAGAGCTACTACCGGTCGGGCACAGGACCAAAGCAAAATATGGGGGACCCGGAACGGGCCGCTACCCCGTGTGATTAGTAACCAAACAGTTCGGAATGGAAAACAGTCATCCATAATTATTGGTAAATAGGCCAGCCACAATACTGGTTGGTCTCCGACTCAGGAGGACAGATGGGGCGCCCAAACTCTAAAAGGCGTGTGGTCCCATGCTAGTTGAAAGAAAAGACGATTTAAAAGGTAAAGGCTACATTTACTACATGACTAGAAGAGTCGCGCTGCCTGGGTTAGCCAGGGTCGTGAGCGCTTCTCCTCGGTATCTGGTAGGACGGGCCGCTACCCCGTGTAATTTGTAACCAAACAAATCGGAATGGCAAACAATCATCCATAATTAATGGTAAGTAGGCCAGCAACAATACTGGTTGACCTCCGACTCCGGGGGACAAACGGGGAACCCCATTCCCTAAAAGGCGTGTTATCCCAGGTTGGTTGAAGGAAAGACGATTTAGAAGATTAAGGCAACATTTACTACATAACTATACGAGTCGCGCTGCCTGGGTTAGCCAGGGTCGTGAGCGCTTCTCCTCGGTATCTGTTAAAAATGCCCTAGTATTTTCGCAGAACAACGCGGAGCGAGCATACCTGCATGACTGCTGCCGACTCTTTCACAGTGACAGCTCGCAGGCGCCCGTCAACCCGTACATGTAACAGGCGTAACTAAGGAGCGTCTCTAGGGGGCGTGTCCCGGCACCTCGCGGTGCTGCCGCTGGCTGCTGCGCGGCTGGAGGGCTGCGTGGGGCGCATGCGCTGGGCTTGAAACACTGACCCCCATCAGGACGCGGGAGGACTATCTGAGTTAATATACTGTACCAAAGGCCAAAACAGTAGCGAGCGTAAGGACTCTGCTCTATTCACATCGGTGTCTCGGACATCCAAAAAAAGGGAATGTTGACACATAGCTCCTCTGGTGAGAAACACAGTAAAGGTTATGGATGGAATCACTCTTGTCACATCTGTGTGTATACACACGGAGCCACGGGCATTGGCTAAATGTAGTTAAGGGGCTGGTGGTGGAAATTGTTCTATCGGTAACCTCATATGCAACGGGGCTCAATGTGCATGGGTACTCCGGAGCAAGATAGCATTTGTACATGTATTTCGGGACCCCTGTTGATATTATACCAGTATTCGTGTTAGTGCACAAGTATATGTCACACATTCTCACTCCGGAGGAATCTAGCGTGCTGAATAAAGGACTATCTTTTGTACCTACATCCTACCCGAACCACTTCAACATAAGATCGGAACTGACCCGTTTCTTTCGGAAAATCAGGTTGAAGCACTTCTTCCTGCACTCTCCCTTTCCCACTACAAACTCAGCAACCGGACTACGACCTCCCTCAACCTTCACTCCCAGAACTCACCAGACACCACATCGGATCCTTGCGTATGAGAACATGGTGATGCGAGAGGTGATGGACATCTGTACCACACGTACCTATGTTAAACACAACATCACACAAGGTGAAAGACAAGCCTTGGATAATTTAAGTAAGAACAAACTACTGGTGATCAAACCTGCGGACAAGGGAGGGGCGATAGTCCTCCAAGATGTCCAGAACTACAAAGATGAGATCTATACACAACTTCGGGATGGTGTGAGCTATACCGCAACCAACGCTGACCCTACAAGGGAGATTAGGAGATTGATCCAAGAGATCACAGGTAAAGGCCGTGATGAGGGCTTCCTGAGCCAGAAAGAATATGAGTACTTGAACGTCGCACAACCAAGAACACCTACGATCTACACGCTACCTAAGATACACAAGGATATGACTAAACCACCAGGACGCCCTATTGTATCGGGCTGTGGTTCCCTGTTGGAACCACTATGTAAATACATAGATACTTTTTTGAAACCCCTAGCAACTGGGACCCCTACCTATGTCAGAGACACCATGCAGATCATTAACCAAGTAGATGAAATTGCCTTTGATCAGGATAAACAAATAATGGTGACACTAGACATAGTCTCATTATATACGAGCATTCCCCAGGACCCGGCTCTGGAAACCATGAGAAAGGCATTGGACAGAAGAACCCAACCAACCCAGGTACCAACTGATTTCATTATTCAACTCCTGGAGGTGGCGATGAAGAAGAATTTCTTCATCTTTCAGGATGAATTCTTCTTCCAGAGCAAGGGAGTAGCGATGGGGGCAGCCTTTGCTCCTGACCTAGCTATACTGTATATGGCGGAATTCGAACGGGACCATATCCTGACTATGACTAATCCATATGAGACCAACATTTGGATGTGGCGCAGGTATATTGATGATGTGCTGATGCTATGGACTGGAAGTGAAGTGGAACTCAACGGATTCTTCACATGGCTGAATAACCAGTCTAAGGACATTCAGTTCACCATGAGTATGAGTAAGACCTCCGTGGACTTCTTAGACATCAGCATCAAGGTCCAGAGTGGTCACCTCCACACCACCCTCTTTCGAAAACCCACCGAACGGAACAGCCTCCTACGATACACGAGTCACCATACAAGAAGCCTACGGGACAATCTACCGTTTGGTCAGTTTCTCCGGATAAGGAGGAACTGTTCACTCAAAGAAGACTACTTCCGAGAATCTGATCTCCTGATCAGGAGACTAATGGAAAGAGGTTACCCAAGACGACTGGTTACAAGAGCAAGAAAGAGAGCTTGGTACAGCCCGAGGGAGGACCTGTTGAAGCCCAGAGAACGTCCCGTGGATCCCGAAAGGATTATCTGCGTTACCACTTTCTGCACGAAGAGTAACTTGATTAAGAAGACGGTAAACAAACACTGGACTATGGTATCGGATGTGATCAACCATGAACAACTGCCGATGCATGCGTTCAAGAAAGCTAAAAACATCAGGGACAAAGTGGTCTCTTCATACCTAGGAACCCCGGCACCCCCCACTCTGCAAAGCATATGGAACCTTCCCCAAGTTGTCGGACATTTCAAATGTACGAAGTGCAAAGCGTGCCCACAAGCAATGGAAACCAAGGTTTGGAACTATCGAAACAACACAGTCACCTTGAAAACAATGACTAACTGCAACACAAGTGACGTTATCTACGCCATCATATGTCCTTGTGATCTGGTATACATCGGACAAACTAAACAACATGTCAAAAAGCGGATTTTACAACATTGCAGCAGGATTAGGTGCCAAACACCGGGCTCCCCTTTGGTTGAACACTTCATGTTGAAATCACACACCCCTGAATCCTTCAAATGGCTGGTGATTGAAAAAATCACGGTGGGACCCAGGGGTGGGAATTTGAATTCACTACTAAATGTTAGGGAGTGCAAATGGATGTACACTTTGGACACTGTTGACAATGGCCTGAATGAACTTGATGCCACCTACTCGCAATTAGCTGGACTTGTACCCGACCAGTAAGATGGTAAAACATAATGTGTGTAATATCCAGGACAGGGACTCTGTGTTGAACTGTATATTTGTATCAATATGTTGACGATAATGCGATGAGCGATCCACACTGAGAGAATAACGTGTTATATCTTCAAATGATCCTCTCCCTTGTTGAGGATTGACATATACTTGTGCACTAACACGAATACTGGTATAATATCAACAGGGGTCCCGAAATACATGTACAAATGCTATCTTGCTCCGGAGTACCCATGCACATTGAGCCCCGTTGCATATGAGGTTACCGATAGAACAATTTCCACCACCAGCCCCTTAACTACATTTAGCCAATGCCCGTGGCTCCGTGTGTATACACACAGATGTGACAAGAGGGATTCCATCCATAACCTTTACTGTGTTTCTCACCAGAGGAGCTATGTGTCAACATTCCCTTTTTTTGGATGTCCGAGACACCGATGTGAATAGAGCAGAGTCCTTACGCTCGCTACTGTTTTGGCCTTTGGTACAGTATATTAACTCAGATAGTCCTCCCGCGTCCTGATGGGGGTCAGTGTTTCAAGCCCAGCGCATGCGCCCCACGCAGCCCTCCAGCCGCGCAGCAGCCAGCGGCAGCACCGCGAGGTGCCGGGACACGCCCCCTAGAGACGCTCCTTAGTTACGCCTGTTACATGTACGGGTTGACGGGCGCCTGCGAGCTGTCACTGTGAAAGAGTCGGCAGCAGTCATGCAGGTATGCTCGCTCCGCGTTGTTCTGCGAAAATACTAGGGCATTTTTAACAGATACCGAGGAGAAGCGCTCACGACCCTGGCTAACCCAGGCAGCGCGACTCGTATAGTTATGTAGTAAATGTTGCCTTAATCTTCTAAATCGTCTTTCCTTCAACCAACCTGGGATAACACGCCTTTTAGGGAATGGGGTTCCCCGTTTGTCCCCCGGAGTCGGAGGTCAACCAGTATTGTTGCTGGCCTACTTACCATTAATTATGGATGATTGTTTGCCATTCCGATTTGTTTGGTTACAAATTACACGGGGTAGCGGCCCGTCCTACCAGATACCGAGGAGAAGCGCTCACGACCCTGGCTAACCCAGGCAGCGCGACTCTTCTAGTCATGTAGTAAATGTAGCCTTTACCTTTTAAATCGTCTTTTCTTTCAACTAGCATGGGACCACACGCCTTTTAGAGTTTGGGCGCCCCATCTGTCCTCCTGAGTCGGAGACCAACCAGTATTGTGGCTGGCCTATTTACCAATAATTATGGATGACTGTTTTCCATTCCGAACTGTTTGGTTACTAATCACACGGGGTAGCGGCCCGTTCCGGGTCCCCCATATTTTGCTTTGGTCCTGTGCCCGACCGGTAGTAGCTCTGGTCCACCCTTACGATGGACGGACTGAGAACCTCCATTACACCCCTATAGAAATTTGTCTACCACGATGAGTTGACATGCGAAGCATTACAGTATCTCTATGTCCTTCCAGATTGTGTAACTTATCTACACGCTGTACTCTACCGCCCGCTGGATGTAGGACGCTTGCCTCACCCACGGATAGACCGTTCCTAGTATCGTCATCCACGACGTTTGCTCTTCAATGAACGGGCGTACATAGTAAGTCGTGTTTTACTTGCTTGGTCTAACTTACCCTGACCTGCCCTCTGTATCCTTCCTAACCGCAATCTATTTCCTCCAGAGAATAACTCCACAGGCGCGAGTCCCAACTCAGACGGGATACAACTCGATCGCCTGCACATGTAGGTACCCCTTGACTTTTGCCCTGTTTTTTAGATTTTAATGGATTCCATCTAGTGATACACATTTCTGTTTCCCTAGGTGCTCAATGTCACTGTTTTTAATTGTCCTGAGGAAGACCCCAAACTGAGGACTCACCCGCCCTTAACTTGGGGGTCGAAACGTCGACATCACCACCAACACATACACGCCCTGCCGAAAACTTGATAAACTCAACTCCTGTGTATAGTGTACCTCTTGGGAACAACTGTGATCTGTAATATGACTGGAAATGTTCTGTTGAATTAAGACAGAATTGTTTATAGGACACAATTCCTTTTCTTTGTCCCTCATTCTTTTCCAAACACACCCTACCCTCCTTTAAAATCCCTTTTCTTATCTGACAATCACCGAGCACTGTTTGAAGAATTATAATGTAATTAACCATGTACTGTATGAATATGAAATATAGTATATGCGTAACTGCAGAAAATCACTGCGAATAGTTGGATTAAATGCAATTTAAATCACATTTACTTGGTGGATGTACCTTTATGTTTAAGTAATGATATGTTTAACTGTTTTGTAATCGACCACCCCTTTTCTTATAACTGGTGTAAACCTGGGCTTCTATTTAAATTCTCACAAATTCTCAAAAGCCTATTATTAAGCCATTATGGTCGCTTTAACGACACTTTCCTAACGCTAAAGCGACGATAATTTTAACGCTGTCCTTGTAAATGTGCCCCCAATATTGCGAGAAATACAGCAATAATTTATGTTTGCAAGTGAAAAGCTTGTTAATATAAGACTGTGGACTTAACATATCAATCCACCTGTATATTAAACATGCTTAAGTCTACTTCTGAACAGATGTTAGGATCCGACATAAACCGCAATTAGCAAGTTTTGCTATCGGTCCTCAAATCCAGGGCCGCCTTGTAAATACAACGCTATTGTCATACCTCCCTCTTCCTTTTTATATTCTCATAGAAACACCTACCTTGCCACTGAGAACACCTACATTGCAACTCATTGGAGATACGAGGCGAGCCCTAACCAACCAGCTGCTAACATGCATCAATGCATCTTAGCGTCACCTAGTAAATAGGGCAATATAATTTTCACTGAATTTTTGGCTTTTTAAAAAAAATTGCGGCGAAATGGCACTTGTTAATATGCCCTCAAGTTTGCTATGACACAGCGAGATCCTCGAGTCCTGCCCTGCCATAGCAAACAGCAGTGTCCCAGGGGTAGACATCCCGAGACACAGCAGGAAGCCGCTCCTGGGAGGTGGTGTTCCCCAAGGTTTTCGACTGCTCCAGAATAGAGACCACGTGGTCCCCCTCCCAAAATATAAAAAGCCCCGCAGGGTGGTAATCCCCGGGGCTTAGACGGACCTTTGAGCTCCCTCCCACATTTATTTTTTAGCACTGAGGACTGGCGATCCCTGGGCTACAGGGCCCCTCTGGACCCCCATCAAATGTAATATTTTAACCCCTAGGATTTTGCCCTCCCATGTAGCTAAATTTTAAACAAGCACAGGAGCCCCCCCTTTGTTGTTATTTTTATTACGGCGGATCCATGTACCCAATGCACATTTCTCAGCCCCCCCCCCCCCCCCCCCCCAAATTTTATTTTTTAGACCATAGGGGTCCTTGTGGGTCAGGTCTAGATGAACAAAACATTTCTTACATGCCCCCTTTATACGTTTTGTCCCACGATTTTCTAGATCCTCGCTTCTACCGAGGCACAAAATGGCTGCCAACACTTCCTGGTTTTGAATGTTGACAACCACTTGACAGTCAATTAACGCGTGATCGGGACAGAGCGCATAGACTGCGCCCAAGATGCGCGCATCCACCGAAGCCATAGACATATATCAACTTTTAATTGTAATTTTCTCAGGAACTACTGAATGTATTTACACCATTTAAGCAAAAGGCACGAGTCTAAACCAAAGACTACCACTTTGCCAAATTTTGTGTAATTCTGTTCAGCCGTTCGGGCTGTAGCCGCGATGAACAGTTTCTATGGAAAATTGCATGGGGAAAACACGTTTTGGGACCCCCTTTTTTCTCGGCCCCCACTTCAAATGCGATATTTTAGACCTCGGGATTTCTCCTTCCCACGTAGCTAATTTTTAAACAAGCACAGGATCCCGTGCTTCGTTTTTATTTTTTTTACGGCGGATCAATGCACCCAGCGCACATTTCTCCGTTAAAAAAAAAAAAAGGTCTAGAGGGTCAAAATATTTCTTACCTGCCCCCTTTATATGTTTTGAACACTTGTTCCACTAATTTCTAGATCCTCGCTTTTACCGAGGCACAAAATAGCTGCCAACACTTCCTGGTTTCAAATGTTGACAACCACTTGACAGCCAATCAGCATTCAGCGCGTGATCGGGACGGTGCGCTTATAATCCACGTAAGATGCGCGGATCCACAGAGGCCATAGATATATATGTGCTTTTAATTGTAATTTTCTCAGAAACTACTTAATAGATTTACACCATATAAGCAAAAGATACGAGTCTGAACCAAGGACTACATCTTTGCCAAAATTGGTGTAATTCTGTTCAGCCATTCGGGCTGTAGCCGCGATGAACGATACCTATGGAAAATTGCATGGGGAAAACACGTTTTGGGACCCCCTTTTTTCTCAGCCCCCGCTTCACGAATCACCCCAAGACTTTCAGGATGGGAGCGGACCGGAGCGCCCCACCAGTTTTGAAAATTTCGTGAAGATTCGTCAACCGGCGCCAAAGTTATTCCAAATAGAATGTTGCGGATTTCCTGTGGAAAATAGCTCCTAACTATAACTACCCTCTGACGACCGCCAGTAGGATATATATATATACATTGAAAAAATCAGGGACTTTAGGAAATGAAGATTATAGTGAGTACATTTGCATCTTACTTTATTTTGATTGTAATTTCAAGCGTATTTCTTGTACCTATTCTAATGTATTTTGCACTTGCACTTAACTTCAGCATAGAGTTTATGTTGTGAGATATTTTAACTACATAGTCTTTTGTAAAAAGGGAGCAAAAAAAATCTTTGCACTTGCACTTTATTCTAAATGAATTGTTGCATATTACGCCATGAATATAATATTTTATGTGTAACTTTGCCTTGTTACTCTCGCCCATCATATATAAATTCATCTTTTGTTCCTTGAAGTAAGATCTAAATATGAGCACTATGCTCACACTTTTGCGTTACATCTATCTGTTAAATGTATTGTATAACCTGTCATCCTCATTTTATGTTAGCTACTGTGCCATCACATTTACTTTTGCCTTTCATCCGTTTTTTAGGGTTGTTATGGCTTTTAACACACTTTAAATGCAACACCTACTCCTGACGCGTCATGTGACCAAGCTCCGTCCGCGGAGCGAAACGCGTCAAGGAGAGCACTTGCTCTGTCAATGCTGCAAAATAAATCTTCACTGCAACACGATTATCGGTGTGATGGCGTTTCTTTAAACTCCGTTTGAAGCAACTTTAAGGGAGAGGTGGTCTGCGCCTGAGGTTGGTGGCCGCCTGGCTAGGGTTCGTTGTGCTGGTGGGAGGGTTCGTGCTCAGGGAGGACGCGAGCTGGTCGGCTGTGATCTTGTTCCAGTTCCTGCGTGCAGCCTGTTGCTGGTGGTGGTGGACCGTGGTCCTTGCGAAGCTGAAGTGGACGCAACTTGGAATATTGACGATTACAGGTAAGCAACTGGGGCATCACCGGCTATCACAATGTGAAATACTGGTTGTGTATTTTTAGAATATTTATTTATTCATAACATTTATTGAGCGCACTGCTACCCGTAGGTGTCCTGGCGCTGTGTGGCCCTTCCTGAGGAACAAAATCGGATATATATATGTGTATGTATGTATGTACGTATGTATATATATATATATATATATATTCACTGAAAAAACCATAGGTTATAGACCATATATAGTTAGGAATTAGCATTTACAAAACCTTATTTTACTCACACAAAACCATTGAAATTCCATATATAGTTAGTTGCACTAACTATATATCGCGCACCCGCAATCCACTGCTGATGATGTCACATATTACATCATTCATGACATGGTCAGTGACATCTCAAATGACATCACTGATAACATCTCAAATGACATCACTGATGACATCTCAAATGACATCACTGATGACATCACTGATGACATCTCAAATGACATCACTGATGACATCACTGATGACATCATCCAGTGACTGTGTGTTTCTGTAAAGTTAAAATGTGTCTTACATATTGAAGAATGAGTGGAAGTATAAGTGTCTGGACAAAGGATTTAGTAGGTGCATGACTGAATGTATGAGTGAGTGATTAAATGTGTCTCACTGAGTGCATGGGTTAGTGACTAAATTGTCTTAATTTGTGCATCATTATGTCTGTTGTTCTGTAAACTGCTGCATGTGTTGATCAGTAGCTATATGATTAACTATATGGGTTACTGATTGATTGTCCAAGTATTTGTATGGGAGACTGAGTGTGTGTGTGGCTGGCTGGCTGGGAGGTGTGTGACTCTGTGCAGATCAATGTGTACTTGTATCAATGATTCTATAAGAAGGTAAGTATGTGTTAGTATATGTTTGAAAATGTAAGTTGCTCTATGTTTAACTGTATAGACAAGAAAATGGAAGTGTCATTGATTCTTTAACAGGACTGACTACGTGTGTGAGTAACTCCATGGATGAGTGGCAGACTGTGAGTGTCTGTATAGGTGTATGAGTGCATATGATAGTGTTGTAAAGATGAGTGATTGTATGTATGAATGATTGTATGGGTGAATGAGTGAATGTGTGTGTAGACATAGCAATCAGTGAGTGCGTATGTAGTAACTAGTATTGGTGTGTCAATGGTTTCAAAAATTATACTCTGTATTTAACACTGGGTGAAACAGAGGTTATATTAAAATGTGAGGAGATGCATTGTATTGTCACATGAATGATATCATCAGTGATGTGGTCATTGATGTCAAATCAGATGTCATCAGTGATGTCATCAGTGATGTCATTTGAGATGTCATCAGTGATGTCATCAGTGATGTCACTGACCATGTCATGAATGATGTAATATGTGACATCATCAGCAGTGGATTGCGGGTGCGCGATATATAGTTAGTGCAACTAACTATATATGGAATTTCAATGGTTTTGTGTGAGTAAAATAAGGTTTTGTAAATGCTAATTCCTAACTATATATGGTCTATAACCTATGGTTTTTTCAGTGAATTTTCAAGGTTTTGTAAATGCTAATTCCTAACTATATATGGTCTATAACCTATGGTTTTTTCAGTGAATTTCATTGGTTTTTTAACAGCTAATATCTGTAGCTGTAAAATGTATTCTTCTTTAAATCCCAAAATATATTTTATATGTTTATTAATAACTTTTTTTTTTAATATTTTTTTTCTTCGTTCCCGCTTCGCGAATCGGGAAGCTTCCCGTTAGCTGACCTTGATGCCGCGAAATAGACCGCGAGCCGGTAAACGTTTCTTTACCGCAACTGCCGCGTTAGAAAACAACATCGTGACGCCTCCCGTCTGCATGACGTTTCGCGTTGTCGCGTGATACGTCATATGACGTGCTACGTTAGCGAACTCGTACGCTTACCGAGTCGCAAAGCACAGGTTTCTGGAAGCAAACCGGGAGGCCCTGCAAAGCGCGTAACGTAAACACAGCAGGTCATGTGACTTGGTAATAACACTTTTCATTGGTTCATTTCACTTTCGGTTTCCTAATGATGTAAGACTAGGTTATATGATCTAAAATGAACACTTTTCATTGGTTGAGAACTATTTTTTTTCCCAAATGGTGAAAATCCCTCCTTCTTTCCTCACTCTGACTTTCATCATTGTGAGAGAAAGACCCTTTGTTACCAGTGAGCAATGGCTTCTTTACTAGCTTCAGCTGGTGCTTCCCCACCACCTCCACCACATCCAAGGAAGAGTGGACCACCTGCTAAAGTTATAATTCAGCAAGAAGAGGAAGAAGAGGAACAGGACGACCTAGATAATCTCCCTATTATGGCCAGAAGATCTGTTGTACCGGAAGTAACGGGACCAGAGGGCAGGGAGATGGTGCCAAATATACAAACGAGATTTCGTGAAGTAAAACAAGTCTGCGTACATTGCAGTGGATTCATTTGCTACGGAGAAAGTAGCATCACTCTGATCAACAGAGCTATTGACAATCATGCTCATGTTTGTCCGAAACTCCCCAAACAATAAATTATTTTTTTTTGTTTTCTTGCTCCTGTTGAGCCCTTTACAATGAATCGTTTTCGTTGCCCCCTCCGAAAAAAAACCAAAAAAAATATAAAACTGTTCAGAAAAATTCAAAAAAAGTAAAAAAATGTTCAGAAAAATAATAAAAAAAATATAAAACAACAAAAACAATTTAAAAAAAAGTTCTTTTCAGAACTACCTCCCCGTTATTAAAAAATTGGTACAATATTTGCAACTGTGCCAACCTCTATTTCTCTTAGTTCGCTTCCCAGTTCGCTCCCCGGTACGCGAACCGGAAGCGAACCAAAAAATTTTTTTTTAAAAGAAGAACAGTAAGTATAAGGGAAGGAAACAGACAGTTATGTTAAAAGAAAGACAGCTATAGGGGAGTAAACTAGAGATACTATTACCCGTAATCCACTGCTGATGATGTCACATATTACATCATTCATGACATGCTCAGTGACATCATCAGCAGAGGATTGCGGGTAACAGTATCCCTAGTTTATTCCCTATAGCTGTGTTTCTTTTAACATAACTGTCTGTTTCCTTCCCTTATACTTACTGTTCTTTTTAAAAAAAATTTTTTAGATCAGTCAGAAACAGTGAAAGTAATGAAATATAAAAGACTACGTAGAATATGAGCACTGTATGCAACAACTTTGACACTTACAGAAGCCTCACCTTCTCCATGCCTCCTACACAGTTCTACATGTACATCATAAATGCAAACAGAACAGAATTAATTATACATGTTAAATGGTTTATTTTTGCTGTTCTCAGAATGTATCAAATTTCACTAAAACAGTGACTTGAAGGTATTCATCATATAACAGCGGGGAAAAAAAACACAATCAAAATGATTGTGTTTAAAAAACCCATACAACATTACAAATCAGAATTCAGAACTCCTTAAAGTTAACTTACTTTCCATGACGGCCAAGGATGTCCTATGAACAGCTTACACTCTGTTGTGCTGTTATTACTTTCAACCCGCCACTTTCTGAAAGAAAACCTCCATCGTTTTCAAAAACATGTTACATACAATAAATGACTTCTTGCTCTCTACCACAAGATTCCACAAGGCCAAATCTTGTCAGAGCCATGTATAACTCTTGGATTTCTTGTTAGCCAATCCCGTCTTTTCGCATTTCCGCAACTTTCAGAATTAAAATGTTGAAGATCATTTACACAATCCTGGACTAGTAATATCTTCCCCTTCTTGCTCAATCATGTTCTACATTTCCTATCACACTGATACTGCTTACTATGAAGCAGACTTACACTACCTTTATGACTAGTACAATTATTTAATTCTCTACATCACTTTTAATCACAAAGCAATGTAAAACAGTAGACAGCATTGCAGACTTACATTCCCTCTACTCCATGTTTTGATTCGCTGCTTCAATTAGCTTATAAAAAGAAATAGTTTTTCTGAACTCATTCAAAGTGCACGTATTTCTCAATAACGTCCAGTGTCATGGTAAAAAGTTATGTCTCTGTACTACACTTATCTTCAAGGCCAAATAGTGTAGGAGCCATGAGAACTTCTTGAAATTCCTCAGAGCACATCCCGAGATTCTTTCCCTAAAATTTTGGTTTTAAAAACACCAGGTAAGAGTTTTTAAGGTCATATGGCAATTTTTTTGGGAAAATTAAAACAGAATCATTGCAGAATGACCAGCCATTTCTACACTTTAAATAAGCTGTATAATGTCCTGATGTTATTGAAGAACCATCATGATATATAATTGCTACAGTTACAAAAGTCCTTCCTGATATTGACAACTGTGAAGCCACAAAATTTTTAATTAAAGTTGTCAATTTTGTTCCATCAGGCCTACATCGTTGGAACATTAAAATGACATACTGGCCATATGTTCGTATAAATAATGTGGACATCATTTCAGATTTACATTGCCTACACTCCATATTGTGATCAGCTGCTTTTACTAGCTTATTAAAAGAGACTGATTTACTGTCTGGCAAAGTTAAATATATAAATCTTTCTGAGTCTACACTAGTACTACTTGATACCCTACAGTTCTCGCAGTCATGCTGCCATTGATAAGAAAGCCCAAACAGATGATCTACATCTACACCTTCAGCATACAATACATCAAGCATATACATTAAAAACTCCTGACAATCTTGCTGACTATTTTGAGAGAATTGTGTTTGGCCTGAACATCTGTCTAACAGATTTCGAATTTCAGACACACTTTCTATGTTTGTTCTATCAGTGCTACATTTCTCTAACACAGAATTTAACAAACTGCAAAATCTTTGATCAGAATTGACCACAATCTCTTCTTTTACATTTTGTAGAGAAAACAAAACATTAACCACTACATTAGCATAGCAGTTGACACCAGAACTGTTTTCAAATTGAAAACCAACAACATCTTCAACAGAATCCTTTTTGTTTCTGCTTATAATTTCAGGTTCATCGACTTTTCGTCTTTTTGCTACAACCTCCCCAGTATTGGTCACATTTCTTCGTTTCCGGCCTACCACACGTTTCTCAAACAAAGGATACTGAGGCAAATGTGGCGCATACTCTCTTCTCAACCTATTGTATTCCTTAACACAATCTAGATCCGCACAAATGTTTGTGACATCACACTCAATCAAGTACAATCCCGATAAAGTCCTAACTCGTGACAATGCCACATATGCCATACCCTCCTTGAACACAGAACTGCCAATATTCACCAATGCACAGTCTACACTTAAACCTTGCGATTTATGGATTGTCACCGCATATGCCAAGCAAACAGGAAACTGCTTACGACGAACATATAAGTCTTTTACAAGCAAAAATCTAGCAGAACAACGAGCAATTAGCTGTACTTCCTCAATGCCATCAAATTTAATTTTTAAAAATTCAATTCCATCTCTATTTCTGTATTTCACAAAATCAACAACATTACCCATTGATCCATTTACCAGACCTCTTTCAACATGTAAATTCCTTCTTAAAATTATACGGCAGTTCAAGCACACATTCAGAGTCTTTTCAAAACCCGCAGTTTTAGATATACTCTTCTCTAATGAATCCAATTTTGTTTTCAGATTCTCAGACAAAATAATTGTTGATCCCATATGCTCTACTCTGTCAATAGCTTCCAATTTCACAATCTCTTGCTTTTCTAAATGCAACATTTTGTTGTTGAATTTGGCACATTCTGCAAGAGTTGGCATCAAACATATTCCAGATTTTTTCTCAGTAACTTTCTGAAAAATATTCTCAGGCACAACATCTTCGTCTGGATAAAAATTTGTCAGTAATCGTGCATGTAAAGCTTCTTTCCCATGCTCGGTCACTTTTCCAATTCTAACATCTTGTAGAATAGTCTTGTAAACTTCCTCCTTTGCCTGACGCATATTTTCATGCAGTTCAGCATAATTGAAGTTTAACCATATATTGACGTTGCCAATACTCCCTAAGCACTTCCTGGTATCTTCATGCGTGAGCATTTTGAACACAGGTTGCCCTTTCACTGGTGTCAGCTGCAGAAGATCTCCGAAAACAATGATGTGTTTGCCACCAAATAACACATCATACTCTGTTTTGAGAACTTCTTGCATTCTCAAATGCACAAAGGCAAGCATGACATTGGAAACCATGCTTACTTCGTCAATGATAAGAAGTTTCATTTTCCTCAAGACTCTTGAAACTTCAAAACAAGCATCTCCAGATAGCTTGTGATATTCTAATTTGTTGTCATGCTCCACTGGCAGCATCAGTAAACGATGTAAAGTAATCCCTTTAATGTTATGTGCTGCCAGTCCAGTTGGAGCGGTGACAACACAAGACAGCGATGACTCTGTCCTTTCCTGCAAATAACATGAAATTGCTTTAATAAGGAAACTTTTTCCAGTTCCCGCTTCTCCACTCACGTACAGTCGGACAGGCTTCAACGACGTACATGAGCACTCTTTCTTGTCATGACTTAATCCATGATCAATTTGCATGGTAAGTTCGTCATATATTTTCCTCTGCTCAACGTTGAGTTGTCTTTCCAACTCTTCTAAGTTAACCACATCCTCCTGAGCATGTGCCATGGCTCTTTCCACTTCATTCATAGCAGTGGCAGCTTCATTTTCGATAAGAGGTCCTCCTAGTGGATCCTGACTCAATGAAGCAGAACTCTGACTGTCCTGAGAACTGTCTCTGGCAATCTCGGCTGCAATCGTTGCTTCCTGCTCAATTTCCACATTCAACATTTCTACATATTTGGGAAAAGCAGGACATTCTATGGTCTCCTTGGCAGCATTGAATGAGTCTTCGTAACAAAGGAAATCTCCAAGCAGTTCCTCTTCTGCACGCCAAGGCTTAAAAAGTTGCAAAAGTGCTAAATAGAAAAACTCATTTTTTTCAGGAGATTCGCCACTCAATTTTCGATGGTTTATCAAGTGGCATTTTCTTTGCTTGACCAGACATCCCTCACTTCCTATTACAGCATACACTCCTTTCTCAGTATCTTCTTTGATGTTCCTCTTGAATATGTAATTTTGCAGAACCTCATACAGACAAACATTCTCGAGGTGACTGCTTCGATTTGGATAATATGTATCCAACATGTTGCTCTTCAAAATGTCGGTACTGTTTGGCTCCTTTTCCGCCAAATACTCAATTTCCCGCACAGGTTTCAGAACTCGATTACGCGTTGCAGCAAGACCAACACTCGCCCAAACGATACTCCTGGGCTTGGCATAGAGACTTGCTGAAGACAACCGGTCAGAACATTCGTAAGCTCCGATTTCTCGATGCGACAACATCTTCAGACTGAAACTGTACAACTTCTTGCTGAGGCTCTTTTCATGGGAAATGTCCTCCCACATATCCTTCAATTCTGTCTTCTCTTTTTTGGTGATGTAAGATGTCACATACCGAGCCACAGCCATACAGTTATCAGCCACAAACTGTATATCCATGTTAGCATTCCACATGGACAAAATCACCGGGTTGTAGTCGTTGATGTACTTAGACTCTTCGTTCCTCTTCAAATTGTATGTGTTTTTAGGTGATTTCTTCATCACATTATGTCGCAGCGAAGACATCAAACTGTTCACTCTTCCTTTAGAAATCACCGATCGTGGAAAGCCGAAACGACATTTGGTGTAGAACTTGTCTTTGTTCCGGAATTTACGACGACAGTACTTTCCACATCGATGGCTTTGGAAACGTAGAACTTTTTCTCTTAGGCTTTTTTTCTCCTTTGCGTTTGGAACAGCACACGTAGAATACTGTTCTATGAAACTCATCACTGAGTCGTCTGCATCCGTTCCAAATTTAGGTGCATCCTTGATCCACAGCAACATATGTATATGAGGAGCACCTCTTGCTTGGTACTCCTTCCTCCAGAAGAAATCCAACACCTCTCCAAGAGGTGGATTCTTCTTATTCATGATGAAAGACATCATACCTTCAAATCTATGATTGAAGTACCTACATACATTGACTGGATCCAAAGAGCACCTTTCTCCGGGTGTCTTGAATTCGATGTTTTCCACGTTAGCATTTGCCTCTCGTAGAAATTCAAGTAAGTCTTCCCAGCCATACTCAGCACAGCTCAAAGTGAGGAACCATGTGGGAGTTCCTAAGTTCCTCAGCATACATTTTAAATCACCATGACGACGGTACCAGTACTCATTAGTACCACGCTGACACGCCATGAGATTAATCAGGTGAGAATCCAAAATACTGTCTTGGACATTGACTTTATCCATAAAGTCACTTGCCGAGATGTTTTGCATGTGTATACCACTTTTCAAGATGTGGTTCACTGCATATGACAGTCCAGACAGATCGCTTTCAAACAGGAGATGAAACAAATAAGGAATGCATTGTCGAAACCTAGGATCTCCTGCATACAATCGCAAAGTCCGGTATTCAGAAGCAGGAATTTGATGAGGTCGCTCATCATATCTTCCTCCCTGACCTGTTGGAAAAAGCTGTGGGAAACACCGAGCTTCCAAACTTTCCTCCCAAACACTAATGGGACTCCCTTTCGCTTGTTTCATTTGAAACAACTCAATAGCATTCCCCATGACTTCCTTGGAATGCAAAGGATGAACACTATAATGTTCATATATTTCTTCACTAGTACAGGGTTCTACTTTCTCAATTTGACCAGCACACAAATCGCTATCCTCTTCCTCACTTACTTCCTCTTCTGCAACATATACATTTTTATAGTATTTATTATATTTTTTCAAATACAATGTTGCCCTTTTGACTTTCCTAACATCTACTAAATCTTGCCATATTTTCTTATTCTTTGTCGGAACCCCATTAACTAAGATAACAAGAGGTTCCTCTTCCACTTTTTCTACTCCAATTGTGTTAATGTTTTTCTTCAAATCTAGAGGCAAATAAACAACTCTTCCCTTTAATCCTCTCTGTAAATCTGATGGAGGCAATTTCCCTGTCTTTGGCTCCATTCTTACAATAGCCTGAAAGGGATGGATACTTTGAATCAAAATAGATTCATAAGTATTTAAATCCTTCAATTCAGAAGGAATCTCAACCAATTCCAGATTATTATGAACTGCTCTAGCAGGCATCTGGTTTTGATTTAATTTGTTACAACAATAAGTACACACACGTTGATCCAATCCCAAATCAAAACAATTTTCTACCATCAAGTATGTTGTAAAATCCTTCCATTCACTATTATTTTCCCTTTCACTTTTTCCATATAAATCCACTAACTTAGTCTGATTCTTATAATAAGTGCGTCGACAACACACACAAGTGAAATTTGGCCTCTCACTTGATTTCACCTCAAACGTCGCAATTTCCCTCTGGAAATTATCTGTACTGGAAACCTGTACACTATCTTCCACATTACTCTCTTCTTCTTGGTCAATTTCAACATTCTCCTCTTTACTTCCAAAGTAACAAAACTCAATTTCTTCACATATATTCTTCACATCTATTTCAGAACCATGCAAAAGAGCAGCGCATAATTGTTTAAGCATAATTGCTGGACTCTTAGCATAATACAACATTCTAACTAATTTCCTCACTTTATTATGATGCACTGCTAGCATCCTGAAATGATGAAAAACACTCTGGCATACTCTCCTGGAAAGACAAGCCAGTGAATGACCATGCAAACCTATCACTTCTCTCACTCTGCAAGGATCTAATTCTTGCAACAACTTCATTTTCTGCTTCAAACTTTTCTTACTAAATGACCGTATAAAATCACAAAGCAAATTGATGGAATCCTGTCGTACACTGCAAATACTACTACACTTCCAGGTGTACACAGGACCCTTAGGACGTCTCCCTAAAACCTCATTACCTAACACCTCTTCTATCTCTGTTCTCACAAGTTTTTCTTTTTCAACTGGACAACCATCTTTCACTTCATAAGCTCGACCACTGGTGTCAACTGCATGCACCAAATCATTATCCTGGAAATAACTCTCCTCATTAAAAAATGCCTCAGAGCTTGAACTATGCATCCATTCTCCAGAAAAAACTTCACAAAAATTACTACGATTAACTATTCTCTTCCATCTACTATTTCTTTTGAAATCATAAATTACCTTGTTTAGCTTCCTAATTCTATTGATTGTCAAAATAAATAACTTACGTTTAATTTCAAATGCCTGATCAATAACTTTCTCAACTATTTTTTTTCTCTTATAAAAAACCACTTTCTGCTGACCTTTCTTAATATTTTTTAACAAATTCCCAATTATCCTGTTGCGGAACATTCGTTTACAAATATCCCTAAACTGTTGTTTCCTTCTACTTTCATGCATAGAGTTATCTCTTACTCTAGCAGTAACATTTCTCATTGGCCTTTCCTTACCATTTGAATTCTTTCTCCTTTTCTGGACTGAAACATTTTCTGTAGTAATATTTTTTTTACTACACATATTTCTTATGACTGTTTTTCGACTCTTACCCGGTGCTTTCTTGGTGACTTGACAAATCTTTTTGTTAGAGGACTGCTGCATTATTCAATCAATCAATCAATCAGGTCATTTGTAGAGCGCACTACTCACCCGTAGGGTCTCAAGGCGCTGATTCCATGGTCCTGCTGTCTTTGACGTTTTGCAGCCTTTCTTACTCTTTCTTTGCTAGGCATCCTAAAATCTTGAAATAATCTGCAGTTGAATCTGTGGTAAAATATAATAAAAAATGTTATTAACCACTATTACCCAACAGTAAATTAATAACAGTCATTAACACACTACTTAAGTATATAATATACTGAAGCCTATCTCCAATTTTTCACTGAACAGGACTCATCTCTTCTTAACCTTGGATAAACCTCACCTACTCTGTGTCCCCTGCACATAATTAAATGTAAAGGGGCAGATTTATATTAACTAGCACATCCCCAAGGATGCACCAGTTAACGTGCACCGCTGCTCTGCCACCCACGGTGTGCCGCATTTACAATCAGATAGGACAAAGCTACATCAAAACCCTGCGCCTGCTTGAAGCAGGCATAGATCTTGACGCAGGTAGGCTGAAAGCTAAAGCAACAACTAAGTGTCGTGTGCAGAAGTTACAAAAAAGGAAAAATGGCGTTTAAACCAGTAATGAGACCATGCTAACGTAATACAGAGTAAAAATATCCAGGATCTACATCAGTTTGGGGTTCACGAACCTGGCAGGTACAAGGCACTGAGGCTTTCCACCGTGCATGTCTCATCCCAAAACATATGTTGTTTGTGAATGAAACAATTTCCCAGACCAAATGCTTTGGATTGGCTACTTCTAAAAAATTAAACACCCCTACTATCCCGGAGTTAGAGGAATATGATGGTTGGAGTAATTTTACTCGTTGTCTATTAAAGATTTACAGGCCCTACTCCGTAATTCTTCCTTTAACATTTCCAGTATAAATCCAAAAGGTTGACTGCTTTGGCAACGTGCCTTATCCACGGTTTAATAACGCTGCCTTTTGCTTTATATAAGTTTTCAAATTGTATGAAATATATACCAATAGGTCGTTATTAACCTTTAGGTAGTGGTTTTCTTCATGAAGTCTGGTCGCTTCCATACACATACAGATTTTCAAAGATGATCAAGAACTTTATCTGAATGGAGAGGAATGCACTGAGACGCCAGATCATTCACTAATGTGTAGGCATATACAGTTACACGGTTCATGCAACAAACACCGACCAAATATGGCTTGCGTGTTGCAAGGCACACCAGTTCCTGCTATCATCCCCACGTTCAAGTTCTTGGAAAATGGTAGTTATTTGATGCTCAATAATGAAGATTGTTCTGGGTTAATTAAAAGTATTCATTTTATCGTAACAGTAAATGAACGGGTTATTTGCTGCAGAAATGTTCTATTTCCTCCCACACATGAACATAGGGAGTTTTCAATCTGGCCACAAATACCAACCTTGGGAGCACATTTCAACGGCATGGCAAGAATAAGAGCTCTTTTGTCTCAGAGAGAGGTGGCCTTGAGTTCGGCCCGTGAAACTTTCGTGCTTCACATAGCGAACACCCGTACAGAGGTGCAGACCCTTTTAAATACAGATTCGACTTTGCATTTCAGCAAGATTACCCATTCATTTCCATGCAGCAGGAGGCCCATAGGAATGAAGGTGCAATTTGCGATTAGCAATTACCTCATCGCAAATTACGAATTTTTCCGACGGTGCAGGGGTGTCTCAAGAACACCCTGCTGCACCCCTGAAAAAGAAATTTGGGGTCATATGGCGCACATAAATTTTGAAAACATTCCTTTACCTCAAAAACGATTTTCAACTCATAATTTGAAAACACTGCACATGGGGAAATGACTTAAAATGTCCTTAAGACACATAAAAGCATTTTTTGATTGCCTTTGCAGCATGTTTCAGTCACCTTTAACATGCCTATGTAACGGAAACATTCAAAATCTAAATTTGCCATGCACAGGTGGGAGCATATTTACAAGCAATTTGCTCCACAGACAAACTTCTTACATTGAAATGGGAAAAATAACATCAGAGACTCTCAATTACCTTATAAAGAAGCAGACACCATTATGTCCTTCTCATCAATATTAAAACCATTGCTTTTTCTCAAAAACGATTTACAAGTCATAATTTGAAAACACTCCACAGCTCCTATGCACATAAAAGCCCTGTCAGTACTAATACTTCACATTTTCTCCAATTACAATTTCTCAAAGAAACAAAGTCTATTTGTGAAACACTTGAGACAAAGCAACATTTGAAAAACACAACTTTCTTCATAATTTTCTCCTTAAAGCACACTATTTTCTATCTAAATTAAAGAAATTTTTTCTCACCTTAGCAAATACTTTGAGTTTCAAAACAGTCTCAGAAACACACCAATTTGTCTTCAGCAGAGCAAAAGGTATGCACTCCAGAGTCTGCAGCTATCAAAAGCACAGAAATGCTGTAATTCCTCACACATATCTCTCATGTCACCCAATCAAAACTCTTCCCTCACTTTTTTTCAAAGCAAAACCCTTCCCCCCTCTGCCCCCTCTCTGCTTTTTCTGCATAGCAACCACCTCTTGCAAGACCTCTCACACAACAATGTTGCAATTGAACTCTGAACTCTCAGTGCACCTGCATATCCAGAGCATTCTTTCATTTAATGATTTTTTTTTCGCCACTCAAAATACATCTTTCAACGAACTCATCCATGCACACTAACTTTCTGTTTTCAGCAATCAAAATCCACCAATCACTCTTACTGCTTCATTAACACAGAAACTCCTCAGTTTTTTTCATTTTACACTCTCATTTTTTCAACTGCCATTTCATTGCCACACTTCATCTGACTGCAGGAGAACCTTCTCTCGCCATGTTTTCTGTCTGGATTGTTGGACATAGCTACATCTATTGGGCTCAAAGGTACGCTGAAAACAGGAATTTACCTAACCTCAATTTACAAGATGTGGAAATTAAGTGGTCTGGCCACAGAGGATTAAAATGTCACCAATTGATACCATTGGTGAAAACCTTTATGCATTTGCCAAAACCTGACCTGTTAATTGTGCACTGTGGAGGTAATGATTTGGGCACTTTGACTGGGGTAGGTCTGGAAATGCTTTTAAAGGACACCTTTGAGCAATTGATGGCACTTTTTCCTCAGACTGCCTTGGTATATTCAAATATATGCCAAAGACAGAAATGGAGGTGGTCGAACCAATTTTGTCCACAAATTGAGAAATCGAGGAAGCATGTAAACAAATCTGTTTCAGCTTACATGAGAGACCATGGAATGGGCTCCCTGTACAACAATAACTTGCGTTACTACATGCAAGATATCTACAGAGGAGATGGAGTTCACTTCTCAGATGAGGGCAACAGAGTTTTCACTCTGAATTTAAGACTGTGCATTGGTACCTACTTATAAGTACCTAAATGTACCATAAACCCAAAAGCTCTTCTCAGAGCTACCCTACATCTGATCACTCACAATTATTATTTTACTCTAACTTTTTTCACTAATTTTCAAGAAAGTACGCTCCCCAGACCGCTTCCCGGTTCGCGAACCGGGCGCACTCCACGCAAAAAAACTAAAAAAACTGTATATTTTTTTTTTGCCCTGCGAGACCCTTTCAAAGCCTCCACATCAAACCTAGGGGGTCAGGGAGGATCTACTATGCCCCCTTATGGTCATTTGCCCCTTCGCTTTGGCCTCCTCTTGTCTCTCGATCCTACCGAGAGACAAGATGGCGGCCGCCACGGACTGTTTGGAATGTTTACAGACGCCGAAAAACCAATCAGCTTCGCAAACCTCCGTAATGCGAAAAGTACGCGAAGCGGAGCGCTGTTACAGATATATATCTTTTTTTGAACGTTAATTTCTCAAAATCCACTAGAGCACATATATTGAGACCTAGCAAAGGCACATCGGGCTACCAGTCCCTACAATTTTGCCAAGTTTCGTGCAAATCCATTCAGCCGTTCGATAATTATTATTTTATTTTTTTTGCCCCGCGGGGCCCTTTTAAAACCTCCACATCAAACGTAGGGGGTCACCGAGGATCTACTATTCCCCCTTATGGTCATTTGCCCCTTCGCTTTGGCCTCCTCTTGTCTCTCGATCCTACCGAGAGACAAGATGGCGGCCGCTACGGACTGTTTGGAATGTTGACAGACGCCGGAGAACCAATCAGCTTCGCTTCACAAAGCTCCGTTGCGCGAAAAGTACGCGTCCTGGGGCGCTGCCCGGTCCGCTGTTACAGATATATATCTTTTTTTAAACGTTAATTTCTCAAAATCCACTGGAGCACATATATTGAGACCTACAAAAGGCACATCGGGCTACCAGTCCCTACAATTTTGCCAAGTTTCGTGCAAATCCATTCAGCCGTTCGGGCTAAAAGTGAGGCCAACCGCCCTATGGAAATTAACATGGGAAAAACGCGTTTTGGGACCCCCCTTTTTTCTCGGCCCCCCCTTGACGAACCCCCCCAAAATTTTCAGGGGCTGCTCAGAAACAAAATGTGCCATTTTCCTGAAAATTTCAGCCAATTCCGTCCACAAACGCCAAAGTTATTAGACATAGAATTTTCAAAAAACCCATAGAGAAAAAATCCTAACTATATATACCTACTGGCGACCGCCAGTAGGTAATATACATACATATATATATATATATATATATGTATATATATATATATATATATATATATACATATATATATATATATATATATATATATATATATATATATATATATATATATATATATATATATATATATATATATATATATATATATATATCAATTCCGGTTTGGTGTTGCTGGCTTGCTGATAAATGAAAACAAATTGAAACCGATCTACTAACTTTGGTGTATGGCTGTAATTGAAAAGAATACCCGGGAGTGCATGGAGAATTAACTCCCCTGATGGGGAAACCGGAATTGATTTACTCGCGGCTTGGTTCTACCGCACTCCGTGTGCACCGCCATAGAGCACCTGGAAGCCCGCCCTGTGGACCAAATGGAAAGGAATATATATATATATATATATATATATATATATATATATATATATATATTCCAACCTTTCGTCCACGCTTCAAAGAACGACGTCCAAGCCACAAATGTAATTCAAACTGGATTTATTTCACATCCCACTCGACGCGTTTCGGGAATGGCCTTCCCTTTGTCACGAGTACATTGGTCTGTTACATCCATTCATTTAAAGAAAATCACATGACTTAATTGCATGATAAACATAGCCAACAGACTACCAACAAATCATATGTCTGGAGCTATGGACTGCGCCTTATTTTCAGAATACTATGCTCTAGTATGTATAAATCATAATACAACTCTTAAATGCATTTTATCAATCATTGTTGTTCATGATATGAGCTGGACGAAAGTTTGTCACGAAGCACTTTAAAAACATTACATTTGATGCGTGTTTGCCCCTTATTACGCTCATGCCGAAGGACACTCGGTTTCGTTACAGCATGGAATAAAAAACAATCATAACGTTTAGTTCGCTGTTTAAATACATTTGTTTAAACACCCGTTTTTTCAAAAAATAATTTATCTGTTCGCCCGAGTCAAATAGGAGCTGCGAACCCTTGGTCAAGCTTTCACTGTTTATTGCTGTGCGCTCGCGCCATCGCTTGAGCTAACGCTCCAACTCATTCACAGCGTCGCTTTTACCTCTCGGTATAGTTGCTTGACAGTGACCTTAGGGGTTTAAGGCTCATGCTAAGAAAACGGTTTGTGCTTCACATTCAGCATACTTAAATTTGGGATTCAGCCCCAGTGGGCATAAGTGCTCCTCTTAAAGTTCATTAAATCATACTTGAATCTTGACTCTTACGTGAGAGTAATCAATCACAGTGAGTTGCCAGCTTTCTTTTCGCGTCATGAAACATACTGTCACACATATTCTGTAACAGACCAATGTACTCGTGACAAAGGGAAGGCCATTCCCGAAACGCGTCGAGTGGGATGTGAAATAAATCCAGTTTGAATTACATTTGTGGCTTGGACGTCGTTCTTTGAAGCGTGGACGAAAGGTTGGAGTATCTAGGGACTGGCGATCCCGTCCAAAGCCCGCCGCTGTAAGGGGCCAACACAGCTTAGCGCCAAAAACTTGGCTGGGATATATATATATATATATATATATATATATATATATATATATATATATATATATATACTAGCAGCCCGTCCCGACGTTGTCCGGGTATACACACGCCCACAACGGAGTCCTGTGAACGCTTGTTTTGCAGGATTTCAACGCCCCCTTTTTGCCGAATGGCCGCTGAATGCCGCGCCGATTGCTGTATGGCCTCGCCCCCACATGCCCACAACGGAGCCCTGTAAACGCTTGTTTTACCTGATTTCCACCCCCAGATTTCCGCCCCCAGCAGAACGCACACGCTTGTTTTACCTGATTTCCGCCCCCAGATTTCCGCCCCCGGCACAACGCACACGGCCACAAGGAAGTACTAACACGTAGCGTTGGCCACGCCCCCACATGCCCACAACGGATACCTGAAAACACTTGTTTTGCCTGATTTCCGCCCCCAGCTTTTACCTGATTTCCGCCCCCAGGTTTCTGCCCCAAGCACAACGCACACGGCCACAAGGAAGTACTAACACATAGCGTTGGCCACGCCTCCACATGCCCACAACGGATCCCTGCAAACGCTTGTTTTACCTGATTTCTGTGATTTCCGCCCCAGCACAACGCACACGGCCACAAGGAAGTACTAACACGTAGCGAATGCCGCGCCCATCGCTGTATGGCCACGCCCCCACCACAACGCACACGCAAACGCCCCCAGCACAATGCCCCGAGCCGAACGCCCACACCCACATGGGACTACTTTGCCCCTAAGGTTCTTTTACCCATCGAATGTATATGGTGGCCAGCTGTATAGCCTATGTCCATCTGCTGCAACTGTCCTTTCCAATGCTGTATTGGGTGTTGTGATTGGTGCTGTGGTTCCTGTGATTACCCGCCTCAAAGGTTTGGGCTCTCTCTTTATTATATTAGTATAGATATATATACAACCAAGTCCTGTAACAATCATCCGTATGCCTTCGAGGCTCGAAGAAAAAACAGGTGCAGACCACAGGTTGGCTCGTGAAATTTTTTAGGTGCTGTTTATTCGCACCACGACCTCCTTAACATGACGCATTTCAACCAGGTCACCCCGGCCTTGATCACATGACGTGCCAACATAGAGGCGTGTCTTAAATAGTGCATAGAAAACAATTAGCCCCTCCTACATCAACAATAAACATAGAAAACATGTTGCTGTATGAATACATATAATTACAGTTGCACGTTTTGATCTGAATATATATATTAGTATACATAGCAGTCATAAGTGGTCTCCTCAGCAACAATACTGGCAACAGATACATTAACTACAATAAAGTGCAAAAAATAAGGTCTAGTGGCTTCAAATAATCTGCGCTAGAGGAGAGAAATGTTATCAAAAATGCTTGCAATGTATGCATGAGCAAGTTAATTTAAATCATTAAGTCAGTGATGTAGGACTATTGGCTAAAAAAGTGCAAGTGCTTATATTGTGCAAAAAACGTGACACAGACTATATGTTAAAAAATGATTGTGGGAAGCACCAGTTTGGCGGTAAACGATGACATAGTGCCAGAGTACACGAATAGAAAAAAATCAAAAGATGAATCTAATTGAATTGATGTCAGTAAAATTCATGATGTTGATGTATAATTACTAGTGGTTGCTACAAAGATAATATCTTGACACCGGTCACAAAATTACATGGTCATGATTGAGAGCTCGAGGCAGGGGAACCGCAGGACTATAGAGTTCTGTGCCCGCATAAATGCTTAGCTATAATCTGCCAGACAGTAAGAATGTACAAAATATGCAAAAAAGAGCATTAAGTGCAAGATGTGCAAAAATATGCTAATTAAGGCAACATTACAGAGTCTCTGTGTCTCCATACATCTTAGGCATTTCACTAATAACAGTAATGTGGTGAAACTGGTTATCCTTCATGAATAGGATCTTAATATGTGCACATGAATTAAAAAGATGTGCATATGTAAACATGTGATGAAGTGGACCCATCGGTCTGGTAAGGCTAAACACAGGTATAAAGGTGTATACAAAATTTATATGTACAAATAAATACCCCCTAAATCTCTAAAAGTGGGGAAGAAGCGCATTACCTTCATAAAACCAGATAAAAAGCCAAACCATCCATCTCCCACATAAACAGCTAAAAACCAAAAGGCTAAAAGACTGTAAAAATAGGATAAGGACTGTGACTTAAAATAACCGGAATACAAGGATTGCTAAAACCACCACTTAAAAAGACTGCCTTACGTAAAACATGTTAAAATACAATATAAATCCATGTAAAATCCAATCATAAATAAACCAACAGACTAACCATGTAGTGTATTACAGGTAGTTGTGCAAATCTTCACCTGTATTCATTCAATTAGGCATCTTGGTGTCTAGAGTCAGGATGTACTGCTACTCAAGCTGACGTAATTGTCTCTCTCTATTACCTCCTCTTTTTAATTTTGGAACTGCGTCAATAACATAGTACGTTAGATCATTTAAGTTGTTGTGGTGTACTAGGTTAAAATGCCTTGTTACTGGATAATTGTGATCAGTGTTGATGATGGCCCTTAAATGTTGTTCGATGCGGTTGTAAATGGCAGCATTTGTAAAGCGCACAGCTACCTCCAACGGAAGTGTCCCGGCGCTGTCCGTATACCGCTATGCAACCCTTCCTGGCTTTTCCCTGTAAAATGTCCACTCCTGGGCACCCCCAAGGTGCAGCCAGGCATCCAGCGCTGTTGGGGCCTTTGTGGAGATTAAGCGAGCTATTGCCCAGAGTTGCAGAGTAGGACCCATGGTTCGAGGAAATTGAGCCCAAGACCTGCTGAGACGGGTATTGAACCCTGGTCCCGGGCCAGACCTCTGCATCAGGGTCTGCCGCTCTAACCATTGAGCCACACTTCTCCACTTCCCCACTTGCAGTTTGGTGCTTCCCACATACCTCAGGTGGCATGTGCACTCTAGAACATAAACTGCACATTCAGTGTGGCACGTATATCGACCTTTAATTTTGACAGGTTGCGATTGGAAAGCATCGATATATTCTGTTATGTTTGTGCCGAATTTGCACGCCCTACATACATTACATTTATAAAAACCATTTTTGGTAGGTGCCTCAATCACCTCTGGACATGTTTTTTCCAGAGTGTCCCGCATGGACGGAGCCCTTCTGAATGCAATTGAGAGACTATCTGGTAATATTTGAGAGGGTGTTAAGTCAGTTTTAATGATATGCCAGTTGTTAAGAATGATTTTTCTGACTTGATGTTGTTGATTACTGTAGGTGGTAATAAGCCTGACTGTATTGGGCTCTGTAGTCTATGGGTTCAGTGGCACAAGGTCTGTTTCCCTCACATTGGATTCTGCAGTGTTGGCCTTAGCAAGTGCTGCCGTGAGGTCCTTAGCCTTGTAACCTCTCTGTAACAATCTCTCAAATTCTTCAGTATGGCAAGTGTCACGATCTGATTCAAGACTACAAATTCTCTTAATCCTAAGGAATTCGCCATAAGGAATGCTCCCTATAAGGTGACGGGATTGACTTCTGTGGGCATGTAAAATAGAGTTACCTGCCGTGATCTTTCTGTGTAACTTAGTTTGTATGGTCTCATTGCATATGTACACTTCCACAAAAACCAAAAGCTGGACTTTTTGCTCACTGATGTGTCCTGTGAACTGGAGATTGGAATCATTCACATTGATGGTGTCTATAAAGTGCTGTGCTGATTGAGCAGACCCTCTCCATATGATACAGATGTCATCAATAACGCGCCACCATTCAACAACGTGTGCACCATACAACTGCCCGTGGGTCTGTCAGAGAACGTGCTCCTCCCACAAGCCAACAAGTAAACATGCATAACTGGGGGAGAAGCACGCCCCCATAGCCACCCCGTGCACCTGTCGGTACACTTCCTTGTTGAATAGGAATAAGTTATTGTACAAACAGATTTAAATCATTCTTAAAATCATGGCATTGTGTTTGTAGCATTGGACATTCTTAGAACCAAGGTAGTATTTGATGGCTTTAAGTCCGTCACTGTGTTTGATGCTAGTGTACAATGAACAGATATCCATTACAATAAAGAGATAATCATTTTGCCTTCTGTTTTAAGCTTTGACAAGAAGTGTCCAGTGTCCTTAATATAGGAGGGAAGTGATACTACAAATTCTTGTAGAAAGAAGTCCACATATTTACTCGTAGCTTCCAAGAGGCTCCTTTGTGCAGAGATAATCAGGCGCCCTGGTACCGGTGTTTCCTTCTTGTGTATTTTGGGTATCAAATAAAACACTGGAGTAATGGGGTGGTCATTCTTTAAGAATTTGTGTTTGTTTTTGCTTAAAAGTCCTTCTCTTTTCCATTGTGCCAATTTCCCATGTACTAATTCCTTTGTGTCTGTAATGGCTTTGCTGGTGACTTTGACATAACACGCTGTGTCTGCTAATTGGCGTGCTGCTTCTATCATATACATTTGTCTTGGCCATAAGACTATGTTGCCCCCTTTGTCCGCTTTATTGATTATAACATCTGTTGCTTTCTTCAGTTTACACATGAGTTTAGAGTACTGAATATCACTATATATATGTCTCCTTGTCTTGCCCAAGACTTGTTTGCTTAAAACTTTAAGCTCTGCTGTGACATCATCGTGAAATGTATCTATACAGTCTTTGGGCATCGTAGGGACAAAAGTTGAGGCTGGACGAAAGGGACTGCCAATAGCACTGTTTCAGGATACACCCATCTCTTGGAGCTCAGATTGTGTATCAAGAATGGAATCCTCCTTGTTAGAATTGAGTAAGTGAGCTGTTCTGAGGGTAGAGATGTCAGATACCTGAAATCTTGTGCTCGGTTGGTTGGTTGT
Source organism: Lissotriton helveticus (assembly GCF_964261635.1). NCBI lineage: Eukaryota > Metazoa > Chordata > Amphibia > Caudata > Salamandridae > Lissotriton > Lissotriton helveticus. Next base: position 886,367,922 of record NC_136072.1, read on the forward strand.
TGCTATGGTAGAGGCCGATTCTGCTGCACTGTTAAGTTTGAAAACTTTTCTTAGTTTTAACTTACGAATGAATTTATAAACGTCAATGCGTGTTTGTGCATATTTAAAGTCATTTATAGGGCAATAGGACAAACCCAAGGACAGAAGTTGTAGTTCAGCTTTATCAAGGTTAATGTTCGACCAATTGATGACAGTATTGTTAGTGCTAGTAATGGTACCTGGCTTGTTGTGGATTAATTCTTGTGGTAGGCTTTGCCTCTCCTGTTTTTCTTGCTTGCGCCTAAGTTGGCGCCTTTGTTTTTGCCGCTTGTTTCGCCTTCTCCTTGTTTTTTTTTTAACTGGTCTCGGCCACAGAGTCTGGTGGTCCTCGATTAAAAAACCAAGCTCCTCTGAGGGTGTATAGTTAATAGGTACTAGAGAGTTTTGCCTTGCCTGGGTATTATCTTCAGAGTCTGAGCAACTAGGTATTGAGCTCAGGTCCGTGTTTGAACCATCTTGATTAGTAGTACAATTTAACTCTGGTTGTTCTGATTGTACTGCTATAGCCTTTCTTTTTACTGTGTCGAATTTGCGAGAGAAGGTGAAGACTCAACCACATTCGTAGTCTTGTTTGTCTCTTGCAAACTTGTAAATGTTTCTTGTTTTGATTGTTTCTTCATGTTTGCTGAGCCTTGCATTTATTTCGTCTCTGCTATTTTTTGATCATCTCCTTGTCATCACTTGCCCCCAGTATTTCATTCAGTATCTCAATTTGTTTTACTATTTCAACGCGGTCAATGGCGGTGTTAGGAAGCAGAGACTTGGGCTGACTCGAAAGCCTTGACATGCGTGTTGTCCTGAAATCCCTTCAGTAATTACACATGATCCCTACCTGCTTCAGTTCTAATATAGTGAAGCTTTACAGACCTTCCCTGGCGCCCGTAAAGAGACGCGCTGGAACGTAGCCGTTGCTTGGCTTACTGTTCCGGTACCACACCCCCTTCCTACTTCCTGATTCCGAGACGCGCGTTGCCTCAGCGTTCGCTGATCCTTCTGGCGTCTCTCGGCATTTTCTGTTCCTGGAAACCTGCTTTGGGAGCTCTTCTCTTGGCCCTGACTTCTACCCTTGCCTCACTTCGTGCAAGACCCGCTGTACCGGTAATTCCTTCGCTGTACCGGTGGGGCTCTGGCGTTTCACCCTACCATCCCCCACGCATTTAGCGGGCGTTCTGCTCTGCCCGAGGGTGTTTCTGAAAACCCAGGGCTTGTGAGCGGTATTGCTCTCTTTCTTAATCCTCTTGCTTTGTTCCTGTTGAGAGAGAGCGCTCCGCCCTGATTAGCCCTCTGGGCCGGGTGTCTCTCCTCCTGGGTGTGTGACTGCTCCGCTCTCTTTGCCCCCTGGAGAGCCGGCCAGTGCACCTCATTCCTTCCCCTTTTTTCTTTTCCATTTTGAGTGCATGAGGTGTGTGAGTCCTTCTTTGAGTTCTGCCCTTCCTGGCCTGGTATCCTGGTTCACAGGTCATATTCTATCTACAAATAACTCAACTTTAAAGCCATCACGGACTTCATTGGGGTAAGATTTCTTTGCGACATACAACGCATGTCAATGTTTTGAGTGGTTACATTTATATCTAGTGTGTGTTGTATAGTAGAGTACTTCCTGTTTTTTCCCCTAGCCTGGACCACCACCTGAAGTACTCCTTCCTGTGTGCTGACCCAACATATGAGGAGAGTGGTGGACACTCCTTGGGTTTTTCCCTCATACTTTTAGGGGACAGTTGGCAGGAGTGTGTTCCCTATCACATTCTTGTTTCTGTGTCCTGGAGGTATTTGGGATTCTTCTTCGTTCCTGTGGAAACTGGCTGGAATCTGCTAACAGGCGGCATATTTTAGTAAGATTTTGACCATATTCATTGAGGCCTCGAGATTGTTGAAGGCCCAATCTTTCAGCATTGCCGGGTTGGGATTTTCGAATGACGGTGCTATGAGCACTCTTAATCCTCGCGGCACTCTCCCTGCCTCCACGTATTTTTCCAGGGACTTGCGCTCCCACCATTTGGTGAACTTGTTGCGTAGCAATTTTTCTAGTTGTTTAAGTAGCTTTTTAGTGTCATTGTCTTTAGGTGCCTCACTGCTCGTTGCAATCCCTGTTGTAGTGCTGCTGACATCAGGTAAATTTGAAAACATGGCATCCGCCGCTGCTTCCCTGTTTTTCTGCACGTCAGCTTGGGTGGCCATGGTGAATAGAGAATGTGACGAAACGATAATATAGCACTTTACATTTGAGGCGGACAATCCTCCGTCTGCCTCGTACGTGTACTGTTGATGTGTATGAGCCTAATCTCTCCACCCGACAATGCCCAGTTCAAAGAGTGCACTTGGCTTACCCCAGTGGAGCTGATCCAGCCTCAGCGGCGTCCTCCGGCTCCGCGATTGCTATCTCAGATCTCACACGGCACCCGCCAATGCACTGCTCTCCATCTCTGTGGCTGGCGGCGGGCTGTCTGGGGATACTCCTTCCGGGTTACTTTGTGAAATCGCTTCCGCGACGCCGACTGCAACCGGACAGCCTGCTTGATGGAGAGAGGGTCCGTAAGGGAGAAGACAGCTGTACTTCCTCCCATTTAGAGATGCAACCAAGTCCTGTAACAATCATCCGTATCCCCTCGAGGCTCGAAGAAAAAACAGGTACAGACCACAGGTTGGCTCGTGAAATTTTTTAGATGGTGTTTATTCTCACCACGACCTCCTTAGCATGACGCGTTTCGACCGGGTCACCCCGGTCTTGATCACATGACGTGCCAACATAGAGGCCTGTCTTAAATAGTGCATAGAAAACAATTAGCCCCTCCTATATCAACAATAAAGATAGAAAACATCTTGCTGTATGAATACATGTAATTACAGTTGCACTTTTTGATCTGAATATATATAATAGTATACATAGCAGTCATAAGTGGTCTCCTCTGCAACAATACTGGCAGCAGATACATTAACTACAATATATATATATATATATATAGTTTTAATACAGTGTTTTTATGATAGTTCTGTGAAAGAGACACTTACCCTGGAAAGTCCTGATGAAGGTGGTGCATTATTTGGCAGCACACTGAAACGCGTCGTTGTCTTTGTTGTTTTAAATTTGAGGAACTATTGAGTCTGGAATTTCCTATGTGGTCATGACTCAACTGGAATAGATTCAATCGAATTAATGCTTTTATGATGATTTTTTAAGATATCACTTGTCATGGTCTCTTTTTTTTGATTCATTGCATATATATTTTATGAATTTGTGTTTTTAGCAATTTGTGTCTCTAATGAATGTGTACATTAATGGGAAATAATCTTTTTGATGTTTTTATATGATTTATTGTAAGTCTATAATTGTGTTGGGTTCCCCTCTTGTTGATATATATTTGTGATAATGATGCTCATTTTGGATAAATGATTGTGGTTTATATGTTAGTTGATTCCAAGGGGAAATTCCTTTTGCACTAAAGTCATTACATTGGCACCCTGCCCCTTGGATAGTAGGGCCTCTCCCTCTTTTTTTGAGTCATCCTGTGGCTGCCTTCTATTTTGTGTAGCCAGCCTGTGTGCTTTTGCAATTGGCCTGCATGTCTTCTTTGTTGTGGTCATGCCTCTGTGCAGGAGTTGTTCTGACCATGTGGCTGGCGGCCATTTTGTGATGCCAGCCAGTGTGCTTTTGCCATAGGCCTGCATATCTTCTCTGTTTGTGACCATGCCTCCTTGCCGGTTGTTCTTGCGACTATGCGGCTTCCACCCATTTTGTGTAGCCAGCTAGTGTGCTTTTACCGCAGGCCTGCAGTCTTCTTTTTATGTGGTCATGCCTCCTTGCTGGTTGTTGTTTTGAGCATGTTGCTGCAGCCCATTCTGTGTATCCAACTAGTGTGCCTTTGACATAGGCCTGAGCGTCTTCTTTGCTGGGGACTGCCTCCTTGCTTGTTGTTGTCATCATGTGACTGCTGGCTATTTTGTGTAGCCAGCCTGTGTTGACATAGGCCTGAACATCTTCTTTGTTGGGGCCATGCCTCCTTGCTGGTTGCTGTTGTCATCATGTGGCTGCCTGCCATTTTGTGTAGGCACCCACTATGTTTTTTCCATAGGCCTGCATGTCTTCTTTGTTGGGGCAATGCCTCCTTGCTGGTTGTTGTTGTCATCATGTGGCTGCCGGCCATTTTGTGTAGCTAGCCAGTGTGATTTCTCTATAGGCCTGCATGTCTTCTTTGTTTGTGGCCATGCCTTCTTGCTGGTTGTTAATGTTCTGACCATGTGGCTGGCGGCCAATTTTGTGTAGCCAGCCAGTGTGCTCTTTCCATAGGCCTACATGTCTTCTCTGTTTGTGGCCATGCCTCCTTGCTGGTTGTTGTTGTTGTGACCTTGTGGCTGGCGGACATTTTGTATAACTGCACAATCAGACACAACTATGTCCCGTGCAGGAATGCACTGTTCGAATTGGCTCAGGTGCCAAGATTGTTTAACCACTGCTTTTAATCATCCTGGTATGCATATGTAATTAAACCTTCAATAAATCACAGAACATCAAAGAACAAAAGCAAAACACTTGTCATGTTCAAAACCCTCTGGTTTTTACTATTGTTTTCCAAGAGAATATGATTGTTCACGATTTTTCACTTTTTTTTAGCGTTTTGCAAACATATTTACAATTAATTTTCATTGAAAATATAATACACTTTTTCAAAACAAATTGTCAGCATCATACTAAATGTGATAGAGCAATTCTATCAGAACTTGCGGCGACTCCCTCCCAATGCATTTCGATGCCGGAGCATCTTCGTCAGGGGAATTACTGTACAAGAGAAATATACCATATAAGACAACATAACATAACAAAACATGTTTCTCAAATGTTATCTTCAATCTTAAATTTGTGCTCATGCGTCACATGCTGTGTGAACACACTACAGATAATTTACCATGCAACTATAACCAAGCTAACCAGCATCTCAAGCACTACAGTAAAACTGCATACTGTGGTATACCCTATACATGCCATTAGGTTTTAAACTAGTGCACCCAACGTATGCGCTATGTTAACACGTGACATAAATGTAAATGTGACCAAAACCAGCAAATGCTAGTAAAAATGAATAAAATAACGTACTCTCCACTAGGGTACTGAGTAGTTGTACCCAAAGCTCCGTTACTGAAAAACTGTGTCTGAAACAAAAAAACGGATAAACATGTATCCAGTGATGTGAATTTGCCCAAAGCCTCTATTGCCTAATAAACACCAGCTACTTACTTCCCAATGTCACCGCACGCCACATGGACCTTGTATTGTATCAGCTGCACCGTCTACAGAACAAAACACAGCTCTTACTCCATATGCTTTAACCGACATCCGACATTGGTTATAGTTGCATGGTAAATTATCTGTAGTGTGTTCCCTCAGCATGTGACGCATGAGCACAAATTTAAGATTGAAGATAACATTTGAGAAACATGTTTTGTTATGTTATTTTGTCTTATATGGTATATTTCTCTTGTACAGTAATTCCCCTGACGAAGATGCTCCGGCATCGAAATGCATTGGGAGGGAGTCGCCGCAAGTTCTGATAGAATTGCTGTATCACATTTAGTATGATGCTGACAATTTGTTTTGAAAAAGTGTATTATATTTTCAATGAAAATTAATTGTAAATATGTTTGCAAAACGCTAAAAAAAGTGAAAAATCGTGAACAATCATATACTCTTGGAAAACAATAGTAAAAACCAGAGGGTTTTGAACATGACAAGTGTTGTGCTTTTGTTCTTTGATGTTCTGTGATTTATTGAAGGTTTAATTACATATGCATACCAGGATGATTAAAAGCAGTGGTTAAACAATCTTGGCACCTGAGCCAATTCGAACAGTGCATTCCTGCACGGGACATAGTTGTGTCTGATTGTGCAGTTATTATAGGAACCTGACAGGGGTTAGTCAGGTAGCAGGTCTGCACCGATAATTAAAATTCATTGAAGTTTTTGTAAAAATAATAGTGGTGTGCAGGTTACACAAATATTTTTGAACATTTTGTATAGCCAGCAAACCCACGGCAGGAAACTCCATTCTAAGGGCAGACAGTAACCATCCATTGAAACTCATACAGAGTATCTCCTATGGGGAGTTACTCAGGCTGAAAAGAAACAGCAGCATGGATGAGGATTTTGAGCTAGCAGCTAAAGGCAGTATTGAAAGATTCATCAAGAGAGGGTATGACATACACTCTCTTACCAAAACACTGACGAGGGTAAGGAAGGTCCCAAGGGCTTGTTTATTGCAAACTAAACCTAAAAAGACAGGATCAGATGTAGGTGGTAAATTTCGGATGATAACATCGTACACCACTGAATCCCACAATCTTAGGAGAATATTTGCTAAAAATTGGCATATCCTCTTACCTGATCCTGTAATCAAAGGGGATATTCCATCTAAACCCCAGGTAACCTTCCGAAAAGCAAGATCACTAAAAGATGCACTTGTAAGAATTCATTTTGAGAAGAAGAAACCCAAGCAAGGCACACTGACTGAAATGAGGGGCTTCTACCCCTGCGGCAAGTGTAAAGCTTGCGCAGGCAGTAGGAAGACCCTATAGACCCTATCGTACTGGGTGCCTGGGGCAGAAATAACAAAGCCTATAAAGACATTTCTCACATGCAGTACACCCTATGCTGTATATTGTCTTGTTTGCCCATGCAGCCTAAGATATGTAGGCAGCACCATTCACTAATTAAAGATCAGGGTGTTGGAGCATCAAAGAGCTATTGATAAAGTAGATCCCTCCTACCCAGTCGCAAGACACTTTGATGAGGTGCACAACAGAGATAGGAGCAAACTACAATATTTTGGATTGGACAGCATACCAGCAAGCGCTAGAGGGGGCGACAGGCTAAAACAACTAAGACGTCTGGAATCCAGATACATAATAGACTTGATGACCAAGGCACCACTAGGGCTTAATAGTGGGGAAGACTTGGCTGCACATTTAGGCAAATAGGCAGAAAGGCTAGTCACTCACTATCCATCTAGCTATGTATTGAACAATGTGCGATAGTCTATAGCTGTTGCTACAGATAGTGCAATGTGGAGAAATATATGTCTTACTGCCAATATGAACCACTAAAATCGAGAACTGGGTTTGTTGTAAATACTGTATATCTGTGTTTTCTGTCTGTTTTGACTAATTTAATCTGAGATGAGAAATTTTCGTATGATATGGATTGTACCTGGACTATTTGAATCTGATTCTGAATTTGGACAGTATAGAAGCTTATGAATTGTCTGGCTTTGCAGAAGATAATCTGGCTTTGTTGAATCCACTCGTAGAATATGTGCTGCATTGTTTTCTAATCAAATGAAACCCTGATTACGCCATAAGAACAGAACAATTTGAAGTTTAGTACAATGTGTTATTTCTAGTCTGCATGGGAAGTAAGGGACATAGGCCAATTTATGGCTTAACAAGAAGTGGAATAGCTCCGGAGATGGGCGGGGTCTCGCACTGTCATACCCCCTCGGTAGAGGTTCTAGCCGGGGGTGACATGCCGATCCACGGCAGGATGCTTGAATTCCATAATACAAAATGTAGCTTTATGCTGAATGGAACACTTTAAGTACATGCGAGACTACGCGACCCCATAAGCCCCCGATGTAAGTTCTTATCCGGGGTGACATGCCGATACACGGCAATACACTTAAGTTCCACAACATTGCAAAGTGCGCATACAGCGAAAATTGTGTAAATAATATTACACTGTTAGGAATTGGGGAAATTCGCTCACTGAAAGATGGCGCGTCTGTATGCAATGATGTTGCAAGTCCACTTTCTATGTTTGACTTAACACGTGACAGCACTTAAAATCCATGGCTGGCCTTCGCGGTGTAACTGACACTGATGAAGGCTTGGAGCCGAAACGCGTCTGTTGACTCTGTGATAATAAACACGAGTGTGAGCATCAGCAGGTCTACGAGTGCTGTTTTCCTGATGGATTTCCAAGGATTATGAGCTGTATGTTATTGCGGGAGCCTACTACCGCAGACTGCACCCACCCGCGAGTGCCCCGACTGACCAAGTGGGACCGGGAGCCTTAATATATATATAGTCATCATGTGGCTGCCTGCCATTTTGTGTAGGCACCCACTATGTTTTTTCGATAGGCCTGCATGTCTTCTTTGTTGGGGCAATGCCTCCTTGCTGGTTGTTGTTGTCATCATGTGGCTGCCGGCCATTTTGTGTAGCTAGCCAGTGTGCTTTCTCTATAGGCCTGCATGTCTTCTTTGTTTGTGGCCATGCCTTCTTGCTGGTTGTTAATGTTCTGACCATGTGGCTGGTGGCCATTTTGTGTAGCCAGCCAGTGTGCTCTTGCCATAGGCCTACATGTCTTCTCTGTTTGTGACCATGCCTCCTTGCTGTTTGTTGTTGTTGTGACCTTGTGGCTGGTGGACATTTTGTATAGCCAGCCAGTGTGCTTTTGAAATAGGCCTGAACGTCTTCTTTGTTGGGGCCAGGCCTCCTTGCTGGTTGTTGTTGTCATCATGTGGCTGTCGGCTATTATGTGTAGCCAGCCTGTATTGACATAGGCCTGAACGTCTTTTTTGTTGGGGCCATGCCTCCTTGCTGGGTGTTGTTTTCATCATGTGGCTGTCTTCTATTTTGTGTAGCCAGCCTGTGTGCTTTTACAATCAGCCTGCATTTCTTCTTTGTTGTGGTCATGTCTCTGTGCAGGATGTTGTTCTGACCATGTGGCTGGCAGCCATTTTGTGTAGCCAGCCAGTGTGCTTTTGCCATAGGCCTGCATATCTTCTCTGTTTGTGACCATGCCTCCTTGCCGGTTGTTTTTGCAACCATGTGGCTTCCGGACATTTTGTGTAGCCAGCTAGTGTGCTTTTGCCACAGGCCTGCAGTTTTCTTTTTTGGGGCCATGCCTCCTTGCTGGTTATTGTTCTGAGCATGTGGCTGCCGGTCATTCTGTGTATCCAACTAGTGTGCTTTTGACATAGGCCTGAGCGTCTTCTTTGTTGGGGACTGCCTCCTTGCTGGTTGTTGTCATCATGTGGCTGCCGGCTATTTTGTGTAGCCAGCCTGTGTTAACATAGACCTGAATGTCTTCTTTGTTGGGGCCATGCCTCCTTGCTGGTTGTTGTTGTCATCATGTGGCTGCCGCCCATTTTGTGTAGCCAGCCAGTGTGTTTTCTCCATAGGCCTGCATGTCTTCTTTGTTTGTGGCCATGCCATCTTGCTGGTTGTTGTTGTCATCATGTGGCTGCCGGCCATTTTGTGTAGCCAGCCAGTGAGCTTTCTCCATAGGCCTGCATGTCTTCTTTGTTTGTGGCCATCCCTTCTTGCTGGTTGTTATTGTTCTGACCATGTGGCTGGCGGCCATTTTGTGTAGCTAGCCAGTGTGCTTTTGTTATAGGCCTGCGTGTCTTCTCTGAAATAGTGACCATGCCTCCTTGCTCAGTTTTAGTTGCTGTTGATGACCATGTTGCACTGGCTGGCAGCAATTTTGGGCGTCCAGCCAGTGTGGCCTTTTGCTGTAGGCTTGCATAGATGGTTGACAATGATAGCAGTTTAATAAAATAATATGCTTGTGGATATTTTCACTTATCTTGACTTTTTTTATTTTGCATTTTTGAATTTTTGTGGTTTTAGTTTTAAAAAAAATGTTTTATTTTAATTTGAATTAATACATTTCTTTCATTTTAATTTCTTTAAAAATATATATTTAAAAAATGTATTTTGATTTTTTTAATTTACATTTTTAGTAGTCTTTTTATTTTCATTTTTTTAAACCTTAAAAAAATCTTCAAACATTGTTATTTTCATTTGTTTAATGTAAAATATTTTAATTAACCTTTTTATTTTGATCTAAAAAAAAATATTCTCCATTTTCCTAACATCTGGCATCAACCCATGATGGAAATAGGTGCACTGCACAGCAGCCTTCATTGTGCATGACATGATGCGTGACGAACTGCGCAATTCGTTCATCTCTTCAGCTTGTAGTGAGGCTAAGTGTCACTGCCAACTGACAGCTACAAGATGGCCCCGAAAGGTGCAGCCAAGAAAGTGGCTAGCGGGAAGCAGAAGAAGCAGATTTCCACCACTGGCGTGCTGACCACAACCTTTTTCAGGAAAGTTGTGTCTGCCGCACCAGCCTCCGGCAAACAAGTTGAGAGCAGCACTCCTGCATCAACAGCACCTCCCCCCCAACCTAAGCTCAGGACCATGTCTGTCAGTGAGGCAGCCAGTGCAATCATGTCAACGCCGACGAGCAGTGATGTTGAACTGGATTTTTCCCTTTAGCAAAGTAGTATACAATCGTTTCAGGAAGCACAGCAAAGTGGACAGCAGCTGCAGCCTGCATTAGTACATTTGTCTAATGTTGGAGCAGAACAGGAGTTTGAGCCTCCTTCTGAGCAAGAAGTTGTACCTCCTCTTTTAGAATCATTGGCTCCCAGATCTCCAGCAAGGAAAATGAAGGGTACTACTGTACCATCTTCTCTAAACACCACTTCTGATGATGATGATAGGAACATGGAGTGGACCCCGTCAGAGACCAGGAGACAACAGGAGAGGCAAGGGAAAAGAAAGTTCCAGGAAGACTTAGAATTATGGAAGGGGATGAAGAGGATGATGGTGATGATGAGGTAGTCATGGTGGAAGGGGACACACAGGAATCTGACATTCCTAATCAACCAGCTCCGAGGGATCTGGCATAGGTAGCACCGCCACCAGCTCTCATATTTGCAAAGCCCATGCTGAGACCTGCAAAAACCCCTGCCTCAGGAGAAGAAGAAGGGCAATCAATGATATGCCCACCTACCTCCAGTTCTTATTCAGGCATTGGCAGTGGTCCAGTAAGAGATACTCCTTCCCAGTTTGGGACTTTTTAACCTTTAGCAAAGAGGGAGAGGACATTGCAGTATGCATCATTTGCCACACATATGTTTGTCGAGGTAAGCCTGATACACATTATGGTACAGGAGGCCATACGATCTATATGAAAAAAACACCACACAATTAAGGGGGAGCAGCATCTTAAAAAATTCCTTGAAAGTGGTCATGGTGGTGGGGAGAGCCAGGGAACATCAGCTACAAATCCAATCACGGTGGAAAGTGATGATGAGGAAGAGGGTGACATCTTCATGCAAAGCGGCCCTGTCCCTAGCATTGTGCCAGCAGATTCACCCACCTTAGCGACTTCACAATGGCGTGAGAAGACTCAGAGTGAGATGGAGACACCACGGCATCAAGTGACTGCCCACCACCACGATGCACATTGAGTCTACCACTAGCATCTACTTCTCAAAAGAGGGCTGTGTCACTTCCCCAAGAAAAGAAGAAAATCCAGGCTACTATTACTGGCATGTTTAGGCAGGAAGGGCTTTACAAGCGAAACCACCCAAACGCATGCTTGTACGATGGGAAGCTGGCAAAAAAGCACTGGACCTCCTCCCTTTTTCTTTCGTGGAAGGAGTGGGATTTTATAGAATTTCTGGCAGCCATCTTCCCAAAATGTAAACTACAAAGTAGGGCCTATTTTGCCAGAGTGGCTATTCCAGAGGAGCATCACGGTGTGCTGCAGTTAGTTGGACAAGCTTTGCAGCAAAGTGCTGTTCACACCAAGCACCTAATGACAGACATGTAGACCGGTTGTCAGGTGACTGCTTCATGTTCATCACTTCACACTGGATCGCTTTTGCTGGGGTAAAGCAAAAGATATCTTCAAGTCTTGGCCATGAAGAAGGTTTTAAGAACATTCAGTGGCATGCAACAGTGGCCATGTTCTTGATGTAAAAATCACATACAGCTTTAAACATCTTGGAGGAATTAACGTCAAGTTGTATGAATTGCTGCCAATCAGAGGTCTTAGAATTGGATTTGTTGCCACGGACAATAGCAGTAACATAGCCAAGGCCATGTCAGACTTAGGCTATTTCAGGATCTTGTGTTTGGCCCATTGCATCAACCTGGTGATGCAAGCCTTCTTCAAAAGGGAAGACATAGTCAGCAACATACTGACCAACCTGCAAAAGGATCTTCCCACATTTCAGCCATTCTTTTAAAGCCCAGAAGCAACTGCAGATTATTCAGCGTAATAATAGAGCACAAGTTAAAGCCCTGATACAGGAGGTGCTAACACGTTGGAACTCCACCTTTTACATGATGCAACATCGGTTTGAGCAGTACAAACAGATCAATGACTATGTCATTCGAGTAGAAGATTATGTAGTTGGGAAATATATGACCATGGTTGCGGACAAATGAGGCCTAGTCAAATGCCCGACACAGATGCTACTCACTTTTGAGGTTTTCACATGGGAAGTTAGCAAGGAGAATAGTACGATGGGCTAAGTTATCCAATTGTTGCATCTCCTACAAGAGCAGATAAACATGGAGTCTAATAAGTTTGCCCCAGCAGGTGTGAATGAAAACACAGAAGCACATGCCTTGGGAAACACCTCAGTTCTTCGCTTGGCTTCTAATGTAAGGCAGCAAAATGACTTCATCAAGTCCAAAGAGTACATCTGCTCCACACTACTTGAACCACGGTACAAACAAAATATCCCCACTTTCATTCCTTTTTCTGAAGGGGATGTTTTAAAATACAAGAGTTGGATTGTAGAGCAAGATGGAGACTTGGAAGAATAATGGCTGGAACTTCAAGTCCCACCCCAAAGTTTTGGGGTGCCGCCTTCAACTTCCTGAGAGGGCAGTCCTGTCTCACAGCAGCCAACACCATCAAACTGAACACCAGCAACAACACAGAAGGACTAGACCCAACATCTGCATTGTATTGGTTTCAATTGGCAGGGCTCAAGTCCAGTGCAGAGACAATGGTAAAACAGGTTGAGCAACTAGCAGCACCAATGACCGTCCAAAGGATGTTCCAGGAGTATCTGGATGATCCAAAAGAGGTCTACGTGGATAAAAATCCATTGATGTATTGGTATGGGAAGATGCACCACTGGCCAGAGCTGACAGGCTGGCAATAAAGTATCTGCCTTGTCCTGTCGCCAGTGTGTTTGCTGATTGTTTGTTAAGGGCAGCTGGTGTGGTCGTCACAGTGAGAAGGATCAGTCTCTCACCTCAAAATATGGAGAGATTGACTATGATCAAAATGAACCAACATTTTAAACCACACAATTACACAATTCCTGAAACAACATTACAGGAGGAGGAGGAGTTTGATTGGTCCAAAATTAAATTAAATATGTTAGCTGGCCAACTTCTGGGCGAATCACCTGAGTTTGAAGATGAACTCTACTTCCCAGACTAAGTATGCGGGTGCCCCCATGGAACTGTAAAACATTTTCTCATTGAACTTAGTTCTTTCTTTGCAAAAAAACAAAATACAAAAGGAATTAGCTAGAAGAACATTAGCTAGAAGAACATTATTATTTTTGTGTCAGATTTAGGCTGGCTCACATTTTTTGTTAGTCATATATATATTGCTGGGTTGCAGTTGACCCAGTGTGCATTGAAAAAGCCTCCACAGTTCCTTCATGACATTGGGGGCAATGCCTTCCCCCTTGCATGCCTATAACCTAATGCCTATTCCTTTTTACATCACTTAGCACCAGAAGGACTGCCCCACAATTTTTCTTTTATCTACAAGACTGCCTACCAGTACCAAATTCCAATGTGTTGCCTGCATCAAAGATGATTGAATACCTACCTGAACTACCCGTGCTTGGATTGGATGAGGTAACTTCAGCTATTGGTGAATGAATGATTGCGTGAGTGATGATTTAATTTGATTGATGATTCATGTGGTGGCAGACAGTGAGGGAGGGTGTGTTGAACAGTAATATGGGAATTTTTTTGAGATGATTATTGATTTGCATTGTTTGGGGCTTGAGTGATGGACGCTCATTTGTTTCTATGTAGGTGATCAGATTTTTTTCACTTAGGCAGAGTTAATTGCAGGATGTTCTCCTTTTTTCTGGGACCGGTCTGGGACAGCGTTACTTGGAGTCAGGAGGAGTATCATGGACGAACTCAGGGCGGGAGCTGCTGGACTATCTCATCAACAGCTAGAAGCAAGACGTTATTGAGTATCGACTTCAGTTCAAAAGGTAAACCAAGAGTCTGAGGCCTAGTACTTAGCTGTTTGGAATAGAGAGATCTGTGTTTGTGAAATGCTGCTTGTTGTTTGTGTGTGTCTATTGGACTTGTGGAAAGAGTTATACTCTGAGTCCCACTTTTGTTTTTTGTGCTTGCTCTGCCTCTGAGTCTTCTTGATACACTCCTCATGAAGCTTACCTTCCTTCTGTCCTTCTCCTTGACTCTAAAATAAAGTTTCTCTTTTACAATCTGCAGGCCTTCTTCTAGTTTTCTTCATGAACGTAAGACAAAAGCTAGCTGAGCTTAGCAATACTCCTGCTTACCTACCAGACCACTGCAGACAGGCTCCAAAGAGTGAACATTCCTGAGGAGAATGCAGATGCACCATCCAATTTTGCAATACAGTATCATTTTTCTTTTAACAATCATATTAACTAAGAGAAGTGAGTGGGTGGGTTCACTCTCCAACCAAGAAGATAGAACATTTAGATATGTGATAAATTGGGTCTTGGGGACAAAAGGACTCTTTGCAATGCAATTATCTTGTCATATGGCGCATATGGGCATTGTCGTCTTCCCTGTGTTAGCATGAGCACGTTGTAGACTGTTTCCTGCTTTGAGCACATTACTACACAACCCCATTTTGCTTCGTGCAATGCTGCAACTTTACATAGAACATGATGTTGTTTTTGCACTCTGTTCTTTCCTGGGATTTAGTTTGAATATTGTAGGCAAGGTCGAACAACAATGTTGATCATCTTTAGACTTCACACGTTCTTCTTTGTGAACTGACCATCCTCTTCTTTCTGATGTCTGTGACGATATCTGAAAGGTACGAGAGGAACGTGTATCAATATCCTGATACCTGTCAGGTTTTCTTAAATTATCCCTATTTCTGAGGTTATACCTCCTTTCAGAGGGCTCCTTTTGATGAGACCTACCTTGGGATTGAGAACTTTTCACTTTAGAATTTTGTTTATTATTTTCCCACTTCTTTTTAGAAGATGTAGGATTTTGTGTAGTAGAGTCCTTCTCAGGACCTTCCAACAGTTTTGGCTTCAAAGCTTTTCCACCCAAACTGTCTCTTTCTGCATAAGGTTTTTTAATTATTCTGGGTAGTTCATGTTGATATTCTGTTACATCAAATTCCCTTAAGCGTAGGCAGATCGCCACTGATGCTGCCTCCCCTTTAATATTAGATAATAATATTGTTGAGGCCTGGTCAGGCTCTAGCACCTAGACAAAACACGCAGATGCAGCATTTGTTTGGGACCATGTACTTTGGTCATATGGAGGTACACGGATAGGGGACACACACTGGGAGAGGAATCTTTCCAGGGAGAAGCGCGTGACAGCACCTGTGATGTAGATCTTCCATCTATAAGACTAAGGTACGAGGTCTGCTGCTAACACCCAGAGATCTTCTAATATATAATCATTTTGCTTCTATTCAAGGGGAGGGAGGTTAGGCTACTCTGAATATGGCTCATTACAAAGCGATGTATTACATCACATGCTTTTACAACGCAGTCGTAACAGCGACCGCATTGTTAGTACACAATGCCAATACATCGCAAGTCACAACAACTTGCACTAGGGGGCCCACTGGGCTTAGGAATAGTATTAAATAATATTCCTACTCCAGTTTGTGCAACAGTATGGAAGGTGTTGGAATTCATTTACAATAACTCAGTGCCCCCTAGTACAAGTCGTTGTAATGACTTGCGATGTAAATGCATTGCGTACTAACAACACAGTCGTAACGACCGTGTTGTAATAGTAGCACGATGTAATGACAGCGTTGTAAACGTTGTTCCCCGGCTACTCTGTTGTATATCATGACAGCTCCTTTAATGAATTACAGACTACTTACTATGCTGACCGTATTTGTGTTAGGCCTTTTTTCACTTGTAGTGGCACTTATACTGCATACTAGAGCACCTTAGTTAAAATAAACATTTTAAACTTTTCTCGTGTCTCCGTTAAATCTTATTGTGGACGAGTACAAGAGCATGAGCGAATGGGTGTGTCTTGCAACCGCGATACCTGAGAGGGTCAGGAATGTTGTGTTCTGGGGTGTTGATCACTTGTTCCTCTGTGAGAAAGTAGGAGGGCAAGGGAGGCCCTATAGATAGTCGGTCCCGGGGGGTACTAAGGTCATAGGATAATTCAGTCCCTGCCTACTAAAGTCCCATAATCCCAAGCATAGTTCTGTGATTACACAGAATCCCTGCAACATGGCGCCCAACATTTGATCTGGTACTTATTTGCGAGACCCCTGAGTAGTGCTTGTGCTTTTCCACGATACCCTCAAACTGGTTCCCGGAGACATCCATGGTGGGAGGGCTGCCTCTTCAGTTTGTAGGATTCACCTATTGCAGTAGGTTTTTCAAGCTTGAATTTTAAAAGGGTTTTTGACCTGTTTTGTGCTGCCATTTGGTCCCTTTTTGCTATATATCATGCCTTACCCTATTGCAATTCTGGCACATTTCCGTGCAGCGGTTACATCATTCGTTACAGCATGGGGTCCTCAGTGCAGGGTCTCCGGTTGTTTTTGTAGTCGAGGCAGATCCAGCATATCGCTTCGAAGTCTTTTACTCCTTAGTCACATTTCCCGCAGTGGATGCAAATGATAATTCCTTTCATGCTTATACGGCAGCAGCTGTGCCAGCAGCGTATCGCACTTATGCGGTGGTTGAAGTTCCTCTTATGTCCTGGGAGTACCAGATCTGGTTTAATGGCACCCTTCCCCATCCTATCTCATGTGTTCCTATGGGCTCCCTAAGTATTGAGGGGGCCATATGGCCAGTATTGGCCGGTTTTACACCACATCCCAACTATCTTAATGCTATGTGGCAGATGTACGTTTACTGTATGGGCAGGTGGTTCTTCTCTATAGAAACTTGATTCAATTTATTTCTCGTGCTTTTCGAGTGGCTCCACCTGGAGCTGCACCTCCATTACATGTGCAAGTTGATGGACTTGTAATTAGTCCAGTTCTTATTAACTCGTTGATGGGCAAACTTCCTCAGAATCATGAGGACCTTCCATTTTGGATTGCTCAGAAGATTGAACAGCTTGATGCTGTCTTTCCATACATGGGACCTGTGGAGAAACACAGGATCCTTACTATATGTTTACTGAGTAGTTTGATTCCTCCTTTAGCAGACTACAAGACCTGGGGGATGGTGTGTGCCTCAGTGTATACACTTTGTTTTGGCCCTCCCTCCATGAGTGTTATTCCGAGTGTTCTGAAGCAAGTACAGAATGAAAACGGGGCTGGTCCAGTCCTGGATTTGGGGATGAAATTAGTGGGTATTTTTCCTGTTGTCGCGAAAATTATTCTTTGTAATATTAAGGACAAAACAGTTTGCTTACAGGTTTGCCATCACCTTGCAGCGGTGGCTGACATTGATCGGGAACATGAGTTGCCGATTATCATTGCTGAAGTTTATACATCGTAGGGTTGCAATACTCTAGGGGTCGGACCATCTACCCAGTCTCAGGGTAAACCCCGTTCTGACAAGAAGGGACATCTAGTCTTTCCAGCAAAGACATGGGACAAAAATAAGCAGCAACAGAAGCCTAGGTCTCGTGCTGGTTTATTACCACCTGACGCTTCTGAACGTAGATATGATATATGTGATCGCTCTAAAATTAAAACTCCTGAGGTGTTCCAGTCCTGATCCTCGTTCTCCTCGTTCCTTGCAGGAATCATCAGACCAAAAATTTGGTAGCGGTGGACAACAGGATCACATACAAGGCGAGTCCACTGAACAAAAGCGAGACCCCCTGCACCAGTTTGACGTGAAAGTCAACCGGGAGGAATCACCTCCATATCATGCTCCATTTCAGAAGAAAAAATGTGCCACCTTGCCAGCGAACTATGCCCCAGACGGTTAGAAGCCTCCTGGACAGGAGTTGGGTGGTCACTCTCCTAGACAGCATGGCAGAAGTTACCGTAGTGTGGCAGACACACTGCCAGTTTCTGGAGGCGAGACCAACTGACACATTTGTTACTGTTGAAACCGCTGACACCTGCATAGCTACCCAGATAGACTTTGTGTAGTGTTTCTGTTCTTCCCTCATGGGGGCTCTCATGTGTGAGAGGCTCCACGAAGAAAGTCTAGAACTGTGGGGATGTAATAATAGGCTTACCTTTGAATGTCAGTAACGGTGCAGCGGAGTCAGTTAACTGAAGTTGTAGTTCCTGGAGGTTTACTGTTCGTTGTCTGGCCGATGTACCCATTAAACCTGAGGTTTATACATTGTGTAGTCCGGATCTTCACTACACAAATTTTGGTGACGATCACGGCCAGACTGAGCCCACACATTCTGCAGTCTTCTTCCTGTTTCATGTCGTCTGCATCCACTGGATCCGGAGACTGTTGGTTTCCGCCACCTTGACTGTTTTCTTTGGGCCTGCGTTTCTTTGTCTCCACATCGACTGCTTACATTGGCCTGCGGTTCATTAACTCCGCCTCTAACACACAAATCTCTCCCAGTTCCTTAACCCTGTGGGACTTCCCAGACTTCGTCTTTATCTACGAGAAGATCGCAAGACATGCCATCATCTCCCCTCTCCTCAGTAAGCTGTTGTCAACCTTCATCCTCCTGGGATTCTCCATGGAAGGGGTGATATTGATGTGTTGCGTTGGTGAGTTTCCCAAAGTACCACTCTACTCATTCAAGGTGAAACTTTGTTTTTCAAGGAACAATTGTTTTTCAGCTACGCAATCCGACCTATTTTATTAGGTGTGCCTGCCTAACTTGGGGCAAGTTTTTTATGGCTCTGTGTATTCATGGCCATTCTTCCTACATGCTCACTTCGCTGATTCACACAACTTTCACAGTGTGAACATACTTTTAAAGTTCTGTGACATTTAATTCAAGGTTTTCTCAAGGCAAGTCTATTTACGCTGATTCGCACAGACTTCCCAATGTACAAGTTTTAAGTCTGTGGTCACTATTTACAAGTTTTACCTTTGGCAGATACTATTGACATTGTTTTCAAAGTTTCACTGCGAGATCTAATATGATGATTCGCACTGCCTTTCCAGTGTGCACATTTTTAAAAAAAATTCTGTTGTCACTATTACAAGTTTTTGCTTTTTTTGTTTTTCATTGTGAATCCACAGACGCGGATTCTCACAGTTTTCCTTGGTGTTCACATCACATTCTTTCTGTGTAATCTAGGTTTTGGGATCTTAAAGTGTTATTGCGAACGGTGTAAAGTTTTTTTTCACAGCTTTATTCTCTCAGTCTTTTTTTCTCAATTGGCAGGAATACCATGTCTGCTCCAACAGTCAATATTACGGTCAACCCACCAAAAGAGTTTATGTGCACTCCAGGTGATCCTCCTGTTCCTTTGGCACAATGGAAATAATATTTTATTAATTACCTTTTAACTATTGACCATGGTAATAAGTTATCAGGTGAAAGGAAGAAAACTTTATTGATGCATAGTTTAGATCCAGAATGGTTCAGAATATATAGTAAATTGAATAAGGATACTGTGTCTGGTGATGAAAATGTTTTTAACGAAGCTATTAGACATTTAGATTAAGCATGGGCGGATTTTGCGGATTGGCAATCCGCGAACTTGCGTATTTACGGATTCGCAATCCGCAAAATCCGCGAACTCCCGCGAATTTGCGGATTTTTTTTTGTGTTCGCAAGGGTTTCTGCCAGTTCGCGAGGTTTGTGTACCAGTTCGCAATTGTGAACTTACTTGTCGGTTCGCAACGGCCGCGACTATGTTGTTTCTACGTCTGGTTCATAATCACAGGTTTGCAAAGTTACCCTAGCAGTCGTACATGGGCGCGGCCATCTTGTTTGCGTGACGTAATTCCGTTTCCGGGCGCTATGTGTAATCTCGCAAAGTGTGCGGCTTGCTAGTACAATTTCGCGTGTGATCGCGAGGAAAATCTCGAGCGAACTTACCCACGCGGTTGTGAACGGGCGCGGCCATCTTGTTTCTCATTCATTGCTATGGTTCTGGGCATGCTTTCTGTATCCTCTCTGAATCTCTGCCATCCTTTGCTTGTTTGAAGTTTTTTTTAATCTATTTTACTTATTATCTATCCCTCTATTTGTCTAGCTCTATATTTTTGTGTTTTCTGCTACTTTTTGTTAATTTTAAACTACTTTTTTAAACTCTTTTCCTTTCTTCTTCCCTATTCTATTTCTTCTTTATTATTTAGCTTCCTTTCTGCCCAGACCAAGGTAAAGGGAGTCGGGAAGCAGCCCGCGAAGGGGAAGGGTCCAGCATCCCGTGCCCGGCTCCCGTGCGGGCGTTTGAGGGGGGAGAATGTCGCGCCCCAGGAGACCTTCAGCGCGGAGGAGGTGGCCGCACTAGTTTTTTATGTTCAGCGCCGCCTCCCCAGGACCATCATGGCAGGCGGCAAGATCGCTAGCGGTTACGGGCTCCGGGAGCGCCGGAAGCGGTGGGAGAAGGTGTGCCGGTCCATGTACCAACAATCTCGGGTCCGGCGCACCTACAACCAAGTCACCCACCGTTGGACGGATATACTGGACCGGGAACGCGATCTGCTGGACCTGCTCGGCCTTGAGATCCCCGGGCTTGGTGAGTAGTAGTAGCTATTTCTTTACTACTCTGTTTTCTCCTGCTCTGTGTGTTATTATCTTGCAAATTTTAGTTTTTTACCAAGAGCAATAATGCTGCTGATTACATTGTAGGTAAATTATATTTCAAAATCTTCTGTGCATTTCAGGTGCACTGCTCTACTTCTCAGTAGCGCTGCTACTATGCTTATTTGTTTTCGATTTTGTGTTCATTTCATTGGCCTGTGAAATTATGCATGAGTGTAGTTTAAAGAACTGTGTAATGCTAGACACTAAGGGTCAGATATTTAATTACCGGCGCATCCCTGCAAAGTAGCAGGGATGCGCCAGTAATTTTGCGCCACGCCACCACCACCCATGGTGCACCGTATTTACAATGCGGCGCACCATGTGCCCAAAACGTCACCGAAGCATTACGCTTCTGTGCCGTAAAGGCGGTGCATTGCTGGAGTTGCGTCGCAACGATGGTGCAGCTCCAGCAATGCTCTGGGGTGCTCTATCTCCCCAATGCTGCGTCAAGCCGTACGTCTGCTTCAAGCAGGCGCAGGGTTTGAGTCACGCATCATTGTCCTCAAAGTGACGGATTAAAATCTTGTAGATGTCACTCAGCCACTTTTAGGATGCGTTCCTGCGCAGGCACGCCCTCCCTTGCGCCCGGAACGCCCCCTGATGGCGCAGGGCTTTACAACGTGATGCATCTCCCATATGCGTCACGTTGTTAATATACGCCGCACCATGGCGCCTCTTTTTTCCTGCCGCTGCGTCACAAAAGTCACGCAACAATGGAGCAAAAGAGCCGCAAGGGGCTTCTAAATCAGCCCCTACAGACTCAAGTCCAGTCCTTCCTTTGTACACATGGCGATAAGAAGAAATAGTGGTGGAGGATTGATAGTTTGAGTATTTTAATGACTGGTTAATGTAGTAGGAAACTTTTTAGTGTTGTCGCTGATCTGCAATCACGATGGACTTTGTCTGTCACTTTGCGTGCTGCAGACAGCTGCCTGCCAGTCCTAGGCGAACCTTTATAGTAGTTTGTTTAGTGAGTTACATAAGAACTTTCCAAGTCCACGGTCCGCAAATCAAGCAATACTAATAACGTAGTAGACCACATGGGATCGGTCAATATATCCCGTGGAATAGTTGTCTATTTGCTATTTCGCCAAAATATTTTGTTATTGTTCTTTTGAAATGTTTGATTTGGTTGACAACAATCATCCATGTTTTCGTGTCTTTCTTTCTTTCATGTTGTACATCAGCTCCCCCCAGGGGCAAGAGGACAGAGGAGGAGGTGGTTGCTGCTGCTGCTGTAGAAGGCCAGGATCGGATAGGCGAGGGCTCCTTTGCTGGCCCCAGTAAGTTTTCATTTTAATATAGAGTACCTATTTTTTCCTAGCGTTCCTCATTCAATTTTTTCTAAATCGTCTTTGATCGTCTTGTAGACTGTATCTAAATTCTTATCCTGCCTCGACTATGACTCCCTGTGGTATTACTAGATTATTCTTATTAGTCTGTCTATGTAGCTAACTAAGATTGTACATTTGGCAATTACATTGGACTCCCATTCTAGTCAGCAATAGCTCTATGCACTGAGCCTTCCCTGGAAAAAGGAACATTTTTACTTTAGATTAGACAGTCACAAATTATTACATTGTTTTCTGTTTTTTTTCACATTTCTTTATTCCTAGACCAAATATTATATAGTAGTGAGTGGTGTATTCTAACAATCTTAAATGTACTTTGTAGGTGGAACATCTGGTGGCGGGGCCAGCGCGGAGGTGGTGGTACTGGATGAGGAGGACACTTCTGGGGAGGAGGCGGTGCAAGTGCCGGATGACACCAATGTGCCTGTGAGGGTTCACACGGTGGTGGCGGGCAGAGGTAAGCTATATATTCCTTACTTATTGAGATTGAAGACTGCAGAGTGTGCTTTCTGCACGGGTGTATTATAAATCAACCAGGTAGTAGCCTCCTCTAAATGTACTTCGACTTAGCTGTGAAGTTTTTGGCGAGAAGAATCCCAATCAGATCTGAGATGAACTTGATGGATGGGATGAACGAAAAGCAAGAGAAGGGTGTAAGTAAGTGTGGAAGGACGAGAAATGTAATGATGACTGGCAAAGAAGAATGCTATGTGTTTGCTTGGTCCCCGAGGTGGCTGGGAAGGAAAGAATATGGTATGGTGCATGGCTGGGTGAATGATGAAGCAAGGATGGGTGGAAGGAGAACAGCCTTGGTGGGTGAAACAGAAACTGTATGTGTGCATATACTTTGAATGGATGGATGCCTGGATCATGGTACTATCTGACTCTTAGATAGCATATGTGTATCTAGAGAGAGTAGATGGTCACTGGATGAACTAAGTGTTACTTTGAAGAGCATGTAACACCGCACCCGCACGTCCGTTCCAGTGTAGGAAAGGCAAGGAAAAGAAGTTTTAATTTTGTCCAAATACTACCATGAATAGTAGCAGTAGTTTGTATTGCAACTACAAGCACAGCATATATCCGGTTATTACGGTGGACACTCCCCACCTCTCTTAATAATTTTAGTTTAGTAGTAGTACGTCATTCATGTGTGGGTGTATCACTGTTCACTCAATAAAAAGCAGAGCACCTAAAGTCATCCCATATGTAATCAAATACATCCCATGTGAAGTGATAGATAATCAGATTATTTAGTTTCTTCTTTTTCCTTCTCTAGTACTCATTTGCACTGTAGGGTGAAAGTTAAATTAATTAAGCAGTAGCCCTTTTAACAGAGTATTCTCAGTGCCACCTGTAATAGAAAAATATGAGCCTCACCACCTGCATGTACTGTACCGGTACAGTAACGCAAGTCTGTCTCACTCATCATGGTGTGCGTCTGTTTTTCTCGGGTGCAAGTTCACTGCGCTGGCATTATGCCGGCTTGCAGAAGATAACGTACCAATTTTCCTAAACAAGAGAGAAGAAGAAGAATAAGACTGGTGTACTGTCATAGTTGACTGTAATGGAAGTCCATAGTGCTCATAGAATTTGTTTCTTAAACTCCCACTAATGTTAGAGCAAGGATGAAGAAGTGGGAGGTTAGATAGATACTGGCCTCAATAGTTATGTACTGTGCTTTCAAGTTGCTAGTTGTACTGTGACACAAATTTCTGCTCAATCATTTTGTGTTAATCTTAAGAGCATTGGTTACAGACTATGTCTTTCTTTCTTTACATAGTTTCTCCTTCCAAATCCAACAAACCATCAAGGAAGGAGCAGGCTCGAATGGCCCGGCAACGGAGGCTGGATGCCACTGTCGCAGAATATCGGCGGCTGCTGGCCCTGGAGAAGGAGGACACTCAGTCTACTAGTACATCTACTGCGACAGCTGCATCCTCCTCTGGGCCCACACGGGCAGCCAGCCAGCGCAGTGCTCCAGCGGTACGGAGCCGGGCTACCAAAACCAACCGCCACCGCCGAGCAGCAAAGACATCAGCTGCCACCCACAGGAGTTGCAAGGCACGCCAGCGCCGCTTATGCCTCAGAGTGTCCTACCTGGAGCAGGAGGTCTTAACTTATAAGAACTTGGTGGAGGGCCTCCGCTCCGACCATGCCACCCTCCGCAAGGAGTATGATGCCCTGGCTGCTACAGTGAACAGCATCCTGCCGTAGTATCCCTTGCCCCTTTTTTAGAAACTTTTGGGGGGTGGGAATTGGGAGTTGGGTTCTTTTTGGGACTTTTGAAGGACAATCGTTGGGGTTAGGGAGGGTCTTGCGGGAGATTATTTTGTTAGGGCTACACAAATATACTTTTTGAAACTTTATCTGAGCATACCTGTTTTTTACTGCTTTTGAGTCTGGTGGGTGGGGGTTTAACAGTAAATTTGTTTTCCTGAAACTTAAGTCTGTGTCATTTTCTTCCTTTAAATGTCAATGGCTAAATGTTTTCAACACTAAGTGCCTCTCACAGAGTAAGTGATCCCCCCTTTCCCACCATGGATTTTCTTCAAATCACTTGCAACCAAAATTACACATTCCCACGAGTGCTCTAAGACCCCAGAACTCAGTTGCAAAAATCAAGAACACCCCGAAACACATGCAATCCTGCTGCTAGGGATAACCTTACAAAAAGGGCCAAAAGGCTTTTCCGCATGGATATTGTCCAAACCAGTTTTATCCGGTATTAGACCTTCCCAGCAATGGCCCCAGAGCCATCAACCCAGGCGAAAACAAGTAGAAGACCCCCAAACAGCCAAAAAGCAAAAGTACAAAAATGTGCACTTTGTCACTTTCCTGAAAATTTACAAAATCACTCAGTGCGCGCTCTGCAGCTAGGCCCTAACTCCCCTCTGCCTCCATGGATTTCCTTCAAACCTCTTGCTATCAAAACTATCCATACCCAGCAGTGCT
This sequence comes from Lissotriton helveticus, assembly GCF_964261635.1. NCBI lineage: Eukaryota > Metazoa > Chordata > Amphibia > Caudata > Salamandridae > Lissotriton > Lissotriton helveticus. The sequence continues at coordinate 886,392,962 of NC_136072.1, forward strand.
CCCAGACCCCGAAACCCACCCACAAACACCAGGAAGCCGCCCAAACAGGCCCCCGAAAACGCTACATTGAGCGAAATGTCAGAAAATGCAAAACCTTTTTCCTCATGGATGTTGTCCAAACCAGTTTTATCCGGTATTAGACCTTCCCAGCAATGGCCCCAGAGCCTTCAACCCAGGCGGAAACAAGTAGAAGACCCCCAAACAGCCAAAAAGCAAAAGTACAAAAATGTGGACTTTGTCACTTTCCTGAAAATTTCCAAAATCACTCAGTGCGCGCTCTGCAGCTAGGCCCTAACTCCCCTCTGCCTCCATGGATTCGCTTCAAACCTCTTGCTCTCAAAACTATCCATACCCAGCGTTTCTCCCAGACCCCGAAACCCACCCACAAACACCAGGAAGCCCCCCAAACAGGCCACCGAAAATGCTACATTGAGCGAAATGTCAGAAAATGCAAAAACTTTTTCCTCATGGATGTTGTCCAAACCAGTTTTATCCGGTATTACACCTTCCCAGCAATGGCCCCAGAGCCGTCAACCCAGGTGAAAACAAGTAGAAGACCCCCAAACAGCCAAAAAGCAAAAGTACAAAAATGTGGACTTTGTCACTTTCCTGAAAATTTCCAAAATCACTCAGTGCGCGCTCTGCAGCTAGGCCCTAACTCCCCTCTGCCTCCATGGATTCCCTTCAAACCTCTTGCTCTCAAAACTATCCATACCCAGCGTTGCTCCCAGACCCCAAAACCCACCCACAAACACCAGGAAGCCCCCCAAACAGGCCACCGAAAATGCTACATTGAGCGAAATGTCAGAAAATGCAAAAACTTTTTCCTCATGGATGTTGTCCAAACCAGTTTTATCCGGTATTACACCTTCCCAGCAATGGCCCCAGAGCCGTCAACCCAGGCGAAAACAAGTAGAAGACCCCCAAACAGCCAAAAAGCAAAAGTACAAAAATGTGGACTTTGTCACTTTCCTGAAAATTTCCAAAATCACTCAGTGCGAGCTCTGCAGCTAGGCCCTAACTCCCCTCTGCCTCCATGGATTCTCTTCAAACCTCTTGCTCTCAAAACTATCCATACCCAGCGTTGCTCCCAGACCCCGAAACCCACCCACAAACACCAGGAAGCCCCCCAAACAGGCCCCGGAAAACGCTACATTGAGCGAAATGTCAGAAAATGCAAAAAAAAATTCCTCATGGATGTTGTCCAAACCAGTTTTATCCGGTATTAGACCTTCCCAGCAATGGCCCCAGAGCCGTCAACCCAGGCGAACACAAGTAGAAGACCCCCAAACAGCCAAAAAGCAAAAGTACAAAAATGTGGACTTTGTCACTTTCCTGAAAATTTCCAAAATCACTCAGTGCGCGCTCTGCAGCTAGGCCCTAACTCCCCTCTGCCTCCATGGATTCCCTTCAAACCTCTTGCTCTCAAAACTATCCATACCCAGCGTTGCTCCCAGACCCCGAAACCCACCCACAAACACCAGGAAGCCCCCCAAACAGGCCACCGAAAATGCTACATTGAGCGAAATGTCAGAAAATGCAAAAACTTTTTCCTCATGGATGTTGTCCAAACCAGTTTTATCCGGTATTACACCTTCCCAGCAATGGCCCCAGAGCCGTCAACCCAGGTGAAAACAAGTAGAAGACCCCCAAACAGCCAAAAAGCAAAAGTACAAAAATGTGGACTTTGTCACTTTCCTGAAAATTTCCAAAATCACTCAGTGCGCGCTCTGCAGCTAGGCCCTAACTCCCCTCTGCCTCCATGGATTCCCTTCAAACCTCTTGCTCTCAAAACTATCCATACCCAGCATTGCTCCCAGACCCCAAAACCCACCCACAAACACCAGGAAGCCCCCCAAACAGGCCACCGAAAATGCTACATTGAGCGAAATGTCAGAAAATGCAAAAACTTTTTCCTCATGGATGTTGTCCAAACCAGTTTTATCCGGTATTACACCTTCCCAGCAATGGCCCCAGAGCCGTCAACCCAAGCGAAAACAAGTAGAAGACCCCCAAACAGCCAAAAAGCAAAAGTACAAAAATGTGGACTTTGTCACTTTCCTGAAAATTTCCAAAATCACTCAGTGCGAGCTCTGCAGCTAGGCCCTAACTCCCCTCTGCCTCCATGGATTCTCTTCAAACCTCTTGCTCTCAAAACTATCCATACCCAGCATTGCTCCCAGACCCCGAAACCCACCCACAAACACCAGGAAGCCCCCCAAACAGGCCCCCGAAAATGCTACTGAGCGAAATGTCAGAAAATGCAAAAACTTTTTCCTCATGGATGTTGTCCAAACCAGTTTTATCTGGTATTACACCTTCCCAGCAATGGCCCCAAAGCCCTCAACCCAGGCGAAAACAAGTAGAAGACCCCCAAACAGCCAAAAAGCAAAAGTACAAAAATGTGGACTTTGTCACTTTCCTGAAAATTTCCAAAATCACTCAGTGCGAGCTCTGCAGCTAGGCCCTAACTCCCCTCTGCCTCCATGGATTCTCTTCAAACCTCTTGCTCTCAAAACTATCCATACCCAGCATTGCTCCCAGACCCCGAAACCCACCCACAAACACCAGGAAGCCCCCCAAACAGGCCCCCGAAAATGCTACTGAGCGAAATGTCAGAAAATGCAAAAACTTTTTCCTCATGGATGTTGTCCAAACCAGTTTTATCTGGTATTACACCTTCCCAGCAATGGCCCCAAAGCCCTCAACCCAGGCGAAAACAAGTAGAAGACCCCCAAACAGCCAAAAAGCAAAAGTACAAAAATGTGGACTTTGTCACTTTCCTGAAAATTTCCAAAATCACTCAGTGCGCGCTCTGCAGCTAGGCCCTAACTCCCCTCTGCCTCCATGAATTCCCTTCAAACCTCTTGCTCTCAAAACTATCCATACCCAGCGTTGCTCCCAGACCCCTAAACCCACCCACAAACACCAGGAAGCCCCCCAAACAGGCCCCCGAAAACGCTACATTGAGCGAAATGTCAGAAAATGCAAAAACTTTTTCCTCATGGATGTTGTCCAAACCAGTTTTATCCGGTATTAGACCTTCCCAGCAATGGCCCCAGAGCCGTCAACCCAGGCGAACACAAGTAGAAGACCCCCAAACAGCCAAAAAGCAAAAGTACAGGTGATTAAAGTTTTAATTATATTAACTGTGCAAAACAAAGAAAGACAGAAACACAGGAATAAAAGTGAATAAGTACGAAAAAGAAAATTTTTGATTCATTGGCTCATTTTCAGGGCTCGGTGTCAGGGAAGAAGAGTTTGTCCTCATACTCTGCGAATTCAGACAGGAGTAGGTCAGTGTCACCTAACACAGAAGAAATTCCCTCATCTAAGTTGCTGTCCTCCTCGTCTTCTTCCGTCGTGCAATCTGGTACTTTGTAATCTGGTGGTATTCATCTTGACCATTGTTAACCTCTCCACATTTTTGGGCGAGAGGCGGGTCCGTTTGCAAGTTACAATGCCACCAGCAGCACTGAAAACACGTTCAGAAGACACGCTTGCGAGTGGGCAAGACAAGTAATGTATAGCCAGGTTGGTGATCTCTGGCCACAATTCTTTTTTCCCATGCCAATACGCCAATGGGTCAGCTTTAACATAGACCTCTGTTGAGTCATTCAGATAGTCCTGCACCATCGACTCAAGGTTCTCCACGTTTCCTCCACTTTGATTACTTTTTGCTCAGACCTTTTGAGAACAAAACCCAAGCTCAGCTACCCAATCCTCTTCATCACCCGATATTTCTGTTGTGTTTGGTGCAGATGATCCGGTTGCCGGTGTCTTTAACCGGCTGAGAGGTCACTTCTGCCACAGCCACAGGTGCAGAAGTGGAGTCTTTTGACTGGGGATGGCCTGCTGATGCTGATGTACTGCCTCTTCCTTGAATTTGCTGCCGTTCTCTTTCAAACCTCATGGCTGACAAGGCTAGCCAATGTTTGTACTTTGTAACATCTTCATCACCAAAAGGAAATAATGCACTGCCTGCCAGCGCCTTTTTGTAGCGTGGATGCAGAATAGTAGCACAAATGTAATGCTGTTCTGAGTGGATATTTTGAAGACGTTCATCGCCAAGTAGGCGCTCTAATAATTTCTCCGCCAAAACAAAAGCTTCTTGCTTTTCTTCATCTTTTTGAAACTTAGAAGACACCGCCTTCAGTTTGTGCTCCAGCATGCGCAACAATGGGATAGCTTTTCCCAAATTACAGTCCTCCCTGCTGACTGCACGCGTGAAGACCTCAAAAGGACGAAGCATGTCTGTCAGGCTTTTAACTAGCTCCCATTGCTCCGCATGTAACCTCAGGTCCTTCACAGCTGTACCCAGTGTAAGGAAATACTGATCGAGTACCGTAAACTGCTCATACAGACGCCCAAGCATGTAGAAGGTTGAGTTCCAACGTGTTGGCACCTCCTGGATGAGTGCTTTCACTGGCATTCGACGTTCATGTAGCAGGCGCCTCAGATGCTTCCGGGCCTTAAAAGAATGGCTGAAATGGTTGCACATTTTTCGGCAGGTGACCACTAACTCGCATGCTGGACTGTCTTTATCCAAGAATTTTTTAACAACCAAGTTTATACAGTGCGCCAAACACGGCACTCTGAAATAGTTACTCAGATCCATGGCCTTAACTACATTGGCGCCATTATCCGTGGAAACATAACCAATCTCGCGTTTTTTGGGGGATAGCCAGTGAAAGACCTTTGTGTTAAACTCATTCAAAATGTTTTCTGCTGTATGACGTTTCTCCAAGCCAAACATGGCTAGTGTTGCATGTTTCCGAGCAGCTTTAAAAACTTGGTCCAGGTCAGCACCTGCGTTTAGCTTTGCTTTAACCCCTGAAAAAGAAACCCAGTGTGCAGTGATGCACATGTAATCAGTGCCTGCGCCACTGTTCCACATGTCTGTTGTCAGATGTATAGTGTGAACAGCACTCTTCTGCAAAGCTGCCCCAATCACCTCCAGCACATCTTCATGTAGTGCTGGAACCGCAACTTGGGCAAAATAGAACCGGCTTGGAACCTTCCATTTAGGGCAGAGCGCTGCCACTAATTCTAGAAAACCAACCCCTTCTACAAAAGAAAAAGGGAGAAGAACCAGCGCTAGCATTTTAGCCAGCTTAGTGTTATACAGACGCGCCGTTGGGTGGTTGCGTTCATATGGCGCGTCTGAAAACAACATGGTTCTAATGTTGCCCTGGACCATTTTACGGGATGATGATGATGACTTCTTCGACCCAGTTACGCTCGCTGATGAACTTTTTCGCATTGGTGTCTCACTCTGTCCCACACTCTTAGTGTGGCTCACAGGGGGTGTGCTGACAGGGGTATTGGGTGTAAGTGAAGCGTGTGACGCTTCTTCCTCCTCGTCATCATCAGATGGAACATCAACGTTTTCTTGACTTCCAATTCGGGCTTCCTTGATCTTCTTTAGGTGCGCAAACCATTGGACAAGGTGCTGTCTCTTAAGATGACCTCTCTGGCCTCCGGTACCATAGTTGGTACCAAGCTTACCACGACTAACTGCAAGCTTACAAATGCTACAAATGGCTAGGTTTTCCTTTTATGGGCAAATACTAAAAAAGTCCCAAACTGCGGACTTGAAATGTCTGGGGGGCCAGAGGAGGCGATACTGGTGGTGGTCATGCTGCTAACGCCAGATGAAGTGGAGGATGCGTATTGCTGAACTTTACTACGTTGTGCACTTTGCCCACCACTAATTGAGGTCGAGGTGGATGGAGGTCCCTTCTGACGAGGAAGAAATATGGAAGCGGTAGGTGGTGGTGTACTAGTTAACTTCAATGATTGTGGTGTTCCCATTGCCTCCTCGTCGACTTCATCATCACGCTCAGCAGCTTGTCGGGCTAGGGTCAAAATGTCTGTTTGCTGCATGCCCGCTGGGGCTTCAGTGACGTTAGTGATGACTGCGTCGTCGTCGTGAGAGTCTTCAGCAGCAGGAGTATACGCCACTTCTTGTTGAGCGTCATCACACTCCATAACTATGAGAGTTTCGACGACCTTCCTTTTACGCTTAGCTACCTTTGTCAGATCATGGTGTGCCTCAGCCTCACTCTCAGACGGCAGTGGTGCTGGTTCCCAAGTAAGATCCATATCATCAGAAGGAGGTGGGCTTGAAGAAGATGTAGACACCACCACCCTTGATCTTTTCCTTGCTCGGGATATGGAAGACAATGAATGATCATCAGGAGGAGTGGCTTCCTCGAATGATACCTCGGCTTGATTGTCGATTTCCAGATGTGCCCCTACTTCTGGAGGAACAACTACTGTGGGCACTTGTTGTGCCCCTCCGTGCACCTCTGCTTGCTCCTCTCCTTGCGCCGCCTCTCCTTCCACATGTACTTGGGCTTGTACTTGCACATGTGATTGTTGTTGCGGCTGTGGTTGTTCAACACTCGTCAGATGAGTTACAACAACCTGTGTTGATTGAGGGACATTGCTGCTACATTCTTGCGATGAGCCTACATCACTGGTCGATGGTGATTGAACAAGTAGACTGGCTGCCTCTGCAGCACTCAAGGGCTTGGACTTAAGTTGGCGTGGGGGTGGTGGCACTGAGCCCAATGGAGCGGGGGTGCTGCTCCCAGCTTGGTCCCCAGCAGATCCCGCTGCTGCTGCAGGCGTACTTTTTTTTTATTCCCAAAAAATTTGGCGGGCGGCACACCAGTTTGCTTGGTAACTTGCTTCTTCTGCTCCTTTCTGGCATCTTTCTGGCTAGAGGAGCTACGGGGAACTTTTTTTGGGGCCATCTTCTTCAAATGTCACTCAGAACAGCAGGCCGCAGTTGCACAAGTTGCAGAGTTGTCTGTGGCCACACGTGACGTTGTGCTGCACACACCGCAGCAGGACTTCTTCCTGGCACTGGTGGTTCTCTTGTGCACCTAAAAGCAATGGAAGACAGAGAACCATCAGTTATACAAACCAAAAAATCGACAAAACCCACAAAATTCAGCACAATCCCAGCCCACCCATGCCCTCAATGATGTTTAAATTCAAGAAGATACCCCACAGAAAGACTAGGCCCATGCACCACTCACTACCCCTGGGCATAATGGATGAAAGTTATGCAAAATGGGTGCACCCCAAGCACATGTTGCCTGTACCAGCACTCAAGATGGCCACCACCACCCACATGGCCAGTCCACATCAACAGTACACCCCAAAAAAACGAAAAACACACAAAAATCACCACAATCCAATGCCATCCAGGATGTTTACATTAAAGAGACCCTACAGGCAGACTCAGTCCATGCACCACTCACTACCCCTGGGCAAAAGGTCACAACAGCAGCCCCAGAAAAATCGACAAAAAACACAAAATTCAGCACAATCCCAGCCCATCCATGGCCTCAATGATGTTTAAATTCAACAAAACAGTTGTATCATGCACCCATAACTAACCCTGGTCCTACTGGATCCTGTGGCTACCCACAATATATTTTATTTAATGTTCTGAAAAAGTTCCAAAATTGTAGTTGCAGCAACTGTAATGCCCCAAACAAACTTACTTGTGAAAGTTGATTTCTAATCCAAAAGTGATCCAAAGAAAGTCAAAAAGGCCTTAAATCCAAATATCCAGCAGCATCCACAAAGAGTAATCCTTCCAGGTCAAGGTCCAAATGAAAGTGACCAGCACATGAAGAAAGCACTGGGAGGAGCCTGCTGGACAGGAACAGGAAATTGGAGACTGTGAGGCACTTCCTTCCAAAATGGACTCCTTGCTAAAAAAAAGTGCAGGCAAATGTCAACCTGAGGAGTGATTCTGATAAAAATCATCATTTTCTGAAGGTTTATGCTGTTTGCTGGTGGATTTCTTGTGCAGAATTGCAAAATCTGTATTTCGCGAGTGCGAGATTGTTGCTGCCCGCCGCACCTACGTGTTCGCAATCGCGAACTCTCGCGATGCGTGCTGTGCAAGGTGGCAAGGCGCGATGACGTAATCGCGGTCGACAAACTCCCGCGGGATCCCGCAGCAAGATCCAAAATGGCGCAGCACTCGCAAAATATCGAGAAAAACAACTCTGCAAACGCTGAATGACGGTAAGTGAACGCCGCTCGCGCGCAAAATTGTATCACCAAGAAAAAAAATCCGCCGCCTGCGAATTTACGGACTTTCTGCAAATTCGCTAGAGTTCGCGGATTGCGAATTTGCCGAAAATCCGCAAATTCCGCGAGCGGAACGGATTTTAAGCCCATGCTTAATTTAGATAACGACATTTCACCTAAGGTGTATATAGGTGTAACGCGTTTAAGTTCTTTCAAAGAAAACAACTTAAAAATGAATAGTTTGATTACTTTGTTACAGCGCTTCAGAAACTTGCTATTGATTGTAGATTTGGTGTTATTGAAGAAGAATTAGTTAGAGATCAAGTTGTCATGCATGCGTTTGATCCTTCCATACAAGATAGGTTATGGATTAATGGTGACAACTCTCTTAAAGATGTTCTTGCTGTTGCTAGAAAAGCCAAGTTGTCTGGTAGGTGCGCCAAAGCCCTCAAGAAAGAGAATTCTGATAATGTGCAACAGGAAACTGTTGACAGTTCTCTTCAACAAATCCAAAGTCAACTCTGCTGGAAAATCCGTACTTAAAAGAAGTGTAAGTTCCAGTCGTAAAGAATTCAAATGTTACCGATGTGACAGTAGATATCATCATGCTAATTATAAGAAGTGTCCAGCCCTCAGAAAAAAAGCACAATATGTGGGAAAATGGGTCATTTCAGCAGAGTTTGCCATGCTAAAAAACCTAGCAATGATAAAGTCAAATGCACTGAGGATGGTCTTTTATTCTCCCCCAATGAGGATAGTGATGATGAAGGTTGTTTTGCTTCAAGTTCCATGGGCAATGTGGTCCTCACTATTTCACTCAGAAATTACTTTAACAAACCGATGTGTTTAATGTTCATGGGAGGAGTTAATCTACATATCGCAGCTGATTCAGGTTGCCCATTCACCATTGTGAATGAAGCTGTATGGTCCGACAAATTTGTTAAAAAACTTGGTCTTGAATTACTTCAACCGGATATTGCTCCGGAGAGTTACACTGGTGAACCTATTGATTTGCTTGGTTTTCGGAACCTTATCTTTAGGTTGAAGAACAGAAGTGCACTTTGCAAACTTTATGTTTCCAAGAAGGGTCCATCTGTTCTTGGGTGGAAAGATCAAAGGAAACTCAATATTATCCTTGATCCTAATGGCATAGAACAAGTTCTTGTTTTAGATGAAAGTGAACACTTAGGTAAGACTTTATGTCATAATTTTCCTGGTGTTTTCTCAGGCACTTTGGGCAGATTAGAAGGCTTTGAAAACCACATTCACCTTAAACCGGATGATTCTCCCAAGGTCCACAAACTTCGCAATATCCCTTTTTCTGTTAGGGATGAAGTGGATAAGGAATTGGGTAGGTTGGCCAATGATGGTGTAATCAAACCTATTGAATCTTCCCAATGGGTTTATCCTTTGGTTGCGCTGGAGGGCCAACGGAAAGCTTAGGTTATGCATTGACTTGCACCATCTTAAGTTCCCTCTTCCAAAAATCAATGAAATGCTTACCAAAACTAGAGGTATGGAATTTTTCTCCACCATTGATCTATCCCAAGCTTACCACCAGATTCCCCTTTCTAATGATTGTAAAAATCTCACTGCCATAATTTCTCACATTGGATGTTTTCAGTACACCAGAATGCCATTTGGCTTAGCTTAGGCAGCCTCTGTGTTCCAGCGTTTGATGCACAAGATTTTTGGCCATCTGGACTATGATCTCATCTTCCAGTATGATATTCTTGTCATGGGTAAGAACAGTAATGATCAAAAAACGAAACTCCTTCATGTACTTTCCCTATTAAACAAGTTTGGATTAAATGTCGAATTTTCTAAGCGCAAGTTTGCAACCAATAGTGTAAGTTATCTTGGTCATGAAATTAGCACTGTTGGCATCCATCCTAAAGCTAAATTAGCTTCTGCCATTACAGATGCCCATAGTCCAAATAATAAGGATGAAGTCAAATCTTTTTTGGGACTTGTTGAGTTCTTTTCTAAGTTTGTGAAAACAAATTCTAGCAGAACTTTTCATATTAGGAAACTTCTTAAATCGAGGACCGAATTTGTGTGGTCTGCTTTGTGTCATGAAGAAGTCTCTGACATTAAAAACACAATTTCTTCTGCACCTGCCCTTCAAGGGTTTGACCCTTGTGGAAAAAACATAATTACTACGGATGCCAGTGGTACTGGTATCGGTGCTGTTTTATCACAGATTGTCAAAAAGTGTTTTGAATCCATTGTTGCATATGCCTCTAGATCTTTCTCTTCTGCCAAGTGCAATACGCTGTAATTGAAAGTGAAGCACTCGCTTGTGCTTGGGCCTTAGAGCATTTTCGTACATTTGTTTGGGGCAATGAAGTCACTGTTAAATGTGCTCATAAACCTTTGGTTAAAATGTTGTGCAATGTTGCTATGGTCAACGTTTCTGCCAGATTAGCACGCATATCCATGCGGCTATTAGATTTTCTATACAAAATTGAATACTTACCTGGTAAGAAGAACGCTGTTGCTGACTTTCTTTCACGTTTATCTGTTCTGATGGTTGAGAACCATGATGATCTCATGGATGGTGTTCAAGTTGCTTGGTTGTGGAACCATGGCTTTGATTCCTTTTAAAAAAAAAAAGAGTGGAATGAGGCTTTGACCAAAGACGAGTCTTTAAAGAAAGTTTTGGAATTTTTGTGCAGTGGTTGGCCCCGTAAAATGTCAGTTAACGATTTAACAGCTTACTGGAAAGTCAGAAATGAGTTATCTTCTTTGGATGGCAATCTTATGAGAGGTGATAAATTAGTTCTTCCAATTGATCTAAGAAGTACAATTATTTCCTTATGCCATGATGGACATCTGTGTTTTTAAAAAAGTGTATTGTCAAAAGCAGATATTGGCGGCCTGGTGTGGACACTGAGGTGGAGAGAGCTGTTAGAGATTGTGGTTTGTGTTCCCTTGCTGACAAAACTTTTAAAACTTTAAGACCTCCCATGAGCGATTTTATGTGCCCAGAATCTCCCTGGGAGCACCTTGCTGCGGATAGCCTGGGCCCTGTTGGCGGTTCTGGAAAGTACTTCATTTCTATGATAGATGTGTTTTCTAAGTGGCATGTGGTCAAAGTTATCAAAAGATTAGATACTGACACCATGATAAACATTTTTAATGATGTTTTCCTTAGTGAGGGCATCCCTGCTCTGATCATTAGTGATAATGGTGTACAGTTTACTTCGATTAGGATGACCCAGTACTCGTCTAAATGTGGAATACAACACAAAACCACCTCGCTGTACAACCCTAGTGGCAACAGTCTGGCTGAAAGGTACAATAGAGTTTTGAAGGGTGCCATTCAGTTGGCTTTTAAGAATAACATTCCTTGGGTGTCACAAATGTTCAAAACTATTTGGTCTTATAGAGTTTCTGTTGTTGACTCTACAAAATTTCCTCTTTCGAGCTCATAAGAGGTAGGAAACCCAGAGCCAAGTTGGATTAAACGTTGCGGGAGGTGAGTTGGTCTTCTTCTGATGTAAAGAATAATCTCATTCTTAAACATGACAAGTACAAAGAGTTCTATGAATGCCTGCTCTCCTTCTCCTTGCTGTTCATGTTGGTCTCCCCGTCTTCCTCCACCATCTCCCCCAATGCAACCTCTTCCTCTCTTCCTGGGTTTTGACCCCCCCCTTATGGGGCAGAGCCTCCTTGCGCCGTCTGCGAGAGTTTGCACCGCTATCACCATTTCCTGTGAGGGGTGTCTTGGCGGCCATGTTGGAAAACTCGCCCACTCCTAGTCGGGTAAGGGCAGTGCCTCGAGAAATCTACCATATTGCCTTCCCCATTGGAATGGATGTGTGGGTCATTCTGAAACAGGATATCGCGGCAGGAAATCCATGTTGGTTTGCAGCTTCCCAGGAATTTGTATAGCTGTGAAGGAAAAAGGCTGTAACGCAAGAAACCAGCGGAGTCCTTTAGGATTGGAATCCCTGTGAAGACAACGCCAGGTAAGAGGTGTGTGGTCAGTAAGCAGGAGAAAGTGGTGGCACAAGAGATAATATTGTAGTGTCTCTACAGCCCACTTAAGCGCTAAACATTCCCTTTCGATGGTAGCGTAACCTATTTCCCTTGGGAACAGTTTTCTACTGAGGTAAAGGACAGGGTGTACGGGGCTTCCTTCCAAACAAGAGCTCGAACAGCGAGAACTCCATAGACTTCTGCTCGTGTGACCTGTTGGTAAATAAAACTTGGGGTAATTGTCTATGCCAATCTCTCCCGGCCTTGTCTATGCTTTACCTCAGCATTGTTTTGATAGTTTTATTGTATCCCTCCACCAAGCCATCTGTTTGAGGGTGATAAACGGCTGTCCTGATTTGTTTTAGTTTTAATACCTCGGATACCTGTTTCATTAAGCAGGACATGGAGGGAGTGCCCTGATCAGTTAAGAGTTCATGGGGGACCCAACTTGGGAAAAGAAGGTGAACTTAGCCTCGGCTACAGCTGTAGTGGTAGCAGTGGTCAAGGGAAACGCTTCCGGGTATCGGGTGGAATAATACACGAGAACCAGTATATATTGTTGTCCCCTAGCAGAAGGAAGAAGGGGTCCAACTAGGTCCATCCCTACCCTACGAAAGGGAACATCAATGATTGGGAGGGGTTGGAGTGTTGCGCAGTAGGGTGGGTGTATTGACCAATTGGCACCTAACACAGGAGACACAGAACCTAACTCCCTCTTGATACACACCAGGCCAATAGAACTTCTCGAGCAAATATTTGACGGTCTGTTCTTTCCCATAATGACCACCCAGGTAGAGTATGACAGGTTTGGCTATACAATGCTCTCTCCACTCATTTCTCCCTATGTTTTTGCTCAATTCATCACCAAGGAAGGGGGCGCTTTCTAACCATTCTATCAGGGGCGGTAGAGAACCAAGGGACTGTAAGTATTCATGGACTCTAGGAAGATCGGTTCCTAAAAGAACTGTTTCAGGCAGAGAGGGGATAACCCCGACTTTCCTCAATAGGAGTTCCCTGTCGACTTCTAACATGACTTTGGCCAAGGGATGCAGCTTCTTCTCTCCATGGACGCATATAATCTAGATGTTCCTGCCTGTTACTATTTGGGATTCTGGTACAAGCTCTCTAGAGACAATGGTATGATAACAACCGGTATCAAGTAGTGCAATCACTGGTTTTCCATTCATATGCATTTGTTTCTTGTACCGTATAAGGGCATCTCCTGTGACATACACCCGCCCACGTGTGTACCCTACTTCCATGGGTTCTGGGGGTGGAGTATGTGTAGGACAATGTCGGGCTATATGTCCCCACTTGGCGCAGTGGAAGCATTGTGGTCCCTGTGCTGGATTTGTTAGGAGGGTGATTTTGGTGGGAGTTTTGGGAAGAAGGGACCCATGGTTTGCATCTGGGTTAGGGGTGTCATATTCGTGGGTTTGTGTTGAGGTAAGGGAGCACGATAAGAAGGGGCCTTGAAGTCTGCCGAACAGTGCCAGATCTACCGCTAGTGTTACTGAGAGGTTGGGGTTTTGTTTGATCCATGATCAGGTGTTAAAGGGAAGGGCCTCCAAGTATTATTCTAGGTAGACCTTTTCAGTGAGTTCCTCTAGGGAGGACACAAATGGCTGTAGCCAATGGTTCCCCAAGACCCTTATGCGGTAGTACAGTGCATGCGGGTTGTCCCCTACTGTCCATTTTTCCTTTCTGAATCGGCTGCGGTAGTACTCCTGGGTGCAGCCCAGACGTTCCAGAATGGCTTTCTTTATGTCAGCATAACTGGTTGTTCCGGCGGGGTTGGCTGCCTGGTAGGCCGCTCGTAGCTCTCCGGATATCAATGGGGCTATTTATTGACCCCATCTTTCCGGGGGCCAGGATGCGATGGTTGCGATGCGTTCAAAGTTACCAAAGAAATAATACGGATCATCTCTGTTTCTGAATTTTTGTAGAACAGACCCAGGTATGTTGGGATGTACCCGAGCACTTGAGATAGCATCAGTGAGACGCAAAATGGAAGTGTTCTGCACCTGTTGGTTACCAGGGAAGCCTGGTCCTTAATTACAGTGTGCAGTGCCTCCCGTTCTTTTTGGGCCTATTTGGTCTGTTGTTCCAGGACGAGTTGTAGGTGGCATTCTCCCTCGGCCATCTGTGCAATTATGGCTTCCATCGGGATGGGTTGGGTCATCGTGGCTAGACCCAGATCCCACTTCTGACACCACTGTCGTCACGTGACCTCGTTGGGCTATCTTGGTTCCTCCCCTGGTGGATATGAAGCACAGACGTTAGTAAGGTTTGAGGGTTTTTATTTATCTTTACTAAATAGGTGTTGCAGAAGAAAGAATAAAATAGAAAGAAAACTTCAGGCTACTGCCTTCTTTGAACATACAATGGGGGACGGACAAGTGCACCTTCACCAGTGACCCTAATTGTGCTGTGCCTGAGTGAGGGATTTACATTTTGTCGCCGGTGTGGTCCTTAACCCTAACTACCAGCACTTTAAGGTAAAGACACTTGCAGCTGGCACTTGCCTGAGCACACCACCCTCCGGGCCATGGTAAGGTGAGACCCCGCTTCCTCGTTTCTTTTCGGAGTGCCAATCACACTCGTGGTGCTCTAGGGGCGTTTTCCAATTGTTCTGTGTTTCTCCACCTCTCCGCCGCCGTCCTGTAGTCCAGGGTCATCTTCTTCACTGGAATGCCTGCTCTCCTTCTCCTCGCCGGTCATGTTGGTTTCCGCATCTTCCTCCACAATTTCCCCCAACGCCGCGTCTTCCTCCCTTCCTGGGTTTTTACCCTCCTTAGGGGGTGGAGCTTCCTCACGTTGTCCGCGAGAGTCTGCACCGCCATTGCCATTTCCTGTGAGGGATGTCTTGGCGGCATGTTGGAAAACTCGCCACACTCCTGTTCGGGTGAGGGGAGCGCCTTGGGAAATCCTCCACAGCTGGGCTTCTTGAATTTTGGCAGGACTTACATTCCTGATTATGCTCAGCATATCAAGCCACTTTACGCTTGTTACATCCTTCCTTTTCATCTTCCAGTTGGCTTTTGGGACACACCGCAGTGCTGCGCTCTATGCAGTCGGATTTGCTTGCAACACAGTACTTACAAACTAGATTGAATTCTACCAATTTGGTCATCCGGGTTTTACCTGTAGCCATTGGTTTCACTTACGTGACTTTTAAAAAGGGTGACACAGTTCACATAGCTTATTAATCGAATCTGTATTCTCCTGCAGAGTTGCGTTTTTCATCCACTGAAAAAATACTGACGGCAGTGCAGATGGAGATTCTGAAGGAACGCCCTCTTGCACAGGGTAAACGCATTTTTGTATTTTATCTGTGCCTGCCTTGGAAGCAGTCACAAAGGCTAGTTTGCCTAACTCTAAAGCTCTCCATCCTCGTTGTATACAATGGGCTACGTTCTTGACATCGGCTGATTTTGTTTTTGATCCTTCTTTACAAACACAGGAATTTCTTTAGTATGAACATGATCCTCCTCTCCCTTCTTTGGTTCTTCCTCTTGATCCGTACAAATGCCTAATTTACACTGATGCTTAGGCTCAACTGGCCATTGGTTCTAAACAGGCTTATTCTGCAGCCTGTGCTATTGTATAAGGTACAATAGTAGATGGAGCATTTCAGTCTTCTTTGGATCACACACAGTCCCTTGGGGACTGCACAGCACAGTTGGCTGAGTTGCAAGCTCTACTTTTAGCTCCTAAATTTCCTGATCCTGAGTTCCCCACTCTTGTGGTATGCAACTCTTTTTTACTATGTACAGTCTTTTAATGACAATTTGAATTTTGGGAAACAAAACGATTTTCAAGATTCTAAAGGTAGCACAATCAAGCATAATACGGTATAGGTCAGTGTGGGACATCAACGTGGGGGAGGGCATGCTGTTGGTAATTCTATGGCTGATGAAGCAGCCAAATCTGCAGTACCCACAGTTAAAGTAGCAGCAATTACATGGTCCATGAATAAAATTGACGATGATATTTTGGCGGCTATCCCCGCAACTAAGGAGGGTACTCTGTTTCCCCAGGGTATCCCTTCCCGTTATACTTATCAGATGACTACTGATAAAGTTCCTTTTGTATCTATTCCTACTGTTGGTGATCGCTTGATTCCCAATGATGACTGCAGACTTTCGCTCATTGTGGTGCCCATGAAGGCATGGCTTCTGCTTATGCAGGAGTGCAGGATACGGTTAATTTTTTACAGCAACGCTATTGGTGGTGCGGTTTATACCAGCAGACTTGCAAATATGTGGTTTCTTGTGATATTTGTCATCAAATTAGGAGTTCTACTGTGTCCACTACAGTCTCATCTTTTCATTTCTAACCATCCATTTGGGTGTATTTATCTTGATCATTGCGGTCCATTAACATCTTATCTTATGCTTTCAAATATATTTTAGTTTCAGTGGATTCATGCATAAGGTTCCTCTGGGTTAGGCTGCAGTGCTCTGCTGATGTTTGTACTGTTATAAAGGATTTGCATGTCTTTGTCTGGACTTATGCTTGTGGCACCTTTCTTTCAGACCAAGGTCTGGCTTTTGCCTCTAAGGCTTACCGTGATTTGGTGTAGTCCGTGGGGGTACAGGTGCATTTCTCATCTCCATATAGGGCAGAAGGCAATTTTGTTGTGGAGTGGATGAACCGTGACTTAAAGCAGTTTTTAACAGCAAGGGTATTAGGTACAGGCCATGGCTGGTTAACTCATCTATATGGGGTTCAACGTGCTCTTAACAATCTCTCTCAAAGATCTCTGGGTGGGCGGACCACCTATGAGATGCTCTTTGGCATTAAAATGTTTGTTCCAGACCTTGATGGTCTAGACGTTGTGGTGGCTGACACAATGTTTGACGTAGATAACCACTGCGTTGTATTACAGGATCTACAAAAAAGTTGTGACGCGCTGGCAAAAACCCATTTGCCCTCGCCCTTGCCAATGGATGGTCCAGTGCTGATTCCTGTTTCTGGCTGGCTACCAAAATGTGGTGATCTGGTTCGTGAAAAGGTGGCGATGATACAAAGACAATCGCTTTGTTTCAATTGAACATGTCAAGTTACACCATATGGCCGATACGCAATAGTCTGCCTAGAAGCGGCCCACGTCGGGATATTTTGTTACAACTTGTAGGTGCCCTTTCTTCTGATTCTCCTCGTCTGCCAGAAGGGGAGGCTGAGTCTTCAGTTGACTAGTTCTCAGTTTTGCCTTTTACATATTCTACATTGGAAATTGCTTATGCTACCCCACCTCTTAAAAACCCCTGGTGGAAGAGCAAGCTTCAAGTCTGAGTCCGGAACTACAGCCCCCATTTTTTCAGCTGAGTTCTAGTGTTTACTACATCGATCAAGATAATTTTTCATCGGACACTTCTTCTTTGTCTTCAGTTCTCACCCCACCACCTGTGTGGATTTGTGTTTTCATCGCTTGGTTCAAACGCACTCATCTGATCCCACCTTGGACATATATCTGTATCTTGTTTTCGATGGTGTTCCTGTTCATGTCAATTGTTTTTGTAACTGGGTTTTTTCTTTTGCTTAATGGCCACTGCTTCCCAGAATGTTCTGCAGTGGAACTGGTCGATGGGGTATTGGCCCCACTTTTTTCCTCGCATAAAATGAAGAGAGACCAAGCACTTGTTAACATTTCAGCAGTTCCAGTCGCTGATGGGATTCTATGGGATAAAGTGCCATTCTTTGTTTTCCGACTGGAGTATTACACTGTCTTTGATACAGACGATTTGTATTTGAATTCAGCTAACTATGCCAATTTATTTTGTGACCAACATTATGGACATCTTTTTCTGCATAGAACTAGCGGACAGCGTCCCCATTTTAATTATACACAATGGGAACATTGCCCTACTCCGCCTATGGGTATTTCTAGTACACAAAAACAGAAGTATACATATCTCTCCAATAATCATAACCTCTCTCACCCAGCCTCATATTATTTTAAATTAATTCCAACAACTTCAAAAAAAGATATGCTCAGTCCTCGTCTTTTATTGACAACTTGGCACAGAAAGGATATGATTATTGGAGAGATATTGTTGAGTTAAAATCAGTATGGTGCACTAAATTCTGGCAGGTGCAAGGTACTGAGTCCTTGATCTCTGCATGTATGATACCGACTCAAATAAAATTTCTTAATCAAACGGTCCAACAAACGACTTATCTGGAATTGGCTACAATTAAGGCTTTGAATACTCCCAATAACCCATCCCTGGTCCTCTATGAGACATGGCAGGCATAGACCAATTATACTGAAGATAAACTAAATTCTCTGATAACAAATGGTACCTTTAATTCTTGCACAGTAAACCCACTATGGTGGGCTTTATGGCCAACAGCCACAAATGCTTGTAATTTTTGTTTCATGAATACCACTCCAGGGTTCTTACTACATAGACCAGATCTACGCTTTTTTGTCAACAACGGTTAGAACATTCCACACTGTCTTCTGTGAAACAACATCTTCTGCTTTTATCAAGAGAAAATGACCTTGCTGACTTCCTTTTGGGTCCAATGCCCCCTCGTGCTAAATGTTTTGTTTATGCTGCTTATAATGAATTTTGGGAATTGTCACAATTGGAAGCTGCTGTACGCGTACGCCAAACAGATCAATACAATCTGGATAAAGTTCTTGCCGCTGTTGATAACAGTATTATACAATAATCTCGTATTTATACTTTGGACAACATTGTATCTCCTGTTATTAATATTGTACAAAATTATGAGTCTATATTGTATTATGGTCAGAATCAACTTAGATCAACACCCTCTCACCAGACGACACCTTCTTCACAGAAACCTGGACCAACTCCAACTCCACCCCGAACATCGCCACTTCCATCCCCGACGGGTACAAGATCCAGAGGAAGGATCGCCCCAACTGCCCAGGAGGTGGATTTGCCATCACACACAAGAGCTCCCTCTGTCTCATGATCTCCAGCTCAAGCGACAGCCCGCCCACCACCGAATATCTCCACTTCCAGATCCAGACCAGCCCCAGAACAACCCTAAGAGGCACCCTCATCTACAGACCACCTGGTCCTCGAACTGCTTTCACCATCACCATCACGGACCTCATCGTACCCCACAATATCACCTCCATGGACTACATACTGATCGGGGACCTCAACTTCCACCTCGACAACATCAGGGACTCCAACTCCACCACCCTCATAGACAACCTCGCTAACCTTGGACTGAACCAACTCGTTACCACCCCCACCCACAAGGCAGGACACACCCTCAACATTATCTTCGCAGGAGGTAACAACATCCACTACAACCACCCCAAACAACCCCCATGGACAGACCACCACAGCGTACACTTACACGTAGACAAACCCACAGCGCCCAAACCCGCACTCTGCCCTCCACGAAGAAACTGGAGCAAAATCACAGAGGAGCAGCTCAACTTCACCCTCAACCTCGATGCCTCCGCCCCCTCAACCAACACCTACCTCGCAGCCAAAGAACTCCACAGATGGATCTCCAACTGCGCAGACGAGCTCGCACCCCTACGTAACCCTGACAAACAATGCCCCAGGAAGGCCACATGGTTCACCGCCGACCTCCAAGAAACCAGATGCACCTGTAGATGTCTCAAGAAGAACTGGAGAAACAGCAAATCCTCGAAGGACCGCACCACCTACAAGAGCGCCATGACAGAATACCACCAACGCATCAGAGCCACCAAAAAGACCTTCATCCAGAACAAGATCCTCGCCAACTCCAGCAACTCCAAGGAACTCTACAGCATCATCCAGGAATTCACCAAACACCCCCCCAGTGAAACCACAGACATCACCCCCTCCCAGGAACTCTGCAACATGCTCGGCTCCTACTTCCATTTGAAAGTCCAGGGCCTCTACAACAATTTCAACTACCAGATACCTGACTCCGAACCCACTGCCCTCTTCAGCAACGCCAGCCAGCCCACCATCTCCTCCTGGACCCCAATCACTACCAAAGACACCGCATCGACCATGAAAGGCATCCACTCAGGTGCCCCCACCGACCCCTGCCCCCCACACATTTTCCACAGAGCCTCCACCGCGCTTGCTCCAGAACTACGGTGTACATTCAATGCCACCTTCGAAACCGGCATCTTTCCAGGTGACTGGAAATGCGCAGAAGTTAGACCCCTACTCAAGAAGCCCTCAGCAGATCCCACGGACCTCAAGAACTACAGACCCATCTCCCTCCTCCCCTTCGCAGAAAAAGTCACGAGAAGACCATCAACATCCAAATAACAAAATTCATCAAAGAAAACTCCATCCTAGACCCCTCCCAACCCGGATTCCACAGCAACCACAGCACTGAGACCACTCTACCCACTGCCACAGATGACATCTGCACCCTCCTCGACCAAGCACACACCGCATCCCTTATCCTACTCAACCCATCTGCAGCCTTCAACACTGTCTCCCAAAGCCGACATACAGAGATCCACTCTCGACTGGCTCTGCTCCTTTCTCACTGGTAGAACCTAAAGAATCAGACTTCCAACCTTCCGCTCCGAACCCACAGAAATCAACTGTGGAGTACCCCAAGGATTGTCACTCAGCCCCATGCTCTTCAACATCTTCATGGCCCCCTCGCTGCCATCGTCAGACAGCACAGACTCAACATAGTTTCCTATGCCGATGACACCCAGCTCATCTTCTCTCTCACCAAGGACCCAATAACAACCAGACTCAACTTACAGGAAGGAATAAAGGATGTTGTATCCTGGATAAGCAGCAGCTGCCTGAAGCTCAACTCGGAAAAGACAGAGGTCCTCGTCCTCGGACCCTCGTCCTCTGCATGGGACAACATCTTTGACCCACTGCCCTCGGCAGACCCTCCACCCCCACAGACCACGCCTGAAACCTCGGTATCGTACTCGACTCCTCCCTCTCCCTGACCCGACAGGTCAAAGCCGTCGCTTCCACCTGCTTCAACACCCTCCTCATCCTCCAAAAGGCCTTCAAATGGATCCCCCCCGAATCAAGGTAGACTGTCACCTACACACTCATAACCAGCATACTGGACTACGGAAATGTCCTGTACGCCGGGAACTCCATACCATACTGAACAACACAGCCAGACTCATCTTCTGCATCCCTCGACACCAACACATCACCCAGCACCTGCGTAACCTCCACTGGCTCCCCGTCGGGAAAAGAGTAACCTTCAAGATACTCACCCACGTCTACAAATGCCTCCACAACACCGGACCCCGATATCTCAATGACAGAATATCCTTTCTCGTACCAAGAGGAACCTCCGATCCGCTGGCCTTGCCGTCGCCAAATCCCCACTCATCCGCAGAGCAAGAACGGGGGAAGAACCTTCTCCTACAGAGTGGAACGAGCTGCTGATCAACCTCAGACGCACCCCCACCATGCAGGTCTTCGGGAAGATCCTCAAGACCTGGATCTTTGACTGACCGGAGCTGCTCCACCTTGCCCCCAGTGCCTTGAGACCCTTGCGGGTGAGTAGTGTGCTTTAAACTTCCCTGATTGATTGATTGACACACTGGACCTCAGTGAATAGGTGGTATACCAACCTACCACATCCGTACCCAAAATCCCAATCCAACTAGCTATAGTGTCTCATTTGTTCTCCGTCTCCAGCGAAGCTACCAATGATTAGACAACCCAGAACACCTCACTGTATCGTGGCAATTGTGGGAGCCATACACTCTTTCCCACACTCACTCATACGTGTCCACAATGCGAGTAATCAGAGAAGCGGTATAGTTTAAAATGTTTATTTCAACTAACGCGCTCTATGGTGCAGTACACAAGCCAATACTAGTAGCAAAATGCACAAACACAATATAGTCAGCATTGTTACAATAGCATAAAATACAAACGGGGATATCATGTTATAAAAAACAGTGGAAAAGGACTGGAAGACCTAACCACACTCCCTGTGACAAGAGATCGTTTATTATAAAAAAGAAGACCTCTGGGCTTTGTCAGCAACAGACCCCATACCTCAAGGCCTAGATGCAATGTTCACATCGCAGGACAAGCACAGCTCTTCTTTCCGGAAAGGTGTCTCTCCACGTGAATCAAAAACAGGTTGTAGATGCAATATTAAACTACACGATTTCCAGGAGTGCAGCATGTAATGTCTAGGTGCGAGGGACTGATCATAGCAGAATAACAAGGGGCGTTGTTGTTTAACCTTGAACATCGTGTGCAGACTTAACCTCAGAGCACAGCAAAGAACTTGCAAGGTAGACAGTTCTCATGTGAAAGAGCACAAAGAGAGTCTTGTGCAATATATGCATGCAGTGTTGTGCGCAAAAGCAACCTCATGGCAGCTAAGCTCATGCTAACTTAGCAAATGTCGACAATGGAACTATAAGCCTTACTACACCCTCCCCCTGATATGTCTATCGTATGTAGACTCAAGAAGACAACAAAGTTAAAAAAGTGTGAGCAGAGATCAATAGGCATGTCCATGAATTTGGAAAAAGCAAAGACGAAAGTCTGTGTAAAAACCCAAGTCCTGGAAGAAGTCAAAAGACAAGAAAGAGAGAAGGAAGTGAGAGTAAAAAAACATCCAGAAACCCAGCTGATGCCTACTGGCAATGTACCTGATTAATCCATCAAGGTATAAGTGCAAAAGAATGCAATACCCTCCAGAAGGACATTATTTTGTTCAGTGGAAAAGTGAGATGCTATTTAATTCAGCAAGGTGAAGGAACAAGAATGTTCTTCATAGTTGGGTGCCTCCATTAGCATTACAGGATAACTTGCGTGATATTCAATGTAGCTCTGAAGTAGAAGATTCTGTGAGGCCTCACAGATATCTTGCCTGCTTCCCTGGCCAGCTAAAGTGGGGGAGTCCCATGTCAACACCATCTTGACAAAATTCCTTGCGACCAATTCCATTCTTGACAGGTCTCAGCATGGCTTCCGTGCTGGCCACAGCACCGAAACGGCTCTCCTGAGTGTGACGGAACATCTCCGGGCCATATTAGATTCTGGCTAGACGGCAGCACTGATTCTGTTAGATCTCAGTGCTGCCTTCGATACGGTCTCACACGAGGCGCTGCTGTTCAGGCTAGAGGAGGCAGGTATATCGGGACAGGTCCTGAATTGGCTTAAAGCATGGGTACTCACAAACTTTCTCTCGGGGGCCGAATTTACAGTGTGGTTTGTGGCCGAGGGCCGCACCGGTGGGGGCGGGGTCATTTGGGGGCAGGGTCATTGGGGGTGGGGCTAGAGGGGGTAAAAAAAAATGTATGCCATTTCAAAACATTACTAGACAATGCTGTATTTCCAAAGCAGATGTAACTACATGCAGCACATGTTTATAATATATTTTTATTAGCCGACAAGGGCAATCTTAAGTGGGATTGAATAGCAAAGTAATGGGTAAGCCTGCAAATGAAAAACAGGAAGCTTTCCTAAAGCCAGTGGTTTATGCAGGAAATGTGTCACTCAATAGGGATTTGAAATAAATGGCATGCACACACATGTATATACCAGCGCACGTTCACCCATAGGTATCTTAGTGCTGAATATCAGATGTTTATTGCTACCCAACTCATTTTATCGACCTCAGATGGATGAAAGGCAGGACCTGCCGGGATTTGAACCTGTGACCATGAGCTAGAACACAGGCCCCTGCAGTGGACGCATTAGTCCACTGAGCCACCAGACCCCGTGTGCACAGTGTGAGAGAGATATTGAGAGAGGAGAGAGGGGGGAGAGAGGTGTGAGAGAGGGAGGGATATGGAGAGAGGAGAGAGGGGGGAGAGAGAGGTGTGAGGTATGAGAGAGAGAGGGATATGGAGAGAGGAGAGAGGGGGAGAGAGAGAGGTGAGAGAGAGGGAGGAATATGGAGAGAGGAGAGAGGGGGGAGAGAGAGGTGTGAGATGTGTGAGAGAGGGAGGGATATGGAGAGAGGAGAGAGAGGTGTGAGAGGGAGGAATATGGAGAGAGAGAGGTGCAAGAGAGGGAGGGATATGGAGAGAGGGGGGAGAGAGAGGTGTGAGAGGGAGGGATATGGAGAGAACAAAGAGGGGGAGAGAGAGAGGTGTGAGAGAGGGAGGGATATGGAGAGAGGAGAGAGGGGAGAGAGAGAGAGAGAGGTGTGAGAGAGGGAGGGATATGGAGAGAGGAGAGAGGGGGAGAGAGGTGTGAGAGAGGGAGGGATATGGAGAGAGGAGAGAGGGAAGAGAGGTGTGAGAGAGGGAGGGATATGGAGAGAGGAGAGAGAGAGGTGTGAGAGAGGGAGGGATATGGAGAGAGGAGAGAGGGGAGAGAGAGAGGTGTGAGAGAGGGAGGGATATGGAGAGAGGAGAGGGGAGAGAGAGAGGTGTGAGAGGGAGGGATATGGAGAGAGGAGAGAGGGGAGAGAGAGAGGTGTGAGAGAGTGTGGGATATGGAGAGAGGAGAGAGGGGAGAGAGAGGTGTGAGAGAGGGAGGGATATGGAGAGAGGAGAGAGGGGAGAGAGAGAGGTGTGAGAGTGTGGGATATGGAGAGAGGAGAGAGGGGAGAGAGAGGTGTGAGAGAGGGAGGGATATGGAGAGAGGAGAGAGGGGAGAGAGAGGTGTGAGAGAGGGAGGGATATGGAGAGAGGAGAGAGGGGAAAGAGAGGTGTGAGAGAGGGAGCGATATGGAGAGAGGAGAGAGGGGAGAGAGAGGTGTGAGAGAGGAGGGATATGGAGAGAGGGGATAGAGAGAGGTGGGAGAGAGGGGAGAGAGAGAGGTGTGAGAGAGGGAGGGATATGGAGAGAGGAAAGAGGGGGGGAGACTTCAACAGACTGCATTGTTTACAGAAGGTGTAACATGAGCCCCTCCCTCACTTATTTATCTAGGGAGCCATCAAAAATGCTGTGCCCACGCCCTTTTTATTTTTTTGGGAAGGCCAGACAGGGATTAGCCTTTCTGTGCAAGACCACTCCGAGGTGACAATCCTTCGAGCTTGCTGCTTTCCCACGCCGGCAAAGACGGTTCTAGGGGCCAGGTGACCAAAGAGAACTAATAGCGCTACCTAAGAATAGGTATAGCCTGCTAAAGAGAGCTAAAACGCCCACAAAGCAACACTTGCTTGGCTTACCTTTATCGGACCATTTGGAACCCATCCTAGGTAATGAGAGAATAAAAGATACATCTACATTCCTGAAAGAAATTTGAGTACAGGGCAGGGACACAGCGCTATTTAAAAATGGATTGAAGAGGAATCCCGGGACCTTGCAGAGAAAAGTTTGTAACAAAAAAAAGCATCAAATCAGCTGAGTTGCCAGGGGTGACAGCTCCACCTCAACTTCAAAAGGACTTTGACGGAGAAGAACGACAATCTTGTAAGAACAGACTTTGGTACCGACTCAGGATTAAGGGGCAAAAGAGATTAATTTACAACTATTTGAACAATGCAATGCCATGAATATTCAGCAAGTAAAATATTTAATACGTATTTATTTTAGCAGATACTACACTGACATTTTTATCTACCCAAATGAAAAACCCACAATTTACAGAAGCGTTTGCAGAATAGGAACATCTGCCAATTCTGCCCTATCACCACTCTAACAAAAAAGCCATAAAAAGTTAAAAACAATTCTTGGATGGTGGAGGGAGGGGTTGGTTAAGCCCCTTTTAATACACTCTGCACTTTACATTCTATGAGACGACCGAAGGCCTCTGGCCGAAAAGCGCCAGTCGTTTTTTTCCTGATGCACTGTTATTTGCTCTCAGTCCAATTGAGAAGCAAAACAATGAAAAAAGAATAAAAACTTTGAAGAAGCTATTAACACCGGCTGGAAGGAGTGTGCATTGTCTTGGTGGCTGCGGTGTTTACCTCGGCATCCCCGTGAGGTGGGAAACGCCTCCATGCTCACAATTTGTTTTCAAAACACCGTTAATGATAGTGGGTGTGGGTGGGGAGGTGGAAACAAAGGGACCGAGGAGGGAAACAAGGAATATGCGGGGTCACAGAAGATGCGGGGTTAGACGCATGGTGAGCGGCAAGACTCAGGACACGTACCTGCAGGTTAGGAAGACAAATTGTGAGCATGGAGGTGTCTGTCTGTTTTGAGGCATGAGCCAGGCACGAGCCAGGCCCTTGCGACCTCCGTAGAAAGACCTTTCACACAGGCGAGGGCTGGCTTGTGCCTCAAAACAGACACCCCCATGCTCACAATTTGTTTTTCTAACACCGCTAATGATAGTGGGTGTGGGTGGGGAGGTGGAAACAAGGGGACCGAGGAGGGGCTCAAAAGCATGGCGGGCGGCAAGAATCAGAACACGTACCTGCGGGTAAAGGAACTCTGAATATTCTCCGACTAGAAGGCTGCTGCAAAGATTCTCCGGGGCTGCGGGCTGCAAGGACGTCGTCACCATGGATCCAGGAAGCTTCCGAAAGGTCCTTTAAAAGTCAGCTGTAAAAGCGCTAGTTACAGCTGACTTTTAAAGGACCTGTGGTTCGCGCCGGCCGGGTGCCGTATGTGACGTCACAGAGGCAGGCCAATTAGAGGCAAGCAGTAAGCAGAGACGATGGCCGCAGGAGCAAACGTAGTGAATAGGTATTGTATACGTATTCAATACGTATGTTCCTGCGGCCATCTTCTCGGTTTACTAACTTCCTGGGAAAAACGTTGGTATAATGGAAAGCAGGTCCGCGGGCCGCCAAGGAAGGCCAGGCGGGCCGCCACTGGCCCGTGGGCCGTATTTTGAGTACCCCTGGCTTAAAGCATTCCTCTCTGGGAGATCATTCAGGGTGTCCATCCCCCCGTTCCTCTCTAAAGAGCGCTCCATCGGACAAGGAGTTCCCCATGGTTCGGCACTCAGCCCTACTTTATTTAACCTATATGTCCAACCACTAGCGGAGGTAGCCAGGAGATGGGGGTTGTCGCTGGTATCCTATGCTGCGACACCCATCTAGTGGTGACATTGAGGGATGAAGGTGGGCTGAGTGCACAGAACTTCAAACAGAGCCTCACCGACATAACCAGCTGGATGACATCTAACTACCTTCAGCTTAACGCTGGTAAGACAGAGGTATTGTTGGTGGGAAAAGAGACGGCGGCATGGGGCGACAATTGGTGGCCGGAGTCACTTGGCAAACTGCCCGACCCTAAAAGTCATGTGAAAAACCTTGGAGTATGGGTGGACTCCGCCCTCAACTTCACCCATCAGACCAAAATGGATGCTACCACGTGCTTTGGGATCCTACGGAATCTTAAGCCGATCCTTAGGTTCTTCGACCCTCAGATGCGCCAACTCGTAGTGCAGTCAGCCATCCTCTCGCGGCTGGACTATGCTAGCTCGCTTCTCCTAGGGGTAAACATAGCTGAGACAGTAAGACTGCAACGAGTCCAGAATGCAGCAGTAAGAGCCTTGACTGGTCTTCCTCGACATCAATCAGTGGCAAGTACGTTAACCAAACTCCACTGGCTTCCGGTAGAGAAGAGGATCCACTTCAAGACCTTATGTCTTGCATTCAAAATCCTGAAAACCGCTTCTCCACCCATGCTAAGCCCACTATTAACACCGTATACACCTCGGCGCACTTTGCATTTGGAAGGACAGATACTTGCAGTCGTCCCCCGTGTCAAGCTGGCACGGATGGGCGGCCGATCCTTCCGGTACCTGGCAGCCAAGCTTTGGAATGCCTTACCTCCCCAGATCCGCGGTCTGAACGATCTTTTTTCTTTTAGGACAGCTATAAAAACCCACCACTTCTGATAAAATGACTATGTTATGTAAGTTGCAACCAATATCCGCAGCGGTCCTCTCTCCTCCTTGGTGGAAAGCGCCGGGACACCCCTTTGCTGGGGCAGCCGAGCGCTATAGAAAACTATATAACATAACATAACATATCCCATTGTGCCAAAATTCTAAGTTTAGCAGCAAGCACCATTAAGCCAATCCCAGTACACTCCTGCTCATGAGCAACTAAGGGACCCATCATCCGATCAAAATGCGGGACTGGCCATGACGTGTTGGTGAGGCATAACTCTAATGTCCATGTAAACTCACAGCGGAGGCAAGAAAACACGGGTTGCACACAAGTGAAATACGCAAAACGGAAGGATAATCCATAGGACACACTGAGTGTCGCAAGAGGCAGTGTACCAAAGCATTCATGCATCCGGTCATGAAGCAGTTGCAGCCGGCCTGAGCTACGCAGTACCACAAGAGGAGCAGCCATTGCATAGCAGGCACAGCAGAAGCAGGATTTCCACTGAGAATGCCAATAGTAACGGAAAACCGCCAAAGATGCTGGAAAAAAATCAAATAATTGAATGCAGGTGTTACACCAAATATAGTCTGAAAAGAAGACACGAGGCCAGAACACACATGTTTAAAAAAATGAGCCAGGCCTTGAGTGTTCAATGTATTGAATATGCAATGAAACAATTCCCCAAAATGTAGTTGGGTTTAGTATTTAAAAGCGTTTGAATTTCAATGGCCGCACTAACCGCCTGTAGGGTGAAGGTTTCTCGTGCGGAAGTCAATGCAACTTCTTGTTGCTTTAAAAGCGCCTTTAATCTGCTCAGCTTGTTGAAATCTGCTTTCAAAGTTGGTATTGAAGGCCAAACTGAACTATTCAGAGGCCCACGCGTGGGTGGAAAAAGCCCATTATTGCAACAAATTACGTGCAGGGAAAGTGTTACAATGTAAGGTATGCCGCAAGCCGCAGCATTCCTGGTTCTTTATAATAAGATAGCTACCGTTAGTAAGCAGTGTGAACGTGGGAATTACGGCAGGCACCTTTTAAAACACTAGCAAGGTTGGGAGCTGAAAGATTACACGCTCCTGTAACTGTATGTTTTTGCATACCAGGGAATGTCCTACTGTGGAATCACAATCCTCCCCGGTAAGATAAACCTCAGTGTCTTCCCTTAAACATCGATAAGTGAAAGGCAAGAACTACAGTTCATGTAAAAAAGCACTTCCAAGGGCTTCAAAGTGGCCTACATGGTAATGTTTCATATAGAAGCTAAAATGAAACATAGAGAAAGGCAAAGATATAACCCCCAATGGATCAATCAAACAGCAGAGTCAGACTCTGCTACAGAAAAGTACAACGGTCTTTTTTTTTACAATATGTAAAAGAGTGTAGGTTGCATCTTTCATGAACATACATTGCTGTTTGTCCGTCAATTTAAATGGAGAAAACAAAGCAGTTGCATTCAAATAATCCCATGGCACTTTTCCCATTTTCAATGTTTGCAAAGTCTATATAAATTGCATTACAGAAAGCAATTGATTCTGACCATGATATACAAAGACACATCTTCTTGCACAATGACAATAACAGACGAAACAATATTATCTAATGTATAAATGCGGGAAGACAGTGTATTAATACTGTAGACAACAGCCAAAACTTTTTCTACGTTTGCCTGGTCTATTTCCCGCAAACAAGATGCTGCTTCAACTTGAGAAAGTTTCCAAATTTATTGTAAGCAGTGTATATCCATAGTTTTATTCTAGGAGCTCTATGTCCTAAGACAAAATCGGCCAAATTAATATTGTTGGACAACAAAGATAAATGTTGTTTAACAGACAAGAGTGTAGAGTCCTGTAACCATTGTTGACACAATTTACCAACAGAATAGGTTGCGACAGTATGCAAATCAGAAAATCTAGGGTCGGGTCTGTCTTGTGTGAAACGTAAACTAGAGTTATGGAAACGAAGTTGGCAGGCATTCAAACTAGATGGCCAAACTAGCCAACCTAGGGGGTCCATGGCAGATTCATTAAATGAAATATTTTTAAACAAACTCTGTTAAGCTTCAATGGTATAATTTGCGTGTGTGCGCCAAATATTATATTCCGCTAATGTTGGAATGGTTGGGGCATTCATTTTCCTAGCAGTCGCCAAACCAAAGCATATGGTATGGTGTACTGTATTATTTAAAAACAAAATTTGAGTTGGGATGAGGCAGGCACGATGTAGGGCCTCAGAGCCTCGCACTTGCCAAATTGGTTTAGATCAATGGTTTCCTTCCAACGGTCATAACCTTTTATGGACAGATCATGGCGAAAGGAAGAAGAATGTATTAAATTACCATGGGTTAACATGAGTTTCTGAGAGGAGGGGCTATTCAATTTGAAATAGAACGATTCAGGATTTGATTGATCAAAATCTGTAAAGTATGTAAACTTTTTCTTAAGAGTTATTGAGATGCCTTTTAATGGTGTAGGGCAATGTTCCCACCGAGTATAATTTACGACAGGACATAATGTATTGGTCTTGTGTATGAAATGATTCCCATTATGTTGATAACAGAATAGGTCAGCATAATTTGCAGAATTCATATACAAGTCTTCACCATCAAAGGCAGCATAATATTTTAAATCTGAAAACATAGCTTGCATCGCATGCACATCCCAATCATTAGAACGAATGTCTTGTGTGACCACATCACCCATACAGACTCTAAAGATATACTGTACGTTAATCAGCTCTGTCGGACCATGAACTTGAAAATCCACTTTATCCCAAATGATACCATCCCAAACTGGGAACGCTGAAATGTTAACAAGAGTCAGGTCACACTTCATGATGTGTGAAGAGGAATGGGGGGCCAAAATACCATCAACAGAGTTCACAGCAGAGCGTTCAGGAAAGTAGTGACCATTGATGAGTAGGAAAAATACAGTAACAAATCCAATTGACATAAAAAGAAAAATCTAAATTAGTATCAACCAGATGTATGTCCATGGAGGAATCAAATACGTCTGTTTAAACCTGGTAAAAAAAATTGACAACTTTGTTGGGTCCCTTGAGGAGGTGGAGGATGAGTCATAAGAAATAAAAACTGCCATGGTGCAACGGACTATCCGGCAAATCATGCAAAGACTCACTTGTGGGATATGTGGGTTTAGCCTCTGCATTGCAGGAGGAAGCAGAGGGGACATAAGATTGGTCCACAACAGTGTCCATCTCAATGACAGTGTTGTGAGGCGAATTGCAAGATGCTATATCCTCTCGAGCCCTCGAAATTGTAGGACACGAAACAGCAGGCATCACACTATTCAGAATCGGCCAGATGTTGTGGCTTGACATTGTCCACTGAGATGTATCAGTTGTCTTTGCGACCTGGATGATAAATTAAAATGACTGTTTGAGTACCCTTCAGGCCAAGCACTGGAACTGGTGCACGATAAGAGGGACCAAATTCTTTTTTGTTCTCCACCTTTTCTCGGACCAGATCTTCAACTTTAGGAAGCCAGCCGACCACCAGAATCTGAAGTGCTGCGTCAGTTGCTGAGTACAAATGTTCAATAGCAAGGCTGGCACAGGTCTCTTGTAGGTTCTGTAACATAGCAGAATAATTATCTACATCAAAGGTTGCGGCAGCCGCTGCGAAGTCTAGACCATCAAGGTCTGGCACAAACATTTTGATGCCAGAGGTCTTCTAGGGAGATTATTTAATGCACATTGGACTCTATACAAATGGGCTAACCAGTTCCTGCCAGTACCTAGGACACTAGCTATCAAGGATTGCTTTAAGTCACGGTTCATTCGCTCCGCAATTGAGTTGCCCTCAAGCCTGTATGGAGACGAAAATTGCACCAGCACCCCCAAAGACTTAATCGCATCCTTGTACGCCTAAGAGGTGAACGCCAGACCTTGGTCATAATGAAAGGTGCCACAGGCAAAAATCCCTAGAAAGACACACAAATCCCTGATGACATTTCCAGCATCAGCACTGCATTGAGGCAACACCCAAAGGAATCTAGTGCATGAACCTACTGCACTAAAATATATTTATATGCAGTATCTGAAGAAAAAGGACCACATCGATCAAGATACACACAAGCAAAAGGCTGAATAGTAATGCTAGGCGGTGTTTGTTGTGGACGTGTTACAGCAGAAGGCTTGATTTGCTGACAGATTTCACAAGAAGGTACATAATTGTGGGTCTGTTTATATAAACCACGTCACCAATAACTTTGCTGCAGAATAGAAACAGTCGCAGACACTCCGGCATTGGCCGAAGCCATGCCCTTGTGTGCGGTTTTGATTAAGGTGCGTCTGCTCTCTGCGTTGGGGATCAGCCAATCTCTAACGTCTGGTATTCTAGCAAAAATGAACTTGTTCGGGAGTTAACTGATAAGAATATTTCGAAGGAAACCCCTGCATGTAATTGAGGCCCTCCTTTGTATTGCTGCCAAAATGTCATTATCAATCTTAGTTTTGGATCTTGTAACGGCTGCTATGGAACACGTGGCTACTGCAGATTTGGCTGCTCCATCAGCCAGACAATTCCCAACAGTGTGTGCTCCCACACGCGGATGGCCAAGAGTATGTATAACAGGTGTAAGCGGCAGATGTTGTTGAAGATCTGCCACTCGAGCCCACTTGATTTTATGCTTAATTGCTCTGCCTTTAGAATCTCGATAATTATTTTGAGACCAAAAGAATAAGTTGTCATTGAAAGACTGGACACAGAAATAAGAGTCGCAGACAATAACAGTTGAAACCTTGGGATCAGCAAACTCGAGAGTAAGCTCAGCCTATTGTGCAGTACAGTCTCCCAGTGCCTGAGTGTGCACTATGGAAGATTTGAATTCTCCATTCACCATTGTACTGGCCACGATAGCACAAGCTGCTGAGTAAGCATGTTTAGAACCCGGTTGCTCTGAACCATTGGTGTAAATAATACATGCATATTCTTCCAAATGAAGTAAAGGCAGACAAGGTGGATGAACGTGTTCATACTGCAAGAACTCCTGTGTCTGAAGAGAGGGCTCAAAGATAAAGGTGACATCTGGGTACGTTAAAGAAGTAGCCCATTAATCCAACAGGGATGCAAAGCTTTTGAGTTTGGCACACTTGCCTTCGTTACTGCTTCTAAGGCAGGGTAAGATGTAATCACCAAAATGCGTTTTCTCTGTGCCAGGGTGCGTTCCTTTATGACCGACATTCGCACAGATGTCAAAACATTTTCAACAGTCGAAAACCTAATTTCGGCCGAAATGTACAAATCTGATTTGTATGCAATTGGTACTGTGTCCCCTTCATTATATGTCAAGTAAGTGAAACCCACTGCGCTTGGTACGATTCGTATCACCAGGTTAGTGTGGTTATCACGCGTCAACAAGTACTTAGATTCTAGCAAGTCATTGTGCAAAGAGAGTAATATAGCAGAATGTTCTGGTAACCAGCTGGCTTTTAAAAATGTAGGTTGTATCAAGACATAAGGTCGCTTGATACACTTGGCATATTCGGGAATATAAGAACACCCAAAATGTAAAATTCCCAACAAGGACTGAAGTTTTTTCAGTGTGGTTGAAGATTGCAGCCGTGCGCATTTCTCCAGAAAGTGGGGAGCCAGGCTTCGACCTTCATTGTTGAGCTCATAGCCCAAGAAGAGCACTGCATAACAAGCGATGTGATACTTGGCAAAATTAAATTTGTAACCGTAGCCCGCAAATTGCAGAATTATGTGGTCAACTCAGCACAGATGCAGCCATAATTCGTCGTCTGTGACGGAGATATAATCCACATACGCATATGCACATACGAATATGCATCTGGGTCTATGCTGTCCGTTAGAGAGACAACACGTGCTGAAAAAACACCGGGCTGTACCCCATTGGCAAACGGCAGTATTTATTCTGTTTTCAACCTGTCGTGAATGCGGTCTATTGACTGCATTCAGGGGACAGGTTGTAGCTATAAAAATCATTGGAAATATCAAGCGTTGTTTTATTTTTTATGAACTATGCTGTCTACTAAAGCAGAACTATGGGTATTCTGTACTGCAAAGGTCCGGCAATGGGAGTTCAAATGCCGGTATTTAAAACCTATGCAGTAAGACCCATCGGGTCTGGATTCAGTAAAGAGCTTATTATTCATTGGTGATACACATGTTGTGATCACTTCATGATATTCCAACTGAGTCAGAATATCAGCGACAGGACCTTTTGCTTCCCTTCGAATGGGATACTGGGGTTGTGGTTGAGGCATCAACCGCAATGGCATATCATGTGGCGGTGAATCTTTATCCTATCCATCTTGATTACCGTACAGAGCTGGTGCCAGGGCCAAAGCCCACTCAGCTGCAAAAGCCTCTGCATGCTCCTTGGGAATGTAATGTGAAAAACTAGGAAGTATCATGTCCTCCCCGCGAGCCGCGGCTAGAACAAAAGGTGGGGGCCAGTCTGCCTCCACTAGCAAAATGTCATAGGAAGTGGTCAGATTCTCCCAAAAAATCCCAGTGCTTACACACTCAATGTCATCCACTATACGGAAAATTATGTCGTACAGTCGATCCAGGGGGGACACCCGGGTGTCGGCTGTCTCCACAGTAATGAAAGTTTCAGTTCCTGTCACCTCCAGACAAGGACGCATTGCCTCCCGCACTATTGTAACTTCTGCTGCGCTGTCTACCAGGGTTACAGCCCAAGTCCAATCCAGTGGCTGTGTTCTCACTGTCTGAGGCATATCTCGCTGTCAAAGTGGCAACTTTTTTCTTGTGAAAAGGGGCCCGGAAATGTGGTTGCTCGTCTTGCTTCCCATTGCCGTCAAACTGACGAGGCTGATCAGGTCCCCTTGGAACTGGCTGACTCTTGCCATGATCCTGGGGATCCCCACCACCAGCTTGTGAGCCGGATGAGTCCTGTGAAGAACGAGGAGAACGCTGATCAGGGACTTGAAATCTATCAGGAGTCTTAATTTTCGCGCTGTCGCGCACATCAATAGTACGATCAGAAGGTTTATGAGTTGGGGAACTAGCACATGACCCCTGTTTCGGTTGTTGTTGCCCCTTTTACTTGTTTCTCCAGTTCTTTTTAGGAAAGACTTGGCATCCATCTGTGTCAGGTGGCACCTTAGGTTGTGTTTGATCCTGTGTTTGTGATTGAGTAAAAGGTTTTTCCCCAAACTATTCCAGCCAATGGTTTTAAAAGCCTTTGCAATCATTTTTGGTAATTTGCGTGGTTTGTCCACTTCAGGGACTGCTGCCAAGCCGTTAGCGACATGATAGCTCACAGCATCGCCCTTGACAATGGCAAGATTCATATCAACCACCACGTTGAACACTCCCATCAGACTTATCCCCAGTTCCACAGCCGCTTCAGCGCCGTGTTCATCTTGAACACGCTTTATCACGGAGGGGAGGACAGTCATAGATGGTGTGCCGAAACACTTCGTATGCACAGCTGAAAACACCTTTCCCCAGGTGTTACAATCAGATAACTCAGGAATCAAATCCTTAGGCAAACCACTAGTTAAAATTCTGTGTTTTTCTACAGGAGAGTTGTTAGGAAAAACAGCTTCAAGCTGTCCAAATTACTCGGCAAGCCAATAAGGCAATTCATCCTTATTTTTTGGGCGCTTGCCCATTACCGAATTAACCATAACAGGACTGATAGTCACCCCACCAGCCCCTGTAGGTTGGAGCCATCTGGAATGCATGCAACACGTACTGTATAAAAGCTCTGTGTACACAAATTAAAGAAGTATGCAACACCCGCAACACATCGAGCAAAGCTGTTGTTAACCCACGTGGGTGTGGTGCATACCCAGCTAACACCAGCCATGTGGCCCCTTCTATTAATAAAGAACCTAAACGGACCAGAGTAAATGTGTACAGAAGGGCGGCAACAAACCAAATTCGGTGTTGCCAAGCTGTGAGGGGAACCTCAAGGGTCCGATAGGGTTGATACGCAACCGGAATAGCCATGGTGGTGTATCCATGAAACACATTGTCGTCTGCTTCAACCGCCAGAAAGGTGACCCAAGAGTAAAAGACTTCAAACAGATATGCAGGATTCGCCTTACTACAAAAATCAAGGACACTGCCACATCAGGGACTAATTTCTTAAGAATTCCCTGAGCGGGGCACGATTGTGTGCGGCAATATAATGCCCCATCATGAAAAGTAGGAAGTACAACGTAACATCAGGCAGCCCAACAAGGGCCAATAAGAGAGAGTAACCTTTTTTATATAACTTCAAGCTCTAAAGAACCTATAAAAAAGTGAATATAGGAGGTTGTCCCGTCACAGCCGCCTCCGGAGGCAGTTCACTCCCACTCCAGTCAGTGCAACAGTAGGGAAAGCGCTGGATTGCGGAGTTGTAAAATGTTCTATTCATTTGTCAGTCAGTGCTGGATTACGGAGGGGTAAAATTTACTATTCCCACTCCGTTCAGTGCAATTGTAGGGAAAGCGTTGGATTACTGAGGGGTAATATTTTCTATTGCCACTCCAGTCAATGCAACAGTTGGGAAATCGCAGGATTGCGGATGAGTAAAATTTACTATTCCCACTCCAGTCAGTACAACAGTATGGAAAGCGTTGCATTGCAGGGGGGTAACATTTACTATTCTTAATCCAGTCACCACAACAGTAGGGAATGTGTTGGATTATAGAGGGGTACAATTAACTATTCCCATTCTGGTCTGTACAACAAAAGGGAAACAAAAGGAAAAGTGTTGGCTTGCGGAGGGGGTACAATTTACTATACCCACTCCAGTCAGTACAACAGTAGGGAAAGTTTTGGATTGCAGAGGGGTAAAATTTACTATACCCACACCAGTAAATTCAACAGTAGGGAAAGTGTTGGGTAGCAAAGTGGTATCATTTACTATTCCCACCTGGAGTCAGTTCAACATTAAAAACAAACAAAATATCTTCAATAAAATAAACATATTTTAAAAACGAATCAAATGAACAAATATATAACTATAGGGAAAAATAAATATATTTTAAAAAACAGCATAATATAATGTTAAATACATATCACAAATACCTACAAATAGTATTATAAATAAAATACAAAAATTATTTTCATACAAATAAATATTTTTATTTAGAAAATATTTATTAACAAAAACAATAATTATTACATAAATTTAGTTTATTTACTTCCCACCCTATAACACCACAAAAGTCACAACCTGCAACTAAATAGGTATTTACACTATTAGTATAAATATTCATCAACAAATTAATTTTCATTAATTATTAATAAATTATAACAAATGTACTTCCCACAATGTATCCCCGCAAAACACACAACACAATTATTTATTAAATTAATACATATTTTAAATTGTTTTTAAATTATTAATTTCTTTAAATTGATTTACTTCCCATCCCATACCCCTAGTAAACCCAGAACCCACATCTAAAATGTAAAAAAATAAATTAACTTTGCACAATTAACAAAATTAATTATCAATTAAATATAAATAATTAGAAAACAAATTATAATTAATTAAAATTAATTAACTTCCCACCCTTCACCCCTGTAATCCCCACAACTCACACGTAACATTGAACTTTAAAAACATTATTTACACAATAAAAATTAATTTTATTGTTATTTAACAAATTAATCATTAAGTAAAATTTATTTACTCCCCACCCTTAACCCCATTAACCCCAAAAATGTATTTAAACAATTAAACAATAATATAATAATGATCAATTATTAATTAATATTAATGATCAACTATTTATTAATTAATTAGAAATAAATTACTTCCCACCCTTTGCCCCAATTAACACCACACCTATTTTTTTTTACATAATTACCATAATGAATGATCAATTAATTAATTCATATTAATTACCAACTAATTATAAAGTACAAAAAAATTACTTCCCACCCTTGACCCCAATTAGCCCCACAACCCGCAATTAAAAAACTACACAATTATCATAATTAATTAATATTAATTAACAACTAAGGGCCCAATTGCGATGTCGGACGGACCGGAGTCCGTTTGACATCGCTCTGGAAATGGAACTGAACGACCTCCTATCGTTTGTTCCAGCCCAGCTACTAGGACACGACCAACCCCTCTTCTGTCGCATTCCTATACTTTGCTATGAGAGCATGCATTCCAGAATGCTTACTCTCATAGAAAAGAGCAGGGGTGCAGTTCATCCCTGCCACTGGGTGCAGGGATCAACAGGGGGACACCATATGTGCTCCCTTGGCAGCATTCGGTGGCCGTGCACCCATGAGGACCCTGCTGGGGCCTCCCAAAGACAGTTTCCCAATGCCTTTGAGTGTCGGAAAGGCCGGCACAGAAAGGCAGTGAGAAACTGCCATTGTAATCCCACGGCTGGAAAGAGCCGGCTGAGGGTTTGCTGAAGGCCTTCCGAATGGCGCACTGGCTCTCCGAGCCCGTTGTCAGCCATTCATAACTACTGTTTGTAATAATTCCTGACCGACTCCATCAAAATGGGTCTGCCGGAAAATATTAAATCAGGAGATTACAATGCGGTAATCCAGATTCCTGCAGTCTTCCCAGAATGGTCTGTATATGATGTAGATGACTCTCCCAGGAGGGGCTGAATATTATAATATCGGCCAGGTAGGCTGAGCTATACGCCTGGTGTTCTGTCAGGATTTCGTTCAGCAAGCGCTGAAACGTCGCGGGAGCACCATGTAGTCCGAAAGGAAGGACATTAAATTCGTATTGGCCATTGGGTGTCGCAAAGGCAGTTTTCTTCCTATCTTCCTCCCTTAATGGCACCTACCAGTAGCCCTTGGTCAGGTCCAGTGTGCAGATATATTGTGCGTCTCCAAGTTTCTCGATTAGTTCATCGATTCTTGGTATTGGGTATGCATCGAAGGATGAAACCGAATTCACGGCACGGAAGTCCATACAAAATCTTGTACTCCCATCAGGCTTGTGCACCATTACGATGGGCGAAGACCATTCGCTCTGGGATGGTCGGATCACTCCCAGCTTTAACATTTCCTGGACTTCCTTTTGTATAGCTGGTCTTTTGGCAGCAGGTTTTCGATAGGGCCGTTGCTTGACTATAGTCCCATCTGGGGTTTCTATTCGGTGTTCTATCAGCGTAGTCTTTCCAGGTAGATTCAAGAACAGTAAAGAAAAGGGAACCAGTACGTTCTGTAAGTCATCTTGTTCAGTTTGTGGTAAATCTTCGTTTATCACTAGTTCGTCTAACGTTGAAGACGATGAGGCTCTCGTGGGAATTGTGAGGTGGTGTGCTATAGGGGGTGGTCCAATCCACTTCTTTACGGCATTGATATGATAGGTTTGAGTTTTTCGGGAAGTGATTTGTAGCCTGTAGGTCGTGTTGCCAATGGTGTCAACCACTTTATAAGGACCTTTCCATTCGGCTTGGAATTTTTTTGTAGACGAGGCTAGGAGCACTAGAGCCCAATCGTTCACCTCGAGATCTCTCCATTTCTTCCCCTTGTAGTAGCACTGCTTCTGCTTTTTCTGGCTGGTTTCGAGGTTGGAGTAGGCCAGGTCTCTTATCTTCCCTAGGTTGTTTTTCAGGGTCTGGCTGTACTCCAGTAGGCTTTTCGATTCCGCCTGTTGTTCTGATTCCCAGGCTTCCTTGGTCATTTCGAGTAGGCTTCTTGGTTGTCTCCCATATAGCATCTCAAAGGAGGAACACCCCAAGCTGCTTTGTGTCTGCCCCCGGATTACATATAGGGCTAAGGGTACAATGAGGTCCCACTCTTTCCCATTCACAGAAAGCATTTTCTTAAGGGTGGACTTGAGGATTCCATTATATCGCTCTACTAATCCGTCTGTTTGCAGATGGTACACAGACGTCCGGATCTGCCGAAGGTCCAAAAGACGGCACACCTCCCGCATTAGTCGGGACATAAAGGGGGTGTCTTGGTCTGTTAAGACCTCCTTTGGGAAGCCCACCCGGGAAAACAGCTCCAGGAACTTTTCTGCTATCGCTTTGGACGTCGGGACTCTTAGGGGAAAAGCCTCAGGGAACCGAGTGGCGTAGTCTACTATGACTAAGGCATACTGAAATACACAGCGGCTTTTGGGAAGGGGTCCTATCAGGTCCATCGCTACCCGTTCAAAAGGCGTTCCTATTATTGGGAGGGGTTGTAACGGAACGGCGGGTGGTCTATGTGTGTTTTTTCTTTGGCATACGTCACATGCCTGACAATGGATTTTAATGTCTTTATACACCCGGGCCAGTAAAAATACCTTAAGACATTCTGAGTGGTTTTCTCGCAACCGGTGTGTCCTGCCAGAAGATGCTTGTGTGAATAGAACATTATTTGTTCCCTAAAAGAAGTAGGGACTAAGAGTTGTAGGGGATCTTCGGGGTTCCCTTGCCTATATGTTATGTTAATTAATTTATAGAGTGCGTCTGTTACCCGTGGGTGTCCTGGCGCTATCTGCTATCCTGAGGAGAAAAGATGAGTAGCACGGTCCGGAGGTGGTTCTAAAACAACCAGTATTTAAGCATTTTTCTGAATGGAAGCAACTCCGTGCAACTCCTCAGATAAAAGGGGAGCTGGTTCCCAGTGGTGGCTGGTGACATTTGAAAGTGGTAGGGCGTAACTGCACTGCGGCTGCTTCAGCGCGGCTCCAGAAATCATTTCTAATTAACACTTACCATTACCCTGAAACCTTAAAACACCCAAATCATGCATCAGTGGGGCCCATAACACTGCGCATTTACCCTGTTCACTTACACTCGGCTTCAAGGCTCTGTTGAATTGCAATGGAGAAACGCTGTAACATTTAGGTGGAGCGTCTAAACCTATTTAACTATTCATTATTTACACCTGCAGATTTAAACATTTACCATGGTTTTATTCAGACTTTAATTATTCAGACACACCACCATAGTAGCAATGGATCTACTAGAATGAAAATTAGGCGTAGGAAGAATCAAAGACTAGCTTTTACTTCTTCATTTATCTAATTTTTATTCAGAACAAAAACGTTATCATATCTGACATTTTATGCATTAGTAAATCTTTATTGAGTAAAACTTAAACTTTATTTCAAAATTATCATTTTATTTAGAGCTCAAGGAAAAATCGCTTTATTTAGAAAACAGTTAAAGTTTAGCAAAGAATAGATAGTTCCAATTTCATTCTCTCCTAACATCCCTAACTAACACCCTCATCTTATCCTTCAGTCCTGCAAAGCAAACATGTAAAAAACATTAAAGTTCTTACATTCAGGAATCGGTCAGCAATCGGGCAGCAACTCCGATAGAAATTGAAAAGGCGACCCCAACTAGACAAAACCAGGGGTTTTTATACCCTAAATCCCTAACTTAATCTATCTAAAATGTAACTAACACCACTTATTTGGGCTGTGATTGGACAAAATCGGGGTGGGTGAACATCTCTTCACCATTACAGCATCATTTTCACAACGTGTCAGCAAGAAATAATGGGTCTTTGTTTAAATCAGTCCATGGCCTAGGCGCTTCCTTGCATTGGTAACATGCATTAACTCTCCCAGGCTTTAAGCATTACATCTTCCATGCTTGGCACCCATCCTAGGTTCCGTGCCATGGTAGCCTTGAACCTCCTCGAGCACAGGCAGTTCACTCTGACTTGCAGGTTTTGGCGCGCCTGCGCAGTTCAGCTCTTGCTCACAGTTTACCCAAGCGTCCATCTTTGCATAGGCCTCAGAGGCCACTTTTGGAACTATCGTAAAAACAAACACAGATTTATGTTAATTATTGAATTTAAACCCATTCTTGCAAATAAGCCACATAAATGCATTTTATACTTACATTTCGACCTCTCCGCCACATAAATGAATACAATAAGCACATTTAAATTGCGTTTTTGATTATTTTCCAAGCTGTGCATTAATTCACAACACAATAACAGTACATATTAGCTGGGTTTATTTGCATCATGCAAGCAAGTTAGTTCTCCCCATGTGTAATTATAAAATAATGTGTGCATCTTACTCTATGGTTGGTTATTTTCGCAAAACATGCAATCAGTAAATATTAAAGTTATGGGAAATTAACTTTACGAGGGGTACACAAAATTTTGCGTTTGCCACCTCGCTCCATCACGGCGAGTGAGCCCAAACAACCTACGAGAGTTTGGGTGGGGTTCTCCCTCCGAGAAATTTTTGGAAAAACAGAGTGGACAAACGGCACATTTTTAAGCAAATTTGAGGAAGCAGGAAGGTTAATAAAGCAATATGATTAATCATGTCTGCCCCCGCGCTCACATTCCTCTCCCCGAGTGCTTCTTTGCCTTGACCCTCTCAGTGTTGCTCTCCAATGTGCTTCTCTCTCCCACTCGTGCTCCACATTGCTTGCTCTTACCCATGTTGTTCTCTATGGTTTGCTTCTCCTCTCTCATCCTTTGTGTCTCTTCCCTCCAGCACCCCACCTGTTGAGCTGCTTTGATTCATGTTGTTCTCTCTGCTTCCTGTCCGCTGCTCAGTTTAAAGATTAATGGAAAATAAAAATGTTCATGATACTGATTCTTTTTTAACCAATCTCGGATCGCTAATAAAAAAAAAACAGCACAAAAAACTATTGGCAAAGCCGGAAGGTTCCAAAGGTAATACCCACTGGCTTTGCCTGTTAGTATCTAAATATTGAAACTCTGACCACAACTGATACAAGGGACGTTATCCATTTGCACAAAACCTTTCCACACAATTGCAATTGACTACCGTGATGTCAATTATGTGACTTCCCAGCTAAAATATTTTTTTCAAGGCAGAGCATAGGTAGCAGGATCTGATTAGCATGCGTCAGCTACTCCAAAGATCAAATTATAGCTGTCCAGAGCACAATAAATAGGAGGAGCATAGTACAAAGATGATGTCCTTATAAAACATCAAGCCAAAAATGTGCCCCACACTTCAGTTCACTGCAGCTGCCAAGTGGGCCTTTGTTGCTTGTCACACCTTAAGGCAGGTCTGTATTTTTAGTCAACAACATATTGTGTGTGGAAAATGTAATCATATACTTAGAATGTCAATACGATAACTAAACACCTCAGTTCGCAAAGTCATATTGGTTAAAAGGTTTTTTCTGGCTGACAGTGCCTCACAAGGAGTCACTTGTGCCATCCGTGCTGATGAACGTGTCTCTGGGAATACACAAACAAAATGAATTTATAAAGTAGCACTGTTTATCTTTGTACACTGCACAGAACTTTCCACGTCAATTCCACCATGATAGGTAAATGTCTGGCATGTAAAACGACCCTTGTCATGGAGGACAGTTGGTGCACATCTATTCATATCAAGCCTAACACAAAACTGCAAGGCCGCATAGTTTAC
Organism: Lissotriton helveticus; assembly: GCF_964261635.1. Lineage (NCBI taxonomy): Eukaryota > Metazoa > Chordata > Amphibia > Caudata > Salamandridae > Lissotriton > Lissotriton helveticus. The sequence continues at coordinate 886,436,018 of NC_136072.1, forward strand.
TTATACCACTTTTACCGCTAAGCAAATGAGAGTTTACAGAGACTTCAACCTGCCTTTGTAATGTTTAAGTATCTACTTAGTCACAAACATGAGACGTTTTCGGTAACTTACAGCCAGGCCTGGCACTGGCAGCCAGCAGCAGCAGGAGGTGTCGAGGTACGTTCTGGGCTCTGGCGGCGCCTGATTGGCATAGGTGCTCAGTGCGCACTCCGATTATTCACCGCAATGAATCGCCCTGGCTGAACGTCACCACTGGTTGTAGTACCACTGCAACCTCCAGAATGTAGCTGTTCTGCAGTCGGCAGTGCTTACAATTAAGGCCCGTGCCTCAGCCTGGCAGCAGAGCGCTCGTTGAACCCAATCATTGCTGTGGGGAAAAATGATAAAAAAGAGTATTTTTTATCATTTTTCCCCACAGCAATGAATGGGTTCAACGAGCGCTCTCCTGCCTGGCTGAGTGAGGCCTGTGTAGGTAACTGCATAGATAGGTGCGCACTGAGTGCGCTGCACAGTTTGCACTCGGATTATTCTCCGCAAATTAGTGAATCGCCCTAGGCCCTACCCTATGCTACCAGGAAAATAATTTATAAACTTAATTAAGGGCCCACGCCGCCCCCACCCAGCCGAGCGGCGGACTCCGGATTCTTGTTTTCAGCACTTTCTGACGGGATTCGAGCATTTCATATTAATAACATACAACTCGAAAACATGTCCTATGCCTATTTACGAACAAAACAAACAAGACCCTTTGCTTCTCTGGCTCACTTTGTACCAGTCAATCGACCATTGTGGCTCTCAGACAGTGACTGACTTTCTCAGTTCTCTTACTTTAACTCTCTTGTGGAACCCGTACGATGATCTCATCAAACAATTCAGATGATGATCAATGATGTGATGATGATCCGAACTTCGAAGAAGTGCCATGAACTTCACCACCAGCACCCACACAGGTCTCTCTGGAGCCCGCAGTGATGTCTGCAGGCTGCTGCTGCGTCACACGAGCGAGGGCGAGGCAGTGGGCACGTCACGAACAAAGTGGCCAATCACTGTCTGCTTGCATTCACATAAGCCACAGTGACCATAACAGTTTTAACCACCCACGTGCGGACCCGCCACCCAATACTTTTTATGCCTGCCCTCAGGCTCAAGGCTGTGCGGTGTTTCAGCCAATCCAGGCACTGCATTAGCAGCACCAGGATTGGCTAGAGCAGGTGTGCTCCCTACCCCCCTCCCGGGCTGCTGGTCGAGCCCCTGGCTCTGTGGCTCTCCTAAGGGGAGTAGTACGGCTGACAGTGCGCATGTTTGAGCTAGGAATAAAAAGGATTAGCCTAACTCAAGCATGCGCACTCTGCTGCTGCCAGCTGCCTGCCTGTCACTCAAACCCTCTGCTGGCGCGGCCCCACCCCCCTTCAGCTCCGATTGCCTCGGGCGTGTCCCGGTGCAATTTAGCGCCGTGAGCTGATGATCCTTTACATTTAGGAATTGGCCAGTCACCGCGTGAATGGGGGCATGTGGCATTAGTGGGGCAACGCCCCAGCGCCCCAATGGACGCACCACCACTGCTGGTTCCATAGTTTTGCTGCGCCCACCACAAAGCTTTTACTGCCCCAACGGGCTTTTTTCACTGATGGCACTCTTGCTAATTTTTGAGCTGATGAGCGTAACGGTCTGGTAGGTAGATACCATTGAAGTTGGTCCTGTGGTTGCGTGGTCCCTGATTCTGAAGTGATTTGAAGACAAGGCACATAGATTTAAAGTGTACTCGTTGTCTTACAGGCAACCAGTGAAGTTTGCGGATTTCACTAGAGATGGGGGAGAATTTGGGAATGCCTCAAATCAGCCTAGCAGCTGTGTTCTGCAGCATCTGTAGCCTATGCAACAGCCTCTCTTGGATGTTTAAATAGAGGCTGTTGCAATAGTCAAGTCTTGACATGACCAGTGCCGTAACCACCGTCTGTCGACTCTCCTTAGGCAGGAAAGGGAGGATTTTCTTAGTAGTTCTGATAGTGAACATCGTGGATGACACCACAGCGTTAACCTGTTTTCTCATGTCCAGTCTGTCATCTAAATACACTCCCAAGTTTTTCACTTGTGTGGAGGGTACAGGCAGAGGTCCCAAGGAGTCCGGCCAGCATTCTGGGGTCCACATGTTAATATCATTACCAAATAGAATGACCTCAGTCTTGTCTGAGTTTAATTTAAGACAATTACTGGCCATCCATGATCCAACTGCTTCCATACAATCATGTAGCTTGTGGCTAACCGCCCCTTCTAGTCTTGGAAGGAGGGATACCACTATCTGCGTATCGTCCGCATAGGAGGTAAGGTGGAATCCAAAAGATCTTATCAATTGAGCCAGGGACGATACGTACACGTTAAATAGGGTTGGACTTAATGATGATCCCTGAGGGACCCCACAGGGAAGTTGAAAAGGGGCCGAGCAAAACTCTCCAAGGGCTACTATCTGCCTACGGTCAGAAAGGAAACACCTTAAGACCTTCCATGGAGTTCTTTACTCCGCAGGCTGACAAACGGCCCATCAGAAGATCATGATGGACCGTGTCAAACGCTGCAGAGAGATCCAGCATGATCATTGCTGTTTTACCCCCCTGATCCAGAGTTTTCCTAATCTCATCAGTAGATTTTAAGAGGCAGTTTCTGTACTGTGGCCCTCCCGAAAGCCGTATTGCGTACAGTCAAGCACCTCAGCGTCTTGCAGATAACTGCTCAGATGCCTGTTAATCCATTTCTCCAGCATTTTGGCTGGGAAAGTTAGGCGAGAGATATATACAGGAGTTCATCCTTAATCACAAATCTAGGGAATTTGGGGTCCAGAATAGTTTGGTTATAATGTGCCTGTTCCCATGCATTAAAAAGTGTAGCATCGTTGGGTTGCGCAAATCTAAAGCTTCTGTCTGTTGTCTAAGGTTCCGGGGAGGTCAAAGCTGGGATAGGGGAGGGTTCTATCTGAGGTTTGTCTTTAGGGTCTGGGTGAATAATTCCAGGAAGTGAGGATTGTCAGTCCCTATAATTATCTCCTCTGGGAGTGTCTCTAAAACCCCTACTTTGACTACAAGGGTTATTCCCTCCGTTGTAACCAGGGCCACGTAGGCTACCGGATAGCTCTTAATATCTCCGTGTCCACACTTGATATATACCACTGTGTCTGGAACTATCTGATGGGACCGTACAAAGACCACTTGCATCACAGACTGCTTGCAACCTGAGTCTAGCAGGGCCTTTATTTTCACACCATTCACCCAGACACTTACATGATATGCTCCTCCTAGTTCAGCAGAGTATAGGACCGGTTTGGGTAGGTAACCGACATCCATAGATTCTTCTGGGTTTCTTTTCTGAGGGCACAACCGCGCGATGTGCCCCCAGGTGCCGCACTCAAAACATTGAGGACCCCTGAAGCTAGGGATCTCAGGCTTTATAGGACATGGCATGGGAAAGTCTGTTGGCTGTCGGGTTTTCCTTTCCACCCTAGGTTAAGATTTGGTAGGTTTCTCAGGTTGCCACGGGTGCAAACAGGGTTGTGCTCAGGCAAATGTGGACGCCATCTTCATGGCTTGGACTGTGTTTAAATTGGAGTGCTGCCTTAGCCACTTCTGTGTTCCATAGGGCAAAGCTTCCAGGTATTGCTCCAAATAGATTTTATCCATTATTTCCTCTTTTGTACAGAGGTTGGGGTTAAGCCATTTGTCAGCGGCCATTTTCAGATGGAAAAACAGAGTCTTTGGGTTTTCCCTGGGTGTTCCTCGCTCCTTTCTAAATCGCACCCTATAGGCCTCTGCGTCAAGACCTAGGTGGTCCAATATGATTGTTTTAATCATGGCATATGGGGCCTGTCCAGTGGCGTTGGCAACTTGGTAGGCCGCTTGGGCTTCCCCGGTCAAAAGCAGCGCCAAAAAAAACGGCCATTTCTCAACAGGCCAACCACAGGCCAAGGCAACTCTCTCAAAGTTAACCAGAAAAGCGTCGGGGTCTTCTCCGGGTATATATTTCTGGAGGGAGATCCCCGATGGAGTTGGGTGAGTGCTTCGGGGCTCCCTAATGGTAGGGGAGGCGGGGTCCCCTATCAGCTTTTGTAACCCCTCTATCTGGGCTGCTATGGTGTTCTTGAAGGTCTCTCGGTCGGCTTGGGCTGAGTTCAATTGTTGCTCTACCGCCCAACCTAACTGTTCTTGTCCTTTAACAAGATGCTGCAATAGGTCCTCCATCTTAGTTTCACAGATGGTTATTTCAGTGCCCGCATTCTCCCCACTTGTTGCGGGCTGAAATGACTCACTGGAATACGAGGAGAGGGTAGTGCCGGTTTTATTGATTTGAGTAAACGCCGTCGGCATACTATACTGCGGTAATATGGTAGAGGGGGTTCAATGTCCTTCTCGGTTGAGGAGAGCCGCTCCTTCCACAGCTCCAGTCCTGCTCTCCTTCTCTCCAGGGTGCTTCTGGGGAATGTGGGCGCCGGACCGGCCGTCGTTGCCGCCAAAGATAAACCAAAAAAGGAAAAATAGACTTGCTTCAGTCTGGTGCGCTACTTTTATACAGTGACAGGGAAGGGAGTGAGGTATCACACTAGTGCACAATTAGTAAGAGAAAACAAAAGTTCTTCCGGAGTGCCGAATAGCGTGAGGGATAGGGGGTTCCTGGGAAACGGTCGAGTGCGGACTCAGGGTGGTTAAAAACCCTTTCTACCCGCCCAGTCTACGATACGATTACGTACCTGGGAGAGCCTCGTTTCCCTTGAAGCGTGGCTGGGCGAAGCGCCTTGACGTTGGCCTCCTGGCTTCTGTGGTCGACGGTTCGCCTCTGCTCCCGAGTCCTCTCCGACCTCCTCCTTCTCCAAGCCGTCTCCTCCGCTCTCGATTTCGTTTCCCCCGCAGCCTCCTTCTCTTCCGCTCACGCCTTCACTTCCTCCGCCGTCTCCTTCTCCACCTCCGGGTGTAAATCACACTGACAGGACGGGTCTTCCGGTATTTACCTTGTCCGCGTCACCTTTGTGGGCGTGGCTCTGTTTGAGCTCGGCCCAATTAAAGAAACAGTGTTCCCCTTCACTCTCCGGGTCTGGTAATGCTACAGCCGTGTCCGCCAGCCTCCAGTACTCGGGTTGCTGCATAAAAAGAGGGGAGATTGCATTGTTCACACGTCCTTGGGGCATAGCACGAGATATATGTCCGTCCTGCTTCCCCCTGTCACAGCGTGTGAAACATTGACATGGCTCCTCTTTTGCCTGACGTTTTTGAACTGCGGATGGCCGGCCATGCTGGAGCCATTAGGAAGTGCCCGTCGCTGGTACTCCACCCCGATATCGAGGTAAGCGGGAGAAACTGCTCGGGGACCTATACTTGCATATAGGGCAGTGCGCCGAGTTTCCCATGCTGGGCTTCCTTTATTCAACGGGTTCGGATAGGGGTGACTTAAGGAGCCTTGCCACCCGACTCCTTGAATTATTCAGACCATGCTGCCCCATATTTTGTTACCTTTTGTGGGCTCTCTTTTATTATATAGTTCCTTATGCTTCTTTTAAACTTTTTTTCCGTAGCTATCTCTGACCTGTCAGTATGGGTTTCTGAAATAAGCCCTGCCCTTAGCCATGACTCTGAGGCGGCGCGGGTTCAGCTTATTTTCACCTATTCTCACTTATTTTCCAACTGTGATGATGCACTCTATTCCAGTTTAATGATATTGCGTGGTTTTTCTTATTTCAATAAATTGTCCTCTCCCTGGAGCTGACTCTGCAGTCATATGAGCATCTTATTTAATGAAGAATTTTGATGTTGAAAGTACATGAATTTACGATGAATGTATGTGTCTTCTCATATGTTCTCTCATGATTTTAGGTGTGCTGTCCCACACCACTCGTCCATCCCTGCCCTGATGAAGGTGTAGCCCCGGCTGGGGCTAGACACCGAAACGCGCGTTGGCGTTATTACTGTTGTGGGTAGCGGGATTGTACCTTCCCCTACCCCCTGGATGATTATTTTAAATCTGTCATCCGATCATCCTGTGGCCGTTTTTTCTGCTCTGATGCACTTTTTGATGTGATGTGTATGTGTTATGCTGGATAAATGATGATGAGTTCAGGAATGGATGATAGTATGATTGTGATACGTGAATATGATGTGTGGGACATGACTAATGTACTAATGTTTTATAGAAGATTGTCTTTGTATTTTATCTATTTTTGCCAAAAAGTTGATGAAATGTTTTTTGCTAATATGAAAAATAAATAAAAAATTATGATCTATTTTGAATAAAAAGGTCAAATTAATTGATGATTTTTGATAATCGCCTTGGTCCGCTCCGATGTGTACTCGCTAGTATCAGGACCCTTTCCTAGGGCCTTATTGAAATTGCTGGGCACGTAAATTCTTGTTTTTGGTTGCTCTGCCCTCATTCAGTCACATCTCTGTCTCATTTTAAGGACCTGCTGTACGGTACTGTAGGCCTAAGCCAGCGGGCAGTGCTGCCCTACAGACACGTGGTGTTGGCTTTTGGGGCACTGTAGTGAGCTGATTACTAAGTGTACATGCACACAGGCTTGCACCACTGCATTACACATGCATATTATGCTGCTAGCATGCGCTCTGTTCCTTTGTATGTGAACGTTGGCATAACATATTATTATTTAGCCTTGTGTATTCTCTTACACTCCAACTCCTCTTTGAACCACGATTACCACTAATAGTTGGTAGATTGTACTTCGAGAAGGAAGGATGCACTCAACTGGTGTTCCCTATTAAGCTTGAAATAAACCTTCATTTACCTCAAGACATTTCCAGCATTATATTATTTCTCCCTTTTCTGACACTGGGTTAGTTATACCAAAGTGGACGCAGCGGGTGCTCAGCCCCTGATCATGCCCTGGGTATTCTGACGCCTTCCATCATGGTCTCAAGACACCGTCCCTGACCGGAGACCTGCTGTACCACCCTGAGAGAGGCACCCCAGAGTCGGAGCTCACACCGGCACGTCGTTAGACACATCAGTGATGGCAGGTGAGCAGTGAAGCCTCGGAGCACAGGAGCTGCAATTGAGCACAGTGCGGGGGAAGGAGGTGGAGTGCAGCAGCCTGGGTGCACAGGTACAGGCAAGAGATGTTGCCGTAGATAATAATGTAATCTTTGGCCTCATTCATATCTCTGTTTCATTTTAAGGACTTTCTGGACCGCACTCTTTCTCACAGACCCCAGCATCCCAGACACACAAGTGACGGGAGGTGATAAGTGAGTCCCACCCACTTATTTCATGTTATACTGTTGTTTCTTCGAATAAAGTTCAGTTTCCATTCATTTGTGTTGTTTTAATAAAGGTTATTTTTTTTACCAATAAATAATTGAGTGTATGGGTCTTCTTTTTCTGACAACACTTGCCTGTAGTTTATTGTGCAATTTGGCGGTTGATAGGAGGTTACGAGGGAAAACCTTTGTAATTTTGCGGTGCACCTACCAAATATAAACCAACAGACTATTACATAAATGAAGCTTGGGTAATTCTACAACTGCAAGGGTTCTATGAGTGTATCACTTTATACACCATGAGTACTGCCCGTGTGATTACAGAACCAATAAGGCACTGCCTAGGGCCACCAAAGCTTCAGGGACTGGCGAGGCCCACCCTGCATATTTAAGTAAAGCCCCGGAGGGTGGCAATCCCTGGGCTTGAGTTGGCCTCGAAGCCCCCCGAACAATTAGTAAACAATACCCAGGGAGGTGGCAATCCACTAGGCAGAGAAACGTCTATGTGCCCTCCCGCACCTAATTCACATGTGAGATTAAGGCCCCCCGTGCTGCAGAGACCCCGCAATATAATAATAGGATTGGCCCCGGAACATTAGCCACCAGGGGGCTAATTTTTTTCTCAATTTTTACCATCCAGATCCGCTTTATTGAAGCGATATGAGGTTTTCCTCCTCTCGCTTCAACAAGGCAAACAAGGATTTGCTATCACAGGGTGGAAGCCATGCTCCTGCCCTGTAATAGCAAACATAAATGTCCGGCGAATGCACACCCTGGGACATTGTACGGTTCGTTTGTAACAAACGAACCGTGAACAAGGTATACGAGGATACCGGAACGCGTGGTTTGGCCCTGTGCTGGTTATAACAATTGATTTAAGGATAAATTAAACCTTGAAAGAAGACTGCTGGTGTGTGGCTTAATTCGTTTCTTTGGAAGCGTTTTTGGACATTGTTGGCGGTTTGGTTCAACCGCGTAAGCGAAGCACCCTCCGAAGCAGCGCCGTGGAGTCAGAGAAAGGGAAACGTTTTTGGTGGATATATATATATATATATATATATATATATATATATATATATATATATATATATATATATATATATATATATATATATATATATATATATATATATATATATATATATATATCCAACAAAAGGAAGAACCCAATTTGGAATAGGGCTGCCCAGAGGTAAAATACGCTTTTTTAATGATTGTTTGCCAGCAGGAGCACTTCGTAGAACACACACCTTCACCCAAATTGCAAGACGTGTTTCAGAACACCAGTTCTTTCATCACTGGCATTAGCGGTGACAGGAAGTGGCGCTTCAAGTTCATGCACAGTCATAATTGTTCACACCTGCCTCCAGGCGGCATGGCCCCACGGCATTCTGGTTTTTGTAGTGCATGCAATTTTCTTCCCAAGTGGGTGCGTCTCCTCCTGTCCAAATAAACCTTTTTTCAGTGCATCAAGTTCACGAAGGCACCTGCCCTGCCTGAAAGCAACCATCAAGCTTCAAACTGGCTCCCCCCTGCTAGAGGCTCCAGCTTGTCTCTGTTCCGCAGTTCGCAGCTTCGTGTGATGCTGCGCCAGACCCGCACAGCAGTGAGCCTTCTTCCACGACCTGGGAGGCCGTCATTACATCCAACAAAAGCAGGAACCCACTTCGGAATAGGGCTGCCCAGAGGTAAAATACGCTTTTTTAATGATTGTTTGCCAGCAGGAGCACTTCGTAGAACACACACCTTCACTCAAATTGCCAGACGCGTTTCAGAACACCAGTTCTTTCATCAGTGGCATTAGCGGTGACAGGAAGTGGCGCTTCAAGTTCATGCACAGTCATAATTGTTCACACCTTCCTCCAGGCGGCGTGGCCCCACGGCATTCTGGTTTCTGTAATGCATGCAATTTTCTTCCCAAGTGGGTGCGTCTCCTCCTGTCCAAATAAACCTTTTTTCAGTGCACCAAGTTCACGAAGGCACCTGCCCTGCCTGAAAGCAACCATCAAGCTTCAAACTGGCTCCCCCCTGCTAGAGGCTCCAGCTTGTATCTGTTCCGCAGTTCGCAGCTTCGTGTGATGCTGCGCCGGACCCGCACAGCAGTGAGCCTTCTTCCACGACCTGGAAGGCCGTCATTACATCTAACAAAAGCAGGAACCCAATTCGGAATAGGGCTGCTCAGAGGTAAAATACGCTTTTTTAATGATTGTTTGCCAGCAGGAGCACTTCTTAGAACACACACCTTCACTCAAATTGCCAGACGCGTTTCAGAACACCAGCTCTTTCATCAGTGGCATTAGCGGTGACAGGAAGTGGCGCTTCAAGTTCATGCACAGTCAGCCCACTTGGGATTAACTGATGCACCCAGCAGACATTGACAGCGCAACCACTGAGGTACTACGAACATGCACTACAGATCCCACAAGGCCTACGTTAGGCCACGCCTATCTGGGAGGGGACTGAGAAGATAAAAGTGCAATGTATAGCGCCATCAGACATGCTGAAAATTCGCCGCTGAAGAAGGGAGTTTTAAACCTGAAACGCGTCCGGCGCTTCACTGTGTGACTTTGTTTCCTGCAAGTGCTATGCCAGCAAGTTGCCTGATGAAAATAAATGAGCTGATGTTATTACTTTCTGAGGCTTCCGTCAAATTTATGGTTCCTGTTTCGATGGATTTATAACGGCTTGCCCAAAGTCGTGTACGGAGGCCCATCGCTGTGCGGACCCGCTCTGACATCACTGGGATGTCAGAATTGAGGGAGAAAGTCGAGCAGGTGCCTTTGCAGGGAGCTGCCTGTTCAAGCTCAAGAAGGTAACTACAAAGCACGACATTAGCATGCCAGAATACAAGTCAGCCCACTTGGGATTAACTGATGCACCCAGCAGACATTGACAGCGCGCCCACTGAGGTATTACGAACATGCACTACAGATCCCACAAGGCCTACGTTAGGCCACGCCTATCTGGGAGGGGACTGAGAAGATAAAAGTGCAATGCATAGCGCCATCAGACATGCTGAAAATTCGCCGCTGAAGAAGGGAGTTTTAAACCTGAAACGCGTCCGGCGCTTCACTGTGTGACTTTGTTTCCTGCAAGTGCTATGCCAGCAAGTTGCCTGATGAAAATAAATGAGCTGATGTTATTACTTTCTGAGGCTTCCGTCAAATTTGTGGTTCCTGTTTCGATGGATTTATAACGGCTTGCCCAAAGTCGTGTACGGAGGCCCATCACTGTGCGGTCCCGCTCTGACATCACTGGGATGTCGGAATTGAGGGAGAAAGTCGAGCAGGTGCCTTTGCAGGGAGCTGCCTGTTCAAGCTCAAGAAGGTAACTACAAAGCACGACATTAGCATGCCAGAATACAAGTCAGCCCACTTGGGATTAACTGATGCACCCAGCAGACATTGACAGCGCGCCCACTGAGGTATTACGAACATGCACTACAGATCCCACAAGGCCTACGTTAGGCCACGCCTATCTGGGAGGGGACTGAGAAGATAAAAGTGCAATGTATAGCGCCATCAGACATGCTGAAAATTCGCCGCTGAAGAAGGGAGTTTTAAACCTGAAACGCGTCCGGCGCTTCACTGTGTGACTTTGTTTCCTGCAAGTGCTATGCCAGCAAGTTGCCTGATGAAAATAAATGAGCTGATGTTATTACTTTCTGAGGCTTCCATCAAATTTGTGGTTCCTGTTTCGATGGATTTATAACGGCTTGCCCAAAGTCGTGTACGGAGGCCCATCGCTGTGCGGACCCGCTCTGACATCACTGGGATGTCGGAATTGAGGGAGAAAGTCGAGCAGGTGCCTTTGCAGGGAGCTGCCTGTTCAAGCTCAAGAAGGTAACTACAAAGCATGACATTAGCATGCCAGAATACAAGTCAGCCCACTTGGGATTAACTGATGCACCCAGCAGACATTGACAGCGTGCCTACTGAGGTATTACGAACATGCACTACAGATCCCACAAGGCCTACGTTAGGCCACGCCTATCTGGGAGGGGACTGAGAAGATAAAAGTGCAATGTATAGCGCCATCAGACATGCTGAAAATTCGCCGCTAAAGAAGGGAGTTTTAAACCCGAAACGCGTCCGGCGCTTCACTGTGTGACTTTGTTTCCTGCAAGTGCTATGCCAGCAAGTTGCCTGATGAAAATAAATGAGCTGATGTTATTACTTTCTGAGGCTTCCGTCAAATTTATGGTTCCTGTTTCGATGGATTTATAACGGCTTGCCCAAAGTCGTGTACGGAGGCCCATCGCTGTGCGGACCCGCTCTGACATCACTGGGATGTCAGAATTGAGGGAGAAAGTCGAGCAGGTGCCTTTGCAGGGAGCTGCCTGTTCAAGCTCAAGAAGGTAAATACAAAGCACGACATTAGCATGCCAGAATACAAGTCAGCCCACTTGGGATTAACTGATGCACCCAGCAGACATTGACAGCGCGCCCACTGAGGTATTACGAACATGCACTACAGATCCCACAAGGCCTACGTTAGGCCACGCCTATCTGGGAGGGGACTGAGAAGATAAAAGTGCAATGCATAGCGCCATCAGACATGCTGAAAATTCGCCGCTGAAGAAGGGAGTTTTTAACCTGAAACGCGTCCGGCGCTTCACTGTGTGACTTTGTTTCCTGCAAGTGCTATGCCAGCAAGTTGCCTGATGAAAATAAATGAGCTGATGTTATTACTTTCTGAGGCTTCCGTCAAATTTGTGGTTCCTGTTTCGATGGATTTATAACGGCTTGCCCAAAGTCGTGTACGGAGGCCCATCACTGTGCGGACCCGCTCTGACATCACTGGGATGTCGGAATTGAGGGAGAAAGTCGAGCAGGTGCCTTTGCAGGGAGCTGCCTGTTCAAGCTCAAGAAGGTAACTACAAAGCACGACATTAGCATGCCAGAATACAAGTCAGCCCACTTGGGATTAACTGATGCACCCAGCAGACATTGACAGCGCGCCCACTGAGGTATTACGAACATGCACTACAGATCCCACAAGGCCTACGTTAGGCCACGCCTATCTGGGAGGGGACTGAGAAGATAAAAGTGCAATGTATAGCGCCATCAGACATGCTGAAAATTCGCCGCTGAAGAAGGGAGTTTTAAACCTGAAACGCGTCCGGCGCTTCACTGTGTGACTTTGTTTCCTGCAAGTGCTATGCCAGCAAGTTGCCTGATGAAAATAAATGAGCTGATGTTATTACTTTCTGAGGCTTCCATCAAATTTGTGGTTCCTGTTTCGATGGATTTATAACGGCTTGCCCAAAGTCGTGTACGGAGGCCCATCGCTGTGCGGACACGCTCTGACATCACTGGGATGTCGGAATTGAGGGAGAAAGTCGAGCAGGTTCCTTTGCAGGGAGCTGCCTGTTCAAGCTCAAGAAGGTAACTACAAAGCATGACATTAGCATGCCAGAATACAAGTCAGCCCACTTGGGATTAACTGATGCACCCAGCAGACATTGACAGCGTGCCTACTGAGGTATTACGAACATGCACTACAGATCCCACAAGGCCTACGTTAGGCCACGCCTATCTGGGAGGGGACTGAGAAGATAAAAGTGCAATGTATAGCGCCATCAGACATGCTGAAAATTCGCCGCTGAAGAAGGGAGTTTTAAACCTGAAACGCGAACGGCGCTTCACTGTGTGACTTTGTTTCCTGCAAGTGCTATGCCAGCAAGTTGCCTGATGAAAATAAATGAGCTGATGTTATTACTTTCTGAGGCTTCCGTCAAATTTGTTGTTCCTGTTTCGATGGATTTATAACGGCTTGCCCAAAGTCTTGTACGGAGGCCCATCGCTGTGCGGACCCGCTCTGACATCACTGGGATGTCGGAATTGAGGGAGAAAGTCGAGCAGGTGCCTTTGCAGGGAGCTGCCTGTTCAAGCTCAAGAAGGTAACTACAAAGCACGACATTAGCATGCCAGAATACAAGTCAGCCCACTTGGGATTAACTGATGCACCCAGCAGACATTGACAGCGCGCCCACTGAGGTATTACGAACATGCACTACAGATCCCACAAGGCCTACGTTAGGCCACGCCTATCTGGGAGGGGACTGAGAAGATAAAAGTGCAATGTATAGCGCCATCAGACATGCTGAAAATTCGCCGCTGAAGAAGGGAGTTTTAAACCTGAAACGCGTCCGGCGCTTCACTGTGTGACTTTGTTTCCTGCAAGTGCTATGCCAGCAAGTTGCCTGATGAAAATAAATGAGCTGATGTTATTACTTTCTGAGGCTTCCATCAAATTTGTGGTTCCTGTTTCGATGGATTTATAACGGCTTGCCCAAAGTCGTGTACGGAGGCCCATCGCTGTGCGGACCCGCTCTGACATCACTGGGATGTCGGAATTGAGGGAGAAAGTCGAGCAGGTGCCTTTGCAGGGAGCTGCCTGTTCAAGCTCAAGAAGGTAACTACAAAGCATGACATTAGCATGCCAGAATACAAGTCAGCCCACTTGGGATTAACTGATGCACCCAGCAGACATTGACAGCGTGCCTACTGAGGTATTACGAACATGCACTACAGATCCCACAAGGCCTACGTTAGGCCACGCCTATCTGGGAGGGGACTGAGAAGATAAAAGTGCAATGTATAGCGCCATCAGACATGCTGAAAATTCGCCGCTGAAGAAGGGAGTTTTAAACCTGAAACGCGAACGGCGCTTCACTGTGTGACTTTGTTTCCTGCAAGTGCTATGCCAGCAAGTTGCCTGATGAAAATAAATGAGCTGATGTTATTACTTTCTGAGGCTTCCGTCAAATTTGTTGTTCCTGTTTCGATGGATTTATAACGGCTTGCCCAAAGTCTTGTACGGAGGCCCATCGCTGTGCGGACCCGCTCTGACATCACTGGGATGTCGGAATTGAGGGAGAAAGTCGAGCAGGTGCCTTTGCAGGGAGCTGCCTGTTCAAGCTCAAGAAGGTAACTACAAAGCACGACATTAGCATGCCAGAATACAAGTCAGCCCACTTGGGATTAACTGATGCACCCAGCAGACATTGACAGCGCGCCCACTGAGGTATTACGAACATGCACTACAGATCCCACAAGGCCTACGTTAGGCCACGCCTATCTGGGAGGGGACTGAGAAGATAAAAGTGCAATGTATAGCGCCATCAGACATGCTGAAAATTCGCCGCTGAAGAAGGGAGTTTTAAACCTGAAACGCGTCCGGCGCTTCACTGTGTGACTTTGTTTCCTGCAAGTGCTATGCCAGCAAGTTGCCTGATGAAAATAAATGAGCTGATGTTATTACTTTCTGAGGCTTCCGTCAAATTTGTGGTTCCTGTTTCGATGGATATATATATATATATATATAGATATATATATATATATATCAAAACAAAACCCTTTCAGGCATAGAGTGACGCATAAATTATGCAAAAAAGAAGGAGAGAACTCTGGGTAGGTCTCAGTTTAGGTGGAAAGCAGCTCCTGTTAGAGCACTCTCAACACCAGCGACACTCTAGATCTGCTCACCTCAAATGTCTGTTTTTCTATCAAAGTTTTTAAGCATAGGATTAGACAGTGCTATCCATGCCGAGATAGAAAATGACAAAGTCTTTCGCCATTTAAACAGCAAAGTCTTTAAGCATAGGACTAGTACAGTGCAGTCCTTGCCGAGCTGTCAAATAACAAAAGCCATTTATCACTCCAGGCACAATATTATAGCTTTGAATTGGTAAAATACCAACTCAAGCCAACCTTAAATGAATAAAAACAACCCCTGACACAAAACAATTATGCAAAAAAGAAGGAGAGAACTCTGGGTAGGTCTCAGTTTAGGTGAGCAGATCTAGAGTGTCGCTGGTGTTGAGAGTGCTCTAACAGGAGCTGCTTTCCACCTAAACTGAGACCTACCCAGAGTTCTCTCCTTCTTTTTTGCATAATTTATGCGTCACTCTATGCCTGAAAGGGTTTTGTTTTTACTTAATACTGGGTGCTCCCTTGTGTCTGGACAAAGCTATACCTCTCTGAAGAGCTCTAATTAGAGCGAAACACTGTGTCAGGGGTTGTTTTTATTCATTTCAGGTTGGCTTGAGTTGGTATTTTACCAATTCAAAGCTGTAATATTGTGCCTGGAGTGATAAATGGCTTTTGTTATTTGACAGCTCGGCAAGGACTGCACTGTACTAGTCCTATTCTTAAAGACTTTGCTGTTTAAATGGCAAAAGACTTTGTCATTTTCTATCTGGGCATGGATAGCACTGTCTAATCCTATGCTTAAAAACTTTGATAGAAAAACAGACATTTGAGGTGAGCAGATCTAGAGTGTCGCTGGTGTTGAGAGTGCTCTAACAGGAGCTGCTTTCCACCTAAACTGAGACCTACCCAGAGTTCTCTCCTTCTTTTTTGCATATATATATATATATATATATATATATATATATATATATATATATATATATATGTCAGAAAGGGTTCCCCGCACGATGTAATCACAGGAAACACAGAAGACTCCCACTCCAGGGTCCGTGTTTAAAAAAAAACGTTTATTGGCGACGCGTTTCGACCAGGCGGTCTTCTTCGTTAGCCAGCCATATATATATATCCAAAAACACTCTGCCACTGACTGTCGCTCCTCTTCCCCTCAGGTGCCTCCTTACCGCACGGTGGAATGCGTAAATATATAAAATAACACACAGTTCCCATATCCACGGACTGCTTCGCGATTAAGGACACTCCAGTCTGAAATCTTGTAGTCTTTACGCCAGGTTTATTTTCTTGCGTGCACACTCATTCAGTTCAACAAACGCGTTTCGGCGTTGCCGCCTTCGTCAGTGTTGCCTGAGTCAGACTAATTTTTCATTTAAATAAAGTTTTCTTCAAAACATTGTCACATGGTTAAAAACAAAACATAAAAGAAGGGCACATCAATTCATTTCATTGATATATGGCGGCCATCTTGGAGTGTCCGAAACTATTGCGATTTTGCTTCTTTCTCAGCATAGCAAATCATATTTTATACTTCATGCAAATTCATCGCATTCATTACCAGCAATTAACGATGTCCTATTTATTCTACAGGATAGCCTCATCAATCTCGCCCTGAATGGGCATTGACTTGTTCAAATCACAAATATATTCTTCTCAATTTAACATTTCGGTTCACAGTTTTGTTGCCTCAATCATTGTGCCACTTACGTCACCTCTGATCTTGTTATACTGCCCTTGATGGGCTATTTCAATGCAGATACAGTCTGTGACATAATTATATACAGATACGGAAACTTTACTTTCATTCTAGCTGCAAGGAACAGTTTTGAGGGGGTTACATATTCCACTCTAGATCATCTTCCTGTGTAGTGACCTCACCCTATTGCACCCACATTTCCTCTTCATTGTTTAACCCTCCCGGATTTTTTGTTTGGAGCGTAATTATGTACCTCGATTCCAAGGTTCTCAGTTTCTTAACCCAGTCCCCCCCTCTCTCTGTTCTTATCAGTTGGTCCAAAATGAAGAAGCTTAGCAAATTACTGTTGCTATTATGAGCTTTCTCATAATGTCTGGCCACGGGGTAGCTCTGATCTTTCGAGTTAATCGCTCTCATATGTTCTAAAATCCTGAGTTTGGTTTGTTTCGTGGTACTTCCCACGTACCTTTTACCACAGGGGCATACCAGGCAGTACACAGTAAATCAGAATTACAATTAAGTAATTTCGGAATCGTCACCTTCTTGAGTATCCCCGGCACCTCGTACTCCTTCACTTTTTGTGAATT
This sequence comes from Lissotriton helveticus, assembly GCF_964261635.1. Classification (NCBI taxonomy): domain Eukaryota; kingdom Metazoa; phylum Chordata; class Amphibia; order Caudata; family Salamandridae; genus Lissotriton; species Lissotriton helveticus. The sequence goes on from NC_136072.1 coordinate 886,452,996, forward strand.
TCTACAGGCCTTGCATTTCATACACGGATAGAAACCCAGAACTGGGGCCTTTTTCTTTCTCTTGTGTTCATAGTGACTGTTTACTAGGTGGTCTCTAAGGGAGTTACTTTTTCGATATGTAACAAGTGGGTAGTCAGATAAAAGTTCACCCACCACCCCATCAGATTTCAGTATGTTCCAGTTTCTCCGTAGAATTTGGAACATCTCTGGAGATTTGTCATTAAAATTGGTGATTAGCCTTACTTTGCTGTCCCTTGTTTTTATCCTGTCTACAAGTAGTTCACTTCTGGGCCTCGCATCACTCTTTTTTTGCGCCTCATCCAGAACACCTTTACAGTATCCCCTTAGTTCGAATCTCTTCCTGGATTCATTTCTAGCTCTCGTGTATTCACCCTCAGTGGAGCAGTTCTGCTTAATCCATAGGAACTCTCCCAATGGGATATTATTCACAACACTACGTGGGTGACAGCTCCCTGCGTGCAGGATAGTGTGTCCTGCCGTAGGTTTCGTATATATAACGGCCGTCTGGATTTTGTTGTCTTGAATGAATACCTTAAGATCCAAATAAAAAACCTCATCCTTACTAATGTGGCTTGTGAATCTGAGGTTCTGCTGATTCTCATTCAAGATCTTGATGTACTCTTCAGCTTCCTTCTGTGTTCCCCGCCACACGATGAAAGATCATCAATGTAGCGGGTCCACAGAACTATTTTTTCCATCCATTCCTCATTTTTCCCCGCCCAGGCCATGTGCTCCTCCCACCAGCCAACGAATAAATTCGCGTAGCTGGGGGCGAAGCACGTGCCCATCGCGGTCCCCTGTAGCTGCAAATAAAGTTGTCCTGCAAATAAAAAAAATGTTATTTTTCAAACAAAAGTCTGTGAGAGCTATGAGCATATGGTTGTGTGTTCTGTACTTCAATGACCGTCTTCCCAAGAAGTACTCCATCACCTTTAAGCCATCATCGTGTCGTATGGAAGTATAGAGGCTTGTAATGTCTAATGTTATTAGCAATAAGTCCTTCTCCCATATCACCCCTTCGATGGTCCTCAAAAGATCTTGTGTATCCCTCAGATACGAGCTTAGATCTTTCACCAGTGGTGCAATAAAGTTATCAATGTATATTGAGGTTTTCTCCAGTAGGCTGTCTATTGCCAACATAATTGGACGTCCTGGTGGCCAGATTTTACTTTTATGCACTTTAGGTAAGTGATAAAAGGTAGCCAACTGCGAATACTCGCATTTCAGATTCTGCCAATGTTTCATATCCAGTATGCCCTTATCTTTCCAGTCCAAAATAAGCGCATGAAACCTCATTATACTGTCTACATATTGTTCTCTCTTTATGGGGGTGTAGTGATCCTGTCTTTTCAGTTGGAAAAATGCCTCATCCTCATATTGTTGTTTATTCAAAATCACGACATTCCCCCCTTTGTCGCTTGGCTTGATTATTATGCTGTTGTCCTCTTTCAAGCTTTTAATTATATCCCATTTGGGTTTGTTGAAATTCCTTCTTGCACCATTGAATTTCGTTTTTGTAGATTCTTTAGCTCTCCAATTACTACCTCCTGAAAGGTGTCAATAGCATTATGTGCGCTTCTAGGGATAAATTTAGATTTGATGGTCATTTTGCTCTTACATCCTTGTTGTGTAAATCCTCCCTCTTCCAAAAATTGCATAGGGAATATGGTGGGGTCAGTATCTGAGTCCGTTTCTTCCAAAAGACTTCGTGCTGTGATAAGTGCCTCCATATCACTTCCTACTAGTGCATCAAATCCGACATCTTCCTCTGTTGTTGTGACAACATTCTCTTTCGGGTGAAGTTTGTGTATTTTCATTAATTTTATTTTCCTTGCAAATTTGTAAAGGTCTATTCTCGTTTGTGAATAGTTGAATTTTGGGGTGGGGCAGAATGTTAGTCCCAATTTTAATAATTTTTGCTCTTCCTCAGACAGGGCCCTGTCTGAGAGCTTGATTATAGTTTTTTCATCCATATTGCTCAGTGTTTCCATATTGTCTAGTTCCATTTGCCCCCGCGTCTGCTGCGTGTTACCACCGGGGTGGAACGACCCGTTTCTGCTTTTCTTACCCCTCCTCGTTTTCCTCTTATGGCCTCCGGAGGGTGAGTTTGTGCAGCTGGTCTCTGTCGCAGGCCCCGTATCAGTTCGTATTCCTGAAAAAAAGAAGAAGAAGGAGAGGAGATTGAGGTGGATGCCTGTTTCTCTCTACCACCATTACTCTCCTCATCCAACACTGTTGCACCCTTCTGTTTGCCTCCTCGCACAGATTCGTCTTCCGATATCTCCGATTCTTCTGTGCTGGGCTGAGACACTATTTGTGACTGTGTCTTTGCTAATTGTTGACTTTTACGTTGGGCATCAAACTTCTTTGCGAATGTTAAAATTCGGCCATTCGCATAGTCTTTCTCATTCCTGATAAACTTTGCTTGTTTCCTCAATTTAATTACGTTCTCATAATCTATGAGTCGTTGTTTCATATGTTTATGCAAGTCTTCACTCGTTTTTAGATCTTTGTCTTTGCTGATTTTTTTCTCGATGTCTTTTATTTCCTCCTGTAATTTTGCCCTATCATTCCATGCATGTTTAACAAGCATCTTCAGCATTCGATGGGTCACTTCTGTCATGTATTCTGACCATTCTTGGAGCAATTCCTTATTCGGGCTTTCATATGAGGGGACAATAAATATTCTGAGTCCTCTCGGGACTCTCCTGACTTCCAGATATTTTTGGAGGCTATTTGCCTCCCACCATTTCCGAATTTCTTTTTCGTATGTCTTTTCTAAAGTGAAAAATAAATTCTTGATAGTGCCAGGTATCGTTTTCTCCTGTGTTTTTTCTTTACTCTTTCCACTTGTTTTTAACACGAAGAGGCTCCCTGCAGCTTCTTCTCTTTCCATATCTGTAAACATTCTCCAGTGCAGACACCGTAGTCCACGCCTGGCAGGGACTGTCCTTCCTGACTATTCGAGGTTAACCGGGTTTCAAATTTAAAAGCGGAGTCCACTTACCCGTCCCGCGTCCTGCAACCCTCGGAAGCCTCCTCGGGGCTGGTTCGCGTTCTTCTGGTAAGTGGTCCAGCTTCTCTCCCAGTGTCTCACAGTTGTGCGCGATGCCCTTTTTTCTGCGGCTCGCTCAACACCGGTGGGGCAGACAGTATATTAAATCCAAAAACACTCTGCCACCGACTGTTGCTCCTCTTCCCCTCGGGTGCCTCCTTACCGCACGGTGGAATGCGTCAATATATAAAATAACAAATAACACACAGTTCCCATAGCCACGGACTGCTTCGCAATTAAGGACACTCCAGTCAGAAATCTTGTAGTCTTTACGCCAGGTTTATTTTCTTGCGTGCACACTCATTCAGTTCAACAAACGCGTTTCGGCGTTGCCGCCTTCGTCAGTGTTGCCTGAGTCAGACTAATTTTTAATTTAAATAAAGTTTTCTTCAAAACATTGTCACATGGTTAAAAACAAAACATAAAAGAAGGGCACATCAATTCATTTCATTGATATATGGCGGCCATCTTGGAGTGTCTGAAACTATTGCGATTTTGCTTATTTCTCAGCATAGCAAATCATATTTTATACTTCATGCAAATTCATTGCATTCATTACCAGCAATTAACGATGTCCTATTTATTCTACAGGATAGCCTCATCAATCTCGGCCTGAATGGGCATTGGCTTGTTCAAATCACAAATATATTCTTCTCAATTTAACATTTCGGTTCACAGTTTTGTTGCCTCAATCATTGTGCCACTTACGTCACCTCTGATCACAAGATCACTACACAGGAAGATGATCTAGAGTGGAATATGTAACCCCCTCAAAACTGTTCCTTGCAGCTAGAATGAAAGTAAAGTTTCCGTATCTGTATATAATTATGTCACAGACTGTATCTGCATTGAAATAGCCCATCCAGGGCAGTATCACAAGATCAGAGGTGACGTAAGTGATATTCACTGAAAAAACCATAGGTTTCAGGAGTTATATAGTTAGGAATTAGCTTTTAAAAAACCTTTGAAATTCACTCAAAAAACTATAAGTTTTAGTGGTGTTATAGTTAGCTGGACATTTTACTCATACAAAACCATTGAAATTGCTCCTATATAGTGAGTTGTACTAACTATATTTCGCGCACCCGCAATCCACTGCTGATGATGTCACATATTAGATCATTCATGACATGGTCAGTGACATCACTGATGACATCTCAAATGACATCACTGATGACATCACTTATACAGTCAGTCATGCACCTACTAAATCATCCATTCAGACACTCATACACCCACACATTCTTCAATACACCTTGGCAGAAATGTGGTCATTTGGCCAAAAGACATGTACCTCCAACAAGCGGAATTACAACTTAATGATATTTCATGCTACCGCAGAAGTAATATCCAGATTGTCAAGAATACGTGGACGGAACAACATCAGAAATTACAAGCTTGGAGGAGTGCTAGACTAATCACACATGACGAGTTCAGATATTTAAGAAAGGATCATCCTGTTATTGCCTCATTTTATTTGATCCCAAAGATTCACAAGGATATTCATATACCACCGGGTCGTCCTATCATTTCGGCCATTGACAGCTCTTTGGAACATGTTTCCAAGTACATTGACTTCTTTTTACAAAGCCATGTCAAGAGTCTCAATTCCTATGTTAGGGACTCTTTTGACTTTCTAGAAAAAATTGAACACTTTGCCTGGGAAGAGAACATGGTATTAATGACTTTGGATGTTTCATCCCTTTATACCTCAATTAGACATTGTGATGGACTCAAGGCCTTGGACTACTATTTGAATAAGGATTTACTTCAGTCGACGGCACATAACAAGATGCTACTGGAAATTACCAGAATGTGCCTCGAGCAAAACTTTTTTATCTTCAATGGCGTAATTTACCATCAGGTTAGAGGTGTGGCGATGGGGGCCTGCTTCTTGCCTAGCTACGCGTGTTTACACGTAGGGCTATGGGAGGAGCGGGTCCTAGTCGGCCAACACCACAATATTTTTCCCAACCACATTGTTTTATATTTACGTTACATTCATGATGTTTTCCTTGTTTGGAGAGGTAGCCATGACAGTGCCAGGGCCTTTGTTGATTTAATGAATGTGAACAATGTTAATTTAAATTTTACTTCTAACATGAGTTCTGTTTCTATTTGTTTTTTGGATGTCGAGGTATTTGTGCAAGGCACCACTTTGAATACGAGACTCTACAGGAAGCCCAGTGCAGGGTACACTATCCTACATTCTAACAGCCAACATCCGGCTCATTTAATTTGGAGCATTCCATTTGGAGAAATGCTCCGAATAAAAAGAATTTGTAGCACGGATGCCGATTGTGCGGCTGCACAGGAGGCATGCAGGTTACGTTTCCTGGCTAGGGGTTACTCGCCTGAGAATCTCACTAAAGCGATCAGGCGTTCCAACTCAGTCAGCAGGCAGGAGGCTTTGATTCCTAAAATTAGAAACATCAATTCAGATGTGTCTTTGACAGGGGAGGTTCAAACCGGTTCCCCTCGTGTCATTTTGACATAAAATCGTCAACATGGGGCTCTTCGGAAGATCTTAAATAACAACTGGAATCTGGTTTGCAGTGATCCAGTGATTGGTCATAAAATGGATACCAAACCAGTATTGACATTTAGAAGATCCCCTTCGATGTCTAAAGCTCTAGTCAGCAATACTTTGGAGCCTAAAGCCTCAACCACTTGGTCATCTTTAAAGAGGGGTTTCAAGGCGTGTCCACACTGCAAAGCCTGTCGATTTGGCAGCAATCGGACGCACTTTAAAAGCCCCTATCATGATCATCCCACTGCCATTTCCAAGTGGCTTACCTGCAAAACTGATTATGCTATCTATGTGTTGGAGTGTCCGTGTGGGCTCCAATATGTGGGCAGTACCAAACTGCCCACCCACAAACGGATACTCCAACACATACGCGCAATATCAGGACATGATCAGAATTATCCGGTTGCCAGGCATTTTCAAGATAAACATCAAGGCATACCTGACAAGCTCCAATTTTTTCTAATTGATTGTGTCGAAGTCTCGAGAAGAGGAGGTGACCGCGAGGCCAAACTCTGTCTTCTTGAGAGGAGATACATTTTGGAGCTTAATACAAAAAATCCTAATGGTCTTAATGACAGAGAGGATCTTTATACCTGTCTTTAGGATCAATCAGTATGCCCACAAGTCCTGTCCGGATATATTAAACAATTTTTGTTCCCCCCCAGTAGTTCCTACTCTGTATAGATTGTTGTAGATATTTGGATTTTAACAAAATGAACTTTTCTGAGAAAAACCTTTTTAAGGTTGTATTTTAGGAATCATTTGTCTCAATATTAGCACTTTATTGTTTAGAATTTGCACAATCACTATTTGCACTTTACATATTCTTGGCAGACATCGTGACTAGCCCACTTGGGCTCTATTCAGAGTTTTTGGTTATGTTGTTTCATGAATTTGGACTAATGTTGCTACTTTGAACATGCATATATCAACCTTACTCTTTGCACAAACCGAATATTAGTATTTGGGCCAATGCTCTTGTACATAGATGAAATTATTTATCGTGTACATACATTATGATTATTATTTTTGTACTCGGCTTGTGTCTTGTAAATATGCTCTTGTATTTGACATTTGTATATTTTGAACCTTATCAACTATGAAACATTAGAATTTGATGTTTTATGATGATATATTCATATATTCTTGGTTGATTGCACTAATGTAGCGTTTTCATTACAAAGTATTTCTTCCATTTTCATGTTACGTTTTCAAGCACTGTCACTTTAAAAGTTCTGCTTACTGTCATGCAGTTTGTCATGTGATCAAGCCTTCTCGGAAGCGAAACGCGTCATGGCGGCAGCGCTGGCTTTATTCGATTAAAACCACCTTGCACCAGCACTTTTGGGTCGACTCTTTGTTGCTGTTCACTCGGCATGGTGTCCTTCAAGCGGCAAGTTTCATCATAAATTTAGTACTTACGCTTTCCAGGTACGAGTAGAACCCCTTCCCATTGAGGGCAACGCGGCAGGAAGTTACTGCTCCGGATTTTTTCTGGGACTAAATACTATCTCCGGCGAGGAGAACACTGCGACGCCCCTGCTTTACCGTTGATGTGTTTCAGCGGGATTGCAACCAGAGCCTTTCGTCTTCAGTGCCATGGAGACCGGATCTGAGTTTTGAACCCCGGAAAACACCAGGGAAACGGCAGAGGGAAGTGTGCGCGGCAACTGGTAGGACATTCATTCCAATTATCAGTTTGCCGTTTTATTGCATTTATAATATTAGCCACAAATCAAGCGCTCCCAATAATGGCCGCCGACAGACTGCGCAATCGAGCACAGGCAGCAGATTCCATGTTTCTCGATTCCCCGGCTGGGGGATCTTCCATTACTACATCTTCTATACAGGAAACAGGAACTACAACCACAAAGGATTTATTTAAAAAATTGGAACGCGCCATGCGCGCCGAACAGTCAAAATGGTGGGAACATCGTTCTCTTTCCCGCTATCTAGAGGTGGGTCGGGTGCGTAGGGGGTTGAGAAGTACCATCGCTCCCAGTTATGAAAACCCAGACCCTGCTATGTTGGCGGAATGGGCAGAAGCCAATCTTAACTGTTCCAGTGTATATTTGCGCATTTTAGTGAAATACGCTGAAAGTGATCGCATTAAATTGCAAACACAGACTGATGCTTTGGAGGATGAATTGTCCAAAATAGAAGTCACTGATTCAATTACTAAAATGAGAGCCAATACGATGACTCGTTTAACCAAAGAAGAAGAGATTATTAAGAAAAGAAAAACTTTTAAATTTGAGAGGGATCGAATGGACTACTTAAATGGACAAGTTTTCACTTTCGCCAAAAGATATGATGGTGTAAAGGCGACAGCACGTTCCAACATGGTGACACAGCATACGAGAGAAGATACCTTAGTACCAGCAACTTCCTTCTCTAGCCTTAGCTCTGCGGTGGAAAGTGATTTAGAAGGAGACCTGAGTCGTGAAGCTACTTTGGGGTTTACCAAACTTTCCCTGGCACAGGAGGTGGATTGCCTGTGCCAGGATCGACGAGAGACCTTAAGATCTCACAAAACCAACGCACCAAGAAACAGCGGGCGAATGACAAACGCTGGCACCGCCGGAAACAGCGTACCCGGAACCTCAAACGGCAGCAATGCGGGCAAACAGGGGTCCTGGAAACGCAATCAAAGGAAAACACGGAAAACCAAACAAAATCAGTAGTCAACCTCTCAAATTTGAAACTCACTTCGGCAGAAACTGCTGTACTAAATTTGGGATTATCATATTGTCCTCCGTGCAATATGAACTATGCCGATACCCGCATGGACATATATCGATTTACACGGAAACTGAAACTTAAAAAGTTTTTTGAACAACATCCCAAAAAGAAAATTCCACCTGAGACAACATTGAATTCCATTTTAACCAGCAGTCAGAGTCAGGCCACTTTTGATACTCTTTGGGACCTACAAAATGAGGCAGCCTCTGAAACAACAAGAGAAGTCCCATTGGATCCAACGGGACAACAGGTCACTCCTTTCAAGCCTAAATCCACCTTTCAACCTATTATGGTTCGTGACAATCTGGATAAATTTCAGGAGAGTGTGGTTCGGGATATGAAACAACTGTACACCACAACAAATAAGAAGACGTTTCACATGTCCAAACAAAATCGATGTTTCAAGCAACTGATCGCCAAATTACAAAAAGATCATAACATCATTGTGAAACAGGCCGATAAGGGCGGAAATGTGGTCCTTTGGCCAAAAGACATGTACCTCCAACAAGCGGAATTACAACTTAATGATATTTCATGCTACCGCAGAAGTAATATCCAGATTGTCAAGAATACGTGGACGGAACAACATCAGAAATTACAAGCTTGGAGGAGTGCTGGACTAATCACACATGACAAGTTCAGATATTTAAGAAAGGATCATCCTGTTATTCCCTCATTTTATTTGATCCCAAAGATTCACAAGGATATTCATATACCACCGGGTCGTCCTATCATTTCGGCCATTGACATCTCTTTGGAACATGTTTCCAAGTACATTGACTTCTTTTTACAAAGCCATGTCAAGAGTCTCAATTCCTATGTTAGGGACTCTTTTGACTTTCTAGAAAAAATTGAACACTTTGCCTGGGAAGAGAACATGGTATTAATGACTTTGGATGTTTCATCCCTTTATACCTCGGTTAGACATTGCGATGGAGTCAAGGCCTTGGACTACTATTTGAATAAGGATTTACTTCAGTCAACGGCACATAACAAGATGCTACTGGAAATGACCAGAATGTGCCTCGAACAAAACTTTTTTATCTTCAATGGCGTAATTAACCATCAGGTTAGAGGTGTGGCGATGGGGGCCTGCTTCTCGCCTAGCTACGCGTGTTTACACGTAGGGCTATGGGAGGAGCGGGTCCTAGTCGGCCAACACCACAATATTTTTTCCAACAACATTGTTTTATATTTACGTTACATTGATGATGTTTTCCTTGTTTGGAGAGGTAGCCATGACAGTGCCAGGGCCTTTGTTGATTTAATTAATGTGAACAATGTTAATTTAAATTTTACTTCTAACATGAGTTCTGTTTCTATTTGTTTTTTGGATGTCGAGGTATTTGTGCAGGGCACCACTTTGAATACGAGACTCTACAGGAAGCCCAGTGCAGGGAACACTATCCTACATTCTAACAGCCAACATCCGGCTAATTTAATTCGGAGCATTCCATTTGGAGAAATGCTCCGAATAAAAAGAATTTGTAGCATGGATGCCGAATGTGCGGCTGCACAGGAGGCATGCAGGTTACGTTTCCTGGCTAGGGGTTACTCGCCTGAGAATCTCACTAAAGCGATCAGGTGTTCCAACTCAGTCAGCAGGCAGGAGGCTTTGATTCCTAAAACTAGAAACATCAATTCAGATGTGTCTTTGACAGGGGAGGTTCAAACCGGTTCCCCTCGTGTCATTTTGACATATAATCGTCAACATGGGGCTCTTCGGAAGATCTTAAATAACAACTGGAATCTGGTTTGCAGTGATCCAGTGATTGGTCATAAAATGGATACCAAACCAGTATTGACATTTAGAAGATCCCCTTCGATGTCTAAAGCTCTAGTCAGAAATACTTTGGAGCCTAAAGCCTCAACCACTTGGTCATCTTTAAAGAGGGGTTTCAAGGCGTGTCCACACTGCAAAGCCTGTCGATTTGGCAGCAATCGGACGCACTTTAAAAGCCCCTTTCATGATCATCCCACTGCCATTTCCAAGTGGCTTACCTGCAAAACTGATTATGCTACCTATGTGTTGGAGTGTCCGTGTGGGCTCCAATATGTGGGCAGTACCAAACTGCCCGCCCACAAACGGATACTCCAACACATACGCGCAATATCAGGACATGATCAGAATTATCCGGTTGCCAGGCATTTTCAAGATAAACATCAATGCATACCTGACAAGCTCCAATTTTTTCTAATTGATTGTGTCGAAGTCTCGAGAAGAGGAGGTGACCGTGAGGCCAAACTCCGTCTTCTTGAGACGAGATACATTTTGGAGCTTAATACAAAAAATACCTAATGGTCTTAATGACAGGGAGGATCTTTATACCTGTCTTTAGGATCAATCAGTATGCCCACAAGTCCTGTCCGGATATATTAAACAATTTTTGTTCCCCCCCAGTAGTTCCTACTCTGTATAGATCGTTGTATATATTTGGATTTTAACAAAATGAACTTTTCTAAGAAAAACCTTTTTAAGGTTGTATTTTAGGAATCATTTGTCTCAATATTAGCACTTTATTGTTTAGAATTTGCACAATCACTATTTGCACTTTACATATTCTTGGCAGACATTGTGACTAGCCCACTTGGGCTCCATTCAGAGTTTTTGGTTATGTTGTTTCATGAATTTGGACTAATGTTGCTACTTTGAACATGCATATATCAACCTTACTCTTTGCACAAACCGAATATTAGTATTTGGGCCAATGCTCTTGTACATAGATGAAATTTTTATCCTGTACATACATTATGATTATTATTTTTGTACTCGGCTTGTGTCTTGTAAATATGCTCTTGTATTTGACATTTGTATATTTTGAACCTTATCAACTATGAAACATTAGAATTTGATGTTTTATGATGATATATTCATATATTCTTGATTGATTGCAATAATGTAGCGTTGTCATGTATTCCTATAGGTTCTGAATCGATCCCCCTATTCCTGACCCTATTCTAGTTAAACAACCCAACAAGTTAACTAGCAGTCAGCCCATGAGGCAGAAAACCCCCATGATGCAGATACCGTTATCTGACGCAGTCACACTACGGCACAGGAACGTGTTATCTGATTAGGTCATAACGCTTGCGATCTAATTAGACAAGCGATATTCCTCCAGCCCCTGATAAGGCATACGGAGTTCTCATAACAAATCAAACCTATGACAACCTGGGCAAAACCCTGCGGCCATTGTTTTGATTTCACCGAGAACTTTAGTAAAAGAATGTGCTAACGAGCAAGTTGTATGACATCTTTATTGACGTATCTATGTCCATCCTTACGTCAATCTCGGCACCTTAAAGGTATAAATATTACCGATCTTGCCATATGCAAACACACGCGTGGTGACGAGACGGAGCAGCCATACTTGCCGAAGCGAAGAGCAGAGCAGACCCCGCTGGCGCAGCCCCGCCTTTCTGACGCGCTGAGAGACGCGCTGCTTTCTCCTGCCGAGAATCCAGCACCGGCGTTTCTGGGCAGCCCTCGCAGGCAGCCTGGAATATCGAGACCAGAGAGAGAGATACCATTCCTCATTCATCCTTAATTCCAGGTACAGAACTGAATAACCCCTCACAGAGAATTCTTTAGTTATTCACTTGGCAAAAACAAACTTAACTTAACCTGTAACTATCTATTCCCGCCCACGTATTAGACTTAGGTCAGGTACACGGGGTAGGCGTATCTAGAAACACCAGTTGAGTACGTTTAGTCAAATGTATATGTGTATATAATATATTTTATTCATTTTAAAACATCTTATGGCTTAGAAACCATATCAATGTTTTTACAGTATTATTTTATACTATTGCTTTTAATGTATGCACTTTACTTAACTATAAGTATTGCAATAATATCGATCCATTTCTCTTGTATGAGAAAAGAGACTGATCAATAAATAACACCTTTTTATTGAACACGCCCGTCTCTTCCTTTTCTCTACATTCTGATGAGACTAAGAATGCACGTACTGACTGAGTAAAATAATTTGCCTTTTGTTCACACGACTCTCGAGATTGACTCTTGATTAGGGGAGAGCAAAGTTGTCATGTTCTATGGTTGTCAGAAACTAAATCCCTTCTTGTCTAATCAGGGAAGTTAATTCCTCCTTGAACATTCGAGAAAGTTTCTAGTGAACTCTGAGCTACGCTGGCAAACCCAAAACTTTAAGTCTAGTATCGACAGTAGTAGACCTAGTTAACGTCTGGCCTAGGCCTTTACTGCTGTAGGTATTATTCCAATGCGCAGAGCCTATTGGGAAGATAGGAACTACACTACAGCGTTTTCATTACAAAGTATTTCTTCCATTTTCATGTTACGTTTTCAAGCACTGTCACTTTAAAAGTTCTGCTTACTGTCATGCAGTTTGTCATGTGATCAAGCCTTCTCGGAGGCGAAACGCGTCATGGCGGCAGCGCTGGCTTTATTCGATTAAAACCACCTTGCACCAGCACTTTTGGGTCGATTCTTCGTTGCTGTTCACTCGGCATGGTGTCCTTCAAGCGGAAAGTTTCATCATATATATATATATATATATATATTTTGTAATCCAAATTGCCCTGAAGCAGCAGGAGGGCACACGACGGTACTCAGCAACAGCTTTCAAAGATGCAGCCTGTCTTTCTCCTCCACCTCATAATTAATTCGCCAACGCGTTTCGGGGACTCACACCCCCTTCTTCCTGGGCCAATAACCAACACCTGAGGCTCACATTGCATTTCTTACTTCCGTTTTATTTGGTAATTGTCGCTGCCCCCAGTGGGCGTGGACTAGTGCACACACAGTTCAGTGCATGGTGGGACATGGAGTCCTAATGCAAGCATCGTTCGTCACTTTTAGTAAGTTCAGATGTAAGTCATTCATTTAAAATTCATTATTTCCTATAGTAGGTAGTGGTGGAAAAAAAAACGGGCTTAATTTGCATATAGAGCAACGTGCTGACCCTGTCCCGATTGTTCCAAGGACTGCAGCCTCACCTCGCTGGTTTTCCCCTTCGTTCCCAGCAGGTGATGGAGCTCCTCCCCACGGCCAGGATGCCGTGTACAAAGTTTGTAATCCAAATTGCCCTGAAGCAGCAGGAGGGCACACGACGGTACTCAGCAACAGCTTTCAAAGATGCAGCCTGTCTTTCTCCTCCACCTCATAATTAATTCGCCAACGCGTTTCGGGGACTCACACCCCCTTCTTCCTGGGCCAATAACCAACACCTGAGGCTCACATTGCATTTCTTACTTCCGTTTTATTTGGTAATTGTCGCTGCCCCCAGTGGGCGTGGACTAGTGCACACACAGTTCAGTGCATGGTGGGACATGGAGTCCTAATGCAAGCATCGTTCGTCACTTTTAGTAAGTTCAGATGTAAGTCATTCATTTAAAATTCATTATTTCCTATAGTAGGTAGTGGTGAAAAAAAAACGGGCTTAATTTGCATATAGAGCAACGTGCTGACACTGTCCCGATTGTTCCAAGGACTTACATCTGAACTTACTAAAAGTGACGAACGATGCTTGCATTAGGACTCCATGTCCCACCATGCACTGAACTGTGTGTGCACTAGTCCACGCCCACTGGGGGAAGCGACATTTACCAAATAAAACGGAAGTAAGAAATGCAATGTGAGCCTCAGGTGTTGGTTATTGGCCCAGGAAGAAGGGGGTGTGAGTCCCCGAAACGCGTTGGCGAATTAATTATGAGGTGGAGGAGAAAGACAGGCTGCATCTTTGAAAGCTGTTGCTGTGTACCGTCGTGTGCCCTCCTGCTGCTTCAGGGCAATTTGGATTACAAAGTATATATATATATATATATATATATATATATATATATATATATATATATATATATATATATATATATATACACTACTCACACCCACTCATTCTTCAATACACCTTGGCATGCTAACTATAACTTGCGCCCCTGCCAGTCACTACTGCAAGTTATAGTTAGCTCAGCTAACTATAACAGCCAAAGTTCTCTGGTTTTGTACGAGTGAAGCATCAGCCTAACTATAACGTCCCTGAAACCTGTGGGTTTTTTCAGTGACTTTCTAAGGTTTTTAAAATGCTAATTACTAACTATAACATCCCCAAAACCTGTGGTTTTTTCAGTTAATTTCAAAGTTTTTTTAATGCTGATTTCTAACTATAATGTCCCTGAAACCTGTTTTTTTTCCAGTGAATTTCTAAGGTTTTTTAAATGCTAATTTCTAACTATAACGTCCCTGAAACCTGTGGTTCTTTCAGTGAATTTCTATGGTTTTTAAGTTGAGCCTAGCGCAACGCGCCTGTGCTGCTCTTGTGAGCACTGAAAACTTCTCCTTGCGGGACCGACTCCTCCCACACATTGGATTGGCCTTTGCGTGTGGCTTTAAATAATAAAAGCACGCAAATGACCAAAGGCGGGTGCATGTCCCACCTCCTTTCCAATGTGTCACTCCCATGGCGTTTTGCTCTCGGGAGCGAGGAGCAGTGCGCAGGTCGTGGTCAGGTTACTAAATGAATAGAGCGCTTTTTTTTTCAAATGCTTTTTTATTGAGGAGTTTTAAAAAAGTGTTAAACTTTACCTCGGACTGATGAAAGAGAAACAAAAAAAGTAGTCATGAAACTTCATCCGGATGCTTTGGATGAGCCCAGTTCCGACATGCTTCTGTCGCTTCCTCAATAGTTTTAGTTAGACTTAAATAAAAGCTTGTCTAGAAAGCTGAAAAGCTGCCTTCTTTCAACTTGAGCAATCAGGTTTGAGTCCTAGCATCATATCAACATCCTGTGATTCTTGTAGCCTAGTGCTCACATAAAGCGCTCTATTTCTCTTGGGCCGAGTTCACGCTATATGAAACTGAAAAAAAGTTTGGTCTTCACGATTGTTCTGAACCGATAGGATCCTAGGGTCGAAGCTGTTCTAAAGATGTGGTTTGTAGATCCACACGGATTTTCTACCACGTTATTGTCTCTTGAAGGAGCGTTGCAGAATTAAGATGTTGTGTAATGTGCCTTGCTGGTCACTGACTGACTGACATCTCTTACCCTTTCCTCCTCGCAGGCGGAGAGCACCGACAAGCACTCCTGCTGTTGATCTACAAGGCTCTCAGTGGGTGGAAGGTGAAGGAGCGTTTGCTGCTGCATGGGGACATTGTACCACTACTGCCACCGCCATCCCCCGACGTCTACGCCTACCTGCGTGTCTGGGACCAGAATTATCGCTTCCTGGTAGCTCTGAACCTGGGCATAGAGAAGACCACTGTAGCACTGCTGCACGCACAGTTGCCTGAAAGCGGTACCCTGATTCTGAGCTCCGACCCACAGCACCAAGAAGGCTTGGTGGAGCTGCTCAAGCTGGAGCTGGTTCCCTCTGAGGGGGTGTTGCTCAAGGTACCATATACGGCCTAATATTTAACCCTCTGCTGGCCTTACTACACATTCCACTGGGGACACCCTGCAGCTCCTGAAACAGAGCCCCGCCCCCCACTACCTCCATGACACACTACCAGATATCACCCACGGCAGCTTATTTGGGTTTATAGAGAATTTTACAAATGCCAAGTTGAGTCATGCCCAACAATTCTAGACCCGCATGTTAGGCCAATAAAAAATAAAAAAAACTGTTTAGGACAACCCTGTAAAATCTACAACAGTACCTTCTTGATTAGACTCCCTGTGTTGCCTTTGCATCCCTTCCAGTCCTACCATCTGTTGTTTTCACAACCCCATATTGCTTTGGGAGTAACTTCTTGAACTACCCGTCATCCCATACCTTCCCTCGTGTTGCTTCAGCCCTCCGCACAGTATAAAAAAAATTGTTTGCATATTTTATTTTGTCTTAGTTACTGATCCAACTTGGTTCTGTAACTAAATAAAAAAAAGATCCAGTCTCATGTAGGTGAGTGCATGCGTGGTTCACACAACAACAAAATGATGTGTTTAAATTAAAAAAACAAAAACTTTAAACACACTGCACAGCATTGTAGATGTTGTGCATCTGGGCTAAAGACCATTGGCAAAGCCAATACCTCACAAAGGCGAGACCTATTGGCTTTGCCAATGCTTGTTTAACTAGCAATCATGTTTGCAGAGTGATGGAGAAAGGGGACTAGGCCCCCAACCAACGCTCACAAATTCCACTGTGTAGGACTTACAGGAGGGCTTCATGGCCCCCAAAGTCCCTCAGGAGTAAAGTGGACTTCATCCCCCAACCCGTAGTGGGCCAGAAGGTGCATTTGCAGAGTGGTGGAGAAAGGGGAGCGTGGCCTCTGAAGACCTCTTAGCAATCTCACTGTTTGGCACTTACTGGAGGTAACAGGAGGGATATTTGGCCCCCAAGGAC
This sequence comes from Lissotriton helveticus, assembly GCF_964261635.1. Taxonomy (NCBI): domain Eukaryota; kingdom Metazoa; phylum Chordata; class Amphibia; order Caudata; family Salamandridae; genus Lissotriton; species Lissotriton helveticus. The sequence goes on from NC_136072.1 coordinate 886,469,663, forward strand.
AACCTTGGGAGCCAACCACCCCTCCTATTACCTCCAGTAAGTCCCACACAGCAACATTGGTAAATTCTCCTAGCAAGCCAGGCCCCCTTTGTGCACCAGTCTGAAAATGCGCTCACTGGCGCGCTCTTGGATGGGCATTGAAGTCCCCTTGCCTCCTGAGGGTTCTTAGGGGCCAACTGGCCCAGCTGATACCTCCAGTAAGCCCCAGATACTGGGATTGCTGAGAGGTGAACACAGGCCATGCCCCCCTTTCTCCACCACTATGCAAACGCGCCTCCTAGCGCGCTCTTGGTTGGGAGATGAAGTCCCCTTGCCTCCGGAAGGTCCCAGGGGACCACCTGCCCCTCATGTTATCTCTAGGAAGCCCCACATAGCTGGATAGCTGAGAGTGGTCCGAGGCCATGCCCCCTTTTTACAACACTATGCAAACGTGCCTCCTGGCTCACTGCTGCTCTGGGGATGAAGTCCAATTTAGTCTTGAGGTCCTCATAACACAAGAGGACCTCATCACTCTATCAGCAGTGCACCAAGAGGCGCATTCGCAGAGTGGTGTAAAAAGGGGCATGGCCTCGGACCACCTCTCAAAAATCCCACTGTGTGGGGCTTACTGGAGGTACCTGGTGGGCTAGTTGGCCCCTAAGGACTCTTAGAATTCAAGGGGACTTAATCCCTCAACCCAGAATGTACCAGGAAGCGCGTTTGCAGAGTGGTGCAGGGAGGGGGAGGGGCCTCCTACGAGATGCTGGCTTTCCTTTTGTAATTTTTTTTAAAAGGGGGGCTGTGTGGCCCTCCTCCTCTTAGTATTTTTTGGGCCCTGGGGACCCCATCCACCAGGGCCTGAGCCATTTAAAAAAAAAAAATGGGAAAGCAGAAGCGCAGCCCTCCTCCCGAAGCCGATTTCACCCCCGGGGACCCAATCCCATGGGGCATGGCCACTTAAAAAAAAACTACATTTAAAGGAGGGGGGCTGCGTGGCCCCCATTCTGAGGCCCTTATCGGCCTGATGACCCCATCCCCAGGGGCTTTGCCTCTTTTTTTATTTTGTTATTTTTAATTTAATGGGAGGGGGGCTGACCTCACTTTGGGGACGGAGGGGGAGCCCCAATGCCCCGTGGTTCCTTCCGGGTCCCACCTCCTGCGGGAGCCGGCATTGCTTTTGGACAAGGGGAGCTGCAAACATTCAGCTCCCCTTGTCCAAAAGCAATTCTGCTTCGCTTCATGGAAGCAAGAGTAGTTTTTCTGCTCTTGCTACCATGAAGCAAAGCAGACGTTTGCTATGGCAGGGCAGGAGCAGTGCTCCAGCCCTGCAGTGCTCTCGCCCTTCCATTACAAACTGCAATTTCCCCTTGGTGGGCACCCTGGGACATTGCTGGAGCTGGAGCTGGAGCTGGCCCTGTCGGTGGCGGTTTCCAGGGCCATTGAAGGCTCCAGGAGGGGGGCGGCCCACCCCCCTCCCTTAGTGTTTAAAGCCCTGGGGAGGCGGTAGTCCCCATGTATTTTTATTATTCAATGCCCCAGGGAGGTGGTGGTCCCTGGGGCAGTGCGGGGGGGGGGGTGGCTCAAGCCCATACACACTTGTTATTTAGAAGTAGCCCTGTGGAGGTGGCAGTCCCCGGGGCTTAGGGGGCCCGCAAGGCCCCCCGCACCTAATAAATTGAAGCCCGAGGGAGGTGGTGGTTCCCGTGGCAGTATGGGGGGCTCAAGCCCCCCACACATTATTAAAGCTAGCCCCGGGGAGGTGGAGGTCTCCAGGGCTTGGGGGGCGCCTGCGAGGCCCCCACCCATTAATATGCAATGCCCTGGGGAGGTAGTGGTTCCCAGGGCGGCATGGGGGGCAGGAGCCCCCCCATGTTTTTTTATTTTAAATAAATCCCCAGAGAGGCAGTGGTTCCCAGGGCTGCTGGGTCCTGCGCGGCCCTCGCATATATTTGCTATATTGCCTCCGGGACCAGGCCCACCCGGCGGGTTATTTAAACGAAGCACAGGACACCGATCTTTGTTTGCTTTTTTCCGGTGGGATTCACGCATCCTACGTGCATCCGGCCCCCCCAAATTTTTTTAATGCTTTTTTTGGCCCTCTGGGTCCCTGTGGGACCTCCTGAGCAGGCCTAGGAGTCAGTGTGTTTCTACGCTGCTCCCCTATATATATGTATATATATATAAGAAGAAAAGGGTTCCCCCAGGTAAGCCACATACACAGGAGGTAATCGTGGATTTCAGGGAGGGTAGGCAGAGTCCATCGCGTCCCCAACGCGTTTCGAGCAGGCGCTCTCCATCAAGGAGTCAGGCCCTACAAACCACCAGCACAACAGAGTTCCAGTACATACCCTTCTTTTATTTCTAGTTACAAGCACGCTCAGTTGAGCATCTGGCAAGCATTATGGGGCTGGAAGTCCAAACATTATTTCCCAAGTGGGCTGCATGGCAGTTTGCATTCTGAAATCAACAATGGTTCTGGTTACTCAGCCTGGTTCTCACCCCAGTGCCACCACACAACTACCGGTCCTTAAATACTGGCCGATCACCAGCAACGGATCCGCTCCATCAGTGGCAGTGCAGCTCGTGACCGGGCCGGCAGCAATTAATGAGAAGAAAAGGGTGCCCCCAGGTAAACCGCACACACAGGAGGTAAGCATGGATTTAAGGGAGAGTAGGCAGAGTCCATCGCCTCCCCGACGCGTTTCGAACAGGCACTCTTCATCAAGGGGTCAGGCTCTACAAACCACCAACAAGACGGAGTTCCAGTACATACCCTTCTTTTATTTCTAGATAAAAGCACGCTCAGTTAAGCTTCTGGCAAGCATTATGGGGCTGGAAGTCCAAACATCATTTCCCAAGTGGGCCGCATGGCAGTTTGCATTCTGAGTTCAACAATCGTTCTGGTTATTCAGCCAGGTGCTCACCCCAGTGCCACCACACAACTACCGCTCCTTAAATACTGTCTGCTAACCAGCAACGGATCCCCTCCATCAGCAGCAGTGCAGCTCGCGACCGGGCCGGCCGCAATTAATGAGAAGAAAGGGTGCCCCCAGGTAAGCCACACACACTGGAGGAAAGCATGGATTTCAGGGAGAGTAGGCAGAGTCCATCGCGTCCCCGACGCGTTTCGAGCAGGCGCTCTTCATCAAGGGGTCATGCTCTACAAACCACCAGCAAGACAGAGTTCCAGTGCATACCCTTCTTTATTTCAAGTTACAAGCACGCTCAGTTGAGCATCTGGCAATCATTATGGGGTTGGAAGTCCAAACATCATTTCCCAAGTGGGCCGCATGGCAGTTTGCATTCTGAGTTCAACAATCGTTTCAGTTACTCAGTCAGGTGCTCATCCCAGTGCCACCACACAACTCCCGCTCCTTAAATCCTAGCCGATCACCAGCAATGGATCGGCTCCATCATCGGCAGTGCAGCTCGCGACCGGGCCGGCCGCAATTAATGAGAAGAAAAGGGTGCCCTCAGGTACGCCGCACACACAGGAGTGGTGTGCGGCTTACCTGGGGGCACCCTTTTCTTCTCCTATAATATATATATATATATATATATATATATATATATATATATATATATATATATATATATATATATATATATATATATATATATATATATATATATATATATATATATATATATGTATATATATATATGCTTCCATATAATCTCTTGCGGATGCTCGCCGTTCGCCAGACCGAATGGCGCATCGTCAAACGGACCTCACAAGAGTTGGTCCGTAATAATTATCTCCAGTTCCTCAACCTAAGATGATGATGCTGTGTGTGATTGCAAATAATCCTTTATTGTCAAACCGCCATATATATATATATATATATATATATTCTCCTCCGTTCCTGCTCACAGCCGTGAGAGGTATCGCCAGGAAATGACACGGCACACCAGGTAAATCCAGCACAAAAAACTTTATTGTGCACAAACTAAAGACGACGCGTTTCGGCGTTAAGCCTTTCTCAAGTAGCCCCCATTTTGTTTTTGCACATATTTAAGTCCCCTCTACCATGTCAATAATAAACATAGAAAAAACACAATGTCTCGTATTTTTTTTAAATCGATACAAAAATAGTGACATGTCATACAATTGATTCCATTGCATAGTGTATCAGGGACATACATGTACGGCAATTTAGGATGCTGCACAACATTAAGATTTGGATTTGGTCTCCCCGCACTCAGCCGCGCATTGCACAACATGTGGGCGCATTGCATTCTGGTTACAGTAGTTTGCGCTATTACGTGTGTGTAGATAAGGACCATTCGATTCGGTATAAAACCAAATAGAACTCCACCTGACCGCAAGCCTGTGACTGGCTCTTAGAAGTAGTGGGGGATCACGAAATGTGAAATAGAGGTTGAATTTTGAACAAAACTCAAACACGGGAGCTCCCGTTAAATATTAATGACCCAAAAGGGAATAAGCCCTCACATACTCATAGCAGTGGGTGTACAATTGTACCAGACGTGGCAGTGCGGCCCTGTAATATATGATTGCTGTAAACCCAGGCTGAGAAATTTAAGATACGTTTGCTCTGCGGTAAACGGGCGCTCCCGTTGGACTAGTACATAGGGATTATAGTAGATCGCCAGTGCAGCAAACATTATGGGGTCAACTTTAGTTTTAAAGTGCATTAAAGTGTGAATGGAAGGACGGGACAGGAAGTGTGTGGTGAAAGTTGCGCTGTTTTTTTAAGGCAGGAATGAATAATACATAATGTAAATGTGCTCAACAGGATGCCCATTAAGAACATTCATGCTCATTGGTGCGATGCCACAATTGTGGGTATCATGCACACCTTTCTAAGGTTGGATATTACGGAGGCACATTGTACAGATAAAATTAGTGACAAATTTAAAACCAAGCGATTGCTTAAATCATACACACATTCATTCATAGAGCGGCTGGACATCTTAAACATACATTTAGATTCCGATATGTGAGGATAACTCCTCCCCACAGTTCAGTCCTTTCGGCATCTTACAATCTAGATCCATAATATACCTGGATTCTAGGACCCTTAGTTTGCTCTCTCGTTCCCCGCCTCTCACATGTTTGGGGACTCTATCTATTCCACAGAATTTAAGGCTGGCGTTATTGCTATGATGTTTTTCAGCATAGTGACGTGCCATTGGGTAGTTTGCATCTACATTCGTTATGGCACGTAAATGCTGTAGCATTCTGACTTTTAATTGGTGCTTTGTGCTGCCTACGTACCGGAGGCCACAAGGGCACTCCAGTAAGTAGACAACAAAATCACTGTTGCAGTTGATGATTTTAGTTATTGTTCTTTTTTGCCCTGCGCCAGTCATATACACCTTGCAGCATTTCCCATTTTTATCAGCTTTGCATGACCCGCAGGTCGAAAAGCCTCTGGATTTGGTTAGCCAGTCCGTCTGTTTAGCATCAGTAGGATAGCTATGGACTAGTCTGTCCCTTAGTGATCTGGCCTTGCGGTAAGTGACTTTAGGTCTCAGCCCTACTCGTGTTCCTATAATGGGATCAGCCATGAGTAGGTTCCAGTGCTTTCTCATTATTTTCTCTAGAGCCCAAGCCCCTCTACTGAAGGTAGTGATCATCCGGGGAGCATTGGGCTCGTTAGTTGTGCTCTGTATATCCTTTCTGATAGCACTTGCTGACTTCCTGAACAGGGCATTTTCATGTGAAAGGCCTTTCACTTTTTGTTGTGCCTGTTCCAGAGTCCGTTCTGAGTACCCCCTTTGCCTAAATCTTGTCATCATTTCTCCCTTCTCTTTCTCAAAATCACTGTCTGTGCTACAATTGCGGCGAGCTCGCAGTAGCTCACCGTACGGGATGCTATTAATTAACGGAATGGGATGCTGACTTGATGAATGGAGGACAGCATTGCCTGCCGTCGATTTTCGAAACAGGCGGGTGGTGATCTTATCGTCCTTAATCTCAACTGCAATGTCCAAAAATTCACAATAGCAATCACTGATTGTATATGTGAAGCGGAGATTCAAATCATTGACTCCCAGAATCTTGATATATTCCTCTGCTAGGGATTTAGGACCATTCCATATTAGAAAGAGGTCGTCGATGTACCTGACCCACATTATGATGTGGTCAGTGTACATCTCGGACTCATGTGACCACACATATTGTTCCTCCCACCAGCCTAGAAAGAGATTAGCTAGACTCGGCGCGAAACAAGTTCCCATCGCGGTAACGGACCGCTGACGGAATACAGATTTTTCAAAGAGAAAAATATTTTCTCGCAAACAATAAAGCATCATGGTTTCCAACATCTGATTGTGGCTCCAGTGGTCGATGTGTCTGCTTTTCAAATAATACATGCAAGCCTCAACTCCCTTTTTCTGGTCGATGCATGTATATAGCGAGCAGACATCCATGCTGATCATTAAGTACCCATCCTCCCATTCAATATCATGCACTTTTTTCAAAAAATCAGAACTGTCTTTACAATACGAGTTCAAACTGGTGACATATTCAGATAGGTAGAGGTCTAAGAAGAAAGAGGTGTTTTCCAACAATCCTGCATTGGAGAATACTATCGGACGCCCTGGTGGTCTAATGGGGTCCTTATGCACCTTGGGAAGAAAATAGATGCATGGTATTCGTGGTTGATCTTTTCTTAGGAATTTATACTCATCGGTATCTAGGAGGCCTTTATGATACCAACCCCCCAACAGTGTGTAATAGTCCGTTATAGTTTTCCTGTAGATTTCCCATGTTATGGGTTCATAGCAGGTTGAGTCCATTAGCTGCCTCATGGCTTCACTGTTGTAGTCTTCGAGATTCATAATAACCACATTGCCCCCCTTATCGGAGGGCTTGATTACAATAGTACAGTCTTCCTCCAAGTTTTTCAATGCTCTTCTTTGATCACATGATAAATTCTCCCTTTTCGTATTCTTGAAATTATGTCGTGTTCGTTTTAATTCCGAAATAACTGCCATATTGTAGGCCTCGATATTGTCATATGGTACGTTGGGATTGTACTTGGTCTTTAACTTAACACCACTGTGTTGTATTTGTTTGTCCATGACGCCACATTTTCTGAGAACCACATAGTCATTTTTTTCTTTCATATCGTCTATTTCCAAATGATACATGTCTTTTAATAGGTCCATATCTCTAACATTAAGATTCACCTCATTGGGGTCAGTATTAGTTCTGATAGTTGGCTTGGGTTTGGATCGTACCTCATAAATTTTCATTAATTTGAGTTTCCGGATAAACAGAAAAAGGTCAATTCTTGTATCGGTATATTCCAACACAGTACTGGGGCAGAAAGATAGTCCCATTTGCAGTAGGGTGATTTCAGTCTCGGTGAGATTACGCTTGGACAGATTAACAACAGTTTTGTTTTCTTCTGTCTCAATCTTAGAGAAATTGCCCATATTTACCTTTTTATGCTGTCTTTTTAATCTTCTTCTTCTTGTGCTGTGCCGCGTCCTTTTCCTTTTCCTCTTCCTTTCTTCACTCCTTTGCCCCTTGTTTGTCCCCTTGTTTGAGGTTTGTTTGGGGTGGTCTGCTCCTTGTTCTGTTTCAGAATTTGAAATTCGTGGTAAAAGGTCAAGGGCCGCGACCCTAAGGGGATCCCTGTTCCGCGGTCCTCTGAGTCAGTGCTTGTGTCTGAGCTGGATCCTGTGGAGATTGTTGCTGCTCTTTTATCTGATAGATTGGCTCTTAGATTTCTTTGTGCCCAGTCATATCTTGTGGCATAGGTTAGAATTCGCCCCTCCGCGTAATCACGCTTATCTCTTAAGAATTTTCGTTGTTTCTTCATTTTTATGGTTTCCTCGTAATCCTGCAATCTTTTTGGCAATCCTTTCATGAAGTCCTCTAAGTACTTGTCTGTTTTAAATTTTTCTAATTCAATACCCAGTGCCGCCAAATCGGTTCTTGCTTGCTCCAAGTCGACTTGCGTATACTTTACTAACATTTCAAGCATTCCTTTGCAGGTTTTCGCCATAAATTTTGCCCATTCTTCCAATAGATCTTTGTTTGGATTATCATATGTTGGAACAATGCTAATTCGTAGTCCTCTTGGGACTCGGCCAACCTCCACATAATTTGTTAGGGATGCGACCTCCCACCACTTATTTATCTGCCGTTTGCTTAATTTTTCAAACAAAGCCACTCTGCAACGCAGCCCCCGGGCGTGTTTGCAGAGGGGGAACTAATTCCCCTTGCATACTGCGGGTCCCTGGGGGCCAACTAGCCCACCTGGAACCTGCAGTATGCGCCAGGGTGCTGCAATGCAGAGAGCTGTAATGAGGCCACACCCTTTTTTACACCTCTCTGCAGCGCAACCCCTGGCGTGTTTGCAGAATAGGAACTAATTCCCCTTGCAGACTGGGGGTCCCTGGGGGCCAAGTAGCCCACCAGGAGCCTCCAGTATGCGCCAAGGGGCTGTGTTGCTTTGCCCCGGGGGCGGCGGTCCCCGGGGCAGTGTTGGGGGATTGTGGATCCCCCACACTTCTTTATCACTATGCCGCCGCGATTTGGTCCCCCCGGGGGGTAGTTTTTAAAAAAACAGACCAGGTTTTTAAAAAAAGAAATGTGGGCCTTTTTGGTCCTTGTGGGACCACCTGGGCAGGCCTAGGGGGTCAGGGTGTATCTACCCTGCCCCCTTTTTGTGTTCTTCATGTTTGTTTTTCTGCTTTCTTGTGCCTCGGTCTATCTACACGCACACATATACACACATATATATATATATATATATATGCATATATATGCATTTATATATATGTATGTGTGTATATATATATACATACATATATAAACATATATAATCTGCATATCTATATAAATACAAATATAAATGCATGCATGCATATGCATATATGCATACATATGCATGTTATCCAATGAAAGTTTGAAAAACACTATTAAAAGCAAAGCTAAAAAGCCACCTCATTACAAACAGAATGGCTTTAACTTAAACGAGGGCGAGATCTATTGCATTTTCAATGCTTGTTTACTTTGGTTCCATCAAGAAGGGATTCACACATTTGCCATAAATTCTGAATGTTAGCACTCTAGTTGCTCATTATATTTATTTATTTATTTTGGGAATTTGTAGAGCGCGACTGATACCTTGCAGGCTTCCTGGCGCTGTAGAATACTCTGTTAGCGAATAACCGGGGGAGATAGTCAAGCGGACAGTTATTGAGGGAAAAGCCAGGTCTTGATACGTCTCCTGAACGGAAGAAGCTGGGACATCTGACGTATGTCAGTGGGCAGGCTGTTCCACAGCTTGGCCGCTGCAACCCTGAAGGATCTTCCCCCTGTTCTGGCTTTATTAAATCTGGGTACCTTTACCAGACAAGCCGAGGACGAGCGTAGATCTCTGGCAGGAGTGTACCACATAAACAGGGCTCGCAAGGCTCGCATTTGGAGCACCTGTGTGATTCTGCAGAGCAGCCCAGGAAGAAGAGGCTGTGTCCTCGAAACACGTAGGCTGAAGAAATGAAATGTGACTCGAAATGAAATCCCGTTCTCCAGAAGTGAATAAAGCCTGTTGGTGACAGCTGCTGTGTGTGCATCTTTAAGCTTTCAGGCCTTTGGAGTAAACAAATAAAAACGGCTTCCCTGCCGTGAAAGATTGCACCATCCCAACAATGGAAGGAGAGGCAGCGCGGGAACCAGGAACTGTGCCAAAGCCGTGCAGCGCAGCAGCTGTGAGTTAATATACCGGAATGACATTTGGGGGCCCACTGGAGGGTGTTTTAATGCTTCATTATTGCTCGAACAATAAGTATTCACAAAAGGGACTCACTACAAGTAATGACTTTCTTTAAATCGGACTCAATGTCCCAGCATGCAAGCGCACTGAGCACGACCCATTGGGGGTAACTGCATGTATTTAAATTAACGAATTTGGAGCACCTGTGTGATTCTGCAGAGCAGCCCAGGAAGAAGAGGCTGTGTCCTCGAAACGCGTAGGCTGAAGAAATGAAATGTGACTCGAAATGAAATCCCGGTCTCCAGAAGTGAATAAAGCCTGTTGGTGACAGCTGCTGTGTGTGCATCTTTAAACTTTCAGGCCTTTGGAGTAAACAAAAAAAAAAAAAAAATATATATATAAATATATATCTCCACTCCAAACTTTCCCAGGGCCTTGGTGCACACAAACAGGAACACGGACTTGTTTCTAAGCCAGAATCAGATTTCTTTATTTTTCAAAAATAGGTGGAACGGTGCATGCCTCAGACGCGTTTCGGACACGAGGCTGTGTCCTTGCTCACTTGACAAACGAGGAGGCTGAACAGTGCAAATTTAAAACACCCCTTCACGCCAAAACCAAGGTATAGCAATAGAAAGTGGACTACAATGACAACAATGTAAGTGTCTAATACCGCGGCCATCTTAAATAGTCTGTCGATCATAATGTCTGTCAATACATGATTGTATATTACAAACTACAAACCATCTGCACAAATGCCCTGTAATTATTTCCAAATAAAACAGTCCAAGAAAACATTATTGTCAGAACACATAGGAGGGTCCAGGGCTAGCATGCCACACCAAATATAAACATGTGTAAAATAAGTTGTAGTACATATCGGCTGGCACCAACAGGATAAGGAACCATCTCACATGACTGTAAGGCTCAGAACAGAACATGGCAGTGATATTACCACTCGGCTAAAACCAACCAGGTTGTCTGGAGATAAAAGGGCTAGCATCTGTTGCTCCAAAAGTGAATGACAATCACCAGAAAAGTACAGGCTTGCCGTCGGAGTACAGATGCAGCTCACGAGCATGCGTAAGTGACGGGCATGAATGATCTGGCTGGCACAGATCAACTGCAGAAAGATTGTCCTAAATGTTTTAGTGTCTATCCGTTCAGTAGTTTTTGAACAATAAATGCTCTAAAACTTTGTATATAGGGACGCGGAGCCTCATTTGATCCGGTCATATCTCAAGGTGAGATCTGATTGGCTGCCACCACCTCAACCAGGAAGTGTTGGCAGCCATCTTAGGACTCTGATACCCTGAACCCCAGGCCCGGGCCAACATTTTTTATTTTTACATTTTGCCACAAATTTGCAGGGGATCAACGGTGAAATAAAAAAACAGGAACAGAGAGTAGAAGGGGTTTATTTTTTGGGGGAAAGCCGCATGCCTCGTCCCCCTTCCCAGGCAGATTTTGGCTCCAGGGACCCCTCCCTGGGGTCTGAGATCTTGTTTAGGGGGAGAGAGGTATGTGGCCCACACCCTAGGATCTCTTTCTGCCTCAGTGATTCAATCCTCAGGGGCCGGAGTTTATTTCAGCAGAAGGGGGCCCACAGCCCCACTCCCTGGACTGCTTTTGGCCATGGGGGCCCCATTCCCGAGGGCCCAACGTATTTGTAAGGGGAAGGGGGCACATGTCACCCCTACCCTGGCTGCTTGTGGCCACTTGGTACCCCATCCCCCCAGGCTAGGCATATTTTTTATGGGGAGGAGGGCTATATGGCTCCCTTCCTGAGTCTCCAAGGGCCCATCTCTGGGTCTGTTGAACTAGTAAATGCATCCCCCTCCCTGAGCTATCAATAGCCCAGGCCACCCCATCTCCCAGGGCCAGCTTACTTGCTATGTCCTGCAGAGCCCACCCCCAGGATATGGAGGTTTCCTTGCCTACAGTAGTGCGGGCAGAGAAACCTGTGTTTTCTCCCGCTTGGTGGGAGAATTTTTCAAAACTCCCGCCAAGTTAGAGCAAGCACAAAGTCTGCTTCCAGCCGGCTGGAGCTTCAAAAATGCTTTTGATCTATTTCCCTGTCTGCATTGATGCAAGCAGGGAAACCATTCAAAATGTTGTTTATGCCCAGAAGGAGCAGCATTAGTAGCTGCTCTCTCCAGGCAGGAGCAATGCCGGCTCCCACTGCATGCGGGAAGTCAGCTGGGGAAGTGGGGGTATTAGGGCTCTCTTGCAGTCCCCAATGAGTATATGGTGGGTGCACTTGGTGGGTACCGTGGCACCCACCTTTAAGAAGTGCAGACCCCGTGGATAGGGTCCTGGGGAGTGAAGACGGCTCAGAGGGGTCCCGTAGCCCCCATCCCTTTAATTTTTTGTATTGGGGTGGGGTCCTCATGGCCAAACAAGGTTCAGGAAGGACGGGCAGGTGGATCCCTCCTCTTTCATTTACAACAATGGCCCTGGGAAATGGGGTACCCAGGGCCTGACAAGGCTCGGGTATGGGGTCAAAGAGACCGCCTCCCCTTTAATTAATTTGGTGGATGGGGTCACAAAGGCCTAATAATTCTCAGGAGGGGGGTCATTTTATGGAGGGGCCATGGGGGAAGGGGGTCTAGGGCCTAATAAAGCTTGGACAGGGGGCCATGCCGCCCCTTTGATTAACAAATGGCAGTAGGAATGGGGTCCCCAGGGCCTAATAAGGCTCTGGGAGGGGGGCTACAGGGCCCCCTCCCTCTTAATAAAAAAGCGCTGAGGAATGGGATCTCCAGGGCCTAATGAGGTTCACGGAAGGGGGGCAAGCGGCCCCCTCCCCTTTAAAATATATATGACCCAGGGGGATGGGGTCCACAGGGCCATAATAGGTTTGGTGAGGGGGGCCCTCAACCCCCTCTTTAAAAACAAAACCTAGGTAATGGGGTCCCCAGGGCCAAGCCCTGTGGCCAACCCCCTGCCACCCATGGCCAGATGTTGTGTTCAGTGAGGGGTTGACTACCTTTGAGGGGGTAAGCTACATGACCTGGTTGCATGCCAAGCCCTGTGGCCAACCCCTCACTGCACAGGGCTCAAGACTGTGTGCAACGTGTTGTCTGCATGCAGGGTGTTGGCCGTGTGTACTTTCTCTATGCACTGCTAATGCACTGCTAATTACCCCACATATTACATCACTCATGATCATGATAACATCATTGATAATATCACTGCAACATTTGCATTGAAATTAATTATGAGAAAACTGTGGATGGCAGGGGTGCAAGTTACCTTTACCTTAGGGCATGAGTTATAGTTACTTGAGATAACTATAACTGGTAAATGTCAGTGATTTTTAGAGTTTAAAACATTACGTTGTTTCCGAATATTGTATCCAACAATAACGTTTCTTTAACCCTTGTTTTTTTTAGTGAGTATATATTTATATATCACCAGCATCCTGCATCCACTTCACAACAAGGACTCACCACTCCCAGCAGTTAAAGGCTATGTTTATCCATTTATTTGGCATGCATGAAACATTAACACATTTCGGTAACCTTGTTCACGATAAGTGGCATATTGGATTTTTTGAGTATTTATACAATTCATTACTGTGTGTAAACATAAAAGACAGACATAGATAACATATGTATGGCATTGTTTCAAGTATTGCATTTGGTGGCCATCATGTAATGGTCATATAAACACAATAGTGCATTGAAGAGACAAATATGATGCTTCACAATCAAACCTCGTTTTTGTCAATTCATCCACATTCATTTTTATTTTATCTTGTTATTAGTTTTTCACATCATTGTTTTTTACTGTGGTAATTAGTACATGTGTAGAGACTTAGGACCTGATTACAATGACGGTGAGACCAACACTGACAGCACGTCGGTTGCGGTTCCACCACCATCGCAATGAAGATTGCCATCCGCCACATTAGGATGGCGGGTGGATGGGTGGCTGCCAGAGAGTCAGAGAGTCCGACCACCACGGGTCCGATGGAGTGAACTTCAATCCCTATAATAGTGGGGGTGCCTGCCAGGCACCACCATAGGGATTACGATGTCCCTCCAAGTCGGCCGTTTCATGGAGGTTTACCCGTGATGAAGGGCTGGCAGAAAGGGACATTGGGGGCCCATAGTAGGCCCCCTTTCTCCCTAGCCCTCAAGTCTGGGCCCCCCTAAATATTCCTTCACCATGTGGCAAGCACCGCATGGTACCTGCCACTTAGTGCAGGGATATATGCAATGTCTATTTTTTGTACTACGGCGTGTGCCCTGAAGTTCCTCTTGTGGGTCCAAAGTGTCCAATACACAATCCAAGGGTCTGGAATCTCTAAGAGGGTCCTTGAAAGAATGGGACTCCAGTTCCCACAATCCACTTGGACAAAACCCTTACAAATCCACTGGTAGTTCTCTGGGCAGAGGATTCTTTGTGGTGATGGCCCAGGTGAGCTCTATTAACCTGTAGCTTTCAGGGAGTCCGCTCTTTAGTCCTTTTAATGCAGGTTTGATCCACAGGGCTGGATTATCAGAAGATGCAAGAGGCGCAATCTTTAGAGTGCAGGGCCTTGGTAATGCACACTAAAGTCCTCAGTGTGGACTCTTCTTGTTCTCTTAGGTTTCAAAAAGCAGATCTGAGAGGCACTACTCCCTCATATAGTTATTCAGTGTTCTCTGGAGTCAAGCAGGAGAGCACTCCTGTCCAATGAGGTGTAGGACAACACCCCCAGAGCATGGATGTATGACGTTACAACGCATACTTTTACAACGCCTACCATTACAACAAATTTTTTACAACGCAAAAACTTTTACAACGCATACCATTACAAAGCAAGATTTTACAACGCAAGTACCTTTACAACGCATACCATTACAACGTAAATATTGGTAAGTATATAATATTTTTTTTAATATAAATTATTTTAAATTATTAAAATATAATTAAATTTTATTTAATTTTATTTAATTAATTTAATTTAAATATAATTTAAATATAATTTTAATTTATTTTTACAAATTAACCCTGTACCCCAAAAACCCAAAACTGACCCTGAACCCTAAAAATATTTTTTTAATTTAAATTAATTTAAATTATTAAAATATAATTAATTTATATTTAATTACATCTAATTAATTTAATTTAAATATAATTTTACAAATTAACCCTGTACCCCAAAAACCCCAAACTGTCCCTGAATCCTAAAAATACACCTTTACCCAAAAACCCAAAACTGTCCCTGAACCCTAAAAATACCCCTTTACCCAAAAACCCAAAACTGTCCCTGAACCCTAAAAATACCCCTTTACCCAAAAACCCCAAACTGTCCCTGAACCCTAAAAATACCCCTTTACCCAAAAACTGAAAACTGACCCTGAACCCTAAAAATATCCCTTTACCCAAAAACTGAAAACTGACCCTGAACCCTAAAAATACCCCTTTACCCAAAAACTGAAAACTGACCCTGAACCCTAAAAATACCCCTTTACCCAAAAACTGAAAACTGACCCTGAACCCTAAAAATACCCCTTTACTCAAAAACTGAAAACTGACCCTGAACCCTAAAAATACCCCTTTACCCAAAAACTGAAAACTGACCCTGAACCCTAAAAATACCCCTTTAACCAAAAACTGAAAACTGACCCTGAACCCTAAAAATACCCCTTTACCCAAAAACTGAAAACTGACCCTGAACCCTAAAAATACCCCTTTACCCAAAAACTGAAAACTGACCCTGAACCCTAAAAATACCCCTTTACCCAAAAACTGAAAACTGACCCTGAACCCTAAAAATACCCCTTTACCCAAAAACTGAAAACTGACCCTGAACCCTAAAAATACCCCTTTACCCAAAAACCCAAACATATAATATTTTAAAAACAATTATATACTTACCAATACTTACGTTGTAATGGTATGCGTTGTAAAAGTACTTGCGTTGTAAAATGCTGCGTTGTAATGGTATGCGTTGTAAAAGTTTTTGCGTTGTAAAAAATTTGTTGTAATGGTAGTTCGTTGTAAAAGTTGCGTTGTAAAGGTTGTTTCCCCCAGAGCATGACCACTTCCTCCAAAGTGCGACACAATGATATCCCAGAAAACACTATTCCTCCAAAATTCTATTCGTCAGAATTTTCAGCAGGGAGAGAAGAGCTGGCTGAACACACCCCCAGGATGGCTAATCTCCATAGTCTCTCCAATTTATATCAGCTCATTCCTTCCTTAAGCCTAGCATCTGGCTGGGGTCTAAGGGGAGAGTTGCAGGACCCCCTAGGAAATACTTTAGGAGTCCTGAGTATATCAAAATATTGCAGATCCTCATTTCACAGTGCCTCCTGCATAAAAGTCAATTTTAGGATGCACTTTACTACAAAATGGGGAGTGAAATGTGTAATTCACTAACCTCAGGGAATATAAAAACCTTTTTATAAGTATTTTCCTTATACATACCTGACCCCTCACCACTGGAACACCTAGGAGAGACCCGGGGGTACCTACCATGCCCAAAAATGGTAGTTTATTCGTTTTTATGTGCCCCAAACACCAAAGTCGAGTTTGGGCATACTTTGCATTTTAAAAGCAGTCCTGGAACACAAGGCAGCTTATAAACTGACCTCATGCTCCAGCAGTGCACACATGCAAGTGCAGAAAAAGGCTGCTGGCCTATAAACTGCCCTGTCCTATTCTATTCTAGGGACTTAAAGGTAGTTTCAGTCCCCGTTCCCTATTATGTACTAGGGATTTAAATGGGAGGCCATGCCAATCATAGGGGTACCCTACCACATAGCGTATCCTAGTGTAATGTAGGTGTTTTCACTGTACTCTAAGTGTCTCTTTCCGCATAGCATTGGCACAGGACCTGGTTAGGCAGAGCCCAGGGTCAGCCAGAATCAGTTACCACCAGTACAAGTCAGCACAGAGGGGGAGCCCAGAGCACAGGATAACTTTGCAATAATGTAAAACACTGGTATCTTAGGGTTAGGCCATTTGAAATAGGTATATTAATCCCAAATTTCAGTCCACTCCTTCAATAAGGAGGAAAAGTCCTCATTCAATTGTATATATTCCCTCTCCATTATCTTACAATAACAATTTATATCATTTGTCTGAGGGTTTCACTATGATACTATTAATATTGGCAATTTTGTTCAATGTTTTTGGATTTCCATATTCCAAGTTCTCCTCTGTTAAACTTTCTTATTTTTCATTGCTTGTATCATTCTTATTTCTTTAATCATGTTTTCAGAAAATGTATCAGTTTTATCTCTCGCCATTTGTGGAATATATCTTGAATTCATTCGAAATGTGGTTACCCCTCCTTCACTTTTTTTTAAACATATTTTATTAGCATTTGAGTATACAATCAGCACATTTACTAGCTCATATTTTGACATGTAATACATTTGTGAGCAACTATCGGTCACTCATTAACTTATCAAACCCAACGTGCAGCATCTAGTGATTTCCAGATCAAAGTCTTGTTCAACTCAACAATATCAGTGCCTTAGAAGTGTGGGCATTTGAGTAGAATCATCAGGGCACACTGGGATAAGGAGAGCCAAAGGCTCACTCGCTGTTTATCTATTACTAACGGATACAGTCTGGTAAGAGAGAGGGAGCAGCGGCATATAAGAGTAGGGGCCTCTTGATGTGAGTCAATGGGAAAACAAAATAGGGAAAAAGGAAAGAGATCTCTAAATTAAGTAACTTTGCAGGTTGATATGCCAATTCAGTCTCTAATCAGGCGTATCATTGGGGTGGGGGAAACCAGGCCAGGGGGGACCCAAACTCTCAGGCATAGGTATCCGACTATTGGCGCAACTTGAGGGGCGGCATTTCCAAGTTTGTACAAAGCTGGGGGTGCTACTGCTTAGGGGGCAAGTTCAGTGAGGTTTTCACTCCTGTTCTACAAATCTATATGGCTAGGAATATCCTAGTGGGAGCTGGACTCAGCCTCCTCTACTATGGTATGGTATCTTTCAGAGTGTTCCCAATTTTCTGAGATCTCTCTCCAGGGGCCTGCCATTGGATGTCTACATAGGCCTCGGGCATCCTCCCTGGCCAAAACCCTTTGCTCTGCCCCTGCCCAGTGTATCACATCTCTTTTCCAGTCAGCTATTGCAGGACCGCTTGTCGCTTTCCATGTTAAAGCTATTCTCCTTTGAGCTAAAATTGATGTCGGATCTATAAATCGAGCACCTACTGTCCGCTTGGGTAGCCATTGGAAAAGTCCCAGCATTAAAAGGTCTCAATCGTGGGCTCAAGCGTGCACCCCTCTGCTGTCCTTGTGAGCTCCACAACTTCACACCAAAATCTACTCACAGTCGTGCAGCTCCAGATCATGTGGGTAAAGTCAGCATTGCTATGGTTGCACCTTTGGTTTTCCCTCCTTCACTTGTGTTTAGATGGGACAGTTCCTCTTCCAATAGATTTTCTGCAGACATGGACATGTTAGATAACTCTATTTTAAAAATGTATGGATCAGGGGGATGGGGTTCATGGGGGAAAAATAGGTTGGAGAGGGGAGCCCTCAACCCCCCCTTTAAAAAAAAGACCATGGGGATGGGGAACCCAGGGCCAGGCCCTGTGGCCAATCCCACTCCCTGCATGAGCAAAGGCTGTGTGCAGTGAGAGGTTGGCTGCCTTTGTGGGAGTTGGCTACAGGGCCTGGTTTCAGGCCAGGCCCTGTGGCTAAACCCTCACTGCACAGGGCTGAAGACCGTGCACAGCGTGATGTTGGCTGTATGCAGTGGGTTGGCCGCACGCGCATTCTCCACGCAATGCTAATTGCCCCACATATTACATCACTCATAACCTCTTTTATGACATCATTGATAATATCACTGCAGCACTCGCATTAAAATTATTGATGAGAAAACTGTGGATGGAGGGGTTGCGAGTTGCCTTTGCCTGAGGGCATGAGTTATAGTTACTTGAGATAACCATAACTGGTAAATTTCAGTGGTTTTTAGAGTTTAAAACATTACATTGTTACTGAACATTTTATCCAACAATAACGCTACTTTAATCTTTGTTTTTGTAATGACTACATATATATGTATATATGTGTATATATATATATATATATATATATATATATATAACGGCGTGTTACTCGAGCATCCGCTGCCCCTCCTTAGCGAGAGTTGCGTCGCCTGCAAAGACTCCTCGAGCTGAGTCTCAATTTACAAATCCAAAATGACGATGCTGTGTGCGATATCTTACTTCTTTATTTAGCCGCTGCCAAACGCGTTTTGACTGCCAAGCAGTCTTGCTCACTGGACAATAGGAGTTTAGAAAAAGCGGCCCTTTTAAAACATATGATGTCGTTAGTTAAAACTACATGTCGATAGACCTAAAGAACAGACTTGTAGTTCAAATACATTTTCTCCGAGTAACATCGTAAACCACACTTCTTATTTACAATTACAGTGCATTGAGGTCTGAAATACCGTGTATTAAAATCAATATTATATTTACATAGCAAGGTATTATTTTAAACACGTGTTAATCACTTTGCTGCGAGCGCTTTATTTATAAAGCTCAAGTGAGCTTGTTCAACTTTAACATTGTCAAAAAACTTTATTGACAATGTAGCCTATGCAAGATGATTTTTGTAAAGCTCAAGTGAGCATACACAGCCAAATTATTGCCATGTATACTTTGTCAATTATATGTCTGCAATTCATATTAGCAGCAAAATCATGCTCATGTGAGCAACCTTGACAATACTCTATTCTATGCATAATTAAAACTTATAAGGCTCATGAAATAAAAAAACAGCAATTATCAATTCCAATTCCATAAACTGCTTTGCAACGTTATCACCTACAGTGTTGGTATTGAGCTCATGTGAGCTACACGCATTCGGACCTCCATATAATCTCTTTTATATACTCATTTTTAAACAGTCTGTTCCAAGAATTATCATGTGCATAATACTTTATATTTTTTCTCTTTTTGTGCACGATTTCAAGCAATTTGATACTTATTTACAAATGTGTGTGTAGATCTTCTTCAACATTCAAACCCCTCGGTTGCTTAGAATCTAATCTGATAATGTAGCGTGATTCGAGCTTCCTCAACTGTTTCAAACGGTTTCCACCTCTTATGTTTGCTAACACTGAATCTATCACATAATAGGTAAGACCTTTGGTGTCTCTGTTATGTGTTCGCTCAAAATGCCTCGCTACCGGATATGATCTATCCGCATTCTTGATTGCTCTGAGGTGCTGAAGGATGCGTTTGTGAACCTCATGGATAGTGCTGCCTACGTACCGCAGGCCACAAGGGCACTGTAGCACGTAGACAGCATAATCAGTTTTACAGGTAAACTTGCCTCTGATTTTTTCCATCTTATTTGATAGGCCTACCTTGTATTTGTCACAGTTTATACCATGGGTGCATGCTTTGCACTTTAAGCATTTAATAAACCCACCCTTCTTGTTCAACCATGTTGTTTTTGGTTTGGGTTTTTTCAGCACATTGCTCACAAGGGATTCTCTGAAAGATCTAGCTTTTCTAAAAGTGATTTGTGGTCTCGTAGTGACTTTCTGCCCCAGTACAGGGTCATTCTTGATAATATGCCAGTGTTTGTTGAGTATTCTTCTCACCTCAACTTGCTGTTTACTGTATGTCGTTATAAATCTACACTGGTTATCTTCCTTCTTCTAATTTTTTTGCAGTTTTACAGCAAATAGGATTTCTTCCCTCTGTTTTTTCGTTGCTTTATTGATACCTTGGTCAATCCAATTATCAGGGTATCCTCTGTCCCTGAATCTTCGCTACAACACACTCAGTTCTCTTTTTGTCTCTTCTGGTACACTACAATTGCGTCTGACTCTCAAACTTTCCCCATATGGAATATTGCACTTCAAACCTGTAGGGTGAAAACTATGTGCATGTAATAGAGTATTACTACTCGTAGGTTTTCTATACAATTTGGTTTGCAATTTCCCATTCTCTACGTATACCGTCAAATCCAAGAAACAAACATTTTCACTGCTGATTGTGCTCGTAAAGGACAAATTCAAATGTGTGTCTTATACTAGTGTACAAGGTAGCCACATCTATTGTTACCAATAGGTAGTCATTTTCCCAAGGAATATCATAAATCCTCTTAAGAAAATCTCCGGTATCTAGTATAAAAGAAGGAAGTGTTTTGGTCAGAGGGTTAAGAAAGGAATCTACATACTTAGAGGTGTGCTCCAGAGCACTACCTATAGCGGAAATTATTGGGCGACCTGGAGGATTATTGATGTCCTAGTGGACTTTTGGAATTATGTAAAATGCTGCAGTGACCGGTTGGTCAATTTTCAAGAACATATACTCATCATGACTTAAGAGGGTTAAATCATACCATGCCTTCAGCTCACTATTGAATTGATCTGAAATTACTTTCAAACATTACTTTCTCATCTATTCTTATGGTGCACAGACATAATATCGACTCCAAAATATCGTTTGGACAGAATATCGAGTTTTAAATATCGTTTGGAGAAAATATCGACAGGACAGAATATCGACAGCCAAAATATCGTTTTTAAGGTAAGTGAAGTAATATCGACTGTAAATAATATAGAAAGTGAAAATATCCAAGTATATAATCTAGATAGTAAAAAATATCGTTTTTAAAATAATATGTAATTATTTATAGTGTTTTTATGTTATAATATGTGTGAAAAGTGTCATTTTATGTTATAATTATTTTTAATTAATGATTTTTTTAAATTATTGTGTAATTTTATTCTGTAGCGGGTTGTGGGTTTATAGGGGAATAGGGTGGGAAGTCATTTAATTATAATTATTAAATATGTAAATTTATTAATTGGTAGTAATAATTAATTGGCAATTAAATAATATATGTTAATTATTTAAAATTTAATTGGTAATTAATTTAATTTAATTTATTAATTGCTAATTATGTAAATTAAAATAATGTATTTCCTGTAGCGGGTTGTGGGTTTATAGGGGAATAGGGTGGGAAGTAATTTAATTATAATTAATTAAATATGTAAATTTATTAATTGGTAGTAATAATTAATTAATTGGTAATTAAATAATATTTTTTAATTAATTAAAATTTAATTGGTAATTAATTTAATTTATTAATTGCTAATTATGTAAAATAAAATAATGTATTTCCTGTAGCGGGTTGTGGGTTTATAGGGGAATAGGGTGGGAAGTAATTTAATTATTATTTATTAAATATGTAAATGTATTAATTGGTAGTAATATTTAATTAATTGGTAATTAAATAATATGTGTTAATTATTTAAAATTTAATTGGTAATTAATTTAATTTCATTGATTAATTGCTAATTATGTTAAATTAAAGGGGTATTTTTAGGGTTCAGGGTCAGTTTTTAGTTTTTGGGTAAAGGGGTATTTTTAGGGTTCAGGGTCAGTTTTTAGTTTTTGGGTAAAGGGGTATTTTTAGGGTTCAGGGTCAGTTTTTAGTTTTTGGGTAAAGGGGTATTTTTAGGGTTCAGGTTCAGTTTTTAGTTTTTGGGTAAAGGGGTATTTTTAGGGTTCAGGGTCAGTTTTTAGTTTTTGGGTAAAGGGGTATTTTTAGGGTTCAGGGTCAGTTTTGGGTTTTTGGGTAAAGGGGTATTTTTAGGGTTCAGGGTCAGTTTTTAGTTTTTGGGTAAAGGGGTATTTTTAGGGTTCAGGGTCAGTTTTTAGTTTTTGGGTAAAGGGGTATTTTTAGGGTTCAGGGTCAGTTTTTAGTTTTTGGGTAAAGGGGTATTTTTAGGGTTCAGGGTCAGTTTTGGGTTTTTGGGTAAAGGTTTTTTTTAGGGTTCAGGGTCAGTTTTGGGTTTTTGGGGTACAGGGGTACAGTGTAAAAATAAAGTAAAATTAAATTTACATTAATTTAATTTAATGAAATGAAATTAAATTAAATTATATTTAAATAATTTTAAATAATTTAAATTAAAAAAATTATTATATACTTACCAATACTTACGTTGTAATGGTAGTGCGTTGTAAAAGTTGCATTGTAACGTCATATATCCACTGTTGCACTCTTTGCAGTGGGAATAGTAATTTTTACTCTTTTGTATTTGTATGTTAATAATATTGGCTATTATTTAATTAAATTTTGTTACTATATATATATATGTTTTAAGAAATATGATTATATTTTTTTTATTTTTTTACTTTCATTAATTATTTAATTATTAAAAGTTATTTTAAGTATTGTTAATTATATTTTAGTAATTAATTTTTTATATTAATGTAATTAAACATTGTTTTTATTAAAGTCGATATTTTTTACAACTCTATTTTTGTCAACGATATTTTGTAATCGATATTTTTGTACTTACCTGTTTGTACATACAAACTCGATATTTTGGTTGTAGATATTTTTTCCTCGATATTTTGGGTAGTCGATATTTTGGTAGTCGATATTATTTCAGTGATCCCTATTCTTATATAGCGTTTTTTGTTGTTGAGCTGTTTGTATGCTTCTATTAGGTATTTATCTTTGTCCCACAGGACCACATTGCCCCCTTTGTCCGCACTGCGTACTATACAGTTATCAAAATCATCTTGCATAGGCTACATTGTCAATAAAGTTTTTTGACAATGTTAAAGTTGAACAAGCTCACTTGAGCTTTATAAATAAAGCGCTCGCAGCAAAGTGATTAACACGTTTTTAAAATAATACCTTACTATGTAAATATAATATTGATTTTAATACACGGTATTTCAGACCTCAATGCACTGTAATTGTAAATAAGTGTGTGGTTTACGATGTTACTCGGAGAAAATGTATTTGAACTACAAGTCTGTTCTTTATGTCTATCGACATGTAGTTTTAACTAACGACATTGTATGTTTTAAAAGGGCCGCTTTTTCTAAACTCCTATTGTCCAGTGAGCAAGACTGCTTGGCAGTCGAAAAGCGTTTGGCAGCGGCTAAATAAAGAACTAAGATATCGCACACTGCATCGTCATTTTGTATTTATATATATATATATATATACACATACATATATATGTGTGTGTGTGTGTGTGTGTGCATGTGGGTGTGTGTGTGCGTGTGTGTGAGTGTATTACCTACTGGCATTCCCCAGTAGGTAGTTGTAGTTACAACCTTGTCTCCATAGACAAACCATATTTATCAAATGTTTCAAAACTAGTACGCCAATCACTTCAGCTGCTGTGTGATAGATTTTGGGGTGATTCCTCAAGCCGGAGCCGAGTAATAGGGGGGCCCAAAAATGTATGTTCTCCGTTCAATTTCACATAGGGATTTTGAACTGGACTACAGCCCAAACCACTGAACGGAATTACTCCAAATTTGGCAGAAAGCTAGCTCTTGGTCCAGAAAGAGTCCTTTTTGTAAGTTGGTGCAAATCCGTTCAGCAGTTATCTAGGAGCGCAAATCCTCCCCGGATAAGACCGATCTCATGCAGAGATCTATTTGACTGCAACACTTCAACAAGGAAGCCTTGGCAGTCATCTTGGGACACCAGTGATGTTATCAATGATGTTATTTGAGATATCATCAGTGATGCCATAAATTATGTCATAGAACAAGCCATTGGTGATGTAATATGTGAGGCCATAATCAGTATATGGCGGGGGCGCATCTTATAGTTAGTGCTGCTAACTCTAACTGTTGAAGTTCTGTGTTTTTTTATAGTTCAAAACGTTAGTGTCAGTGACAAATTCACCTGACTATAACATTACTTTAACCTTTGTTTTCCAGGTGAATATATATATATATATATATATATATATATATATATATATATATATATATATATATATATATATATATATATATATATATATATATATATATATATATATGAACAAGCACTCCAACTTCTACAGCAAAACTACAGAAGAAGGCACAGACTCGAGGCTGCTCAGATTACGGCAATATTTATTGTCTCAAGTCACCCTCAACCCCAAGGTAAGAGAGAGACGCGTTTTGGCTTACTAGAAGCCGTTATCAATATATATATATATATATATATATATATATATATATATATATATATATATATATATATATATATATACATATATAAAACCAAGTTTTACCTGTTAAGGAGACAGCCGCACTACAGATAGGTTCTTTGCCAAGGTATAATTTATTGAAGGATAAAGGCTGGAGCAGCACAGGAGTCAAACGTCCAAAGCCTGACGCCCCGCTGTGGTGTCAAACTACGCCGCAGCATAGGGACGGGTGCACCTGCAAGTAGGAACATACCATGTGCCTCTACATCACGCAGGAGGACGATCGCTACCCACTGGGGTTTTACATGTGAATAATATTGAACACATCAGCAACACCAGGCATGAAACGTGTTGGGACTACAGAATCGATTTCAGCGAAGCACTTGCGTTGAGCGTGGAAAGCCGCTCCTACTTTGAATAAAATACAGGTTACTCCTTGCACCTGTGTGGGCTGACTCATTCCAGGCAAACTGTGGTTTGGATAGTATGCGGCGCAGCCTGAGTCGCGAGTCAGCCCCGCTGCGCTGTGGTGCAGCCCCGCTGTGGTGTCAAACTATGCCGCAGCATAGGGACGGGTGCACCTGCAAGTAGGAACATACCATGTGCCTCTACATCACGCAGGAAGACGATCGCGACCCACTGGGGTTTTACATGTGGATAATTTTGAACACATCAGCAACTCACATGAGGTTGAAGGTGAGCACTTCAAGATCCAGAAGGCCACGGGAGTGGCCACGCCCATCAGGGCGGGGACTTATCAAATTTAAAAGTGACTAGCCCATGGCAGTGTTGTGAATTCTGTTTCCTGTCTGCAGCCCCTGATGAAATGCCGCCAGGCATGAAACGTGTTGGGCACTACAGAATCGATTTCAGCGAAGCTCTTGCGTTGATCGTGGAAAGCCGCTCCTACTTTGAATAAAATCCAGGTTACTCCTCGCACCTGTGTGGGCTGACTCATTCCAGGCAAACTGTGGTTTGGATAGTATGCGGCGCAGCCTGAGTCGCGAGTCAGCCTGCTGTGCTGTGGTGCAGCCCCGCTGTGGTGTCAAACTACGCCGCAGCATAGGGACGGGTGCACCTGCAAGTAGGAACATACCATGTGCCTCTACATCACGCAGGAGGACGATCGCTACCCACTGGGGTTTTACATGTGGATAATTTTGAACACATCAGCAACTCACATGAGGTTGAAGGTGAGCACTTCAAGATCCAGAAGGCCACGGGAGTGGCTCCGCCCATCAGGGCGGGGACTTATCAAATTTAAAAGGGACTTGCCCATTGCAGTATTGTGACTTCTGTTTCCTGTCTGCAGCCCCTGATGAAATGCCGCCAGCCATGAAACATGTTGGGCACTACAGAATCGATTTCAGCGAAGCACTTGCGTTGAGGCTGGAAAGCCGTTCCTACTTTGAATAAAATACAGGTTACTCCTCGCACCTGTGTGGGCTGACTCATTCCAGGCAAACTGTGGTTTGGATAGTATAGTAGTATATATATATATACTAGGTCTTTACAGCTCTTTAAAACTTTCAAATAATTAAGGTTTAATGTTCGAAATTTGAGTTCTTTATAGCAGTTTATATTCATCGCTGTAGTTTTAA
Source organism: Lissotriton helveticus (assembly GCF_964261635.1). Classification (NCBI taxonomy): domain Eukaryota; kingdom Metazoa; phylum Chordata; class Amphibia; order Caudata; family Salamandridae; genus Lissotriton; species Lissotriton helveticus. The sequence goes on from NC_136072.1 coordinate 886,495,892, forward strand.
ACTTCACAGAGGGATCAGACCATAATTAATGAAGGTTGTACTTTAAAAGAAGGAATTCGAGACATTACAGGTCAGATTTACCAAAGTGACACCCAACAAAGCGCAGCTCTGAAAAATGCAGTGCTACATTGCATGACAGGGGGAGAGCAGGAAAGCATCATATCTACCGAGATATGGCACTCTCCTCCCATCACTCTAGCGTTGGCACAGAATCTTGCTGCTGAGCGCCACACACACACCTTTGCGCCATAGTTCAAGGGTGTGTGCATCAGTCTAGCATAAATTTTGTACTGGAAGAGTTTCCTTCCAGTAGAAAATACTATGCCTTGACAACTTGTAAAATTTCTCCTACATTATATGTGTGCTGTACAGTGCAGCCCGCATGCAAAAAGGAGACAGGAAAACATTTCTCCTTTTAATGCCTGCTTTCAATTGGCGTTCAATTTTTACGCAAAACCCTGCCTACTATTGTTAATAGATAGGGTATTGTGTCAAAAAGCCATGGGTGGTTACATCCAAACGCCTGTGTCTCACCCATGGAATGCCCCCTTGACGCTAAGTAATGCAAAGCAGTGCTTCACGCTGGTATTATTCCAACTCTACTGTCAGTGGATGAATAATCTGTTTAGATTGAATGACTCCCTTGGTCTTTTAATATATATAGTTTTTGGAGGGATGGTAGCTCTGCTCTACATTAACCGAACCGGACCCCGTCTAAGTTGTCCTGGTATTATGCAGCAAACCCACATCGGAATGAGAAGAGGGCAATAAGTACCTTCTCTCGTCTGATCACCAGAGCACTTTTCGTTTGACTCAATGGTTTAAACCGATCGCATAGTCCAGTGTTTACCTGTAATTAAGTAATCTTTATTGTGTTGATTATTTAAAATCTTACAATATTACACATCTAAAACTAGAAAACTATAAAAGCTATGTTCAAATAAAATCACATAAAATACCATTACATCTATATAAATTCATTTGGGTTGCGTAATAATTTACATATTAAAAGTAGTTATTCACCTAATTTCTTCTTAACTGTCAATAAGAACTTTACAAAGGTAGCATTCAAAATTATATCGTTCGAATGAAGGCACCTAATAAGGGCCTGCCTGCATGACCTTATGCCACGTACATTAAAAGGTAGCTTAAGCAGTTCTCTTCTCTCCTGTAAGAGCTCCGGGCAAGTACATAATAGATGGAGAATGTTCTCCTCACCGTTGTTACACAGTCTCCATAACGTTTGGGTTTCCACTTTCTCCCACGGTGGTCGGTGACACAGGCCTGGCAATATTCCAAATCTTGCATTGAGGAACACCTGTTTATTTCTTTCCGTCCAGGGTGTTTCCAAATATTGCTGTATTTCCTTTTTCTTATACCCATTTATTATTGTCCAGGCATGTTTTCTCTTTGTAAGGACAGCTTTATCATTTACAACAGATAGTTGGTTTGCCGTTTTATTAATTATTTTCTTAAACGATGCCTTGATTGTATTATTTTCCAAAATAGGCGTGACTGCAAACTCCCTTATCGCATCCTTAAGGTAGTGCCATGCGGTTGAGTTTGAGTTATTATTTATTTCCCTCCATAATAGCTGTGATATCTCATTGTCATGGTCATTTTTTATTTGGTTCCAGATTTTTATAAAGTGACCTTGCCTTACATACTGTTGATTAGTTAGTCCGAACTCCAGCCTTATTTGTGCGGGTGACGCATTTGCTGGGAGATGAAGTAGGGCCCGATATGCTCTTGTTATGGCTTTGTTCAAGGTTTCAGTATCCTTTCCCATTGCTGCTTCACTACCATATGTGATGGTTGGTAGGAGTCTTGCTCCTATGATAGTCAGGAGAGGGCCATAAGTTAAACTAGAAAGTGACTTCTGTACAATTCTGAACGCTGCCGTCAATGCATTAGTCTTCCTTTGAATGTCCTTTTTTTGTAGTTGGTAATTTCCCTTCTCATCGAATAACACACCCAAGTATTTATATACCTCTACTTGTTCTAGCTGTGTCTTGTCCATGAACCATTTACTTTTGCATCTTATCTTGATTTTTTTATTTTTTGTGACTACCATGATCTTAGTTTTTGTCTCATTTATCATCATCCCGTTGTCCTTCGCATACATGTGAGTCTGAGTGATTCTCAGCGTTTACCTGTACCTTCGGGATTAAACCATTAAGTCAACCGAAAAGTTCTCCGGTGACCAGAGACGGGGTCAGGTCTGATTAATGTAGAGCAGAGCTACTATCCCTTCAAAAACTATATATATATTAAAAGACTGAGGGAGGCATTTAGTCTAAACAGATTATTCATCCACTGACAGTAGAGTTGGAATAACTGCAGGAATAATATAAAGCCATAAACTAAAGACATTGGCATGAACTTCCATAAGTTATAGAATCTACACTGACCTGAGTGCTGGGCACTGGGGGAAATGGTGCACCATATGATAAGTTGGAGGAAAAAAGATTATTATTTGTCCTGAAGAAGGTGGCTTAATTAACTCCTTACCACCGAAACACGTCGACGCAGAGGTCTTGTTAAATTTGTTGTGTGGCAGCAGCCATTAAGGCAGGAAAGTTGTTCACCATGTGGGTTGCTGTCAAGACTACATACAAATTAACGATTGAGAAGACAAAATCTTTCTGTCTTATGTATCTTTTTCTTTCCAAGGGTTTCTGTTATTGTATGAATTTGGATTCATTTAACTTTTAGCATTGTTTTATTGATTCGCAACATTTTTATGATGTTACTTAATTGTTAATGAATTTTTTTAATTGTCATTTATTGTCATTTGACTTATTAAACTTGTCCATAAGTACTTTTACATTCTAAGTAGAGCATTTGTATTGTGTGTGTATATGTGCGCATGATCTGAATGACTGACTGGGGTGAATAGAGCCATAGTAGCTCCTAGAGACAACTCCTCGAGAATCGCTCCAAAGGGAAATGTTGTATTTAACTTAATTGTTATTAGGTGCTCTGTCCCTTTGGACTTTTTAGAGCCCCTCTCCTTGTTTCAAGGCAAAACATAACAGTGCCTAAATAACAATAATCACCTCTGTGTTTGTTTTAAAAGCCGCCATTTGTATCTTCTATAACTCTTCCCAAAATTCAATTTTTAAAATTTTCTTTAGGTTTATGGTTGGATGATTAGGTTTCTTGTATATTTGTAATGAATCCAAGAGTCTTTACAAACCAACAGCTCTTTGAGTATCAAGATAAAATCTTCTGCATACAATATTCCAGATGGGAATAGAAAACCCAACTTAGTGGTTAACATTACACTGATTTCAGTAATTCTAGTGGAAATGATATTTTAATGTTAAATAATGTTGGGGCCAAAACATATCACAGTTTAAGCCCATTGTTTGTTTGGATCTTACTTCAATATGTACCAACACCCTGTGGTTGAACTTGTACCCAGTTGTCTGTAAGATATAACCAGGAGTCCATCGGTGTAAATATATTCACTGAAAATCCACAGTTAACAACCTATATGGCTCTAACACTAAAAGCACTGAACTCACCAATTATAGTTATGTGGACACACATCGCATGATACTTCAGAGTCTGCCAGGATGTTCTCCTGACAACTGTTTTACTGTGTCTGTGCAACTGACAAAAATCTGTTTCGTGCATGGTGGATACTCTGCATTATATACTGAGGTGTGTGTGCTCATAACCATAACTGTTGAACTTCAATGCCGACCAGGCCCTCCACCCAACCTACGCTGCACAAAACATTCGGTCTTGTTCAGTGGGAGTTGGGCACAAGGCCTGACCTGCAGCCAGACATTGCACCTAAACTGTGGAGGGCACTGCTCAGTGAAGGTTGGGCACAGGGCCTGATTTGCAGTCAGACCCTGCTCCTTAACTCCTGCCATCCAAGAAAAGCCATACACTCATTTTAGTGTAATAGTTGTGGTTGTGCTTTTTTTAACAATAAGTGAAACTCACAAGTTAGCTCTGACTCGAAAGTCAGGGACTAAATGGTGGCTGAATCTAGCCCTTAAAATGGACTCTGGCGAGCTAGTGAGTCGGATTCGACTCACGAGTCACGTGCTGAACTCTGTGCTTTTTTTCTCAGGAGTGTCCTTACAGTTTCCTTGCATTTATGCACCTCTCATGAAATCCTCAAATGGTGATGAGAGGAATACTTGCAATTTGTCTAACCAGCGGCAATCACCCGGGATAGCATTCCAACCCATCGTTCTTTTGCTCCATGACACCTCAGTTTGAAACCAGGCATGTGCAAATCAATCTTGACCCTGCTCCTCCTGGGATCAGGCCTACCTGAACCGGAACATAAGCAACCCAGGACTGGTTTCACTCTAATTATGGGCTAATCAGCCAGGTACAGCTTGGTTTCAGTGACACAGTGAGCATGAAACCCACATCTGGGCATGCCCATGCCACTTAGGGTTGTACATGAAACACACAAAAGTTGATGGCAGAAAGGCTGCAATTTGTCTATTAACTGGTGATTCCTCAGGATAGCATCCCAGCCCATCATTCTTTTGCTTACCATGCCACCTCAGTTAGGACCCAGCCATATGTAAATCAGTCCTGATTCTACTCCTCATGGGAACAGTCCAGCCAGAAGTGCCAGGCCCTTCCTGAATGTAAACACAAGCAACCCAGGGCGATGTTCGCCCTTGTAATAGGCTCAACAGCTGGACACAGCTTGGTTTCAGTGACACAATGAGCACGGGACCCTCGTATGGACATACGCATGCCACTTAGGGCTGCACATGATAAAAAACAAACGGCGATGGGAGGAATACTTGAAATTTGTTTAAACAGTGGCAAACGCTTAGGGCACTATCCAAACCCATAGTTCTTTTGCTCACCATGCCATCGCAGTTTGGACTGAGCAAATGCAAATCAGTCTTGACCCTGCTCCTCATTGGAACAGTCCGGTGCTAACTGCCAGGCCAGGTCCTCCATGAACTGGGACACAAGGAACCCAGGACCAGTTTTGCCCTAATTATGGGCTCATCAGCCGGGTACTGCTTGGTTCCAGTGACACAGTGAGCAAGGAGCCCATGTCTGGTCATACCCATGCCCAGGATCGTAGCTTGGTTAGTGAGATTCGGGGATGTGAGTCTCAAATTTTCAAGTAAAAATACAATGGGCTGCAGACTGGAGGAGTGGGATGACCAATGTTCAGAATGGACTGTTTCTATGAGGAATAGGGTCCGTACTGATTTACATTTAATGGGCTTCTGTCTAGAGTGGCACAATGGGTTGAAATTTTACCCTGAGCGATTGCCACTAGTTAGCCTATTTGCAAGCATTCATCCCATTACATTTTGGGTATGTGATTGCCAGAAGTATGCCTAGAAATGTGAGACTAGTACATCTTTCTTAGACTACTACTGTCAATGTCTGTGCAATCCAAAAAGTAGTACATTTGCACCCACTCTATGGGTGCAGTGTTACCTCTTTTTGGTAAACTGAACACTATATGTGTAAAAGATCCTGATTCAAAACTCTAACTAGCTAAAACCTCTTAGTGTAATGAGAATAACAAGAAAAACTGTCACAGACATAGCTGGACTGACTCCGAGACCCCATGCTCAACTACCAAACCAAGAATGCATTGGAGGAGTGTCACATCTCAAACCCATGCTGAAGCTATGCCCCTTCCCGTCCACCTGACCCTGGTAGGTGTTCCAGGAATCTCATAACTATGGCCACGTACACCACAATGCCCGGGACGCCCTGCCCTAGGAACACTTATTTTAAACGTATCGTGACTGTATGGAGTCTTCTTTCTTCTTAATCTCTGCTACAAAACCCTTGATGATAGCGTTGTCAAATCAGTGCATGTGGGCAGGCCTCCATGTTTCTAGTGTTCTCCTTTTACAAATCATTTTATCACGTGATTCATGGTCCCAAGTACTAATCCCGAGTTACAAATAGAGGAGGGCACATAGGCAAATAGGGCGAGCCGAGCCAGAGCCAATCCATTGGTCTGGCTTGGCTCTACGAGTCCAGGCACAAGCTGAGCCATGTAACTTTTGGCATGTATATCGTTCAACAAACATAATATAAAATTAAGACAAAATGTCTTTAACATTTTAAAAAGTGTATTTCTTTAGCATGAGAAAGCGCTTCACCTTAGTACATCATATTGTATAACTGCATAGACAAAAATGTATTAAAAGTGTTTAGAAACATTAATGGCTCACACCCCAAAGCCAATGCCATTAGTGTGCTAAGAGGCAAGTGAGTAGTCATGTAAACCCTTAATGTGGCATGGATTTTTATTATAAATGGATCAACATTACAGTCTATTAAATCAAATATAAGAGGTGCTTGTACATCACACATCCTGAACTCAAGTATTTAAAAGTGTTCTTATATGATAACAAAGAAAAATGAAGTCTCTGTGAAAACAATTGTGCTTAGGATCATGCATTTTGGACAAGCAGGGACACCAGTATTGATTCCAGGATATTTGGTTTGACATTTTGAAATTCAGCCTCCAGATGGCATCTCTGCTTCTCTCTCCTGTTTACATCAAAAGTCACTATTTTCTCTTTCATTCTTGGACAAGAAAACCAAAACAGAGAGAGCAAACCCAACTTAGGGCCCCCAAACCTAACAACCAAACCGAAAATGCACTTATATGGTGGTGGTGTTGTCGCACCTCCAACACACGCCCTGAAGTAACGTCCCTGCCCATGCCACTCAGGGCAGTACATGAAACACTCAAAGGTAATGAGAGGAATGCTTGCAATTTATCTAAGCACTGGCAATCACTCTGGGTAGCATCGCAACCCATTTTCCTTTTGCTCACCATGCCACCTCAGTTTGGACCGCGCATATGCAAATCAGTCTTGAACCTGCTCCTCATGAATACAGTCCAGCCCGAATTGCCAGGCCAGGTCCTCACCAAAGCGGAGCACAAGCATATTTTTTTCTTATAGGCATCTCCAGGTTTGTTTGATGGCCAATGCTGGAAAGTAGGGGAATCGTGCCAGATACCAGTTTCAGCAGAAATTTCTGGGTTAGATCTGGGATCTGGCTGACCGATGAAAATATACTGCATTTTTTCTGGTGTCATTTTCCGACACCGGGACACAATTCAGTAGCACCCGCACATTATCTACTTTCTGTCCGGTGCAGCGACCTGCAGGCAGCATGTGAGCTTTCTTATTTTCACTTCCAGCCGGGCACAAACATAGGCCTGATTTAAAGGGCCATTAGCCCTTCTTTTATTTAAGTATCATCCTGGATGGGAGTCATCTGGAGCCTAACAACCAGATGCCAATGCAATAGAAGAAAATAAAGGCACATAGATTCCCACTTTACAAGTACTATGACTTGGAGGCAGGTTTTTGACTTTGTTCAACCCTCTCTGTCAGAGATGTGCATGCAATGCAAGAAAACAAGATTTAGCAATGTGTATGAGTAATTATATTGATAATGATTTAAACAGCACCTCACCTTCTAGTTTATTTTTAGTTACTTCTTTTATAGCGCTTCTCATCCCAGTGTATGATTACAGATGACTTTACATCACACACAGAGACACAATAAATCATACAAATGTGTAAATGAATGTATAGGAAATGTTCCTTAAAAAAATCTGTGTTATAAGGTGTAGGAATAAGGGTGGCTCAAATCCACCCGAGTGACTTACCACACTCACCTATAATTACCAAGTAATAAGTCAGCCGGACAGTGGAGAAGAATAAACAAGATATTTTATTAGGCCACAAACTCACATATGAGAGGGCCTTGTCCGACCTCACCCCTAAGAGTGCGCCGAGAGGACTGACCCATCTCAATACAGCAATACATTATAACAGGATACATTAGGACCGCTCAGCCCTCCACAGGGCTTGGTCGCCCCACTCACTGCTGCCGCTCCTGCCTGCCTTTGCCGCCTCCTGCCTGCAGATTCCTTCGCTCGCTGCCCGCTGCTCCTGGGAATTTCCCGCTGCTCCTGGGAATTTCCCGCTGCCCGCTGCTCCTGGGAATTTCCCGCTGCTCCTGGGAATTTCCCGCTGCCCGCTGCTTCTTGGAATTTCCCGCCGCTGCCTCCCTGCGGCCCCGCCCCCTGTGATTCCATTCGCCGCCCCGCTCCCGCCACCCAGCTGCTCCTCCCTCCCGGCTCCTTACTTATGACGCCCCCAGAGCGACCGCGCAGCGGGCACGCGCAGCGGGAGCGCCGATTGAGCGCCGAAGGTGCACCAAAGGTAAGCCCGTCTGCGCCCGTCAGCGCCTGGCCCGCGCCCAGCGCCAGGACCCCTGGCCCTCCCCGCCGAGGCAAGACGACCCGACTGACCTACGACGCCGCCACTCTCAACGCACTCAATGCCGGCCGGACCCACGCCTGCTGCCGAGCCACCCCGAGACGCACCCACGGACCCTTCACCTGCTGCACCTGCAAGTTCACCTGCCTCCGAACCTGCCCCGCACCCGCCAAGACAAACACCAGCAGCAACCACCTCAAGTGCATCCTGATCAACACCCGTTCCGTCCACAGACACGCCGTGGAACTCTGGAACCTCCTCGACGCTACATCACCGGACGTCGCCTTCCTCACGGAAACCTGGATGAACGCCTCCTCTGCACCCGACATCGCCATCGCCATCCCGGACGGGTACAAGATCATCAGGAGGGACCGCATCAACCAGACCGGAGGTGGCATCGCCATCGTCCACAGGAACACCATCCGCATCACGACCGACGCCAACGACTCCTTCGCCGCAGCCGAACATCTCCACTTCCAGATTCACACCGACCCTAAGACGACCCTCAGAGGCACCCTCGTCTACAGACCCCCGGGACCACGCACACAATTCAGCGAAGACATCACAGACTTCATCAGCCCGCACGCCCTCCCCTCCACTGACTACATCCTCCTCGGGGACCTCAACTTCCACCTGGAGAACAACAAGGACCGCAACACCACCGCCCTGCTGGAAAACCTCGCCAACCTCGGACTCAAGCAACTGGTCAACACCCCCACCCACTACGCCGGCCACACGCTTGATCCCGTCTTCTCTTCCAGCAAGTACATCACCTTCAGCCACGCCACCGGACTCCACTGGACCGACCACAGCTGCGTCCACTTCAGCTTCAAAAGATCCACGACCCACCACCACCCGCAACAGGTACCTCACAGGAATTGGAGCAAGATCACCGCAGACCAGCTCACCACCTCCCTCAGCCAGAGCCCACCCGCCAACACAACGGACCCCAACGAAGCAGCCCGCAACTTCACACAGTGGCTGACTGCCTGCGCCGACGACCTCGCGCCACTAAAGAACCCTCCCAGCAGACCCAGAAGCAAGAAGGCATCCTGGTTCACCGACGACCTCAAGGACTCCAAGAAGATCTGCCGCACCCTCGAGAAAGCCTGGCTCCTCGACCGGACCACCGACAACATGACCGCCCTCAAACATGCTACCCGCAAGCACCACCAGCTCATCCGCACCACCAAGAAGAAATCCCTGAAGGAACAACTGGACAACAACGCCCACGACAGCAAAGAGCTCTTCACTATCGTCAAGGAGTTCTCCAACCCCAGCACCGGCACCAACAACATCACTCCATCACAAGACCTCTGCGACTCCCTCGCCTCGTTCTTCCACCGCAAGATCGCCGACATCCACAACAGCTTCGGCGCCCCACCCACGCACCCAACCGTCGAACCAACGCCCCCCACCGCCACCCTTCGCACCTGGACCACGGTGACCACCGAAGACACAGCCCGCACGATGAACACCATCCACTCCGGATCACCGACCGACCCCTGCCCACACCACGTCTTCAACAAGGCCGACTCCACCATCGCACCCCAACTCCGGAACATCATCAACGCCTCCTTCAACACCGCCACCTTCCCGGAGAGCTGGAAGCAAGCCGAGATCAGCGCCCTCCTGAAGAAACCTACAGCGGACCCCACCGATCTCAAAAACTTCCGCCCCATCTCGCTCCTCCCTTTTCCTGCTAAAGTCATCGAGAAGATCGTCAACAGACAGCTGACCGCCTTCCTCGACACGAACGGATCCCTCGACCCCTCGCAGTCTGGCTTCAGAGCCAACCACAGCACCGAGACCGCCCTCATCGCAGCCACCGACGGCATCCGGACCCTGCTCGACAAGGGGGAAACAGTGGCCCTCATCCTCCTGGACCTCTCCGCTGCGTTCGACACGGTCTGCCACCGCACCCTAGTCCAGCGCCTCAGCAACATCGGTATCCAAGAGAAGGCACTGGAGTGGATCATCTCGTTCCTCGCCGGAAGAACACAAAGAGTCCTCCTCCCCCCGTTTCGCTCCGAGGCCACCGAAGTCATCTGCGGCGTCCAGCAAGGATCTTCACTCAGCCCCACCCTCTTCAACATCTAAATGAAACCTCTTGCAGCCATCGCACGCCAGCACAACCTCAACATCATCTCTTACGCCGACGACACCCAGCTGATCCTCTCCCTCACCAGAGACCCCGACACCGCCAGAACCTGCCTACACGAAGGGATGAAAGACGTCGCCGAGTGGATGAAGGACAGCCGCCTGAAACTGAACTCGGACAAGACGGAAGTCCTCATCCTGGGATCTTCGCCCTCCGCCTGGGACGACTCCTGGTGGCCCCCAGCCCTGGGAACCGCACCCAAGCCAACCGACCACGCACGCAACCTGGGCTTCATCCTGAACCCCTCCCTCTCGATGACCAGACAAGTCAACGCCGTCTCCTCATCGTGCTTCAACACCCTGCGTATGCTTCGCAAGATCTTCCGCTGGATCCCGACCGAGACCAGGAAGACTGTCACCCAGGCACTCGTCACCAGCCGACTGGACTACAGAAACGCCCTCTACGCCGGAACCACAGCCAAGCTACAGAAAAGACTCCAGCGCATCCAGAACGCCTCCGCCCGACTCATCCTGAATGTCCCCCGACGCAGCCACATCTCCAGCCACCTGAGGAACCTGCACTGGCTCCCCGTCGACAAGAGGATCACGTTCCGGCTCCTCACCCACGCACACAAGTCTCTCCACGACCTGGGCCCCAAGTACCTCAACGACCGCCTGACCTTCTACACGCCCACCCGCCAGCTACGGTCCACCAGCCTTGCCCTCGCAGCCGTACCACGCATCCGAAGAGCCACAGCCGGAGGAAGATCCTTCTCTTACCTGGCTGCCAAGACTTGGAACTCCCTCCCCATCCACCTTCGGCTGACCCAGGACCATCACGCCTTCAGGAAACAACTCAAGACCTGGCTGTTTGAGCAGTAGCATACCCCTCCCCCCAAGCGCCTTGAGACCCTCCCGGGTGAGTAGTGCGCTATACAAATGGCATGATTGATTGATTGATTGATTGATTTATTAGGATAAAACACGCCCAGTCTGGAAAAGTACTGGACCCCTGAAAGAGCGAACAATGGCCTCACACAAGAGGCATCTGCACCTGCGATGGCAACATTTCTTATCTCGGCCCAAGGCCGCAGAGCTAGGCCTCAGCGTCTCCAACACATGAGAACAGCACTGATTAGAAGTTTACTCTGGTTTCGATCACAGTTAGCCAAGAAATGAAAACTGCTGCGTTCAGGGTTTTTTCCTATTCCTACGGGAGGGGTGAGCGAGTGCGACTCGCACGCAGAAAGAAGCACTCCAAAATGGTGGCACACAAGCTAAGAAAACAGAATAATGTCACACGCAAAAACGAATATTGAAATAGAGAGAATATACACGTAAATACATGAATGAATATATCATTGGTTAGACACATTATGCTAACTCATAAGCGTAAGTGTAAGTGGGCGGGGCATCGGAAAATGAAACCTATCAGACCCTCCTTTTAGCATGATGTGGCTAACATGAGTGCAGCCTTTATTAGCTCAAAAAAGGGCCTTTACATCAAATGGTAGGGGCGGGGCATCATATCAATCGAAAATATCATCATCAATAAGCATTAACCAATAAATATCATGAAGCTCTACATCATCTGAAACAGGATATTGGCGTGTTGGTCGCCGAGGAACTCGTAAATTGCTGGCACACATGGAGCAACAGGGGGGAAGGCAATAAACACATAAACAACAGGTCAGCAAGATACCCACAACTCCCACAACACCCATCAAAATCTTCCAGCCCCAGGAGGAGAAAACACTCCACAACCATGTCTTTAATGACCAGGTACCCGTATCCTGATGGAGTTCAGCTGCCAATCTATGGAGTTTCTGTACGGCTAAGTTAACAGTCGGGCCGAGTCAGGAATATATACACAAGAAGACGTCCCGATGACGCGGCAGGCTCCACCCCTGTCTGCGAGGATGACGTCAAGCACCATCCTATTCTGGATCGTAAATCATCTCATAGCCTGCATCTCAATAGACATATTGGCTGCAATATCTGCCTCCGTATTCACAACCCTTTCCATCACCCTCGACAGTCTCCAAATAGCCCTACTGTTAAAGATAGGACCCCAAAACGGCAGTAAACCCTTAGAGAAATCTGTCCATTGTTGCAAAGAAGAGTCAGTCTGATCTACATCCTCAACTTGGAGTGCCCTTCTTTTACGCTGTCCAGGCTTTATAGCAAACCACCGATGAGTCTTATGATAATCTGAGGGTGCTACATAAACAGGGGGGAGTAAATAGGCCAGATAGCAGACCCCACCCCAACCCTCAGGCAACCACAAGTAACCATTTCCCCCGCATACAAAATAAATATTCGGGGGAGTCATTAAAGAAGGACTAAGGGGCAGACGAATCGAAGCAGTCACATTGCAGGAGCTGTCCCCCACCTTAATAGGACCCCTCCCTAAGATGCAGAAGAAAGGGGAAGGCCCAACAACCGCTAGGGGCACCAAGGAACGACCACTACTATTTGTCGAAGGAGGATGTCTATAGGCTAGGGAAGAGTTCAACTGAAGAAAACTCTCCCTCACTTTGTCAGTGTCGTTGGGTGTCACATATCGTTCTACCTTCCTCAAGCATGTTTCCAAAAATGTTTGATCAAAACGTCCGTCAGTAAACAACCGTCCAAGGGAAGAGGTGGGCAAAGGGCGTACTCGCATTGTCAACGTCGGTCCTGTACCAGGTAGTCGGGGGTCCAAGAAATCAGGCTGAAAGAATTTAACCATGCCAATTAGAGTGTAACAACCCACACAACTATTCACTGGTGTTAAAGGAAGTGCCAGCAATCTATCCTTTTTATATGCAGCAGAGGGGAGCAACCCACAGGCCCAACAATCTGTCACATTATACACAGCATGAGCATGATGTAGAGTCTTCATAAAAACATTATCTCGATAGCCCTTCCGCATGCATTGTTCACCATAATCAACAGTAATCATATTATGTTCGGGCAAAGCAGAAGGTGTAGGAACGAACTTATGGACAGGATAAGCTTCATCAAGAAAAAACAGTATTCCAAGAATTATCAAAAATATGATGATCAATATCACTATGACCACCACTTTCCCCTTCCGTGATAGAGCAAGCCATGGAGAATCGGGTTCTGGTCTACGGGGAGCTGCAAAGGGTTGCTCCTCCTCAGGGATGGGGCGACCAAAGGGATACATATTTCCCTAACTAAAAGTCCAAAACTAAACTAAAAGATACTCAAATAGTCCCAGTCACTCTGAAGCCGGCCAGAGGGGTTCTTCACCCTCAAAAGGGACCTTCTCCCTGTGTCCGTTAAAGCCTCACAGGCAGACTTCTATTGTTCGTTCCCTAATCCTACAACAGAGTCGCACTGTCTTGCAGCTCAGGAGCACTAAATCTGGGCCCAGGCGCAATCCTAATGTCCCATTCAACAGTATCTCGATAGTGCACCAGGGCTCTTACCAGCAGTCCATCCCTATCACTGAACTGTTCTGCAACACAGTCCTCATCTAGTCCCTATCTCAGCCCTTCTTCCAGTGCTCAGTACTTTTTCTTCTCCTTTCTGGGCCGCAAATTATAACGAGTGCTCCCTCGCACCTCTGGATCTGTGAACAGAATGGGGGACTCAATGGCAGAAAACGTATCCTCTGCTGTTTGCTCGCTGTGATCAGAAGAAGCCTCGCCACTTGCAATCAGAACTGGCCTCTTTGCTCTTTTATCCGGCTCCTCACCCCTCAATGAAGCATCCGAGAAGGGGATGTACCGAGGAACCGTCTCACACTCTTGATCAGCGACGCCGTCTCTCACCCATTCATCATATGGCAACGGCAATGGTACCCTCTTCACATGTGAAGCGTGCGTCCATGCCTTCCGACCCTGGACCCGAAGTGCGGTGGGGTGGTCAGAAGCACCTGCCTCGGCTCTGACCACCTGGGTTCCAAACAGGACTTCCTCTGGTACTTCTTCACGACAACCCAGTCCCCAGGTTGTATGGTATGGCCTGGCCCCTCCGGCAGCGGCTTCAGGGTGTCTGCTACCTGCTGATGAATAGAACGGAGATCTTTAGTCAAAGCATACAGGTAGGCTTTCCTGTTTTCAGTTTCTATTTTTGGTAAATTCTGGTGGTGTTTTTTCAGTGTTTTCCAGTGATTTCAATACCTCAAAAAAACGGTGCTTTTCAGTGGTTACTCATTTTCGCGCCATAAAAAACAACTGAAACGGTGTTTTACCGGTGTTTATGGGACGCTTTGCTTTTATTATTGCTTGCTTTCTTAATTGGTGCATGGTATATAGACAGTCTTTGTACAGTGTATATGAGGTCCAAATACATTTTTACAAGTCAAATTTATTGTAGTACACCATACAATATTTCTTCAGTGAATCTTTGGTCATTCGCGCTCTCTCTTTCCTTCCCATGTACACTTTTATTTGTGAAAAGGCCCTCTCGACATTGGCACTTGAGACTGGCAACGCCAAAACAGACAGTACACAATTTGCCAACTCTGGCCACTGACGTAGCTTTCTATGCCAATACTGGTGCACCTCAAGGTTGACATTCTCTGGGCCCGGTTCTGAAACATATGCGTTGAACTGGGTGTATATGCCCTCATCGGTGTTAAAGCGGTCAGAAATGAAGCGGTACTTTTCAAAGTCTGGAGAAAATTCCTCTTTACGGAAGGGGTCTAACACTTGCGCAGAGTACCAAAGTGAGGCTTCATTGGCTTCAAACTCCATGGTTGGTGAAGGGACATTTCTATGCATCATAGCTAGCCATTTCTCATGCATTGTAAAGTAAAATTTCCTGAATTGGTCCTCAACACTTCTTTGCTTACCAAGTGGCAAGCATTCTAACAGGGAACATGTTGCAGTGCCAAAGTCACTAAAAGTGTCGCCTAGCCTACTCTCGAGGAGATGTTTCACATCTACACCAATTATGCTGAACACTTGGTAGACAAGGGTGTTTTCTGACCCGAGTTTTTTTATTATGCCCACCACAGCAGTCATGTTTTCCTGTAAAAATCTAAGAATGCAGTACAGTGTACTTTTTTTGACATCACTATCAATATGCACCTGAAGATCCTGACATTTCTTGCCTTTTGCATCATCACTAAGCAAAAAATCAGTTAACGGTCACCACATAGATAATATTGCATTCACGGCCTCTAGTACTGAGAACCAACGACTAAATGACACAGTTGGGATGACTCTTTCTTTGCTGCCAAACAAAACCCAAAATGAGAAATATTAGCGTTTTAGTTCCCGCTCATAACGAAACAGTGCACCTGAATGGACTACAAAATCAATAGCATTCTTCCTTAGCTCAGAAGATTGTAGATATGCTTTCAACATACCATCTAGAAGTGGCACGGATCTCTTACAGGGAAACACTTCAGCTCAGGTATTGCTTTTGACAGGTCATCACATAACTTTTTCATATATGTAGCTGAATCGCTGCAAACACAAACAATGTCACTCCAATCTTTGTTAAACTTGGTAAGAACTCTCTGCAGCAGCATTCCAAGTGACACTGCGTTGCATGTTTCCAGTACATCTAGATCTGCCATGATGGTATGTCTGTACCATCCATTTTTTGCATCACAAAATGTGATTAGCACTGCCACTGCTGGGTCGCCACGCATCTCTGCACTCTGTGTTACACTAAACAATGTCAGAAGAGGTTGTATCGCAAATGGTGCTCATGTAAAGCGCTCTGATACCTCCGGGTTTTGTGTGCGCTATATAAAACCCTCCCCTCTAAAAAATGTATAATAATCCGCCACTGATTTGTTAGACTTGTTTAATAAGAATGTGCTGACAATCTGCAAGTGCTGTGAAAGGCTGACATTGTGCCCTTTCGAACCTCACAATACACCTTGCATCCCCATCAGCCCCACAGTTGAATGATGGTGGTTGCTCGGGCAAACACAGATAGGTCATAAGAGCAGGCAGATAACCTTTCAATGTATCCACTGCTAGACCTTGCTGAGCTAATGCAAGAACAAACAAAAAAAAGTGGCTTATAAGTGGTTAAAAGCATGGGGGGGTCCTGCTCACCAATGCTTGTGGAAGGTGAGCTGGCAGTGGGGACTCGAGGGGGCGCAGCGCTCTGCCTGGTGCTTGGAGGCCTACCAGGGGCAAACTGTCGCGGACTCGCTGGTGTGGCGCTGGTGACTGCTGCATCGGCGCGTGGGTTGGTATGCTGAGCGCGGGGTGAGGGAAGGCAGGGCCCTGCAGAACCCATAAAATAAAACATTCTTAAACGAGGAGGTGAGCCTGCAGAGGCACTGTAATTTACACCTAGGCACGTTTTAACTGTGCAAAACTGACTCTGTCCGGTGGCACTAAGCTCCCCACTCTAAGAAGGGGTGAAAAACGAGAAAGCCTCAATAAGTAAAATGGTCTTGTACAGACCTGTGAAGTACTTAGGTGCGGCTGCAGTTAGTCAGACGCTAGAACACAATAGCTCCTCTCCCCCAACATGTGAGCCAGGCAGGGGGGCCTGGTGTTTCTCTGGCCCTTTGGCCTTTCACACCTCGGCTCCCCTTTCTCTTGTTTTTCTTCACCCCCTGCACTCTGGCGCTCATGTACAGCGCTCTGATACCTCCGCGTTTTGTGTGAGCTATATAAAACCCTCTCCTAAAAAATGTTTAATAATCCGCCACTGATTTTTTAGACTTGTTGTATAAGAATGTGCTGCCAATTCTCAAGTGCTGTGAAACCCTGACACTGAAAGCGTTCAGCAATAAATCAAACTTCTTTAGAGTGTCCCGGCATGCCAGCAATCATACCCCTTAATGCGAGTGCAAATGCACAAAGAAAGTGCGAACATCAGCAAAATAGGAAATAAAGGAAAACGATACAGAATAGATTGGTCAGAGTGCACTGCACACAATCATCACCACTGCTTCAACCACGGTACACAACAGGAGGGAGATTTCTGAACGCAACACTTACCGCCTGTCCCCGGTTTCACGATCGAAGACCTTAACTTCTATGAACCACTTCAGAAATTGAGGGTGCCGGGTGGCAATTGGAAAGCTAGAGTAAACTCACTGGCATGCTGCGGGCGGTGCTAAAGAAGCTATATCTAACAATTGGCCAGAAAGAATAAAGACTCACCCTCACACATAGTCGACTGCACGCCCCATAAAGGAATGCCCCAGCCACACGAGCTGATAATTCGAGCAAATGAAGAGTTCGCACATGGCCATTTTAAATCATCGTTTGGGTTGCAAGCCACCGGAGTCGCTTTGTTCTGACAAAGACTACATATGGCGGAAATAAGCGTTCCAGATGTGGCAAACAAGAGAATTTTTTTTTACTTCAAGGACATGGCACTGAAATAAAAAGAACAATGACGCCTCGACACATAGTTGCCAAGTCCCTGCAACAAACACTCGCTGGTGTGGCGCTGGTGACTGCTGCATCGGCGCGTGGGTTGGTATGCTCAGCGCGCGGTGAGAGGGGTGGCAGGACCTGCTGAACCCATAAAATAAAACATTCTTAAACGAGGAAGTGAGCCTGCAGAGGCGCTGTAATTTACACCTAGGCACGTTTTAACTGTGCAAAACTGACTCTGTCCGGTGGCACTAAGCTCTAAGAAGGGGTGAAACACGAGAAAGCCTTTCACACCTCGGCTCCCCATTCTTTTGTCTTTCTTCACCCCCTGCACTCTGGCGCTCATGTAAAGCGCTGTGATACCTCTGGGTTTTGTGTGCGCTATATAAAACCCTCCCCCTTAAAAAATGTATAATACGGATCTGAGGCGGCATGCGGGGTCCTGCTCACCAATGCTTGTGGAAGGTGAGCTGGCAGTGGGGACTCGAGGGGGCGCAGCGCTCTGCCGGGTGCTTGGAGGCCTACCAGGGGCAAACTGTCGCGGACTCGCTGGTGTGGCGCTGGTGACTGCTGCATCGGCGCGTGGGTTGGTATGCTGAGCGCGGGGTGAGGGACGGCAGGGCCCTGCAGAACCCATAAAATACCAATTTTTTTAAACGAGGAGGTGAGCCTGCAGAAGCGCCGTAATTTTCGTCAGTACTATAACAAAAAGGCCAACCCTGTCCTCCCTCCGCTATTCTACCCCTGCTTGTAAGGTACATGGGGCATCAAAGCTGACGATTCTGTAACAATTTTAAAGTGTGACAAAACACACACTTCCACTTACCGGCTGGGCCTTAGAGCTCTTGCAGCACTGGCGGTCTTCCTCTGGTCGTCTTCTTGTCGTCGTGCGGGACTGGAGTGGGCTGCGGTGTGTGGGGCTAGACAAAGTGCGGACAGCATTTTCAATGGGACCTGCCCCCCCCACCAACCTTGCCAAATAATGTGTCTCCCCGAATTCAATGGGGGTGACACACATTCCAAACTGCTTTGTTCTTGTCCTAAATTGGAGCTTTGCTTCCAATGCTCTGGCTCCATCAAGTGGCCAAGTGGTGCAATAGCAATGAAAATCAGTGACACTCGGGTTAAACCGAGTTAGCTGATTTTCACACCGGTAGTGTATTGTCGGGCAGATTTGGTTTTAACCGAAAACCGGACAGCCTACATACAGGTAATCTGTCAACAAAGGATATTCAATTTCGGAGAAACATTTTGGTCTAGGGACGCCCCACACGTTGGCGGGGCGGCCAAAAATAACCTCATGTGGTGAGACACCTGTCTTGGAATTGACTGTCACTCTAGTGGAAAGAAATGCCAGGGGAAGTGCATCTGGCCAACGCAACCCTGTACTCTCTTGTATCTTGGCCATTTTCAATTTAAGCGTCCCATTGAACCTCTCTACCAAACCCGCAGCCTTGGGGTGCTGTGCTGCGTGAAACTTTTGGGAGATCTGCAGCCCCTTACATATCTGTTTCATCAATTCAGCATTAAAAGACGTGCCATTGTCGCTCCAGATCACCCGGGGCAATCCGTAGCGGGAGAAATACTCCTTGATCAACATCTTAGCTGTGGAAATAGCTGTACAATCCTTAGTTGGGAAAGCCTCCACCCACCTACTAAAAGAGCATACCACCACTAGAACATACTTGAGGTTCCTGACACTCTCCATTTCAATATAATCCATCTGGATCACTTCAAAAGGGAAAGAAGGAGGGGCAAAATTACCAACTGGAACAGGTGTTCCCTTGCCTGGATTATGTCGTAAGTAAACCATACACTGTCGCACCAAATGGGTTGCTACCTTGGAAATGTTTTTGTTGCTCCACACTGGGTCTAACAATTTGGATATCCCCCTTGCACTAATATACGCTGGCTCATGAGCCATTGTCACCACTGGAAGGACATACGCATCCGGGAGTAACCATCGTCTTTTGTCTGTCACATCCGTCCAACACTCATCCGAGTCCAACCGCCCCCCACCATTCTTCCATGTCCTCAACTCGTCGTCAGTTGCCTTTTCCTGTATGTTCCGCACACTTTGTACAGTGTTGGCAAACATATTAACGTCCGGTACCCACCTAGCTGGTCCTGCCACAAACATTCGTGGGAGTTTTATCCTAGCCGTCTCCTTAGCTGTCTGATCTGCAAATGCATTTCCCCGTCCTACATCATCCACCACCACTTTGTGCGCGCTACATTTGATCACTGCCAGTCGTTTGGGAAGCGTCAATGCTGTCAATAGTCGTAGTATCAATGGACCATTCTGAATCCTTTGTCCGTGTGATGTCAAAAAACCCCTCTCTGCCCACAGTCGTCCGTAACTATGAGCCACGGCAAAGGCGTATTGGCTCTCAGTGTAAATATTCACGTCCAGTCCTTCACTCAATTCACACGCACGCATCAATGCTATTATTTCTGCGTCTTGAGCTGAGTGGTACGGGATCCTAGAAGTCTCCACCACTGTTTTCAATGTCGTGACTGCATATGCTGCAGTTGAGGTACCATCCGTAAGTTTAAAACAGGAACCATCAACATACAGCTCCCCGTCAGGATCATCTAGGGGAGTGTCTGTCAAATCTATCCTTCCCTTTGTCTCCTCCTCTGTCCGAAACAAACAATCCTGAACTTCATCGTCTTTTTCATCTGAAGGGATAGGTATCAACGAGGCCGGGTTCAGAGTGGCACATCGTTTAATCGTCACATGGGGTGCAAAGAACGTCATCTCATAACCAGTAAGACGAGTACTTGTTAAATGCTGCATCTGCGTTCTGTTCAGTAGAATATCCACAGCGTGCGGTACCATCACTGTGAGTTCTGAACCCAACACGAGCCCTGCCGATTGTCTTATTGAGACCGCAGCAGCTGCTGTAGCCCTTAGACAGCTCGGCAATGCTCTCGCCACATTGTCAAGCATAGCAGAAAAGTAAGCGCACGGTCTCTGTTTCCCACCAAAACATTGAGTTAGGACAGACAACGCGCAACCTTCCACCTCGTGTACATAAAGCACAAAAGGCTTCTGGTAATCAGGAGTTCCCAAAACAGGCGCAGAACACAAAGCTGTTTTTAGTAACTCAAATGCTTCTTGACATGCCGGAGTCCAGGGTAGGGGTTCGCACACTTCTTTAGTAGTCAAATACAGAAGGGGTTTGGTTAGTAAGGCATAATTAGGTATCCACTGGCGACAATACGATGTTATACCCAGAAATGCACGCACCTCTCGCTGCGTGTTAGGTACAGCCATGTTAGTTATCGCCTTGATGCGCTCCGGGGTCAACCTCCTCCCCTCCTTCGATAGGAGATGACCTAGGTAGGTAACCTCCTGTCAACAGTATTGGAATTTAGGAAGGGACACTGTATGTCCCTTGTGAGCCAAATGATGCAGTAATTTAACCGTTGTTTCTCGGCACCCCTCCTCAGTGTCAGACGCGATAAGAAGATCATCTACGTATTGCAAAAGAACATTGCCTTTGGGAAGCTCTAGGTCATCTAATTGAGCCTTCAAAGCCTGACTGTAAATGGTGGTACTCTCAGTATAGCCTTGGGGAATTTTACAAAATCTGAAACTTCGGCCAGCCAATGAGAATCCAAAAAGGAAACGGCTATCAGGATGCACAGGAATGCTAAAGAAAGCATTTTTAAGTCCAAAACAGAAAAATATTTGGCCGTGTGGGGTATCATTGTCAAAATGGTAGTAATATCAGAGACCTCAGGGTATTGGGGCTCAACCACCTTATTAATGTGGCGTAAGTGAATCACAAATCGATAGACGTCAGGTGCACCATCGGCAGTATCGGCAGAGTGTCGTTTAAGGATCGGGAGAATAGGGCTATTACAACTGTTAGAGTCTCCTCCCCTACACCTGACCGTATCAAATCCTGTATTATCCGTAGCAAAGCCTTCTCTCCATCCCTAGATATCTTGTACTGGGGTATCCGTGGCAACCGGGCCCCCACCTTAACCTTGATGGACACAGGACTATATCCATTTTTCCAACGTCAGTATCACTACTGGCCCACAGAGTCTCTGGGACTCCCACAAACTCAGCCGGGAGAGGCTCGTCTTTCGAAAAACACTGCTGCGCATGTGCGACAGTAGGACCCAACGTGAGATACACACCGTCCGGAGAACAGTAAATTGTAGCATGTAATCTTTTCAATAGATCGAAACCCAACAAATTTTCACCACAATTGGAAGTCAGAAGGAAGGGGGAGTCAACCGTAAAGGGACCAATTGTAAGAGCAAGAGGCTAGGAAATGGGGCTAATCACCGGGGTACCTGAGAACCCTACGGAGATATTATTCTTGCCGGACAGAGCCGCCACGGGGACCTGAGAACGTGCCACAGAACTCTTCATAGCTCCCGTGTCCACCAAACATTACTGAGAAGACCCCAACAAATCCGCCGTCACATAGGGTCCTTGTTGATCAACATCCACAGAAACCGGTCCCGTGCTCTGTCCTACGCTGTCCTAGTTATGAGAAAACCCAGTCAAATCGTCCATAGCATAGGCGTCATTGTAGTATTGTCTGTCTCTACCAGCGTCACCCTCCGTTTGAAAGTGTTGTCGATCCTTCTCTCTGTCAAAATAATTTCTCCCTGGCCTCCTGCCTTCATCAAACTGTCTGTCATCCCGACGAAAGTCACCCCGACCTCTACCTCTGCCTGACCCAGCATTGGACCGGAGCTCCGGACAATCTCTCCACCAATGTCCCTCCTTCTTACAGTTTGCACACTGATTCTGACCTAAACATTCTCTCTTCTCTCCCCTTCCGTAACTACTTCCCCCTCGACCCACTACCATGGGTGAGGCTCCACGTCCCCGTCCCTTCGACACCTGATGCAGCAACACTCTTGTCTTCAAGTCTTTAGCTTTCTTTTCCTGTCTGTCTTTGTTCTCATTCTCTCTATGCTCATAGTACTGAGCCATACTCAGAATACCAGAGGGGGTAGACGTCGTCCACGTACTCTCCGACGCCTGCAACCTACCCGATATTTCCGGTAATAAATTTGTTACGAATCTATTAACGAAAAGTCGCAAGCCTCCATCCTGAGATAGATCCTGACCACTGAAGTCCATGAAAGCCTCCTCGAAACGGGTGAAAAAGTCTGAAACTGCTTCATCCTTTTTCTGTCTACATGCAGTCAACTTATCCCAATCCACTTTCTTTGGAGGAATAAGGGAGTGCATATATTTTATTATTCGTCCTGGTAATGCTAAAATCTCAGCCTTCGGCTTCTCTCCTGGCTTCCGCTCCTTGTCCCAATCCTTAATTTCCTCCCACGTACCGCCTAATTCCTCTGCATGATCCATCCCCTTCACCTGTCTCCACACATCCACCGGAACCAGTAACCCAAAGAACAGTATAAATCATGTGCATATTTCGGTCGCGCAGCGGACGAGCGCAGCGGGCGCGACGTTTGCGCGCCAAAGGCGTGCCTAAGGCAAGCCCGTCTGCGCCCGTCAGCGACCGACCGGGGCCAGGGGCCACCCCCCTGCTCATCCAACATGCCAGCCCATCACCTACCACCCACAGCTCCTACACCAATTAAACCAGACAGTTAGTTCACCCTGCCTACACACGTGGGACCCGGCTATCCAGCACCCCGCTCGTAATCAGTGTGGATTTCATTTTACCCACAGTATAAAGAAACCCACATCAATTCTGATGTTACTGCTCAACTGCCGCTCACTCCCCAAACACTCCACGGAAATCGCTTTATTGTTGGAGGAGAAGAGCCCAGATGTTCTTTTCGCCACAGAAACGTGGCTTCAGGAACACTCTGAACCTGATCTGGTTCAAGCGCTCCCACCCGGTTATCAACTACTTCGCCTAGACCGTAAAAAGGGTATTGGCGGTGGCCTGGCAGTAATACATAAATCAGATTACGTTGTTACTAGCACCCCTATAAACTTTCCGGACTATGAATGCCTTCCGTTTTTTATAAAATTCAGCGCCACACATACCTTCTCGGGTATACTTATATATCGTCCGCCAGGACCACAAGGACAGTTTCTTTCGGATCTCGCCTCAATAGCGGCAAATCTTGCAGTCAGCTCTGCCAACTTTACTATCTTAGGCGATCTCAACATCCACCTAGACGACCCAAATGACTCTATAGCCAGAGAACTTTCCTCTAGCCTAATCGCCCTCGAATTACAGCAACTGGGCCCACCCACCAAAAGGACACCTTTTAGACCCGGTCTTTAGCAACTGCAAAAACCTCCATGTTGGAATTCCCTCCCCCCTTCTTTGGTCTGACCACTTCCTCATCCCACTCACCTGGACCCTGCCCCTTCAGCTCCCCCCCAAAGCCCCGACAACTCAACGCTCCCGCAACTGGTCCAAACTCCCTTTAACTGAGTGGCAGGATCTCCTTCAAGGCACTAAACCCATTAACACCTCCGCTCCCACTCTAGACAATGAGAACTACAACAACTGGATCAGCAGTGCCCTAGGCACAGTACTACCACTAAAAAACTCCCATCCTAAAAGGGGCAATCCTACAGCCCCGTGGTATACGAGTGATCTACGTGAGGCCAAACGTGTCTGTAAACGACTCGAGAGGAAGTGGCGCCTCAGTTACCTTCCAGCAGGCAAAGCAAGCTATCGAACGGCAATCAAAAACTACATAGCAAATATCCATCTAGCTCAGGCTAAATACTTTGAACTCAAGATCGAGAAGGCAGCCTCCAAACCTAGGGAGATTTATCAGATAGCAAAATCCCTTTTGCAACTTCCTGAGGCCCCAAAACATCACAATAACACTCAGACCCACTGCGAGGAAATAGCTGAGTTTTTCCACCAAAAGATAGAAACCATCAACTCCTCTTTTCCCCCCACCGTTACCCTGTTCTCAGACTCCGTCAACATAGACCACATGATGGCTCCCTCCTGCGTTCTCAATAGCTTTCCCCCACTAGAACTTACCAAACTGGAAAAACTCATGAGCCAGATTAAATCTGGATCACCCATCGACCCAGCTCCTCCCAGCGCTCTCACCCAGATAACCCATCTGATCTCGCCCACCATACAAGACCTGCTCAACTCATCCCTCCAGACTGGTACTGTTCCACCTCCATGGAAAAGGGCAATGGTTAGAGCTCTATTAAAAAAGCCCAATCTGGATCAATCCAACCCCGCTAACTACAGACCTATATCCCTTCTGCCATGGCTTAGCAAACTTCTCGAGAAGCATGTAAACATCATTCTCACTGACTTCCTGGAAGCCAACAACATACTAGACCTCTCTCAGACCTGCTTCAGGCCCCGTCATGGTACAGAGACTGCACTTATTGCTGTGACGGAGGAGGCACGGAGAATCTTGGACGATGGCGGGTCCACAGCCATCGTCCTACTCGACCTAAGTGCCGCCTTCAACACTGTCAATCATAACATCCTACTTCACCAGCTTAACAAAATAGGAGTGTCAGGCACAGCACTCATTTGGCTGAGGTCTTTCCTTACGGATAGATCCTTCCAGGTCTTTGAAAGGGACTTCCCCTCAGCCAGTAAACCCCTCACTTGTGGAGTGCCTCAAGGCTCCTCCCTGAGCCCTACCCTTTTTAATGTCTACCTACGCCCCCTAGCTGATGTCGTCCGCCCATTCGGGGTGAAAATTGTCACCTACACGGACGACACACAGCTAGTGGTAGCACTGGACCCCCCCTGAACTCTCATCACAGATTACATATCTGCCTTGAAGCCGTCGCTGCTTGGATGTCTAGCTCTTGTCTCAAACTTAACGGGGACAAAACAGAGATAATGCTCCTTGGAAATAACATCTCGAAATCCATCAATCCCATCTGGCCTCTCTGCTTAGGAAGCCCCCCGCAACCCAAGGAGCAAATCAAGAGCTTAGGCATCTGGCTCGACCACACTCTAACCTTCAACTACCAAGCCACCAAGCTTGCTGCCACCTGCTTCGGGCTGATGAGACTTCTCCGCAAAATTCTCCCCCTCCTTCCGTTCCATTCAAGACGGATTATGGTTCAAGGCCTGATCCTCCCCCGTCTCGATTGTGGAAACGCCCTATATCTGGGGGCCCCACAATCTACACTTAACAGACTCCAGGTCATTCAAAACTGTGCGGCAAGAATCCTCCTGGATATCCCCCGCCGAACTTCAGTCAGAGCCAGACTGAAGGATCTTCACTGGCTCCCGGTGAGATCCAGAATTGAATTTAAGAGCATGTGCATCGCACACCGATCCAACTGGGGTACAGGCCCCTCTATTAACTCCCCCCTGGTGAAAGCCTATCTACCCTCCCGCCCACTCAGATCTACGACCTCCCACCTCGCCTCAGTACCACGCATTAGGAAGGCCAGATGTGGAGGCCGCTCGCTTTCTTATAACCTGGCTAGGATCTGGAACTCCCTTCCCCTCCCTATCAGATCAGAACCTAACCTTCTCACCTTCCGTAAACTATTAAAAACTTGGCTCTTCAGCAAAATTCCAATCTAACTTTTCACTCAGCTTCTCTTACTCCAGCCTCTCCAGCCCAACTCACTCTTTTCTATAGCGCTGGGACGCCCCTGGGTAGCCAACGCGCTTTACAAATCATCATCATCATCATCATCATCATCAACAATTCTATGTCAGCTAAAGTCATAACCGTCGAGGAGGCTGCTTCCGTCAGCTCCTTGTAGTATGCAGTCGGATTCTTTCTTGAATCAGGCAACTGAGCCTTCAAGGCTAGAACCTCGCTCCTTTTCCAAGGCGTGTATACCCACTGTTCTTGGAAATGAGCATCCACACGAGCCCTAGTAATATTCTGAGTTACTGGGTCTACCACTTCAGGCACTTCAGGATGGAAAATAGGGTGTACCTCACGCATTGGGTGCACCCCAGGATAACGGGGCTCTCCTGCCGTCGGCAACTCATTTCTGTATTCTAACAAGGACCGCAGACTCTGCAACACATCCTTTATTCCAGTATTATCCCTATAGGCTCTGTTCTTAATGCCATAAAGAACCACAGGTGCCGCTCCACCATAGCCCTGTTCCCACAACGCTATTAGTGTAGTTGACATATGCCATAAAGCATGCTGCTGCATCAGGGGTTCGTAATCTTTCATCGTGGACCAAATGTCTTCAATTGAATAAATATTATTCCTAGCCCACTGACAAGTCTGATTAGCCACTACCGTTTTCTCATCCAACCCAACAGCGGAACGCGTAAGCAACTTTCATACCTGAGTAAGTAGCCCACTTCCCGCACCTCGGGCCGGAGTCACCAACCCACCCTGATGGGTAGCGCTGGCAGAAACAGTAGGAAGTGCAGGAAAGGCCACCGAGGGGGCCGGTGAGCTCGCCGCCAAAAGGGAGACCAGGGGCGCGGTCAATGAAGAAGTGACAGAAGACAAGGCTTGTTCAACATCTCTCAACAAGGTAGGGGCTGAAACAGAGGCGGAGGTGGGTGTGCCAGACAAGGGAAGGGCACCCGTTTGTGGAAGTGAAACCACTGCAGAGGAAGCAGAACCCGTCAGCACGGGGTACAATGGCTGCGGGGCATACGGGGGAGGGGGACGATCATTCAAAATGTCCTCCATCTCATCTTGTGCTTCCTCCCTTACTACATAACTTTTATTGTCTTGCAACCTATAAAGTCTGTCTGCGCGCTCAATGCGCTGCTCATTCTCTTTCTTAGTATGTTCCCTCGCCTTCTGCGCCATCGTCTGCACCGCTCTCTTCTGAGCTAACTTCTGCTCTCTCAGCTGTCGCTCCTTTACTTCCTTCTGCCACATCCTTAGGGAATCAAACATGCTCTGGCAACTGCGCCTAGCAAATAATCTGTCTTGTAAATAATCTAATTTTGCCACATCGAAGGAACCAGTCAAGGGCCACTGCAAATCCACGTTTCCTTTCGTGTATCTGTGCCACAAGTTGTTAAACAAAATCGGAGTCAGTCCATGTTTGACATACATCTCGAAATTAGGGGAGCCTTCCACTGGGGCGGGTTGGCTCTCGGCCAATCTAGTGTCTGAGGTGCCGCAGCAGCACCCAAGACACCGCAGCTTACTAAAACACGGCATCTCCACTCACACAATCTCACACCAACACGAAATTTTCACTCGTCCTCTCATGGATTCCCAGATCACACAATCACAACAAAACACACATACGTAGTCACACTTCTTGTACGTCGAATCAATCCCTACCAAACACGTGTTACCAGATTGGGACAAGGCCCGTCGACCAAGTCCTGGGGAACCTGGACCCTACCGCAGACCGAACAGTGCACGCACCGTTCTGAAACTGGGGAACACATCCGCCTCCCGAGCGGCACTACAGATCGCTGTGCACTACACCACGTGAGATCCGGGACCCATGTCCAACGAACCACACACCCTAGGGGTTCGGGTAAGTCCCAGAATCCGTCCGCAGTGAGCCGCGCCTCGACCGCAGTGCCATCCGGTCGGATGACAAAACAAACGTCCATCCAATCTCCACCAAGTCTGTCAGGGCGCCACTCGCACCCTGAGTTCCCCGGAGCACACTAGCCCCAAGAGCACGCCGGCTCCTCCAATCACCAGAGACGCACCGGTCTCAGAGACACACCGGTCTCATGGAGCATCCCAGCTCGCTCAATCAACAGTCGGACCACTCACCTTCTATACGCGGTACCGACCTCTACTGTTCTCCACCACCGGCTGCTGGGACCAACACGGTCATCTCCAAAGTTCCGCCTTCCGCACCCCGGCGCAGGATCACGAACCGGGACCTCTCCTGATCAGCAGGGTGGGGCAGCGCTGCGAGAACCAAGCTCGGTAATCAAAGTGGGTACCCAGACCCACCGTGCCGACCAGAGGGTCCCCGGCCTTCTGCTACCCACTTACGGGTGAGAAAGATCCTTATCGCGGGGTACCTGTTCGGGCGCCATCTGATAAGGGTGGCTCAAATCCACCCAAGTGACTTACCACACTCACCTATAATTACCAAGTAATAAGTCAGCCGGACAGTGGAGAAGAATAAATAAGATATTTTATTAGGCCACAAACTCCCATATGAGAGGGCCCTGTCCTACCTCACCCCTAAGAGTGCGCCGACAGGACTGACCCATCTCATCACAGCAATACATTATAACAGGATACATTAGGATAAAACACGCCCAGTCTGGAAAAGTACTGGACCCCTGAAAGAGCAAACAATGGCCTCACACAAGAGGCATCTGCACCTGCGATGGCAACATTTCTTATCTCGGCCCAAGGCCGCGGAGCTAGGCCTCAGCGTCTCCAACACATGAGAACAGCACTGATTAGAAGTTTACTCTGGTTTCGATCACAGTTAGCCAAGAAACGAAAACTGCTGCGTTCAGGGTTTTTTTCTATTCCTACGGGAGGGGTGAGCAAGTGCGACTCGCACGCAGAGAGAAGCACTCCAAAATGGTGGCACACAAGCTAAGCTAAGAAAACAGAATAATGTCACACGCAAAAATGAATATTGAAATAGAGAGAATATAAACGTAAATACATGAATGAATATATCATTGGTTAGACACATAATGCTAACTCATAAGCGTAAGTGTAAGTGGGCGGGGCATCGGAAAATGAAACCTATCACATGTAGACATTATGTTAAGAGCGACTGGTCGGAAAAAAACACAAAGTCAAGTTATAAAATGTAACGCTGTGTATGAGGTTGTTTGTACTAACCAGACTTTATTATTTCCCGTAGGAGTTCTTAACTTACGGTTTGCATGCATGTACGTGATGCTGGTAAATAGATCACTGTAATATATTGAAGGGATTGAAATTAATGAACTGGAAGCAACAAAATGATCCCTGCGTCAAAAGCAGTGGCCCACTTACCTATTTACATAAAATGCAAATTTGTGATCTGCATGCTACATGATGTTCTTTGCAGGAGGCGTGTTAACCCTTTATACTACTTTATGAGTTAAAACAGTGATTGGACAATACACATTACTCTCCCTGAACTGAACTAACCACCAGAGTTATCTCACTGCTATTATAATCCCTTTAAAATTGTTGAGCACACAAAGAACTCTGCAGCGTGTGCCTTAACCAAGTAAGATCTTTTAAAATACAGTCTCATTATGACTTTACTGTCACATTTGTCCTCGTTGCCATTTTCTGTGCAGCAGGATTTTTTTTATGTGTAAGTTCAAGTAGAATGCTCCAATAAAGGAATTTCTAAGACTCCAAATGTGTTTCTTGAAAGTTGCTTTATTGAAGAGAAAAGGAACCCACGACAGTAAGCAGATAATGATATAGGCTTGACTCACTATCAGATTCTGCTTTTCAAACTCCGTCCCTCGTGTCTCCCCACCATTTTCTCTGCCACACCTTGCCCCTAAATGTATGGGTTACCGGAGTAAATGTTCTCCAACTCCAGAGATTCTGATGGCTTGCCTAATTTTTGAAACGACGTTGTAAAGCATTGTTAAATGGTGGCAGTTCGGGTGTGTTAATGATTATGTGTTGGCATATAACGATGGGGGCATGGGATGATCCAACTGTATGGCATGTGAGACTCTGCATTTGTATGATTTACAGTGCAATGCTCCTTGCCCTATGACGACGAAGCTCCTTCGTTTTAGTACTAACGGCCATATCGCTGTATTATGACAATTGCTTCTTCACTAGTCACTTTTTTCTAAGTATAGGCTAAATTTACACAACGAATACGTGTTTTCAATACAGTGCTCCTGATATCTCACAGAAGCCCTTTTTGTCATACATTGGTTCAATCATTTTCCTATCTAATACTCAATACGGTGCAGTAGAAATCGTTACCCGCTGTCCGTACAAATAACATTCAAATGAGAGCTCAACTGCTCGCAATGTACAGTTTCAACGTATATGAGTTCACTGGACCCGTACGCGATAAAGGGAATAGTGAGCAGCGAAGGGGCTCTTTGCCCTGCCTAGGCACAAGCATTACACCTGCTGTGTGCGCATCACCTGCCTTTATTTCTACTGGAGCCTCCGCTCTCGCGAGATCCCCCCGCATCTCTCTGCTCTGCGCCTAGGAGCAGTAGTGAATTGTTCGGGCGCGCGCAGCCTATTCGAACCCCTCCGCACGTTGTTCCCACCCCCGTCCCTACCGGCCCACTCCCCCTATTCAGCATTAACTGCCCTGTGCGGCGCGCGCTTTAACCTGGCGCGCGATACCGTACTGAAAGGCTAGGCTCGTGCCGCTCGCTCTATTTCAGCCGGGCGCGCGCGCCCTGATTGACAGGCAAGATGTCGGTGAGGAGGAGAGAGGCTGCGGGGAGGGATGCGGCAGCCGGGGACGGCCGACGGGCGGCGGCGGCGCGATGAGGGACGCAGGACGGAGATCTGGGACCGGCAGACCGGGCGCTTAAGAGCCCTCGGAGCGGCGGGCACGGGAATAATAGAGAGGCGAGCGAGCAACCCGCAGCATCAGCACCGGCAGCGCCACCTGCGTCTTCGAAGGGAGGAGGGGGCCGGGCACCACCGGAGAGGGAGCACGGCATCACCTGGGGCTAGAAAGGTGGCGGCAGTATCACCTGGAGGGCTGGAAATTACAATTGAGGAGGGCAGCATCACTTGGAACAAGGGGCACTTGTGTCGCTGGGCGACTCAGCATCACCTGGGAGGGAGGGTCTTGCCTGGGGCACCGGGGTGGTAGGGCAGCACCAACTGGGGGCACTGAGCGTGGGCATCGTTACAGGGGGCGGACAGCACCTGAACAGAACACAGTATCACCTGGTACATAGAGTGGGCAGATCACTTGGAGCACATAGAGTAGCATCTTCTCACAGGAGCTCAACATTACATATTCTGTCCTGGCTTAACATCTCCTGGCGTATAAAAGAGCAGAATCTGTTGAAAGGGGTGCAGTTGCACTCTTGTGGCATAGAGGGGCATCATCCGGGGGGAGGTGGCTGTCACCTGTGGCCACAGAGGGTAATATCACGTGAAAGGGAAGGGGCATCACCTGGGCCACTGAAAGGCATCATTATTTTAAGGGGCCTCCGTAACACCAGGTGGGCACGGTTACCGAGGGGGCGACATCATCGGAGCAACAGACTGCTCCAGGGTCCTAGCGCTTCCCGGGAGGTAGGGGTACAGAGTAAAGGCGAGCATCACCTGTTGGGCGCTGCGTCAATTGGGGGCGGGGTCTGGTTTTACACAGGGTCTCAGGGAAGGTGAGCTTGCGTTGTCAGAGAAGCACAGCGTCCCCCGAGGGGGCAGAATCTCCAAGTGAATCGGTATCTTCTGTTAGGGATAGCATCACCTGGAAAGGGGGAGGGCAGCACTACCTGCAAGACTGAAACAGCATCTCTTAAAAGGGGAGGAGCATCATCATCAGTAGTTAGGGAAGCGGGTATCACTTGAAAAGGCGCATATAATTAACTGGAATTCATATCACTTCGGGAGAGGGGTAGTGTCATCGGCTGGGGAGGGGATACTTGCATGCAGGGGGGCGCTTCCTCCACATCTCCCCTTTTATGACTGCGGTTTTGAATTGCTCGCACTGAGGCCTGTTATATGGAGCTTTTCTAAGGGCTGTCAGGAGCATATCTGGCGTTCACTGTATTTATAGCCCCCCTGGGTGGGCGAGATCGGTGCGGGCCCGTGGGTGGGTGAGAACGGCGCGGACACTTGGGTGGCCGAGGACGGCGCGGGCCCAGCCATGGACGACGAAAACCTGCCTCGGAGTGAGGAGCTGCCACAGCCCCTGAGTTTGCAGAAAGCCCTGCAGCAGTGCGAGCTTGTGCAGAACATGATCGACATCAGCATCTCAAACCTGGAGGGGCTGCGGACCAAGTGTGCCACTTCCAACGACCTGACCCAGAAGGAGATCCGCACCTTAGAGGTAGGTCAGCGCGCCTAAGTACTCTTGGCGCCTCATGGAGGTGCCCACTGCAGATTCAGCGCCTCTGTGTCACAAGTACTGGCAGCGCTGCACTGGTTTATGTGCACACACATGACATCGACCCGCTATACAAGTGATCGTGGGGCGACTTGGGGCCACCCTCATCACTCATTAAGCCTATATTACATGTACTCGTGGCACTGCATGGGGCTACCCTCTGCACACACAGCCTCTATATCACAGGTAGACACGACACCTAGGCTGTACACTTGGCGCTCTGTCGGACTTACTTGCACACCGTCTGCCCCTGAAGCTAGGGAATAACTTGGTGTGTTGGTCACCTGCTACAAAGATTTGGGTGCACATTGGAGGGTACAAGTTCGAAAACTTGCAGAACTAACTCCGCTTTTCATCATACTGCGGTCGATACGAGTAGCAATGCAATGGGTCCCATACAAATTACCTGTCATTTGAATACCAAGATGCAAGTCAGTGGTGTGCGTTCTCCGAAAAGTGAATGGTATTATGAAGTTCGTCGCCGGAATAAATGGAAAGTTGATGTTGATGTGTACCATGTTTCTTTCAGAATATCCTCTTTAGATCCACTCTTCACGTTTCAAGTCTCAAACCATTTGAAGCATTGGGCATCAGTCATTTTATTCGAATACATTGTTCAATATCAAGCAAAGGGGCTATGAAAGGCAAAAGTACAAGGAAAGTTTACATGAGGTGATGAGCACAAGCCCCGTCATGGCTTGGCCACCCTACTCCACCTTCCTAACCCATGAACATGTGCTCCTGGAGTGCTGCGCATCTGCTGGCTGCACCCACATGCAGCGCTGTGGGTGTCTGGGTCAAAAGAGACGTCAGTGTGTAAGGATGCAGCTATCCCCATTACAAGTGTCATGAAGTGATTCACTTGATATAATGTTCTTTAGATTTGTGATTATATTATTGTTATTAGTATTATTGAGAATTTGGATATCTGAAGTTTCATAATGCCTTTATTTACTTGGGGAGGCTCTCACCCTATTTGCACTCTGGGACCAATAGTTGAATATAATGTATTTCTCTTTCTTTAGAGCTGCTCACCCTACACGCAGTGCTTCGCTGTAGGGTACAGAAGAAGGACATTTTTACTGATCCCCGTATTTGCAGCGTAGATCCTTGCACTTCTTTCACAAAGTGCATTCTTTGCACTTAGCACCCATTTCCTTGCACCCTTTACTCTTGGTACGTTTTTACATATGCAGCACACATTTTGACTGCACTTCTCTGCTTATAACGTTTTTCCTGTAGCATATGTATCATGAGTTTGCTTGTGTTCCGGTTCTGAGGGTACCTGGCCTTGCAGTTTGGGATAGGCTGTTTCTATTGGAACGGGGCCAAGGCTGGTTTGTATATGAGTGGGTCCTGTTTAAGGTGCAATGGTGTGCAGTAATTATCCCTGGTTGTACTACACCAAGCACTCCACTTATCACTTCTTTGTTTTACTCATATTTACCATGTGGCCCTTGCCTTATGACACACACATCAACCTTTCCCACCTTCCAGGACATATTCATCAACTTTTTTTCTCCATTAAACTATTTTTTCTATTCCCTATTTTTTTAAATGCGTGATTGCTTTTGCATCTTTTTACTTTTGATTATGGGGCATTTGTTTGTTACATTTTACTTGTTTGATATGTTTTATTTTGCCAACCCTTCTTTGCTGTTATTTCTTTTCCAGGGTTAGCAATGTCTTCGGCTAATTTTCAAAGTACCCCACATCCTCTGTAAAATCATCCCAGCAACTCTGGCTAATGGTAATTTTATCTGTACTCCTTGCCTTTTATTTATTATCTTACTCAGCTCATCAGTGGTAAATTTCCACGTGACCCCTTCAAGTGGCCATTTTCCAAGTTCCTACTACAGTGGCATTTTCTCCGGTACCTACTAACCTGTACCCAACACTAGGGTCCTTTCTAGCTACTCCTTCAGCTGTGGTAATTTGCCCTGTTCCATGCAGCTCTCCTAGTCTAAGCAATGGAAGCAGGGTAAATAGCCTTTCACTACATTGCCTTTTTTATACCCTGAAATGTAATTCACTATTATTAAAAAAAAGTGGAAGTTGCCCGGGAGGAAATTCTAGAAGGATAGTGTAGGAAATTGAGTTATTGATTGAGGGGGATGGAAACCTCACTCAAGCAACAACCACAATCCTTGTTAGGGTGAACCACAAAAGTAACTAAATTAACCTTTGTTTAACCCTCTGGTAGAGTGGCACTAAGCCGTCAGGCTTAACTTAGAGGCAAAGTGTAAAGTATTAATGCAGCACACAAACAATAATAAAGTGGAAACCCATCACAAGAAAAATACCAATCCAATTCAGAAAAATAGAGTACATTTTAATAAATAAAATGATAGCAGAACGATAAAAATCCAATTAGTAAAACTGGAGCTGTGCAATTTCAATATCTTAAGTAGATATAGCACCGAAAAGCACAAAACATCTGGTTGTGCTAGACCAGGGAAAGCCACAAATCCAGGTTGACTGTGATGAAGTGCACGTTAGATAAAGGGACCTGTTAGTTCCGCCGAAAAAGTTACCTTCTCAAAGTCTGGGGGGAAGAGTTCAGTTCGTGGTGGAGTAGGCCGTGAGGCAACAACGGATAGTCGTTGCTGTTGCGTAAAGAGCAAACCGGGTGGCACAGGCTATCATTACAGTAGTGCGAAGAACTGATCAGGCATCAGAGATGGTCATTCCTGGACCTTCAGGTAGGCGGTCACCGTGGGCTGTCATTTCTGTAGCTCGAGGTGCAGATCTCTCACTGACTGACGTTGCAGGCTGGCGTTGTAACTCGAAGATTGAGCTTCACTAGAGCTTCTCATTGGCGGTTGTCACTGGTGGCAGAGTCTCATGTGAATTGGCCAAGTCGCAGTTTTGAAGAGCCAAAACATCAGGATTTCACCTTTCTTCTTAGGAGGAGCTCAATTAATGCCAGCCAAGGGTCCAGGACCTGAGGAGGCACCTCTTGTGGATAAGGAACTCACTTCAGTAGAGGCCAGGAAGGGCCCAGGCAGGTCCAGTTGCAGGTCCAGTGCAGCAGGCCAACTGGGCAGTTGCAGGGAGGCCTCTGGAGCTTGCTGTGACCCTAACACTCAGGCAGGAGGTCATCCAACTGACCCTTGGAGTCCCTCAGTTTAGCCTGGGGCGAAGGGGGCAAGTCTAGTCTTGCTTCTCAGAGAGCAAGGCAACCTTCAAGCAGCAGGGTAGTTCTTTGGTAGCAGCAGGATGCTCCTCTGGTAGCAGGCCACTCCTTTTGTAATGTCCATAGGTCCTAGAGTGTTACGATGAGTGGCTTTGGAAGTCCAATATTTATACCTGCTGCCAACCTCTGAAGAGGGGGGATTCCCTATACTACCCCAATATCTGGTTCTGTCAAAGCTCCAAGAGGTCTGGGGTTATAAAAGACAGGACATGACTAGCATCAAATTACTTTGTGCGTGTGAGAGGCAGAGTCCTTTAAAGTGCAAGTATGATTGGGTGCAGCACCTCCCAATCATCCTGTCAGGGTGACTCATCCTGTCCACACCTAATCCCACTTTGTGTCACTGTCTGGAAGGAATACGCTAACCCCAACAGCAGAGTCATTCCTAGTCCAAGACGCTGCTGGAAGGCACAAAGGTTAGGTCAAGGAAATGCAAACTTTTTAAAAGTGGCATTTTCATAATTGTGACTTAATATCCGACTTCACCATTAAAGAGGATTTAAAATTACATTCCTTTGAGTGTAAATAGTATATTTCTACCTGCTCCCAATCTAAACTTATCACTTATTAAATGTAATACGGTAACCTAGTGTTCACAGAAGTGAATACGACTGTAAGAGTGTTTTCACTACCAGAATATGCACAACCAAAGTACACGTCCTACTTTTTAAATACAATGCACCATGCCCTATAAGCCTTTAGGGCTACATTAGTGGTGACTTATAACTATTAAAAAAGATGGTTTAGGCCTGGCAAAAGGTGTATTTTGCCAGGTTGAATTGGCAGATTAAAACTGCACTACAGGCTGCAGTGGCAGGCCTGAGACATTTTTTAAAAGGGTATTTTAGTGGCTGTCACAATGTATGCTACAGGCATACTAGTAGAATTTATTTTACAGGCCCTAGGTATAAGTACTACCATTTACTAGGGACTTATAAGTAAATTAAATGTACCAATCAGGAAGATGCCAATTGGACAATGTTTAGGAAAAGAGCACAAGCACTTTACCACTGGTTAGCAGGTAAAAAGAAAAGTGCACAGAGTCCTACTCCCAACAAAAACAGGTTCAGCAACAGAATGCAAAAACTCATGGGGAGACCCTGCAAATAGGGCCAGATGCCACAGACAGCATGTTTCCTGCTCATGTACAATAGAATGAGCAAGAGTCTCTGGGATCAGAGAAAAGTATTGGGACTGCTTGAAAGTGTGAAGACAGAAAGATAACATGGGACATACTGTTTCGCTTTTGCGGAGCCAGGGCAGCAGCTTTCCAAGCACTTCGTCTTGCACCCTTGCATGTATAGGTTGCCAGGCTGTGAGTCATTACCCGCCTTAGACATGCCAACCTGTAAGACCATTCAGAAGTGTAAGAGGGGCTTGAGCAAAAAGTCCTGCTCAAAATGTTGTCTTCTTCCGGTCTAGCAGGATTAGATGGAATGTGGGCCTTTTAAAGACTGTGCAGTTTCTGATAAGGATACCAATCCCTTGGACTTCCACTTCTTTTCCCATGTGTGGGGTTTAGTTGTACGGCAGTAGGCGGTGTCTCTGCCTTTAAACAAGGTGTGTGGATCCTCCTCATATCATCAACCCCCCTTCTTGCCCATTTGACACCATTTTACTTATTTGAAAATATCTCTACAGTGTGCATTTCGGCACATGGATTGTGGGGCCGTCTTTGATTACCCCCTTACTTTGGTGTAAACATGCACAGCGCCCCGCTGCCCCTAAGGCTAGGCTGGTGATGCATATTAGTTGCCTATATGTCTTAGTTCTTACTATAATGTAATTTGTGCAGCTGTCTGTCACACCTCACCATCACACTGATAGTTTTGCGCCCCGAGACAAGAAAAGAATATCTTTCTCAATAAACAATAAATGTACCAACCAAGCACTCCTCCACGATATAACCTGCTACCCATCAGAAAATGCGCTTCAGAGCACTTAATGGGGGGTATGAAGTGCTGTGTAAATGCTACAACACAGTAATGATAATTCAGTTCTATGCACGTGCCTGTTACATTTTTGTCATACCGCCACACCCTTGGTAGTTGCCAGTACCCCCTTTCCTGTGGTAATTTACTCAGTATTAACTGCAAGGTACTTCCCAGTTCCCCCTCTGGTGCTAAGGTTGCCAGTACCTCACACTAGTGATAATAAATCAGTGCCCCCGCACCTGTTGTAACCTTCCTATAATCAACGGCGTGGCACCACACCAGCACCCCCATGCCTCTTGTAGTTTGGCTATACCGCCAAACTGGTGACAATTCGCCAGTCCCCGTGCATGATGTCATTTTTCCACACCTAAGTCCTGCGGTAATTTTCCCAGGATGGAAGAGTGGTGCCTTCCCAGTCCCCCCTCCTCTGTGCTTCCTTTTCAGTGTCTCAATCCATGCGGTGCCTTTCTGCTCCCGCCTGGATGCCGGTCTGTTTATATGCAGCCGTGTGGCGTGGCTCTGAGAAGTGAAGCAGCTGCAGTGGCTGGACTGTGGCTACGCGTTCTGCAGGTGGTTGCAAGGTGCTCCGCCCCCATCGCGTCCCTGAGGTGGGGAGGCTGGCAGAGGCGTTTACATTTCCACGAGATATGCAGGAGCCTGGGGTTGGCAGCGTGAGACCACGAGGTTCCTCGCCGGCGTTGATTTGCAAGTCATTGTATTAAAAACAAGAGAGAAAAGGGGTCGGGGGTGGATGGTAGTTGCATTACAGAAATTAATTTTCAACGTGATCGGTGGAAATAGCAAGTAAGCATTTCTGGAGCAGAAAGGAAAGTGGGGTGGGGAGTGCTTAAGGTATAAATCAACACGGAGAGCATGAGTATTACATATCTGAGAGGCAGTTTGTTTTGTGGTCTGTTTATGGTTGTGTTCATTACGGCTATTTAGTGGGCACTACCATCCCAGGGTGCACATTCTTTTTTTTCTAGTTGTCATTAACTTCTCTTTGAAGTCTGCAACTGATTTCTAGTCGGGTAGCAGGTGCTGGCTTGCAATATTGTTCCTTTGGAACGGCCCTTGCTACCTTTGGTCTTAAGGGTCATCATGTAGGCAGCGCAAGAACACAGTGTAGACAGGGCCCTGCTAACGTTTTGTAATTTCCACTCCTTACCCTTCACTTAGCCCCTAAGTACCAAATAGGATGATGTCTGGAACTGAGGTCAGTCCCGTGATGTGTGATGTCCTGGGGTAAAGTATACATGATGCAATTTGTAACTTCTGTTGTTGCTTACAGTGTGACGATGCCCAGAGGGACCATGCCGATTAGTGTAACACAAGAATGAGGACAGCTGGATGCTTTAAGACTTTTCCTTACTTGAAGCACCACCCTTAGCCTCTCTCTCAAGGTGCTGAGAATAGTAATCATGATTAAGGTATCCTGGTAGCTTTTTCATCAATGGTGATCAAAACTATTTGAATTGTATTGTATTGTAATTGTCTTTATGTAGCGCATGCTACCCCTGATGGGTTGTTGAATAGCTTTTTCGGCGCGTAGCAAACAACTCCGGAACCCATGAAGGATTAGTGGTGAATTAGTATAGTGAAATATGAAAGTAATTTGAGTGGTAGATATGTTAGTCAGTTATTTGGATTGAGAAGGATAGTGGAGGGATAGTAGAGCATTGGTTCCTGTTCGACAGTAGGCTTGAGAGAGTGCCATTTAGAGGTCCCATGGTGGTGATATTTGAAAGTTGTAGGCCAAGAGGTGAGACCAATGACAATGGCAACATATGTGACTTTATTAATGTCAGCTGATAGTTTTAAATGTCTTGTCTCGAACATAACTGTTGATGGTAGTAGAAACTGGGAACATAACATCCTGAATCAGGTCTCTGGGATGCAGGCTGACCTCTCATTTTGGTCGCCCCTTCGCAGCCATTTTTAAAATAGTGTCACTCCCATGGCTTATGGAAGCTTTGGAGATGTCAATATAAACCCTAATGTCCATGAAACTCCAAGTACAATTTTATAAAACATTTTTTTCACTTTATTACACCCCAGAAAAAATTGCAAAATGGGGGACCAGAAATTTAACACACTGCCCTAGGTGCTCACTTTCATCAGCAGATCTAACCCACATGTTTGCTACATGTCCTATATTAGGGAATATCATATCGACAATCTCTGACTTTCTTTCCAACCTCGCAAATTGCCGTATTAATATATCAACTGAAGAAATATTATTAGGTACGTCTAACATACCACGACCACATTCTATGCATGGGCTTATTTTCGTGGCTATGGCTGTTCTAAGATTGTGCATTGCATCAGCCTGGATAGATCCATTAGCACCCTCTTTTGTAGAATGGAGAAACAGGCTGTTTGCAACTTGCAACCTGGAAGTGTCGATTTATAGAAACAAAGGGAGGACTAAGCGGAATAAGGGCATGATGATATGGGCACCTCTGCTAGACTGGATGCAAGAGGAATGAAATGTTTGATTTACTTAGGTTCTATGTTTACTGTTCCTCTTCTCCCCCCTTTTTTTTCTTTTCTTTTTTTTATTAGCTCAGTTTCATGCTCACTGAACAAATGTATATACCTTCCCTCATATCTTCTATAATCAATAAAATGTAAGATTTTGCTACCTGTACTGCAGGGGTGGGGGGTGTAATGCTGTTTATAAATCTCAAATGCAAAAAAAAAAATATAAAAAAAAAAAAAAAAGTATAGTGAAATATGAAAGTAATTTGAGTGGTAGATATGTTAGTCAGTTATTTGGATTGAGAAGGATAGTGGAGGGATAGTAGAGCATTGGTTCCTGTTCGACAGTAGGCTTGAGAGAGTGCCATTTAGAGGTCCCATGGTGGTGATATTTGAAAGTTGTAGGCCAAGAGGTGAGACCAATGACAATGGCAACATATGTGACTTTATTAATGTCAGCTGATAGTTTTAAATGTCTTGCCTCGAACATAACTGTTGATGGTAGTAGAAACTGGGAACATAACATCCTGAATCAGGTCTCTGGGATGCAGGCTGACCTCTCATTTTGGTCGCCCCTTCGAAGCCATTTTTAAAATAGTGTCACTCCCATGGCTTATTGAGCAATTGCAACATTACCCATTCAAAATCCCTCGCCCCTACTTCAGAAGTATAATGTCATTGATCTGGAGCTTTCCTGTGGTCCGGTAACCTGGGATTGTAATGAGTAAGTGAGATAAGTGACTGATGGGGGCTATGGGGTAGCACATTATCCTTCAGTGACAGCTTATTGGTTATGTTCCCTGCCAACAGACTCTGACTTTGCCACTGGGAGGTGGACCATGGGTGATGCTCACTTTCTTCATTATCTATACAGTGGCCGTATTCCGCCGTTGATTTCTCTGGTGACACAACAGGTTCTGGAACCCGGGGACCTCACGTGGCACAAGAGACTTAACAGGGGGACTCCGCTGTGGGCCGGCCGGGTGCTGCTTTGGGGGACACTGCGACCCTTAAGGCTTTTGGGGTTGTGATTTGGTAGGTGTCTCCACGCTGGGGCATGAAATGCAGGGAACCCATATGGCCTCCTTTGAACCGTTGCAGACCTCCTTTCATTTGCATAATCAGCAATACTACCACTATATGCCCTGGACCCACTTATCAGGAACTAGAAGGAAGGAGCTCCCTGAGTCCAACCCCTTGGAGGCTCAACTGATCACGGACAAGAATGGGAGCAAACAGATATTTTCAATGTATCATACCATAGTGAATAACTTGTCTGATACTCTTGATCTATTCGGATTAGCAAAGGAGAGTGATCACTGACCCCTGTCAGAAGATAATAGGAGGGATGCGAGGATGGCCTCCAGAGTGTCAGTCATTGCAATGCAATTTAAATTTATATAGTTGAGGTTACCGTACAGGGTTTATGTCACTCCCCTTAGGATGATGTGCCTTGGGAGAGTCCCTTCCCCTGACTGCCTTAGGCACAAGTGGTAGGAGCAGCCGCAGTGCGTGAAGGTAACAGCAGTGGGGCTGGGTGGAGGGGGATTCCGACGGACGATGGCGAGGGAAAATTAATTAATTATTTAATTTCTCCTCGGCATCGTCCCTCGAATCCCCCCCCACCCAGCCTCACTGCCCACCACTGTTACCTGCTGCTGGGTAGGAGGGTGATTTCCTACACACCATTCGGTGGAGTCCTGTACTGAAGTGCTTTTGGCATGGAGTGTTATCAATACTGAACAAGTTGTGGGTTGGCCACTGAGACTGGAACCCAAGCTTACTTTTCTCCATAAGACTAACAATATTGTCTCTTATAGATACAAGGTGGCTCCCCTCCATCCAGGGTGCGTGCTCTAAAAGTGCAAACGTTTATTTTATATGTGTATGGTGAAAGGCATGGCATGAGTCAAAGGGATTGTATTGTATGTTCTATAAATTGTAAAACTTCACTAAAATTACATTGTAAAAAAAGGAATTTAAAGCGAAGCCTCTTCACATTGTCTCCAGTGGAGGTTCCGACATCATTATCTACACCTTACCAAGTATTATGAAATGCTCACGTTGCTACCTGTTACACCTTCAGATTAATGCAAAACATTTGTGAATCCAAATGAGCAAAAAATACAGGATTCTAGTGTAAGCCAAGCATAAATATTGTTCTCATTCCTGAACATGAAGTCTAAACATATATATATAGATATGCTATTACGAAGTATCCAGTAGAAGGTTCAATAGGTTTATTGAATACACAAATTACAACATATGCATGCAAACTCAATTTGTAATAGACCCCCTGTATTCCTTTATGGCGCAACAACCTTGTCAGTAAATTTGAATCTCAGAAATATTAACCGGAGAGCAGAGCTTAAATAGTAGTAGGAGGAACTGGGACTGACCACTTTCTGGCCTTCATCCCTAAGCATAAGATTCAGGATCCAAGAGCAAAACACAGAGAACATTTTTGGTGGCAAAGTGATCCATCGTGGGGACCCAAATATCCAGCATATCCCCTGAAACACTTGCTTTTAGAAAAAAAAATCCTGCAGGATTCGGGAAACATGACTGACATGGTCCAGCACCTGATTATTCACCCTTCAAATGGAGGCACTTTTGAGAGACAACAAGCTAACATCAACCCATTTTAAGTATGGGCTGACCAGTCCTCTGGGAGGGGGTGGCCTTTACACCTCATTGTTGGCATAACGTTCTCACAGTGTTCATGAAATTCCACCAACAATCTTGTCTGTAGATTTAATAATGACTGGCCCATCATCTCCAGCCCCTTCCAGGTAGGTGATTTTGCCCTGTCCAATCAAACACACCAACAAGGTTGACAAAAAACTCCAAAGTTTCTCTCTAGCTAGGATTCATACCATCTGTAATCGCCACCTTCAGTAGTGAAAAATTCTCCTGTCTCAAGATTTAATGACCGACACCAACATTGGAATGCTTCATGCATCATGGATGTCACACAGACTATCATTTCGTAGTCCTGGGATTCTGTACTCCAGTATCCCAACACTCATATGGAAGGAATCTTCAATAATGCTGAGACTTATGATGGCACCAATTAAAACTTTATAAAGCTCGAGTAGTAATGAACACAAACTCTAATAGCTTGGTACCCAAGATGTCGTGAATTACCTAGTCATTCTTGTAAGCCAACGTTTCTGGCAATTACGGTGGCAATAAAACGTTCATCCTCACTACCTTCTCAAAAGAAAGCTTGTTTATGCTGGAGTTGGTAAATGCCATTCACCTTATATAAAAATCTTAATTTATGACTGACCAAATTTCTCAAGGATCATAAAACATGCTCCATGCCCACAATTTCATCAAGAGAGCGGATACTCATTATAACGTCAATTGCAAGAGGACAAAACAATGCACCATATTTAAAAAATAAAAGTCTTAAAAATGTCTGTTTCTTAAATAAAAGAAGAGGACAACCAATACATGAAGAATACTACGTTTCTTTTATAAAGTGCACAAACAGTATCTCTTGTTTCCCTTTATTTTTTCAGCCAGAAAAGAAATAGTTATGAAAGGATTAAGGCCTGATGTAATTTTTATTATTACCATATGAAGTAAAGGATCCGGCTAGTGATAGAGATATGGGTATGTATCTGGGCTACCCAGGGAAGACACTGGTATTTGGATTGAGGATTTCTGAGATAGATACTCCTTATCTTTCTGATAGGACAGAATCCAAGCTGCTTCCCGAAATAACTTATTGCGTGGAAAGAGCTCCCAAATGGCAAAAACCTCTGCAGGTAAGATATGATCTTTGAGTTTTTGTACTCTCTTCTTGAGAGCTCCAGCCCATTTTAGCTCGAGCGGCCGACCTTGAAGCTGGCGGGAGGCTCAAACATCCTATGATTCTGGTGAAATTACTTAATTTCCCCTTGCCTAAAAATGAATGTGCCCGTCTGTAATGCAACTGGTTCTCATTTAAAGCACTCTGATACCGTTTAGTCTAGTTCCCTCTATATAAACATGCAAAAAAAGCTGGGCTTCAATCCAGCATACCTAACCTATTCTTTCTGGAATATCTGGCCGAGTGAGGTTATTTAAAAATTAAAAAAAATATATTTTTGACATTTATGCCTCAGAGGTCAACTTAAATTCAGAACACTTTGGGAGATTTAAACACATTTTATCCAAACAGTTTCCAAAGGATCTGAAATGTCTCCCTTATCTATACATATTATCTCGGTCAAGTACAAAGCTAAGGGAGGGATCTTGTCCAAAAATGTATTTAAAAGTGGTGAAAATGATGGACTCCCATACGAGAGGTTGTAGCCTAACGGTGAGGGCGGTCCACCTCAAATCTGAGGAACTGGGTACGAGTCTCGGATATGACGCTCAACATCCTGTGATTCTGGGCAAATCACTTACTCTCCCCGTGCCTAACAAAAATGAATGTGTACTCATGTAATACACTGGTCCTCATGTAAAGCGATCCCATACCCGATTTCGGGTCAAGTTTGCACTATATAAAACTTCGGGAGAAAAACGAAAGAAAAAAACCCGCCTGTACAATGCTCTTGA
Source organism: Lissotriton helveticus (assembly GCF_964261635.1). Taxonomy (NCBI): domain Eukaryota; kingdom Metazoa; phylum Chordata; class Amphibia; order Caudata; family Salamandridae; genus Lissotriton; species Lissotriton helveticus. The sequence goes on from NC_136072.1 coordinate 886,540,642, forward strand.
ACTTATATCCTGCCCATGACGGTTCCATTTCAGTTTGGCATTAAGGGACAACCCCAGATATTTATAGGATGTGACTTGTTCTATTTTCATGTTAGTAATATACCCCCAAAAAGTGGGTATGTTTTAAAAAAAATAAAGACCTCTGTGATGCCCAAATTCATTCTCACGTGGTTTATTGCACAAGCTTCTGTCACAGTCTCCAGTTTTTTTCGGGAGACCTCTCGCAGTATAATCTAGAATAACGAGGTCATGCACATACATCAAGCATGAAATGTGAATTGCTCCCATTTTGGAGGAAAAAAAGAGTTTCTTTTACTCAGACGTATGGGGAGATCAGCTGCATAAAGACTGAAAAGGATCTGGGCTAACACACAGCCTTGTCGAACGCCATTGTTGATTTTTATTTTTTAGTTAATCCACCGACTCTTCCATCTCCACCTGTGTCCAATTTGCGGTATGCCATGCCTGAATCAGTGAAACAGGTCCCTCGAGGTCTTCCAACTGCAGGGTTTAACTAATACTTTTCCACTGTCCTCCCTATCAAATTCCGTGTTGAAATCTACAAAACAACAGCACAAACTCTGGTTTATTTCTAAAGATTGTTTAATTGAAGCCCATAATGCAAAGCCGTGGTCCGTGATCGAATGCCCTGAACAAAAACCACCTTGTTCTAATAGTGGGAGTTCATTTCCTAAGACCTGTTCTTCTAACCTTGTGAGCAAGAATCATTTGTTTTTAAGTTTGCCTCCTAGAGACACCAATAAAAAGGAAGGTATTAGTTTCCCTCAATGCAATTGTAAATGATAAGGCCCCACCAGACTTACATATGTAAGAAGCAATGAGATACTGCACTGTAAAATGAAAAAAACAGCTCATAGAGAGTTTAGCTCTGAAAGAGCACTCATAATCCCCCTTTAAAAGCTCATCAGTAAGTTGAGCCAACTTAACAAAAATCAATTTTAATGAGATGAGGAATGCAATTGATAATGGGTTATTACCTTTAACTCAGGAGTGTGTTAGTAAGGATTTTGATGTATTGCCACACAACTATTGAGTCTATAGTTCCTTCTGATTAGTTGTTCTGTGTCATAATTCAAATGACTGATGACCTTGAAACCAGGGCTTCAGAGCTACCAAATACCCCTGCCAGGTAAGCCAGGTGCTACCAGACACTCACTGTTAATATAAGAAAGTCAATTTACACATTCTTTTTTCTCTTCATAGACGGAAATACCATCTCATCACCCATCTAAAAGTAATCTTCCATAATTTTTAGGCTCAATGAAAATCAAAACTTTGTAAGGTTCACAAACTCTTTATAAACTCAAATGACTGGCTGCACAAGGAGAAGTGAATTAACCAATTACTGAGATAAACTCAAGCTAAGAAGCACTGGCAGTTGGAAAACACTTGGCACAACGTACAAGCTAAACTTACAGGACTACATACTGGTATTATCAGTATTGCACAAACAACTGGAGTTATCTCTAGTAAACTGGCTGAATCAGGATAGGCCATATTCATACTGCAGGTTTTCTTCCCATTGCACTTAAAGAATTATCTATAAGGTTTGCAGTTTGAAGTGAAACTTAAAAATTGAATCCCTCTTTTCAAAGCCACATCTAAGTGAAGCCCCTAGATGTGTTCTCCACCAGAAAAACTAAAGAAAAGCACCCAAAACGCTTTTATGCTTCTGGTACCAACATAACTGCCTGTTCAATAGGTCTCATATATATTTTGCTAAAGTAGCACACTGATCTGTCTTGATTGACCATAGTGTCATCTTGTGAGCTATTTCCCATGGGGATACAGAAACATCAATCTGCTACCTTTTTGAGATAATCTTGTTACCCAGACATCTGACATGAACATGCTTCTCATTCTACTTGAAGAATTTCCAGATTACTTGTATGATTGCAGCTTTGTTGAGGGGGAACTTTGACGATCTAACTCAGAATTTCCCCTTATTTATTTATAATCTTAAAGTGCCTTCTTCACTGATGCATTCACTATGCATCCTTAAGGCGCCTGGTTAGAGAGTGACTTGTGTAGGCACATATTTTTTCAGCTGAAATCTCTATGCTATTCTGTAACTCAAGTGACTCAGTATTCAGCCTCTCCTGCACCGCTCATCAGCATCACCACCCTGATGGAGTGAAGTGCCACATCAGACATGCATTACACCTAATGCTTCAAGGATCTCTGCTCCTCTGCACAGTCAGTTGATTCCTCTTGAATTGCTACATTAAATTGTCTCTAAGTAGGGCCTCAAAGATGTAGGCCATATATAAGGGCATTGTATTGATGTTGTATGTATTCAAACTGGCATACGCTATCTGTAAGATACAGCCACCAGTTTATCAATGGGACATCGCAGCATTATGTACTTGGTTGCTTTTGAAGCTCTCCCCATCAGATTTAGCAGCATATAATTGCCCTGTATTATGCATGATAAGTATGAGTGGACTTTCCTCACGGGTTGGCTTTGGACATAAATGTAAGCAAGATGATCATCTACCACTGCTTGTGTGCTCGCATGACCAGCTTCTGGGTGGAGTGATAACCAGGCATCTGAAAGGATAGGAGCTGCACTTTGGGGTTACATTTTTTGTCCTTGTCTGTCATATCGGTCTCCACTAAAGGGAACTTCAGGTTTTACCTGGCATGCGTCAACATGTGACATACCACGCTTTTTGGAATCAAACTACTTTCCTTCCAATTCTCCTCTTATACTAACGATTGAGAGGAAGTTGATTCAACTATCTACATCTTGACACATCAAAATTTCATGTCAATTGCAGATTTCTCACTAGTGGCCTCCTTAATCATGGACTGCAACTTCAACCCCATCTTTGGTAACTGAAGTGAGGCCCTTCAGACAGCCCTGCCATATAACTGACTTACTTAAAACTGATGACCTGTTTCAAGCTAGCTGGAAAAACACATAGTGCCACCGAACTACACCACACCTCTAACCCCAGGCTGCACTATAGTCAACAGAGGTTTTGCATCCTTTCCAAATCTACCTGGATTTACAGGTTTTTTTGTTCGCTATCCTGCACATCTGGGTGTAGCTGAGCTCAGGCAAGTCTATTACGTCAGAACATTAGTCAATGGTGAGACCACAGATTGGTCCACGTGTCAGACAAAACAACAAGTAGTCTATATGAGGCATTTTTCCTTTTATAGGCCTAGTGAAGTGATGGGGCTAGGGGAGGATGCAAATGAGACATATGGTAAATTAAGGAAATACGAAGGGTCTGTTTCATATACTGATATGCTTTATGGGAGAGGATTGTGTAAAGGATGAGAGGTGTGGTGCATAGACAAATCCGACAAATCATAGCTGTTGTAATACATGCAGAATAGTTCTGCTTTTGCAAATGCCCTGATGACTCACAGCGATGTTGAAAAATGCAGCGAAAGGCACACATTTACAGCTAGATATTATATCTTAGGAGGCAAGAGCAATAGACATGTTGAATCTAAAGGCCCTCACTAAGTTGATGTGTGAGTAGGGTTTATTCTATAAACTAGTTTATTATGTTGAAAATCAAGGTATGTATATCCTCGAATAATTTATTGGAAAGAAATTTCAAATCAGCCTCTTTTTGTTAGGACTCTTTTTTGGTTTTATGAAATATAGGTATATCAACAGCGAAAGGTTACATAAATATATTTGTTGACAGTAGCTGTCAGAATGACATTGAGTATCGCACCCAAGCATTAAGTAGTAAACATATCACAGTACAATTCCGAGTAGAGCCTTGTTGGTTAATATTTTATAAGGAGTTCGAGGTCCAGTGGCCCCAGATCTTCCGATTTTTTTGGCACTGACCCACCATTTGAATATCTCTGCTTCTGCAATACAGCAGAAGTCTATTCCCCTGCACCAGGTGGATAAGGAGGGGGAGGTCTGGTAATCTCCAGTTCTGGGCAATGTCTCGCTTGGTTACTAAATTCATATACCTGCAAATGTTCTACGACGAGCTTTGTCAGCCCATCCGCCCATGATCCCCAAGAGCGCCCCTTTGGGGCTTAGTTCTGCTGCACTGTGTAATGTTTGTTCAATCTGAGCATGGATCGAGGTCCAGTTGGTCATAATAGCGGGGCATCATGGCAATCTCTCTTGCCCCATCTTCCATAGCCTATCTTGGCTTCAATATAGTCAGTGAAAATAATAAAATTGCATTAGTCTGAGGTTGGAGGGAATGGACAGGACTCGAGAGGCCATTTTCTCCTTTACGCCAGTTGTCGTCAACAAGTCAGTTGCTAGTTTGTTCAGAGCTTTAAAAGGGGGCCTGGGTCATTGAGTGGAAGGTATGTATATAACCAGGAGGTTACTTGCGGCCCAGGGGGCCAATCATTAGTTTAGTCTCTAATAGATTCATCTCAGGGTCATCTGCAAGTATTTCTCTGTGAGTCTCAAGGGCATGTTGTAACTGAAGATATTTAAAGAATTATGAATGGTGGAGGTTATATTCAGCTTTAAGGGGATTGAAGGAAACAATGTGATCTGTTTCCCCTATCTCTCCCAATGTTGAGATCCTTATTCGGTCCCAATCTTGGAAGCCTTCCAGTCGAGCTACCTGCTTCAGCCACGTCCCCTCCCACAGGAGGGTCTGCGCTGTCAGCTTCACCAGCCATTTAATGTGTGAATACTCTGAGTGACTTACCTGCCCAGTAAATCCTTTTCGACATAGACTGAAAGTCTGTAAAGAAGGAGAGGCGAGCATGAATGGGCAATTCTACAGCAGGTACAAGAACCTACAGAAAATTGTCATCTTGTATAGAGTTCATCGTCCTAGACAATTCAAAGGGAAGGTAGTCAAGAAGTCCTGGTCCCGCTTGCGGCCCTGGGACCACATCCGTCAGGGCCCGAAGTTTGTTTTGGGGGGAGTGTGACCCCCCTCTCCAGAGCATATTTGGCCCTGGATACCCCATTCCGGGGGCCACTACTTTTTTAAAGCCATGCGGCCCCTGTCCCCAAGCCTCTAAAGACCTAGGGACCCCTTCCCCCAGAACGGCTAAACTTTTAAAATGGGATGGGGGCCTCACAGCCACCCTCCCTGAGCCTTTATTAGCCATAGGGACCCCATCCCCGGGCCAGCTCACTAGATATGTCCTTTGGAGCCCACCCCCGGAACATAACGGTTTCCCTGCCTGCATTGGACGCGGGCAGGGAAACCTATGTTTGCTCCCGCTTGACACACAAACACTGCTTCCAGCTGGCAGAAGCTTTGAAAATGCTCCTTCTGGCTGGGAGCAGGCCTTTGATCTGTTTTCCTGCCTGCACTGTAGTGGGCAGGGAAACAAATTAAAACATTGCTTCCGCTTGGAGGAAGCAGCAATAGCAGCTACTTCTGGTGGGCTTGAGCAATGCCGGCTTCTGCTGCATGTGTGGAGGTGGCTGGGGCCACGGGGGCCCTGGGGCTCTCTGCATGGCCCCCAATGAATGCATGATGGGCGCCATGGGTGGACACCATCACATCCACCTTTAAGAAATGCGTGCTCCGGGAGAGGGGGTCCCCAGGGCCGACAATGGCTCGGGAAGGGGGGCCACGCGGATCCCCTCCTCTTTAATTTTAGAAGTGTGTCCCTAGGGGTGTGGCATATATATATATATATATATATATATATATATATATATATATATATATATATATATATATATATATATATATATATATTACCTACTGGCAGTCACCAGTAGGTAGTTATAGTTAGGACCTAGTTACCATAGGAAAATGGCAACATTCTGTTACCAATAACTTTGGCGCCGATTGACGAATCTTCGCGAAATTTTCAAAACTAATTCTTTGTTGATATCAGCTCCTATGTTGAAAGTTTGGGGGTGATTCATTAAGGGGACGCCGAGAAAAAAGGGGGGTCCCAAAACGTGTTTTCTCCATGTTAATTTCCTTAGGAAACTTTAGACAAGGCTACAGGTCGAATGGGTGAGAGGAATTACCCCAGATTTGGCAGGGAGAAGGGTCTTGGTCTAGAAAGCATGCTTTTGTTTATTTGGTGTAAATCAGTTCAGTAGTTTTTGAGAAATATCGAAATTTACAGATATCGATATTTGGGAATTCTGCCATCGGATTGGCTGAGGCGTTACGAGCACAAACTTGCTATTGATTGGCTGCGAGCACTGCGTGCGGTTGCAACTAGGAAGTGTTGGCCGCCATTTTGTGATTCTGTTCAAACAAGTAAGGGGGGAAAAAGGAGGAAAAAAGTGGGAAATAGGAGCGCAGGAGGACTGTACCCTCTTTGGGGTGTTCAGGGTGTGCTATAGAGGGGGTGCGAAGCGAAGTATTCACCCCTACCGGTGTGTTAGTGGTGGTCTACGGAAATTAAGTGAGGTATTGCGTAGAGTCTGATGCGGGTAAGGTGAGCTAGTGTGGGACTCGGGGATTAAAGTGTGAGCCCAAATTGTGTGTCTTATGCTGTGACGTCATGTGCCGTGGCCGCTGCACTAAAGTTGTGGAAGTAGTGTCAGCTTGTGTTTATAACTATTAGGACGAACAACTGACCCATACTGGTCTGAAAGTCCTGGGGTACGGAATATATGTGAGGGATTGTCTAGAGTCTCATGCTGCTAAGCTGAGATGCTGCCGGAGTCGGGGATTAAAGCGTGAGCCCAAACTGTGTATCATATGTTGTGAAGTCATGTGCTCTGGCCGCTGTGCCACATCTGTGCAAGTAGTGTCAGCATGTAGTTATAGCTACTTGGATAAATCTTTGTTTCGAACATTGTAGCTTGTGTATGGTGCTTAGGTGGTGTTGTATTGGGAGTGCAAAGGTAAATCAATACAGTATTTGTAAAGCGCAAACTACTCACCCCTATGGGTGAGTGGAGCTGGGGATCAAAACGAGAGGTCTGTGCTGCAAAGTGAGATTGTCTGGTCGCTGTGCCACAGCTGTGTGGAGAATACATTTTGGCGAGGTTCCGGGAGTTGCCGTTATATGGCCCTAAAATAGCGGGCCCAAGTTGTAAGTTATAGGGTGGCTCTAAAAAGAGCCCATGTGTTCATTAGTTGGAGCTACATATAAGTGCGGATGCTCAGCTTCAAGTTATTCAGGAAAACTCTGTTTTCTGGATCTGTGAAGTGTACTTCATCACTTCTGTCTATATCTGCCATATCAAGACCTATGTTGTTGTTGTAGATGGAGCCCATTTTGTGATCTCTGAGGTATGCAGATACAGCTTTGTTTACTTTTTTACGAGATTTTTCAATCTGAGGACAAAAGTGTTTGGACCATTTCCACTACTGTCTTTGGTATATATTGGAGTATACAAAGACAGTTTGAGGCAAAAGTAACATCAATTGTCCAAAGATGTCCTTCATAAGCATTTCCAAACCTACCCAAGTCAATGTGCCTAGGTCGTTTCCACCACAGTGCACAATCATGAGGTCAGGGTGTTGGAGATGCAAACAGGTTCTAACCAAAGGCAACAATTGGTGCCACTTTAATCCTCTCTGTCCAAACCATTTAATGTTCACATTTTTTAAACCACGTTCTAAGTCAATATGTCTCTGTTCTGTATACCTCTTACACCAGAAAACATAGCTATGTCCTACGATCCACACTAGCAGTTTGAAGTTATGGCTGGAAGGTATGGAAATATGTCTGTAGCTCATGCAGTTCCTTCGAAGAATAAGAGATATGTTTAAAGATGGGGAACTAGTTTATTTTTGCATACAGAACGGTGCCTGTTTGAGAGATGAAAAGCATTGTTTTTTAAAGGTAGGATGCACATTCGTTTTGTGGAAAAGTATCTTTGTGATTGGTTAAGAAAAAGCAGTTTGCACATGGATATTATAGGATAAAATTTGCTCAACTCAACCACACCTGCTACTTGCATTTGGAAGGCACTGTTCGAACTTAAAACAATCGTGAACTTTTAACCTGCACGTGCCGGTAAATGTTCAAGAAAATGTTGCAAAAAAATATCGTTAGGTTTAAAAAAATTGATGTACTTTTAACCTCCACCTTTTAAATGAGGCCCCGGGTGGGTAATGTTCCATGGCCAATCCAATTATTATTGCGGGGTCTCTGTAGGACTGGGGATCTTAATGTCACATGTAAATTAGGTGTGGAAGGGCACAGAGATGTTTTGCAGCCTAGGGGAGCGCCACCTCTTTTTGTTCAGGGGGTTCAAGGCCAACTGAATTTCGGGGATCACCACACTCTGGGGCTTTATTTAAGTATGCAGGTTGGGCCTCGGCAGTCCCTGAAGCCTCGGTGGTCCTAGGCAGTGCCTTATTTGTTCTGTAATCACACAGGCAGTACTTATGGTGTTATAAAGTGATACACTCATAGAACTCTTGCAGTTGTACAATTACACAGGCTTCATTTGTCTAATAGTCAGTTAGATTATGTTTGGTAGGTGCACTCTAATATTTAATAAGTTTGTCCTTAAAATCTCCTATAAACAGATGATTTTCGCAATAAATAATAGACAAGTGTTGTCAGAAAAAGAAGACCTATACACTGTTATTTATTCGAAAAAAAGTAACCTTTATTAAAACACAAATAAATAGAAACGTAACTTTAATAGAAGAAAGAGTATAATAAAAAAAATGTGGGTTGGACTCCAGTGGAAAACCTGCAAGACAAAAATGAAACATAAGTATGGGTGCTATGTGGAAGAGGTAAGGAAAGGTAGTCCGAATGAAAGGACCATAGTGAGAATGGAAGGGAGGGGGAGTGGGTGGAAGGGAGAAGGGGAGGGAGAGACAAAAGAAGAGAGGAAGGAGGAGACAGAGCATCGACCTACTGCACTCAGCCCTTAGTGTTTAGCCTTCCGTCACCCATTTGTCTTGGACGTTGGGGTCAGCGAGGAAGAGCGTGGTTTAGCAAGCCCTTAAAGTGAAACACATGAGGCTAGAGATTATGGGCCATATTATCAAGGAACAGCGATAACATTATTGCTGCTTTAGCGGCAGGAAACTGCGGCTAAAGCGGCGATAAGGGGTAGATAATATGACCTTGTGAATTCCCATAGAAGCCCAGGTTCTGGTGTGAACCTGGGTTTCTATGGGAATTCACAAGGGCATATTATAAACCCCTTATCTCCGCTTTAGTGGCAGTTTCCTGCCACTAAATTGGTGATAATGCTATTGCCGTTCTTTGATAATATAGTCCTACATTATTAGCTACGGGAAAATTGCTTGCATGCACCTGTGCACCCAGGGTGCTGCACCCCAGCCCCTTCCCCCACACTGGGCTCAATTGTAGGTCTTGCACACCAAGGCTTCACTGTTCACCTGCCACACTAGTGTGTCCCACGACGTGTTGTTGTAAGCTCCTAGTCCGGGGTACATTTGTACAGTAGACCAGGTCTCCGGTCGGGGACGGTGTCTTGATACCACGCTGGAAGGTGTCATGATGCCCAGGGCATCATTGCGGGGTCAACTACCACTCTGCCCTTCTTGAAGCAATCAATGGAATGTCTGAAAAGGGAGAAATCATTTAATGGTGGAAACATCTGGAGGTAAATTAAGGTTTATTTCAAGCTTGATAGAGTGCATCCTTCGTTTTTGAAGTACGATCTACCAACTGTTAGTGGCAATCGTGGTTCAAAGAGGAGTTGGAGTGCACGAGAATACACAAGGTTAAATAATATGTTATACCAACATTCACATACTAAGGAACAGAGCGCATGCTAGAAGCATAATGTGCGTGTGTAATTCAGTGGCGGGAGCCTGTGTGCATGTACACTTAATAACGAGCTCACTACAGTGTCCTAAAAGCCAACACCAGGTGTCTGTAGGGCAGCACTGCCCGCTGGCTCAGGCCTACAGTACGGTCCAGAAGGTTCTTAAAAAGAGACCGATGTGACTGAATGAGGTCAGAGATCACATAATTACGCACGGCAACATCGCTCTTTCGCACATGCGCACTTAGGGTGATGCACCGCAGCCCTCCCGCATCATCGCGCTCAACAGGTGTTTGTAGGGCAGCACTGCCCGTAGGCTCAAGCCTACCTTATGGTACAGCAGGTCTTTAAAATGAGACAGAGATTTGACTGAATGAAATCAGATATCACATCATTACACATGGCAATATCGCTTATTTGCCCATGCACACTCTGGCCGATGCATCCCACCCCTCCCTCAGCACCGCGCTCAAGAGGTGTCTGTAGGGCAGTGCTGCCCGCTGGCTCAGGTCTACAGTACGGTCCAGCAGGTCTTTAAAATGAGACAGAGATGAGACTGAATAAGGTCAGAGATCACATCATTATGCACAGCAATATCGTTTGTTCGCACCTGCATAACCAGGCTAAAGCACCCCACCCCTTCCGCTGCACCACGCTCAATTGGAGGCCCTGTGCACCTGTGCACCCAGGCCGCTCTGCTTACCTGCTGTCATTGTTGTGTGAGCAAACACTACGAGTAGCAGTGCTCACAATTCGGATGGAGTGTTGATTGCAGGAGAGTGTACACCTCATGGCTCCCTTTCGTAGACGACGGGCAGTAGGGCTCACAATTTGGAGCCCGTGTTGATTGCCAGGATGGTATACACCTCATGGATCCATTTCATTTTTTTATTGCGTATTGTGATATGCGAGGTGGATGCGGCATATCACTTCAGGTAGTGTGGAAGAAGAGGGACGTGTGGTGTCGTGGTTATCCTATATATACGTACACAAAGTGAGCTGGGCTTGCGTACAACAGGCCAACGTAGGGGTGTGAATAATTATTCCGGGGACCTGGGCGTTGTTCAGTTCCTGTCTGGCCAGGAAGTGTGCTCATGTGTGTTTCTTTTGTAGTTTTGACCTCGCAGAGTGTGCAATTGATATTAGTCTAGCATGTGTTGGGAGGGCGGAAATTATCGTTAATGAGATGGTGTTTGAAAAGATTGAATGGTGGACATAACATGTCGTTGTCAATAAGTATGGGCGAAATTTACGAATTCGCGGTCCGTGAAATCGCACGAAAGCGAATTCGCGATCCGCAAAATTCGCAAATTCTTGCAAAAAAATTTTCGCGAGTTCGCGGGGCTTTTTGCTTATTCGCGGACCGCCTGCAGCGCACCGACCGCGAGGTTGTCCATGCGGTTGTACATGGGCGCGGCCATCATGTGCGCGTTGCGTATTTCCATTTCTGGGCGCTATTGACAGTGTTGCGCCTGTTTTTGCGTGCTCCCGGGGGAAATATCACGCAAACTTACCCACGCGGTCCTCAATGGGCGCGGCAATCTTGTTTTTCATTCATTGCTATGGTCCTGTGCATGCTTTTTGAATCCTGCTTGAATCTTTGCCATCCTTTCTTTCTTTGAACTTTTTTTAGCTCTTGTTTGCTCATTATCCATCTCTCTATTTGTCTAGATCTATATTCTGTGTTTTTTTTCAACTTTTTGTTACTTTATAACTCCTTTTTTGGTTTAGCTCTCTCTTTCATTTTTTTTCTTTACTCCCACTATTCTTTTCTTCTTTCGGCCAGGACCATGGCAAAGGGAGCTGGCAAATCAAAGGGGAAGGGTCTTGCACCCCGTAGCCGGCTCCCTTGCGGGCGATTGAGGGGAGTTGATGTAGTGGCCAGGGAGGTTTTCACCGCGGTGGAGGTGGTCGCCCTGGTATTTTTTGTTCTGCGCCACCTCCCTAAGACCGTGGCAGCAGGGGGCAGGCCCAGTCAAGGGTATGGCCTCCGGGAGCATCGCCAGCAGTGGGATAAGGTGTGCCGGGCCATGTGGAGGGAGTCGGGGGTCCGGCGCACCTACGACCAAGCGACGCACCGGTGGGCCGACGTCCTCGACCGGGAGCAGGACCTGCTCCACCTGCTAGGTGTGGCGATCCCTGGCCTTGGTGAGTAGCTATTTAATAACTACTTTGTTTTCTTCTGCTCTTTATTATATTGCTAATATATGTTTTTCCCGAAGAGCAAGAATGCTGTAGATTCGATTACATTGCAAGTAAATTAATGTTTAAATAGCTTCTGTGATTGCAGGTGCTCGCCTGCTCAGTGGCGTTGCTCCAATGCTTACTTGTTTGCAACTTTGTGCTCATTTGAGCAGAACTGCATAATGCTAGAGAGACTAGAGACTCAAGTCTAGTCCTTCCTTTATACTCCTGCTACCACTAATAAGAAGAGATAGTGATGGATTGATAGGTTGAGTATATTATGTCTTGTTATTAGTAGTAGGACATTTTTTAGTGCTCTGCAATCATGATGACGGACTGTGTCTGTCACGTCGCGTGCTGCTGAGTGCTGGCACTCGTAGTAGAACCTTTTTGTTGTTGGTTTAGTTGGTGATTTACATAACTTTCCAAGTGCACGCCCTGCGAATCCAGCAATTCTGTACTAGTAGTATCCTCCTAGTTGACCAGATCAGATAGGTTAATACATGTAGTGCAATTTTTGCTAATTTGTTTCCCCGAGATAATTTTAGATTGTGGTCAAAGAAATCAAATGTTTCAAAAAACAATCATCCATGTTGTGTTTCTTTATTTCATGATCATCAGCACCTCCCAGGGGCAAGGCGACTAGCAGCACCATTGTGACTCTGGTGGAAGAAGGTGGACAGTCACAGCAGTCCCTTGCAGGCTCTTCTGCTGGCCTCAGTAAGTTGTTCTATTGTTATATTAATACTTATACTTCCCTAACTTTTACAGCTCCTATTCATTACAAACGGTTTCCTAATTCTATTTTTTACAAAATAGTCTTTGATCTTCTTCTAATCTAGACTACTTTCTACATTCTTATCCTGCCTCTACCATCACTCTCTGTGCTACTACTATTTACGATTATGAGTCGGTCTGTGTAGGAAGCTAAGCTTGCCCAGTCGGCAAACGGTGTTAAACAAAACTCTGACCCAGAACAGAAATTGAACCCCCAATCCCCTGACCAACTATGTAGTGTGTCTGACTAATGATTTTACGACCCAGAACAACAGAAGAAGACTACCGCCGAGTCCCGGCCTATCTAAGTGCAGTAGTCCAAACCCTTTCGCTCACTCACTCGTGAACAAAAACCACACAGTGTTTATTAGTTTTAAAGTTTTATTTTCAATTAAGAAATGAAAATTTATTTTATTTTATTTTTAATAGCGTAGTATTCGGAGCGAGCACTGCTGATAGATGACATTAAAGTTTAAACAACATTCCCATGAATCAAATTACTTTAACGTAATAGTTAACAGACACATGAAATTATTAGAAAAACTGTGCGGGAGCCACCACCTTCTTTAAAGTACTTAAGGTACTGCTGGTGATGACTTACTAGTAGTTGGTGAATCGTCCTTTTGGGAGAAGGGCAATGTAATCTTCTTTCTGTAATTAGAAAAATGGTGCACGTTAAGCAAGCATTCTTCAGTTGTCCTAAGAAGTGTAGCATTTAATGGAATAAGCATATAAAAAGTTAAAACCCTCCCCTAAACCGTTACTATTTTTCAATTCCAGTAATAAAAAATGTGTTATGTAACATTTCCTTCCATTACGAGATGAAATAGGGGGTTGTGTATGGCATCTAAAATATGACATATTTTTTCCAGACGTCACAACATCTGATGCGGCATAGCTGACCACCAGTGCCGGGGCCAGCACTGCGGAGGGCTCCACTCTAGGGGCGGATGCGGTGGCGCCACCAGGAGGAGATGGGGGGGGAAGGCTCAGTGGCGGCAGACGGTGGTAAGTTATTATACTCCTTACTTATTGACATTTTTGAGTAGGCTCGCAAACGAGTATATGATGTACTGTACATTACACTATTATAAGTACACTGTACTGTTAAGAACAGTTACTAATTTAGAACTACTTTTTTGGCTATCACGGAGAAGACAGTCAACCTTGACTTGTAATAGCATTAGCGGCGGTACTTCTCGGGTAAGCAATGGCCCCCTCTATTTGACTTCAACTCAGCTGGCAAACTTTTATCGTGAAGCCAAGTCATATCAGATGTACTTTAGGGATGTGAAGACGAAAAGTGAAAGAAGGGTGAAACGAAGGACGAGCGAGTCTTAACATTTACCGCCTCCCCTTCTACACGCCCACCCGCCAGCTACGATCGACCAGCCTCGGCCTCGCCACCGTACCACGCATTCGCAGAACCACCGCCGGAGGAAGATCCTTCTCCTTCCTAGCGGCCAAGACATGGAACTCCCTCCCCATCCACCTACGGCTGACCCAAGACCATCTCTCCTTCAGGAAGCAACTCAAGACCTGGCTCTTCGAGCAGTAGCGGACCCCTCCCCCCCAGCGCCTTGAGACCCCACCGGGTGAGTAGCGCGCTATAGAAATTGTGTGATTGATTGATTGATTGATGACTGCAAAGAATGGTGTTTTTGAATGCAAGTCAAGAGAAGAAGACGGTGGTTTCCAAAATATAATGAAAAGGGTGTTAGTTGGTTGTTGAGAAAAAGAAAACTTAGGACATTTGAGACATTAAGAAGAATGATAGACGTACTTTGGAAGCCTGGATGTTATCTTCTTTTTCCTCATCGATAGCAGAGGTGTATGATGTAGTAGAGCAGATGCTGAGTGGATAAAGATTGTTACTTTGAACAGCATGTCCGTGCCAGAGTAGCAAAGCTGAGGAAATCCAAATACTAGAATTTGTGATTGATCACAAATACTCCCTGCCTTGACTAACAGTACAGTACTTTACTCTGCAAGCGCAGCATCTATTGTGTATGGATTGTATAGTTGACAACATTATATCAAGTCAAGTCCCTTCCTCCGCCAATTATGGGTTCCACACTCACTCCCTATGTAATAATTTTATTTCAGCTGTGTCATGGGTGGACTATCGCTGTAGTTCACTCAATCTATCAAAACAAAGCACCTAAAGGCATACATCATATAACCAAAGATCATGTGATCGGCAGGATAATGATATATGATCAGAATTGAATTATCTTCATTCTTCTTTTGTTGTAGTGAAGGCCCGGGGGGGCAGTGCGAAAGATATCATTACATTGAGCAGTAGCCCTTGATGTAACCGAGTATGGCCAGTGGCAGAGCCACCCCTATAAAAAAGTATGAGCTTCCTATCCCCACCTGCATGTACTGCTTAAAGTACTGCGAGTCTGCGTCATCATGGCTGAGTTAGCTGCCATGCCGGCTACCACAATTTCATGTACCACTAATTTCTTTTGCAAAACAAGAGAAAAAAACAGAAGACTTTTTTTAGTACTCTCTGACTATGTATGTAATGTATTAGTGAGTCCATCCATAGTCCTGCTAGTGGAATTCCTGAAACTCCCAGTAATGTCACAGGCCTACTAAGACAGCGGAAAGATACATGGCAAAATGTTATACTGTGTTTGCTACTTGCTGGTGTTACTGAGAGTCAACTTTCAGTAAAATTATTTTGACTTTATGTTAAAGACTATTGGCTACAGTATTTTTCTTTCTTTCTTCATATAGATGCTACTCCAACAAAGCTCACCAGAATGGAGATGGCTGTCCGGGCCAGGGCCCGTAATCTGGAGGCTATTTGTTCCAAGTATCGTCGGCCTGTGGGCTCGGGAGCAGGAGGAGGAGACAGCAACCACTGCATCCTCCTCCAGTGCCCCCGTGCCCACCAGCCAGAAGCCTCCAGCCAAACGGAGCCGTGGCCCGACAGTCTCCCGCCGCCGCCGCACAGCAGCAACACGATCAGCTGCCCCCCCCAGATCCTGGATGGTACGTCAGCGCCGCCTCCGTAAGAGAGTGGAGTACCTGGAGCGGATGGCCGAAAAACAACAGCGCCTGCTCCGGGACCTCCGCAAAGAGCTGCGGGACGTGCAGCAACAGCTGTCCACACTATGCCACCGGAGGAAGTGACTGTCCCTTGCCCCTTTTTTAAAGACTGTTGGGGGGGTGGGAATTGGGTGTTTGGGAAAGGGGACTTTTGGAATTTTGGACATTGCTTGGGGTTGGGGGGGTGAGTTGGGTTAATTTATTTTATTGTATGACTACATAGATATATTTCTTAATAATTATTTTTCAAACCAAAACATAGTATACGCGTTCATATTATTTTGTGTGGGGGTGAGCGGTGGTTACTGGACATTTGGTTTCTTCCAACTTACCAGCATTAATAAAACATCTAGTCCTGAAATGTACCAAAGTGCCAGTAACCAAGTTAGTAAAATCAGTAGCCCTACTAGTACTTTACTAGTAGTACTGCCAGTCTCTGCTCTCCTCCAGTCCTAGCCCATTATTCTACATTTCCAAAATGCTTATCTTACCTGTGATTCGTGTTTCAGAATAGGGGTAGCCACAGGGCTGCCTGCATGGCAAATGTTGATTAAGGTTGGTTGTTGACATGTATCCTCGACGGATGAAATATCATTGTTGTGCTGATAGTAGTAGTGGTACACACTGGCAGTAGCAGCATATGAAAAAAAAGGAAATGAAACATTGAGTGGCCTGAGCGTATCATTAGAAATAGTACGATAGATATTACGCTACAGAACAGTGCCATAAATTGTAGCCTAAGCAGTGCTAAAGTATTCTAAATGTAACTTTACTAGCTTCGTGGACTATGCCTACTATAAGAAATATTATGAAGGCAAAGGATACTTAAACATAAGAATTAACCATTTGGTTCGTCATGTGTACGAGCATGATATTTGATGCTCAATTCACGATGTCGCACATGAAAGTCCATTTCCCAACATGTTTCTGGTGCTGCTTAGACCTTATCCTCCCCTGCAAGTGTGCGGAATTTCTTGTTGTCATAGTCATACCTCAATGAAAAACCACACAGCCCGGGTGAAGAGGGTTAGGGTTTTTGAAAATTGGATGGGAATGGGGTGTTTTAGGAAAAGTTTTGTGGAGAGAAGAAAAAAAAAACACTTCATGGACAAACAACAAATGAAGAGAAACACATTTTTGGATTCAAAGATATCCATAAATCTTTTATAGGACATAACGGTAGTGCACTACTGCATAAAAATAGCAAAGAAATTTATGAAATAGCTGGAGAGATGACTTTGAAGCAGAGAACAAAGAAACGCACTTAGTCACATTCGTAGAAGTTAAACAATTTTACAACAATAACATTAAAAGATAAGGAGAAGTTAAGAGAGAATACTGTAACTTTATGTTGTAGTTGTCCTGTTGAATTGGTGAAGTTGCATGCATCCTGCCATTCCTCTTATTCGCGATATACTCCTCCATTCCATCTTACGCTCCGTCGATGAATATTGGTGACCAGACACACTGTCCACTGGCTGCCTGATGAGTAATTGCGGATTGCGTCTGAGTTCAGGATTTGTTCCATGGCACATAGTAAAAGCCGTCCTGTAATTTTTGATGGGAAAAAACAGTAAGTGAACCAGTTAAAAAAAATATAAGGTACGCTGTGTAGTGCAAAAATAACACCTTCAGTTTCAGAGTCGACAGTATTACAAAACATACAAGCATCATTTCGAAAGTGCGTACTCTGAGTCTCCTTTTCAAGGATAAATAAGTGTGGGCGAAATTTGCGGATCTTTCCCCTCAAGCTAGGTGTAAAGTGTAAACTGCGATTTTAGAACCCTAACCCTAACCCTAACCCTAACCCTAGGCCCTAACACCCCTTTTTCACCATGGATTTAGTACAAACCACTGGATTCCGATATTAGACCTTCCCAGCAATGCCCCAAGACCCGCCAACCCACCCGCAAAAAAGCTGAACCCCCCCAAACAGGCAAAAAGCAAAAATGCAAAAACGGGGACTTAGAAATATTTAGGCCTAGTTCCAAAATCACTCCATGCGCGCTCTGCAGCTAGGCCCTAACTCCCCTTTGCCACCATGGATTTTCTTCAAACCACTTGCAATCAAAACTATCCATACCCAGCGTTGCTCCAAGACCCCCCCCCCCCCCCAAACACCAGGAACCCCCCCAAGCAGGCCCCCGAAAACACGAAAGTGAGCGAAAACTCTGAAAAGTGAAAAACTTTTTCACCATGGATTTTCTCCAAAACACTTTTATCCGGTATTAGACCTTCCCAGCAATGCCCCCGGACCTGTCAACCCAGACGAAAACAAGTTTAACACCCCCAAACAGCCAAAAAGCAAAACCAGAAAAACTCACACTTAGAAAAATGTAGGCCTCATTCCAAAATCACTCCAAACGCGCTTTGCAGCTAGGCCATAACTCCCCTTTTCCACCATGGATTTCCTTAAAAACAAATGCAATCAAAATTAGATTGTGCCAGCAGTGCTCCCAGACCCCAAAACCCACCCCTAAACACCAGGAACCCCCCAAACAGCCCCCCAAAAACAGGCAAGTGAGCAAAAACTGAAACAAAATTTCACCATGGATTTTGTCCAAACCACTTGATTCCGATATTAGACCTTCCCAACAATGCCCCATGACCCGCCAACCCACCCGCAAAAAAGTCGAAGACCCCCAAATAGGCAAAAAGCAAAAAGACAAAAACGGGGACTTAGAAATATTTAGGCATAGTTCCAAAATCACTCCATGCGCGCTCTGCAGCTAGGCCCAAACTCCCCTTTGCCACCATGGATTTTCTTCAACCCATTTGCAATCAAAACTATACATAGCCAGTGTTGCTCCAAGACCCCCCAACCCCACCAAACACCAGGGACCCCCCCAAGCAGGCCCCCGAAAACACGAAAGTGAGCAAAAACTCTGAAAAGTGAAAAACGCTTTCACCATGGATTTTCTCAAAAATACTTTTATCCGGTATTAGACCTTCCCAGCAATGCCCCCAGACCCCATGCCCCCAGAGTTGCTGACATTTACAGTTAATAACCTTCTACACTATATATCATCTTATATCTACACATTTAACATACAATATCACCCTACCTCTCTATCTCAGTAGAGTTACAACAGTGCTTGATGGTCAGGTTCTTTTCTTTTTTTCTTTTAGAAAGATCCCTCCAGACTTATATCTAAAGGCAATAGTAGCATTTTATTCCAGTCAAATTTTCTACCTCCTAACTCAATTTCTTAGTTTCTAATTGAAAATTTCATACATACCAAATTAAAAAAGATTTCTATATCTGAGAAGCTTGGTTGGAGCCACCGTGTTTTTTTTTTTTAAATATCTTTATTCAGCTGAAACAATAAATACAAATAGAAATGAACCCAATTGGTATCTATGACACAAATGAGAGATGTAATTGAAATTTCTTTTTCTTTTTTACTTGCCTAAAAGAGCAACAACTTTATGAAGAAGCTTGATAGGGTCTACTTGCTAGTCACATTCAGATGTTGCCAACCACTCGAGGTACCGTCATGTGTAATTTTCATCGAGGTTTCTTACTAGAGAGAATAATATATATAAGTTTAAGTAGGGCGCTGCTTATAACCTGAACTCTCTGACAGTAATGATGTCCTACTTGTCCCAACGGAGAAGGTTTTTCATATTACCTGGTCCTGTGATTAAGTAGACCAATCTGTGCAGGCGAAAGACAGTGTATGTATCTTTCTTTAGGGGACCTGTAATTATAAAAGGAATTGTGGTATATTTATGTCTTTCATATTCACACACAAGGGTATTAATGCCCTTTACTAGATGGTTTCTAGACTCAACTATGTTAGGGAATGGGCCACCTCCTATTTCATTATTCATTACCTTCATTTATTTATATATATATATATATATACACCCTCAAGGGATACTGCTCTCTTATCTCATGTGTCATCATTGGTTATAGATATGTAAATCTCGCGACTCCTTATGATGAAATTAAAGTAAGTCGGGCAGAAATACACTATGACCGGGGGGAAAAGAGACAGTTTGCCTGGACATTCGATAACTACAGTCAAAGTATCTCCCTATAGCTACAGTAAAAGTCTCCCCCTTCTAATTACTGACTGACTCGCACTCGGTTTCTTACCTGGATTGTGTCATACGGCCTCCCTGCATCCAACCAGCATTCCGATCCGATTCATGATCCCGAGTGCTCGGTCGGGTCCTATTTACGTCATGGCGCATAGGTTAAAGGTCATAACCTCACTGATTAGTATCCCTTATTTTTAACAAATGAATCAGCGTCTCAAACTTTTCAAATTCATTTAGTGTTTTATTTAGTGTTTTATTCTTTTGATCTATGATGAAGTAATGTAGTATGGCAGTAGCCATCTCCGTTTCATGTCACGTGACTATTATTGCTCGATAGTGACCCCAGGTATCGATTATACCTATCTCTGTATCGGGTGTTTTCTTCATTAATGTCTCACTCCCTTGATATATTCGGGGGATCTTTTGTAAAGGAATTTCTCAGTATTATTTTTTCGACTAGTATTTTTAAGACACTGGTGCTATTGTTGCGTAATAGCGGCGGCCTTCTTACCATGTCTAATCTTTAAATATATCGCTATGTTATTACATAGTATTGGGTTACTTGTCTGTCTACAGGCGCATAAATTACATCTTTATTTCAGTTATACTTGTACTACTGGAGATGAATTTATTAATTGTTCTATTTAACCCACGTTTGACCACAATCGTATGTCGTGGTTCATGTGGATCAGCAAGTATATCTACATGGGAAAATATGCCTCAATTATTAACTGGACACATGGTTCCTCATTTATATACCCTCTAATCTAAACTAAACAGTGCTGTTCTTGCTTCCTTCTGTCTTATCCATACTGCCACCATAATGTGCAGATATCAGTGTTGTTTCCATTTTTTAGTGTATATTCTCTATAATTCACATCAAATATACTCATATGGCATCTCTATGGGGTCCAATTCAACAGGGTGCCATCTGTATAGTTAAAAAGATATTATTAGTAGAGGGTGGCAAGAAATAATATATTGTGCCGTTGTTTAACAACCTCTTTCAGTTTGGTATAACTTAATCCAGAGAGTGGCACTAAAAACCTATATAAGGAATTACATTATTCAATCCTGGTGTAAATTAATTCTCCTATATTGCTGACTTCCATATTCAGGTTTCAGATATGATTTAGTGAATTAATGAATTAATCTTTCCCAATCTTCCCTACTATTTAGCTCTCTTTTACCTGTATTGAACAGACACATATAGTACTGTTCACGTTTCTTCCTTTTGATAGATTCATTGCCTCCTCTGAAGCTGGTTGTTATAGCCTCAATCCCACACCATTTAAGTTCGTCTACAGTGTGTTTCTGGTTTTGCCAATGTTCGACCAATGGTGCGTTTTTCTTATTGGTTCGTATGGCCGATTTGTGTTCTGCAATTCTTATTTTTATTTCCCTACCTGTTTCACCTATGTGTTCTCGATGGCACGGGCACATGATTAGATAGATTAGGTTCTTTGAGTGGCAATTCATAAAGTTCTTAACAGTATGTTTTACCTCATTCACCGCTATCAATGGTCCTTTTATGATACTGGAGCAATTGTTACAGCCACAGCATGCAAACGTACCCACTGGTAAACTAGTGTTAAATATGTGGGATTGATCACTTTTCCTGGATTCCCTATAGGTATGTACCAGGCAGTTTCTGATTGTGCGATTCCTCCTGAAGGAGAACATTGGTTTAGGTAATCCTTTTCTGTCTCGATCAGATATTAAGTGCCAGTTTCTATTTACAATATATATATATTTTTTTATTTCTTTTATTGTCGCAAGAACATATATTGTCAATACCAACCAAGTATTTACGAATGTGCCTACAACCCTGAGGCCGGCATAACAAAAGCATCGTTATTACAATCGATTATTCTACAGTCCACCTCAGTCAGGCATGTAGCAAAGGAGTAATTAGGCATTGTGTGGGTATCGTACGGTGGTAGTAGTTGAGTGTGTGCTGAAATCTTGCATCTTGCATTTTGTATTTTACTTCCAACTTGTAATAAACTAAAAACATGACTCATTCGTATCTCACAAAACTCGCATCCCACATTGCACTCAAGACGCTACTCCAGTGTGTGTCCCTCCCATCAGTCAACAAAAGCCAAAACCTCCCTCCGATCTCCCTCCCCTGTTGTTCTCATTGCATCGGGAAAAGTCTTTACCCATCATGCCTGGCCTTAATTACAACCTCTGATCATCACTCAAGGTCCTCCTCCCCCTCTGAACTATCAAGGTCATCCTCCGGCAAAGGATCACAAATGTCTCCTCTGTAGGTATTCCAGGGCAGCCAGATACCATTCCATTTACGCGGACTAGTTCGTGATTGGTATACTGTCCTTTCCGTAAGCATGAGCATGTCCTTATTTCTGCTCTATTGTGTCAGGGTGGGGAGCTCAGCCGACCCCCACTTCTGTGCGATATCCCGTTTGGCTGTCATGAGGCCTATCGTGACCCACAACTTCCCGTAAAGAGTCAAATCAGTTGGCCCCCATACATTGAGCAGGCATACCCGTGAGTCTAGTGTTAGTGAGGTGTTAAGTGTTTGTGTGATGGTGCGGAGCACTCGCTGCCAATAACTTACAATGCTAGTGCAGCTCCAGAGTGTGTGGAAGAAAGTACCCTCCTCACCGCATCCCCTTAAACAATATGGGTGATCTGCCCTCTGTAACTTATGTAGAGTGGTTCTCGTGTAGTATATCCTGTGCAGGATTTTCAACTGTACCAGGCGGAACCTAGCTGATATTCCAGCCTCCCGTGGGGAGGCAATAGCAGCGTTCCATTCAGAGTCGTCAAAATCGCCGACTTCCTCCATCCATTTCTCTTTCAGTTTCTCCAAGGGGTCAGATATGTTGTGGAGTAGCTTACGGTAGGTCAATGATGTCGCTTTCTCTTGCATAAAATCTGTAAGTAAGCGGTCTTCGAGTGGTGAGGATTCTGGTGGTGTAGAATCCTGAGGGATCACTGCCAGGAGGGCATGCCTAATTTGAATGTATCTAAAGAGTTCATTGTCTCCCAATTTATATTGGTCCTGAAGGGACGCAAATGAAATTACCCCCCCCCCTGGACCACATGTCTCCCACCGTAGAAATCCCGATGGTATCCCATTGAGTAAAGCCCTTCGTGTGCCTCAGGTGCCCCAGCGCTTTGGAGTCCCACAATGGAGTAAGTTTCGTAATGATCCCTTCCCAACGTAGTTTAGTGTGAGCTTTGTACCATATCTGCACGGTATGTTTAGTGGGCCCTATCAATTTTGCTGCAACCCCTCTGTGATACAGTGGTGCCAGTAGAGTATGGGTTCCTAGTTGTATCCTGTCCGCCTTGAACGCCGGGTCATTTTGTGGGGCGTGCATCCACTGATTGATGACCTTTAGTTGGGCCGCCCAGTAATACATTTGTATGTTAGGCAGTGCTATCCCGCCATCGAACCAGCTCCTGTTGAGCTTCGCGTGAGCTATTCGCGCTGGGCGAGTTCCCCACAACAGAGTCGAAATCAGCGCCGTCACCTTCTGGAGGAAGCTGATGGGCACAAGCATTGGGGTATTTTCGAGTATGTACAAAAAACGAGGCAGCGCCATCATTTTAAATAAAGCTGCTCGGCCGAGCAATGTTAATGGAAGCTCCTTCCAGTGTTGTACGTCGCTGCGCAGCCGCACAAGAGGGGGCTGTAGATTAAGAGTGATGAAGTCGGCGGACTCCCGGGTGACATGTATTCCTAAATATTTAAAGGAGGCGCCCGCCAGCGCCAGAGGACATGTCTCCGGGAGGGCTGGGAGCGGTCCCCTAAGCTCATAGAGTGTTGATTTTGACCAATTGATAGTGTAACCGGACAGGCGTCCGTGTGAATCGCACAACGCGAGGAGGTTCGGAAGGCTATTTTCCAGGTCGGTGAGGTATATCAACATGTCGTCCGCATACAACGACACCCTGTCTTCCCAACTCTCCTCCCATTTAATCCCTTTCAACAGTGCGTCCCTCGAATAGCAACTGCCAGAGGTTCTAGGACCAATGCGAAAAGGAGGGGCGAGAGCGGGCAGCCCTGCCTCGTCCCTCGCGCCAAACTGATCTCCCGCGATATGTGTCCATTGGCCACCACCCGTGCCACTGGGTCTTTATACAATAGTTTGATCCATGCGATAAAGGTGGGCCCAAATCCCATGCGGGTGAGCACTGCGAACATGTAGTTCCATTCCACCATATCAAACGCCATTTTGGCATCTAAGGACAGTATTGCCGCCGGTTCCCGCAGCAGTGGGGTTCTGGCCAATACTCCCTGCACTCTACGAAGATTCAATGCCGTGCTCCGGTGCGGCATAAATCCAGACTGGTCCGGGTGGATCAGCTGGGTAAGGCAGGGCAGGAGCCTATTTGCCAATAGTTTCGCTAGAATTTTCGCTTCGGGATTCAGGAGTGAGATAGGCCTATATGACGTGACTTCATTAGGTGGTTTACCCGGTTTCGGAATGGCCACTATGGTTGCCATCCGCTGGTCTGGGGGCAATGGTCCCTCCCTTCTACTCTCCTCGAACATCCGGAGAAGGGGGGCGCTCAGGGACTCCCACATCACCTTAAACCATTCAATGGGTAGCCCATTTGGGCCCAAAGCCCTGCCTGAGTGGAGTGCGTTTATAGCCAACCGAACTTCCTCAGTCGTGAGAGCGGCATCGAGGTCTTTTGCCGCCTCCTCAGTTAGCGTGGGCACGGGGATATGGTTCAGGGCCTCTCAAGCCTCTACCTCTGTCACGAGTATCGTGGGGGTGTATACCTCAGAAAAGTGATCGGCCAACACACGAACAATGTCGTCCGGCCTGGTATATGCTGTTCCGTGTGAGTCTGTAATCTGCAAAATGTTCCTATTGCCCCCCTGTTTCTTATCGAGCCATGCCAGGAGTCTGCTCGCCTTATCTCCGATTTCGTACACCCTATGTTTGGTGGCTTCAATATCTGCCAAGGTTAAGCGCCTCAGGTGGTCATCGAGGCGCCGCTGATGCAATTGCAGGGAGTGTAGTGTGTCATCTGAAGGATCAGCCATATGTGCGGTGTTGGCCATTTCTAGGTTTAGGTCTAATTCTGAGGTCTCCCTCCCTTGCGTTCTCTTATGGTGTGTGATTGCTGCTATGGCTTGACCCCTAAAAACTGTTTTATACGCCTCCCATAGTATCGAAGGCGATTGTACCGAAGATCGATTTTCTTCAAAGTAATATCGGGTAGCTTTCTTTAAGTCAGTACGAATAGACGGAACCTTAAGATATCCTGGAAAGATTGGATAGACCCTCTTGCGTAATGTCCCGGAGTTAGATATAGTTAAAGTAATCGGTGAATGGTCCGAAATGCCCCTCGGATGTATCTGCGCTTTGTCTATGGTAAAGAGACCGCTCCCTAATGTGAGGAAGTAATCTATCCGTGAGAGGCTATTGTGAGTGGCCGAGTAGTAGGTGTATTGTCGCTGGTCTGGATGTAGCAGGCGCCATATATCTGTCAACCCTTGCGCTTCCAAAAAGCTATGGAACTTACTGGGGCCTCCCGTGCGTGGTCGAGTTGGGAATCTATCATGCGTGTCATGCAGTGTCATGTTAAAGTCTCCCCCAATGATTAAATCTCCCGCAGGGAGGTTCAAGAGGAACTTGCCGAGGTCCGGCAACGCTACTGCGTGTAGCGCCGGCGGGATGTAGACCGACACCACGTTCAATGGCCTGCCCTCCCACTGGCCATGTACCGCCGCGAAGCGGCCCTGGTCATCAGTCGTAACGGATTTCACAATGTATTGGGAGGATGTTCGTAACAGTATGCCGGTTCCGCGAGACCCCGAGGTGAACTCTGCGTGTGCAATCATGCGGTAGCCCCTTCTATCCAACGCCCGTGTGGCCGTACCCACTAAGTGTGTCTCCTGTATCAGGACCAGGGCAGGACTCAACCTCTTGATACTCTGCATAACCAGGCCTCTCTTGATCTTGTCGCCCAGTCCCCTTACGTTCCAAGAGACGATGTGCAATGGGGTCATCGGGGCGAGGTTATCTATCCTGGCCATAGCGGTGAGGTGTCATGTGGCCCATGTAATTACTCTTGAGTGCACATCCACTTTCGTGGGCCTGTAGGCGAGTCCCGTGGCAGTGTGTATTAAGCTTGTCATTGTGTCTAGTGTGAGTATGAGTCAAACTTTGAACCCTGAGGACCAACTGGCCCCGAACACGAACCCCAAAACAACCTGCGGTCCCCCCCCCACAACTTCCCCCCTCCCTGCCTCCCTGCTAAACGGACTTGGAACTGCCCGCCCCCCCCCAACTCAGCAGAGTGCCTAACCCAAACCCAAAAACACAGTACTTGCTCGCTGGGGGAAGGACTCTCCGGAGTCAGCGGCCCCTCATCCAGTCCACGGAGGACTTCCGCCCAGTGTCCTCGGCGGCCCACCCAGCCAGAATTACAAGTGGATCAGCAGGAGTTCATTGTTCCTCATTGTCTGCATGTTCTGGAACCTCGCTCAGTGGTGGATACCGTTCCGCATCGTCCCCGGATATCTGGGAGCTTGGCCGTGCATCTTGGCGTCGGTGCTTGGGCGGTCTATTGGACCGGCGAGGCAGTCCTGTCGTCCTCCAGCCCTCCAGCCAGTCGTGAGCCGCTCCTGGGGTGTCAAAGAACCAAGTTTTATTATCCGCCACTATGCGTAGTTTGGCCGGGAAGAGCATTGCATATGGGATTTCTCTCGCTCGCAGTTCCTTTTTAACTTCAAAGAAGGTTCTTCTCCTGCGCGCGACCTCGGCCGTATAGTCTGGAAAGAACGCCAGTGTGGAGTTTTGGACCTTAATTGGGGGTGAGGTTCTTGCCGCCTGTAAGATCGCATCTCTGTCTCGGAAATTGAAGAGTCGAGCAATGATTGGTCTTGGGGAAGCTCCTGTTTTCGGTCGGCCCCCAGGGACTCGGTGTGCTCTCTCCACCGAGAAAAATGCAGAGAGACCCTTGGGCTTAAGTTCTTGTTGAATCAAGTTTTCCACATACAGATCCATAGCTCTAGTGTCTTCCGATTCTGGAATCCCTATTATACGGATGTTGTTCCGCCTTGAGCGCCCTTCCTGCTCGTCCAGCTTGTCACGCAGTTCTCTATTTTCTTTCGAGATCCGTTCCATACTGATTTGTAGTTCTGAGACGTCTTCTACTAGCGACTTAGTTACCACCTCCATCGTCTTCACCTTTTCGGACATCTTGTGAAAGTCTGCTCTTATTAGTGTTATCTCAGCTGAGATCGACCCCACTGTCGCCTGGACCTGCGTCAAGGCCCGCATCACATCCTCCAGCGTCGCCTTCTTCCCTACCGCCGTGTCGGCTGTCTTGGTAGCCGGTACTCTCGCGTCTGTCGGGGAGGACTGCGATTTTTCAAAGGCATACTTTTCGAGTCTTGACTGCGTATTTCCACCTTTTGTCCCCTTACCCGCCATTTCGGTCGGTGCCGCCGGGGGAAACCTCCAGAGAACAAATGACAGGAGCAGTGCGCGTAGGGGGCGCCCGGCAATGGTTTATAGTGTCCAGAGGGTTATAGATACGTGTGGGCCCTGCCGGTGGGTGCACCCTTTTCCTTCTCTGACAGTCTCCCCCTCCCCGAAGGCAGACACGTCGTGTGGCACTCCCGGAAAATGAGTCAGTGCAGGCCGTAATGATTCCGATGACCTGGGTCCACACGCCGCTCCTCTCACCCCGGTTAACAATGCGGCCCCGGTCGGGGTCTCTCTGACCGTCGTAGGTACGTGCCCACCGGCCGCCGCTGCCAACGGCCCCACGTCGCCTCGATCCGCTGCGGCCACCCCAGTGATACAGTCCACTCCGCAGTCGGGCGAGATAGTGGGGTGATGGCTCCGCAGTTTCGCGGCAGCATACAGTGCAGGGCAAGTGGTGACGGGCCCCGGATGATAGGGCCCCCGTCGGGACCTCTCTCCCCTGTTGTGGCGAAGGGGCCGGAGTGGCGCCTCGGCGAACCCCCCCTCCAGTCTTCCCGGGGTTTGGGCAGGGACTCCTTACCGGTTTCCACGGTATCACTGGGCCCCTCACTAATAACGGCTGCACACTCGCCGCCTTCCACCTCCAGCCGGGTCCAAGATGGCGGAGCTGTACTCCGGCGAGGTCGGTCCGGTTGCCTCTTTATGTGGCGCTGGGTAGATCCCGGGGCTCAGCTAGTCTCTGTTTGCGGCAGACGGCCTCCGCGCCGCAGGCGTCCAGGTTCCGATCTCCACCCCGGCCTGCGTGAACCTCTCGTCTCCGGCGCCGCACCTCCAGCGGTCACTTCCGGCGCCGCAGATCCCGGCTCGATGCACTTCCTGTCGGCTCCCGGATTCACTCCGCCTCCCGGCCGCAGTTCCCCTTGCAGCCCAGGCGAGTAGCGTTTCCTACTCCGCTTCTCCCAAACGGATCGTCGTTTCAGTTGCTGCCGGGTGTGCCGCCCGGTCCCGGGCTTCGGTGCCTTACCGCAGAATAGCTGCAGTGGACGGATTACTAGTCGGATTTATGAGAGGGGCCGCTTCAACCTCGGAGCTCGCCCTCTAAGCTGCCGCCATCTTCAGCTGCTAGCCACGCCCCCCCCTATTTACAATATTTTTGATTTTATTGCTTAGGTTAGACAAATTTGTCACAAAAGTAATAGGTCTGGACGCTTCTGTTTTCTTTATCTTATCTTCAAAGAGACTATCTCTATTGAAGTACTTTGCTCTTTTGTATGCACGTTTTACAAATTTTTCGGATAGGCACGCTCCAAAATTTTTTGAGTGAGGTTGGCTGCATGTCTATTATAATCTTTAATATCAGTACAGTTTCGTTTTAATCTAAGAAATTGGCCAAAAGGGATATTGTCCCTCTGGCTTGCTGGGTGGTTACTACCATAGTGCAGCATAGTATTTCTATCAGTGCTTTTTGTAAAAAGTTCAACATTGAGAGTACCTTCCACATTTTTGATTAAAATGTCTAAAAATTCACATTTGTTTTGTCTAATGTTGGATGTAAATCTGAGATTAACATCTCCAAGATTCAACCACTCTATAAAGTCTGCAATGAGCTCTCGGCTTCCCTTCAGATAAAAAACACGTCAATGTAACGCGACCATTCTGAGATGTTTTCAAAAAACAGTGTCAACTCATTAAAAACATGGATCTCCTCAAAAGCTGCTACATAGAGGCATGGCAGACTGGGGGCACAAGTGGCCCCCATACTGGCCCCCTTCACCTGTCTATAACAATCATTATTGAATTAAAAATGTTTTTTGAGTACTATGCTGACACACTCAATAATAAAAGTTGCATGTGCAGATGGATCCTCATCATTATGGGTTACTAATCTCTTGATCATCTCAATGGTACTGTCTTGGGGAATATTTGTATACAATGCCTCGATATCTAATGTAACGAGGCATTGTGTCTCCGGACAAAAATTAATTTTTTCAATCTTTTTAATCATTGCAGTTGTATCTTTTATGTATGATTTTTGCTCCTTCACCATAGTTTGTAGGAAAATGTCTGCATATTGGCTTAGTGGTTCGGTAAGGGAATTTATGCTCGATACGATTGGCCTCATCGGGGGATCAGACATGCATTTATGGACTTTGGGAAGTCCATACAATGCCGGAATACCTGGACTTTCATTTAATAGGTATTTAAATTCTTCATGGCAGATGATTTCATCATCTCTAGCATAAATCAGCATATCCTTTATCTTTCTAACAAGTTCAAGCCATTCCGATCTATTGGATCGACGGTAATGATTTAAATTATCCAACATTTTATACATTCTATCATTATAATCTATTGTATCCATGATCACAATGCTTCCTCCCTTATCTGCCGGTTTGACAGTAAGGGTCGTGTCCTAATCTAGAGTTTTAAGTGCTAAATATTCATTTTTAGTTAAGTTCCTATTTTGCCACAACTTTTTGTTTAGAAGGTCTTCAATGCTCTTGCACTGCGTTCAAATGTCTCAATATCCTTATTTACTTGTGAGATTGAGGGTGTCCATGTTGATTTAGATTTGAGGCCTGATTTATTGAGTGTTGTTTTATTATTCTCTTTCCCTTCAAAAAATGCATTGAGTCTCACTTTTCTATAGAAATTTTGAAGATCCCTTTCTAGGCTGTATTTATCTACTGGTTCAACAATGGCATACCCTAGTCCCTTTTCTAACAAATTCCTTTCATCACTAGAGAGATCTCTATGTGAAAGATTAATGATTGGTGCTTTCTCCATCAGTCCCATTTCGTTTGACTTCTGGTGTTCATATATGGACGTTGAGGGAATTGGTTCTGTGGGGCAAAGTTGCCTCTCCCTCTCCCTCTGCCTCTTGGGGGACCAAAATTCTTTGGACGCTGATCTAAAAAAGATAAAGACTCCCTACTTGATGTTGGACCCATTTCCCTATCTTGATTTTTTTGGGGTTCTTGGTGTGATTTGTTTTCTGAATCTGAGCTGGTATACGAAGTATCAAAAATACGAACCTTTTTATTCGGGAAATTTCTTGTTTGATGTTGCCAAGGTTTTCTATAATTACTATCGTCCCTCGGCCTCTCATAAAAATCATTCTGGAGGTATGGATATACAGTTTCTGTATTATAGTTGTTGATATCTTTTCTTAATTTGTTTTTTTTTTTATTTACCATATATTCACTATATCATGTGATGTCTCTTTCAATCTCCTCCAATTTCTTTTTAGCCTCATCTAACGCACCCATGTCCTTCAATTTACCTTCCATTTCCTCTATTTCCTCTCTTTCTATTATTAATACCTCCTGGGCAGTCTCGATGATTAGCAACATCCAATCGCGACTGCACCTATTGGCGATGAATGTCCAATTTTCTATAAATTTGGCAGTCTTTATGAAAACTCCTGGTTCATTTGTGACCTGGAGACCTTTCGGGATTATGCCCTTTTTACAATATTGTATCAAAAAGTCCGCGTGGAGTTCCGTTCTAATGTTTTTTTTTTCATTTTCCACAGTACTTTCCACTGTTCCTCATTAGTATTTTCTAGGGTTACAGTGGAAATATTCTTTGAGGTGCCATTTATGATTCTATTGAAATGGTCCTCAGAAAAACCATATGTTTTTAACCCTTCCATTGATTTTATGTAAGGGGTATTTACTGACCCCCCAGCTAACAAGCTGTGCAGTTAACAGTTCACAAAAAGAGGGAGGTACCCTACTACTCACAGTAGGGACTGGGTAAGTACAACAGCAAGATCAGATAAGTCCCAAAAGGAAAAAACACGGATTTGTCATCAGAGTTTAAGCAAAAAGGCACATTACATAAACACTAAACAGTTGAAAGAAACTAACCATTCATTGTGTCAGCTAACATCGGAATAATTCAAATAGACCCAAAATTTGATATGTCAAAAAATCATTTTGTACAATTTATTACACATATAAAGATTAAAATACAATTTGCTCATAAAATTCATAAAAACATAGGCAATAAATACACAATTTATTAGAAAACAACTGTCGACGCGGCATTTCAGTGATAATCAGTTGATGTTCACCTTCTTTAGGACAGTTTTCTAGAGAATGGAGAATATTTGAATTATTATGACATACCCGAGTTGCTGACATTTACAGTTAATAACCTTCTACACTATATATCATCTTATATCTACACATTTAACATACAATATCACCCTACCTCTCTATCTCAGTAGAGTTACAACAGTGCTTGATGGTCAGGTTCTTATCTTTTTTTCTTTTAGAAAGATCCCTCCAGACTTGTATCTAAAGGCAATAATAGCATTTTATTTCAGTAAAATTTTCTACCTCCTAACTCAATTTCAGTGTTGTGGCCATTTTTTAGTGTATATTCTCTATAATTCACATCAGATATACTCATATGGCATCTCTATGGGGTCCAATTCAACAGGGTGCCATCTGTATAGTTAAAAAGATATTATTAGTAGAGGGTGGCAAGAAATAATATATTGTGCCATTGTTTAACAACCTCTTTCAGTTTGGTATATCTTAATCCAGAGAGTGGCACTAAAAACCTATATAAGGAATTACAGGCAAGTAAAAGAGAAAAAGAAATTTCAATTACATCTCTAATTTGTGTCATAGATACCATTTGGGTTCATTTCTATTTGTATTTATTGTTTCAGCTGAATAAAGATATTTAAAAAAAACAAACACGGTGGCTCCAACCAAGCTTCTCAGATATATAAATCTTTTTTAATTTGGTATGTATGAAATTTTCAATTAGAAACTAAGAAAAAAAAAGGGAATGGCATACCCGGCCCGATACTATACGCCTGTGCCATAACACAGGGCCTGGTAGCTTGTACTCATCGCATACGCAAAGCGCAGCAGGCGCGACCCCATACATACATGACGTAATGTGTGGCTTGGTACTGCGTACCCGTCGGACACCAAAGTAGCATATGGGGTGACTTCATGCATGAGTTTAGCAATATGGCGAGTAGGATTCGTGTGGTGATGGAGCTTGGTACGCTACCAGTATGGGAGTGTAGTTTTCTCCCCCCCCCCCCAAAAAAAAATACATATTTTTTAAGAAGATATAAAGCATTACATAATTTTTAAAGTTAAAAAAAGAAGTATAATAGAGTTTCAAAATATAAAAAAAATATTTGAAAAAAGATAGGTTTTAGAAACATTAAAATATGAAATTATCATTTAAAAAACCTTCGAAATTCACTGAAAAAACATAGGTTTTACAGACCTATGGTTTTAGGAATTAGCATTTAAAAAACCTTTGAAATTCACAAAAAAACCCATAGATTTCAGGGACGTTATAGTTAGTTGAACATTTGACTCATATAAAACCAGAGAAATTCGCCTGTTTTAGTTAGTTGAGCTAACTATAACTCACGCGCCCGCAATCAACTGCTGATGATGTCACATATTACATCATTCATGACATGGTCAGTGACATCACTGATGACATCACTGATGACATCTCAAATGACATCACTGATGACATCACTGATGACATAATTCCCGTGACAATGTGATGCATCTCATCATACACTAGTATAACCTTTCAGCACTCATTATAAAATATGGACTTCCATATTTGAAACAATTCACAAACCAATACAAGTTTCTAAAAACCCACTCAGTGATTCCTACATCTACACACACATCTAAACACTTACCTATACATTCACTCATACATGCTAACAAAGATCAATAGAATACTATTAAATATTCTTATACACCTACTTTGACATTACACACCAGTACACATCCTATTCAGTTATGCAGCCATCCTATTCACTCATACAAACAATTGATCATACTTATATTTACTAAGCTACACACTTATACAAACACCACCTAATATATTCATATAGGTAGTAACTCATACTAAGTGTGTGATAAAATCACTATTATAGGTATACAGTTTTCTATACAGTCACTCATGCAATAACCGAGTCTTATGCATACTTATTTATATACAACTTTCAAATACACTGCCTTTTATATTTCTAGTTTGTTGGACATGTATCATTGAGAAATATATTTACTCTTCACCACACCCATAAAGAGATTCACTCACCCAAACAACTGTTTCCACATACAGTCTTAATTCATATACCTACTAAAGCAACTATTTACACATCTTTGGACAGTCACAAACCTCCTACCCAACCACACACACATTCACTATCCCATACAAATACTCACTTAACTAATTAATAACTAATATAGACTTTCACATAGCTTGTAACCAACTTATGTAGTAGTTTACACAAGAGAACGAGTGATACAGGTATTCACACAATTTAATCACTATCCCATATATTTAATGAGACACTTTAAATTAGTTACTTAGTCAATCACAGTGCTACTAAATCCTCCATCCAAACACTTATACATACACTCAGTCTTCAATGCAGATTGCTATATATACAATACTTATTTAAATATCGAACCAAACCACATTCACTGGATGATGTCATCAGTGATGTAATTTGAGATGTCATCAGTGATGTCACTGACCATGTCATGAATGATGTAATATGTGACATCATCAGCAGTGGATTGTGGGCGCGTGAGTTATAGTGAGTACAACTAACTATAACGGAGGAATTTCAATGGTTTTGTATGAGTGAAATGTCCAGCTACCTATAACACCCCTAAAACCTATGTTTTTTTCAGTGAATATTATATATATGTATATATTTTACATATAGATATATATATAGAATATATATATATCTATAGTATAGATAGCTAGATAGATATAGTTATTTACTGGAAAAACTAAAGGTTACAGGGTCTACAGCGACGTGATAGTTATGTTCAGATTTTACACACGCAAAACCATAGAAATTGAGTAGTTATAGTTACCTGAGCTAACTATATTTGATGCCCCCCACAGTGCACTGCTTATGACCTCACATATTGCATAACTCATGACATGGTCAGTGACATCACTGATGACATCCCTAATGACATCAGCCAGTGAGTGTGAGTGTTTCATAACATAACGTGTATTTGTAAAGCGCACGTTCACCCTCAGGTATTTTGGTGCTGAGTTTTTTGTTACCTAGCTCAATGGTGCTCATTTTATTGACCTCAGATGGATGAAAGGCTGAGTGGACCCGCTAGGATATGAACATGTGACCATGAGGTCGAAGACAGGTCCCTGCATTAGTCAACTGATCCACGGGACCAGGGCTGGTTTCATAAAAGTTTCTTACACTGAAAGATATATATATATATATATAACCCGCTGCATAAGTTAAATTAATATAATTTCTGTACTACTGAGTGTTAGTATTTCCAGCATATAGCACCTGAACTATAATCCTGCTTTTAAAGTAGGTGTACTATTCATGAGTGAACTAGTCTCCACGCTGACTCATGTCCCCTGCTGATGTATGTGTATAGCAGTGGTTTGCAACATTCCAAGCTGTTCATTAAGATTTCACTCCACAGTAATGGCTGAATATAGTTGTGTTTCACAACATACTGATCACTTTGCTTAGACCTCTCACCTTTGTGATGAATGAATGTAGTACTAGTAGTTTACAATAAATTCATCTTTTCACTAGACCTCTCTGTAGGGTGATGGCTCAGTGTACTAGTGGTTTGCAATGGACTGATCTCTCTGCTGACACTTGTCACCCGGACGAAGAGTAATTTTAATGGTGATTTGTGACACAGTGGCCTGTCTGCTAAGACCTCTGTACTTGGTGTGTGTTGTAGTGGTTTGTGTAAAACGGACACCTGCACTAAAACCTCCTTCCAGGTTGACAAATGGTGTTATAGTGGTTTGCAATAGAATAACCTGTATGATTACACGTCTTACTTTGGTCATTAGTGTTTAGAGTAGTGGTTCAGACTGGGTGATTAGTGAGTATAGTAGTTGATACGGTTACAGTGAGCTCTCTGTTGTATATCTCCCACCTGTCTCATTTTCTTATTTAAAAAAAAAAAATGAAATGGTAGTTTATGAAGAATATTGAACTTTACTTTGCTGGATGATGTCATCAAAGATATCATTTGAGATGGCATTAGTGATGTCACTGACCATGTCCTGAGTGGTGTAATATGTGAGGTCATAAACAGTGCATTGCAGCGACTATTAGTTATGGTTAGCTCAGCTAACTATAACTGATAAATTTCTATGGTTTTGTGCGTGTAAAATCTGAACCTAACTATAACTGAAGCCTTTGTTTTTTCAGTGACTTTCTTAAAATCTATTTCGAACTGCAATTTCCCTGTAAACTTTGTTTTTTTTGGTGAATTTCTACTTTTTTAATGCTATTTCCTAACTATAAATTCCCTGTATCCTTTGAAATTTCAGTGAATTTCATTGTTTTTCCAAATATAAATTGTACTACGATTTAACTCATAAGTTCAGTTTATTAAATACATTTCACATGTGTATAACTATATTTTATTCCCACATTCAGTCTGGTTTTATATTGAAATAAAAAAATAAGGTAAGATGGCTTCTGTAGTCTTTCTATAAATACAATGCACCGTTTAAAAAAAAATCATTCTTTGGATACGCAGATTTGTTTCCAACCAAAAGCACACAGTCAATACTCAAACACCAACACATTTAATACAAACATATGCTACTGCAATTTCTATAAGTTTATCACTGCCTGTGTGTGTGACAGTGAGTGGCTATATGGGTGTGTGAGTGACTGTGGGGGTCTGTGAGTGGGTCTGTGAGTGGCAGTATGAGTGGGTTTTTGGGTGGTTATATGGTGCGTTAGTAGGTGCGTGATTGTATGTGGGAGTGGCTATGTGGGTATTTGAGTGGGTGTGTGAGTAGGTTTGTGGGTTTGTGAGTGAATGTGTGAGTGTCTGTATGGGTGTGTGAGTGGATGTGTGGGGGTAGAGCAGGTGGGTGTTTGCGTGTGTGAGTGACTGTGTGGGACTATGAGTGGGTCTGTGAATGGTTTTGTAGGTCTTTGAGTAAATGGGTAAGTGGCTCTGTAGATGTGTGAGTGATATGTGGGTGTGTGAGTGGCTGTGTGGGTCTGAGTGGATGTGTGAGTGGTTTTGTGAGTCTGTGAATGAGTGTGTGAGTGACTGTATGGGTGTGCCAGGTGTGTGAGTAGTTGTGTGGGTATGTGTTTGTGTGAGTGGGTGTGTGAGTGGCTATGTGGGTCTACGAGTGGGAGTGGTTATGTGTGTGGGTGTGGGTGCATGAGTGAATTTGTGGCTCTGTGAGTGGATGTGTGAGTGGCTGTGTGGGTATGTGAGTGGCTATGTCAGTGCCTGTGGGTGGCTGTGTGACTGGGTGTGTGAGTGTTTGTGTGGGTGTGTATGTGGTTGTGTGAGTAGATGTGTGGGGGTGGAGCAGGTGGGTGTACTGTTTGCATACATGAGTGGCTGTGTGTGCTCTTGAAAACCCGTCCTCAGTGGATTTCAGATTGAATGTGGGCACGGACACTGCTGCAAGTCTCCCATTTAGGATTATAGCACTCCGGGAGGCCATCCTCATAGGGGCAACTCTTGATTTCGGATTCGTAGCGGCCTTGCTCAGCCGCGAGGGTGGCTCTCCACAAGACAGTGGATCTTTGGCGTTCAGAGGATTTTGATGCCAGTGCAAAGGGAGCGGAGTACTCCACCATGAGGAGTGTCAATAATGCATCGGATGCCGTGGTTATATTACGTCTACCCACTGTGGTGTAATTTCATGAATGTGGACACGACAACGCCACCCACTGAGGTTTGAACTTATCTTGAACTGCTATGACCACAATGCACTGGGGTGCTTCATGAATGATTTAAAAGATGCGCCCACTGAGGGCGGGATTTCAAGATTAAAAGCAGGTGCTTTTAAGATACGGCTGCTGGGTGTCTTTTGTGTATGGCTCGTGAATAAGAGCGAAAGCTGGAAACACGTTGGGCCAAGATTTTAGCTTGAATGTGGGCATGGACACTGCTACAACTGTCCAGTTTAGGATTACAGCACTCTGGGAGGCATCCTCACAGGGGCAACTATATATATATATATATATATATATATTCAAGAAACAAAGTTCGCCAATCCCTCAGCCTGCTTGTTGGCGGCGGGCTCGAGTGAGGAGGCGATACTCAAATATTTCTTCACCCCAACTTTCGTAGTTCAAAGAAGGAAACTCGAACCACAAATGCATAAGCGTGATGAATTTTAATTAAGCAAAAATGGTCAAAACGCCCGACGCGTTTCGGTGCAGCCGCACCTTGGTCACGGGTAACATCAGTTTGTACATTAGTGCTTTTATAAAGTGATTTCAAATTACAATAAAGTAAAGTAAAAGTAGGACTACCAGTCCAAAGCAGGTTAAATTGAGGACCGAAAGTGGCGGCCATCTTTGAATGTCTTTTGGAATCCACCAATGTCACTATTATGTATTCTTTAGATTGGTGAAACAAGGCAATGAATGCTTAACATTATAACCACATATTTAAGCATCAGAACTGATTCACGTTGCAAATTGAATTCATATTAAATACAATTTAGGTTCATAAAAGTTCACCAACATTTAGCCCAAGTGGGCGTTTTTCAAAAACAAGTTTGAATTGTACTGTGTTTTGCCCCAGTGGGCATTGTCCAATGTCATACATGATGTTCTGATTATTCTAATTATTGGATACTGCCCAAGGGGGCCAATGTCATCACCAATTGTCACAGTATTCTTAATTTGACATCTTAATAAATTCCATTTCCTTTCAATGGGCTGTCACTAGGTCCACTTTCCGACTGCCTATGGACAACTTGTCTCCTACAAACATAAACAAAGAAAATACAATCACTAAAATTGAAATACAGATAAAAACTGATAACAATTTCGAGTGTTACAGTGTTCAGATCATTACATTTGAAGTGGGCTGAGACAGTGTATTATTTAACCAAGATGAACAGATAGCTCCTCATCCTTGTTAAAACCCAACGGTTGAACCGTGTCATATTTAATTTTCATCCTAGATTCAAGTTGCCTGAGCTGTTTGAGTCTATTGCCTCCCCTCTCAGAAATTGGAATCCTGTCAAGGGCGCAAAACTGTAAAAGTTTTACATTCTTCTGGTGAAAGTCTTTAAAATGTTTGGCAATAGGATAGTTTTTATCCTCATTGGTAATAGCCCTAGTATGTTCCAGGATTCTTTTCTTTACTTGGTGTATCGTGCTACCGATATATACCAGGGGACATGGACAGCAAAGTGCATAGACACAATAGTCAGATTTGCAAGATAGATGTTTCTCGATAGTGAAGACTTTGTGATTTTTCGATAAATTCATTGTTTTTCTGAGGATAAAAACTAGGATGATAATTAAATATGACACGGTTCAACCGTTGGGTCTTAACAAGGATGAGGAGCTATCTGTTCATCTTGGTTAAATAATACACTGGCTAATTCAGAACGTTTTAGTTTTTCTAATTTTCTTATCTTGTCGTCCAAAGATTGATTTTTTGGATCAGAAGCAGTGACTTTCCCGGTGCTGCCTGCGCCACCTGGTTTCCTGCAAAAGAGGGTGAGAGCAGCCGCTCTTCTCTCAGTTTCTTCTTCTGACATACTGGTGCTCAAACCTGCAAATGATAATGTTCCAGAGAATGGTCTCTGCCTCACTTCCCCTCTCCTTATTGGGGAGTTACCTTTGCCAAACATTTACTGGAGCTGCAGTCGATTAAAGTTCTGCATAGTGTTTAAAGATGCCTGTATGATGTAAAGCAGATAACAGACACAAGCGTATTAAATAAATAATATGAGATGAATCCCAAATTGGAACCGCTTTGCTATTACTTCAATTCTGATGCTAGAGTCCGCGCATCAAATATAAACACACCAATTCCCCATTCGGAATGTGAAGTACACACCCCTCTACTAACGTGGCAACTCACTCGTCCGGCAGTCACTCCTCTTCAAGCCGCTGCCCCAGCGAGAACAAACAACAGAGCCTTGTTAACATGTAATTGGTATTTTAAAGACCTGCGAAGTACTCGGGTGCGTCTGCTATAAGCTAAAAAACTGTCTGTGTGTGTGCTCGGGAAGCCCGGGCTGACACACACGATGGGGAGGCTGAAGTCCTTTGAGCCCTATGGGAGTTGCGCACCTGCAGCTAGGTCTTCACTAAACCATTTGGTGCCAAGCTATTTGGTATGGAGGCATCACCTCTCAAGCCCTTTTGACTAGAATTGCAATATCACCACTTTATTGGGGGAGCTACACTGGGAAATCTCGTTTTTGAGTGCAATTCTCAAAAGACCATTGGTCATTTTAGAATATGTTTCCTACTACAGTACCCATCAAATGTGTCTGTCTTGTGTTTGAGAAGATGTAAGCAGTAATAGTAATTTCTGTTTTATCCCCCTCACAAGGCAAATGTGATCAAACCTCTGAAAGCTAGTATGAGGCAGGCCCTAAGTTCTCATTACGTTTCTTAGTCCATTCAGATTACCCATTACTGGAGAATGTCCCCTAAAATGAGTCATGATATTTTGCAAACTAGTTGCCAAGGAGGTTGTAGTTGTGTTACAATCTGGGCAAGGCCAGGGGGAGCAGTTCTTTTATAGTCACTTTTTCTATCTTTAGAGCAAGGTAGAGGGAAGAAGGCATGGAAGAAAGTTGTTAGTTTCTATTAACAGTTGCAGTTAAGCTTCTTTTTCACCAGCTGATTTACTGTATAGGGTGATGAGTAGGGGTAAACAATTTGCAGCTATTTTCAATCTCCTGTGACTACAGCCTGATAAATCATCATGTTGCTTTGGTCGCCTGCAGTGGGTATGACATTACCACCACTGAACCATTACCAATACTGAACCAAAATACAGATAAGCTGAAAAACAGCTGTCCATAAAAGCACACCATTTGGCTAAAATAGTCAGCTTGTCTTGTTTTTGTCTGTGATTTGCCAATTTCATATAGCAGATTTAAAACAAGTTTATCTACAACTTACAGGTGTTCTATAGTACAAATCTGGCTCTTAAATTGGGAACTATTTTTCTCTATGTATTGCTTCTTGTGGCATAACATTTCAGGCTGCCATCAATGGTTTAAGTAAAACTGTGATAAATGCCTCCTGGAGAGTGGGTGGCAAAATTACAATCTGCAGAGCCTCCCCACACTTTCTTAGAAGGTGTGTTTTAAATTGCCAAATATATATCCTCTTCTTTGATTGGAGCATTGAATAGTCCTCAAAATGTCTGTCAATCCATGCCAGTGTCTCTCTTTCATAGGTACTTGCTATATACAGCTTGGAGAAAGCACATTTGGTTTTGCATGATTCAATATATTAAATTGTGAACATCAATAGGAATTCTGTGAGATCAAATGTTGTTTGTTCATTAGGTTTTCAAATGTATAATATATGCTATTCTTCACATCGTCCTCGCAGCATCAAGGTTAGTGTATGTACAGGTCTATCGCTTTCTCCAGCTTGTCTGAAAGATATTGGTCTCCTGATCTTCAACGTTTCTAAACTCTCTATTGTTGTCAGTGATTTCGCTAGAGTCTGACCAGAGCATTTTTCAGCATATATTCACTCAAGCTGGGTTAACCTAGTCAAAAAATGCAGCATCGTAGCTTACTTGTCAATTCAGATGCCTCCTTTATGGACTTTGAACGCCTTCCCAATTTATTGCAGAACTTTGATCCAAGCCAACGTTTGTATGAAAGTATTCTGCTATAGCTCTATGAACCTCTATTTTAGAGGTGGGGTCCTGTAGCGCATCTGCTCGGGAGTACTAGGTAAAGCTAACTGGTGCGGCAGGTGGACCCTTAATCTAACTAGCATTGGAGAGTTACCAGATAATGTTCAGGGTAGCACTTTTATGTATGATACCCATGATGCTAGCTGTCTGTTGAGTAACCAGTAGTTGATGCGTGAACTAGAGTCTTGGACCAGTGAGTAGAAGGCAAATTGTTTCATGTCGAATGTAGCACACCCAGTACTTCAATATATCCCTCGATTTGCATTCTTCGCTTGATTTTTTAGGCAGCATGCATTAGTGGCATAGGATTCTGTTTTGATCTATCAAGGTTTGTGTATAGGATAATATTGAAATTACCTCTGTATATCAGGAATGTTGTATGGAAAAGGTTTTATTTGCCTTGAATATTTGAGTTTGAGAATATTTGAGTTTACCCAGAACTATTGAATGGCCTCTCTTTTCTTCTGCAATGTGTTTAACAATTGAAAATTTGTATTTTTCCACATTACAGCTGCTACTCTGCTCGAACTAGTTTTATAGGAGGAAAATGATATTAAATGACCTCACTTGAGGGCAAATGTTGTCAGCAAACTGTGATTTAAATGGGTTCTTGTAAAAAAGAGATGTCAATTTTGTGACATTGTTTGACAGTTTGCTGTGTTGATTTAATTCCCTACACATTGACAATTTAATTTGTGGGTTCTGGGAAGCATGCGGACACAAGTCTACCAACATGGAACTGCTTGCATTGTGATTTACGGAATAATGAGGGGTGATCATAAGTTGTTTGAGGATTATATCCTCTGTCTATAATAGCTACAGAATAAGGTAGATTATGATTCTTTCTGTTATAGTAATTAGTCATACGTATTCTAATATATCTCACCTGAGTGGCTGTTTGACTGTATCAGTGTGTGAATGGATTTCTGAGTGGCTGAATGGGTGTGTGAGTGGCTGTATGGATGTGTTTGTAGGTATTTGAGGAGCTGTATGGGTGACAATTTAATTTGTGGGTTCTGGGAAGCATGCGGACACAAGTCTACCAACATGGAACTGCTTTCATTGTGATTTACGGAATAATGAGGGGTGATCATAAGTTGTTTGAGGATTATATCCTCTGCCTATAATAGCTACAGAATAAGGTAGATTATGATTATTTCTATTATAGTAATTAGTCATACGTATTCTAATATATCTCACCTGAGTGGCTGTTTGACTGTATCAGTGTGTGAATGGATTTCTGAGTGGCTGAATGGGTGTGTGAGTGGCTGTATGGATGTGTTTGTAGGTATTTGAGTAGCTGTATGGGTGAGTGAGTGGTTGTTTTGGAGAGTAATTGGGTGTGTGAGTGGCTGTGTGGCTGAGTTAGTGGCTGTGTGAGTGGCTGTATAGGTATATGGGTGGGAGTGTGTGTGGCTGTATATGTATATGTGACTGAGTAGCTGCGTGGGTGGCTGTATGGGTAAGTGAGCAGTTGTTTTTATTTTTGTGTGTATAGGTGAGAGTGGCTTTTTTTTAGATTGAATGTCTGTGTGAGTGGCTGCAAGTATTAGTGAGTGGGTCTGTCAGTGGTTGTATGGATGTGTGAATGGGTATGTAAGTGGTTCTGTGGGTATGTGAGTGGGTCGGTCAGTGGCTGTATGGGTATGTGAGTAAGTATATCAATAGCTGAATTGGTGAGTGAGTGGTAGTGTAACTGGCTATGTTGTTAGCGTGTGGGTGTGTGAGTACCTGTATTTGTTAGGGAGTGGCTGTTTGAGTTTCTGTATCGGAGATTGAGTGGGAGTGTGACTGGCTTTAAGGGTTTATGAGTGGGTGTGTAAATGTCTGTGTGTCTGTGATTGGGTGTGTGAGTGGCTATATAGATGAGTGAGTCGGTTTATTAATGGCTGTATGGTTGAGGTAGTGGGGGTGTGAGTGGTAGTATGAATGAGGGGTTGCATGAATTGCTCTATGGTTGAGTGAGTGGTTGTATGAGTACTGGTATGGGTCTGTGAATGGGGATGTGAGGGATTATGTGTGAGTGGGATTGCGTGTATGAGAGGTTCTGTGGGGGTGTGAGTGGGTGTGTAAGTGGTTCTGTGGATGGTGCCATGAGTGATGTCATCCGTGAAGTCATTTGAGATGTCATCAGTGAAGTCACTGACCATGTCATGAGGGATAGCTTATAACTGCTGAATTTCACTGGCTGTGTATGAGTGAAAGCTTAGTCTAACCATGACATCCCTGTAACCTTTGTTTTTGTCTGTGAATTTCTAAGGTTTGTTTTCAATTGTATTTCCTAACTATACCATCCCAGTAACCTTTAAGGGTATATGAGTGGGTGTGTAAATGTCTGTGTGTCTGTGATTGGATGTGTGAGTGGCTATATAGCTGAGTGAGTCAGTTTATTAATGGCTGTATGGTTGAGGTAGTGGGTGTGTGAGTGGTAGTATGAGTGAGGGGTTGCATGAATGGCTCTATGGTTGTACAAGTGGTTGTATGAGTACTGGTATGGGTCTGCGAATGGGGATGTGAGGGATTATGTGTGAGTGGGATTGCGTGTTTCAGAGGTTCTGTGGGGTTGTGAGTGGGTGTGTGAGTGGTTCTGTGGATGGTGTCATGAGTGATGTCATTCGTGAAGTCATTTGAGATGTCATCAGTGATGTCACTGACCATGTCATGAGTGATAGCTTATAACTGCTGAATTTCACTGGTTGTGTATGAGTGAAATCTTAGTCTAACCATGACATCACCGTAACCTTTGTTTCTGTCTGTGAATTTCTAAGGATGTTTTTCAATTCTATTTCCTAACTATACCATCCCAGTAACCTTTGTTTTTTTCAGTGAATTTCTATGTTTTTTTAGATTCTATTTTCTAACCATAACGTCCCTGTAACCATTTGTTTATTCAGTAAATTTCAATGTTTTTAATTTATTTCCTAACTGTAACCTGTAGTCTTTAAGAGTGGGTGTGTGAGTAACTGTGTAGGTCTCTAAATGGGTGTGTAAGTGGTTTTGTGGATGTGTGAGTGACTGTATGGGTCTGTGTGTGGGTGTGTGAGTAATTGTATGAGTGTGTACATAGCTGTGTAAGTGGGTGTATGAGTGCCTCTATGGATCTGTGAGTGTGTGCTTGAGTGTCTGAGTGGGTCTGTGAGTGAGTACATGAGTGTCTGAGTGGGTCTGTGATTGGATGCTTGAGTGTCTGAGTGGGCCTGTTAGTGGGTGCATGAGTGGCTAAGTGGGTCTGTAAGTCAATGCACCAGTCTGTCTTTGGGTCTGCGGGGAGATGCATGAGTGTCTCTGCAGGTGAGTGAGTGGATGGATGAGTCTCTGAGTGTGAAAGTGAGTGGGTGTGTGACTGAGTGGGTCTGTGAGTGGTTGTGTGAGTCTGAGTTGGTCTGTGAGTGGGAAAGCGAGTATCTGAGTTGGTTAGTCAGTGGGTGCATGAGTTTCTTACTGGGTCTGTGAGTGGGTGCAAGAATATCTGAGTGGCTCTGTGCATCAGTGTGAGTGT
This sequence comes from Lissotriton helveticus, assembly GCF_964261635.1. Taxonomy (NCBI): domain Eukaryota; kingdom Metazoa; phylum Chordata; class Amphibia; order Caudata; family Salamandridae; genus Lissotriton; species Lissotriton helveticus. The sequence goes on from NC_136072.1 coordinate 886,585,003, forward strand.
CTGTGTCAGTCTGTAAGTGGGTGTATGAGTCTGTGACTGAGTACACGAGTCTCTGAGTGGGTCTGTGAATGGGTGTGTGAGTCTCTCAGTGTATCTGGGAGTTGCTGCATGACTCCTTGAATGGATCTGTTAGTGACTGCATGAGTGTCTGAGTGTGTCAGTGGGTGCATGAGTCTATAAGTGGTCTGTGAGTGGGAGCACAAGTGGGTCTGTGAGTGGGTGCATGAGTGTATGAGTGGGTCTGTCTGTGGGATGCAGTAAAAAAAGCAGGATGGCTCATGGGAACTGGCCCTCATGCCAGGTCCCCATGTAATGGTCCTCCTGTCCTGCGTGCTGACAGTTCACTACCCTCTACTGTCTTCCGTTTTGTGCTTTCCCTGCTTTCTTCTGCCCTCTATTTTGCCTCTTTCTGCTCCTCTGCCAGTTATTTTGCCTTTTTCTGCCCCCTCCTGACCTTTATTCTGCCTCTTACTTCTAACTCCTGACCTTTATTCTGCCTCTTGCTGCTTCTTTCTGTCTTCTTTTGCCTCTTGCTACTCATTTCTGACCTCTATTTTGCCTCTTTCTGCTCATTCTGCATGTTTTGTGCCTCTTTCAGCTCCCTCCTAGCCTTTATTTTGCCTCTTTCTGTTCATTTCCAAACGTTATTCTGCTTCTTACTGCTGGTTTCGAAACCTCGTTTGCCTCTTTTTGCTTGTTTCTGACCTTTATTTTGTCTCTTACTGTTCCCTTCTGACCCTTATTCAGCCTCTTTCTGCTCCCTTGTGACATTTACTTTGCCGCTTTCTGCTTGTTTTTTACTTCTATTTTGCCTCTTTCTGCTCATTCTGCATGTTGGTTTGCCTCTTTCTGCTCCCTCCTGAATTTTATTTTGCCTCTGTCTGCTCATTTTCAAACTTTATTCTGACTCTTACTGATGGTTTCTGACCTCTAGCTTGCCTCCTTCTGCTGGTTTTTTATCTTTATTTTGACACTTGCTGCTGGTTCCCTACTTCTATTTTGCCTCTTTCTGCTCTTTTCTAACCTGTATTCTGCCTCTTTCTGTTCCCTTCTCACCTTTATTTTGCTTTTTTTCTGATCCCTTCTCACCTTTATTCTGCCTCTTGCTGCTCGTTTCTGACCTTTATTCTTCCTCTTATTGCTCGTTGCTCACTCTTGCCCTCTATTTTGCCTCTTTCTGCTAATTCTGCTTGTTATTTTGCCTTTTTCTGCTCAACCCTGACCTTTTTCTGCTTCTTTCTGCTCATTCTTTACCTTTATTCTGCCTCTTGCTGCTCATTTCTCACCTTTATTTTGCCTCTTTCTGGCATTGCTGACCTTCATTCTGCCTCCTTCTGTTTGTTTCTGACCTTTATTTCGCATCTTCCTGCTTGTTTTTCACCTTTATTCTGCCTCTTTCTGCTCATTGCTGACCTTTATTCTGCCTCTTTCCGCTAATTTCTGACCCTTATTCTGCCTCTTTCTGACTTTCAATCTGCCTCTTGCTGCTCGTTTTCACCTTTATTTTGCTTCTTTCTTCTCGTTTCTCACCATTATTCTGCCTCTTTCTGCTTGTTTTTCACCTTTATTTTATATTCGACCTCTTTCTACACATTTCCTACCTTTATTCTGCTTCTTACTGCTAGTTTCTCACCTTTATTTTGCCTCTGTCTACTTGTTTATGACTTTTCTTTTGCCTCTACCTGCTCATTTTTCAACTTTACTCAACCTTTCTGATCGTTGCTGGCCTTTATTCTGTCTCTTTGGGCTCGGTTCTCACCCTTATTCTGCCTCTTGCTGCTCGTTTCTCACCTTTTGTCTGCCTCTTTTTGCTCGTTTCTGACCTCATGGCTGACCTTTATTTTGCCTCTGTCTGCTAATTATGACCTTTATTTTGCCTCTTTCTTCTCTTTTACCTGGGACCACGGGGGGAGCCTCAGGGACCCAAGGTCCCACCTGGTTCCCAGCCTCCTGCTGGATCCGGCATTGCTGCTGTACGGAGGGAGCTTCTGGAATGGCAGCTCCCTCTGTTCCCAAATCCACTTTTCCAGCAAGAAAGGATGCAGACCCAAAAGTAGTGCTAAAGCTGTTTTATTTTGCCCGCACCTCCGCCATATGCATTTCACCCTGATCCCAGGGCTTGATCACATGACAGGATTGGAACATTTTTTTTTAACCCTTTATAGTCACCCTTGCTGCTACGTCTACACCATATTGAAATTGAGGCAAGGACATAGAAGAGATTTGCACATTCATTAACCAAAACGCAGTCTGTTCTCTTCCAGCTTAAACCTTAATGATACAATTCACATCTTCTTTATAGGTTTGCATGATAGTATAAATACATAATCATAAAAATAAATATATCAATACATAAATATTTATCATGTTCAATAAAAAACATTTAATTTTTTTCTTTTACAAACCCCAATATCATATTATATTGACCACAATGTTGTCATTATGAAACCACCATACTGTTGATAAAGTTAGTAAAATAATATACATTGCTTCTACCTGTTTCCTAAGAGTATAATAAATAGCTAGGCTGCCTCCTCGGTTGTGCAAATAGATCCCTTGCTAAATCTATGTAAATGATATTACCCCAGTGGGCTTAGGCTCCTTCTCCTCAAATACGTGTCACGTAAAGTGCATTAGTGCAAATGTGCAAACTTAGCAATTTTAATACCTGGTTCTACAGCCGTAAAAACCTGTGAGATAAAATTACTCTAAAAACCATTATTATAAAAATAGCTATAAAATGGATAGTGCAATCAGGTGTTATATATGTGTTGAAAAAGTGCAGATATAAATGTTTATAAAAATTATTATTTACAAAAATTCATGTTGGAATGAAGGCGACAATTATCCCCTAATGGGTAACTGCAGCTTAAGTGTGTAAATACATATACTACACTGCAGTCTGCAAAAAAATGCTGATAGAAAAAAAATATATATATATATATATATATTACCTACTGGCGGTCGCCACTAGGTAGTTATAGTTAGGACCTATTATCCATAGGAAAATCGCAACATTCTATTCCAAATAACTTGGGCACCGATTGACGAATCTTCGAGAAATTTTCAAAACTGGTGGCCTGCTCAGGTCCGCTTCTATCTTGAAAGTTGTGGGGTGATTCGTCAAGGGGGGGCCGAGAAAAAAGGGGGGTCCCAAAACATGTTTTGCCCATGCAATTTCCAATGGGAAACTTTAGACACGGCTACAGCCCGAACTGCTGAACGGAATTAATCCAAATTTGGCGAAAAGGTAGCCCTTGATTCAGAAAGATCCCTTTTTGTTAAATGGTGTAAATCCGTTCAGTAGTTGCTGAGAAAATCAAAATTATGAAAGTTTTAATATCTATGGCCTCGGAGGATCCGTGCACTCTCCAGATTACGAGCTTCATGCTAATTGGCTGTCAACACTCCAAATCAGGAAGTGTTGGCAGCCATCTTATGCCTCGGTAGAACCGAGGCACAAGAAATCAGGAAAACAAACACCAAAAAAAAGAAAAGGGGGCGGGGTAGAAACACCTGACCCCCTAGTCCTGCTTAGGGGGTCCCACAAGGACCGCCAGGGCCAAAAAAAGATTTTGTTTTTTAAAAAGGTGAAATGCGTGTGGGCCAAGTCCCGAGGGCAATTGTTATATTGTAATGGGGGGCTTTGAAATTAAATGGGTGGGGGGCTCAAAAGCCCCAGGGACCACCACCCCCTGGGGCATTGCAAAAATATGTAGGAGGGGCTCACAGCCCCTCCAGCCCAGGGGACTGCCAACCCCCGGGGCTTTGAAATTAAATGGGTGGGGGGCTCAAAGGCCCCCCCTAGCCCCAGGGACCACCACCTCCCTCCTGGGCTTGTGTTTTGAAAAAACCTATGTGGGGGGCTCAAACTTAAAACGCGCCACAGGGCGTTTTTGCACACATGTAACCTCAGGCCCGCCCCCTTCCTTCACCACTGTGCAAACACACCCCCTGGTGAGTTGTAAGGTGGGAAATTAATTATCCTTCTATACTGAGGGTCCCTAGGGTCCAACTAGCCCACCAGGTACCTCCAGTATGCGCCAGGGAGCTGCGTTGCAGAGATGTGTTCAGAGGCCGGGCCCCTTTTTACACCTCTCTGCAACGCAGCTCTGTAGCATTTACTGAAGGTACCTAGTGGGCTAGTTGGACCCTAGGGACCCTCAGTATTCAAGGAGACTTAATCTCCCAACTGAAAACGGCCACAGTGGCGCGTTTTCAGTTGGGGAAATAATTCCCCTTCAATCCTGAGGGACCCTGGATGCCAACTAGCCCACCAGGTACTTCCAGGAAGTGCCACTGCGCTGCGTTGCAGAGAGGTGGTGCAGGCCGTACCTCTTTTTACACCTCTCTGCAATGGTGCTTACTGGTTTGCACCTAGGGACCCTCAGGATTCAAGGGGAGTTAATCTCCCAACTTAAAACGGCCACAGGGCATGTTTACACAGTGGGGAAGGGAGGGGACGGGCCTGAGGTGATGTGTGCAAAGACACCCTTTAGCGCGTTTTAAGTTGGGAAAATAATGCCCCTTCAATCCTGAGGGCCATGGGGGCCAACTAGTCTACCAGGTGCTTCCAGTAAGCGACACTGCGCTGCGTTGCAGAGAGATGGCCCAGGCCGTGCCCATTTTCTCTGCAACGCAGCTCTGTGGTGCTAACTAGAGATACCTGATGGGCTAGTTGTACCCAAGGGACACTAAGGATTCAAATTAAAACGGCCCCAGGGCATGTTTGCACACGTCAGCTCAGCCACCCCCCTCCCTTCACCAGTGTGTAAACGCGCCCTGTGGCGCATTTTAAGAGGTAGTTTTAATCCCCCTGCGCTATTATATATTAGGGGCTTACAGAGGAGGTCATGCTAATAACAGGGGTACCCCGACGCATAGTGTTCCCTAGTGTATGTAGGTGTTTTAACTATATTCTAAGTGTGTTTTAGCATGGCACTGGCTCTAGGACTGGTTAGTCAGAGTCAGTTACCACCAGTACCCATCTGAAAAAGTTGAGGGTACAGAATGATTTTGCAACAAGGCCTCTTTCTGGTCCTCTGTTTGTTCTTTCTGCACGTCTTCCTACTTCCTGAAATATTCTTCATCTTTGAGGACTTCTGTTGCTTCTTTCTGCATTTGTTTTTCTTCTTTCTGTGTGCTGTTTCTTCTTTCTTCACATGTCCTACCTCTGTAGGCATAGTTGGAAACTAGCATTTAAAAAAGCTTTGAAATTCACTTAAAAAAATAGGTTTCAGTTAAATTAAAGTTAGAAATTAGCATTTAAAAAACCTTCGAATTTCACTGAAAAAACCATAGGTTTCAGGGACGTTATAGTTAGGAACTAGCATTTAAAAAACTTTAGAAATTCACAGAAAAAAACACAGGTTTCATGGGCGTTATAGTTAGCTGGACATTTCACTCACACAAAACCATTGAAATTCCCCCGTTATAGTTAATTCAGCTAACTATAACTCGTGCGCCAGCAATGCCCTGCTGATGAGGTCACATATTACATCACTCATGACATGGTCAGTGACATCACTCATGACATTACTGATGACATCTCAAATGACATCACTGATGACATCACTGATGACATCATCCTTGTGACAGAGTGGCAGACCTCCTCTCACCCTATTATAACCTTTGATACACACATTCAAAAAAAGAAACTACAATTTTAAAAACAATGGACATACCAATACCAGTTACAACAAGTTATTCAGTAATTCCAAGATCTACATACACATCCACTCATTCACCAACAGTCCTATACAGTCACTCATACGTAAACTTACTCATATGTACTCATACACATGCATTTCCAGATCCACACAGACCCTAACTCCACCCTCAGAGGCACCCTCGTCTACCAACCCCCCGGACCTCGCCCCCAGTTCAGCGACTCCATCGGTGCCTTGATCAGCACGCATGCCCTGTCCACCACCGACTACATCCTCCTCGGAGACCTGAACTTTCACCTTGAGAACAACAACAACAACAACTCCACAACCCTGATCGACAACCTCCCCAACCTTGAACTGAAGCAACCCGTCACAACACCCAGCCACTCCGCCGGCCACACGCTCCACCCCGTCTTCTCCTCAAGCCTGCACGTCCCCGTCAGACACACCACCGAACTCCTCTGGACTGACCACCGCTGCATCCACTTTGCCTTCCAGAAACCCACCACACACCACCGCACCCAACAGATCCCCTGCCGCTGCTGGAGCAAAATCACCGAAGACCAACAACACGCAAACCTCGCTCTCAGCCCACCCACCGAACCCTCCAACACCGATGACACTGCCCACAGCCTCAGACGCTGGATCGAGGACTGCGCCAACACCCTCGCCCGCTAAAGAACCCCCCACACAGAGACACCAGCAAGAGGGCCAGCTGGTTCACCCCAGAACTCCTAGCCTCCAAGCAAGCCTGCTGGAAACTAGAGAAGAAATGGCACAGTGAACAAACTCCGGACAGCCACGCAGCACACAAGGACGCCATCCGCAACCATCACCACATCATCAGGGCGGCCAAGAGGACTTCCTTCAAAGACCGCCTGGACAACAACGCACACAATAGCAAGGAGCTCTTCAACATCGTGAAGGAACTCTCCAACCCCAGCTCCAACACCAACAACATCCCGCCGTCGCAAGCCCTGTGTGACTCCCTCGCCACCTTCTTCCACCGCAAGATAGCAGACATCCACGACAGCTTCAACTTCCAGACAGCCCCAACAGACAGCAACACAACAGACCCTCCACACACCATCGACCACGACCCCCCGCTAGCCTGTGCCAGCGTGAGCATTGATGACATCCTCAAGACCATGCGCACAATCCACTCCGGCTCTCAGACCCATTCCCGCACCACGTCTTCAACAGAGCAATCAGCTCCATCGCACCCCACCTGTGCAACGTCATCAATCTCTCCCTCAAGACCGCGACCTTCTCAGAGATCTGGAAACATGCCGAGATCAACGCTCTACTCAAAAAACCTAAGGCATACCCAAGGGACCTCAAGAACTTCCGGCCCATCTCTCTGCTCCCCTTCCTGACCAAGGTCATCGAGAAAACTGTCAACAGACAGCTAACCCGATACCTAGAAGAAAACAGAATCCTGGACCCTACTCAGTATCAGGGTTCCGCAGCAACCACAGCACCAAGACTGCCCTCATTGCCACCACCGACGACATCCGGACCCTGCTGGACAACGGCAAGACCGCAGCACTCATCCTCCGAGACCTCTCTGCCGCCTTCGACACTGTCTGCCACCACACACTACGCGCACACCTCCACGCTGCAGGAATCTGAGACAAGGCTCTGGATTAGACCACCTCCTTCCTGTCCGGCAGAACCCAGAGCGTCTGCCTCCCTTCATTCTGTTCCAAAGCCTCTGAGATCATCTGCGGCGTACCCCAGGGATCCTCCCTCAGCCCGACGCTGTTCAACATTGACATGGCCCCGCTCGCACATGTAGCCCAACAGCACAACCTCAACATATTCTCCTACGCCGACGACACTCAGCTGATCATCTCCCTCACCAAGGACCCCATCACCGCCAAAGCCAACCTCCACAAAAGAATGAAGGTCTTCGCCGACTAGGTGAAGACCAGCCGTCTGAAGCTGAACTCGGACAAGACGTAGGTCCTCATCCTCGGCTCCAACCCTTCAGCCTGGGACAACTCCTGGTGGCCGACGGCACTGGGGGCAGCCCCGACACCCACTGGCCACACGCGCAACCTGGGAATCATCCTCGACTCAATGCTCTCAGTGACCAAGCAAGTCAACGCCATCTCCTCCTTCTGCTTTAACACCCTTTGCATGCTCTGCAAGATCTACAGACGGATCCCGACAGATACAAGAAAGACAGTCACCCAGGCCCTCGTCAGCAGCAGACTCGACGCAGGAGCCCGACCAAGCTCAAGAAACGACTACAACGCATCCAAAACATCTCAGCATGACTGATCCTCGACGTACCACGCCACTGTCGCATCACCCCACACCTGAGAAACCTGTACTGGGTCCCCGTCAACAAGAGGGTATCCTTCAAGCTCCTCACCCACGCACACAAGGCACTCCACCAGACTGGCCTAGCCTACCTCAACATACGGCTCTCCTTCTACATCCCCAAACACCAGCTACGCTACGCTGACCTCTCACTCGCCACCGTCCAGCGCATCCGAAGAACAACCACTGGTGGGAGATCCTTCTCCCACCTCCCCGCCAAGACTTGGAACACCCTCCCACTGAGCCTACGACAGACCCAAGACCTGCTGACCTTCTGGAGGATCCTCGAGACCTGGCTGTTCGATCAGTAGCACCCCTCCAGCGGCTTGAGACCCTCGCGGGTATGTAGTGCGCTTTACAAATGATTGATTGATTGATTGATTTTATACAATCACTTATAGAAACTCATACTTATTCAACAGGAACTCTTCCAATCTCTCACTCTCACATATACTCACTTATATACACTAATACTCACATATACTAGTTTAAAATATATGTAGTTTCTTATAAAGACACTATTGAGACAGTCATTCACTCACCTACACACCCATACACACACACTCATCCACCCATACTGCCCTGCAGACATACTGTCTTCAAAACATACAGTTATGCACTCATTCGTGCATCTATGCACTAGGTAATACCCCCCCACTGAACCATACAGACACTAAGACACTAAGACTGATACTCAAAAAACAAGTAATAACCCATATAGACACTAATGTAGCTACTCACCAACCCATGCAGCCACTTAAACACAAAGTGTGAGACGGATATAGATATTTACATATTTAAACATTACTCATTTACCCATGTATTCACTAAGATACACTTAATCAGTCCGTTATACAATCAATTTTTCAGCAAAAAAATAAAATGTAGATACCCATTTATTCTTCCATCGACCTTGAGATATACATATATAAAACATATTTAATTTTCAGAAAAACACACATTCACTGGATGATGTCATCCACAGCTGCTCACTCACCCATAGAAACCCTCATACACTCACTCACACAACCACTTAGCCACCCATTCAGATATCCATACAAGTACTCACAGATTCATGTACTCACCCATCAGCCAGCCACACTCACTGTCCAATACAGTCACTCACACATGAAGTCACGTAACAATACACCTCCTCAAATAGCCACTTGCTTACCCATACAGCCACTTACACACCCTGTCACTTACTCAGTCTCCCATACAGTCTCTACACACCCACTTACCCACTGATAGAGCCACTTACACTGTCACTTACCCACCCACACATCCAATGAAACACCCACTCACTCAACAGTACACTCAGACAGCATCTCACTCACCCACACAACTGCTTACACAACCACTTATACACCCATACAGCCACTCAAACACTGATATGCACAAGTATACATACAGACACGCAGCCAGTCACATATTATATATTAAAAGTAGTATCACTCATTAATAATACACCTATTATACTACTTTAAGTTTTGTAGTACCTTAGTATAAATGTTTGGCAATCATAAACTCTTACAAAATACTTCCACTCACTAATGGTGTCTTGTGTGATGGCATCAGTGATGTCATTTGAGATGTCAAGAGTGATGTCACTGACCGTGTCATGAGTGATGTAATATGTGAAGTCATAAGCAGTGCATTACGGAGGGGGTAAGTTAAACTATGACGTGCCTGAAACCTATGGTTTTTTCAGTGAATTTCTATGGTTTTTTAAATGCTAATTTCTAACTATAACGTCTGTAAAACCTTTGTTTTTTTCAGTGAATTTCAAAGGTTTTTAAATATCAAACTACGACTGTGTATTGGTCATTAGTACTGTTTTTTGTAACTTTTCAACTACATAAAATAAACTGCAAAAGTGCTATGTAATGTAATACATTTCACAAAGCACAATGACTTTTTGAATAATACAAAATAATTTAACATTCAGATAACAATTTTTCTCCCTTTTTTTGCTATCATCAGCTACTACTTAACTTCACTATTCACAGTGATGTCAGAATAGTTTCATCATAAACAGCAGGGAACAAAAACAATCAACTAGATTGTTAAAAAAAACATATCCCTAATTCTCACAAATATAATACAAAATCAACACGGATTTTCAATCTTTAAATCTTACCTTTACTTTGTAGTTTCTGTGCACATATTCCGAATACGCCAAATAATGTATCACAAATTTCACTTTGAAAGCATCCAGAATGAATTCCTTAAAGTACCTTTACACTTTCCCACAAACCAGAATGGTGTATCTAAAATCTTTGTTTCAGAAATGTCAAGTATGAGTTGGGTAATTCATAAGGCAATCTCGGTTTCATTTCCAAATGTGTATCGTTGCAGTGACTCCATCCATTATTACACTTTAAATAAACAGTATAATGTCCACTTATAGTAGTACTTCCAGCATGGAAAACAATAGCAACTGTTGCAAAAGTTCTTCCAAAAATAGAAACTTGACTAGCAACAAAACTTTTAATTTTGGTTTCCACATTTCTTCCATTTGGTCTACAGCTTGCAGCATTATAATCAAATATTGTATGTAGAAGAGTTTTAAACACTGGTTCTCCTTTTACAGGGGTTAGTTGTAGCAGATCTCCAAATACAATTAAATGTTTTCCCCCAAAGAGAACATCGTAATCTGTTTTTAATACCTGTTGCATTCTTAAGTGTACAAAAGCCAGCATTAAGTTTGAGACCATGATCACCTCATCAATAATTACAAGTTTAATTTTCTTCACCACTCTTGACACTTCATAACAAGCTTCTCCGGACAACTTCTGATATTCTAATTTATTATCATGCTCAACTGGTAACATCAATAATCTATGCAAAATAACTTCTTTAACATTGTGTGCAGCTAATCCAGTTGGAGCTGTTACCACACAACATAAATGTGAACCAGTAGTTTTTTGAAGATAACTGGTCAAAACTTTAATTAAAAAACTTTTACCTGTCCCAGATTGACCACTAATGTACATCAGAAGAGGTTTAAAAGATGAACACACACATTATTTTTCCATGTAACAAACCATGTTCTATCCGTTCTCTCACTTGCACATATATTTCTTTCTGTTCAACATTTACTTGCTCTTCTAAGTTTTCCAATGTAATATTTTCCTAGTGTGCTTGTTGCATTGCAATTTCTACTTCATGCATAGCAATCGCTGCTTCATTTTCCAGCATTGGTTGTCCAAGAGGATCTTGACTACATGGACCACTACTTTGAGTGTCTTGAGAACTTTGATGAGCTATCTCAGCTGTAATAGTGTTTTCCTGTTCAACTTCATCATTCAACATTTTTAAATATGTAGGGGAAATTGTACATCCAATGCTATCTTTACATGCATTAAAAGAATCTTCGTAGCAGTCAAACTCTCCAAGTAATTCACCTTTGCTACGCCATGGTTTAAACAGTTGTAGAAGTGCTAAATAGTAAAATTCTCGCTTATCTGGAGTTTCATAACTAAGTTTCTTGTGGTTTATAAGATTACCCTGACATCCAACTACTGCAAACTTTCCTTCTTTTAAATAATTCTGTTAAACATTTCTTTTGAAGATGTAAAGTTGAAGTACTTCATACAGACATAGCTGTTCCAGATGTCAACTCCTTTTCGGATAGTATGTGTCCAACATATTAGTTTTAAGAATGTATGTACTGTTTAGCTCATTTGCTGCTAATTGTTCAATTTCTTCCAATGATTTCAGCACTCGTTTGCAGGCAAGACCTAAACTTACCTAAATTATTCCTCATGACTTTAAATATAAACTTGACAAGCACAAGAAGTGGTCTGAACATTCATAGGATCCAATTTCTGGGTGGGAAAGCATTTTCAAAGTAAAGCTGTATAATGTTTTGCTAAGGTTTTTCTCTTGTGCAATTTCTGATTTTGTTATGTACAATGTAACATAACGTGCAACAGCAATTGAGTTATCTGGAAATTACTGGATGTTCATGTTCGCATTCCACATTTTTAAAATGACTGGATTGTAGTCATTGATATACTTTGACACTGTTCTTTTTAAGTTGTAGGTATTCTTTGGAGATTTACGAGTTATTGTTTGCCTTACAGAAGAAAAAATGTACTCTTCCTTTAGAATTGACTGGATGGGGAAAACCAAACCGATATTTGGTGTAAAATTTTCCTTTAGACTTGTATTTTCTTCTGAAAAACTTTCCACAACGATGACTTTGGAAACGTAAAACTTGCTGTCTCAAGCTTCTATCTCCTCCTACTCTTGGAATCTCACATGTCACATACTGTTCGATAAAAGACAATACTATTTTATCAGAATCATTTCCAAGTTTAGGTGCATCCTTGATCCATAGTAGCATATATATATGAGGTGCACCTCTTGCTTGATACTCCTTTCTCCAAAAGAAATCGGTAACTTCTCCAAGAGGTGGATTATTTTTATTGCAGATAAAAGACATCATAGCTTGAAACCTATGATTAAAATATCTGCACACATTTACAGGATCCAATGAACACAGTTCACTAGGAGCCTTTATTTCAACATTGATTATATTGGAATTCGCTTCTCTTAGAAACTCAAGCAATTCTTCCCATGCATACTCTGCACAGCTAAGTATGACAAACCATGTTGGTGTACCTAAGTTCCATAATACACATGTGAGTTCTCCATGATGACGATACCAATACTCATTTGTTTCACGTTGACATGCCATCAAATTGATTAACTGTGCTTCTAAATTTTCAGCTGTTTCTTGAACTTTCTCCACAAATTCTTTCGCAGAAAGAAGTGATTGATGAACTCCAGTTTTAATTATGTGGTTCACTGCATACGACAGAGAAGACAAAAGGTGAAATATGTATGGAATGCACTGTCAAAATATAATCTTCAGAATATAATCTTGTTGACCGATATTCTGAAGCTGGAATCCGTACAGGCCGGTCATCATATCCTCCACCGTCTCCAGTAGGAAACAGCTGTGGAAAATAACGAGCTTCCAAGCTTTTCTCCCATACACTAATTGGAGTTCCCTGTGCTTTTTTCATTTGAAATAACTCAATGCTACTTCCTATTACTTCTTTTGAATGCAAAGGACATATTGTGTAATGTTCATAAAAATCTCTTCAGTCCTAAACTTGTCCACTTTCTCTATTTGACCACTTGAAATTCCAGATTCATCTTCTAAACTTATTACCTGTTCATCCACATTTACATTTTTGTAATAAATATTGTTCTCTATAAGATATAAGGTAGCCTTTTCAACTTTATTAACATCCACAAATTCCTGCCATATTTTCGGACTCTTTGTTGGTACACCATTTACTAAAATAACTACTGTCTCATTTTCCTCTTTCTCTCATGCAATAGTTTCAATATGTTTCTTAAAATCCAAAGGTAAGTACACCACTCTTCCTTTCAGCCCTCTTTGCAAGTCTGTTGGTGGCAGTTTACCCGTTTTAAGCTCCAACCGAATTATAGTTTGAAAAGAATAAACAGATTGAATTAGAACAGACTCATATGTATTCAATTCTGCCAGTTCCTTGGGAATAACTTCTAATTCTAACTTATTATGTACTGCTCTAGCAGGCATTTTGTTATTTTCTAATTTGTTGTTCCAATATTTACATATATGTTGATCACTACCTAACTCAAAATGACCTTCCACCAACAAGTAAGTTGCAAATTCTATCCACTTACCATTGTTCTCAATTTCACTTTTCAAATACAAATCAACATTCCTACTTTGGGGGGCGTGGCCAAGCGCGATCCGGAATGGCCGCATAGACTCTGAGCTCCGTGCTCGGTGAGCCCTGATTCAATCCTCATTTCCCATCCTGATGTCCGAAGTGCTTCCCCTGGTGCCGGAAGTGTAGTGGAGCCTTGGCCGCCGGTCCCGGAGCTGTTTGCAGTCCCTGCGGGGGTGTTGCGGCCGCGGTTTGCTGACAGCCCAGTGCGGATCTTCAAGCCGGGGCCCACAGTGGGAGCTCCAGCCCGACAAGAAGCAACTTCCGGTGCGGCCGGAAGGTGGGGCCGCAGCGCGAGAAGTGGTCGATCGGACCGTTATCCGGTGCCGCCGTTAGACTGTGTGGCTCTATGCTCCTCGAGTGATTGTGCGGAGCTGGAAAGGGAGCAGCGGCCGCAAGAGAGCTGCGGCGGCCGCGGCTGAAGCGGACGCCGCTCCAGCCATTGAGTGCTGGACCCGGGGTAGAGAGTGGATCTCCCCCCCTCCTTTGGCTATTGGTCCCCTTTGTCCTTTCCCCCCCCCCTGTGGACCCTGGATGGCGGTGGTGAGGCGGTGATTGTGGGGACTGGCCCCCCCTTTTTTTCTCCTTGATCATCGGGGCCATTTTGTGACTTATTGGAAACCTCGTTAGCACAAAGGTGCTGAGACAAACGGCAGCTTCTTAGGGCCCCCGCCGATCGCACTCATGATAGTGTGAACCTTCGCTGTGCATCTTAACCTGCCATTGTGTGGTACCAGGAGGTGCGGGGCGGACAGCTGGCCCCAGGGACATTTCCTTTAAATGGCTGCTGTGCTGGTGCCCCCCCTTCCAGGCGGGGCCCTTGGAACGCTACGCTGAGAAGCAATCTATGACTGGTAGCACATGGAGACCATCGCCTGTGAAGTCCAGAGGCATGGGCTGGGTTTCATGCAAGAGGTGGGGGCCTTCTCCCTTGGAGGTATGTTGCAGCTTTGAGGGGCGGTGTAGAGGTGGGCCCGGATCACACACCACTGTTCTTTTGGGCGCCTGTCGAATTGGTGGTGGAGCCTCCCCCCGCGCTTTTGCACCCCTCCTTTGTCTGCTCTTCAGGAGGCACTGTGGGCTATGAGGACTGTGGGCTAAACTTTCTTGGCTAAAAGCGCTGGCTAGGCCGGGGGTGTGGGCGGAGAGTCGGCACTGAGGCACAGCTGACTGATATCTGGAGGTGCTGCCGGGGTGCGGCAGGTGACCCCCTGCGGTGGTGGACTGACTGTGTTCCTATTTCCCTGACGCTGCATGCCCTCATAAGGCCCCTTTCAGCGTCTGCATTGTTGATGAACTGTGTTGCCTGTCCTTGGTGCAGTGGTCTGTAGAGGGCCCGCATTCTGAGCTGCTGAGTTGGTAGTAACATCTGGCTGTCTCTTGAGGCCGCTCCTAATTGCGCACTGTCCATCGGGACATGGAGCATGTGAAGGGCACCAGGGCCAGGGTGTTGAAGCCGGTTAAAGCTAATAAGCTTGACAGGTATACAGTCACTAAGGATATGCCAAAAGGAAGGCTCTCGGAGGACAAGGTGAAGGGGGAGCTGACTGAAGAGGAACCTGAGCTCTCTCTTAGGGTCGTCATGGATGCTATATCTGGGTCAAAACCTCGCTGGAGCATAAGATGGAATCAATGGCCATAGACATTAACCTCATTCGTGCTGATATGGGTAAACTGAACGAAAAGGTGAAACAGGTGGAACTTACCACCTCCAGTCTCATTGAGGACATCTCCCAGTTGCAAAAGGAGGATGTTGAGCTGCGCGATTCACGTGTGGCCTTCGACCTCAAGTTGGATGACTATGAAGGCCGCCTCCGCCGTAACAATCTGCGCATCCTGGGTGTGCCTGAGAAGTCGGAGGGTCAGGCCCCAGACCTGTTTGTTGAAGATCTTATCCTCAAGCACCTGCAGCCGAAGGGCCTCAGTACGTTTTTTGTCGTTGAGCGGGCGCACAGGGTCCTGGGCGGCCGTCCTAGACCGGGTCGCTCCCCCGCGGCCCCTGTTGGTCCGAGTCCTTAACTGCCGGGACAGAGATGCTATTCTTCAGTGCTCAAGGGACAGTACTCTCCTTAAATATGAGAATGCTACTATTGCCTTCTTTCCTGACTTCACGCAAAGCATGCAGAAACAACAAAAATCCTTCTTGTCAGTGAATCGTGACCTATGGGAGAGAGGCATAAAGTACTCTATGTTGTTTCCGGCCCGTCTTAGAGTTGAGGCGGATGGTCGGCATGGTTCTTTGATCAACCGGAGACAGTGATGGAGTGGCTTGAGTTTCGGGGCTCTCCAGCTCAAGCGGACGGGGGAGGAGATGATGGCTCAGAGACTCGGCCTTCCTGAATGGATGTCCAGTCGTATGTCTTAGCTGTGTATGGGGATGGTGGGTGTGTGTGTGTATGGGGGGTGGGACGTTACATATCCTTGGATTTATTGGGGGGGTGGGAGGTATAGCATTTGCATAATTGTATTTTCTACGGACTCATTATTATGACTGTTTGGGCACTGAACATAGCTCTTATGCTCTATCCCCCTCAGTACTGTTTCTTGTTCTTTCTTTTGAGTGTTAAGGGCGACAGGCACTCTGCGTTTTTCCATGGGCAGTTCTAAGGCTAGTGGGCAGGGCAGCGGGGTTGGGGGGTGTTGGGGAGGGAAGTTTGTTCACCAGTTTGGTGGATTGTTGATGGCATCAGCATATTGTACTTGAGTGGTATGCAGCAGACAGAGGTTTGTCACTTCTTCTTTACAAACGATGATGGGGGTAAGGAACTAAAGGTCTTGAGTTGGAACGTAAATGGGTTGGGGGACAAAATTAAACATAGCGTGGTCCTTCAGTATCTTAAGCGACAGGCACCAGATGTGGTTTTGCTTCAGGAAACTCACTTAGTATCGAACTCATGTAAGGTCATGCACAGAATGGGGTACAAGTTTGTGGACCATTCGGGATTCACGTCTGGCTCCAGGGGATTGGGCATCCTAATTCGGAAGACGTTCCCGTTAGTGATAAACTCCACGTGGGAGGATGACAGGGGTCGATATGTTGGTATTACGGGTCGGTGGGAAGGGCATGTTCTTACCCTCTTGTCTGTCTATGTTCCCCCGGGCATGCAGTGCACCTCATTTGCTGACTTGGGAAGGCTTCTGCTCAAATTGCCGGTTGTGCTCTTGATCCTGGGTGGTGTCTTTATTGCTGTTGTCTCTGGAGTTATGGATAGGCATCCACCGCAAGATATGGGGCGCGCTATGAGGTGGGTGCCCGATTTTATTGACGCAATGGGTCTCGTAGACGGCTGGAGATTGCTCCACCCTGGTCAGAAGCAATACACATTTCACTCTGGCGCCCATAACAGCCTCTCTCGCCTGGATTACTGTTTGGTCCCGGTGGCTCAGGCATCTTACATCACTGAAGCTGTTCATCTTGCCAGGGGTATCTCTGATCACTTTCCGCTGTGGTTCTGGCTGTGTATCACTCCGGGGACGGCGGGGAGGGTGGCCCCCATTAACCCTTGGTATCTACACAACCCCAAACTTCGCAAGAACCTCATTAAGGCTCTAGATGATTATTTTACAGACAATGAGGGATCGTGTCCTCCTCCATGTCCCTTTGGGAGGTCTTTAAGACAGTCATTAGGGGTCAGGCTTTGTCACTGATATCGGGAACTAAAAAGGAGAGAAATAGGGAGGTTGTTGACGCAGAAACTGAGATTAATCGGCTAGAGGGGGAACTGGACAATGAGGTTACAGAGGAGAAATTGCATCTTCTGAGCCTCAAGCAGTATGACTATAAATCACCGGTCACTGATCGAGCCAGGGCTCTTGGTAGGGAGCAGCAGGGCAGGCTTTACGACCTAGGGGATAAGGAAACTTGTCGCTTGGTTGGACAAAAAGGACTGGGCTGACCGCATGTCCCAGAACTTGTTACAGAGGAGGGTGCCTTGCTTACGGACCCACAGAGCATTGTAGATAGCTTTGTTGCGCACTTCCAAACTGTTTAAACCTCGGTCTCCGATCGAACAGAGGATGACTCTCATCAGCTGCTTCGTGATATACAGCTCCCGTGTCTGTCCCTTGAAGACCGTGATTTTATGGATAGTGCTTTAACAGCTGACAAAATAGCCCAAGCTATCCGTTCCTTGAACTCGGGTAGGCGTTGGGACCTAATGGGCTCCCAATTGAAGTCTACAAGCTCAGACCCGATAAGCTGGCACCCTACCTTAAATGCATGTTTGTTGAGGCCCGGAAAAAAGGGATTCTAACCAGTGATCAGAGAGTTGCGGCAGTGGTGGTAATTCATAAGGTGAGTAAGCCCAAGACCAACTGTGCCTCTTATAGGCCCATTTCTTTATTGAATGCTGAGCCCAAGATTCTGGCCAAGCTTCTTTCTAATAGGCTGGTGAAAGTGGTTAGCAGGCTGATCCACCCGGGTCAGTCGGGCTTTATTCCCCACAGGAACACGGCCCTAAATTTACGTAGACTGCATGGTGTGATAGCCAGGGCCCACACTCTGCAGGAACCAGCCATACTTGTTTCGCTAGATGCAACCATGGCTTTTGATACTAAGAACGGGCCTATTTGTGGGCAGTCCTGACTAAATTTGGATTTGGCCCCGAGTTTATTGACTGGGTGCGGTTGCTATATACAGAGCTGCTTGCCCAAATAGTTGTAAATAATCAGGTCTCGCCGTCCTTTCAGCGTGGTCGGGGCACTCGGCAGGGCTGCCCTCTCTCTCCCCTTCATTTCTCGCTGGCCCTGGAACCTCTAGTGGCTTGGTTGCACTGGGAACCATCTATCCGGAGCATTCGGTGGTCCCCTGACTGGGAAGACTGAATTTCTTTGTACGCAGATGATATTCTGCTTTATTTAACCTCTCCCTGGAAGTCCCTCGTTGTCGTTTGCGAGATCTTGGCCTCTTTTGGTAAAAATTCCAGGCTCTCCATCAATTGAGGGAAATCCCTGTTGTTTGTCCTTAGGGGGGAACCCCCGGTCCCTCCTCGGCACTGTCCCATTCAAATCAATACGGATGGGTTCAAGTATTTGAGGATTTTCATCTTTCTTGACCCAGCAATCAGGTATGCCCAGAATCTCCTTCCCCCTCTGCAGAGGCTTAGGAGTGATATTGCGAACTGGAGGATACTTCCGCTTTCGTTGTTGGGGCCAGCGGCTCTTTTTAAAATGATGGCTCTGCCTCGTTTCCTTATTTCCCCACAGAATACCCTAGATGTAGTGCCAGACAGCTATTTCCGTGAGGTGGAAGGGTTGCAGCGGAGTCTCTTATGGGAGGGCAGACCCCGTATCACTTTAGCTAAGCTGAAGCTCCCCTGGTATGATGGAGGCATTACCCTCCCGGACATTAATCGTTATTATTGGGCCTCCCAGCTGGTTACGATCAAACATGGAACGTATGGTCCCATCGCCGATCCCGGCTATGCCATGGATAAATGGCTTCTCCCCGGCGGTAGATACAATAGGGCGCTGTACTCTAAGCCAACTAAGCTGGACTTGAAAGGGCCGACTAAGCATGCTGTTCGGATCTGGCATGATGCTACGAGTTCTCTGGGATGGAGGGACAAACTGACGTTGGCCACCCCACTTTTTGACTCGGAGCAGTTGGGTAAGCTCTGGAGGACAAAAGGATTTGATAAGTGGGACCTGATTGGGATCTCCACCATCAGAGACATCTGGGGTAAGGGGAAGATTAAGTCCTTCGAGGAAATGCAGGCTGAATTCGAGCTGACGAGATTTGAGTATTTCCGCTACGCACAAATTTGACATTCACTCCTGGCAGTTTTGCCCGTAGACGCGGATCTCTCGGAGGCTTCGCCACTCGAAGATAGAATTTTGGATGGTCACCTCCCCGAAAAAATGATCTCCTTGATCTATAAGAAGCTAATTATTCACAGAGCTGATCTACTGGGGGAGTTGAGGGATAAGTGGGTGTGTGATGGAATAGAACTGGATGATGAGGACTGGCAATCGGTTGAGTCCTCTCCTAAGGTGGCTGCCATTCCTGCACGGCTGCGGCTCGTTCAGCTAAAAATACTACATAGGGTCTATGTCACGGGACCCCGCCTGGTACATATGGGTCTGTCTGATACAGGATTGTGTAGACGGAAGTGTGGTCTCGTGGGTACATTCCTTCATATCATCTGGGAATATCAGTATATCACTGAGTACTGGCGTAAGATTCACAATACTATACATGGTCTTGGGGGTCTCCTTGCTGCCGGAAGCGAGGAGATGCCTCCTTAACATATGGGAGCCTACGGACCTCAAATCTGCACAGACACATTGGGCTACATGGGGTTTCATGATAGCGAAAAGGGATATTGCCCAGCTGTGGGGAGCCGAACAGCCTCCCACCCTAGAGGTTTGGAAAAATAACTTTGACTGGAGTATGTTTAGGGAGACGACTGTTTTCATGGCAAGAGGCCGCCCTTGAAAGTGGGCTTTGATATGGGGTCCTCTGAATAGATATAGAGGAGAGATCTATGTGCCACTCAGGGATGCTGTTTTTGATGTACCCACATCCCCGTGAAGTTCCTGATATTGTGTGTATTCTTATGTCCTGTACCCCCGAAGGTGTTATATCTGATATGACAATATTCCTCTGTACTGTGAATTTCACTAATGCTTTGTTTCAATAAAAAGAATTGTTAAAAAAAAAACATTCCTACTTTGACTTTTATAATGAGTACGTCGACAACAAACACAAACATAGTTTGGTATTTCAGAATATGCTACATTAAACTTTACAATTTCTTCTTCAAACTGATTAGTGCTAATCGCTTTTCCATTTCCTCCAACATCTGTAATTGTCAAATTTTCACTTTTTACGGACTGCTCTTCTGAACCAAAATATCGCATTTCAATATCATCACACTTTTTTGGGACATCTGATAAAGAACCATATAAAAGACATGTGTTCAGTTCACTTAAACATAATGCAGGACTTTTTACATAGTACAGTTTCCTTACAAACTTCTGTATTTCTGAATGGTGTACTGCTAACATCCTCAAGTGATGAAAAACACTTTTACAAACTTTTCTTGAAAGACAAGCCAGAGAATGCCCATACTTTCTAGTATATTTACTTACATTACATGGATCTAGTCCTTGTAACTACTTAATCTTCTGTTTAATACTTTTCTGTGTATTTTCTCGTAGCAAATTTGCATTATATCAATAGTGTCCCATTGAATGCTACAAAGACTACTACAACCCCACTTATACACAGGAGCTTGTGGGCATTTCCCTTGCACTTCTTCAGCTATTAACTCTTCTGCACTTTTACCAACCATTTCCTCCTTTGGAAGAGGACAACCATCCTGAACTTCATAGCAACGACCTCCAGTATCAACTGCAAATGGTAAACTATTTTCCTGGAAGTAACTTTCCTCATTAAAAAAAGGATCACTAGTAGAAGTATGTCTCCAATGTCCACTAAAGATTTTGCAAAAGTTGGTCCTGTTCACAAGTCTCTTTTTTCTAATTTTGTCTTTCAACAATTTGACTATTTTATCCAATTGTTTGTTCTGTTCAAAATCAGAATGAATAACTTCTGCTTTAAATTGAAAGCAGTATCCACTATACTTTCAATATGCTGCTTCTCTTTGAATTGCAACACTTTCCTTTTATATTTGCAACATGTGTTCATTAAATTCTAAATCACTGTAGCTCGAAAAAGTATCTGACGAATTTCTTGAAATGGCTTTTGTCTCCGAGTAACAGATCTTTATAATGTTTCCTTTTCCTGGAATTTGAAATTGAACTCTGCTTCACCTTACTTGAAAAATTCTTCTTTTTGCTTTGTGTGATGTTTTTTTCAGTAAATGTTCACAATATTTTTTTCAGAAATTGTCTTCTGCTTTTAGTAGAACAAACTGTTTCTGTACTACTCACATTTTTTCTAATTCAAGATCTTTCCTTTTAGTCAATTATATGTTTTTCTTCTCTTTTCTTTTTTTTCACTTCTTCTAGGCATTTCCAAATTTTAATCCAAACGAAATGATTTTCTGAAAAACAAAAAATAGTTTCAATTATTTTTCACATTTGTTCACTATGTTAAAATAATAACATACAATGACAAAACTTCTACTAACGACTTCCAGACCCAGTGCTGCACGTGATGGACACGACAGAGGAGCACTAGGATGCCAAGTAGTGCCTTAGAACATACAGCAAGTATTTATTTAATTATTTACATACACCTTTACAATTTATATGTAACTGCACTACCTCATACTTTTTATCTCTCCGCCGCACCCCGCCACCCCACAGCACTCCCCCTGCAACCCACCGCAGACAACTTTGGGGGATTGAAAATGCACAACTGGTCCAACAAAGTGAAAACCAGTACCTTCGATACTTATTAGGGGCCCCCAAATCAACAGCCACTTACATCGCACACATCGAACTAGGCCTACCATATATCTCGGACGTCATACAAATCGTGCCCATACTACTGTGGCACAAATGGGTTACCCCTGAGACATCACTAAATAGAGACTTAATCACCGATTGCCTAAAACTCGATGGAGCAAGTAATATCAAATGGCTCACTTATGTAAAGAATATGCTAACTGAGATTGGACATCCAGAATACTTCACGAGGCCATTAAGCATGGAAGTGGTGGCCAGAAAGTCACTAAAAAAGATGGCCCTTGACCATCTAGCTAACAAGAGGTGGGGCTTAGAAAAAGCCAAAACCACAGTTATGGGATAGCAGCAAATTACCATCTCTGAAGGGCCTCAACGGTATCTTCTAACTCAACAAAGCTGCTACGCTCGCATGCTACTGACCCGTCTTAGGCTTGGTACTTTTTTCCACTTGACCACCTTTCCAGTTTGTAACAACTGGTCAAGGGAAAACTTAATATGCCCATGCGATGATATTTCTGTTCAATCTGATATTCACTGTATATTATTTTGCAAATTTTACCTGGTACCAAGGGGAGCTTTTCTGAAACCAATTTTAAGGGCGTGGGGGATTCGCACTTGCAGACTAGCATTATTAGGCTACAACAGCTAGAAAATGATTCTGTCATCTATGCTGTATCTAGCTTTTTAAAACTAGAAATTAAGTTCCGGAATTCAATTGTAATAACCATGAGAATTAACCCTATTTTTAGATTTTCCTGTTTTTATTGGAACATCAGGCTTTTAAAAATGTATACGAACTTACATATGATAGGTACTGTTTAACAAGATTTTTAATCTTGGCGAATGTTACAATTGCACAACGTATAATCAATGTTTACGGCACTTTTTAATGTATGCTTTCATGATTTTAATTCTGAAAATCGAATAAAGCTTTTTTGAATTTGAATTTGAACATACAATGACAAAACTTCTACTAAAGACTTCCAGACCCAGTGCTGCAACGTGATGGAGCACGACAGAGGAGCACTAGGATGGCAAGTAGTGCCATAGAACATACAGCAAGTATTTATTTAATTATTTACATACACCTTTACAATTTATATGTAACTGCACTACCTCATACTTTTTATCTCTCCGCAGCAACCCACCACCCCACAGCACTCCCCCTGAAACCCACCGCAGACAACTTTATTTATAGTATTTTTAAAAATTGTAATCTATGTACTTAGGATGATATTATCAACTAAACGGCACACACAAAAATTACCATTATTAGCCTAACAATTTTATCTACAACTTTGCAAACATAACAATGCACCCAGGGTTTTTAAGTGGAGGGGTGTCTGTGGGAGTCTGAGCACCAGCACTTTGTTTTTGGGGGCCTTGAAACAGGTCTTTATGGGGCTCTATTTTCGGGCCTTGCAAAGATAATCCGTTAAAAATGTTTTATTGCACTGCAGTGAGACTGTGAGAGCATGCACATTGCTCACTACTGAGAAGTGCAGATATCATGCCAGGTGACACGCATTGTAGGACTAGGGAAATCCTTTAAAGAGAGCCATTTTCTCTAAGGATTTCCGTTCTCTTTTTGCAACGCAGGAGCAACATTATCGTGGGGTGATTAGCAGACAGACCACCAGGTGCGCAACGCCCGTTGACCCGGACTCTCTGAGACAGCTTACCGGGCGCACACACAGACCCGCACCTGAGTACTTCACAAGTCTTCAGAAGACCTTTTTTTTGTAAATGAGACTCTGTTCTTTTCACCCCTTTTTGCAGCCATTAGATCCCCACTCTGCCTATTGCTCAAAGAATTAGGATCCCCCGACATTTCGCTCTGGTTGCGCCTCCGGAAACAACCACAAGCAGGCAACTCCCGCACGACCCAGCTTGGACCTTACACACTGTCTTGTTTTAGTGCGACGAAAACACATGCTTTGCCTGGCTCACTTAGTTCTCACGCCCCCTCTTTAATATAAAGATAAAAGCTTTGCAATTACTTTTATATTCCTATACTGTGCTTCACGTGGAAATATAGAACTGCAGGTTCTCACCACCCCAAATTAGCTCTCTGGTATACTTTCTCAATTGTAAGAAGTACAGGTATTCAGTATCTGTTAGTCACGGCCACTTTAAAGCAGTGTTCCTATATACAACTCGACAAAACGTTATGTTTCTAAATTAACATCTTACACTGAAATGCTCCTTTACATTTCTTTCACTAGATGTACCTTTGTTTAATACACCACCAGATAAGGGTGGTGAAGTATGCTCCACAAAGAGCAACTCAAAGCTTTGTTGTTCTTTATAAGAAACATCTGCCTGTCAATGCTTATTGCCAGCCTTTTCGACCCCTTAAGAGGCTGAGTGGATGAGTATAATATGTCGTATTTAGGATTGCGGCGGAGGGTGCACAGAAATAAGAACGCATAGTTGAATACAGGGCGAGTGGATGTATGGCCAGATGGATGAATGGATAAGTAAATGGATGGATGTATCAATGTATGGATGGATGGAAGGATGAATTAATGCATGGACCAGTACTTAGGATAGACGGGTGGTCTGATAGATGCTTAGGATTGGTTCTGGGACAGATGTATCTATGGATATATAGGCGTATGGTTGCATGAATGGCACAGTGCTTACCATAGGAGAGTGGGCTCATAGATGCTTAAGATAAGTGTAGGAATAGATGTATGTATGTATATAAGTAGGAATGCATGCATCAATTAAAATATGGTTGGAGGGCGCTGTGCTTAGGATAGATGGATGCTGGGCTTTAATTGGGCCGGGTTTGAGGACCGGCACTTATTTTCAGAGAGCCTCCAAACGGGTCTCTATTGGACTCTATTTTCAGCCCTTGCAAAGATAGTCACTGCAGAGCATGTACATGGATGTATGCAGGCTCATTTTGCTCACTACTGAGAACTGGAGTCATCATGCTAGGTGAGCCACGTTGTAGAAGGAAGGGAAATCCTTTAAAGAATGTTTTTTCGAAAGTAGGATATTTGGAGGGGATTTTCTAAAGCACACAATGCTGCTTATCTTGATTTAGACCAAGCCCCTACTTGCATAGCCCACACCCCTTTAAGAGGTTTGCCCCCCCCTTTTAGAGCACCGCCAGTTTTTTCCCACTTAAAACCCTGACTACACCATAGTAACAAAGAAATAGTCTAAGCTTCCATTGAAATCTACAATGGCACCAGTTTCATAATTTGTCCTCAATGCTGGCAGCCTTCTACCACAGTGCAAGAGTGTCTTTTAGCACGAAGATTTGTTATCCACAGAAATGTTGTGTAACTTGTGTAGCTGTCTGTTGGAACACTCATCACCAAAAGGTATTAAAACATGGGAATTTGCCAGAAATATACCATACCATACTTTATTATTATTATTAGGGACATTTATAAAGCGCTGCGTTACGCACACCGGCGTGTCCACGCGCTAAAAAGTGGGAGAGGCATCGTGCAGGGGACACAACAACTGAGCAGACATGAGCTTTATTTGGTATAAAGGAATGTTTTTAGTTTAGCTCGGAACCTCGTTTCCTCCGGTTCCAGGCGCAGGTCCGCTGGTAGTTTATTCCAATTATATGCCGCTAGGCATCTAAAGGACCTACCTCCCATGCGGGCTCTCTTAACTCTGGGGATCCTCAGATACCATACCATAAAGCGATTCATAAATGGGCACACTGCCACTACATCACCCTCTTCCCCATCCTTCCTTAACCTTGCAAAATCAAAGAAAGAGCCCCAGCAAACCTAGTAGAGCCACTATAGCAATATAGGAACTTAATTTCAACAACTGTCTGCCGGAACACTCATCAGCAAAGCGTATTAGAACTAACCCTGGGCATAGTTTGCGTAGCAGCACTACACGTAGCTTCACAGTGTATACTTTGAACCACACGTAGTACACGTAGTACTGCATAGCGTAGCTGATAGCACTGTGTACTTGTCTGCACTGTGAAATAATTGCAAATGGCATCCTGCACAGTGCCACCTATGATAAAATAAGAATCTCTATCTTTATATGCTAAAGAGCATTTAGTACTTTCACAAAAGTGAAACTGAAAAATTAGCAAGCAGTGAGAGAGGTGATGATTTTGGGATCCTCCCTAACCTGGGGAGAGTACGAAGCAGATTCCTTGAAAACAAAAAGCACATCTTATTGAATGATTTGGTGGTGGTCCCATCCTCTCAGGACCACCCCAAGCACACTTATAGGCAAAAAACAATCCCAACCAAAGGCCCTGCAAAGCATTATGGGATGAGATTAGCAGTGGGCAGTGAATATTATATAGTATCCAATGTCAAAATAATTCTACAAAGAGCTGCAGTTCAACTGGTGGTTACTAGATGTGCCTCACGAGTCAAATGCAAATGCTTGATGAAAGGGTTTCAATGGTTTTGCATTTGACACGTGAGGGACATCTAGTAACGACTAGTGGAACTGCAGCTTGGTTTCGAATAATTTCAATGCTTTGCATTTGACTCGTGAGGGACATCTAGTAACCACCAGTTGAACTGCAGCTATTTGTAGAATTATTTTGATATTGGATACTATATAATATTCACTGCCCACTGCTAATCTCATCCCATAATGATTTGCAGGGCCTTTGTTTGGGATTGTTTTTTTGCCAATAACTGTGCTTGGGGTGGTCCTAAGAGGATGGTACTACCACCGAATCATTCAATAAGATGTGCTTTTTCTTTTCAAGGCATCTGCTTGGTACTCTCCCTAGGTTAGGGGGACCCCAAAACCATCACCTCTCTCATTGACTAATGTTTTAAATGAAAAAGTTCACTTTTGTGGATTGGTTATATGTTTCTTAGCATGTAAAATTGCTTTATCAAAGCAGGATGCTGTTGATTTAACTGCTACACTACATGATTAAGTACAGTTTTTATGCTGTACTACGTGCAATTTGCAGAGTGTGAATTAGTACAAACTACGTATGCTCCGTTAGCATAGTAAACATATACCATGCCATAAATCAATCAATGAAGCATTTATAAAGCGCGCTACATACCCGTGAGGGTCTCAAGGTGCTGGGGGGGCAAGGGGGGCTGCTACTGATCGAAGAGCCAGGTCTTGAGAAGTCTTCTGAAGGCTAGCAGTTCCTGGGTCTGTCGTAGGCTGGCAGGGAGGTCGTTCCAGGTCTTGGCGGCGAGGTAGGAGAAGGATCTGCCGCCGGCGGTGGTTTTCCGGATACGAGGAACTGTGGCGAGGGCGAGGGTGGCAGAGCGGAGGGTGCGGATAGGGGTGTGGAAGCTGAGACGGTTGTTGAGGTAGGATGGTCCAGTGTTGTGTAGTGCTTTGTGTGCATGGATGAGGAGTTTGAAGGCGATCCTCTTGTTGACTGGGAGCCAGTGCAGGCCTCTCAGGTGGGGTGCGATGTGGCTGCCTTTCCTTTCAGCAGGCTTGCCTTTCCTTTCAGCAGGCAAACTTGTTGATGGATATTGTTGCGGCCCCGCCTGAGCCGTGAGGAGTGCCCTGCTGCGCGTCGTGCAGTCCTCTGCAGCGCCAAACGACGTTGTAGATTAAGGAACAGGTTGACCCATGGAGGATGTCATAAACAGGACAGTCATCTGCTGTCACGTTGCAACCCACTGAGGAGATTTGATTTTGGCAGATTCATGAAATTACACGATGATCCACTGGGAAAAATTAAGGCACTCCAAGATCCAGCAGGCCATTGGTGTGGCCACTCCCACTAGGGCGGGAGAACGAAACTTAAAGTGAGTGCGATTAGACTGTTGTGAGTTTCATTGCTGAATGCCCACAGCCCCTGATGAAGTGATTTCCATCACGAAACGCGTAGGGCAGGACATATAACTTTGAGCGAGGTGCTGCAGCCGCCTGAAACCTGTTTTCCTCCATTTGAATAAAGAATGGGAAAATCAAACCTACCTGTTTGTGGCTTCCTTTCAGCAGGCAAACTTGTTGATATATATATATATATATATATATATATATAGATATATATATATATATATATATATATATATATCTATATATATATATATATATATATATATATATATATATATATATATATATATATATATATATAAAAATCACAAAATAAAAGTGTTCAGAATTTCGAGATGCCCTGGAAGTCTCAATGACGTCTCATTTGAGGGAAGCCGATACATTCTCTTGAATGTCCTCCACTGTCACTCTGTGTTTACGGATAACAAGAATGGGTAGTACTCTGGTGGGTAAAGGGTGAGGATCCTGGGCCCTCCTTGTTGCAAATGTCCTGGAACGAGCCCCGCAATCCTTGGGCAGACTGTCATGCTTGGTTGAGTGAAGAAGGCCTGACAGGGTTCAGGACCAGGTCAGAGCTTTGGCGAGACCTGAAATGGACATCCCTGTCCTGGGCTCCAGTCTCTAGGCCGTTGCTATGCAAAGCATCGGGGTCAATGAAGGGGCTCTCCTGCTTCTCTGGATGAAGAAGCCCTGCACAGTGCCCTTGGCCACAGCTCCAGCTGGCTCAGGGGTAGAACTCCCTGTCCTGGGCTCCATTCTCCAGGCTACAATAGGGCAAAGTACACAGGACAGGGTCCTGCAGGCCGCGAGCCCAAAAATCCGTTTTTGTGGGCTATAGGAATGAATGGCATGACCAGATGACTGGGCTGCCCTAAAGTTCAGCTGGAGACTAATTTGATTCTCTAAGCCCTGTCAGGGCTCCAGGAGTTCAGATGTGCTTGCTCCAACCGCCTTCTCTGTCACGTGGTGTGCACTGATTACAAGAAAGGCAGGTAGCCTTCCTACAGATAAAAAAGATCAAGGTATGAAGGGGCCCCGTTGTCTTCTGATCATTTTCCCTGGGGGCCACTAGGCTTAAATGGAGAAGGGTTTCATGTGAAAAGTAGTTGAACATGAGTCAAATGGTCCTAATAGATGGGTGAGTGCTGCTTATAATGGCCTCTGTTGCCTTCAGCTGATCGAAAGGAAGCCGGGTTCAGATCCCCGAACCATGAGTGGTAGTGACAGGTGCCCTTATGGCATCCCGGAAAAGCTTGCTGGTGCCTCTTTTGCTTGTGAGGACCGGTCTCCGCAGGCTACTGCTCCTGGCACCGGGCAGGGCTACCTCCATCCAGGGGAAGACTGCCATTGAACCGTGGAGAAGTCTGGGGCTCCTGTGGATTAAACTATGAGTGGTTGGCCAAGCCATGGCTTTCACCTGGGAGGCTCAGTCCCTGCAAGTCGGTGCTGCTACCCTGCAGGCAGAGCCTCTTATTCTGTCTGGGACAGAGAGGCCTCCCAACCAGAAGGGTTTGCCAGGTTTAAAGATGTCCACCAGTTAGCTAGTCGGCTTCTTCATCTTAGAACAAATGTCACCAGTGATGTTTCATTTTCATGTCTGATCCAGCCTGTGGATAAGTATGGGTGTGCCAACTCAGTGAATCACATCACCAGTCAAACAAGCCTAATTTGACTTACACTCTGGCCTACTACTATTACTTGACAGAAAATACTACTGAAACCCAATGCAGAAATAGAAACATGCACCAAAATGTGATTTGATCCACAGTATCAAGATGTACCCCCTTTTAGTCTTTTTGTCAATGTACTATAGATAAGCCTTAGTGCCCTCTGAAGACTAATGTTCTTGATCGATGCCAGCACTAAACTCCTCGAAAGCTACTTCTTCTGTCAAATCAGAAGAAAAATAGTTCATATTTGTTGTGGGGTCACCCAGATAGCTCTAGTCAGATAATTTGTACCCTCCTACTTTTAAGGCTAGACTATATTCCATTTCGTATCATGGTAGTTCACTCACAAAGTTTCCTTCCAAGGGATGCTTGTTGATTTGGTCATTTTTATTACATAGTGTTAAAATAACTGACATGGGGTATGGAAGTTCATGCCTAACCTCATTTTTGAGTAGCAGAGGTAAACCATTCATTACATTTTAATCTGTCAATGGATGGACATGGCCTGGGGCGTGGGTTTGTCAGTTCAACATGGCCACTGACCTATTTACTTACTAGATATGGAATAAGAATAAGTATGCTTCCTTTTTGGACATTATTTAATTCTTCAACAACTTCTTTGTCTTCTCCTACATAGAACCAGAATGAACTCATTGAAAATGTCTTCTGATTAGTATGGCTACCTGGCAATTTTGCGGGTTTTCCAATTTGTCTGTAGCTCTGCAACCACAAACAATAGCTCTTCTCTCTTGAATGACTTTACTTTTAGTGATGGTTAGTGGTCAGGTTTCAATATTGGAGGTTTCCCCTTTGGTGTTTGGAATGACGGATATTGGATACGAGTCTTTAGGCTTTTAGTGGCTCTTGGACCAGGTGGCTACCAAATGTCATTTTTTCAATCACGCATAATAAATGCTTCTTGTGAATGCCAAGATGAACATTGTAATTTTTCTCTTTCTGGGAAATGATAGAGAACGCTCTGGACCGAAAAACTTGGAAAGTCACTTTTGCTATTGCTTAGTTTTAGATAGAAGCTTTTATCTTAAGTTGATTATAGTTCAGTCATTCTTTGTGATTATGAAGCATGCACGTTTGTCCCGAAGTACTTTTCTTTTCATATTCCAAATTTGGTCTTCAAGGGGTTACATATTATGGACAAGTCTTACATGACTAGATTACCAAAGTTTGGATTACCAAAGGCTAAACAGATAGAAAACCCATCTGGTACAAATGAAATTGCAAAGTGTGGCAGGCTTTTCAAGACCTTTCTTCATCCATAGCAGACAACAGTTTCCAGCCATAGAGACCAATAAATTGTGCTATTACTTTGCTGTTCAGTGGTACTATAAATCATTTTGAATACAGTGCATATCAGATTTGAGTACATTGTTTGTATATTTTTCACAAGAACCAAGCTCGTCATGATTGCGCTTTTCTATGTTAGAAGAAGCGGTTACATCTGGACATTTTAAAGAGAAACATCGGCTAACACTAAGGACTTATGTTAGTGAAATACTCTGTATCCATCTAGTCCACTATAAAGAAATACGTTTTATTTGTGCATTTATGCTGCTGATAGTAAATGGATTCCTGCTGAAAGTATCTGATATTTCCCAATGGACGCAGAGATAAAATAAACATTATTAGCCACTTTAAATATACATGATTGCTCAAATTACTAGAAACCCACACTTGCCCTCACATTTTAACCCACTAATTTCACACCTGCATTACCAGCTCCATAGTCATTTACTTCAGCCTGTTCCCCAGGAAAGGCTTCAAATTCAACAGTTCCGCTCCAACAATTCCAATAAAATGACATTTAGGAATACCTCACTTTTATCTTGAATGCAAAAGGTTAGCACTATGGTCGTTCTTTAGAACTCTGTTGTGGAGCTTCATTTGATCAAATGGGAGTTGGCTAATGCCCAGCTGTAGATGTTGGACGTACATATTTTCCTCTGCATTTTAGAATGTTTTACTGCCGTGGATGAGGAAGCTAATTGATAACTCTTATAAAATGTGTCCTGATTTTAGCTTTCTAGAGCACTAACCATAATTTCTGTGACAAAAAGAACCTCCACATTTTGTTCATTTACTGCAGTTTCACCTATAAGACATGCTTTCAGTTCTATTGCTTTGATTCCATCATGATGACAGTCAGGTGTGCCACTTTTGACATAAATACAGCATTTTAGCATGTTTGTTGTTCATTATAACACTGTGAAGAAGCTGCTCTTGAAAACTGAGAAATCAACTTAAAGGCTCCTGCTGTTGTTAGAATGTACGTTTCACTCAGTATACCAGACTATTTTTCTCAAATTGATGTGGGAGATATTTGAACATTTATGCTAAATGTGTCCTCAGTAAGCCTCAGTGAAATTACTGTACACTGGCCTAATTTGCATAAATTCATGAATTTCACTTCATGCTTGTGCTGGGAAACTTCTAAAATTAAGCAATTCTCCTCTTTTCATTAATTTCTAAAGAAAATGTTTTCAATTTTATAGCTTTGATTCCATCAAGATTGGATTCAGATGTGCCACATGTTTGTCATAAATACAGAATGTTGGCGGTCTAGTTGTTCATTTGACCACTGTGGTTAAACTGCAGTAGAAACAAGAGGATTAGATTGAAAGGATGCTGCTGGTGTTTTAAATCATATTTCCCTCAGCATCTAGACTTTTTTTTTCTGATATTGATGAGGAGGATATTCAAGAATTGAAAGGAAATGTGTCCTCAGTTTATCTTTTTTAGATCACTACCCATAATTTGTATTACAAAATGAACCCCATTAAAGAAAGTGAATTATTAATTGGGGTGGATTGTAATCTACCAAAAGTAGGAAAATCACTAACTTAGTAGGTCCAGGCAAAGATTTCAATAAGTTAAACTTGAGCTCAAACCCTTATGGCTGTGGCACACAGCAAACAGTCTTAACTTAGAGAAAATATGCAAAGCATTCAGAAGCATCAAATCAGTTAAAAAGTCAAAAAGACAACACAACAAAAATTCCACTCTAATTTATAAAAACAAAAAAAGTAATTGCCAAAAGGACAATAATATGGCAAAAATCCAATAAGGGGGACTGGAGACATAATTGTTTTAAGATTTAAGAAAAAATGCCCCAAGAAAAGGTAAAGCTGTAAAGCAAGGTACTGTTCATGAATGACAAGCACCTAGCACTATTTAAGGCCAACCATGATGCACTGTGGTTGGGACACACCAAGACGATTCATCCCATTCAAAGATTTTACCTTTTGATCTCTCAGTGGCAAAGTTATAAACTCTATGTGAAGGAATACTCTAGACACCGGATAGCCATTGGAAGAGGTCCTAATGAAGTTAGTTTTTGGTGGGAAATGCTTAGAGCTAAGGTTGGGTGGTAAATTCGGTTCGCTTGCGGAATTTGTGAAATTTCGGCAATTTGGAAGGCGGAATTGCCGAAAATTCCGTAATCCATGGCGTAGCGGGGTTTGTGGGCATGGTGAATAGAGGTTTTGCACAAAACAGTGGCATCTTCTTGGATAAATAAATATGCTGGGCAGAATTAATTCTGGCACGATGGCAGACACACATGGTCACTGGAGACAACTCTTGTGGCCCTTTATGCAGCTGTAGTGTGGGAAAGGCACTATACATTTACCCAACGAGGTAGCACTTACTGATTAGCCAGTAGTACTCCAGTTGTGTAGAGGTTTTGCTCAAAACCGTGGCATCTTCTTGGATAATAATATGCTGGGCAGGATTCATTCTGGCACAGTGCACATGTCACAAAAATGAAGCCTCAACAGGAAGCACTTACAGATATAAAGCAGGGGCCTGAGTTAAAGCTCAAATTCGGTAACGCGTTAATCAGCCCAAAAAAATTGTGCGCTCGGTTGAGGATTGGGAGGTGTTCCTTCTCCCCATACCTGCATTCTAACATCAAAACCTAGCTGTGATGCTTGATGGAGGTCTTTGCATCCATGACTTTCTCGAGTGCAATCCCTGTGTTGTTTGTGTGACCAGGAGGTTCTCTCTCCTCATCTACTGCTCTGATCTGTCTCTGACGGCTTATAAACAAGAGGCATGTGAACTTGCATTGAAGCCCTGCCCCACACACACACTAGCGGTATGCAAGTCTTCCCGCCCTTTACCCACTATGATGGACAACTCACTCAAGGGACCCCATCGCTTTTCTGCGCAGTGGCAAAGTTACAGACACACATGGTCACTGGAGACAACATTTCTTATGGCGGCACAAGCAATTCCACAAGCTCGCGGAATTCTGCGTGCTTGCTGAGATTTTTTGCCGTTTCGCAGAACTTTGCATAGCGCAAGTACGCAAATTCCGCCCACCCCTACTTAGAGCAGGTAAAGAGCAAATTACCTCTAGTAAAAAACTTTTGCCGCCTTTGCTCAGTCAAAATATCTATGATAGAACTTAGGGCCAGATGTATGACCTGTTTTTGCGTGTGCAAACATGTTTGCGACCCTTTTGTTCATGCAAAAATTCCATGGGCCATGTACAAAGCCTATTTAGTGAGTCGCAATTTATTTGCGACTCGCTAAATAGGTTTTGCGACTTGCTATTAGGAAGGGGCATTCCCTTCCCTTTGTGACTGGCTCTGAAAATATTTTTTAAGGGTAGGCAGGGGTCCCAGGGACCACTACCTGCCCTTAAAAATGAAACAAAAACGCTACATTTTTTTAAAAAATGCATCCCGTTTTCCTTTAAGAAAAACGGCTGCATCCCAAAAAAACCCTACTTTGTTTAAAAGCAGTCCCAGACATAGTGGTCTGCTGAGCCCAGAAGGCCACCATACCTGGGATGGCCTGCCATTCCCAATGGGGTTGCAAATTGCAAGTGGCTCATTAATATTCATGAGCCTGCCATTTTGCAACCCCATTGGGAATAGCTAACTGTTGTACATCCCAATTTGTGAATTGCAAATTACGACTCGCAATTGCGATGCAATTTGCAAAGTGCAAATTGGGTGGTCGTACATCTGTTCATTAGTCTTTTTTTTGGAGCTCAGATTCGTCCAGCAGGGCAACGCTGCATTTTGTTTCTGGAAGGTTGTAAAATGGAATAGGCCTGTAGTGAGGGTCTGCTGAACAAGTTTTTCGATGGGCAAAATGTTATGAGTGAGCCAAACTTAATTTTCTTATCCAATGATGTTGCTCTTTGGTAGGATTGACTTGAGTGGTTGATCCTGGGCCACTGATTTCATTCTTTAAGTTCTTCTTGCCACCACAAAGGCTGCCAGAACCGTAAGGACAACACTTATGGATCTGGACCCATTCCAGCAGAGCCCACCAGGAGTGTCCAGTCCTCTTTCAGTTACAATTGGTCACTGGTTACTCCAGGAAAAATATCTCTTGTAGCGTGTGATGTCCCTGTAGCCCCACAGGAGGTCAGCCAACTGATCCTTGGAGTCCACTAATTTTGTCCTAGGTACAGTTGGGTGTAGGTTATGCCCTTCAGATCTCCTCACAGATTTCAAACAGTAAGTGAAATCCTACTTCTGTTCTTCCTCAGGTCCAGAAAGTGTTCTGAGGATTCGGTGGTGAGGTTGACTTTTGTGTAGTTCAGTAACCAGTGGAGGGGCAGGAAGGGTGACTCCTGGACACTCCCTAACCAATGGGGAAAAAGTCCCTGGGGCAACCCTACCCACTTTCATAGAACATCCTGTTTACTTTACTGGAAGCTGACTCAAAATGCAGTATTCTAGGTGAATTCCAAGATGGCACAGGGCTTGTACCCTTGGAGGGAGCATGTGTACTTGACAGGGGTATGTTTGATGGGGTTGAGTAGTCGCCTCCTAAGCTACCTCAAACCTTTCCTGGGACCAGCTCTACCTCCCTCTGGGCTAGTGCCCAATTGATTATGCTGGGTCTATGGAGCAAAGGCTTCCCATTGCTGTGGTGTCTCCTTACTCTATTATGAATGGTCAGGCTTCACCTCTGTCCCTTTCAAGTTAATAAAGTTCCCAAAACATCTCCAGCTACACTTCCAGAGCTGACATGGGTGACCTCCTCCATACCCAGCCAATATCGTCACTAGGCATAAGCTACTGTTCTACATATTGAGCAGTTTTAACACCTCATTAATGTCAAGCAATGGCAAGGCAGCTGCGGCCAGGCAAATTAGCCTCCAGGAGCAGAAGGACCCCTCTGGGGGCAAAAAAAAAGAAAACGAAAGTGGCAAAACTTGATGCAATCCTAAGACACTCTTGTAATAAACACAAAAATACAAAATGGTGGCTTGGGCTGCTTTGTTTTGTGGACGTGTGGCCCCTGCAGGCTCTACAGGCCCTTTGGAGCTCACCCCGGGGCTGAAATGAATATATATGGGGAGAGGGGTGCATGAACCAACAGAGGCCTTGGAGAGCCCTTCTGGGATAAAAACAATGTATATCAGGAGGGGCACATGCAACCCCTTCCCCAAGCCATCAGAGGTCCCAGAGAGCCCACTCCCATGGCTGAAAACAGTGTATGTGGGAAGAGGGGCAAGCAGCCCCCCTCCCTATGCAATCAGAGGCCCCAGGGAGATCTCCACCAGGGCTTAAATCATTGCAAAAGGGGAGGTGGGACATATAGCTCTCCTCTTCAAACCATATCAGGCCCTGGGGAGCCCAACCCAGTGCTGACATTTTTCAAAATGGGGAGGGGGGCTTAATGGCCCCTTTCCCTAAGCCTCTAAAGGGCCCGGGGAGCCCACCCCTGGGGCTGACATTACTGCACGGCCCCCCTTCCTGAGCCATTAATGGACACTAGGCTCCAACTCCCTAGGGCCTGCTCGCATGCTATGTTCAGGGCAACCGCACCCCCAGGGCATAATGGTTTCCCTGCCTGCAGCAGAGCGGGCAGGAAAAACTGTGCTTCCTCCTGTTTGTTGGGAGCATTGTTTATTCTCCCACCAAGCAGGAGCAAACACAAAGTTTCCTACCAGCCGATAGGATCTTTGAAAACACCTTTAGTAGAGCACACCCCAGGGAATAGCGCCTCTGGGGCCTATAAAGGCTCGGGGAGGGGGAGCGCACAGACCCTCCCCATTTTGAATAATTTCAGCCCTAGGGTTGGGCTTCCCGTTGCCTTTAGAGGCTCAGGGAGATGGGCAATGTGGCTTTCATTAAAAAAAAAAAAGGGGCCCCGTGGGGTGAGGTCCCTAGTGCCCAACTAGACTTGGGGAGGGGGGCCATTTGCCTTTAATTTTGTTAAAAGGGTACTTATGGATGGGCTCCCCAGGGCTTAACAAGGCTCAGGAAGGGGTTGTGTGGCCCCCTCCCCTTCATTTTTAGTAGTGGCCCTTGGGAATGGTGTCCCCAGGGCCAAACAAGATTTAGGGTGGGGGTCATGCTGGCCGCCCTCCCCTTAAAAGAAAAGATGACCTGGGGGATGAAGTCTCAGGAGCCTAATAGGGCTTGTGAGGGGGGCACATTGACCCCCCCCCTTAAAAAACAATACGTCCTGTGGCCAACACGTCAGCGGAAACGGTTAGTATAATGGTAATGGCATCTCACTGTATACTTGGGTATCAAAGTTCAAATCCTTTGTTTGATACATCTTGAAGTGTTATATATACATATGCATTATACCATGTTCTCGTTCATGATGGAGTAAACAGTTTGAAAAGAACATTAGTATGTCTTTCATGTTTGTTGTTGAAAAATGTTGAAAGGAGTAACGGGTGACTTCTTCTCTGAGAAAGTCTGGCACACCGAAAAGTGTCACAATCCTTGTTGGAGTGAATGAATCACAATATTGTACCTACCTCTAGTGTTGACTGTTTTGTTCATTGAGCAGGTGACATGACATTTATCGATTTATGGCCTTTCCTGGACTCGGTTGTGCACTGGCTGTGAGAGGGCTCAAGTGGTGTCTAAAACCCAGATTCCACAGAGGGCCAAAATGTTTTGTTCTCTGAGGAGGTGGTATAAAAATGTTTGCATTTCCTGGATACTGTCGTGCACTGGATGTGAGACGGCACATGCTATCAATAACAATTTTCTAACATTAATGCAATGTAACAAATGGATTATAGATGGCACTTTTGAGTCCTCTCCTCCAAAATTCAGAGATATATACAGAATACATGATCAATATCAAAATACAAACATCTCATTAGTGTGTGCACTGTTACCAAACAAAGTGCAACTTACAATGAAATGCCAACACATATTAACATACAACTATTACTCAAAAAGATCATCATATATTTTGGAACAGGCAATGATGTAGGCCAGTGATTCTCGAATGTTGTAGAACCACAATCTAGTTTTTAGAACAACAGACTTTTGTGACCCACTAACCTTTAATGGCCATGAGGAGGGGTGATTTATGAATGTAACTAAAGCATCGGGTTGTAGCACATTGTCATTTAAAGACAGGACATTGTGTTGTGCTTTGCATAAAACAAGACATCTTACAGCCTTACCTTTCATCCTTCCTGTACTCCAGCAAGATTGTCACATCGTTCACTTTAAAAACTCATCTCACTGTGCAGTCAGAGAAGGGAAATTAAACACCATTCCTTTAGAAAATAAATAAGTAGGAATTTTTCAGATGACATAACCTCACATTTGAACTTTGTTTTGGAAGAACTGGCAAATGTGACAAATTAAATACAGAGTTTAAAGGCATCTTTATTTATTGCTTGGACTTTCACAGCTCATGACCCACAGTTTGGGAAACACATATTTAGACAATACTTGTATCTACCTGCACACTTTAATTCAGGGGTGCAACTCTCACTTAACCAGGGCATGTGGAAGTGCCTATAAAAATAAACCCTGAACATAGAAAATGCAACTAACCTAAAATGTGCACATGAAATAAAAAGCTAATAGCTTTATCATATGTCCCTATAACAGAAGTCACTAAATATTATGAAATGTTATTTGAATCCCCATACTACCAACAACATTCAACAAAATTAACTCCACTAATTAATTATTTTGAGGATAGTTGTGTTGGTCATCTGCAACAATCAGGCCGCAGACACCAACCCAAGTATCTTATTCAAATGATGGAATGTCTGACAGTACCTTGATCCAATAATCAAAGCCAACCCAGTAGAAGATTGGCACAGGTCCTTAAAAGGAGAACTTGAAAGAGGCCATACTACACATTACCAATTCCTAGAAATACTTTAAAAATAACAAAGCTACAAGGAGTTATGAATAGCACAATCGCTAAACCAATCTAACTGAAAAATCTCCAAAATGCTTGAATTCATAGCATGCAAAGTACAACTTTTTGCTAGCAACCAAGAACTACCATATTTAGAGTCATTAGAAAGAACTCAGCTTAAAAAAAACACAGACAGCAACACAAAGCAACTAGCCTAAAACACACTCATACTTTAATATCATATTTATTTCTGAACATTGTTAAAGTAAATGTATAATATTAATCTAAAGACAAAGTCAGAATTATAATTAACATTTACTATAATAAATATATGACAAAAATAAATATACAGTGCAAAATAATGCCTTTATTTTAAATTAAAAACACTTTTATATCAACTACAAAAATAAACTAACTCCATAAAAATCACATACATAAACAATATATAAAAAACCACATCAAAATATTAACACTGCCCTCCATTAACATAAATAAATAAAATAGGATAACACTATTAAGTAGCTGAAGTCGTGGTCAGTGAAATGACGATCCAAAAAATTTAACTCCCATAAAAAATTGATAACAAAGAACCCCTAAAAATGCAAAAATAAACGAGATAAAATTAGAACATGTAATATTAATCCAATATTCCAGTAAATAAGTAAAATAAACTGAAAAAAATATATAAATGTCCCAGAAAAAGACAAAACTTTCAAGGAAAACATAAAACATTATTTTGGTTAAAAAATGACAAACTCTTTTTCCTTAAAAATAATGTTAAGTGCATCCAGGTTTAAAATAAAGTTAGACATCCGAAAATAAAATCCTGTAAAGGAAAAAACATGCAAACCCACCCAAAATAGACTTACAACCCTACGATAAAAGTACAGCAAGAAAAGCATTAAAATCAATGTTAAACATACAAATACACATAAAATAGAAATAAAACATGCATTTCCCTAAAAAGCCTACTGCGATACCATACACTTACACACTACTGTAAAATAAAACAAGCTAGAACAACATCCAATTATCAAGACAAGCCTAATTAGGTTTGAACACCTCCCACTTCTGCTAAACCCTAAAATAAGTTTTAAATTGTATTACTTGAACAGGGGACCGCCACCGGCAAACATGTTTGCTTCTTTGCTATTGAGAGAGATAAAGACTAGACATGCATCAATGGCTTCATTTCTAAAAAACTAGTTGGGCTCAATCTTGACCTGATGACTTTCACCTAATTTTTTCACACCATGATATGATCTGCAAAACAATTTCCACATAAGGGTTAGATTAGATATTTGTTTTGATTTTTATAGGGAATTGTCAGCTCCCTAGGTCTAAATTGGCTCTGAAGAACCTGCTGAATATGTTACTGACATTTTGAGTTGGCCTAGATATGAGTGCATAGGGACAGGTCAATGTGTTCTATGATGGGGAATGAAAGGAAGGGTTGATGTCAGTAAGCATGTGTATGTGCTTTCCACCCTGATGTTCTTACATTACTTGTCTTCACGTTTAAAGAAAGCCAATGGTAATCTTCCAAAATTAGACAGCCCACAAGTACATTTCTTGCTGTACACAAATATAATCCATGACTGCACACAGACTGCACTGCAGAAAAAGTTGGCGGCTTTAGAAAATTATTGTACAGCGAATAGACTCATTACCTTAACAACTAAAATCAAGGTTATGCATTTTGGTCAATTTGGTTAAAGAAAAAATCCATTTACTTGAAGAATGAGCAGTCTAAATTTCAACAATGTTACACTATATTAATATATAGGCGCTGTCTTTATTCACTGACCCTGTCCAACAATTGCTCTCCAAGGCATGTTAGCATTGATGGGACTTTATCGCTTTAATTGTCATTTTGGAGCTTATACAATGAATGAATGAATGGATATAGGCTTTGTAAAGCGGAAACTTAGCCCAGGGGCATCAAGGCGCTGCGGAGAGGGATCAAGATCAGAAATGTCCATAGTTAACAGGGCTTACAGATTCGGACAGGTAAAGAGCCAGGTCTTCACGGCCTTACGGAACGTGGAGTGTATTTCCAAAGAGTAAATTTAGGGAGTAAGGGAGTTCCACAGGTTAGCTTGAGGTACTGGGTTTTTAGGAACCGGTACCGAACCGGTAACCCAGCGGTGCCAGGGGATCAACACACCAAAGACCTCGGGTTCTCCTGAGTCAGACCCACAGAAACTTCAGAGTCTTCCAGGTGAAGTCAAAGATTCGTTTATTGGCTGCAACCAAGGTGACAGGGTCCTAGAAGTACGATACAAGTATATTCAGGAGACTGCACACTTTCACAAAGTTAGGCTTCTCTTCTTATACACAATATTTACCCTTTGGCGAAACATTCCTTGGGTGCGTGGTATTTCATTTATGGTTACTGATTACAAAAAGAAAGCAGAGTCATGATGACATGTACATATTTCACGTCGTGCTGCCCATAACAAATCATCCGGCAAGGCCCAACATTTCATCAGATATCGCTGGACCCCTAATAAAAATGGTCACCTCCCCACCATAAAATAAGAGAGAAAAAGGAGTGAAGAAAGATGTGAGCGAGATATGGCAGGTGTGCGTGCTGAAATGGCTTTATGGCCGGTTGGGCCTAGATATTATCTTGCTTGGCCACTGGGAGGGAACTGACCTAACGAGCTCGGCCTGGGGCAATGGTTCTAACTTGTACTGGGGTCAGGAAGAAGTCGATTAAGGAGTATGTGTCCTTGTGGAATCAAATTCGACTGGATTAAGGCCTATGTAGAGGGCAACATGCAACTAAGGGTTCAGAAGGTAAATGACGATTTCGAGGTGAAATTGTCACTCGAATATGCCGAAAATACATGTACTTGATGTACTCGTCATTTCCGGTCTTTTGATACCAAATTCGTCCTATTTCGACGAAGTTTTTTTATTCTCGAGTCCGGTACTAATACGGATCCATATTTTTCAGAACCACAGACCCTCCTTTTGCCCTTACATAGGCAATTAATCTATCCTCATGTTAATCTGAGTCCAGATCTATATTCCTAAAGTCATTGAGATGTTGCTGCAACATCATTCTAGTGCTGAGTTCGTGTCT
The DNA here is from genome assembly GCF_964261635.1 of Lissotriton helveticus. NCBI lineage: Eukaryota > Metazoa > Chordata > Amphibia > Caudata > Salamandridae > Lissotriton > Lissotriton helveticus. Next base: position 886,626,764 of record NC_136072.1, read on the forward strand.
TGACACAGGCTTCCTTACACATGATGTAGCACAGAGGCCACATATTGCAGGAGCACACTGTATGCATAGACAGAACAGGAAAAGAATGGCTAAGACCATCCCAATGACCATCAGAATTTTCCATCCCCAGGCAGATATCAGCCCCCTGAACCATCCCATTAATGACCAATCTCCTTTGTCCACATGGATAGATTCGGAAATCTTATGTAGTTTGGAGATGGCCCTGTACACTGTTGGAGCATTATCTGGAATAAAAATGCAACAACTGGACTGGATCAATTTGCATACTCCACCCCGGTCCGCAAGTATTACATCCAAAGCGACCCGGTTCTGAAGGGTCATCAGTCGATCCGACTGGAGCTCAGCAGTCAGGTTACTAAGGGCACCGGCAGTTTCAATCACGGTGGATTCAACTACCCTTGTCAATTGCCTTATGTTTCTGCTGTTAACCATGGCTCCCCAGAACGGCAGAATACCCATTGCAAAGTCACCAAATTCTTGACCCGCAGTGTCTTCTTTACTCAAAACACCTCTAACTACCCTTGTCCGATGGTAATCCGCCGCTGCTGTGTAGGTGGGGGGTAACAGGAATGAAACAAAACATGAGCCCGAGAAGTCAGGGGGCAACCATGTATAGGCTCTATCATGGCAGATAAAATAAGTACCCTTTGCGGCTAAGAAGGCAGGGGAAGTCTGAGATCCAAAAACATACGTTTCTGTGCAGACACTCTTCCCTAGCTGAGCTCTGGTATTCCTACCAATACCTTGCAGACACAGGTGACCTTGATGGGGTACGATCCAGATAGGGGACGATCTCTTGGCTTGCTGTTTCTCACTCAATGTAGCGCCATATCCGGTCACATTCCAACCTACATATGCAAGTATCTCATCATCTGGGGTATCTTCGTAAGAAGTCACTTCCTTGATCATGTCAACTATACCCTTCACTAGGGCGCTAGTCTTGAGGTTGTCTTTTACAGAACGTAGGGGTTGGATTTCTCGTGCATATATGAACATTGTCCTATATGCCCATACTGACCCATTGTGACTAAATGGCAGGACCAAATAGGGGATACCTCTATCCGTGGTGTGGGGCATGAGACCACACACCCAACAGTTGGTTGTGTTCATTACAAGTTGGTGTTGGTGTAATAGCTGAACGAAGGAGTTATTAATGAACTCTAATCTCCTATTTGATTCGTGGTCAGGCAAAGAGTGGAAAGAATGAGAGGAAACAGTAGGGGGAGGTATGGGCGATGTAGTAGGCGTGAATGTCATATGAGAAGAGAATAAAACATAGCTTATCAAAAACACCATTACGCTAAATAGCATAAAAATACACATCATTATAAAAATTCTTTCTCATTGTTTTCAAAAGTCTCTGCTTAAAGTTCATTTGTTTGGCAGTTCTCTCCACATCAGGAAACTCCATCCTCTCTAAGGTGCTGCCCGCGGCGGTAGGTTGTTTCTGCTAAAGGATGCTTCCGTCAGTCTAGGGTGGCTCCCTTCGACCAACTGGAACCAGCAACCTATTGTTGTCAGCTGCACCCAAAAGTCTTTAATCAACCGCGACCCTAGCAGCGGAACCCGGATGGCGGTTCGAAAAAAACAAAAATAAGCAAGTTACCTAGATGGGAGAATCTGCATTTTCAAAATAGCATTTTGGAAGGAAAAACTTATTATTTTATTAGTCCACAGGTTTTTCTCTCGGATCAAAAAAATAAATCACTTTTACTTTAGTCTGTTTTTCTCGGTCGGAAATTATAGCGTCTTTTCCCGGGTGCTGTCTGGTCCGGAAATAGTAGCTCAGGTTCCACAGAGTTCAATTGTTCTGATGGCGGCGTAGTTTCTTGAAAAATGTCCTTACTGTTACAATCACGTTTAACTTCTTTGACACGTTCATCAGTTGTACGCTTTGAGTCAGTGCCTCCTGTCCGGACCCATTGGTCATGTGGCAGAGGGAAAGGTATTCTCTTACAGTGGATCCCGTGGACCCAATTGGCCTTTCCCTCCACTTTAACAGTCGACCTTGTAGACAGGAGGACGAGGTGCGGTCCGGTCCATCTGGGCTGGTCGTTTCTTGTCCTCTGGAAATTCTTGACCAGAACCCAGGAGCCAGGGTCAATGGAGTGACCCGGTGTCTCGGAAACCGGAGGCAAGGTGTTGTGGACCTGTTGATATAAAACACGCAATTTAGCCGTCAATTCATACAGATAGTCGAGCAAAATGGGGTGTTGCAGCTCGCTAAACTTCGTGGGCCTAGGCACTCCCCATATGTTGGCTGGCCGACCAAAGATTATTTCATAGGGGCTGAGTTTCATTCGCGAATGCACAGTCATTCTGGTGGATAGGAGTGCTAAGGGTAGAGCGTCGGGCCATTTAAGACCCGTGCTCGCTTGGATTTTGGCCAATTTAAGTTTAAGCGTGCCATTGTAACATTCCACTAATCCAGCTGATTGGGGGTGATTTGCAGCGTGGAACTTCTGACTAATGCCTAGCCCTTCACACACTCGTTTCATCACACAACCCACAAATTCACTTCCGTTGTCCGACCAGACCATTCTAGGCATTCCGAATCTGGGGAAGAACTCTTTCACAAGGGCTTTCGCTGTGGACAAGGCAGTATTGTCCCTTAGGGGATAGGCTTCTACCCACCTTGAGAAGGCGCAAACAACCACGAGCACATATTTTAAGTTGTTGCACCTCTCCATGTGTATGAAATCTAGCTGCAAAACCTCGAACGGATACGTAGGAGGTGCGAAATGACCAGCTGGAGTTGGGGTTCCCCTACCAGGATTGTGTTTCAGACATACCATGCAATTCTTGACAACATTCTCTGCACACTTGGGAATCCCTGAATTCTTCCACACTGGGGCCAACAACTCGCAAATCCCTTTCGCGCTGATATGGGCCATCCCATGAGCCATTGTAACCACCGCAGGCACATATGCATCGGGTAACATCCATCTTTGTTGCTCTGTAGATTCAACCCAACAACCATTTGCATCCATTCTCCCTGTACTTTCTTTCCACATGCTTAACTCTTTCTCCGTGGCCTCAGCTTGGATGGACTTCACACTTTCTATTGTGTCTTCACATATTCCAACATCACCAGTCCATCTTTCTGGGCTCGCAACATACATTCGGCTCATCACATTCTTTGCCGTTTCTTTAGCAGTTTCATCAGCAAATGCATTTCCACGACCAACATCATCGATCACTTTCTTGTGTGCACTACATTTTACAACTGCTACTTTCAGGGGCAACGTCAGTGATTCAAGAAGCTCATTCACCAACTGACCATGCTGAATTTTAGCTCCATGCGAAGTCAGGAACCCACGCTCTCTCCATAATCGACCAAAACTATGAGCCACTCCAAAAGCATACTGACTGTCGGTATAGACAGTCACTTTCATTCCTTTTGATAACGCACATGCTCTTGTTAACGCCACGAGTTCGGCGGCTTGAGCCGAACCATGTGGTATTCGCGCAGTTTCAACGATTGTGTGCAGAGTTGTGACAGCATATGCTGTAGTCACGTTACCATTTGGGAGTTTAAAGCATGACCCATCCACCCATAATGTACCATCACATTCAGCGAGAGGAGTATCGAATAGATCAACTCTCCCTTTGGTTTCCTCCTCCGTTCTGAGGAAACAATCGTGCTGTTCTGAAACATCCGATTCCTCAGCAATTGGTAACAATGTGGCTATGTTCAGAGTACTGCATCTTTTGATGTGCACATGGCTTGCTAGTAGCGTCAATTCATAACTGGACAGTCGAGCACTAGTTAAGTGCTGTGTCTTAGTCCTATTTAACAACGTGTCTACTGCATGCGGAACCATCACGATTAGTGTATTATTCATTACTAGACCTGCAGACTGTCGAATAGAAACAGCTGCTGCTGCTGTGGCCCTTAGACAACTTGGCAATGCTCGTGCTACCGGATCCAAAGTTGACGAAAAATAGGCGCATGGCCGTTGTCTATCTCCGTATAACTGAGTCAGCACAGACAATGCACAGCCCTCCTTCTCGTGGACATATAATGTGAAAGGCTTACTGTAGTTGGGGTTACCTAACACAGGGGCCGAACATAATGCTGTGCGTAATTCGAGAAAACTTTTCTGACACTCATCGGACCAAGGAATGGGATTGGGTGTATTTGTACACGTTAAAGCCACCAAGGGTTTGGCTAATAACGAAAAATTTTGAATCCACTGTCTACAGTACGATGTAATGCCCAAGAAAGCGCGTACTTCTCTCTGCGTTCTTGGCACATTTAATTTCGCTATTGCCTGAATTCTTTCTGGGGTCAGTTTCCTTCCCTCCTTCGATAAGAGATGACCTAAGTAGGTCACTTCTTGTCGGCAATATTGGAGCTTGGAAAGTGACACCTTGTGATGTAGATCACATAGATGACGCAGTAGTGCCAATGTGGCCATTTTACATATTTTCTCAGTATCCGCGGCTATGAGCAAATCGTCCACGTACTGTACGAGAGTGGCACCTTTGGGCAGAACCATTGCGTTAAGCTGACTTTTCAGAGCTTGACTGTATATTGAGGGGCTCTCACAGTAGCCTTGAGGAGCACGTTTAAAGCGGAAACTGCGACCACCTAAACTAAAGGAAAAAATATCCCTGCTTTCCTCAGCAATCGGGATACTGAAGAAAGCATTCTTCAGGTCAATCACCGAAAACCAGGATGCGGATGCTGGAATCATAGTCAATAATGTTGTAATGTCGGGGACAACTGGGAATTGTGGCACCACTATCTTATTTACTTCCCTAAGATCAATCACAAATCTATACACAGGTGGCTGAGAAGGGTCAGTTCGTTTTAAAACAGGCAGAACAGGACTATTGCAAACATTGCCTCGTGTTTCTTCAATTACGTCTTTCTCAATTAACTCGTAAACAATCGCTAGCAAAGCTTTTTCGCCCTCATTGGATATTCTGTATTGGGGAATTCGTGGCATTTTGACATTCGGCTTCAATGTTACAACATATGGTGGAATTTCTAAAAGACCTACATCATTTGGACCAGTAGCCCAAAGAATATCCGGAAGAAGTGCCAATTCTGTTGGAAGCGTATTTCTCGACAAATACATGGGAGAAACCACTTTCTTTCCTAAAGTCAGTTGTACTCCTGAGGGAGAACAGTACAAAGTCACATACAATCTTTTTAGCAAATCTAATCCTAGCAAATTTTCACCACAACCTGTTGTCAAAATAAGGGGTGCTTCGAATTCACAAGGACCAACAGAAAGAGATAAAGGGTCAGAAATCGGATTTCTAACCGGGGCGCCAGAAAAACCTACGGAAACGTTCATTTCGCCAGACAAAGGTGCGCCAGGGAGTTTGGAGTGCATAATAGAACTCTTTGTAGCACCAGTATCCAACAGAAAAGGTTCTGACACACCCGATGTAATCACCTCAACGTAAGGTCCACTCTGATCTACTGGAACTGAAACAACTCCCTCTCTTCGTCTAAGGCTGTCCTAGCAATCGTTATTCTCCCACTGCTCATTTTCTGTGTAATACTCATCGACGTAGTATTGAGCTGTCCTGTCAGATACGTTATTTTGCTGGTCAAACCTGTTCATAGAGTTTTGTGGTGGAAGGGGACGTGCGTCCTGAGGGGTGTTTCCACGCCCTCTACCTCTAGGCGCTTGCTGACTACCACGACCTCTTACACCAGAAAATTTGTTTGTTCGTTGTGGCAGGGCAGGACAGTCATATTTGTAATGACCTTCTTGTTTGCAGTATAAACACTGATTGGGACCTACGCGGTTTTGATTGTAATCGAATCTCTGCAAGTTTCTCTGAGGCTGCTGAAAAGTGTTCCGGCAGTGATTCGGACCATTATTATTTTTATTACCACCACCACGTGGAGGATAGGCTTGCTGTAGCAAAACCTTCGTTTTGAGTTCTCTAGTTTTCTTCTCTACTTTATCTTTCTCATCCTTGTCTCTATTCTCGTAGTACTGTGCGGTAGCTAATATCTGGGCTGAAGATGAGACTGCCCAAGAGCTTTCTGAATCTTTCAATTTTCTACACAAGTCTGGAAGCAGATTGTGCACAAATTTATCGACAAACAATCTCTGGCCACCTTCTGTGGTCATATCTTGACCGCTGTAGTCAATGAATGTTTCTTCAAATCTGGTGAAGAAATCTGACACAGTTTCTTCTTTCTTTTGCTTGCATGCAGATAACTTATCCCAATTTACACGTATCGCAGGCATTATTGTCTTCATGTAATCTACTATCCTACCAGGTAGTTCCGCTATCAGGGGCTCAGGCTTGGCACCACCAACTTGTCGTGCGTCTGCAACAGTAATATTAGCCCACGTGTCACCTAATTCCTGGTCATGATCTTCATGACGAATTTTTCCCCATAAAGGCTGTGGAACGACGTTCCCGAATAACATATCGATATCGGCTAAATTCATAATACATAATCCAGCAGTTTGCGACAATTCTTTATAGTAGCCTGCAGGATTTTTACGCGGATCTGGTAGTGTTTGTTTGAGTGCTAAAACTTCTGCTCGCTTCCATGGAACATGTACCCATACTCGGTGAAAGTGGGGCAGGACAGGTGGGACAGCTGTCGCGTCACCCTCTCTCCACTGTGGGGGAACTTCTCTCATAGGGTATTGTCGTGCCTTTTTCCTACTAGATGCACTAGATTCTGATGGTGACCCAGAACTACTTCCCTTACTTCGATGTGATAATAGCATTTCAACTGCTTCTTCTACATCGGGACCTACAATCATACCCAGACTAAACTTAAACCTTATACGACACATCTCTTGTGGGAGGCAATCCTGATCATTGTCTTCTAAATCCTCGCAAAGAAAAACACACATCTGTTCGAACACATATCTCTGTGTCGCTGTTTCCCACTGATGGAAAACTTCCATGACAGACTGTAAATCATATTTTGCAGTGTCCATGACCCATTTCCGAGCTAAACTATTCAGGGAATCTCTCTCCTGATAATCGGGCAGTTGACTTCGCAACTGTCTTCTTCCTATGTTAGGGGTCGTAGCAGGCGACCCGAAAAGTGGCAAAAGAAGATTAGTAACAGTACTGGCCATTTTCTGCCGAAAGGAAGGTGAAACGGAAGAACAAACAGATGAAAGAACGGGGTGAGGTAAAGCGGGTGCAGAGATGGCAGAAGAGGTATGAGGAATAATAGATGTGGTACTAAGCAAAATCATAGAAGGGGCATTTGTAGAAAGTACAGTAGGCAAGATCGTAGAAAACACAGGGGCAACAGAAGTGGTCGGTGGGCCTGGACGAGGCTGCACCGAAGAAGTAGGAGCCAGCTGAAGAACAGCTGGTGGGTGCTGTGGAAGAGCCAGAGGCGCAGCTTGTGCAACTAAAGGTTGCGGGGGTGCTGTAGCATTCTGCGCATAGGGCGGTGGTGAAGTTAACAATTGCGACATTAATTGGTCTTTTTCACGCTCTTTTGCTGTCCCTTGCTGAAGAGACGGCAAAACTGGATAGCACTTATCTATTGCCATTTTACGTTGCCTGTGCAATTGTTCATTTATCTGCTCTTCCTCATTATCTTTAAACTGCACGGCAGCTTGCATTACTGAAAGTCCCTCTTCTCTCTTATTTTTCTTAGCTAATTTAATTTCTTTTTGTTTGGCTTCTTTGCGCCCTATGCGGAAAGAGTCAAACATCGCCGGCCGGGCTTTCTTTTTGAAGAGTTTAACTTCAAGGTTGTCTAAGATTTCAGAATCAAAGCTACCATATTGGGGCCATTTCAAAACACCGTCTTTCCTAGTGTATTTAATCCATACCTCGTTGTAAACGATGGGGCCTACCCCATGTTTAGCGTACAGCTCGTAAGTCGGAGTTCCAACTGGAGGAACCGGACATGAGTCCTCCAATCGGGAGTCCCTATTATTACTACCAAGACAAAACAAATTCCCGAGTCTAAGACTAGGCATCCTTCTTCTCTAGTCTAGTTTCAAAACTTCAAAGGAGTTATCGATTACGATATTGCTCGTGAAAACACGAGTCCTTCGGTTATGGTGCTTGCAAGAACCAATAAAAACCTTTATGTATCTCTAAGATATCACAAAGTAAGTCCAACTAAGGACTAGGAGACGCTCCACTTATACTTAACTGAAAATTATCGATGGCTTCACCAGAAGACTCGTCTCAGCGTTTCGCTCTACCGAAAATGTCAAGGGTCCAACATCAGGGCGATAGCCAGGGCAGCAGTCCTTGTAGCCGTCGAGAAGCGGGGAACCTCGCAGTAAAGACCTTCGGACCACGACGACATGCAGGGGTCGATGAGGTGGTGGGCCCTCCTCCGGAATTTTCACACGAAGCTCCTCACGATCTTCAGGCTGATTGGTACCACTGGAATCGCCCCAACGCTGGGCGCCAAATGAGGTACTGGGTTTTTAGGAACCGGTACCGAACCGGTAACCCAGCGGTGCCAGGGGATCAACACACCAAAGACCTCGGGTTCTCCTGAGTCAGACCCACAGAAACTTCAGAGTCTTCCAGGTGAAGTCAAAGATTCGTTTATTGGCTGCAACCAAGGTGACAGGGTCCTAGAAGTACGATACAAGTATATTCAGGAGACTGCACACTTTCACAAAGTTAGGCTTCTCTTCTTATACACAATATTTACCCTTTGGCGAAACATTCCTTGGGTGCGTGGTATTTCATTTATGGTTACTGATTACAAAAAGAAAGCAGAGTCATGATGACATGTACATATTTCACGTCGTGCTGCCCATAACAAATCATCCGGCAAGGCCCAACATTTCATCAGATATCGCTGGACCCCTAATAAAAATGGTCACCTCCCCACCATAAAATAAGAGAGAAAAAGGAGTGAAGAAAGATGTGAGCGAGATATGGCAGGTGTGCGTGCTGAAATGGCTTTATGGCCGGTTGGGCCTAGATATTATCTTGCTTGGCCACTGGGAGGGAACTGACCTAACGAGCTCGGCCTGGGGCAATGGTTCTAACTTGTACTGGGGTCAGGAAGAAGTCGATTAAGGAGTATGTGTCCTTGTGGAATCAAATTCGGCTGGATTAAGGCCTATGTAGAGGGCAACATGCAACTAAGGGTTCAGAAGGTAAATGACGATTTCGAGGTGAAATTGTCACTCGAATATGCCGAAAATACATGTACTTGATGTACTCGTCATTTCCGGTCTTTTGATACCAAATTCGTCCTATTTCGACGAAGTTTTTTTATTCTCGAGTCCGGTACTATTACGGATCCATATTTTTCAGAACCACAAGCTCCAGTCAAAAGGCCCTCCCCTCCATCTAGCTCTCCTAATCCTGGGAACTGTTACCCGGTTCTTGCTGGCAGATCTCAGCTCCTTGCCGGGGAGATATCTCCAAAGCAGGTTTTTAATGCCTTCTGAACACATATTGTAGAAGGACTTGTGAACCAGGCATAAGGCTTTAAACACAATTCTCCTCCTTAAAGGGAGCCAGTGCAGACTTCTGATCATGGCTGAAACAGAGTAGAATTTAGGAAAGCCCATCACCAGCCTGGCAGCGCCATTCTGCACAAGTTGAAGTCGGTGTAGGAGCCCCTTATTTTACCCTACATAAAAGGGCATTGCAGTAGTCTAATCTAGACACCACAAGGGCCATAACTGCCTGTTTCTGCGAGGGTAGGGAGAGAAATCGGAAGATCTTCTTGAGGATCCGTATCATCCCAAAACAGGTAGAGACTGTTCTATTTATTTGTGGGCCCAGGGAAAGGGAAGAGTCCACAATGATGCCTAGATTTTTGGCACTAAAACCAGGGCAAGGGCAGGATCCAAGCGTGTCCGGCCACAGGCCTCCGACCAGATGTTCTTCTTGTTTCCAAAAATTAGGACCTCAGTTTTATCCCCATTGAGTCGTAGGTAGTTCTCGACCATCCATGAAGCCACCACCAGCAGGCAGTTTTTTAAATTTACTGCTGACGCTGCGACACTCTCAGTCATAGAAATCATGATATGAGTGTCATCAACGTAGGACAACACTTCTAGGCCAAAAGACCTTACCAGGCTGGCAAGCGGGGCTACATAAATATTAAAAAGGGTAGGACTCAATGAGGATCCTGGGGAACTCCAGAGAACAATTGATTAGGGGCGGAAAGAAATTGGCCCATCTTGAATCTTTGTGAGCGGCTCAGGAGGAAAGATGAAAGCAGATTGAGGGCGGAGCCCTCAATCCCTATTTCCCGGAGTCTCCCAACCAATCTAAGGGGGGAGATCGTATGGAAGGCTGCTGTCAGGTCCAGAAGGATCAGTAAGGTGGTATGACCAGCATCAACCTGTTGTCGAATGTTGTTAAAAACAATGGTTAACGCAGTCTCCGTACTGTGTTCACTTCTGAACCCATGCTGCGAGCCATCGAGCAGTTGATATTCCTCAAAATAAGTACTGAGGTGGAGGTTCAGGTGTTTTTCCAGGATTTTGACTGGGACGGGTAAAAGGGAAATAGGCCGATAGTTCTTTAACTCCGCAGGGTCCAGAGAGGACTTTTTTAAAAGAGGTTTAACCACTGCAACTTTCCATGCGGTGGAAAATTGGCCTGAGGTAATGACGGTATTAAGGATGGAGGTCAAAGGTGGGGCAATGGCCTCCTTTCCTAATTTCAGACTCTTAAGGGAGCAAGACTCAAGGGGGGACCCAGATCTGATTCCACCTAACATCAGCTCAGTGTCCTCCTGAAGTATAAGAGGAACGGGGCGCAGGCGGCAATCCTTCAGAGGTGCTTCCAGAGGATCCAATAGAAGGTCTGACTTAAATTTTTCAGAGTTGGACCCCTCCAGAGAGGAGTATATGTCCTTGATTTTGGCATAGAAGAAGCATGCCATTTTATCACAGAGATCCTGAGAAACCTCGTTGTTAACAGTGGCCATGGGAGCGAAGACGGAGTTGATCATAGTGAAAAGTTCCCTTGGGGATCTAATGGATTCCGTCATCTTGGAATAATAAGTGACCTTTTCCTCGTTAATGGCCTGAGTAAATTCCTTTAGCCTGAGTTTGTGCAGGTCCCTTTCGACTGTGGTAGGATCACTAAGCCATTTTCTTTCCTGATGTCGGCAGACCTGTCGGAGCTTTCTCAGCCTTTCAGAGAACCACGGGGCCGAGGGGTGTTTTCTGGCCACATAGTGCTTCTTGAGAGGGGCAAGATAGTCCAAGGCCGCCGACAGCCAGTTGGAGAAGTCGTCATAGATAGAGTTGACATCCGAATGAGGGAGTCAGCAATAGTTGCTGAGTTTATTAAGAAGATCCTGTTCTTAAAATTAGGGTCTGAGTGAGATACTGGCATTTCCTTAAGGAATGGGATGGCAAAATGATCAGACCAGGAGAGTGAAATGGGATCCATCACCTCTATCCTAGGGTCATTAGAGAAAATCCCATCCAAGATGTGTCCTGCCATATGCGTGGGGCTCCTCACCAACTGAGGGAAACCACAGGAGTCCATAGTTTCCAAGAAAACCTGCGTTTCAGTACACAGCGTTTTTCTCCAAATGGAAATTAAAGTCACCCAAAAGCGTTACATTAGATCTAGCTAAATAGGGCTCTATTCGATTACTGAAATTCTGAGTGAACATTACTCTGGGTCCAGGAGGTCGAGAGGTGACAACTCCAATGAAACTTTTGGTGGATAAGACCTTCAAGGAGAAATTTAGGGCCTGATAGAGATCCGAGGGGTAAGTGAGGGCCTCGGTGAAGCACCAATAGATGGATTTATAAAGTACTCCTACACCCATCCTCATCCTCCTTTCCCTATCAAGTCTAGACAGGAAATAACCGGAAGGAATGGCCTCCACTAAATCTTGTCCTGAACAGTCTCTGGCCCGGGTTTCAGTAATGAAAACCCAATCGGGCTTTCGAAGGGACGCAAAGTCAATAAATTCTGTTGTATGTTTGATCAGAGATCTAGCATTAAGGAGATATCCCATAAAGGAATGTTTCAGAAACCGGGGATGGGGCTGACAGCTATCCTCAAGGGATTTCTTGGCTGCACCCAGCAAGATAGCTGCCTAACAGTTGGCACAATCATATATATGAAAGTCAGCCGGAGGCTCAAAGTTCATTGGTCTACACTGCGAGCACTTTTGTGATTGAAGCTCCAGGAGCTGTTCCTGGAATAAACCAGGGGCTTGCCAGAGTTTGAGATGAATTGGCCAGAATCTCTGGCACAAGGCACAAACTTGGCATGGACGGGCGCAGACGGGCTTGCCTTTGGCGCGCTTCTGCTGCGCGCTCGGCCCAGCATGCCGATTAAATAGCTGGGACTGGGAACAACTCGAGCACCGCTCGTAGAGCTGCGGGAGGAAGTGGAGGGGAGGAGCAAAAGTGAAATACTCACTCCCCTCCACACAATCGTCAAGCCGTGTTGGGCCGAGGAAGGAGCAAAGACCTACTGCAGACCACCAAGCCAGCGAGCAGAAGTAAAAAGAATGCCCCAATAAAATGCGGTGAGAACCAAGAATAAAAGTATTTAAAAATATTCCCCCAGAAAAGGCACACAGTCGTTCTCTTAAAATTCAAAATACAGACAGTGTTAAAAACATGTGCAAATAAGCAGCACAGCAGCATGGCACCTCTCACCTCTCACCTGGGTGATCCACTATCCGCAGCGCGTCCAGCCCAGCATGCCGATTAAATAGCGGGGTCCTGGAACAACTAGAGCACCGCCCGTAGAGCTGCGGCAGGAAGTGGTAGGGAGGAGCAAAAGTGAAATACTCACTTCCCTCCACACAATCGGCAAGCCGTGGTGGACCAGAGAAGGAGCAAAGACCCACTGCAGACCCCCAAGCCAGCGAGCAGAAGTAAAAAGAATGCCCCAATAAAATGCGGCGAGAACTAAGAATAAACAGTATTTAAAAATATTCCCCGAGAAAAGGCACACAGCAGTTCTCTTAAAATTAAAAATACAGACAATGTTAAAAACGTGCAAATAAGCAGCGCAGCAGCGGGGCTCCTCTGACTAGGGTGATCCACTATCCATGACTATCAATAGTCTCATAGTGAAGGCCTGTTTGGCAAAAGGTGCCCTAATTGCTACTTATGGTCTATCAGGACTTGTCTTAAGGCAGCCCAGACTTTAATATCTTTTTAGGGCATGCTCTGCGAAAGGGCTCCAATTATGCCTTTCGTAGTTGGAGTTGAGAAACTTTGCCTCACACTGGGTTTGTGCCCCCTGGTGCTATTAAATGAAGTGGCAAGTATACACTTTTATCTTGGTTATACAGACAAGTTAACCATTCAGTGCCTGCAGATTGTCCAACTGATTTATGCAAAAAGCATAGATGTCAACTCATTAAGATGCAAGGGGTAGCAGAAGTGACATCATTTACATTTTAAGCTGGTGATGTCCTTACAAGAAGTGACAAACACATGACCTTTTAGCCCTGCTGGTGTTTGAAAATGTTGTCACACGACCATTGACCTAATGACTTTAAGGCAGTGGTACAGCTGACATAAACACACATTTGCAATGCAATAAGTCTCGCATTTACGTGAGTTTGAGCTATTCACATTGCAAATGACAATGCCTTTTACATGCAGTGCCTCAGAGGGGGGCGGGGCTCTATACCAAAGAGGATCCGGCCTCGAAGATGCTGCCGTCCCTGTCATGCAACGAGAAAAGGAGTGCGGAATATAAAACACCTGTGTTATCTAAATCAAGCGCAGTCCATTTTTTTAAACAGACGTCAGCGATTCAGACGTTTCTTAGGCTGATACACCAACTTAAACACATTAAAATGTACTTTACCCAGGGCTTTGGGCTAATCTATTTGGCGGCGAAGGTGACACCAGAACAAAGAAGAATTCTGCTATTGGATTAAAACAAATGTAATGTAAGAGATGTCAAAGAGGCTTGCTGTCTTCCAAAAACAATTTAGAAATGCATTTTTTAGACTATTGGAGGTGTTTATTTTAGGAATACCAGAAAAATCTTAATGATATTTGTACCCTTGAATAACTTTTATCAGGGTGTTCGTTATTACAAAAGGTCACCTTGGATCATAAACACCCCCAAGAAAACCTAAGCAAATGTGTGTGTCTTCTAGAAGCTCTCTGTAAGGGAACAGGGGAATTCTGAGATTCCTGAATCTACTGCCTGCTTCTCCTGAACAATTTTACTTGGAATATTTCCAAAATTATTCTTGAACCCTTGAGTGAATTATCCATAGTGAATTTGCACGATTTGACATTATTCGCATATTTATTTGGTAGTTGTACATCGTTAGGAAAGTCACCTTGTATTTCTAAGAAAGCCACCCTCTGCCCCTAGGAAAAACACCCTGTGCTCTGAGGTTGGTCGCCTTGTGACCTGGTGACAGCATGGCCGCCTAACACATGAAACCTAATGAATATAGTCTTAGCCCGCAGTTGACTTTCTGAAATCCGTATTGTGCCGTAGGTTGGTTAACTCGCCGGCCACTGAGGAACTTGTCTTTTTTGCACAAGCGTTTGTGTTTGTGGAGCATTTGGGAGTTGGACGCACGGGTCTTTGTGACTGAAGCTTCTCCCCATTAAGGTATGAAGGGAGGGTGGACACAGGCGGACACTTAACGAATTATAGGTCGGATGTAGACCATCCTCACACCTGGGAGGATGGAGGGTCATTTCTCCAAACAAAATCTGCCCACAATGGGCAAGTGGCAGCCACGGTCATGAAGAGCAAGGCTAGATTAGCGCTGCATTTGCATGTTCCCGGACATCGAGGCGCACAATGACCAGATGGGCAGGTATTGCGGGCTCAAATGCTGAATTTGAAAATTTCGGGCCAGTAAGAACAGGAACAAAAAACACGTAATTGTAAAGCGTGCGCGACTGCCCAGAGTGCTCTCAGGCCGTACAAAGGAGAAAAGGAGCTACATAACCGGTAACAAGATAAGGAGTTTTAAATAAAATGTGCAAACTCCACAGTGTATGATCTGTGTCACTTTGGTAAATATTAGCCACATGTGTAGTTTATAACAAAATATATAATACAGGCAGAAAGGCGACTGGACGATGAAAGTGAGAGGTAAACGCCCACGGACGGTTATCATTAAAGGCACGCGGTAATCTCGCAAATGCAAATCATAAATGCGAGGTTGACATTTGCCAGTCTGTGTGACACGCGTTTGGGTAGAAAATATAGCGCTATTGAGCCAATAAATACTGAATTATTGGATACCATGTACAGCCGTGGTAGGGCGGATGAATGACAGGCCCCAGATGGTGGGTTATTTTAGGCTTCAGGTGTCTGGAGCCAGGACAAAATATGTACTCTTTCTTCTTCCGAAGCGAGTGCAGGATGAGTCGGCCAGAGGGAGGGGGTACCATGTCTGGGGTAAAGGTAATTTAGAAATGTGAGAGCGCTGCCCTTCACCCCTTCTTATCTAGGTAGCAATAGGGCATGTTTGTGTTGGTGGGGGGGCATCCACACCGGGCTCAGTCGGAGACTTTGAGCTTTCAAGAAAGGACCTAGCTGTCCCTGAAGGAGCCCCGCAGGTTTAGCGTCTCACCTCTGGGGAGGTGCTGCCTCTGTAAAGGCCACCGCTGGCCACAGGAAGGCGGGAAGCACCCCACTTCAAGGAGCCCCACCGGACACATCACTCTCAGTGACGTCAATACACTTCTCACATTAGGGCCATGAGCCACGGCCTCGTCTTCTGAGCCCGGGACACAATTGTCTCACCTGCCTCTTATCACCGATCGTTAAGAGCCCTGAGAGGGCTGCATGAGGGCTGCAGGGCAGGGCCATCAGGGGCTGGTTAGATGCTATTAGCAGGCCCTGAGAGCTCATCAACCGGGGTCACGGCGGAGGTTCCAGAGCCAGGAGGCTTTCTGCTAGCACCTTTCCACTTCCATTTCTTTACTTTTTCAACAATCGCGGCACCCACGCTTTAGCTTAACATGGCTAAAGGTAAAGCTTGTGTGCCGCCAACGTGAAATAAAGTAAATTAATGGAAAAACAAGCAGCAGACAATTTTTAAAACAGGCAAGCGTTGTGCTATAGCTCGGCACCCGTGCATACTTAACTTATGAACATGGCGTTCCGTGAAGTGATGCCCGCAGGCACCCTTGCCAAAGCCGAATGAACAAAATTGTGGCTACTGACTAATGACGGAGACAGTGTAACGCTGCATGTAAAAGATCCAAACCTGATGAGCGGTCACAAAAGGAGACAGGGCGGTAACAAGGAGGGACTAAGAAGCCTTGTTAGCAATCAGAAGCCAGCATTTACCATGGACAATGACACCAGCCAATGAAAAAGATGGGCAGGGCTTCAACTCCACTCCTAAAACATACCATCCTACAATATGCCTAGCAGAGAGACAGTGCGTGCGCGCTGCAACGCTAGGCGAGACCTAAAAAACGCTAAATGAAAGATTAAACATGTACAAGATAAGTAGAATAAGACAATTAAATTGGGATGCAGTAGCCATCTACCCAGATGCAACCAGCATGACGCATCCCCACATGCCTATACGCTGGCTTATATGTCAAGACACAGCTCAAAATGCCCAGGCCCTGTCAAGGGCCGGACACATTGCTCAGTACCCACACACACAGCCTTCAGTTCTTCTACAGAGCTTCCAAAGAAAGGCACAATCAAGCTTCTATGGCATACAAATAGGAATCGCGTGGGCAGCAGCAGAACAGAGGCAGGCAACCAAATGTCTGACCATATGCCGATGTGTTGGCGGTATAACCTTCCCGGTCACACCTAGAATTTTGTTTTCTCTCCTCTCCTGCAGGGAGAGGCCATGAAACAGAACATGCAAAAATTAGCAGAGAAGGTGAAAGTGACTCTGTTGCTCTTCGTACCCGTAAAATGAAATGAGGCTTTTATAATAAACCTGCAGTAGAGAAACATTTTAATACATTAGAGCGTGCATTACACAAGCTTCAGAATGTTTTTGTTTGCAAAATAAAAACATTCAGAAGTGGGATACACACTTTAATGAAATAAAACATTCCAGTTCTGGCGGAGCTGCATAATGTAAACCGAGGTCATCTGAGCCCCGTTTTCCTTCTGTTCCTAACACTGCCTTTGTGATCTCTGAGGCAATGGGTCGCAAAACCAGTGCTAGAGGTCGCAAGGAACAAGCCAAGAGTCACTGCTGTGACACCAAGTGACCCCTAATACGACACAACGTGTATTTGTAAAGCGCATGTTCACCCAAGGGTATCTTGGCGCTTAATAACAAATCTTAATCCTGAGTGACATCTATGGCTAAAGTGAGAAAAGCTCTTACTTAAAAACATGATAGAATTCAAGAAGTGATGATGTGTGTATGCAGTGATTTATATGGCATACCTAGCTAGGGAGCAACAGTGCACACTATACATTACTCAGGGGAATGATAAACAATCTACGGGAATGCGTACATCAAGTAAGGATTATACAAATGCACTTCACTCTTCACATTTCCAATTTTCCTGCACAGGGATATTAAGTCATTTGCCCAGAAACTCAGATCAAACTCCAAGGTCAGGATGATTCAATCCTAAATTCCAAGGATCCAGTGTCTGCAACTTTAGCTTTTATGCCAGGAAATAGCTTGCATTTTGATCCAGAAGCAATCCTAAATAGCCAGGTCTTGAAAGATTCAAAGAGCCTACTGGAGCAGAATGCATTCGCTGATAAATAAACTATCGAGAAAAAATAATCTTTGGTAAATTTCTGTACGGTACGAAGAATCGTGTAACGAATTACCTGGTAAATGTGCCTTCTCCTAATATCTGCAGTGAGGATTTCAGTTAGGGTGTGCACACCAAATGGTTTAATTTGGTGACAATATTTTTGCAAAATGTCCCTTTGAATCACACAAACCGACTGAACTGATACATTATGCTTTCATGTCTGCTTTGTAAGGCAACATAGATAAAACTACGGAATTATACACTATGAAGATTAGCCTCACATGGTAGTAATTGATGCTGCCCTATTTTTCTTATGTGTGGAAGAAATTCTGAATAGTCCCTGTTTTCAGCAATACCGTTTTTTATTTTGGATTATATATTTTAAATACATTCCTTCGAAGTAGTATGATTGATTCTAACACACTTAAGAAGTTATTGTTCAGTTTTGTAATTTGCATTTTGACACCGTTATGTTTCTATGGGCAGTAAAGTCTAATACATTTTAATTCCACTACATGTATTGCCCAACTATCCACAACACTGTACAATTAAAAATATGTAGCCATCCAGCTTTTTAAATGGCTCTACAAAACCAACACAATGGCTCTCTACCAATCAGATATACTATTTATTTTATTTGTTCCCGGTCTTATATAGCACAAACTGACCCCAGAGGATATAGGAGTACCTTACATAGGTCATCAGCAAAAATATAGTATTACAATATGATTCATTACAAAGATTACAATCTTATTTCTTGAAGAACACATGTGAATTAACATACTCAATGTTTAGTAGTTCTTATAATTTTTAAGGTGGGGAATGTTGTTAAAAGTTAAGGATTCATTGTTCTTTTTTAAGAAAACATGGGAGGGGTAGGGCCAGTTGGCTGGTGGGATGGCATTGCATATCTTGAGGGCAGAGCTTGAGAAGGCTTGTTTCAGAGTTCTAGACTTTCTGAAGGCAGGGACTTCCAGTCTCAGGGAGTCAGAACTTCGGAGAGAGTAGGAGCCTCCTCAGATAGTTAGTCGATTTGTGAGAAAATTCACTGAGCCTTTGTGAAAGGTTTTGTGGATGATGCAGGGAGTTTAAAGGTACTTCAATGGGGAGCCATTAGAGTGTGGCCAGGACAGGGTTGATGTGATCAGATCATCTTGTGCTGGAGACTAAGCAGGCAGCAGAGTTGAGGCATGCTTTTGGATGGGTTAGGTGAATTCTGGGAATGCCCATTAGAAATCAGTTTCCATAGTCCAGTGTTAAGAGAACATTCAATTGGACTACTGCCGCTGTCTGGTGCAAAAAGTTCTCCTAACCATCGCCTGGGGCGTACAATCATTGTAAAAGTGTCTGAGCCCAGCAAGAGTGAGTAAGCTTATAACCTGCCCCTAATTTCTGCCTGTTTTGGACCAACCTTCCTGGGGAAGTCGGAGGAGACAAGGATTGCAAACCCCGCAGACTTGGTGGTAAGTGAGGTGAAGAGCTAGTGAGGGAATGCCCCAAGATCAAAGCCTATGGGTATTGCCAGCGAGGAGGTGGGTCTCTTACAGAAGGCATATAAGGGCCCAAGAATGTTCCAGGTAAGAGAGAATGGCGCCCCTCTTTACAGGGTTAATGTGATCCTTCAAATTTAGTGTGGTGATCCTAAGGTCAGGGGTCATCAAGGGGACAATATATTGAATCTAAATGATGTTGCTATCTGTCTAAATTTGGTGGCCGGGGATCGAGACCCTGACCCCATGGAGCAAGTGGCACAATGGTGTGTCAGTGGAGGGAACAGCCATGAGGGAACCCAGGGATTGAGGGAGACCAAACATCCCGATAGAAACCCACCAAATATTCAACACAACAAAATAAACATTATCAATGTCCTGGGCAAGAATACCATGAGAGAGGTGAAAGAGGCCAGCGACACCCCACTCCACCCCTGTCCTGCCCAGGCCCACCACGCGTTCAGAAAGATAGAGAAAGAAGGGCAGAGGGAGAGCAAGGTTATGTCAGAAACAGTGATTGGGAGATGTGGCAGAAATCAGGGCTGAGCCGAGTTGGAGGAGTCCTCGAGGAGGAATCCCAACACTGCCATTGTCTCTGGATCTGGGCTGAGCTGAGCAGAAGAGCGGCCTACGGTATTCCATCTGCGAGCTCCCCTGCCTGCGCTCGCCCCACCCGCCGGTGGGGACCGCTCTGAGAATTCAGCTGGGATGTCCAACAGCTGGCAGGCCTATTTGAGTGAGCGGAGCTGGTGGTACTGACTTCTTTTTTAAGTAACAATGATATTTGTCTTCCTGCTAAGCTACCCAAGCCAACACCCTTAATTACCTCTTAGAAACGTTAAACATTTCTGGCAGTTCTAGTGATTTGATAAGCAAAAAATGTCTGAGGACTAGCACCTCTGACATCAGAAGAGGTAATTGCCCAATCCTTTACAGGTTTGCTGTTACAATATGAGTTCTCTGCAACCTGACATTTTCTCACAAACTTCTCTTCTTCAGAAAATACTCTTTTTTATCAACATTAAGTAAACATTTAGGTCCTGCCTCAACTTTTTCTTGTTCAGTTCAGAAAGTTTTGGAATCTTTATTTACCTCCTACCATTCCAATCCCTCCTCTATACTGTTGTTTAACAGTATAGAGGAGGGATAGAGTTTAGAGTACGTGGAGAACATGCAGCTAAACCACGACCTCAGAGAGCGTCCAAGAAAGGAGACAGTGAAAGACAACTGACACAAAAAAGTTTTATTTATTGATGTTGATTTTTGTCGGGAAAGCTACAAGTGAGAGAAATGAGAATTATGTGCCCAGAGAAGGTACTTTGTAGCCTTGATAATTTTTGTGCCTTCCCCTGGTGAACATTTCTACTTTTGGTGTTAGTCACTTGAGCTTGGAATCTTCAAGCATGGCAAAGCTACCTCAGTAGCCGAAGAGGGCTCCACGAGGCTGGATAACTTCTCTGTGAGGTCATGCTGAACTGAATTTGCTGCTGTGGGGAATAAAGTAGTGCGAGTAGCCTTAATCTTTGTCCCAGAAGCAATGTACCTTTATCTATTCAACATGCCAGCCTCGTCTCGGTCTCTCACCTTGGAATCCAGGATAAGACCCCTTGAAGCTTCTTGTGTCCCTGTAGCACAAATACGAGGTCACCCTTATGGTCACCCTTATGATCCTTTGGGCCCACTTCTTTATCCTGGGCACAAGGGGGAGACCGGGTCCATTCTTCAAGGTTTTTCCCAGGTCCCAGACAGCAGGCCCAATACTTGTCTGTTCTTCCACACGTCCAGGTGTAATATGAGGGAGTGTCCTAAGGGTGCCACATTTATGTCCAGTACCAGCCTGTGGATGGGAGAACTCCTGGCCACTCGCTTACCAATGTAGTAAAAGTTCCCAGGCGTAGTCCTACCCACTTTTGCTGCACTTAATGTGTCTTCTACGGATCACTGAAATATTATCGACGGTCACATTATCGACTAGCAATAATATCGTTGAATAATTATCGACTACAAAAATATCGACTTTGTATACTTATTACACAAAATACAAAAATATCGACTAAAAAATATTGAGTATTTAGAATATCGAGTACATAAATATCGTCTTATTAAATATCGACTACTAATATATGGTTGTTCATGAAATTACACCTAACACTACAAAAATATCGACTACTAAAATATAGAGTACAAAAATATCGTCTCTAAACAAATATCGAGTTATTTTTTGTACCCTTTCATGTCTAAAATACCATATTAATGGTCTATAAAAGTCATTGCTCTATACAAAAAACATTTTACATATAATACCTGTGACTTTTATAACATTACTATTTATCATCATTTGCTATATATTATATTAAATGCGTTCTATCATTTTAAAAAGAATCTTTACATGTAACTAAAATTGTCATAATATTTTTACACTTTCACATGTATTTTATTTAACAACTAACCTGCTTTAATGCGGAAAGCAACACATGCCACCATTCTCACATCAACAAACACACCAATTAACATAAAAAAAATTCAAACTAGCCTATACAATCATTCCTTTCATCCTACAACCAATCAAATTCAAGCACACAAAATACACATACTATAAAAGGGATAAATGCATTCTACCATTTGCTGCTGCTAACTCCATAGAAAGAAGATGCCAACACTCTGAAGATTTTGTTCCTGAACAAACATCTTTAAAGATCCAGCTCACTAGCTAATCATTCAAGTAAGTTACATTCCATTATTTAAAAATCTAAAATAGTAGTCTATTATTTTACTTATATCTCCTAACTCTTCCACTTATTTAATTTTTATCTCCTCCTACTTTTCTGATAGAAACTACTACAAAAAAATTCCTAATACATGCTCCTATTTCTTCCCCTGCAAAATAAGATAGTAAGTATATATTAATGGTCTGTTATACAACAACAGCTGTTTTTAAACATTATTTCACAAGATTCATACTTAATTTAAAACATTTTATTCACAGATATTCAGCGATTTTCCGATTTCAACACTACAAATGTATAGAACTACACTAATTAAACATGTAAGTATATATGTTTTTGTTAGTAAACAACCAATATTCAAAATGCTATTTTCTAAACAACATATCTTGCATATTACATCTTCCCTACAGATCCAATAAAAACATCCTACATCAACTATACCAAAAGACAAGACTACCCTTGTAAAAAATGTAAGTATACTTCAATTTGTCTAAAACTTCATATAAAAACAAGAACTATGTTCTTAACACCATGTTATGTATTTTATATTTCCTCTACAGATATTGTGAATACATCATACATCTATTCTACCTACAGCAAAGAAAATTACATATTTAGAAGTTAGTATAGTTTTAAATATTTCCAATTTCCCAACGCTTCAAAATAATTTTTATCATATGTGACATGTATTTATTCTATCTTCTCTACAGATCTAAACTTTACTACCTTGATGTACTCCACCAAATACTACAACTCAACTATTTAAACAAGTAAGTATATGTAATGTTCACATCAAATGTAGTACTAAGCAAATTAAAAAACTGCTTTTTCCTAGGAAAAACGTTTGTTATGTATAAACATTAATTTAGCATTTCTATATTTTCATACCAACAGTAAATAAAGAAATACATACAAGAAATTCCTTCAAAATACAGTTCTGCATTTGTGATTACTACTTTTAGTAAATGTAAGTATAAATACAATATTAATTATGTTAGCACCACTAAGTGAAATATATGTTATTTGATTTTGTTTCTTTCTACTCTTTCCTAGAACAAGTAAAACAAAATGACAGAAGGTGCAGAATTTGTTATGTCACAGAAAAATAAATTACTGTTATGTTATATGGGTTATGTTTATAGCCAGGAAAGACAAAGTGGTAGAAAAGTTTTTGGGAAATGTACAAAATATTACTCAAACAAATGTTATGGAAGGGCTACTACAGAGGAAACAAATGTGCTATTTACCAGGGAACACAATCATCCCCCCAATGTCACAGAAATTGAAATAAGAGATGCTTTAGAAAGTATAAAGACTGCTAGCACACAAAGTGATAGACCAACAACACAAATCCTTAAAGAGGAACTGTTAAAAGTCCCAGCCCATGCTTCAGGTCAACTACCCTCTATTGACTCACTAAAACGCACAATTGCATACACTAAAAGACACACTTCCACTACCCCACCCAACCCTACTACTTTTGAGGAAATTATTATTTCACCAGAAATGTCCATCACACACAATAAAGACAAATTTATCCTTTTTGACAATGAAAGCAGTACACACAGAATCATAATGTTTGCAACTGCAAGTAATTTAAGAAAAATCCAACAGTGTCCCCAATGGATGATGGATGGAACATTTAAACCATGCCCAAAACCTTTTTATCAACTATATTCCATCCACGGATTATACCATAACTATAACATCCCTTTCATTTACTGTTTGCTAACAAACAAACAGCAAAACACTTACACAGAAATATTAAATGTTCTCAAAAATGAAATCAATAATTATTTTCCAGAAAAAATAATTATTGATTTCGAATTAGCTATGATTAATAGCATTTTGAAAATATTTCCCCACACAGCAATCCAGGGTTGCTACTATCATTTCAATCAGAGCATATGGAGACATCTCCAAAAATCAACTTTAAGTATTTTGTACTCAACAGATAGCACCTTTGCCTATCAAATTAAAAAATTGATAGCACTGGCCTACGTTCCTGTTACCGATGTAGCGGAACACTATAATTTATTAATTGACAGCACATATTACAAGAGGAATGAAGATAAACTAACCCCATTACTGGATTATTTCGAAGCTACTTGGGTGGGAAGGTTGCACAGGTCTGGACATCGACGCCAACCCAAATTCCAAATCCCTTGGTGGAATGTCTATCTTAGTACTTTAAACCAAGAGTCTAAAACTAACAACAGTGTAGAAGGGTGGCATAATGCTTTCCAAGCTACCACAAGCAGAACAAGACCCACATTCCATAACCTACTAGAAGCTTTGATAAAAGAACAAAGCTATCAAGAACTAAGAATGGAACAATCTGTGACCCAAATTGGTCCAAAACTAAGTAAACAAACTAAACAAATGTTCCGACTACTGCAAAGTCAAGTCACACTATACCCTACAACTAGAGGATTAGAATATCTGTCAATAATAGCTAAAACCCTACTATAAAAATGTCGACAAAATATACTAATATCTTCTTACAATAATGATACATATAACCATCATAAACATTTCTAAACAATTATAAATAATACATATTTGTTTTACAAACTTATCAAAATTTTGCACAATATTTCTGAACAAATATGCAATATTTATAATTACATCACACATACACATTACATAAAGATCGACATTTCCCACCCAATAAATAGAAATATAAAAATACTTACAATTTCTGTAGATGAAAGAGACGTAATGAAGCAAAATACAATCCATACAATCCATTACAAAGTAAGAAAAATCCAATATGGGAAACCATCAAAAACCCGAAAATTATGTAAAAATAAAATAAACGCTCCTGGAAATCCCTAAAACAGTAGTGTGGACACTTTAGTATTTAAAGTGATATACACACAACTTTAAAAAAAACGGTGACGCATACCAATGTATCAATCCAATACGAAACCGTCAAAAATCCAGAAAAAAGGTTAAAATTATTAAAATCCGCTCCTGGCAAACACGAAAAATAGGAGATACACGTAAAAATATAACCATAATAAGTCATACATTAGTATCTCCGAAAAAAAACACGCTTCCTTCCATGTAGTTTTCATGCGAGGAACCGGAACCTGTTAAAAAACATAAATAACGAAACCCACCCACAAATAGCCCATAAAATTTGTAAATACACTCACAATTAACATTAACCATGTAAGAAGACATTTCCTAACAATTCAAATAACACTAGAACTAAAACATACACAACGCATCTATAACGACGACATTACACCTAAACGCTACATTAACAAATCATACATACACACAAAAACACTACACAATTCGAATATACCCTCAAACATTACCACTCAGTCATAAATGGTATATAAAATTTACCTTACCTCTCTCCACACGAAGCAACTCCCAACCGCGAGCTTCTCCAGTCTTGAATGAAGCGCAATAACCTTACGCGGTAAAAAAGTAGTCCCCTTAAACCAATTTTGAAAAGGTATCATAGAAAATACAATGTTATAGTATAAAAATATAATACATACACATTGTTATTGTAACAAATTAATACAGTAGACTCATTATAATTTAAATTGTTAAATTTTTTTTAATTTCTTTAATATTAATTAATATATAGTAATTAATATATATTATTAATATTAAATAAGTATGTAACACTTGAAATAATATATGTAAAAAATTTATTTTTGTGTACATTTATAGGAATAAGTTTGTGTTTGTTTATAACAAAAAATTATTAATTGTTTTGTAAATAATTAATAATAATAAATAATATAACTTATTTATTATTATTAATATAAAAGTTATAACCATTTACTATATAAATAATGCCCTTAAATAATGTATTTTTATTTCTTTGAATGTATATATTTCTGAAAAGAAAAAATAAATGTTTAAGTTTATTAATTAATAATAATAATAATAAATATATTTGTTATTATTTTTATTAATTAAAAAAAATTTATAATAATGTCTAAGTATTATAAAAGTATATAATTGCATAAATAATCTTTTACCAATACCAGATATTATTATTAAACATATTATTCCCCTCTACAGTTATAAAGTTAACTACATAATATATTTATATGTATAATTTAAAAACAACATTGTCAGAAATATGTGAAAAAAAATGTCTTAATTACTATTTCCATATCTTGAGCAAATATAATAATTGTCATGTTACTTTATAAAAATGTATATATTAAAATTAAATATTTAATAATATTAATATATAATATTAACATTATTACATATAAATGGAAGAAACAGAAAAATAACTTGATTTTAATTTTTTTCTATATAAATACTTGTTACACAAAGTGATTGATAATAATATTTTGTTTTGACATAAAAAATGTTGTGAAAAAATGTTGTGTGACAAATTAAAACATGTACATAAATGATAATGTGTTATTCTGCAAATACAACATTTCCAAAAATGTTTATGTTATATTTGATAGTGATTGTATTGTATTACACATGAAAAAATTGGAAAATTGTAATAAAGTTTTGTGAAAACATCCATTTTGCATTGTCTTGTAATATAATAACACACTAATGTAAAATTATATGAAAATGTGCTGGACACTGACCAATTAATAATTGCTATTCCTACTCCAGTCAAAGTATTATCAGAGAAGTTGCTGGACACTTACCAATTATTATTTACTATTCCTACTCAAGTGAAAGTAATATCTGGAAAGGTGGTGAAGACTGGCCATGTATAAATTAGAATAGCTACTTTAGTATAATGTTATAGTGTAAAATTTGTCAAATATTTATATATATTTTATAAATATTATTAACATATATTAGTAGTATATTTTTTGCTGAGTAGTTCAAAAAATTATTATTAGCATAAAAATGAGCAACTATTTTTCACAAATATTTTTCAAATCTTTGTAATATTTAGAAAACATTTTCTCACACTTTATATACACAAAACAGACCCTGAACCCTAAAAATACCCCTTTACCCTAAAACTGAAAAGTGTCCATGAACTCAAAAATATACTCCTTTACCCAAGAACTGGAAACTGACCCTGAACCCTAAAAATACCCCTTTAGGCAAAAACTGAAAAATGACCCTGAACCCAAAAAATTCTCCTTTACCCAAAAACTGAAAACTGACCCTGAGCCCTAAAAATACCCCTTTACCCAAAAACTGAAAAATGACCCTGAACCCAAAAAATTCTCCTTTACCCAAAAACTGAAAACTGACCCTCCACCCTAAAAAATACCCCTTTACCCAAAAACTGAAAACTGACCCTGAACCCAAAAAATTCTCCTTTACCCAAAAATTGAAAACTGACCCTGAACCCTAAAAAATACCCCTTTATCCAAAAACCCAAAACTGACCCTGAACCCTAAAAATTCCCCTTTACCCAAAAACTAAAAACTGACCCTGAACCCAAAAAATACCCCTTTACCCAAGAACTGAAAACTGACCCTGAACCCAAAAATATACCCCTTTACCCAAAAACTTAAAACTGACCCTGACCCATTAAATATAACCCTTTACCCAAAAACTTAAAACTGACCCTGAACCTAAAAATATACCCCTTTACCCACAAACTTAAAACTGACCCTGAAGCTTAAATAAACCTCTTTACCCAAAAACTGAAAACTGACCCTGAACCCTAAAAATACCCCTTTACCCAAAAACTGAAAACTGACCCTGAACCCTAAAAATACCCCTTTACCCAAAAACTGAAAACTGACCCTGAACATTAATTATACGCCTTTCCCCAAAAACTGAAAAGTGACCCTGAACCTTAAATATACCCCTTTACCCACAAACTAAAAACTGACCCTGAACCCTAAATATACCCCTTTACCCAAAAACTGAAAACTGACCCTGAACCTTAAATATACCCCTTTACCCACAAACTGAAAACTGACCCTGATTTCAAAAAATACCCCTTTACCCTAAAACTGAAAACTGACCTTGAAACATTAAAATACCCCTTTACCTAAAGAGAGAAAACTGACCCTGAACACTAAAATTCCTCCTGTACCCAAATTTAATTAATATTATTTAATTAACTATTAATGATTAATTAACTATAATTAAGAAATTAATATATTAGCAAAATAGCTGTAATTAATTAAATATAATTATTTATAATATTTATTCCCAAACAAATATTTAATAATAACAAAATATGATAAAAATAATTATTTATTTATAATTAAATCAACTAATTAATATTAATTAATTACTATTTATTTACTAATGATAAATATGTACCAAATTATATGAATTAATTAACAAATTAATATTTATTCTTTACCAATTAATTCATATTTTACATTAATCACAAACATATCATAATTAATTATTTCTTTTTATTTACTCCCCACCCTTATCCCCTATTAACCCAACATCCCGCTCCTAAACATTAACTACAATTTATACCAATAACAAAGATGAAAATATTTTAGCACATTAACTGTAATTATTTTCATGTAATTATTAATACATTTTTCCCCAATTTTTTTATGAACTATAACAAAATATTATATATATATCAATTACTCTAAATAATGTAATTAACTAATTAATACTAATTAATTACCAATTAATTACTACATAACATTTTATTACCAATTATATTAATTCATTAAATAAATATTAATATTTTATTTCCAAACTAATTAATAATATTTAATTACCAATTAATTACTACATAAAATTTTATTACCAATTATATTAATTAATTAAATAAATAATATTTTATTTCCAATTAACTAATTAATAATATTTAATTACCAATTAATTACTACATAAATTTTTATTGCCAATAATATTAATTAATTAACTAATTTATATTATTTTCCAATTAACTAATTAATAATAATTAATTACCAATTAATTACTACATAAAATTTTATTACCAATTATATTCATTAATTAACTAATTAATATGATTTATTTTCCAATTAACTAATTAATATTATTTAATTACCAATTAATTACTAATACAATTTTATAGAAATTTATATAAATTAATTAACTAAATAATATTAATTATTTCCCAATTAATTAAAATATAAAAATATTTACTAACATGTATAAATTAATTAATTATTTTAAATTACTCCCCACCCTTATCCCCTATTAACCCAACATCCCGCTCCTAAACATTAACTACAATTTATATTAGTATTACAATTTATTTATATTTTTTACCTTTTTTCAACATATTATCGATATTTTTTACTTTGACTATTAATCGATATTTTGTCATGTCGATATTTTTGAGTCGATATTTTTGGACTCGATATTTTATTATCATTATTGTAATCGATATTTTTAACAACGATATTTTTGTTCTCGATATTTTATTATGTTCGATATGTTTTACTCGATATTTTGTCCATTCGATATTGTGGAGTTGATATTATGTCTGTGCACCGTCTTCTACCCTTCTCTGCCCAAATCCAATATGCGAAAATCTTTCTTCCCCTATGCAGTGCTCTTGTGCCCACCCTACCGCGTGGCCAAGGAAATGTGTTCTCCTCTGTGGTCACTCAAAACCGGTTCTGGGGTAACTCCTCTCCCACAGGGCCTGGTGCCTGACTAGCTTAGGAAAAAAACAGAAGGGGCTGGCTACATTTGCCTGTGGCAGGTAAGGCCTCTTTGAAGAGAATTAAGTTCCTGGGCACAGTCAAAAGAAGTTATTTTGACAGGTCAAATTTGCAGTCTAAACCTGCACCACTAGGCTACTAGTGGTAGGCGTGCAGTCACACACTGCCACTATAGTGGATGGCACACTGAGTCCTGCAGGCCACTCGTGACATTCAACTTACACTATGGCAAGTAAAATATTCCAATCATGGGTATGCCAGTTTCATCATACTGAAAAGGGGGATCACAGGCACTTTTCAATTGGGTAGCAGGGGTAAAATGTGCAGTGCCAATAGAAATAGTCAAGGCATAAATCTGGGCTGGGATAACACAAAAGATGGCCATTTTCAGCAAAGGACATCTACAGTCATCTTATTTATGTATGGGTTGGGAAACCTTAGTGATGCAATTTAGGATTTTTTGATAGACAACCAGTGTATGGCTACCAGCAATTGTGTTATGTGTTCCAAACAATGTGCTACAAATATCATGACAGTAAAAGTCTGGTCCAGTAGGGAATTAAAAATGTTCATAGCCGGGGATCTTCTGTACATGATCTGTCATTGGTTCAGCAATGATATTACCGCATGCGTGCGGCGGCTATTTTTGCGCTGCGCGGCTTTTTTCAAAAAGCCGCGTTACATGACGAGCTGAGCTCGTCATGAGCGTGCGAGCGGCACAACTCATGACGAGCTCAGCTCGTCATGAGCGCGGAAGGGGTTAATGAAAGTAATAACATTGTATTCGGTCTTTTTCGACTGCTGCACATTGATAATGCCATTGTGTTTAAAAATGCCTTTCAAAAGTAAAACTTACAGAGAAAAATTCCACATACACTTTTCAGCTTGTCGTATCTTGATCATAGTGGAGATTATCTCCTAATGAGGTGGAAAATATTTTGCAATATGAAAAAAGTTGGTAAATTAAACTGTGAATCTTTGCAATGCTTATTGCTGATAAAAAAACTGCAAACGGGGACGTTCACAAAACTTTGCTTGAGAAAAATAAACTTTGCTCACCACTGGTATGTTTCCATTGATACAGGGAGAAAATGTGCAGCCACTAAGATATGTGTCTTTTGAAATAATTTAGTGATAATGTTTGATTTGCCAAAGAATGAAGGACTTAATGATATACAACTTGGAATGGATATGCTATTTCAAATATGTACAATTACTTTTTGTAGGTAATGTTCGAAAGTTTCACAGATGGATAGCTGACAGATGTTTGAAATATTAATACTGAGGATGGACAGATCATTGATGTATAAAGGGATATATATACTTTACTTTTGAATCTGGGGTACCAGTGCGGTAGAGAATCAGATAGAATTTAAGAAAAGTTTGGATGGTGTAATTTCATAGGAAGAAAATAATGAAGCTAGCCAATACCATACTCTTCAAAGTAAATGTTAGGAGACTCCAACCTTCAAGTTTTCTCAAAAGAATATTTAGATCAGCAAACACTGAGTTCTATAATTCTAAAAAAGACATGTTACATTACAGGCTTTTGTTGTGAAACATAGCCTCAGTCTTGTACTGTGGTGCCGATTGAGTGGAGGGCGGGACCTAATTTTGACACTCACTTCTGCATACACTTCCACTCACGGAAGTTGGTGGTCTAGCCTTTTAACGGCACCTGCCCTATTTGAGTCTCATGCTGCAGCGGACGCGCAGCAGGCGTGCAGCCGGTGCAATGAAGGCACGCCAAAGGCAAGCCCGTCTGTGCCCATCCTCGCACGGACCGCGCACAACGCCAGCCACTATTCCAGTTTTAACCCAGATGACCCTAATAGTTTTTTAATACAGTATTCCAGGGAAGCCTTACTGAGTCTTAGACCTACAGGCAACCTTTGCCTGGGTGCTCGCCTGGATCCTCACTCAATCTCAGAAAAAAACACTGCCCCCACAGTACCACTGTGGTTTACAGTCTTTCACTATCCCCAGCGAGACGCTGGAACCTCAAACAAAGAATCCCAGATCAAAGACTGAACATAACTCACTGTGTACTCCTCAACACTGGATCTCCTATTAAAAATTCCTTGCCATTTCACGACCTCTTGGAGGAGCATGCCTTCGTCACAGAAACCTGGGCAGACTCCTCCTCTGAACCAGACCCCCTGGGGGCTCTTCCTGAGGGCTTTACAATTTACAGGAAAGACAGAGTTGGGAAAGGGGGAGGAAGAATAGCACTTATAGCCAGAAATGGTTTTGATATACAGTTTAAACAAATTTCTGATTACATAGAGAATGAAGTAGCTACCTTTAAAATCAGGCTTGAACGTCAGAATACCTTCAGTGGCACACTTATTTATCGTCCACAAACAGCTAGATCCAACTTTTTTAAATCTATGGGTCAGCTCCTGGAGCTGAATGCAAAACAATCCAACTTCACTATTTTAGGTGATTTCAACTTTCACCTCGAAAATACTGCTGACAAAGACACCAAAGCCCTCGGCTGTGCATTTTCTGGACGGGATCTTCTCTGACCATCGTAATCTATAATGGAACAGAGTTCTGTCACTTATCTGGCCTGACCACAAGGCAATAATGTTTAAAAATCACTTTGCCGCCTAAAAGGCCCCCTAATGTATATGAGAAAATTCTTAGTTTTCAACCTTGGCAAAGGTTGAGGGAGAAGAGCTAAACAAGATGCTCATACGCTCTCTTCAGTCCACCCCTGTGGATTTGGACGAGGCAGCGAGGAGTTATTCTCCTGGATTGTCCTTGCTGGGCAGCAGTTGTCTCAGTCGGCGATCAGTCAGGCAGTCTCCCTCTGAACCATGGTTCAATGAGTCATTGAAGGCACAAAAACAAATTTGTAGAAGACTTGAAAGGGAATGGAGGCGAGAAAATGATGCCCAGACTAAATCAGAAAACAACAATATCTCAATTGGGTTCACTTGAGCAACAGATATATTTGCATGTACAAGACATTACAAAGGATCTGAACAAAAAGGAAGAGAGACTCAGGATTTTAGTTTTTGAAAGTGCATATAGCATCATATATTAAAGGGCAGTTTTTGCAAGACATTCAAAACAACAGTTTGGAGAAACAGCACTTGAAGCATGTAATGTGGTGGCAACCCAAGGGGACTTTGTGCACTACGTGATAGTGAAACAAACGGTGATGGTGCAAGTGACATATGGATGAAAACAGCGGTAGCCACAAAAAGACAAAATGAGAACAATATATACACAATTGTTGGTTCCTCCTTTGTGAATGGGTAATTGTTGTTAGTTTGGGAACCGAAGACGGTAATACGCCATGAGTTGCGCTGTAATGTGGGTCAATGGCGTTTCGATCCTATTGATTTAGGATCTTCATCAGGACCGGGTTGCCAATTAACGGGAGTGAGAAAGTGGCAGGCGCAAAAACAGAGCCCCGTTATGGCCTGTAAGTGAAGAGAGATGAGTCCGGTATATGGTTCCGGTGATGGGTGTCGTGTGAAGGAGGTATAGGCGAGTGGATGGAGCCCCGTCACGGCAAAGGTGGAGGCAGAAGTAGGAACAGCCTGCGGGAGCCGGTCCGGTGGCTCAGTCGAGGGGTTTGGAGCGTTCAGAGAGCTTTTGGAAGGTATGGGAACGGAGTCCCGTTCCGGCCGGGTCGATGATTTAAAAATTAGCAGGGTCAAAAGATCCACTGTATTCTCCCGGTGGGGACACTATAGAAAGGAAGTCTGAGTGCCGTCGAAGTCCGGCGGTCAGAGGGCGGTCTGGGGTCTGATGAGTAGACTTGGATCCGCGCTAATTTTTAACACAGAGCTGGTGCTAATCACGGCCACGGTGGAACTTAGGCAAACTCTTGACAGAGGGGGGAGCGCTGCCCTTATCCTTTTAGATCTCGGCAGCATTTGACACGGTCAACCACGATGTGTTGGTTGAGCGCTTTGCCTCTCTGGGAATCACAATACAATCAGTGGCACATGATGCATTAGTTTCTCTGGATTTCTCACTACCCTGTGGAGTCCCACAGGGCTCATCATTGAGCCCAACCCTTTTTAACTTGTACATTACCGCTCTGGCCAAGCTGATAAGAACCTTCAATTTTACGCTGGTGTCCTACACGGACGACACACAGATAATTGTGTCCTTCAACAGCTCGTCCACGGATACTGCATTTCGATTTAAAGACTGCATGAGCCACATAGGGAAGTGGATGCAGGTTAACTGTTTAAAACTCTACACATCAAAAATGGAAGTTATGCTTTTTGGCAACACAGCAATCATCTGGTCAGATAGCTGGTGGACCAATCACATGGGTGCTCCCCCAACACCTGCTAACAAGGTAAAGAACCTTGGAGTTCTCTTTGACTTCAAGCTTTCCTTTGAATCCTAGCTTAATCACACCATAGCGGCTTGCATCTTCATTCTTAAAATCCTGAAAAAAGTACCTCCGTTCATCCCATTTGAACTCAGGAAAACAGTAGTCACAGCTTTAATTGGCTCTAGGCTAGACTATTGGAACGCCCTTCTCACTAGAGCGAGCAAGCACAGTATACATAAACTCCAGATGACCCAGAATGCTGCTGCCAGAGTCCTGCTCGGGCTCACCCGCTATGATTAAGCTTCCAGGGCTCTCACAGAGCTACATTGGCTGCTCATCAGCAAACACAATCAGTTCAAAGCTCTGTGTATTGCATTCAAGGCTATACGCGGCAAGGGTCTCTGGTAACTGTCACCATTTTTCAAACCTTATATACCAGCCAGATCACTGAGATCATCAGACAGTGGCAACCTGTCCATCCCCAAGATACAAGAGTAAAATGGGATGGTAAAAGCTTTGCCTACACCACTGCCAAACTCTGGAACTCCCTGCCCACTCCTCTCAAAAATGAATCTAACTTGTTTCAATTCAGGAAGCGCTTAAAAACCGGGCTCTACTAACATACCTTCACAATTCGACCACTGCCTGCTTGTCTATTTAGCGCCTAGACACCTTTAGGTTTTTGTAGCGCTTTATAAATTCCTCATTTTATTTCATTACTCACTGAAGATTTCTTGTTGGCACAGTTTCTCACGAAAAAAATAGTTTAGAGTACTGAAGGGAGCACATGTGAGCAAAACTTCAGCATAAAGAATGCTTTGAACCGCAAAATCCCTAGTTATTTTCTGGAAGTCTGAGGATTTTGTTTGTGCCTGTACCTTGGAGATGTATTGTTGGCGAGAGTAGCAGCTTTAGTTTATAAACTTCTTTAGCCCAGAAAGGTGAGTTTAAAGTTGGAAACCACAAAAGTCCCTACATAGCTACATTGAGGGTCTCTTGTGGGCATGGAATTTCTTCTTGTCCTTAATTTAAAGGGACAAGCATTATACGTAGAGCTTTACACAGATTAGCAACAATTTTAAACACAATCCAATGCAAACAGCTGACCAGTTTAGCTTATTCCTCATGTTGGAGTAATTGTCTCTCTTTTTCAGGCTACCTAGAAAATGCACTGTGGCATTTATCAAAAGCAGCTATTAATAGGGACAAGGGAGCTCTCAAGCCTGGAGTTACCTATGCCTCCCACTACAGCTGTTGTGCCCTCAGACAGGATAAAATATGAAATCTGTTAAATTTGATGACGTTGAAAATACAGTGACATTAACTCCGGGTTTAAACCTGCAGTTCACCTGCACTATTTTGAGTCTAGCGAATTGCCAGGTTTTCAATTGCGAGACTCCTCTGAAGACCTCGAGGAAGTTGTAGAAGCCTCACCTGTGTTACCGACCCAGTTGGACACCAGGATCAGCAATCGATCAGCTTATGTTGCACTGCTGCAAATGCAGGGGAGTACCTCCTTCACTCGAAGGGAGATTCCTTCGGGTGTCTTTGGATGTCCACAGGACCTGGAAGGGACCTGTATCGAGCACGGACACTGACAGTGCAGCAGGCTTAGCAGACAAAGTCAGATGTGGTCTGTCCAATGTGGTCTGCACGACTTGGTCGGAATGTCCAGATGGTTGAAGAGGACGCAGAGTTTGATCTGAATCGAATTCCACAACTATTTTAAGGATCCACCTTCAGGTAAGCCCTTAAGTACCCTAAGGAAAGGGTTGGAATGATTCAGGGATCCTTCCCAGAGGAGGGGCTGGACAGTGGGGGGGATACTCTTATGTCCTTGGTCCAGTTTTGCACCAGAACAGGAGCAAACAGCTCCCTGAACTGGTTTGAGCTGGAGTATGCAAGGAGGGCACCAAATGTGCCCCTCAAGCAGCCTGATTGGCACTGGCAAGTGCCCCACCCTGCCCTAATACACTAAACCCTGTCTGGGAGGTGGTCACACCTCTCTGTGACATGATACCTATTGTTCTGCCTTCTCTTGCTTGAGGTTGGCTCAGCAGCAGGAGGGCAGAATCATGTCTCAGGTCGGCAGTAGCCCTAGCTTGCTCTCCGGTTCTGGAAGACTGGTAGCAGGAGCACTGAGGGCATACTGAATTAACTCTCCAGTGCCTGGAATTATACCTCTCACACCGTTTACAATGTGGGGGTATGATTCCAACATGTGTGATACCAAAAATGACAGGGTTCGTTACAGCCAGTTTAGAGATGGTCATCGCGTAATGATTTATGGCCACTCTATATATCGTAATCGCTTATGCACTGACAACCCGGGAGAATAGACTCCGAAGGTTGCAGGGGTGTCCTGCTCATGCAGGTGCACCCTCACACTTAGAACTGAGTACCCTGCCTTTAGGACTGGATGGCCTACTAGAGGGATGACTTATAGGTTTTAAGTGCAGTGCTGTTAGATATAAGGCAACTTATGTGTTTTGTGAGAGGTGAAAGCAACAACTCACACAGGCTGCAATGGCAGGTCTGTAGTCAGAGTTTGGAGGGTCCCTTGTATGCTGCAGCCCATGGGGGACCCCTGGTGTACCTAAGACCCAGGCACCTTAGTACCGTATATGAGCGACTTACTAGTGTACACCAGCAGCCAATTAGGAATGTACCAAGGAACTGACCATAGCCAATTTAGGAAGGAAGCCCAGAGACTGGGGTCCTGATTAACAGGATCCCAGTGAGACTAGTCAGAAAAACAGTATGACACATGCCATATGCCATATGCAAATCAGTCAGACCCTGTGCCTCATGGGAACAGTCCAGCCCGAACTGCCAAGCCATGTCTTCACTGGACCGGAAACAAGCATCCTGGGACAGGTTTCTGGCTAATCAGCCGTCGTCAGCCAGGCTAGCTTGAATCCAGTGGCAAAGTGAGCAAGGGACCCACGTCTGGGCATACCCTGCCAACTTAGGGTGAACAAAGCAAAACCAAATGGGATGATGGACAGAGTGTTGAGCAATGCAAGCACTCACCCCCAGTCAACTAATCTGGGTTTAATCCATCATCATTCTTTAGCTCACTCCGCCACTCCAGTTCAGACATGGCCATTTGCAAAACAGTCTGACCCTGTGCCTCATGGGAACAGTCCAGCCCGAACTGCCAAGCCATGTCTTCCCTGGACCGGAAACAAGCATCCTGGGACTGGTTTCTGGCTAATCAGCTGTCATCAGCCAGGCTAGCTTGAATCCAGTGGCAAGGTGAGCAAGGGACCCACGTCTGGGCATAGCCTGCCAACTTAGGGTGAACAAAGCAAAACCAAATGGGATGATGGATGGAGTGTTGAACAATGCAAGCACTCACCCCCAGTCAACTGATCTGGGTTTAATCCATCATCATTCTTTAGCTCACTCTGCCACCCCAGTTCAGACATGGCCATATGCAGATCAGTCTGACCCTTTGCCTCATGGGAACAGTCCAGCCTGAACTGCCAACCCATGTCTTCCCTGGACCGGAAACAAGCATCCTTGGACCGGTTTCTGGCTAATCAGCCATCATCAGCCAGGCTAGCTTGAATCCAGTGGCAAAGTGAGTAAGGGACCCACGTCTGGGCATACCCTGCCAACATAGGGCGAACAAAGCAAAACCAAATGGGATGATGGATGGAGTGTTGAACATTGCAAGCACTCACCCCCAGTCAACTGATCTGGGTTTAATCCATCATCATTCTTTAGCTCACTCCGCCACCCCAGTTCAGACATGGCCATATGCAAATCAGTCTTACCCTGTGCCTCATGGGAACAGTCCAGCTCGAACTGCCAAGCCATGTCTTCCCTGGACCGGAAACAAGCATCCTGGGACCGGTTTCTTGCTAATCAGCCGTCATCAGCCAGGCTAGCTTGAATCCAGTGGCAAAGTGAGCAAGGGACCCACGTCTGAGCATACCCTGCCAACTTAAGGCGAACAAAGCAAAATCAAATGTGATGATGGACGGAGTGCTGAACAATGCAAGCACTCACCCCCAGTCAACTGATCTGGGTTTAATTCATCATCATTCATTAGCTCACTCCTCCACCCCATATCTACATACATACATGTAATCAAATGAAATGCTTATATACACAGGGATATGCTGTACATTTGTGTTTGAGTATAGTGGTTATGGAGGAAAGAGCCAACTCTTGAGTAGTCTTCTCAAGATAAGATAGTTATCCGTGGATCTTATGTTTGGGGTAGTGAGTTCCATAGTTTGACTGCTTGAACAGAAAAGGATGTGCCACCTATGTTTTTTTTCTTGTATGGTGGGATTATGAGGCAAGGTGCCAATACGGAGCGGGTGTACTTTGTTAAATGTATTGGGTGATTTTTTTTCCTGATGAAAAGCATCCCTGTTCCATGTATTGCTTTGTGGGTAATACAAAGCAGCTTGAATGTGGATCCTCTGGC
Organism: Lissotriton helveticus; assembly: GCF_964261635.1. Lineage (NCBI taxonomy): Eukaryota > Metazoa > Chordata > Amphibia > Caudata > Salamandridae > Lissotriton > Lissotriton helveticus. Next base: position 886,664,958 of record NC_136072.1, read on the forward strand.
AACCGATAACCAATGTAGGGTTGTCAAGGCAGGGGAGATGTGGGCTTGTGGCTTTACATGTAGGAGCACTCTGGCATCCGTTGTAGTCTTTTCATAGTTGATGAAGCTTATTCGTTGTAGAGGCCATTGACGTAATCAAGTTTATATAGTACGAGAGAGAGAGTAGCCTGGACCTTGAGTGGAAATCCCAGCTGGGGGAAGATGCGTTGTATAGTTTTCATTGTAATGGAGCTTGATCTTGCTAATTTGTCCACTTGGGCATTCATTGATGGCTTGGAGTCCATGGTAATTCCAAAGTTTCTTCCTTCCTAATATAGAGCCTTTGCATAAAACATTTTCTGTTTTGTTATTTTGATAACAATTGATGAGATCCAATAAAACATGAACTAACATTCTTGCAATAAAAAGGTTTCAGCAATGCCCATGAGAATCTCCTTCGTGTGATTTTTTGGAATAGTGTTATACTATCAAATGCACTTGTTTTATTGATAAACTCCATATTAATGGCATCCACTATATTGCTCCATGGTTTCTTCATAATAGCAGGTTATATTAATATATTATACGTTCCTCAACATTAGTGTCTAAAACCTGAATGCTCTATTTGGATTACATTACTTTCCAGCGCCCGTTTATTCAGACATTGCAAAACAAGTTTCCAGTCAAATCCAATAAGTCAATAATTTCGAAAGTTTATGGAGCATTTTCTATCCCTTTTATCAACAGGCGTGATGATTCCACAACAAGAGACATGCACCATTCCCTTCAGTAAACATTCTTCATAGACATCACATAAATGCTTTTCCTCTGGAGTGATCCCAAAGTGAGTATTAAAATTAGACCTCAAGCAGCACCCGGGCTTTGATATGTTTGCACATTCAGTAATCAGAACAGCTTTCTTTTTTGTTTATACTTAGACTCTAGAGAAATGTCATTCATAACTGCTCTATTTCCCTGATCCATCTGTGATGGGCTTAAAGCCATTCATTTTCTGCCATCTGATTCTTGCACATATCAGCTATACTTTTTCACAATCCCCTCAATATTAAGTTTAAGGGCATCCAGCTAAATAAGCCAAAGGCAGTCTAATTTTGGTCTTTTCGTCAACTTCTAAGCAACTTTCAATCCTTTGCACACTGCTTTATTTCCTATTTTCTTCTCTGAAAAATTATTGAAATATTTTTGAAAAACCATGCCTGTGCCCCAGTGCCTGTACGCGGTATGCAGTAATTTATTGATGTAATCAAGTTCCTTTGCACTATCAATCCCCTCCCTTTCATTTCCATTCATTCTAATCTTTCATCTCTGTGGGCAATTCCCATTTCAATATTTGATGGCAGCTTTCTGTGGATGGTTTTACTTGTTGTCATTTCAGCCCTTTTGCTCCATAAGAACTGGCATTTGTGGTGGTACTTCACACATGCCTTGGAACAAACTTACACTAAAATAGTGCTTTACCCATGCCCTTGGTTGAGTCTTTCAAAGATATCCTAGTTGCACCTCTTACGCAATGTAAACTCCATCTTCATATCAACCAATTGGCAACATTTCTTGAACACATTGCATGGTACTTAGCCAGCCCTAGAAAGTGCGACCAGTCCTGTGTCTTAAGCACTGGTGGTTTTCTCAATAGTACACACCATGCAATCCTTTAGATGTCTCCACTGTATTAAGTAAGACCTACAAAGTGCCAAATCCATTGAGAGCTGAAGTGTTCAGCTTCTGTATTCAACTTAGAAAGATGTGGAGACCAACATTCCACATGCCATAACAACTTCTTTACCGACATACAAACACATATGCACGTACATGTGCACACAAAGAACATAAAGATCTATCCAATTCAATGTTAAGTTCAATTAGAATCTTTCAGTTCATATAATTAAAAAACATGTGAAGACAGGAGTCTTGAAAGTTCTTGTATTCATTTATGTCATTTTATTTTCACAGTCAGATGTAAGAATGCATGCATCAGCCCAGGCAATGTGTTTCGTCTGATAAGGACTTCATCAGGGCTGTAAGAACAATTAGATAAATATCTTTTAGTATCCACTATATGACAATTTTTTTTTTTTAAGTAAAACTCTAATCTAAAAAGACACAAGATAGACATACCAACTATCAGCAAGACTATCTCCTATTCTTGGACAAGACGAAAATCAAACAGTTATTTCAAAGTACAAATTACATTCTTGACCCCCTGCCTATATACACTCTAGTTATCAGTGATAACATGTTCATCATAACAATATTTTCATAAAGAAAATATTAAATACAGTCATTCTCAATCAAGGCATGATAAGTGTAGCATAGTAAGAATGATTGAAAGAATCATATCTAAGCTGACTTTATACAGAGGGAAAACACATTATGTAAAGGAATTATCAGCAGGAAGCAGACATGATGTGTCCCCTTACAGGACTATAGTGCCCTACTAGCAGGCAAGGTGGACCCAGACACAGGCGTGGATAAAGATTACTTTTTGACCTACTCCACTTGGATCTCCTTGGTGCACATCCTATGTTACTGCTGTTCTGTTAAATTTAGATGTTCACAATAACGTGATGACAATTGTGGCATAGCACAGGGACAGTCTCACTGGTTTAAGTGGAGCAACACAGCGCGAGCCCCCATGATTTTACACTTCGCACTCTGAGATACGGACATTGTACTTGGTGCTGGGTTTCTAAAGAATTTTCATGTGTTGTATCTGATTTGTGGACTGGAGACAATCTTTTGTGTGCAAATATTTAGTTGTTCCAATAATCTAGATAATGAAACTTTACAGTACATCCATCAATAGGTTTATACACATTACTTGCATATCTTTGTACTGTTTGTATTCCTATTTAATGCGCTTAGGATGTAGTAGTCAATACACGTTGACCTCAAGGGTGAATTTGTAAACTACCGCATACCACTGTAGTGAAAGTGTTAAAAATCCTGTACGGAATTATACATTCTCATTGTTTCCCCGTGCTAGAATAACAAATCCCTTGAGTAAACCTCTTCGGGCCAACGCTGTTCCCTCAGACATTGACTTAGAGGTATGAATACGTGTAACATGGGATAGTGTTGCTTTTCACACTGGTGATGTGTCTGTGCTGATAATTTGATCACAGATATAGCGCTCTACTCAAGTCTCCTCGTTTCCAGGAGGCTGTTTGTTTACACAGGCACTTTTTCAAAGTACTGAAGATGAGCCAGGTGTATTTCACCCAGCGATTCATAATGTTATGAGGCATGCTCTGAGATATTTATTTTTGCCCTGCATTCAATGTGGCTGAGCCTTGCCTAATTTTATCATTGGACATAACTAGGTCAATAGGCTACTAACATGTTGAGGCTGGATGCTCCCAACTACTTCTGGTACAGTATTTTTTATGATATTGGTTAACCGTAACTCTTGTTGGGTAAGTGTATTCTTTGAAATCGCCAAAATGAGTTTCAGTCAAATGAAATATTTCATAGAATATGGCAAGACCCACTTCGAAAATTTAAAACCACTAAGAAACATATTAATAAGCCTAATGGGACAGTAATTGTTTCCGCTCAATCTTTGCTGTTAACCTCAGCAAACTGTGAAAGAGTAGTCAACTTCAGTTTGTGCCTCAGTTTTATTCTGAAGGAGAATTGTAAAGGTTCTCCAATTAGAAAGAACAATATCATATACCCTGTAAGAATTTGTTTAGATACCTTCAAATCAGGCACCTTTTTTGTCAGAACCTTAGTGGAGTTGTTTTAAAATAGTAAAGACTATATTTATTAATTGGCCTAGCCTATTAATTTCTCTTAAGGGACCAGCCAATAGCCATAGAGAAGTGAGCAAAAAACTGGAGCCAGTTGCTCTCTAACCAAGGTTTCAAATCTATTCTTCTTCTTCACACTCAATTTCACATGAGTTTAAAACTCTTCTTACGTGTGGACCATTCACAGACCAATCCAAGGCATAACAATAGTGCCCACACAAAGATAATGTCATTTTACACCACATACATAGCACACTCTGATTGTGTGAAATTATTCTTTATTTCCATTTGATAACTTACTGATGTAATTCTTAATATCAAGGTTCATTCCGTGTTGTCAACATCAAGTTATTATCAACAAAACTTCCAATATATCTCTAAATTGTTTAGGTTTTTCACAAGTCTTGGCAATAATTTTTGGCGAGTGATATTAACAAATGGTAACCCAGTGCATTTTAGTGTAACAAAATCTTCTTAACCTCTTACCTGCTGAGGCTTTTGCACCCAAGTGCTGAGCCTTATGTTTGCAGTTTGGGGCACTTAAACGCTTATACCTCCATAACTTTTTTCTGCATAAGCCACGCAGGTCAAATTTATGCCCTTTTTTCCCAACATAATCGGAATCCTAAGGGTACCCAGGGTCTGTGGATTCCCCTGGAGGAAATCGAGAAATTAGCCTAAATATGGCAAAATATGTGGATTAGAAAAAGAACTGTGCCAGAAAAAAAAAATTTCTCCTAAAAATGGCATCAACCAAAGGGTTGCTGTGTTAAAATCGCCAGATGTAAGGAAGGTGCTAAGCCGAATTAAAAAAACATTCTCTATAACACAGTTTTGACATTTTTCTAAGGGCTAGCCCATTTGTCCTAATTCTTGTATTCTTGTGCTTTCAGACTCCTTCAACCAGTTTGTGGTAGAAACAGGTGTGAAATCCATGGGTTTTGCTGCAAAGTTATACATTTCTGAAATGTAGACAAAATTCTGAATTCAACAAGGGGTCATTTTTTTAGATTCCTCAAGGTTTTTTCCTATAGGAACTAACTGTTGGGGGGAAAACACTTGAAAATTACTAGGGTAAAAGGGTAAATTATGGAAACATTTTCATCTGTAGCTTTCATTGTAGATTAGAATTTGTTTTAGATGCATCTGGTCCAGCTTTCACAAGATGGAGGTGAAGGTTGTATTCCCAGACAGTGGAATTGTATTGCTGACATTCCAGAAGCTGGAGGGAGGACACATAGACACAAGTGAAGGGAGTGGTGGTAGGTCTTCTTTAGATATTTGATTAGGTCTTTCTGTTAGCATGGAGCTGCTGATCCATCTTCATGAACACTGCCATTTGGTGGATGGTAGGGTGAAGGGCAGGACTGCAGACTCAGTTGTGTGAAGCGATAAAATCTTTAGGTGATGCCAGCCCTTTTGTTTTTCCATGATTATTCATTCAGTTGGGTTGATGGCAGGCAGGTACAGAAACCTCACTCTTCATGCCTCTATTGTGGGTCCTACCTTGCTGTTTGAAGCATCACTCTACACAAAGGCTGTCTCTGGAGAACAGCCTGGAAAAAACAGTTGATTAAAGAGCCACCCTAAATCGTTTCTACAATTTCAGACAGTGTCTACACGTCTCTTATCTGTTAGTTTTATGAAATGAAAATGTAACCCTACTCCCCCCGTTGCCGTTCCAGTTCCATATTATCTATGGCCAAAGAAGGGAGTGCTCTGCAGAGTACTCAGAGGACTTACTCTGCCCCTGAGCTATATTCATACTAGTATTGTTATCTCCATAAAGAAGAGAGGCTAACCTGGAACCAGGTAGAGTCAAATAAATGTTAAACTGATGTAATAGTAATGAACAATATTACGATCTTAGCTTATATCAAATTGGTTGAATGACACATTATTGTAGAAAACAATATAATTGACAAAAATATTGTGTCAGAAATATAATTTACCACAATATCTTGTTCCTATATATATATATATATATATATATCTCCACAAAGGCTTCTCCTGATCAGGAAAAGATCGAGCCACACCGATCAGTTACTATGATTCAAATTTTATTTTCGGGCAAATCAGACGCGTTTTGAGCGCACAGGCTCTTGGTCACATGACCATGGTCCCGAATCTCAGGCACAAATACTGTCATTTTATTGAAAATGAAAGACAGACTCTGTGTTTACAACATCACACAGAGCCCGTGTCACAATTTAAATCATAAATAAACGTATTGTTTGCGACACAATAAACAAACAATTATGCTTCACTCAGCTTGGTCATTTAGTTATTGTGGAAAGTTGAAAAGCTGTTTAATGTATTGAGACATTGATTATTTCACAGCTTTCTTTCAACATTTCTTGGGCAACATCATGGGTTTAGTACCCTCTGATCTCCTGGTAATGTATATATAGGTGCCTGGGCATTGAACTGGAAGGAATTTAAGTGGTTTCAATTATTGCACATAACTTAAATATTAACCATAGGGTGTGCTCTAGTTTCTGATATAGGGTGCTTATATTCAAAATTTGATTTTCAAAATTAAATTCATGGGTATAGTACCCTTGCTAATGGTGTCTGACCAATCGTTTGTGCCTCATATAAGTGCTCCGTTCACTACTCTCTTTCAACATTTCTTGGTCAACATCATGGGTTTAGTACCTTCTGATCTCCTGGTAATGTATACATAGGTGCCTGGGCATTGAACTGGAAGGAATTTAAGTGGTTTCAATTATTGCACATAACTTAAATATTAACCATAGGGTGTGCTCTAGTTTCTGATATAGGGTGCTTATATTCAAAATTTGATTTTCAAAATTATATTCATGGGTATAGTACCCTTGCTAATGGTGTCTGACCAACCGTTTGTGCCTCATATAAGTGCTCCGTTCACTACTCTCCTACTACATACTCATACAGTCTTGTAGTTGTTTCGAGTCATTTGTTTCAAGAATCATACATGTGAGTAAATTCAAAATAAAATCTCAAAGGAGAGTGCAATTTGTGTAACCCAAATCACCCAACTCCGTGCTCATATCTCTTATCGATAGTGTTTGATTCAACATCTCATGCTCATAACTCATATTGCTGATGTGTGACTCATTTACTTCATCATAACCCCCAGCCCTGGGCACCGCACCCAAGCCAACCGACCACGCACGCAACCTGGGCTTCATCCTGGACCCCTCCCTCTCGATGACCAGACAAGTCAACGCCGTCTCCTCATCGTGCTTCAACACCCTGCGTATGCTTCGCAAGATCTTCCGCTGGATCCCGACCGAGACCAGGAAGACTGTCACCCAGGCACTCGTCACCAGCCGACTGGACTACGGAAACGCCCTCTACGCCGGAACCACAGCCAAGCTACAGAAAAGACTCCAGCGCATCCAGAACGCCTCCGCCCGACTCATCCTGGATGTCCCCCGACGCATCCACATCTCCAGCCACCTGAGGAACCTGCACTGGCTCCCCGTCGACAAGAGGGTCACGTTCCGGCTCCTCACCCACGCACACAAGTCTCTCCACGACCTGGGCCCCAAGTACCTCAACGACCGCCTGACCTTCTACACGCCCACCCGCCAGCTACGGTCCACCAGCCTCGCCCTCGCAGCCGTACCACGCATCCGAAGAGCCACCGCCGGAGGAAGATCCTTCTCTTACCTTGCTGCCAAGACTTGGAACTCCCTCCCCATCCAACTTCGGCTGACCCAGGACCATCTCGCCTTCAGGAAACAACTCAAGACCTGGCTGTTCGAGCAGTAGCATACCCCTCCCCCCAAGCGCCTTGAGACCCTCCCGGGTGAGTAGTGCGCTATACAAATGGCATGATTGATTGATTGATTAACCGGAATAATCTATAAGGAGAAGGAGAGAGAGACAACCATGATTAGAGAGAATAAAAACATGTAGAACAAGTTGTGCCATCTCACAATACTAGTAAATAGCATCCTATCAATTCTAGAGCTAGCCAACAAGTATTCAGTTAATCACATAGTTCGGATAATCACATAAATTGCATCCATCCAGTTACATTGATCAGTACTTTACAGAGAGACAGCCCACCATAAATTCATAAAGTTGACCAAGCAAAAGGGTTGTTTTAAAAATCAGTGATTAAGTTACAAAAAGTACGGAACCGGGTTCCTAACAGGTAGCGGGAGACAAATCATTTAGTTCTATCACAGATGTATATACATCTCTTCATCGATGTTCTTCCCCATTGGGGTGACAGTCCCTGCTTGGAGAATGAATCTAGATTCTGCCCTTCGTAGGGCCATCAATCTGTTACCTCCTCTAGGATTCTTGGGGATTGAGGCCAGTGCAAAATATTGTGCCTGTGTCCAATCTCCATCATGATGTGTGTGAAAATATCTTGCTGTGCTAAAGAAGAAATCTTTGTTGGTAATAGCACGCCAATGCTCTAGTATCCACTTTTTTACGGGGAAGGTTGTGGACCCTATGTACCATTTGTCGCAGGGACATGTCACGACATATACCACATGGTCGGTGTTGCACTGGATCTTCTTCTGTATTTTCCACCTTTTATTGATTCTGTTCGGTAACACCTCCCTTACGTTCACACTATGGCTACAGGCCTTAAAATTTCCACATTTGTGGACTCCTCCCCTTGCTGTCAGCCAAGATTGTTTTTTACTCTCTAGGTGGCTATTTACGATCAGATCTCTGAAATACTTCCCTTTTCTGTGGGTTATAGCTGGATGGGGTCCTAGTTTGGTCTTAAGGATTTTGTCTTGCAACAAAATATCCCATCTCTTTCTCACGATCTGACTGAACTGAGGGGATTGTGTGTTGTAGGTGGTTATAAGTCTGATTGGTGAGTCAACTTTCTTCTGGAGGATCTTTGGCGCTTTATACAGTGCATCCCTTCTTTCAATACTTTCAACCTTTTCTTCTCCTTTCTTAAGCATATTAGCATGATATCCTCTAGCTTCGAGTCTTTTCTGCATTTCCTTTTTGTGTTTGTCAAATGTCTCTTTAGTGCTGCAAATCCTTTTAGCGTCTAGGAATTCGCCAAAAGGAATGGCCCATCTAAAACTGGGGGGATGGCAACTTGAGGCATGCAGTAGTGAGTTTCCAGCGGTTTCATTCCTGATTATCTCTGTTTCTATTCTGTTGGTAATCACTTTTAGTTTTATATCCAGGAAGTCTACACTCTCCTGACTGTGCTGCATTGTGAATTTCATCTTGAGACTGTTCTGGTTCAGTAGTTCGACGAACCTCAGAAGGTCTCTCTCATTGCCCTCCCAGACAAAGAAGACATCGTCTATATATCTGAGCCATAGGTTAACCCTGGTGGTCCAGTGCTCCAGGCATCGCTCCTAAGCACCTTCTCCTCCCACCAGCCTACCAATAGACTGGCGTAGCTGGGGGCAAAGCAGGTGCCCATAGACGTGCCCTCGATCTGTTTGTATAGTGCCCCATTGAACAAGAAGGTACAAAAGGCGGTGGTGATGGACGGAGCATCTGAACCAATCAAACACTCACACCCAGTCAAAAGATCTGGGTTTGATCCATCACCGTTCTTTAGCCCACTCTGCCACCCCAGTTCAGACATGGCTATATGCAAATCAGTCTGACCCTGTGCCTCATGGGAACAGTCCAGCCAGAATTGCCAAGCCATGCCTTCCCTGGACCGGAAACAAGCTTCCGAGGAGGGCCGGTTTCTGGCATTCCAGCCGTCTTCAGCCCGGCTTGCTGGAATACAGTGGCAAAGTGAGCAAGGGACTCACGTCTGAGCATACCCTGCCACACTTATGGCGGCCAAAGCGGTACAAAAGGGGGTGGTGATGGACGGAGCATCTGAACCAATCAAACACTCACACCCAGTTAAAAGATCTGGGTTTGATCCATCACCGTTCTTTAGCCCACTCTGCCACCCCAGTTCAGACATGGCTATATGCAAATCAGTCTGACCCTGTGCCTCATGGGAACAGTCCAGCCCGAACTGCCAAGCCATGCCTTCCCTGGACCGGAAACAAGCTTCCGAGGAGGGCCGGTTTCTGGCATTCCAGCCGTCTTCAGCCCGGCTTGCTTGAATCCAGTGGCAAAGTGAGAAAGGGACTCACGTCTGAGCATACCCTGCCACACTTATGGCGGCCAAAGTGGTACAAAAGGGGGTGCTGATGGACGGAGCATCTGAACCAATCAAACACTCACACCCAGTCAAAAGATCTGGGTTTGATCCATCACCGTTCTTTAGCCCACTCTGCCACCCCAGTTCAGACATGGCTATATGCAAATCAGTCTGACCGTGTGCCTCATGGGAACAGTCCAGCCCGAACTGCCAAGCCATGCCTTCCCTGGACCGGAAACAAGCTTCCAAGGACCGGTTTCTGGCATTCCAGCCGTCTTCAGCCTGGCTTGCTTGAATCCAGAGGCAAAGTGAGCAAGGGACACACGTCTGAGCATACCCTGCCACACTTATGGCGGCCAAAGCGGTACAAAAGGGGGTGGTGATGGACGGAGCATCTGATTCAAGCAAGCCGGGGGGGGTCAGACTGATTTGCATATAGCCATGTCTGAACTGGGGTGGCAGAGTGGGCTAAAGAACGGTGATGCATCAAACCCAGATCTTTTGACTGGGTGTGAGTGTTTGATTGGTTCAGATGCTCCGTCCATCACCACCCCCTTTTGTACCCCATTGAACAAGAAGACATTTTCAACCAGACAAAATTCAATCATCTGTAACAACATCTTTGAGTGGGCTTCAAGGTGTATACTCCTAGATTTCAGGAAATATTCACAAGCTCTCAGTCCATCAGTGTGTCAAATACTAGTATATAACTTTTCGACGTCTAAACAGACTAGCCAAAAGTGTTTCTCCCAGTTGATATTTTCTATTTTTTGCAAAAAGTCTTTTGTGTCTTTAATGTGTGACGTAAGGTCTTTCACATAATCTTTCAGAAAGTGGTCCACATAATGTGAGACATTTTCTAGCAGACTGTTGATGGAGGATACTATTGGCCTGCCCGGGGGCTGTAGGGGTTCCTTGTGAACCTTCGGTAGAAGGTAGAAGGTGGGTGTCGTCGGGTTCTCATTGATGAGAAATTTGGTTTCATCCCAATTTAATAGTTCGTCATTTGCCCAGCCCCTAAGGTGTTCGTGTACCCTACTCTGTAGATTCTTAAGGTAGGAGTGGTCTACTCTGTTGTAACATGTGGTGTTAGATAGCTGCCTCATTGATTCCTGTATATACCTTTTCTTTTCCCAGAGCACTATGTTTCCACCCTTATCTGAAGGTTTGATGACGATTGTATCATCATTTTGCAATTTCTTAAGTGCAGCTTTCATATCTGGGGTTAGGTTTTGTCTTATTATCGGTCTGTTTAGGAGTTGTAACATATCGTTGTTTACAAGGTCATGGAAGACATCTATATTGTCTCTTGGTAATTGGGGTCTATATTTAGATTTTGCTCTAAAGTATGTTGGTACTGTGCTCAGTGCAACTGGGTTCTCACCTAGGGTCTCTAATGTGGCCGGTCCTGAGGTTCTAATAGGTTGAGTAGGGTTCTGTGTGTTCAGAGTTTGGGTTATATCTGGGGGTTCCTCATTGTTTAAGCTCTCTAGTACTCTTAACAGTTCACTTTCTGATTGGGACTGTCTATCGCTAGTGTCCTGCAGTTGCGGATCTTGAACTCTATTACAATGTACTTTATACAATTTCAATTTTCTTACCAAAAGATACATATCTATACGTGTTTGTGTATAGTCTATTGGTGAGTCAGGACAGAAAGTCAGTCCAAGTTTTAAAACCTTTTCCTCAATAGGGGACAGGGGTCTATTGGATAAGTTCATTACCATAAGTTCTGGTGTTTGTTCCTCCATTACTTGGTCTTCTGTGTCTGGTTTCTGTTTCCCACTCCAGTATTGTTCATTTTTGTTCCGCCGCTGTCGCCGTCTCTCGGTTTTGTTCTGCCACCTTGGCCTTGAAATCGTGTTCTTCCGTGTATGGACTGTTCGTTTGCCTCCAACATGAGGCGCATCTCCTCGGAAAAAAATGTTACGTCAGTGGGGCATTGCACATTGCTTTCAACAGAGCTTGCTTCGGAGCTTAAACTTGTCCCAGACTGCCATCTGTCTTAATCTGCTGCACCTAGAGCTCTGTCTTTAACCAGGGATGTACATAATTTGGCAAATTGTTTGGCAAATGTAAGGATCCTCCCAGACCTATAACCTCGCTCGTCTCTCTCAAACTTCCATTGCTTCCTGGCAATTATGTCTTTCTCGAATTTTTCTATTCTGTCGTTGACTGCTGATAAAGTCTTTGTGACATCAGTTTGGTTAGGTTCTTTGGCTAGATCATCTAGGATTTCCTGTATTTCCTTTACCAATTCGTTGTGCTCTTCCCACACATTTTTTATCAGTATTTGCATCATTGTTTTAGAGCATGCACTCGTGTTCTCCAGCCATGCCTTTAGTACTTCTGGCTTTGGTTTATTCAATGTGGGCACAATGAAAATGCGTAATCCTCTGGGGACGCGAACCACCTCCACATAATTCTGAAGGGATGTCGCTTCCCACCAGCGGCTCAACTCTTTTTTGTGCAGTCTTTCTAGTGCGTTTCCCTTTTGCTTCAAGGATGTTAAAACAGAAGGTGCAGTGTCTCTAGATCCATTCTCTCCGCTTTCATTTTGTGTATTCTTTTTAAAAACTTAGTTCAGCTGAGGCCTCCCGCCCTTTCAAGAACTCCATCGCCCAGATGCAATTCGGTCCTTGGACCGTGTCAGTACTGGATCGCGCTTTAATCCTAGTATTCCAGTGCGCCCTGGCAGCCGCTCACCCTTCAGCTCTTCCTCTCACCTTCTGCGAAGTCCGCTTGGCATAGAGCAAGGTCAATACTGCTTTTCGGGCGCAATCTCCAAGCTGCCGGCAGGCAGAGATTACTTGACTTCACGTCACTTTCCACACAATGGCGCGATTCTCCTCCCTTCCGTGTCGGGTTGGGGCTCGTTCTCGAACGGGTGCCACCGCTCACAAAAATCCACAAAGGCTTCTCCAGATCAGGAAAAGATCGAGCCACACCGATCAGGTACTATCATTCAAGTTTTATTTTCGTGCAAAACAGAAGCGTTTCGAGCGCACAGGCTGTTGGTCACATGACCATGGTCCCGAATCTCAGGCACAAACACTGTCATTTTAATGAAAATGAAAGACAGGCTCTGTGTTTACAACATCACACAGAGCCCGTTTCACAATTTAAATCATAAATAAACATATTGTTTGCGACACAATAAACAAACAATTTATGCTTCACTCAGCTTGGTCATAGTTATTGTGGAAAGTTGAAACGCTGTTTACTGTATTGAGACATTGATCATTTCACAGCTTTCTTTCAACATTTCTTGGGCAACATCATGGGTTTAGTACCCTTTGATCTCCTGTTAATATATACATAGGTGCCTGGGCATTGAACTGGAAGGAATTTAAGTGGTTTCAATTATTGCACATAACTTAAATATTACCCAAAGGGTGTTCTCTAGTTTCTGATATAGGGTGCTTATATATATAAGCTCCGTGGGGAAGTGTCCAAAAATTGAGCCTCACTCGAATGCCAGTAGTATTTCCCCAATGCTTTATTTGGTATAGGCAAGACGTGCTTACTGTCAATTAAAGGCACCTGACAATGCCTGACGCGTTTCGATAGTGTATCTTCCTCATAGGCTACAAGTCAGGAAGTGGCATGTAAGTCCTCCAATCACCGTCATTTAGCTTGATCGTGTGCTCCAATGAGCGCAAAGTTATTATCACGTTGCTTTATGGGATATGGAGTCCTGTTTAAGTCCTGTATGGATGCCACCTCAATATTTGCCAAACAAAGGCTCTCACAGGAGCCCCAGAAGCCACGGTTGCCTTAAATCCATCCTTGCACTCCACTTCAGGAACGCACTTCATACGCGCTCTGTGGCCCCCTTGGGTTCGGGGTGTTGCTGGTCAGCGGCAGGACGGCCGCTCAAACATCCAGCTCCGTGGGAAGTGTCCAAAAATTGAGCCTCACTCGAATTCAAGTAGCGTTTCCCCAATGCTTTATTTGGTATAGGCAAGTCGTGCTTACTGTCAATTAAAGGCACCTGACAATGCCTGACGCATTTCGATAGTGTATCTTCCTCATAGGCTACAAGTCAGGAAGTTGCATGTAAGACCTCCAATCACCGTCATTTAACTTGATCGTGTGCTCCAATGAGCACAACATTATTATCACGTTGCTTTATGGGATATGGAGTCCTCTTTAAGTCCTGCATGGATGCCACCTCAATATTTGCCAAACAAAGGCTCTCACATGAGCCCGAGAAGCCACGGTTGCCTTAAATCCCTCCTTGCACTCCACTGCAGGAACGCGCTTCACACGCGCTCCGTGTCCCCCTTGGGTTCGGGGTGGTGCTGCTCAGTGGCAGGACGGCCACTCAAACATCCAGCTCCGTGGGGAAGTATATATATATATATATATATATATATATATAAGCAGCTTGGTTTATGTATATATGTATATATATATATATATATATATATATATATATATATATATTGAAGCTGCCTCGTTTTGCACCTACTTCACGCACTCAAGGGATGGGTGCTTTCGCGGGCGGTGCCACCTGCCGTAAATTAAAGCTCTGCCTTGCCTCGTGTTCCAAAGAAAAGAGAAAGCACTCTCAGGAGCGGGTTCACAGTTTTATTTTCAAAAACCCACAGCGACCAGACGCGTTTCGGAGTTTTGCCTTTATCGATGGTAAAATGCGCGTCTGAGGCAGCCATTTTTATTTTACAAACACACATGATAATATTAGACACAGAGAGAGGACGAACTGCAAGAAGTATAAGCGCCATCTTGGCATGGTCATATACAGTCATTCACATCCAACTGTCCACAATGATATCATTACAGACGAACAAAATTATCGTTCATTCTACTGATTCGTAAACATCACATGAAATCATCACAATGTTTCAATACGTTACAATAACGCCCTGGATGGGCTTATGACCAATTTATCCTCTCAGCATTGTTTGTCCTTCAATCTCGCCCTGAATGGGCCCTGTCTTTACATAATTCTTTTGTGTCACTATTTACAAAAATGCCCACATATACGTACAAACACTACATGATCACATTCCATATCTGTTTCAGTTTTCACTAAATTCTCTTATTGTTAAATTGATCAACAAACAATCATGTTTCCTATTTCACTTAGGAACCTATTATTTTCCCAAATGTACCGCCAGTTCTTCATGGGTATTAAGGCCTTCCGGGTGCTTTGTTTGTAAGTCTATGATGTTGCGAGACTCCAGTCTATGCAACATCATTAATCTGTCACCTCCCCTTGGAGGTACTGGGACCTGGTCCAATATGAAGAATCTCAGCAATTCCCTGTCACTGTTATGTTTTTGTTGAAAGTGACGGGCTACCGGGTAAGTCATGTCACAGTTTTGTATAGCCCTACAGTGTTCAAGGACCCGTTTTTTGGTCTCGTGGATGGTACTTCCAACATACTGAAGTTCACAGGGACAGACCAAGCAGTATACCGTATATGGAGTACTGCAAGTCAAAAATTGTCTGATCTTTTTTGGTTTGTCCATCCCTGGGACCCTGTATGAGGAGACTTTTTTTACTGCTAGCGCATGCCTTGCATTTTCCACAGAGAAAGAACCCCTGTAGGTTCGTGGATAGCTGGGCAGAGAGCTTTTTACCCTGATAGCTACTCATAAGTGTGTCCCTCAATGACCTCGCCTTTCTAAAAGTCAGTAGTGGTTGTGAGGGAATATCCTGACCTATCACTGGGTCTAACTGTTGGTCACATGACCATGGTCCCGAATCTCAGGCACAAACACTGTCATTTTAATGAAAATGAAAGACAGGCTCTGTGTTTACAACATCACACAGAGCCCGTTTCACAATTTAAATCATAAATAAACATATTGTTTGCGACACAATAAACAAACAATTTATGCTTCACTCAGCTTGGTCATAGTTATTGTGGAAAGTTGAAACGCTGTTTACTGTATTGAGACATTGATCATTTCACAGCTTTCTTTCAACATTTCTTGGGCAACATCATGGGTTTAGTACCCTTTGATCTCCTGTTAATATATACATAGGTGCCTGGGCATTGAACTGGAAGGAATTTAAGTGGTTTCAATTATTGCACATAACTTAAATATTACCCAAAGGGTGTTCTCTAGTTTCTGATATAGGGTGCTTATATATATAAGCTCCGTGGGGAAGTGTCCAAAAATTGAGCCTCACTCGAATGCCAGTAGTATTTCCCCAATGCTTTATTTGGTATAGGCAAGACGTGCTTACTGTCAATTAAAGGCACCTGACAATGCCTGACGCGTTTCGATAGTGTATCTTCCTCATAGGCTACAAGTCAGGAAGTGGCATGTAAGTCCTCCAATCACCGTCATTTAGCTTGATCGTGTGCTCCAATGAGCGCAAAGTTATTATCACGTTGCTTTATGGGATATGGAGTCCTGTTTAAGTCCTGTATGGATGCCACCTCAATATTTGCCAAACAAAGGCTCTCACAGGAGCCCCAGAAGCCACGGTTGCCTTAAATCCATCCTTGCACTCCACTTCAGGAATGCACTTCATACGCGCTCTGTGGCCCCCTTGGGTTCGGGGTGTTGCTGGTCAGCGGCAGGACGGCCGCTCAAACATCCAGCTCCGTGGGAAGTGTCCAAAAATTGAGCCTCACTCGAATTCAAGTAGCGTTTCCCCAATGCTTTATTTGGTATAGGCAAGACGTGCTTACTGTCAATTAAAGGCACCTGACAATGCCTGACGCATTTCGATAGTGTATCTTCCTCATAGGGTACAAGTCAAGAAGTTGCATGTAAGACCTCCAATCACCGTCATTTAACTTGATCGTGTGCTCCAATGAGCACAACATTATTATCACGTTGCTTTATGGGATATGGAGTCCTCTTTAAGTCCTGCATGGATGCCACCTCAATATTTGCCAAACAAAGGCTCTCACATGAGCCCGAGAAGCCACGGTTGCCTTAAATCCCTCCTTGCACTCCACTGCAGGAACGCGCTTCACACGCGCTCCGTGTCCCCCTTGGGTTCGGGGTGGTGCTGCTCAGTGGCAGGACGGCCACTCAAACATCCAGCTCCGTGGGGAAGTATATATATATATATATATATATATATATAAGCAGCTTGGTTTATGTATATATGTATATATATATATATATATATATATATATTTATTGAAGCTGCCTCGTTTTGCACCTACTTCACGCACTCAAGGGACGGGTGCTTTCGCGGGCGGTGCCACCTGCCGTAAATTAAAGCTCTGCCTTGCCTCGTGTTCCAAAGAAAAGAGAAAGCACTCTCAGGAGCGGGTTCACAGTTTTATTTTCAAAAACCCACAGCGACCAGACGCGTTTCGGAGTTTTGCCTTTATCGATGGTAAAATGCGCGTCTGAGGCAGCCATTTTTATTTTACAAACACACGTGATAATATTAGACACAGAGAGAGGACGAACTGCAAGAAGTATAAGCGCCATCTTGGCATGGTCATATACAGTCATTCACATCCAACTGTCCACAATGATATCATTACAGACGAACAAAATTATCGTTCATTCTACTGATTCGTAAACATCACATGAAATCATCACAATGTTTCAATACGTTACAATAACGCCCTGGATGGGCTTATGACCAATTTATCCTCTCAGCATTGTTTGTCCTTCAATCTCGCCCTGAATGGGCCCTGTCTTTACATAATTCTTTTGTGTCACTATTTACAAAAATGCCCACATATACGTACAAACACTACATGATCACATTCCATATCTGTTTCAGTTTTCACTAAATTCTCTTATTGTTAAATTGATCAACAAACAATCATGTTTCCTATTTCACTTAGGAACCTATTATTTTCCCAAATGTACCGCCAGTTCTTCATGGGTATTAAGGCCTTCCGGGTGCTTTGTTTGTAAGTCTATGATGTTGCGAGACTCCAGTCTACGCAACATCATTAATCTGTCACCTCCCCTTGGAGGTACTGGGACCTGGTCCAATATGAAGAATCTCAGCAATTCCCTGTCACTGTTATGTTTTTGTTGAAAGTGACGGGCTACCGGGTAAGTCATGTCACAGTTTTGTATAGCCCTACAGTGTTCAAGGACCCGTTTTTTGGTCTCGTGGATGGTACTTCCAACATACTGAAGTTCACAGGGACAGACCAAGCAGTATACCGTATATGGAGTACTGCAAGTCAAAAATTGTCTGATCTTTTTTGGTTTGTCCATCCCTGGGACCCTGTATGAGGAGACTTTTTTACTGCTAGCGCATGCCTTGCATTTTCCACAGAGAAAGAACCCCTGTAGGTTCGTGGATAGCTGGGCAGAGAGCTTTTTACCCTGATAGCTACTCATAAGTGTGTCCCTCAATGACCTCGCCTTTCTAAAAGTCAGTAGTGGTTGTGAGGGAATATCCTGACCTATCACTGGGTCTAACTTTAGCAGGTTCCAATTTTTCTTAAAGTAAAGTATTTATTTGTTGATTAATTAAAATCATTACAAACAAGGAAAGATAAAACAACCGAATTAAACAAGCATATACTATACACAGTGCTATTAACATCATAAAGTGATACTCCAATAATACGTTGGTAGTTGACCATTCCATCAAAACGTTCATACAATGCACAATAATTAAAATCCTTAAAACCAACTATGCCTTATGATTTGCCCCAATAACTATTATAGCAGCATTTACTTTAAAGTGACTTGTGTTGACAGATGCAATTACAAATACAATTTGTTTGCAGTATTTCATGTACAGGCGAGCGTAAAGTACAACAGTAATATATTATGCAATAAATAAATAAATAAAGCTTACTAAAATGCCTTATAATTGCACCAAGAACTATTATAGCAGCGTTTACATAAAGTGACTTCAGTTGGCAGTTGTAGTTAAAAAAAACAAATTTTAGCTGTGTTCCATGTGCAAGCGATAATAAAGTGCAATGTGCCTAATTACATTAAAATATACTCCCAGAACCTTAAGCTAGCTTAACACTTTGCATTCATAAAATGTTCGTTAAATTATGTTCCTTGCGTATTTTATATCGCAATATAATTGTTTACCCATTCTAAGCCTTTAAGTTTATTCTCTGCAATGATGATAAACTTAACAAAAAGATAAATAAGTTTAATATTCGCTCCACTCATACAGGTAGTAAGTGCTTGTCTACATGTTCTAATTCCTAATTCATTAAAGATCGGTTTTAGAATGGTCTTCCGAGCGTCTGCCAAAGCTGGGCATAAAGTTACTATATGAATTATTGATTCATCACTTTGTCACAAAGCCTGCAAATCCTCGATGACCATTGGTTCTCCCATTTCGGTATGCCATCCTTAGTCGGATATCTTCCCAACCTCAAGTGCATACATTTATTCTTAAACCTTGGTTTTAAATGATATGCTAAATAGGGTTGGGGCGTCAGCTTACCAAAGGAATTAGCAATTGTCCAGAAATAATTTATTTTCCTTAATTCTTCTTTGTCAGCTATGATCGTTAGTAGTGTGGCCATTTGATTCATTTCTTTTTTAAAAACTACTTTACTCCTCATTTCATCTTCTAAGTTAGGACAATCAAAGTTACCTAAACATTCAGTTAAGTACAGCTGCCAGTTTTTTGAGTATTCCCCTTCTGAAATTTCAAGCCAACTTAGCTTTGCTAAAGATCCTTCCTCCGAGCGGGCTAATGATATTAAGGACTTCAGAAATGCTGATTGACGCGCCACAATTTTGTTTTTCAATCCAAATTCCAATCTTATGTTTGCTCGACTTATATATTTAGGGATTTAAAAAACAGCTTTATAAGTTCGAATTTCTATGTCATCGAGCACTTTCGCGTCTTTGCCCCGAAAGATGACTGAGCAATAGTCCAATGATGGAATTAACTTTGCTCTCATCACCTTCATCAGATGATCATAATTAGGGCATAATAATTTGTCTCTTAATTTCCTGAAAGCAAATGCAAGAGAGCAGCCCCTGGCTTCAAGGTTATTAAAATGTTGTCTAAATATCAAACCGTCATCAAACGTGATCCCTAGATATTTATAAGATTTCACATTTTTCTTAAAGATTTTCCTTAGATCCCCTGCATCTTCAGAAAAAGTAGTGATCATTCTGAATTTCCCATTTTCAGTTCTCTTATCTTTCTCTTTGAAAAGTTGTTCTCTAGGTACTTTGTTAACCCTGCAAAAGGCTTCTTGCAAGGTGCGTTCCTCATAGCCGCGTGTTCTAAATCTATTGATGCATTCCTGTGCGTGTTTCAGATAGTCAATCTCTCTGGTGTTATTCCTTTTGATCCGTAGGAGTTCCCCAAACGGAATACTCCTTATCAACTTTGGGGGTGACTACTCTGTGCGTGCAGTATAGAATTGCCCACTGTGGGCTTGCGATACAATTTGGTATGGATATCACCATCTGTTACACATACCTCTAAGTCTAAGAAATGTACTGAGGAGGTGCTCATCTCAGCAGTGAAATGTAAATGTACCACATTGTCATTAAGTCTGTCTACATACTCTAAGGCTGTTTCTATCGACCCCCTCCAGATCACAAAGAGATCGTCAATGTAACGATGCCAGGTAACAATATTTTTGGTCCAATTGTGGTTGGTCTCCGCCCAGGCCACCAGCTCCTCCCACCAGCCAACGAATAAATTCGCATAGCTGGGGGCGAAGCAGGTGCCCATCGCGGTCCCCGAAACCTGGCGATAGTATTGTCCTTGGTACAAAAAGATGTTATTATTCAGGCTGAATTCCAGAAACTGTAAGACCATTTCGTTATGTGTTGTAAACTTAACCGGTCTATTCTGCAAGAAGTACTTCACTGCTTCAATTCCATCTGTGTGCGCAATGCACGTATATAGGCTGGTGATATCCATTACAATCATTACTTCACCCTCCCTCCACTGCATAGCATCAATAGTTTGAACAAAGTCCCTTGTGTCCTTCACATAAGACCTCAATGACATCACAAATTCTGAAAGAAAATGATCAATGTAAATAGAAACATGCTCTAAAAGACTCGACTGTGAGGAGACAATCGGCCTCCCTGGTGGTTCTAGTGTATTTTTATGCACCTTGGGTAGATGATAAAAACATGGGACAATTGGATTCAAAATCCTCAGAAAAAGATATTCATCTGTAACAATCATGCCTTTTTCATACCAGTTTTTAAGTAACGCATGACAATTGTTGATGCTCATAAGTTATACACTTTTATTAGTTTTCTCGTATGACAGCTCGTCTGATAATTGTCTCAGGGCTTCCGTATTGTAGGCCTCGTAGGTTTGGATTACTACGTTGCCGTCCTTATCTGAGGGCTTGTATACAATCGTATTGTCCTTTTTTAGCCCTTCCAAAGCCTGGATCTGTTCATAAGTGATGTTACGTCTCTTAGGTCTTACCCGTTTCTTGTATCTCAAAGTTCTTTCGTAACCACATCTGAGAAAGTGTCAATAATGTCTATTGGCATCTGTGGTTGGAATGTGGATACAGGTTTAAACATGGTTAGGGCGCTTTCTTGTTCCACCCCCACTATTCCTACAGACGCCTGTTGTTCTGTGTCTAATTCATTTTCATTTCTCAGATCTTCGAGTGTTTGCATACCCGCTAGGTCATGGCCCACCAGTAAATCTGTTGCTAGGATTACTTCTTTGTGGGTCTTATCCCTTCTGGGCTTCATTTTGAAGAACTTATGAAGTTTGAGCTTCCTTACGAACTTAAACAGGTCAATACGAGTCTGTGTATACTCTAAGTTCTTCTGAGGACAAAAAGAAAACCCCAACTTTAGGACTTTCTCTTCAACTGGGGATAATGATCGCGAGGTCAAATTGATAATAGTGAGGTTCTCACCTTGATTCTGTTCATCACCGTTCACCTGCGTTTGTGGAGCTTCTTCTTGCTCCTGGTTACCGGTGGAGATTGTCGACCTTTTTCGCCAGTAGCTGCCCCTCCTCGTTGGCCTGCGTTTCTTTGGTCTGGTGGTTTGCCCCTTGTTTTCTGGAATGACTGTCACATCACACGAAACTCGTCTTGAAAAGGAAAACTTTTGGTCACGTTTTCCTGGCCATCCACATTTTCTTCCTCCGATAATTCTGGAGTTGTTACCTCTGACTCTGATGTTTCGGGTTGCACTGTTGTATGCTGTTTAGCCTTTTCCTGCAGCGCTTTCCGTGGGGCATCATACCTTTTGGCGAAGGTGATTATCCTTCCTTGTGCGTAGTCACGCTCGTCCCGTTCGAATTTTTCTTGTTTCCTCGCTCTGATTTTGCCTTCATAATTTTTCAGGCGTTTGATCATTTCTTCCCTTAATTCCTGTTGCCTTGCTTTATTTTCATCCTTGGCGATTTCCGTCTCCAAATCGTCAATATCCTTTTTTGTTTGTTCATGATCGCTCCACGCGAATTTGATCAAAATTAATAGCATCCCTTTGCATGAGTGAGCTGTGAATTCCGCTCATTCCTCCAGCAATTTAGGATCAGGATTCTTGTAGGCTGGAATGGTATAGATGCGGAAGCCTCTCGGCACTCTGTTGACCTCCACATAGTTTTGTAGGGAAGTGCCCTCCCACCATTTGCGGATTTCGCGTTCATTCAGCCTTTCCAATGCCAAAAATCGAGTGGCCAGCGTGGTTACAGTCCGATCATCTTTTTGTGTGTTGGGCACACTCGTAGTTGGTCTCTTTTTAAAGACTTCAAGCGCCGCCTCACAACGCTCCGAGTTACTGCACATCGTAACTCAGTAGTTCTCCCAATGAGTACGCTGGAAGTTCGGATTACCTCCGAATTTCGGCTCCTTTCGTCCCACCGTTCCGCTGGTTGTGCCTCACATCATTGTTACGGTTCTCCAGGCGGTGGTGCGTGAGGTCGTAAATTGAAGCTGCCTCGTTTTGCACCTACTTCACGCACTCAAGGGACGGGTGCTTTCCCGGGCGGTGCCACCCACCGTAAATTAAAGCTCTGCCTTGCCTCGTGTTCTAAAGAAAAGAGAAAGCACTCTCAGGAGCGGGTTCACAGTTTTATTTTCACAATGTTTCAGTACGTTACAATAACGCCCTGGATGGGCTTTTGACCAATTTATCCTCTCAGCATTGTTTGTCCTTCCCAATGCTGAGAGGATAAATTGGTCATAAGCCCATCCAGGGCATTATTGTAACGTACTGTAACGTACTGAAACATTGCGATGATTTCATGTGATGTTTACGAATCAGTAGAATGAACGATAATTTTGTTCGTCTGTAATGATATCATTGTGGACAGTTGGATGTGAATGACTGTATATGACCATGCCAAGATGGCGCTTATACTTCTTGCAGTTCGTCCTCTCTCTGTGTCTAATATTATCACGTGTGTTTGTAAAATAAACATGGCTGCCTCAGACGCGCATTTTACCATCGATAAAGGCAAAACGCCGAAACGCATCTGGTCGCTGTGGGTTTTTGAAAATAAAACTGTGAACCCGCTCCTGAGAGTGCTTTCTCTTTTCTTTGGAACACGAGGCAAGGCAGAGCTTTAATATATATATATATATATACTTGAGCAAAAGACCTCCAATTTAATGAAGACACCGCACGCCACTTCAACACGTTTCGGACAAAAAAAAACAAGTTTGTAAACCGTGATCAGGGACATTTTTGTTCGAAACGCATAGGTGAGGAACTTTGGGAATAAAGAACCGAAGTTAAACCGTTGAAGTGGTGTGTGGCGTCTTCATTAAATTGGAGGTCTTTTGCTCAAGCATGTTCTGCGAGGATGCCCCAAACCTCGCCGCCAGCACCAGCTGTTAAGCCGCTCCACCCGCTTGGGACATTTGCTTGTTTATATATATATAAAGATCTCATCCTCTCGAAAAGAGAAGAGAAGCGGCACTCGAAGGGGCTTCAAATCAGGATGTGAATTTTATTCCATCAAAAAAGAAATCGTTTCAAGCGTCTATGCCTTTCGACGTTGAGCCTTTGTCACGACGCTGACAATAGGTTACCAGGCAACATATATACGTATACACGTAATTGTGCTAGACATAGAAAACGGGTGACTGTTTGGTATATAAACTCAAATCCTCATTTTTCAGCCATCTTATAGCGGAAAAAAATATGAATATGTTCTAATACCCTCCTTTGTAAATAAAGTAAATCTGTGTACAAATACACTGGCATAGATCGTAAAGTTGCACAAATCACAATTCGCACAATATACATCAACCGTTCTTAACAAAAATGTTATGATTTTTCGTGCCATTACTACGTATAATTTTTTTTGTTATTATTGGACCCTGCCTCCGAACAACTTATATTTCAATAGACACCATATCTAATACAAACAGTATATCTATTACCAATATATCCCAAAATTGAAATTAAAATACTATCAAAATTAAAGTACCACCAAAATAAATATTGGAGAAGGTACACAGTGCAGTTTGCATTCTACTCATCAACAAATCAGGCATAATTCAGCAATAATCTAGCTCTTGATTCCTAGATTTAGACAATTAAATAGTACAATCTGTACCTTATTTTTCAATATATGCATAAAAATCAAATGATAGGAAAAAATAAACAAAATATATTATAGTATCTACTCCTGATTACACAGTGCTATGCTCTACTCAAAGAGCCACAGGATACTGCCCCATTGGGCATGGGAGTCTAGCCCCTGTGGACAAAGGTAGGTATTATGCTTACCACTCAAATAGAAGTGATAAACACAAAAGCATACGTAAAAGAAAAAGAAAAAACAAGAGATACTTCAGCTCTCCCATAGATGGACCGCAACTCAGACGCCCATAGGACAGGAACATCTGATCAGGCCCTACAAAATATTACACAAAAAGAATAAAATATCAGAATTACAGTGATATAAAGCAAAATATATGTCACCCAATTTACAACTACTCTCTATACAAAATAACATTTGCGACCCCGGAAACATGTGATCTGAAAACAATTAAAATTGCAAGAACATAGAAGACATATAAAAGTATATTCATATATAAACACCCATAAAACAAGAGGATCCTTCCTGAATGGTTCCCGTAGTCAGGTGGCGCATGTGCCGGCAGGACCCCAGCGCCGGTAAATTTTGCACAAATTCCAAAGTTCCTCAGACAAAAGGATTTAATGCGCACTCGGAAGGAGGGTAGAAAACACCAAGTTTTATTCTTTGTAGTCGCTACGCGTTTCGAGACCCACCGGTCTCTTGATCACACGATATTCTTTGTCTACCGCTACATGCATAAATAAAGTTTACAAGTGATTGAGTGAATAAACAAAAGAGGCATTTGTAACCATCTGATGTTAACTGAAACCATGGTGGCCATCTTGTAGTGGAGTATCAATTGCGGAAAGCTTGATTTGACATTCAGGGTCATGAACCTATTACACCTTTACATGATTGTATACTTTTGCAAGTCTACTTGTCATCATGTTTAAAAAACTATGTACATAAAAGTGCCTGAATCAACAAGTGTTCATATTTTTACACGTAGGCAATTATATACAATAATAATAAGAAAATAATTGTGTAAGTTATTTTGACCACAAGAAATCCCTGTGACTTACGGGAATCTGGCAAGTGCCTAATCGCCTGCACTTTTGTTCCACCTTCAGAACTTTTGAAATAATCCATTTTTCCTGTATTCGGACTAGTGCCCGTGATTGCTATGCTTTAGGTCTAGTGCCTTAATTTCCAACTAGAAGCCGCTTGGCATGAAAGATATTATACCAACAAAAGCTGGTAATGGTACAATTTACCTCATTTCTTATGTATGAAATTTTAGAAATACACCCACGAGATTAACCACTGTGCATAGATGTGATGATATTGTGATTTTTAACATATATTAAATTATATTTTTCACATAACTTGAAAAACATAAATATATAAAAAAAGGGGGAAAAATTAACGAATGTTCTAATGGTGTATTATAAATTGATAATAGCCTTTTTCTTCTTATCCTGTACCTTTTCGCCGGTCTAGTCTTATGAAGAAAAAGGGTACGAAGCCGTGCATCTTATAAAGTGAGTTGTGAGAAAGGCCCCTTCCTTTTCCTCCTATAAATTAAACAGAAAGGAAAATAAGTATGTTAAAACCATGTTAAAAACCATATATATAGTCATATATATCATCAATTTTCATTTAAACAGACTTGTTTATAACAACAGGAATTCAAATTTTGTCATGTGTCATGTAGGTGGGTTGCTAGCTCTTCATCCAAATTGTGCCCCCCGGGTATCTCGTCTCGAGCTCCCTTATCCAGCTAGATTCTCTTTTTCTCAAGGCCATAAGTCTATTGCCCCCTCTGCCACTCGTATGTACTTGTTCTAAGGCAAAGTATTTAAGTAGAGCATTATTAGACTGATGATGTGTCTGAAAATGACGTGCAATGGGATAGTTTTTGTCAACATTGGTAATGGCCCGAAGATGTTCTTGGGCTCGTTTTTTCGCCATGCATATGGTACTTCCCATGTATTTCAATTTGCATGGGCATTCCAAAACATATACCACAAAATTACTGCTACATGTTAGGAATTGTTTTATGTTGTGTTTCCTGTTAGAGCCTGGTATCTCTACTTCTTTCACCATGGTCCTAGATTTACATGCATGACAGTGTCCACAGGGATAAAACCCTTTCAAGTTATGTGAACTGACACTGTTTTTTGGGCTAATATCCCCTTTCTCAAGGATATCCCTTAAGCTTTTGCCCTTTCTATAGGTTACAGAAGGTCGATCCCCTATCTCTGTACCAATGATGTTGTCGCTTTTCAGGACATTCCAGTTGTCAACTAATACTTTATTCACCTTTCTAGAATCTTCATTGAAAGTGGTGATAAGCCTTGTGATTGATTCTGTCTCTTCTTCGGGAATTCTAGGTTCTAGGGTGCTTTCCCTTGTTCTCTGACTTACTTTGGTGACTGCCTTGTTGAGAACCCATTCTGGGTAGCCTCTCTCTCGGAATCTACTGAGCATTGTGATTTTTTCCAACTCATATAGATTTTCTTCGCTACAATTACGTTTGGCTCTTAGGAGCTCCCCGTAGGGCACCTGGCAAAACAACAGGAGTGAAAGTTATATCAGAACAACCAGAGAGTGACTGTGTTATTTAAAAGATATGAAAAATTAAAAAAGCAAGAAACATCAAAATGGTGGGAAGCCATTTCACTACAGGATTATGTGGACAAAGAAATGGTCCCACGGGGTCTGCGAATCTATATTACCCCCTCACACGAAGCAATGACTCCACAAATGTTACAAGATTGGCGGCTAATTCATCAAACAGCTCAAAAAACATGTTGTGTATCCTGATAAAATATGCGTGGGAGGATCGAGAAAAAATACTATTGGAATTAAAGGAAATAGAAGAAGAGTGGGAAAAAAAGCTCAGAGAGTGACAAGATTACAAAATTCCGGGAAGAATTAAAAAGTAGATTGAAAAAATATGAGGATGATATAAAATACAGAAAACAAAGGAAACTATACAGAGATTGTGTAGATTATGAGAGCGGGAGGATTTTAACATACAGTCCGAAATACGATCACTTGTATAAACAACAAAAAGACAAAAATGGTGAAGCTTCACCGGTAGAAAGTGGAGAAGATCACCAAGAACAAATATCAGTCACTGACTCGGATACAGAGGGATCTGTTCAAATAACAAGTACAATGTCTGACATAGTGGTCATTAAAAAACAGCTACTTTTTTAGACGAGTTCAGAGTCCTCAGGTCCCGCCGGAAAAAGGAACTAACACAAACCAGGGACAACACACCACAGAGAATGCAAGAACGGGGTCGAGCAAGAGGAAAACCAAAAGGCAGGGGCGCTCCAAAAAGAGACGCCTCAAAGCAAAACAAAGAAACAACAAACAAAAAGCCCGTGGGAAACATGCGTGGTGGCTCCAAAAAGGGAAAACAATGATGGATATCAATATGGTAAACAGAACAATCATTAATCTATCTGATAGACCTTTAAGTGACTCTGAGAAAAGTACATTATGCTTAGGTTTGTCATTTTGTCCCACTGAGCTGTTCAACTATTCCAATACTCGAGTTGACATTTTTAAATTCGTAAGAAAATTGAAATTGAAGAAATGGCACTTAATGTTCAATAGAAAACCACCAGACGGAGAGTCTGAGTTATTTGGATCAATACAACTCACTGTGGGCGATAATGAGATGCTACATACTGTATATGAGTTAGGTGATGTACCATGCGAAGATAACAGTAACTCGGAATCACACACTCCAGGTGTACTAAGAACTGATATGGCAGCACATACAAGCTTTAGATCTAAATCTGTTTTTTGCCCTATCATGCCCCATGACAGTATAGATACCTTCCATGAGGTCGTGACTAAAGAGCTTATAAAACAGAAACATAAAACTGCCAATAACAGTAAACATAATTTCAACCTAACAAAATCACAAAGAGATTTTATCTTATCATTAGCAGAAGATGATACTATTGTCATTAGGCCCTCTGATAAAGGGGGGAATATAGTACTCTGGGGACGTGAAATGTACATTGCTGAAGCTCACAAACAATTGAATGATGCCAACTATTATTGTAAAAGTAACACTGTTGAATACAACCAATGTATCACTAACACATGGGAGAATTTAGAGAAATGGCAGAATGAGGGACTCATTACATGGCATGAGTACTGCTTTCTAAAAAAAGATTACCCCAAGTTACCCATTCTATACCTTCTGCCGAAGGTACATAAAGATCCTAGGAGACCACCGGGGAGACCTATAGTGTCCTCGATAGGCAGCGTAAATGAAAACATCTCTAAATATATCGATCATTTTTTACGAGGTTATGTCAGTGCACTGCCTTCACACATTGAGGACACTAAGGATTTTCTGAGTAAAATCTCCACCATAACATGGGAGGAAGGGCTCACACTCATGACTATGGATGTGAGCTCGCTCTACACCATAATTGATCACGAGCAGGGTATAACGGCATGCATACATTTCATGCAGGAAAGGGACATATCATACCTTGACCATACGCACATGATTGTGGAGATGCTAAGAATATGTTTAAAAAATAACATCTTTATGTTTAATGGCGATCTCTATAGGCAGGTGCGTGGGTTCGAGCTTTGCGCCGAGCCTGGCTAATCTGTTCCTTGGCAAATGGGAGGAGGAGATTCGCAAAGATCGTCAGCTCGATGTGGAATTCAGTAAGGTCCGGACATGGATCCGTTACATCGACGATTTATTCGTAGTATGGAACGGATCCGAGGAAGAAGCCCAGAATTTTGTCACAAAACTCAATGAAAACCCATATAATATCAAACTCACTCTGAATACTAGCACTGAAAGTATCGAGTTTTTGGACACCAAAGTTACAATACAAGATGGTCGTCTTTCGACCCAACTGTACAGAAAAGACACCGCAGGTAATAGCCTACTACACGCCCAAAGTGCCCACCCTGAGAGTCTCAAATGGAGCATTCCCTACGGGGAGCTCCTAAGAGCCAAACGTAATTGTAGCGAAGAAAATCTATATGAGTTGGAAAAAATCACAATGCTCAATAGATTCCGAGAGAGAGGCTACCCAGAATGGGTTCTCAACAAGGCAGTCACCAAAGTAAGTCAGAGAACAAGGGAAAGCACCCTAGAACCTAGAATTCCCGAAGTAGAGACAGAATCAATCACAAGGCTTATCACCACTTTCAATGAAGATTCTAGAAAGGTGAATAAAGTATTAGTTGACAACTGGAATGTCCTGAAAAGCGACAACATCATTGGTACAAAGATAGGGGATCGACCTTCTGTAACCTATAGAAAGGGCAAAAGCTTAAGGGATATCCTTGTGAAAGGGGATATTAGCCCAAAAAACAGTGTCAGTTCACATAACTTGAAAGGGTTTTATCCCTGTGGACACTGTCGTGCATGTAAATCTAGCACCATGATGAAAGAAGTAGAGATACCAGGCTCTAACAGGAAACACAACATAAAACAATTCCTAACATGTAGCAGTAATTTTGTGGTATATGTTTTGGAATGCCCATGCAAATTGAAATACGTGGGAAGTACCATATGCATGGCGAAAAAACGAGTCCAAGAACATCTTCGGGCCATTACCAATGTTGACAAAAACTATCCCATTGCACGTCATTTTCAGACACATCATCAGTCTAATAATGCTCTACTTAAATACTTTGCCTTAGAACAAGTACATACGAGTGGCAGAGGGGGCAATAGACTTATGGCCTTGAGAAAAAGAGAATCTAGCTGGATAATGGAGCTCGAGACGAGATTTGGATGAAGAGCTAGCAACCCACCTACATGACACATGACAAAATTTGAATTCCTGTTGTTATAAACAAGTCTGTTTAAATGAAAATTGATGATATATATGACTATATATATGGTTTTTAACATGGTTTTAACATACTTATTTTCCTTTCTGTTTAATTTATAGGAGGAAAAGGAAGGGGCTTTTCTCACAACTCACTTTATAAGATGCACGGCTTCCTACCCTTTTTCTTCATAAGACTAGACCGGCGAAAAGGTACAGGATAAGAAGAAAAAGGCTATTATCAATTTATAATACACCATTAGAACATTCGTTAATTTTTCCCCCTTTTTTATATATTTATGTTTTTCAAGTTATGTGAAAAATATAATTTAATATATGTTAAAAATCACAATATCATCACATCATGGGTGTATTTCTAAAATTTCATACATAAGAAATGAGGTAAATTGTACCATTACCAGCTTTTGTTGGTATAATATCTTTCATGCCAAGCGGCTTCTAGTTGGAAATTAAGGCACTAGACCTAAAGCATAGCAATCACGGGCACTAGTCCGAATACAGGAAATATGGATTATTTCAAAAGTTCTGAAGGTGGAACAAAAGCGCAGGCGATTAAGCACTTGCCAGATTCCCGTAAGTCACAGGGATTTCTTGTGGTTAAAATAACTTACACAATTATTTTCTTATTATTATTGTATATAATTGCCTACGTGTATAAATATGAACACTTGTTGATTCAGGCACTTTTATGTACATAGTTTTTTAAACATGATGACAAGAAGACTTGCAAAAGTATACAATCATGTAAAGGTGTAATAGGTTCATGACCATGAATGTCAAATCAAGCTTTGCACTATTGATACTCCACTACAAGATGGCCACCATGGTTTCAGTTAACATCAGATGGTTACAAATGCCTCTTTTATGTTTATTCACTCAATCACTTGTAAACTCTATTTATGCATGTAGCGGTAGACAAAGAGTATTGTGTGATCAAGAGACCGGTGGGTCTCGAAACGCGTAGCGACTACAAAGAATAAAACTTGGTGTTTTCTACCCTCCTTCCGAGTGCGCATTAAATCCTTTTGTCTGAGGAACTTTGGAATTTGTACCTATATAAACACACATATTTGTGTGTTTTATATAAATATATTCATATATATATATATATATATATATATATATATATATATATATATATATATATATTTATATATATATATATATATATAAGTCCAAGTACATTGATTTTTTTCTTCAGCCCCATGTTAGGAACTTGACTTCATTTGTGCAAGACACTTTTGATTTTCTGGATAAAATCGCTAATTTCACATGGGAGGATGATATGGTACTCATGACTTTGGATGTCTCATCCCTCTATACCTCTATCAGACATGTGGATGGTCTCAAGGCCTTGGATCTTTACCTTAACAGCAATTTGCCTAATCCAACAGCACATAGCAAGATGTTGATTGAAATGACTAAAATGTGCTTGGAGCAGAATTTCTTTCTTTTCAATGGCGTGATTTATCAGCAGATAAGGGGTGTGGCCATGGGGGCCTGCTTCTCACCCAGCTACGCGTGTTTACACGTCGGGCTGTGGGAGGAGCAGGTCCTCGCCACAGAGCACCAGGAATTGATAGGCAATCACATCGCCCTTTATCTTCGCTACATTGATGATGTTTTTATTATTTGGAGAGGCAATCAGGACAGTGCCATGGCCTTTGTGAACTTGATCAATGTAAACAATGTCAATCTCAATTTTACTGCTAATTTGAGTTCTGAAATGATTTGTTTTTTGGATGTGGAGATATTTGTTAATAACGGTGCCCTGAATACCCGGCTTTATCGTAAGCCCAGTGCTGGCAATACTATATTGCATTCCAACAGTCAACATCCTGCCCATTTGATTCGAAGCATTCCCTTTGGGGAAATGCTTCGAATCCGGCGGATTTGCAGCACTGATGCCGAATGTGCTATCGCACAGGAGGCATGTAAAGCACGGTTTCTTGAAAGAGGCTACTCTTTAGAAACCATCATGAAAGCTATTAAACGTTCCAACTCCATAAGCAGGCAAGAAGCGTTAATCCCCAACTCCAAAAGAGGGAACCACCCGGGTTTAACATCAGACAAGGGCGAAATGAGTGCACCTCGACTTATTTTGGCCTTTAATCGCCAACAGGGTGCCTTACGCAAGATTGTATACAAGAATTGGAATTTGGTCCGTAGCGACCCTATAAATGGTCACACAATAGGCACGAAACCAATCTTGACTTTCAGGAAATCTCCGTCCATGTCAAAATCCTTGGTGAGCAACACCTTAGAGCCCAAGGTTTCCTCTACCTGGGGGGCATTGAAGAAGGGCTTTAAAACATGCCCTCAATGCAAAGCCTGTCGTTATGGCATCAATAAAACACACTTCCAAAGTCCCTTCCAACAACATCCTACTGCCATTACAAAATGGTTGAACTGTAAAACTGAGTTCGCCATTTATGTGTTGGAGTGCCCGTGTGGGCTTCAATATGTGGGCAGCACTAAGCTGCCCGCCCACAGGCGCATTCTCCAACACATAAGGGCAGTGACGGGACATGATCAGAACTATCCGGTTGCCAGGCATTTTCAGGAGAAACATCTCGGTGTCCCTGACAAACTCCTATTCTTCTTGATTGATTGTGTTGAGCCATCAAGGAGGGGAGGTGACCGCGAGGCCAAACTCCGCCTCCTTGAGACAAGATACATCTTGGAGCTCAACACCAAGAACCCCTATGGCCTCAATGATAGGGAGGATCTCTACACTTGTCTTTAGAATTGTTGGAGTTTAGAATATCTAAGACCTGTCCGGATATAGCAATTTTCCATTTGATCTTGTTATGCTCCCTTTCAGCACTGCAAAATTGTATATATTGATGAATTGAATCTACTACATACTGTAATATTGTGGTATTTGTTTTTAACTATTTTAACACTCGTTATATATTCTCACTATCAGCACTTTATGAATATTTGCACTATTGCTTCTTGCACTTTGTTGGCTATCTAAAGTTTTTTCGAAGTGACTTGCCCACTTGGGCTTTATTCTTGTGAATCAGTTTCATAGGACATTAGATAAAAACGCTGCTATTGTCTATCTTTGAGCAACTTGTCTAAGGGTGTTTTACACAAATATCTTGGAAACATATATTGTTGCTACATGGGTAACACTGTTTATCATGTAAATACTTCATTTGTTTAAGTTGTACCTTTTGCCCGACTAACTTGCTCTGTTTCCATGAACTCTGTTTTATTAGACTTTATGGATTGTGCTTCGGTCAGCCTTACATACATTTTGTGTTGTACCATTGGTATTGGTTGGATCAGTTTGCACATTAGCGGCGTGTTCATTTCATAGTTTATTTTCTATGTCTATGATGTATCTCAATTGCACTGTCACTTTAAATAGCCTTACACACCATGTGTAGTTTGTCATGTGATCAAGCCTCCCTGGAGGCGAAACGCGTCATGGCGGCAGCGCTGGCTTCACGGAATTAAATTTTGAATTTGCACCAGCATTCTTTTGGGTCGGCTCTTTGTTGTACAGAATCTCTTCGAGCAACAACTTGTGGAATATATATATATATATATATATATATATATATATATATATATCCCCTGGAAACTCGAACCACTTCCTGATTCCGCCGACAGCGGGTTAGGCGAGGAAAGAGACGCAGACCTCCGAGGTTTAATGGGCAAAAAGTGTGGTTTTATTTCAGTGACCCAACACAACGCGTTTCAAGCTCGTAAGCCCTTGTTCACGTGTAAAAGTGGAAAAAAACACCATCTGTTATTTAAAGTGAAATGACCCTACTCCCACTTTCTGACATCATAGGTCACATCTAGATGGGCATAAACAACAGACTGAGGTAACCACAAGACAATCATTTCGTAGTTTAAACCCCATAGACAGAATAATATTTCATGACACATTAGATATATATATACACATGTTTAAAATAATTTTAAAAAACATGTAAAGTGCTTAAGTGTCATAGTTTTTATAAAACAATAAATATAATTCATTTTAAGATTCTCTTTGGATAAATCCAAGACTGCCTATATAGCTGCAGCGCCCATACAAAATTATTCCCGGATAAATCCGATTATTTTCAATTCAATCAGCGTGGCCTATTAGTTTTAGGTGTTTAGTACCCCATATTTTTTATATGTTGCCATCATTTGGTAGTTTTCACGTTTTCTTTGTGATTTTTTTCTTTTTTTACCAGTACAAATACAAGTGGGATGGAATCTGTGCAACAGTGCATAAATAAATAAATATAAATATATAATAAATATAAAGTGCTGGTGTGATTTGTATTGACTTCTCAATTATTTTACAGTAAATGCAGGTTATATATATATATATATATATCTATACTACTATAATAAAGTAAGAACTTTCAGGCTTTGAGGCGGGTAAACTCGGGAACCACAGCGCCAATCTACACACCCGATACACCGTTGAAATCGTCAGGGTGTGTAGATGGTTATAGGCTATATAAATATAAAAAATAAACGTTATTTAAAAAATTTATATTAAAAAAAAGTAGTCCCTCCAAAGTAGCGCCGAACGCGACGTGCGTGCTCACGTCAGGAGCACGGGGAGGAGCGGCGTCCTAGGAGCGGCGGACATGGCGTGGGGGAGGAGCGGTGACGTGAGGAGCTGCGGACAGGCCAGCAGCGGTGCGAGCAGCGGAGAGGCGGACATGGCGCGGGGGAGGAGCGGCGGCGGACAGGCGGTGAGCAGCACAGCGGCCAGGAGCAGTGAACTGAGGAGCGGCGGATGAGGTAAGGCTACGGGGACAATGTCGGGGCAGGCGGGTGTCGGGCCAGGCGGGGGACGGGGAGTTAATGTCAGGGCAGGCGGGTGTCGGGCCAGGCGGGGGACGTGGGAGTTAATATCGGGGCAGGTGGGTGTCGGGCCAGGCGGGGGATGGGGAGTTACAACACAACAGACTACAAGGCAGGCGGGGGTCGGGGCAGGCGGGGGACGGGGCGGGTGGGGGCACGAGCTGCTGGGCAATGTCAGGGGACGCAGGGGTAGGGGAAGCCTGAATGCTCCCGGACAAGGATATATATATATATATATAGATATATCAGAAACACTCCACCCGCCGGTTGGCGATTTCTTCACAAAAATGGAGCACGGACCACAGAGTAAGTGCTGGTAGTTTCTTTAGTCCATTACATGGCAGCCACGATGCGTTTCAGCTCTGGAGGGCCTTGATCACATGACACGCATAACAGTCAACAGTTAATTTATATACCGTTTTTTCCCCAGTTTTAAAGTGACAAGTGCTTGAAAAGATATGTAGCCATAAACACAGACAAAATACTGTATGTATACATAGTTGCAAGCGCCACCATTTTTATATCACGACTAATGCAGTATATACACATACAGTACAAATATTGCGATGTCCTTATATGATCAGTATGACTTCGTAAATTTACTAAATCAATGATGGTTTAAATACCAGTTATTCAAAACATATTTGGCCTATCAACAGTTT
This sequence comes from Lissotriton helveticus, assembly GCF_964261635.1. Taxonomy (NCBI): domain Eukaryota; kingdom Metazoa; phylum Chordata; class Amphibia; order Caudata; family Salamandridae; genus Lissotriton; species Lissotriton helveticus. The sequence goes on from NC_136072.1 coordinate 886,700,572, forward strand.
AACATGCCTTACAATAAAAACAATTATACTGTACATTGCCTGAAAAACTGTGCTAAAAGAACATCACTGTAAAATACAAAAATGTGCAAACATTTGCCAAATACAGTACTGGTTAGACTGGGTAATCTAGATGACCCCATCTTGAATCCCTGAAGGTGCTTGCACAAACATCGACTACTAACGTGACAAAGTGTTGAATTTGTTGTCTAAAGTGTCAGTGCTGAAAACCTCCTCTGTGAAAAATTGCTAAAACAGCTAAAAATATAAATATGGTAAATTAAATGATTTTTTGACTGTGTTATCGATTGGCGTGGCAGCAGTTTCCCAGAAATTACCTTGGGTTATAAACATTCATTGTATAAATACTTCTATTTGTTAAATCTAGAGATGACAATAGGTTTTCGGCCTGCCCATGGAACCGAAACAGCCCTCATCACCGCCATGGACGAGCTTCAAAGGCGGGCAGACAGAAAACAGGCATCATTCTTGATACTGCTTGATATGTCTGCCGCCTTTGACACGGTGAATCATAAGATCTTACTGAGGCGGCTGCTGGAGGCAGGAGTGAGGGACACAACACTGCAATGGTTTCACTCTTTTTTGCAGGACAGGCAGCAGGCAGTCTCTCTGCCTCCTTTTCAATCAGCCTTTTCCCCGGTAACGTATGGAGTCCCCAAGGGCTCTGCCATCAGCCCAATACTTTTTAATGTCTACCTCAGGCCGCTAATCCTTCTTATCAAACGTTTCGGCATTAAAACCATCAATTACGCCGACGATACACAGATGATCCTCTCCTTGGATGGGGAGGATTTTATTTCTATAAAGGTCCTACACAATTGCCTGCGGGAAACATCAAGGTGGCTGAAGGACAACTCACTTCAGTTTAATGCAGGCAAAACTGAGGTGCTTTTTAACACTGGCTCGAGGATCCCCCGACCGTTTCCCAATAACTTCTGGCCCCCGGAAACAGGGTCCAATGTACAGCCTGCAGACTCTGTCCACAATCTAGGTGTCATGCTTGACCACAGGCTTAGCATGGAGACCCACGTTAAAAAAACATCGGCCTGCTGCTTTGCCATCCTACGGTCTCTTAGGAAAGTCTTGCCCCTTCTGCCCACTCAGGCCCGTGCCCAAGTGGTTAGATGTACCATCCTGAGCAGGTTGGACTATTGCAATGCCCTCCTGCTTGGGTCTCCTGAGTTTCTGTTGGATAGGCTCCAAAGGGTTCAATCGGCGGCCGCAAAATTGGCCTTGGGGCTGCCAAGAAGATCTCACGGACCATCTGCCTTGGCACAACTGCACTGGCTCCCTCTTAGACAGAGGATCCAGTTTAAGGCCCTCTGTATTGTTTTCAGGGCCCTCCATGGTTCCGGTCCAGCCCCCCTTCAATCTAAGTTTGCGTGGCATGCCGCTCCCAGACAACTTCGCTCCTCTGATGCTAAACTGGTAGTCATTCCCAGATTTAGGAAGGTCAGAGCCAGAGGTAGATCCTTTGAGGTGGCTGCCGCCAGACTTTGGAACTCCCTCCCCGTCGAGATCAGGCACATTAAGGAACTCCTACCGTTTAGAAAAAAGGTTAAAACTTGGCTTTTCCCTGGGTAGCCTACCCCCACCTGGTCCACTTCTCGCTTCACTCTCAGACTCTGTAAGTGCCAGGATGCCTGCTATGGTGACAGTTCGCGCTTTATAAATTCTTAAAATAAAATAAAAAATAAATAGAGGTTTGCCCTACGGGCCCCTGGTTTCTGCTATAGGCATGTACAGAGATCCTCAGTGATGTTTGGAGTCCAACTCCAGGATGTATTGCGTCTCTCATCTGCGCAGGCCCTTCTCTCTCTTCCCACCTCTTTTGTTAGCTTGCATGGCATCAATCAGAAAATATTTAAGTTCTCTGGGGTCATATTGATGTATTTCACCAAAATGGCGGTCCACCGAGGTTGTTTGGTCTTGATTTCTTATGGCTCTAATATGCTGCAATATCCTCTTGTGCCCCTGTAGTTTGGTACTTCTCACATACCTCAAACCACAGGGGTACTCAAGCACATACACAACATAGTCGGTTTTGCAGGTGAGAGCCTTATTGATAGTGTGCTCCTGTTTGCTGAATGGTGTTGTATAGGTTGTTCCATTGGTACCATGATGACAGGCTTTACATGATTTCCATTTAAAAAAGCCTTTTCTTTGGGCCCGCCATGTCTCATGAGTTCTACTAACAGGGTTGTTCTGCACCAAATAATCTTTCATGGAGGGGGCTCTACTGTGGGTAATGGCTGGTTTTGCTGGTAGCAGGTGGCCAATCATTGGATTGTTTATTACTATTGGCCAATTTCTGTCAATAATGTGATTTATTGCTTTTTCTTGTTTACTGTACCCAATTATTATTCTAAAGTTCCCCTTCTGTGTCTGGCCTGTCGGCTGCTGTGGGTGCCCTAGAGGATGCCTGGCACTGGGTGAGTTTGAGTAGGTCTTCCCTGTGCAGCACCTGGCTCTTGATGATAGCTGCATTAATGCACTTGATGGTGTACCCTCTCTCAAGAAATCTGGCTTTGCTTGCTTGCTGTGCTGTCCATAAATCTTGTTGGTTGCTACATATTCTTTTCAGCCTAATCATTTCCGCGTAGGGGATGCTTTGAATGAGATTCCATGGATGGGCACTGGCTACATGCTACACCGAGATGCCGGACGTGGGTTTTTTATGTGCCCTTGTTTCAATTTTGCCATCCTTGATATATACCTGAATGGCAAGAAAGGTTACTGTATCTGCACTAATATTTGCTGTAAATTGCAGATTAATGTCATTCTTATTCAGATCATCTATAAAACTTTGTGCATCTGGCACAGTCCTGTGCGAAATTAAAAACAAATTATCAATAAATCTTAACCACAATTTTACATTATTGTGCATAATCTCCTCAAAAGATTTTTGTAGGACCTGCTCCTCCCACCAACCCATGTGTAAGCAAGCACAGCTAGGGGAGAAGCTGGCCCCCATAGCGACCCCTCGTAGCTGTTGGTATAAGGCACTCTGAAATAGAAAGATATTATTGTTCAAGCAGAAGTCAATCATATCAATGAGCATGTTACTGTGCTGCTCATGTTGGGCTGGTCTTTTTCTAAGATAGTGTTGAACAGCCCTTATTCCATCTTTGTGATTGATGCGTGTGTAGAGTGCCGTTATGTCCATAGATATTAATAAAAAATCATTTTGCCACTGAAAATCTTGAATTTTGGCTAAAACGTCTCCAGTATCTTTTATATAGCTGAACATGCTCTTGCAAGAAGTGGTCCACATATTGTGATGTTTTCTCTGTCAGACTGTTTCTTGCAGAACTTATTGGTCATCCTGGGGGCTTGTGGGGTTTCTTATACAGCTTAGGGATGAAATAGATGACCTGTGTTGTTGGTGTGTCATTTAAAATAAATGTGTATTCTTCCATTGTTAGCAAACCTGCGCTTTTACATGCTAGTAGTTTATTGTAGTATGCATTGTAGGTTGCTTTTAGAGAAAGTATGTCACACTTGTGGTAGCAATTACAGTCTTATTAGTCTCCCTGGCTTCCTCTATGTACTCTTTTTTCCCCAGATAATTAGATTTCCTTCTTTGTCTGCATTTCTGGGTGTTGTTTTTCAATTTCGCTATGAGTTGTTGGTATTGGACCTCTGTTGTGTTTTTCTCTTTTGTTTCCTCTTACTTTGTAGTTGAGCCGTTTGATTCCTGCTATGTTTTGTTACTGAAATATGTCGATTGAGTCTCTTGCCATGATTGGGATAAATGTTGATCTAGGTTTGAAGGAAGTGGTGGTTGCGGCCTGTTGTTCATTCCTGCTATAGGTTAAATCTTCTGTTGGTATTGGGCCCTCCACTCCCTGTTATATGTTTTCTTGGGCCAGTTCCTGTAGAACCCTTAATGTTGGCAGGTCTGAAACAGTTAAATTATGTGGGGGTGAGGGTTGTGGCAGTTCAATATGTAAGTTTGTCTGTGTATCATTGTTTGCCTTCTCCCTGAGTAGATGAAATTTCTTAAGTTTGAGTTTTTGTACCCCCTTGAAAATGTCCATTCTCGTTGCTGCATTATTAAATGTGCTCTCAGGACAGTATGAAAGCCCGAGGGACAGTAACTGTTTCTCTGCTTTATTAAGATTCATGTTAGCTAGATTAATTACTGTGTTGTCGGAGACTGTATCGATCATTATTTGAATTTCCATTTGCGCACATTTTGTCTTTTTCGTTCTCCTTCGCTTGGCTTTTCGCCTCTCCCTGCACTTGGTTGTTCTTTTTTTCCCTTTCTGTTCTGCTGGGGTCAAGGTCGTAAAGTTTGTCTTCGTTCCAAGCATAAAAAAATCAAGTTCTTCTTCTAGTGACAGTTTTGATGGAACTTGCGTGCCTCTGATATTTCTGGAGTCTAATTTGGTTTCAATCTCCAGGGCAGAGCTTAAATCCGAAGTAGAGGAGCCTGCATGTCTCCCACTGTTGCTCACTGCATTCGATTTGGCATCGCATGCTCCACTTAATTTGAAAATTTGATAGAATTATATTTTTTCGCAAACGTAAAAATGTGGCCACTCTCGTAGTCTGCCTTGTCTCCATGAAATGTAAATGTTTTGCGCAACAATAGTAACAAAGCCTGTTGAGGCTGAAACGCGTTGGTGGGGTGAAGCTCTAATAAAAAGCTTTGAAAATATCCTGGGTGTGCCGCTCCTTTTGCGCCCAAAAAAATAAATAAATAAATAAATATATATATATATATATATATATATATATATATATATATATATATATATATATATATATATGCATGTACATGATTATATATTATAACACACTAAAAATATGTATTTTACATTTTATTAATTTTAAATATTTTTCATTTAGTATTATAAAAAGAATATATATTTGTATACATACACACGTACTCAAATATAAAACAACATAAAAATAAGAACAATTCAATAACAAAATATATTAATTAATTTCACCAGTATATAAAATGCTAAAATATGAAAACCCTGAAAAACACATTCAATAAAAATAAAAAAAAACATAAAAAAGTAAGATGAGAATGAACCAGAACATAAAAAACTGATAATAATATAAATTCCATTTCACCACTAAAAAGGAAAAGTGTTGGACTCCGGAAACATTAGATATACCATTACCACTCCAGGTGAAGCAACAGTAGGGAAAATGTTATACTTTGGAGGCAATACATTTACTATTCCCACTCCAATCTAAACAACAGTTGGGAAAGCGTTGGAATTTTGGAGGAGTCAGATTTTCTATACCCATGCCTACTCTTGTCTAATCAACATTAGGGAAAATGTCAGACTTCTGAGGGGTTACATTTACTATTTACTCCCGCCTGAGCAACAGTAGGAAAAGCGTTGGTTTTTGGAGGATTGTGATTTACTATTCCCTCTCCAGTCTAAGCAACAGTTGAGAAAGCCATGGCCTTCAGAGGAATTAGCTTTACTATTCTCACTCCAGTCTAAACAACAGTAGGGAAATTGGTGGAATTTGAAGCGGTTAGATTTACTATACCTACTCCAATCTAAGCAACAGTAGCGAAGATGTTGGACTTCAGAGTGGTTAAATTTACTATTACCAGTCTAAGCCACAGTAGGGAAAGCGGTTGGCTTCAAATTAATTACATTTGTGAATACACGCCCAATTATTTCGTAAAAAAATGCCAACACTTCCTATAAGAGATTATTACATTTCAGTATACAGCAATAAATATATATTTTTTAACAAGAATAATAACAATTATAATATAATTAACAATACAAATAAAAAAATAAGGAAAAAATAATATCAACTTTCCTAACTACCAAATAAAATAACATTATGAAATCATTACTTATTTATGTAATTTCAATTAATCCGTTCTGTCCTAACGGCCGACGCGAGCACTACCTTCCAGGTGCTGCGCACGACCAACGGCTGACGCAGCCCCGCCCACTGTGTAGAACGCCCGCACTGCGGCCGAATGTCGCCGCAGTAACGGGTTAATACATAAAAAAACAAATAAAATGTAAATAACAAATATCATTGCACAAACAAAATTTAACAAACTCTTACAATTTAATAAATTACAATTTGTGAAAAATTAAACACAGCATCTCAAATACATGTATAATAAACATATAAATATTACAGAAAACTTATTAAATGAAATGAAACAGTACAAATGTTACAGAATAAGTAATAAATTAGGTAATTTATATAATTAATAATCAATTAATATTTATTTTACAAAATAGGCATAACATTAAAATACATTTATTTTATTTAATGTCCCACCCTATTTCCCTATAAACCAATCATCTCACAACTAAAATATAACTTAAACAAATCAGTATTAAACTATTCACAGAGTTAGCAAACAATTAAATAAAGAATTACCAATTAAATACGAATTAATACTAATTTTCAATTTTTATAATTAACTTCCCACCCTCTACACCTACAAACTCAAAAGCCCACTACTAACATATAGAATACTAATATCAAAATAAAACTAAAATAACATTTGAAATCTCAAATTTAAATTCCAAACATAACACATGTACATAATAGTTAATGAAAAACCCAACAATAACATTCCATTTAAAATATTTCTAATTTAAATAACATCCCACGGTAGCCCCCTACAAACCCAGCACCCTGCTTTGATACTATAAATTACTAATAATATTTAAAATAAATACTAAATCACTCAAAATTACAAACTATTATTGTATAAACGTATTAACAATTGTGGCAATAATAGTAAAATGTAAATGTAAATGTATGTGTCTTGTAAAGCGCACTGCTGCCCTGAGACGTCGTGGTGCTGTAGACCGCTGGGGAACCCGTCCTGGCTATCCCTGTGAGATGGTCCCTACTGGGTATCTCCAAGGTGAAACCAGGCATCCCCGGTGAATGTGGGGGGCCGTTGTAGAGATGAGGCAAGCTAATGCCCAGAGTTGCCGAGTGTGATCCCTGGTTAGAGTAGGCACCGAGGCAAGAATTATCGGGTCCGCTGACCCTGGTCCACGACCCTGCCGCGTTGGGAATTGAACCCTGTTCCCGGGCCGTTCTCTGCTTCGGGGTCTGCCGCCTCTAACCAGTGAGCCACACCACTCCACTAGTAGCACCTAAAATTAATAAATGAACTAAAACAAATTAAAATAATTAAATAAAAAAACATTTTTACAACTATATTAATGAAAACTACGCGAAAAACCAGAATATTAATGAAAATTATGTTATTTACCCAAAAATGTATTGTTGACATTGATAATAAATACAACGTTATTTATGAATCATGATACTTTTTTCCCCTATATTTATGTTTTTCAATATTTAAAACTCAATATTTTGTCCAGGCACCCACTAATTCACTAAAAAAATAATAGGTTAAAGTGATGTTATAGTTAGATGTTGAAATAAATTAAAAACAAATGTTTTAATTTTTTTTAAACTGAAATTTAAGAGTTATAGGGACATATGTATCAAGCCAAATTGACTTCGCAAACGCCGAAATTCGCAGAATTTCGGCGTTTGCAAATGCAATTTGGACTAATGGTGTGCATCAAGCAAATCTGCTTGAGAAATAAGGAATCGCAAAATATGTGATTCCTTATCTTGCGATTGCATGTAAGGAATCACAAATTTTGTGATTCCTTAAATGCAATGTAAGAAGCTTAAAAAACATAGCAAATTGGCCTTAAGTTATCGCAAATTACCACCAACTTCTAGTTGGTGGTAAGTTGCGAATTCCTTTCAATATGCATATTTTTTCTTTTTTCAAAGTGCCATGTGACGCACATACATGCCCTTGCAGTTTTCAGGGGTGCAACAGGGTGTCCTTTGGACGCCCCTGCACCCTTGAAAATATTCACAATTTGCGATTAGCAAATTGCGAATCGCACATTTCCCCTTCATTCCTATGGGCCTCCTGGCCCATAGAAATGAATGGGAAATTATTCCTTAATTGCGATTAGCAATTTGCTAATCGCAATTAAGGAATTTTTAGAAATCGCTAACAAGAAGCGATTTTCTTCATACATACCGTTTTGCGATTTCTAAATAGCGATTCCTTAAAAATCGCTATTTAGGAATCGCAAAACGGAATGTTGATACATTTGGCCCATAGTGTTTTGAGCTATTTAAAAATCACACCCTTTGCTATGCACTGCTTAGGACCTGCCCCATCACATCACTCACAACATGTTAAATGACATCAGGTATAATGACATTGCAAATGACACAATTAATGACTTCACTGTTTACATCACTGATAACACCATAGACATATACGGCATAGGGGCTGATTCCGATCTCGGTTGGAAAGCACTCCGACCGAGCCGGATCCGGGGTGTTTTCCAACCGATCCGGACTCCTGCAGTCCGACCGAGCGAGTAAGATGCGGCCGTATGCTGTCGGACTCGGTGCGGTCGGACTCCCAAAGAAGTCAATGGGAGCCAATCGTACGATGCATACATGGGCTCCCATTGACTGCATGGGTAGGTTGCGGACAAGTGCGCCCCCAACAGTGGGTACTCGTTGGTGCTATCCGCAGTGTACATGCCTGTGTTGGGGTGACCCAAGAGTGTCCCCCTGTGTCTGCGATAAGGCTGCGGGTAACAGGGAGTCCGATGCGGACCCCCAAACCCCGACTCCGGGAGCTAATGCGAGCCGGGAGCTCCGACTCGATCCGGCTGTCCGAATCGAGCATCGTACTGGCTTGGTTGGAATTCGCCTCCCTTGCACGCAACGGTTAGCTTACGGCCGAGACGTACGGAGCGGTTCGGACCCGGAAACTATTCGGACGGAGATTTCACGCTTGTTCGCATCGTACTTCTACGTCCGGACCCGTGTACGAACCAGACGGAAGTTCAGCCTCCAAATCCGATCCGCTAATGCCAAATCGGTGCCCTTCCGACTGAGATCAGAATCGGCCCCATAGAGTTACTGTGTGTACATATGTGGGTGCATGGCATGGAAACAGCGTAAGCTATAAAGGCAAGTGTGTCTAAACATGTTTAAAGTTATATGGTGCACCATTTGCAAATCACTGAAGTTTGGAATGCTGATAGCACTCCATGTTAAACAAGGTAAAGGGTGAGGATATCTCATAAGGTTGAAGAGTTATGTTTCAAAGTCGGTTATGGGGTAAAGCCCAAGACTGTGGCAGCAAAAATCTGTGAGGAAGCCCAAAGCTTCTGTTGATAGCGCATATCTGGGTGGGTGCCACTGCTAAATAGTTGTAATATATTGTTGCAGTCACAATCTATGAAACAAGGATGTGCACTGCAGTGTCGGCTGCTGAGTTTGGGCCGCCAACCTCTACCTCCGGCGGTGTGCAGTGGGGTGCTGGAGCAGGTACTGGTTTTTGGCCACACCCTGCACCCAACCCCTCAGCCCAGTCTACTCCCACTTAGGCCTGGTATTTGGAGTAAACACATTACTCTTGTGATGTGATATTGCTGAAATTATGCAACTAGGCCAGCTTGAGTAATTAAGAGTAATTTGGGGTCAAACATCCTCTGCAGGGGCACAGGAACAACTAACTTACATAGTGTGAGCAGCTGGTGGGTCCTTCTGTTTGTGTCTTGTGGCCTTTAGTGCTATTTTTTTTACCGCAAAATGCGCCCAGGACCTGTAAGTTAAATGCCACTTGTGCACTGCAGCACCTATTGTGCCATCCATAATAGTGACAGTGTAAACAGGCTTCAGACCTACCACTGTAACCTGACTAAAGAAGTGTAAACACTTAACTTCATACTTTGAAGATGAACTTGTTTGAAAGGTCAAAATGTTCCTTTAAATACTAATGCTCACCTGATCCTCGACATCCCTCGACACAGCCACATCACACCCCACCTAAGTGACCTGCACTGGCTGGCCATCAACAAGAGGATCACTTTCAAGCTCATCACCCATGCACACAAGGCACTCCACAACATTGGCACAGCATACCTCAACAGACGACTCAGCTTCTACACCCCTAACCGCCAGCTATGCTCCGCCGACTGCACCCTAGCTACCGTCCCTCACATCCAAAGAGCGACCGACGGCAGCAGATCGTTCTCCTACCTCGCCGCCAAGACCTGGAACATCCTCCCCATCCTCCTACGGCAGACCCAAGACCTACTAACCTTCAGGAGGCTACTCAAGACCTGGCTATTCGAGCAGTAGAAGCACCCCCCCCCCCAACCCCCCAGCTCCTTGAGACCCTTACGGGTGAGTAGTGCGCTCTACAAATTTCCTGATTGATTGATTGATTGATTGATTGATTGATTGAATGTCACCCATATGTAGGCCTTATAGTCCATAAAGTAGGGTGCATGGTATTTAAAAGTACAGCATGGAGAAATTAATGTTAAACATGTCTTTATAATTACTGACACCTAAAACATATTTTCACTGTAGCAAGGATGGCTGCTCCATAGAAAAACACTGGGATGCACTATTAAATTAAATAATAATGTATGTGGCTAGGAAACACTAGAAAACAATTCTGTGACTTATTAAAATGTGATGGCAACGTTGGGTTATGTAATAAATATTAAGGAAAGGGCACGTGTAATAACTACTTTCTCACAGCTTAAAGCCCCTGTGAGCTAATTTGCACTGGCAAAATTGACATTTTGGGCTTGTAGGCCTCCTCTGGGAGAGGCGGTGCACAGGAAGGCCAGTTGGTCTACTTATCATTGCTTGGAAAGGGAACGTCAGTGCCTGATGTGCTTTGAGTAATCCAATAGCCTGCTGCTGGAGACTGTCAAATATCATAGTTCCTGTGACAAGCCTAATGGTGACAGGTACGCTCCCGTTGGATTCTGGCTATGGAACCAAGGCCACAGTTCAGCAATTTGAGAACAGGAACACATTTTCTGCGAAGCGATAGGGACTGCTGAGGCCGGCTCTTGATGAACTTTGTGCAAACGCCCGACTTGACCCTAATGCTGCCTGAAGGGTAGCAGAGGGTGCCCTCAGCAGATAAAGTACTATTGCTTTCTTGTCGGAAGAATTTAGGAGGAATTCCACTAAGATACCCAAGGGAGACATTAGAATGATATATGTATATACTGGACAGGGCACGTGGAAGAATGGCTGAAAGGCGAGGGCGCCGTTCTGCCCCATCGGAGGCAATTTTGCCTTTTACATCATGTTCCTGAATTCTGTGACCTGCCAACGATTACATCGCTATTGTGCCGGAAAACGCAAGCCTTTCAAATATTAGTGACTATTGTAAACATAAAAAAATACGATTTTGCAGTCAGGTTGTGTTTTTTTTTAATATTGTTGTAAATTACTCAGAACGAATTAGTGAAAACACAGATTGTCACATCCACTGCTCTGCCTCATTCATCTTTTCTACTTGATGGCCCCTCCGGGGCCTCAGATGGCTGGCAGGGAGATGCCTCCATTGATCGGGCCTGCACCATACATTGTAGGTAATAGCCAATTTGTTTAATGCAGACTTGTCTTCAGTTCTGTAAATAATATCTTCCTCTTCCTCAGAAAGTAGCCAAAAGCGTACCGTCAGCACTTTCCAAGGCACAGCCAACGCAGCGAGCATCCCCATCACTCGGAGCTCAGGGACGTTACCTGCAGCTGCGAGGGCCAGGGGTCGAGCCGGGAAAGAGGCGGGACTTCCGTCAGGTTCCACTGCAGACATGACGGGGCAAACTCCGTGTGAGGCAAATGTACACCAGCAGCATGAACTGTGCAACTCTGCTCCTCCATCTTTGATGGTTAGGGTCAAAGGCCAGGTGTCTGAGTGTATGTTACATTGATGGAGAAGTGTGGCTCAATGGTTAGAGCGGCAGACCCTGATGCAGAGGTCTTGGGCTCAAAATTCCATGGACCTGATAATTCTCGCCTCGGTGCCTATTCCAATCATGGAGTCCCACTCTGCAACTCTGGGCAATAGATTGCTTAATTTCCACAACGGCCCCCACAACGCTAAGGATGCCTGGCCTCCACCTTGGGGGTGCCCAGGAGTGGACACCTCACAGGGAAAGCCAGGATGGGTTCCACAGCGGTATTCGTACAAGCGCCTTGAGACCCTTGCGGGTGAGTAGTGCGCTATACAAGTATCAATTTACATTTACATTTTTTACATTTACATTGTAAGCCTGCACTATTAAAATGTCTGCCTTATTTACTGAAGAAGGTGAAAACACCAGTATGCATTCCACCCTAGAATGCCCTATTTAACTTCATCTAATTGAGTTACTAAGTTCTAACGGGGGTTGATGTTTTGCGTTCTTTCTAAGTGAGGTATTGATAGTACCTTGTTGGCATGACTGGCACTCCATCCGTCAAATTTGATGTTCAACTTTTAGGAATATAGATTCAATTCATTGGGTCATGTTTCTTCCTAACATGTACTGCCAATTAAACACAGTGGCTGAAATTCCTGTGGCTGCAACAATGAAGTACATGTTCGCTCAGGACTCAGGCATGCTGTTTACACTTTGTAGGACACATATATTTGAATGGGAATGTCTTTGAGTTAGTGTATGCGCCGCAGACACACCGTTCAGTATGGCCAGGGACTGCCGGAGGACCCCCACCCTTCCGTTAAGCAACATAACATTATTAACAGGACATGAGAGGGCTTTCTTTGGAAGGCGGGGGATCTTTCGACCCCCCGGCCGTATTTATTAAAATATACAAAATAAATCAAAATTGAAATAAACAATATTTACACAATTTACTCAGAAAATGTTAAAATTGATATATACAGGTATTCAGATGGCTAACCTTAACATATTTCTAGTACAAGGTATTTCCTATGCAAAACTAACATATTAATTCATATTAACCCCTCGCAGGCCAAGCCGGATCTAACCGGCCTGGCCTTTGTTCCCTTTGTGGCCCGGAAGTGACATAATCACTTCTGGGTCACCAGGGAACCCGGAGGCGAGTGGGGGCCGGTGCGCCCCGCCATAAGTGCGGCGGGGCCGATGTCGGCCCCGCCTTTCCAAAAGAGTGAGAAGCGTCTGCCTCTCTCTGTTTCTGAGCTCTGGGGCATATCATGAAGGTGAGTGAGCTTTTGCGCAAGGCACAAATGTACACTCGTATTTACACGATTAACATTTTCTAAAGGTTATGCATTTAAAGCTGAATTTCTCCAAGTTGATGCCTGCTGCATTGGTGCTAGTAGTAGTGCTCATGGGGCAGAGGAACAGCAGTAGCTGATATCAAAGGTCATGGCATGGCGTGGTTAACCAGAAAAAGAGAACCGTGGACACAGAGAGTAGAGTGGAGCTGGAAGTGGAGATGGCAGTTCTGGACCATCAAAAACAGAAGCAGAACCCCTCCCCCTCCCCCTCCCCCTCCCCCTCCCCCCTCCACCAAGTACACTGCCAACAGGCCCTCTGCTCCAGCAGGTGATGCAACATTGGCTGGCTTGAGATGTTTTACCATAAGTGATGCTGGATGACATTATGACAACACAAGGTGTTCAGATTCTTTAAGTAAGGGGTCAGCAACCTTTTCAGAACAATGGCCACACCTTTTTGGATCCAAATACCGTTTTAAAAGAAGGTCTGGGACTTTTCCCCCCAAAAAAGCGCATTGGGAATTTAGTGGCAAACAGTAGATGTAAAACACATTATTCCAGCAACATTGCTTTTAGGGTTGAAAGATCTTTTCACATGGGGGAATCAAAGGTTCGTCTCAGCAACTTCAGGTAAAACTAGTGTGAATTTATGCAGTTTCATTTTTTTGTCTAGTAACATTGCTCAAAATACATTAGCATTTAAAACACCACTTTATGGAGGTAGAGGTTTATTTGACGATTGGTTGTGTTTGTTGGAAAACAGACACCTGCCTTACATGAAAGAAACTTACTAGGATGAAAAAGCACTTTCCACTGGAGTTTTAGCATTGCAATGCTTATAATGCTCCCATTATCATACTTTATAGGTCTGCATAATAGATCATATAACACACTAGTCTGCCACTTTCTGTGGTGCCACCACCAGGCAGCGTTTGCAAATTACTTTAATGGCCATATAGGCCATTCGCTCGTATCTAAATTAGGAAATATTTTAAATTATTCTTTGAAGGATGGTCTCTGCAGATTTCTAAGATTCATGACATTCCCCTTGAATTGAAGGGAACATATCCTACTCCACAGTTCCATAACTGACTAGGCTGCAACAGGTTGAGTGGCATTAACTTTTACTGGGGGCTTACAATGGGGTACTCAATAATATGGCATTGTTGCCAGTTTTGAACCTGCGACCCTGACAGACAGTGACAGGAAGATATGGTTGCACTGGACAAACATTTGTATGCGATTTTAGTAGCGCTTATATGGCTGAGGTCTTTTTAACAGGTATCCGCCCACAGCTGAGGTCCCAGAGTTCTAAAGCAAAACATAAACAGGTCAATACACACAAAGCACATAGAATTCTTGATGATTCCAATATGATCTCATTAGAGCATACAGTAGGTTTTCCCTATTCTTTTGCCAGTCCACGTTACCTTTTTCAGTACTGCCATGCTAGTCCGCCTTTATATTTTCTAAAACGCAGGCAACAGTAGAAGGAGTATTCTGTCTTTGTCATTCTGTTTCACCAAGATACTCTACTCATCAGTTGATGCCTCCCGCTCTTGACTTCGGTGGGGACTTCAAAAAGAAGCTTTTGGCAACCTTTCAGGGATGGCTGCCAACTTTAGAGAGGATTCTGGGATCCCTAAACCTTTGTTCTTCAGACTAACAATGCCCTTGCGAGAATAGTATGAAATCAGTTGGCATGTGGGGCAAAATGAACCAGGAGAAACTCTTAATGGTTGCAGATTGTAGCACTTTCAGGAAATAAATACACAAAGGTTAGAGCCTCTGGTAGCCACCTTTATAGGATGCGGTGACAACATCTTACTCGCAATGTATGCATTGCATTAGCAATGACTGCTATAGTGCACACAGGTTATGACTGGTTTTAGTTCAAGTGCGTCCATCCCAAGAAGCGCAGTTTGGTTGTTGGACAAGGGGCCAGGTTATTCCTGGACCGATATGGTCGAATTAGTATTGCTAGTTTTTATATCCCCTCAAATTACTTTTTTCCATCCTTATACAGCTATAGGACCATGCTCGTCCATGCCGCACGGCATTGTGCTATTGCTGGATTTATTTGGAACAGCTTACAGTAGGGTATGGCACAGTTTCTTTGTTATTTAAATTTTATTAAACCTAAAAGACTATTCAAAACAAAAAAATGTCTCCCTATCCTTGTGACTCTCCTGCTTTTTCAATAATCTCTTAAATCACCTCAGCTAACATATCTCACCAATTTTCCTCTTTTTGGGCATACTTCTTTTAGAGATCACGCCACCTGTTCCTATTGCATAATACTGATAAATGTATTCCACTGCGCATTTACTTGCAGTTTGTCAGCTTGTATCCACTTCAGTATTATTTCTTGCTTAACTGCTGGTCAAGTGTTGATTCGTACTTGGGACTATTGTCCTAGAAGGGCCTGCTTAGAAGGATAGAGGTCTTTTAAGTACTTATTAATTGATTTTCATTATGTTTTTCATTCCATACAATCGCATGCAGCAATGTTCATCAATCTGTTTAACATCTTGTACAGGTGTCTGATTTGTTTAAATGTAATTCTAAACCTCTTTTCAAGTGTATATAGTACATTGCATAGCAATATTGCAGACCTCCAAATGCAGATAGACTATTTTATCCAATTATTATGGGTTTACTTCCTATCCTATTTTTGTAATCCATTTCTAACTTGATGCCATTACTTCTCTTACATTAGTTGGTGTAGAAGTGCATAACTTCGTAGTATCAAAACTTTGTTATCTTTTATTGTTGAAGCCTACAGGCAAACTGTCTTCAACCATGTTTCTGTGTTCCATTAGTCCTCTCAGCCTCGGGGCAAAAAAAAGAGTGAAACTATGTATATTACGTTGTGGTTAGTTCCCATTTATAAGATTCTTTTCTAGGGTTCATTTCTCCATCTTTCCATAAATATCTATATTTTTATAGCCCATCTTGAATATTTTTTAGCCCTGCTGGTCATGGAATGCCTCGGGTAGCACAGGGTTTCCCCATTTCGGTGTTTTCTAGGGTACATTTCACCATCTTTCCATAAATATCTATATTTTTAAAACCCCTCTTTAGACAAGGAGTTGCTCAAAAACTACAGACGCATTGCCAGTCTCCCATTTTTTGCCAAGGTGCTTGAAAGAGTAATGAATACGCAGTTGGCCGACTATCTTGAGCAAAACAAATTATTGGATGACACGCAATTTGGGTTTCGAAAGCTCCATGGTACGGAGACAGCTCTCATCAAAGCAGCAGATGATATCAGAACCATCAGAGACCATGGAGGGACAGCTGTCCTTATAATGCTGGACTTATCGGCGGCCTTCGACACGGTCAATCATTCCATCTTGATTCACCGTGTCGGAAATCTGGGCATCCGATCCAGCGCTAGGGACCTGCTTACCTCGTTTCTCTCCAGTAGAACTCAGGCAGTTACGCTAGGATCCTTCAAATCACCGGAACTTGCCTTACCTTGTGGAGCCCCCAGGGATCCTCGCTAAGTCCAACACTGTTTAATATCTACGTGTTGGACTTGGCGAGAGTGATTAAATCCTACCACATGAGCCTTACCTTATATGCTGATGACACCCAGCTGGTGCTCGCTATCAATAATGATGGGGAACAGGTAGCGGCACTGTTTCAAGAAGGTATGATGGCAGTCAAAGACTGGATGCACGCTAACTGCTTGCGGTTGAACTCTGAAAAGACGGAGGTGGTCATTTTTGGCAAAATCACCCCACAATGGTCTCCAGCGTGGTGGCCTTCGTCCTTGGGAGCTTTACCAATTCCATCAGCTAAGGTCAGAAACCTGGGTATAATCTTTGATGAGAAGCTTAATTTCGAAGCACATGCCAATCAGACAGTAGCAAATGTGCATCATAAACTCAGACTGATAAAGAAAATAATCCCATTTCTTTCTGATAGCGCTGGAAAAACTGTGGTGAGCACACTTGTGCTGTCCTCCCTGGACTACTGTAACGGCCTATTCACCAATGCACAATCCCGACTGATTTCCAAGCTTCAAATGATCCAAAACGCGGCTGCTAGACTACTATCCAGGACCCCTAAATTTAAATCAGTCAGTCACACAATTAAGAGATATCACTGGCTAACAATTAAAAACCGCATTAAATTTAAGGCACTGTGTTTAACTTTTAAAGCGATTCACAATCAAGGCCCAAAGTTTCTGCAAGAGCAGCTCTCAATCTATTGTCCTTCAAGACAACTGAGATCAATGCAAGTACATCAATTGGCAGTACCTCGCACCAGAACGGTTACCTGGGGCGACCGGCGTTTCACGGTGTCTGCAGCCAGACTCTGGAACTCTCTTCCGCTGACAATCAGATCGGTCCAATCTCTTCTCCAGTTTAGGAAACAGGTGAAGACATGGTTGTTTAACCAGTAAGGACCCCTTTGCCTGTATGTTGCTACCACTCAGAGATCCTATGTTGTAATTTAGCGCCAAGACGCCTACGGGCATACGTATGCGCTCTACAAATTGTATTAATAAATAAATAAATAAATAGCCCATCTTGAATATTTTTTAGCCCTGCTGGTCATGGAAAGCCTCGGGTAGCACAGGGCTTCCCCATTTCGGTGAGTACTAGTACATTCCATCTGCTTTTTATCTCCCTTTAATACCAGCTCTACACCTGAGTGAATATGAGTAGTGATGCAGTACTTTGTAGAGGGATTCTTTAGTACCTTCACCATCTGTTAAGAAGGTGATTGCAATAGTATTAAAGGTTGCTGTTACTAAAAGTTTAAAAGCTTTAAAGTTTAAAAAAAAAAGTTAAGAAACGCAAATGCACCTGGCCCCTTTTGCTTTTAAACGATTGATGTGAACTTCGAGCAGTCTTATTTCGCCATAAAAACCTAGTAATTCATTGTTCTACATTTCAGAAATATATTTTTGGAATTCCTAGCTGTACTTATTGCATTACAAATTGTACTTAGGGCAGAATGGAAATCTTTTCATATTGGATTCTTCAGATTAGTGAAAGCCACAGATAGAAATGATTTATTTTTCTTCCGCTATTACAACTGATGTAATGAGGTATATTATGTGGTTATGCACTTCTTAGCCAGGTACAAATCAATGTTGCTCTGGGCCCATTACTTCTTTTAGTGTTGAGTTTATTTGTGTAGTCTATCTGCTTGAAAAAAGCTTTAAATCAGAATTAAGAAGAGATGTAGGCCTATATGACCCACACCTTTAGGGTTTGTGTTTGGCATTATAAAAGCACTCTTAGTTGGCGTAATTTCAGTAATCCGGTATCATATTGTGCAGCATGAAAAAATGACTTTTTTCATTTTTAGAAACCGACAGGGTACATTCCAATATATGTGCATATCTGGGCTTATTAAGACATCCTTTGAAGTGTTTGCTTATGGAAGCTGTCTGTGAGCCAGTAAATGGCCGTTTAACAAGAATCCCAAGAGCTTCTCCAGTAACTATCCTGGAACAAAGGAATAGTTCACGAGTACGTGAAATAGAATTACATGGAAAGCAATGGAAGTAGAATTAAGGAGCTCTCCCAATTCTGGTAAAGAGTGGTTGGAGATAAGGAATTGTGGACATTCGGTGTCTTCATTGTGAACCTTTGGGTAATATGGTATCTTGTGCTAATGCAGCCTAATGGTTTTTAATGCTATGCTTGCTTAATGTGAAGATTATTGATTAATTAGCTTGATATGGTACGTCTTACAACTCATTCCTTGTGTTCAGTGTAGGGGCAAAAGCCCCTTGCACAGAGTCCATGGGGCAACGCGCTTCTCTTCTTTACATTTTGGCCGGTCCAAAATGTTTCTTGTGCTAGTAACCTTTGTTACTAGTTTACCTGATTTTAGCATTATGCTGGCCAACAGAATGCTGTTAGGTATTTTGGATCCATCTAAATAGAACTCCCTTGAACATGGGTGGCTGCTGACTTAGTGACCAGTCTATGGCATGCGTAACTATTGGCGACCGATGATTATACAAGTGGGTTTACCTGCCCTTTTTGCCTTCATCTCTTTGTGGAGAATTCCTGCTTTCTTTTCTTCATAGATCCATTTATTAGTTAATAACTGGAGCCCTTCTTCCTCCCAATTGAATGAGCATCATCTAAAATAGTGTTTGAGAAATGTGAAGTGGTGTACTTGAGATGATGACACCCCATATGTATGGGACACCTACATTTATATTCCATAGAGTTGATGATGTTCAGATGCTGTCTGCACTTTCCAGTATGAAATAAAAGAAAAAGAGGATCCTTACATTGCTTAGCAATCCAAACTAGAACAGTGCAGGCAGACCAAATTGTGTTCATGTTGAACAACACCTTCGCAAAGATATAACTAAAAATCAAGGCTAGCCTACTGACCTCTAACAATGTTTTTTGAGGGACAAGGACAATGATGATTTGAATTTATTGCCCCAGGAGAACAGTATCAATTAAAACTGGTTGCTATGATGATGTGCCATCTTAAATTGAAAATGCACTATGAGCTCATGGCTCTCACCAAAACTTTGGGGTAAACTTTGAATATGATTGGTGATTTGAGTAAGTATTTGATCTGCTCAAAATGTATTTTAAGAGGTCAAAGGACTGCCTAGACGCTCAAAACTCACATATGGATCAAAGCAGCCCTGGGGCTGAGGGTCAGTGTGGGCTCGAGGGCTTTGAAGAAACGGAATAGCATTTGCTCCAGTAAAATACCTTTGTTGTGAAACAAGGTTTAGCTAATTGCATAAAATTAGTTTCATTGAGCGCGCTGAAACGCATTTGGCGTTTCAGCGCGCTCAATGAAACTAATTTTATTTATTTACTTACATTACTCCGGTCGGCCGTGAGCCTGAGTTTACTCCCCCCCCACCCTGCCCTGATCCCCGCCCGCCCCGCCCCATCCCACCCCAACCCACCGCACCGCACCTCTCTCTCCATGAGCCGCTACTGCTCATTTATATATATAACCGTATCATTTTGTGGTTTTCAAGCAGGAGAGACAATACCTTTTTGCACTAATAAACTTCTACTAAACTTTAATAAACTTTGAAGCAATACAGGTCAGATTTGCAAACGGTCCGTGGTCTGATTGTGCCAGCACTCCTGCAAAGCAGCATGACACTTTTTACAGATGTGTTATTTTAATAAGTCTTCCTTGACTTTGGCCCCATAGCATTGTGGTAGATGTAGTCTTTGCAGATTTCATTTTGATGTTGAGGCATTACTTGTAACATAATTGTTTTCACTGAGATTTTGTTCTTAAATCACAATATATCACATTTATAAAGCTGCTTCAAATGGACCTAACCTTGTTAGGTGGTGCAGAACAATTTAAACTGCAAAATACCCTGCTACCAGTTTTAATGAGGAAGTAACCCTATGATGCAGAGCACTGGCAATGGGAGCTGCAAACATCATGATATCAAGAGATTACTAAAGTGAAAATTGAACCAGACTGTTTGAAAATGAACGTTTTATCATGAACATACAAGAATGACACAATTGAAATGACAATGAAAAGATGGCTACAGTATATGAGGAGGATCACGGCTGGCTTCGTGTCTGAGCTTCCTTTTAAATCACAAGCACTTTACATTCTGGGACTTGAAATTCTAGGTTTTTCACTATATTTAGAGGCAAAAGGGAACACACTCCGAAACAAGGAAAAACAACATGATGTGAACTAAAAGCAAGTGCTGGTGGAACCTGCTCCGAATTAATCTGGGGGTAGGGGCTAGGGGCAACTGTAAGTTGGTGCAACAGATGGAATGCATGACTGTGCTATGATTGAGTAACTGGGGTAGTGTGATAACACTCAGCTCTGAGAATGAGTACAAACCAGGCAGATTCTGGCTCCAGCACCTATCCCCGAGCTGGAAAACCATGGTTCCTGGTGGCATCTGCTTTCTGTCCCCACTTTGTCCAGCTGTATCATGCAGACAACAAGACACCTTCAACATTGTCTGCATAGCTTTGCATTACCGTGTGTGCCGTATGCCATGGATTTACTCATAGTCATGGTAGGTTATATTGGAGAGTGGCCAGCATGTTTCTAACGTACATATGTCTTTGTTGTCATTGTAACTGTTTGTGGGTTTTGCAGGTTTACATTTACTAATTTATGATGGCTTATACGTAGATTTGTGATAGACTATAAATGAGTCACTATAACCCGAATGTATGTACTTTTGAAGTGGAGAAGGCTTAGTCAACTATATGAATTTTAATGTGTTGTGTGCATGAGGTGCAAGGAGTAGTGTTGAAAGTGTTTTTTTGTATACAGTGTGCAAGTGTGGATTAATCTGGATTTGCTTTTGAGGTGGCACATGCTCAGCTATTTATATGGCTTGGAACCATGTTGTATGAGATGTGTCTAACATGTACTTTCTTTGCAGGGTGATGTATGAGTATATCTTTATCTGGACAGGCAAATGCTTAGCCAGGGGTGGCATGGGGCTGGGTTTGTGCAGGTTGGTGACTGGAGTTGTGTCTACAGTGCACTGCTGGTGTGGAGCATTTGATCATAAGATCAGCTGGATGTGGGTTTATCCTATGGGAGAGAAGCATAAGGAGAAGAAATGCAATCTCCATGGTCGCAGATGCATTGAAACAACAGCAGTCATTTTGTTAGGCTCAAAACATAAGCAAGCATTGATTAAATAAACAACCTGACACTGCTTGTCCTTTTAAAAGGGGTGCATTCAAGGCATGGAAACCAGAGATGAGGGACCAACCCGCTGGGCAGGCATACCCAGGAACTTTTCCTCCAGAAGTGCAAAAGTTCCATAACTCCTCATCCCTCCCATATCGAAAGAGCAAGATTCTAGGAAGTTTGTGAGGTAGAAAAATGTATACATACAGAGTCAAGAGGTTTGGGTTTACCAGGTCCCAACAGGAGCTGTGGGAGGTCACCTTGCTAGGTGAAATGATTGGAAACTCCCTTCCTTTGGTTTCATAGGCGCTGACAGTAGGGGTGCTGGGTGTGCTACAGCACCCCCAAAATAAACATCCTTAACAGGGAAATTGGCATCTACTTTTCTTCATCTGACTGCAAATTGAGAGGCTTTTGTAAACGGAACTATGTAACAATCTTTTTGAAGTACAGGGAGAGTAAAACGCTAGGGTAAATTATATAATTTTATAACACACAGCAATATTTAAATATATGTAAATGAACTGTACAAATATTTTTTTTTAAATAGCAGTTAGGAAAGTACATATTAAGCAAACATTTTTTGCAATTCTGATGCGTTTTGGATACAAAGGTTTTAATATGATAAAATCAAATCAAGACACTTTACTTGTTGAAGTGAAATTATATTTTGTGAGCAATATAGTTTTTTCAGTACAACTACAGGTCTCTGGAAATTTAGTGGCCATTTCAACGGAAAATGTGTTGTCTATAAATAACAGTGTGCTGCCATACCATGCTTTAGCAATATATTTGTTAGTGTCGTCTAAAATGCGCCACCAGCTAAATACTACACTCTTACCACTTTCCTCCTGAATGAGTGTGGCTCATTTGCTTCAACTGTTCTTGCTTCACCTGCTCTTGCTGAACCTGTGTGAGAGACACTTGGATTTTTCACAATCCCTATGACTGCAGCATTGTAAAATTGATAGCTTTACCTCCCCTCTGAAATGTGTTCCAGCATCACTGTTTGGGTTAGCCCTTTCAAAAGTAGTACGATTTTAGGAGTTCACATTCTTCTAAAGTGTACCATCAGCAACTCGATGAACCGCACCATACCACAGGAGACTGCCAACCTCCACCATTCACCACCCTAATACCCAGTGCACCAGGAGAGGCAGCCATGAAAAAGGCATCAAGCAATACAGCGAGCGTTTCTCAAAGGGCCAGCAGTCAAACTGTGCACCCACTCATACAGTTCTTACCCTCATTGTATTCAGAGATAGTCACTTTTCTTATACATATTTGCCATGCTTACTGATAAGTTGACGACAGCTGCTTTTCCCAAAGACTTTTTTAGAGACTTCAGACAGTGTTTGTAAAGATGTGCATGAATCTGCCAAGAGGCTACAGCTAGTTGCCATAGCAGAAGTGTCCAATACCTTTAAATGTATGCCTGACTTGCCAACTACTGGGGTACTTATATCATTGAATAGATAGACATTTTTGCTCTTAAACAGAGATGTAAGTGGAGTAAATACAGACATCATTTACGTCATACTATTTATCTCTCTTGGTGTCATTTTGGGTCTGAATCATACCCCCCACACACATCCCTCCCCCAATTGATAAAAGGGCTAAATGTTGAATAATGTAAGTATTGGTGAACTATTTAACTAAGATTAGCATGTGGGGCTAATAGATAACGAGTGTCACAGATTTCCATAAGGAAATCTAAAAGGACACCTTAAACAAAGGAATTAGTCCTCTGGCATGCCTGTCTTAGACTACAAATCTGTGACTTAAGGTTCCATGGAACGCACTGAAGCAGACACATTAAACGTCTAAACATGTTATGAAGATTCAGACATGTAACAAGATGTTACACACCAGTCTGTGACCACAGTAGCTGTGATGCCAGAAATTGCATTAAATTACATAGAACTAGGAACAAACATTAATTACAGTGCTTCATGGTGATACTATGGCATGAAGTGCTACAGTCAAAACGAATTATTCAAATGCCAACTTCTAAATGCAAATACACCGGTCTCTAGGGGGGAATAGGGTCCTTAGTATTGTGCTGAGATTATCAGAACCCTGGTTCCACTGTCACGTAGGCTGCCCTTGAAGAGCCTAAGGGGAACGCTTTGGGTTCTCAGAGGTGAAGGATTGGGTCACAGCCTGAAAGGTCACCAAAAAGCCTAATTTAGAACTGCATATTGATCCATATAGCAAATTCATTTGAAGACATCAGTCATTTCAGGTGCCAAGCAACCGAGCACTGGGTGTTGAGGGGATATCCTTCAGTTCCCAAAACAGTGTGGCTGGCACACCCTCAAATGGGAGAATGCATGCTCAATTTGTGTCACTATTTGTGAGTTGTACTACTTATTTAAAAGCTAATTGTTTTGTCAATCAGTGCTACATTTCATATCATACATATGTCAGCTTAAAAAATCAAAAGCCAATTCTCATTTGAAACCATGTTAATTTTATAGCATCCTAAATATACTCCTTTTTTTAGGTTTTGCCTGCACAGCACTTGCGCAGTGCTTGTGAAATTTATTGTGTTTAATACAAATCTTAAAATGGCTTACATCCCGCCCTCACTTTTCATTGGTTGGTGTGCTTGCCACTTACTTTTACTCATTTTTTATTGGCTGTAGCATACAATTTCCTGTTGTTCCTCTGTGTGTTTTTCTTATCAGTCTCCCATGTCCCATGAACTATTCTATCTGCTTTGTGGGACTCTTTTTTTAAGCTTATGGTGGCACCACCAGAGAAACATCCATCAATTTTTTGTTTTTTGAGGCTCATCCTGATTTTAAGTAAATAAGTATGCTTGTTTTTTCAGGTCGCTTCTTGGCTTTATGAACAGCATTGGGTGACGTGGGTATTTTTACCAGGTAGGCTTTGTTTCACTTCCCCTTGTTGTTGCTCACAAGGCTTGGAATGAATCTTTCCCCAAGCCTAGCTTTCATCCCTGAGCCTTGCTCTGGGTTATACGCGTGGAGGCGCTGCCAGAGAGGCGTGGCTTGAAGAACGGCATTAAGTGACTGTAGGCGTTTTTACCTAGGTAAGATTTGCTTCACTTTGTTATCTCCCCCAATACCATCTAACTGCCTTATCCCATGCAGCCTAACTCTCATGGCATGGTAAGCGTATCACAATGCATCACAACAGGCAGGCGTTTTCATACCAAGTTGCTTGATTTGCTACCAATTACGGAAAACCACAAAAATGTACACATTTAATTAGCTTTCAATCCAGTCTGGCAACCAAGCAATCTACTTTGTCAAACACAATTGAAAAACAAAATAAACATATGTACCACAGCTGTGCTTTCCTCAGGCGACCGGACAGCCAGCGGGCAGTTTGCAATTAGTTTATGCGGGTCCATTATTGCTAGAGTTGCACTAACTCTACCACTTTCCACCAGCACTGCCATGGTTTTCCCAATTCAACTCCACCACCCAGCTAACTTAGAATCCTTACTTTAAACTTACTTCTGTGAAGGGAAATTGAAACTATTGCCAGAACGTGAGCATTATTTAAAATTACTACAGTGTCCATCCACCAGCCTCTATAATCCACGGCACGCCCTGCCTAGCACACAAAAAAATATAATACTACCTCATTGATGGGTTAATGCCCCCTTACCTTCCGGTGGTTTACCAGCAACCAAGAAAACAATTGGCTGAGCCAGAAAGGTTGTAGGCCTGCACCGTTGGCGTGTAAACGAGTTCCAGGTGTGTTCTGTTAGGGAACAATTTGCGTGATTACACCACCTTATAAAAGGCATGAAGCAACAATATTTTCATCTAAACTGTTAGTTTGTTTAGTGTTACTTTGTATTCAACACATTTACAACAGTGGAGAGGCGTTATATATGCGTGGTTGCATGAACACCAGATGATGTCTGTTAGAACTGGGATTTCTGGTTGGCTAAGGCTTGCGCCAAAGCCAGGCAGAAACCACCATTCTAGTCGGGGCAAGGGAGTCACACGCCAAGATAACCCCTGCTCACCCCCTTGGTAGCTTGGCACGAGCAGACAGACTTATCCCGGAGGCGATGTGTAAAGCATTTGCGCACGCACACAGCAACAACATCCCAGGCACACCACAAAAGGAACTCCACACAAGGTTATATAAAAATAACTTTTGTATTGTCAAAACACATCAGATAGTAATCACACAATATACATTGTGCCAACTGGCACGGGCAATATTCACAAGGGATTATTTACACCAGGCAGGGCCACATGGGCCACTGTCAGAATCAGCACTTAGTAGAACTAGCACTTAGAATAACTGTAACACAAACTGACAATTGTAGAACACCACCAGTCACCACTGGTAAAGGTAGGTACACACTACGCAATACTAATAACCATAGGCCTAGATCACACAGGGACACAAACTCACTAGTATAACATACTAGGCAAAGTAAACTTCTAAGCATGAGCACATTTAGAAGTATAACACAAGCATAAAGGCAAAGCACATTACGCAGCAATCAAATTAGGCCTAACTAGCATAAATACAGTAGGCAATCTCCTTACTAGTCTAAACACATTAGACCCTACCCCCTAACAATAACTCACATTTCACATTTAGGGGCGTAACTCACAGAGTGAAAACATCTCAATAGCATAAACCTACATAGGTAAAACAACCTCATAATCATAAACCAAAGTTTTAGAGGTATCAGATACAGGGTGCGCCAAACATACTATAAACAATACATTTCCTAGCACCACATCACTCTAGCCCATAAATCACCTAAGGCAATTATCATCACACTCATAGTAGAAAATCACAATGCGCAAAAATCACATTAGGGTCTTGTGCCCTACCCACATACCAGCCCCCCTGGCCAACTGGCCATCCAAGAAGGGGCTCAAATGCCCTGTGTCCAGATGTCAGGGCGCGCTGCCAACACAGCGCCAGTCAGGGGTGCGCCACCGGCACAAACCTAAACGGTGCAGCTGCCCACTACTTGCTGGGCAGCTGAGAACACGTACAGGGCCTAAACGTTGCAGCTGGCATTAAGTGCTGCGCAGCTGTAGAAGGCCTGGCACCTCCGTGCCATCTCCGTCCCTCCCAGGGACTTTCACTCAAATTGCGCCTAAACGGTGCAGCTGCCCACTACATGCTGGGCAGCTGTAAACTTCAAACTGCGGCATGGGCTCTCACTAGCCCCTAGGACAAAGACTGCGCCAAATGCTGGAGCCAACTAGGCTCTGGAAATGATTGCGCACATTGGAGCCCTCTGGCTCTGAAAACAACATATGCCGCTAGGAGCACACTGGCTCCTTAATCAATCATGCCCCTCATCGCAGCTGACCCCTGCCAACATGGGGCAGCTGGAAACCAAGAATGAGGGCACTACACCACGGTGCCCTCTGGCCCCTGCGGGGTTTGACGAGGACCTGCCCTCCAATTGGAGCTCACACAGGCTCAGGAATATCGGTATGTCCCCTCGTCGCAGCTGACCCCTGCCAACATGGGGCAGCTGAGCAAATGCCCTTCAGGGGCATCATGGACCCACGGGGCCTTGGGACCCCTCCCACCCCCCGCGGGCCCTCGTAGCATATCTGGCCACATTGTAGCCTTCTAGGTTCTAAGGGTAACTGTACAGCTGTCACCCCATTGGAGCGGCCCACTGCCAGGCAGGGCCGCCCAAAATGCAGGCCGGACACGGTGCCTCGGTCAGGCACCATTTATTGTGCACCCAGAGCCCGCCTCCTCAGCCGCATCTACTCACCGGCTGCTCCTCCTGGTGGGGGGGGGGGGCTTCTCTTCATCTGGTGCGGCTTCTCTTTGGAGGCGGCAGTACGTGGCGTCACCCAGGCCCCCTCCTGGGACCCGGGACTCCTCTAGACACCGTGGGGTCAATTCCTCCATGCCGCAGAGCTCCCTCCGCTCATGGGAGCCCTCCAGAACCGCCATGCTTCTTCTCCCTCTCCCCGGGAGATTCAACGCGACACAGCTTCCCTCCATAGGAGGGGGGAAGCGGAAATCACCACACCGGCCCGCCCACAACCAGGCAGCGGGCCGGACTCCAACTTCCGGTGCTCCACGGGCTGCAGCGGTGATTTCTTTTCTCAGGGTCAAACGCGAGGGGTAGGCTCCCTCTAAATGAAATATAAAAATAGCGGCCATTATCGGGGTAGGCACCCGAGCCAAAAAATACAAATGCGGGCACACAAAAGGGCAGGAGCACTTCCCTCCAAGGGAAAACGACAGCGCTCTGCCCAGAAAAGCAGAATGAAGCGCTCTCAAGGCGCTGGGGGCATAGACAAGCCCACAGGAATGACCCCTACAACCAGAAGGGTCCCAGAAACACAGCCCCCATAGGCGAAGAGGGCAGGAGGGTCCCACAAAGTCCTGGATCTCAAAAAGATGGAGCAAGCAGCTCCCAACAAAGGAAAGTCCATCAGCATCCAGAGTATCCAGGGGCTGGGCAGGGCCCAGGGAGGCAAGCCTTCCCCTGGGCCCCAGCAGCAGCACGACCCTGGTTGTTTCAAGTTAGGAAAAACAAGAACACTTTCATGGGGTCACAGCCCCCTTTTTATACAGCAAAATCCTTTGTCTGTGGCTACAGGGTGAAGGGAAAACCAGATGCAACAGGTTTTGGAGCACTGTGTTGTGCTCAGCCCCTCTTCCCATTCACTAGTCAGGCTAGGGTAATCAGTCGCACCACAGGGGGTGGAGCCAGCATTGTGTGGGGAAAGCCCAGCCCTATTCAGGTCCCAGGTGTACTCCTCCCTCACATCAATCATGCAGATCTCCCATTCTCCACCGGGGCAGACTCATCCTGACTTCTGGAGCCAGGCACACCAGCCAGCTCCAGCCAATCACAAGCCAGCACATTCACTGCACAGACACACCAACTTCTAGAAGTGGCACTTCCACACTAGACACATTAAAGCCGCACACATCATCGCGCAGCATTCAATCTCACGAGTTCGCACATACCAAACTCGACCCTGCACTCCCCACACATCAGGAACTACCATGGTCACACATATTCCCCATGCATTCCTATTGGAGGGCAGGCCACTCACCACACATACACAGAGAGCTCACGCACTTTACACTGTAACACAGTGAAAAAGTGCGTAGAGGCCTAACATCACCAACACCAAGTTACAGAAATAGGCTAGGAAAAAGCTAAAAGTTTCGGGGTGAACCTGCCAAAAGGGCCAGGTCCAACAATGTCATAGCACTCCACTGCATAGGACTGCCCCAAACTTCTCAATAAAATCTGGCGTACATGTTAACCCAGGAAGTGGAGCTACCATTTTCAAATGCTGAAACATACACAACATGACAATGTCAACCCATCTAGTTATCTGGGGGAAACGCAGATAGTAGGTTCAGTAGTATATGATGGTCTTGCGTTAGATGGTGAGATGTTTATTCTAGTATTTAAGTTTATACACCCTTGAATTCTGGTACTTGTAGTTTTACAGTCCTCCTTATAAACACAGCCCATGAAGTGCAGCCTCGTCAGGAGTAGTAAACACTATATAAATTCCTCTCTACAAAGTGAGGTTAGTTTATTAAGTATTAACAGTTTACACTTGACAATATCATCTTAACAGCTCTTAGTGAGTCGCATTCAGTCTTTGTAAATATTAGATGCACTTTTCACTCAGGGGGTTTGAATGGTTATTAGAGGCGGATAAGCAGACCACGCTTAATCTTGGCGCTACACTTAAAGACAATCAAGTTTGGTCTCTGCACAATATCAATAGTATTAAATATTGCTCTCTGCATTCCAGGACCACTTTCTGCCTAAACTATCTTTAGTCAAGATCTTTGTCTGCACTGTCTATGACTCTGTACTACTCTACGCTCAACCTCTTACTTTCAAGTGGATTTCATAATTTTGGACTTATGTTTATGTTCCCGAAAACTATTAAGGCACCCCATCCCGTGCACACATTCCTCCTTCCAAGAAGATTGGCAGCAGCTATTTTTTAAAATATTGCCTAACACTTTTTTGTTTACCTGCGCGCCCCACTTTCCCTCAGACTCCCTGTATCTCCTTCTCCACGTCCTCACTCCCATAGCAGGTTGTT
The DNA here is from genome assembly GCF_964261635.1 of Lissotriton helveticus. NCBI lineage: Eukaryota > Metazoa > Chordata > Amphibia > Caudata > Salamandridae > Lissotriton > Lissotriton helveticus. The sequence continues at coordinate 886,730,350 of NC_136072.1, forward strand.
TCGCTCTCTACAGCAATACCTGCTATCTGAAAATACCAGAAATCCCTGGTTCCCCCTCCGCAGATGGGGTTCATCTTTGTCAGAATTGTGGACGTTCATGGGATAATGGTGGCCCAGTGGCTTAATCGCGGTCATTCCTGGCGTGGTTTAGGCATTCTTTACCTAACTCTGGAATGCTTGCTGCAATCCTTGGCATGCTGAGAACATTCTAGCCCTAATTGTAATCCTTCCTGGAACAAGCTGTGCATCTTTGGAACAACGATAGTCATGCTTGCCATTTTATTATGCATTCTTGACATTAAGAGATCTATCCTAGGCATGATAATACAAATTTGTGATACACTGTGTACATCCTTGGCCTAATATAGCCATTTCTCGCTGGAATTGAGGTGTACACCTCTGGCATAATGATAGCTTAAATGTGTCCACACATAGCATTATGGTAGCTGCCCCTGCCAAAATGTTGACCATTCCAGACACTGTGTCCAGCACAATATATTACCTTTATCAATAAACAAGTCATAACACTTTAGCTGACTTTCAGTAACTTATATTGCAGAATTGCTCACCAAGCTACAATGAACAACGAGAACAGCTTATTATGAAACACATAGGTGAAACCTAATTCATTTACCATAGCTTGTTTATTTATTGCATTTCCTCAGCCTCTAGGAGCAATGGGCACACCATGCAATGAAGCAGTCTGCCGGAATATGGGCCTAGGCTGGCGCACTGTACTGTATTGTGCATAGACGCAGTGGGTTTCTTCTTTTCTTCATTAAATTCTTGGCTGTCTTGTAGCAGCGCTCGGCTATTCTCAACATCTACTTTTACACAAGGGGGAGGGAGAAGAGAGCGAGTGCCGCAGTGGGGAACAGCAGTCTAGAACCTGGCCTATTGTAGCAGTGTCTACCCAGAGCCCCGACTCCAGCAGCAAGAACGAGGAAATGAGTACATCGGGTGCTATACTATCATGTCCACTGTGGGAATGTGGGGTGGCATCAGTCTGGATCACTGGGGTCATATTAGCAGAGCAGTGCCCGACTTTAACAGTAACCTTACCCACACTAGGCTACCACAGGGCCGTTTCTGCACATTACAAACCCTGCCAATAATCAGCATCCCCGTATTGACCAGACTGTAGCAGCTGAACGGCTGTGACCCAACTGAAATATGAGTAGGGGGATGTTCCACGATATACACCCCCCTGAAAATACGCCCTAGGCTCCTAAGTCAAAACTTTGACCCCTTAACCCTGCCATGTAGGTTTCATCTCATTATTTTGCCCCCTTTGTGCTTGGATTTATCCCCATTAGTTTTTGACACTACATGAACATATTTTTCTAAATTCACTCTGATTTCCTGGAGAAACTTCTTTGAATGCTCAATGGCTTTAGCAATTTCAATGCCAGCATGAAGTGATATATCTTTTGTAGTCAATAATATGTCTTGTTTTTTTTGTTATTAGTTCTCATCAAAATTTGATCTCTCAAAACCTGCCCATATGTAATAAACTCAAAATAGCATGTCACAGTCAAAGATCTAAGCACCGATACACAATCCTCTATGGTTTCATCTGATCATCGCTTTCTAGATTAAAATGTAAACCTCTCCATTACTACATTAGTTTCCTACCATACCATATACTCAATTGTTTAGAAGCATATTGATACACATTAACGTTTCCAGGATTAATTAATACTGGTACATTTTTTAACATCTTGAATCCTATAACCCCCAAAACAATGCTTCAATTATGCTTATTGCCTCTCAGGTTCCCAATCATCTCCTTCCAAAATCTCCACATATGCCAGGAAAACTGCCTCCCAGACCATAGGTGGTTCACCTGGTACTGGGAAAAACGAAAGAGGTGGCACAGTACCAGACATTTTCCCTTTAAACGTCCACTATTATACACAATACCAAGGTACACACAAGAAATTATGCAAAGCTGTTACAATAAAAGGTCAAAAGTAGTCACCGTCGTCTTGTACATAACCAACTTAAGTAGTCACCATTGTCACTCTCCTGAAGATGTGGGCGTCACCGAGTGAAGATGCACTTCAAAACTGTAGAAGACGTGCAAACACTGTAAAACACCCTCTGTATATTTCTCACATAGTTCACCACACACATATAGAATAAGCAGATGAGTACACAAAAACAATGTAGAGGCACCCTCCATCTGAGTCTCCCTGCGTATGTTGTACACATGTTGAACTCACTAGTAACTGCAACCCCTAACTCGCATACAAGCACCGTTGGACTAGTTGGTGAAAGCATCCACTCCCTCAATTCCTGGCACCAACCAATCAAAATGATTAAAAGCTGTCGATATCCAAATGGGCAGAACCGAAACAAATGAGCGTCCACTAATCAGCAATGCCAAAATAGATTAAACCAATAGCAATCCACACTGGTGAGAGGCACCAATGTTTTGCAGTGATGGAAGCAGCCAGAAGCTACCACTGATACTTGAAAATGCAAATACTATCGATAACCTGGACAAGGAACTCCCTCATCGATCCGTACCCGCTCGCCGCCAGTGTAACAAAAGGAATCCACTCTCCGGAAATGAGCCACATTGCAAAGTAAATGATTTCCAGGAAACATAGTTATTTTACATAGTCAGATATAATCTCTTCAAGTATGTTACTAAATGATGATCTTAACAGCCAACCCCCACCCCTATATACACAGCCACCCGTTTAAATACACATAGCCCCACGAGGATGCGCAATCTATTGAACAACCCCAGATGCTTCATATGAGAATCGTCACGAACACGCAAGGACCAGCCACGCTCATGTAACAAGAGTTACAACATACATTGGAATAAGAACAAATGTAACAAGCATGTCATGCTCATGCATAATATCCACATGTAACAGAAAACATTTCTGAGCTTAACTTGTGGAGGAATTGGTGATAATGGTCTGTTCTTTTTAGCTGATTAAAATATTATGTTTATGTAGCCAAGGAGTTTGCAAAAATATCAATGATGTAAAAAATGTCATTGTTTCTAAATGTCCACGTTCTAGATCCATTTCTAAACATGGTGTTTCCCAGGAAACACCTCTGTAAAGAAAAGATTTACCAACAATGTTTACAATAGTGTCATGTGTTTACCATTGTTTTTTAGGCAGATGATAATGGTTATAACAGGGTTGAACCATACAACAAACGAATCCCTGCAATACATTAAAACGATTGTGGTTAGGGGACACGGAGGCATTCTAAGTTGTGCAGATAGCTGAAATTGTTTTCAAAATTCTTGCAAGATTGGGGTGAACTTTGAATTTGATTGGGACTCAACTGGGGTTTATCCTTTACTGCTGGCCCGAAGCTTCCCACTAAAGTTGTTGACGATCTTTTAAAACATTCCCTGTTTTCTGACAATAAAAGCACAATACAGTAACTCATCTTTCCTCTGTTTTGTGGTTATTAAAGATCTTCTGATCCTTTCCTCCTATACTTCAAGAGGACACTGAGTGGATGCTAAGTGGAATTAGGTCTGGTTCCCCCTGGAGCCCTGTCCCCTGAAGATCTTGAAACTGGGTATGGAGGCTATTGCCAAAAAAGGGGGGTAAGTGGGGTGCACTCTTGATAAATCCTATTCTTGAGATGCTAAACTCAATTAAATAAAGGGTGCTCACTGCTAAATTATGTTGGCTAACATAATGTGTGAACAAACAGAAAAGTAGATCAAGATCTACAAGTAGTGAGCACTGTTCCTAGTGGAAACATTCCATTTTCCAAAAATAACTAAGCCATTGTCAATTTTTTGTTAAGCAATAAAGTTTCTAGTTTTCACGACAGAAAGTATATACATTCAACAAATAAAACGTGAATATATCAATCCTATTCACCTATTTAACACCTAATTTTTCATATACAATGCTCTATTGGATTATATTATTTCAAACAAAATCCCTGTTTTTGTACACAATCACAATCAGATGTGGTAACAAACACAATTCAAGGCATTGCTATGTACATTATATTACAAAGAACAGTTATAATTTTGTAGCTGCGTTGCCCAATGCATTTCGGGACCCTCAGGTACCCTTCTTCAGGGGCGGAATCCTAAAATATACAAAAAAACTATTCAGGAGGATGTTGGTAGAACATTTTGCACATCTTAATAAAACAATCTGACAGTCAAAAGGGGATGCATTATTATGAACTATTCTGCTCCATAACCTAAGATAAACAAAAATCATAACCTGTGCAAATCATTGTTAACGAAAAAAGGCTGCATATTCTAATGTCCAGTAACTACAGTATCGAACTGCACCTTAATAGCCTCAGAATGCTCATTGGTGAACCTCTATATTCATACATAAATAGAATGGTAAGTGTTGCTAGTGGCTGGAAACCTCAAGTACTCACTCATAAGCTAGAGATAAATCCTGTATATATAGTGGATAAACTTACTTGCTGATAGACTGTGCATTGTAAACAGTACGAATAAAGTCATGAACGATTGGCAGTCAGTGCTAAACAATGAGAAGAAATGAGAATAAGCCGGATAAAAGATAAACTGTGAAGGAACTGTTATATACACGAATACATAAAAGAATGTAATACCTCAGGAGGAGCTGATTCGAACAATCCACTAAGTAGCAATATGCTGAGATATAAACAATAAGTCCAGTGATGTTTCTTTCGATGTATAGTTCAAATACTGCATAAATAAAGAGAAGAAACTGTCCTTACTAAGTGTAACCATCATTCGTGCATACCTCGAAAATAACGGGTGGAAGTCTGCCCATACCTAACGTTTGGTGTAATACTCCTGCGGTCCAAATATTACTTCGTTTATATGCCGATATGGAAGAAAGTCATCTTACTGACGTTTACTTGAGCTATAAATAATACAAAACACAAATGTCTACAAATGCTCTGCGGGCTAAAACTCATCGTTACTTTGGTGTGAGAAAGGGATAAACCCACACATACCTGCAAAAGCAGACTGACTGAACCAAGATCAATAATTTGGGGGTTAAATCCTCAAGGATTCGAGCATTCACTAAACGGGTTTAATGCTGGGAGTAAAATATAGCCATCGATAGAAAAAACTCTGGGAAAATCTACAACATAAAATGACACAAAAATATCACTACCATTATATCGTACAAAGCGAAAATGATACTATAATAGTCTCCGTGTCTAATAGTATAAGCCCCGTACCTGCTATCGAAGCAGCTCCAATCTCCGACACTGACTGACGGTGTAGTGGTAGATTACCTCGGAAGGATACCATACAGCAATTTAAAGAGTTCTAGGGAGGTTCGTGTGCCACAAGAATGGTGGGATATGAAGTGCGCTGTTAATCTCAATCCCCATGGATGTGTGTGCCCCGAAATAGATGCGAAAGCTATAGTGGACGTAGATGCCTACAATACGACTGAATGTTACTCACACCTTTTCCATAAAAACTGACTATGTTAAACAATGATGAATAATGACCGGGATGCCGATATGGAGGCTATTGCCCCACCTTTGACTTCAATCTTTAATGCTGTCATTACCTCTGGCCAGTGTCCCACCGCATGGAAAACTGCAGTGGGCAAACCTCTCTTAAAGAAGCCCTCTCTGGACCCTGCGGAACTAAATAACTTCTGGCCTATTTCCCTGTTGCCTGTCCCGGCTAAAATTTTGGAGAAACATCTGAACCTCCATCTTAGTACTTATCTGGGGGATCATCAGTTGCTCGATGGCTCGCAGCAATGGCTCAGAAGTGAGCACAGTACCTAGACGGTGTTAACAATATTCGACAACAGGTTGACGCTGGTCATACCACCTTACTGATCCTTCTGGACCTGACGGCACCTTCTATACCATCTCTCCCCTTAGATTGGCTGGGAGGCTCTGGGAAACAGGGATTGAGGGCCTTGCCTTTAATCTGCTTACATCCTTACTTATGGAACGGTAACAAAGAGTTAAAATGGGCCAATTCTTCTCCGCTCCTAAACAGTTGTTCTGTGGGGTACCCCAGGGATCCTTACTGGGTCCTACCCTTTTTAATATAAATGTAGCCCTGCTTGCCAGAGTTGTAGGATCTTCGGCCTAGAAGTGTTATCCTACGCTGATGACACTCAAATCATGATTACCATCACTGAGAGTGTCGAAGCGTCAGCAGCAAATTTTAAAAACGGCATGCTGGTAGTGGCTTCATGGATGGTAGAGAACTATCTAAGACTCATTGTGAATAAAACTGAGATCTTAATTTTCGGAGACAAACAGGAGATTTGGTCTGAGGCCTGGTGGCCTGATATGCTTGGACCCTGCCCTCGCCCTGGCGTCACTGCCAAAAATCTAGGCATCATAGTGGACACCTCCCTCTCCCTGGGCCCCCAAATAAATAGAACAGTTTCTACCTGCTTCGGGATGATAAGGAATCTCAAGAAGATCTTTCAATTTCTCTCCCTCCCCTTATGGAAACAGGCCTTGTGCTATCTAGATTAAATTACTGCAATGCCCTTTATGTGGGGTTAAATAAGGGGCTCCTACATCAACTTCAACTTGTGCAGAACGCCGCTGCTAGGCTGGTGATGGGCCTTCCTAAATTTCACTCTGTATCGGCTACCATCAGAAGCTTGCACTGGCTTCCATTGGATCAGAGAATTGTGTTTAAAGCCCTGTGCCTGGTGCACAAGGCCTTTTACAATATGGGGTCGGAAGGCATTAAAAAGCTGTTTTGGAGATATGTCCCCGGCAAGCAGCTAAGATCTGCCAGCAAGAATTTGGTGACAGTTCCCAGGTTTAGGAAATCCAGATGGGGGGGGCCAGAAGGGGGGCCTTTTCGCTGGCTGCAGCTAATCTGTGGAATTCCATCCCTCCTTCAATTTCGACTCTGGAAACTCATTTGTCGTTCTGTAAGGCCTTTAAGACCTGGCTCTTCACCAGCTTGAATCTGTAAGCCTTTTTACCTAGGGACATCTCTGATCCTGATCCCTCTCCGCAGCGCCTTGATGCCCCTGGGCTAAGTTCGCGCTTTATAAAGCCTATATTCATTCATTCCTGACAGTATACCACAGAAGAATCTAACACTTGGTTTTATCTTCTTGTTCTGTCAGTAGACTTACAAGAGTTTGTTTAAGATAGCATTACCTTTCCTGATGCAGCTGTTTTTGTTAGGCAACGATCTGCAGGGTGAGAGCAATAATTGCTGCAGATGTGCTTTGCCTATAAACAACATCCTACCCAAAAACTGAATTAAAATGAAAGACAGAGATATCCAAAAGAAAGAAAACAGAGCAGCAACAGCACAAACAAATATAAAAGCCAAGAGGGATAGGAACTGAAGAAATTAACGATGGAGAAGACAATAAAGATGACAGAATCGAAGTTGTAACAGCTGCTATAGCCAGACACCTGCTTCTGTGCTTGGAAGATCTTAATAGATCTTTCCCTGAACAGAGCTAGAATGGTTACTCACTAAGGCCAATGCTATATGTACTGGTGTAGTTTAACTAATTTATTGTGCCGTTGAAGCATGTGCCCTGTATTTTTCAGTTTCCACTGTGCTGTTCTCCATCTTCTCTACATATAATGATGTTGAGGTCTTTTCTGGGCCACTGCATCTGATGACTCAACAGTTGCACCTCCAACACCTTTACAATCTCCTCATAGTTTCTTTCACTGACTTGCATGCCATGTTGATTTCAATTTCTATGGCATACTCAGTTTCATGCATTGGTGTTGAAACCAACTGTAGCCAATATTACAATAATCAAGAATGTTGATGCTCATCCAGGTCAATGAGATTGAAAACAACTTACCCAGTTCACATGTCATGGCACTTTTACGACTGGGGTTGGTTAGGGATGCTTGCATGTGCATCTACTGGAGAAGTGGAGCTTGTTGTGTCTGTTGGAAATCTGCGATGCTGTCATTACCAGGAAGAAATAATAAGCCGTTTCCTTCCTCTCCTTCTTTGGAATGAGACATGAATTTGTGCAAACCCCAGTCTTGTCTGTCTCTCTCAAGAGGGGTTGAACACACATCCACCCCAGCAGAGGTAGACAAGGGAAATGCAGTGGGGTACGAGAAAAACATATGCACTTGCAACTGCTTGATTGTATTGGTAAAACCCGTACTGGACTGGCGTTGGCTTCCGGGCCGATATGCTGCCTGCCTTATGAAGGTTAATAGTGGAGTAGGTACTGATAAAAGGATGATAGGTATCAGAAAGTTAGGAATTAGGCAGGTATGAGATACTATAATGCCATTTAAGATTATTGCAATAATCCTACCTTGTTCCTAGAGAGATGACACAATCTTGAGTCTGGACATCAACCAGGATATCAGAGCTAATCCCCAGGAATGCAGAGAGCAGGCAATGCAGAACAACAGCAGCAGCAAGTTGAAAGACAAAAAATAATCCTTAAACAATAGAGGCAAATCCACAAGCAAAAGGCAGGTTTTGGACCATCGGAGAACTGAGGGAATAACAGAAGAAAGGTGTTGGAATGCAAGGCAGAGTGGACAAATTGTGCAGGAGTGGTTAGTTAATACACCTACAAGATGTTGTCAGACACTAAGCCATGTTTGCAATGGTGTTTGCAAAGGTGTGTTCACACTAATCACTAGACGATTCTAATACAGTGTGCTCATACTAACCACTAAGAGATTCTCACACTAGGAATTTCCAACCAACAGTAGTTACTGATCTAGATGTTCTTAGGACCAACCCCAGCTATCTCTATTGGATAATTCTATGATTCCCTTCAAGAATGAATATGTGATGACCTCTTCCTATATGAGGCGCGACATACCCTGTTCCTGCTCCCATCCGTGCTGAGATCCTGACACTTTCAAATCTGAAGTGCCTCAGTGTACAAGGACCTCATTGGCTCCCCTCATTGCTAGTGGGTGTAACTTAAAGCAGATGAGGGGAGCTTGTCAGTGCTACAATTTTTGTGCGAATGAAAAGCGCTAAGCATCAGAACTCCTGGGGGTAGAATACATTCTAGAGACACATTCACTGTTCAATTCTCTGAAGTGTGACCATTATACCTAGCAGTTAATGTTGTTTAACACTGATGTCCGGCGCTTCAGGTACTTCTGACCTGCAGTTTAATAGCCAAGTTACCCACTTTGCCCTATTTTGTCTTATCAGGGATAGTCAATTAAGCTCTCATGACTTACTATGTGAGTTGATTTGTTTGCAACCCAACAGCTAATTTGGAACACATTGGAAATCTCTGGGAAAGTTGTTGAACCAGTTTGACAAAGTGCAATCCCTGACTTTAGGGTTCAGAATTGCTTAAAAGTTTTAATGGAGTCTTAATATGCTGTCTTCAGTCAGTCGAAGAGAGATGTCAGACACAAATATACAATGTATTACATATTGTGCGCTTGGACACTGCCTTTTTTTTCAGAATAGTGTAAAGAATTTGCAACTCAGTGATTTTGAGACTGTGTATCAATGCAGAGCACAGTGCAAAAGTAACACCAGTTGCCAGAAAATGGATTTCTTCTTTCTAGAATAACATTTCATATGTGTGCTGTGCTGCCCGGCGTGAAGCATGTATGTTCCATGTACTGATAGCCTTAGCTGGCCAAGTGTTTCCTTCAAGCCATACTTCAAACTTTAGCAAAGGGATATTTTTTGGTCCTCTCTGAGCATTAGTAATACTGCCATTTGCTCAATTGTCAGTATTGAACCCATGGCTTCTTTTCATTCTGTCATGTTACTGGGCATCAGTAGCTATTTGCCATTGTCCTGATTTGAGCCCGCCTCTCCCAATGCATGTGCCTCTTGATTAGGGGTGGGCGATAAATTCTGCTCTGCTGGCATAATTCACGGAGGTTTGCCCACTCCGCTTTATGCTTGTAAGGCGGAGTTCCAGCAAAAGCCTGCCATGGTTTTCCCCTCAAGCAGCTTGCCAACAATAAGTTTGCAAGCACAAGGAAGTATTGGCGTCCCATAGCATGATGTTCAGGCACCAGGATGGCACCAAGTGAGATGTCTTCTCGACGCATCAGGTCGTGGGTGATTGCGACCGTTTTTGGGGAGAAACCTGCTGTTTAAGTAGAAAATCTACTCGAGTGGCAGCAGACAAGCAGCACACTCTGTCGCACCACATGGTGCCATTCATTTATTTATTTTTTTTTTTTATTTTTATTTTTTTTTTTTAATCCTCATTTTGCGTATGAAGTGTAAAAGGAGTATAGCAGGGAACTTTTAGACATCCACTTTTATTCTTTCACTCTTTTCTTGTACTTTGTCGACCACTTAGAGTACCCCTTTGGTGGAAATGTCATATTTCAGTTCTCCTGTATCCTTTACCATTCAATAATTCTTAGCGAAAAGGGAGTGAGCTAGCCTCTTAGGCTACTCGGCGGGAAATTATTCCCGTCTGAATTATTGTCATCGCTTTAATCATTGGACATATTGGTGTTCTAATCAATTTCCCCTACATGTTGTTAATACAGTGGTTTTCCCAAATTTCCCAGAAGTTAATTTTTTTGGAGCAATGTCCCTTTCTATCTAGTTTGTGAGTTGTTATTATGGAGTTTAGCCATTCCGTTTGCGAGGGTGGTACTGATTTAACCCAATTCGAACAAATCTCCCTTCTAGCCAGGAGTATCAAAACAAATAATAGATCTTCTTGTTTTCTGTTTAGCTTATTATTACTTAGATTAAACTCGGTACATATCCCAAAAATAATTAATGTTGTACTCACTTTTAGGTTTGTTCCCAGTATCCGACATAACATGTTACCTACTTCTTGCCAGAAGGAATCCAGATATGGGCATCTATGAAACATGTGTACGTCGTCTGCTTTTTCTAGCCCACATTTAGGGCAGGATTTTACGGTTGCTCCTTTAAATGTTGACAATTTTTTGGGTGTCCAGTATGCCCGATGTAGTGTAAACAAGTGGTTTCTTTTTAAACGAGCTGGTTTAATAATAGACCAACATTTTCCACATGATTTCTGCCATAGGTTAGAAATTTCTGGGTCTATGATGCTTTTACTCCAAATTTGTTCAGATATTGAGACTTTATCGTCTCCAGAGGTGACTATAGCCCAATACCATGTTGAGATTTCCTTTTTTATTGGAGATATTTTGGTAATTTCCTTCTCTATGTCCAGGTTTCCGGTTTTTTTCTCCTTCAGAGAACTTGCCCAGCTTGTGAGTTGATAATATTTAAATTTTGAAAGTGTCCCGTTAGTGATTTCTGTGAGATGTTGCCAAGGTAGTATTGAATTTTCTGTCATCAATTGTCCCCAGTTGTTAATTCCTGCCGTTCTTAGGGGGGTTGCTAGGGCATCTTTTAAGCATTCAGGTGTGCCTGGTGAGTCCCATATTGGGGCCAAGGAGCTATAATAGGGGATATTTAATAAGCTTCTTACTTGGTACCAGAGTTTTGCCGAATTTTTTAGTACCTTTAGTTTTATTTTTTTAAAGAATTTGGGATGTCCGAATTTGAATAGAAAGTGGTCAGTTTTGTTGGTTAATGTTTGGAAATATTGGGGGCAAAGCTCATAGATTTTCAAGAGAGGTCTTACGTTCTTGAATTGATAAGCTCTGTAGTATTCCACAATGTCTGGACTAGCTATTCCTCCTTGCAGTTTTTTCCTTCTTATTTTGTTCCAAGCAATTCTTGAACCTTTTGAGGCCCAAATGAAAGCCGTTATATCTCCTTGAATTTTCTTCAGGTTGTCTTTTTTGAACTCTAGAGGTATAGTATTGAAGAGGTATGTAAATTTAGGGAGAATCGACATTTTTACCAGGTTAGATCTTCCTATCATGTTTAGAGGTAGTTTGTCCCATACCGTAAGAAGCTTTTTTGTCTCTAGAGAGATCCTGTTGAGGTTCAGTTGTGGTATTTTTTCGAGATCCTTTACTATGGTTATACCCAAGTATTTTATTTTCTCTTTTGTATATGGAGTATTATGTTGCGTGTTCCAACTCATTGACTCAGTTTTTGCTTCGTTTGTCAAATAACCAGATACCTTTCCAAATTCTGCGATTGCCTTGGTTATTGCTGAGGAGGAATTTAGATAGTTTTCTGTAAAAACCATTAGGTCGTCCGCGTAAAGCGCCACCTTTTTGGTCCACTCCTGATGTTTGAAAGGGATTATTGATTCATTGTTTCTAATTTTGTCTGCCAGAGGTTCTATGTAGAGATTTAACAGCAGGGGAGACAACGGACACCCTTGTCTTGTTCCTCTTTGTATTGCAAAGTTGTTTGTGAGAGACCCATTTACTAGAATCTTTGCTCTTGGGTTTCTATAGGTCTCAGATATCATATGACTGAAGTTTTGACCAAGGTCGTATTTGCTAATGACTCTGTTTAAAAAGGACCAGTTAACCCGGTCAAATGCCTTCGCAGCATCAAAAGTTATTATTGTCAGGTTTTTTTTTTCACAAATTGCTATATCGATAGCTGAAAAAAGTTTGTGGGTGATTTGTGATATTTGCCTCTCTTTTATAAACCCCTTCTGATCCGGGTGTATCAATTTTGGCATTACCCTGGCTAATCTACCTGCTATTATTTTTGTGAAGATTTTGTAGTCACAATTTAGCAGGGATATGGGTCTATATGACTCACAGATTGTCGAGTTCTTCCCTGGTTTTAAAATAAGGCTGATGTTAGCGTCATGCCAGGTATCGGGAATTCTGTCTTTTTCCCAATAGATCTTGTTTAATAATCTCGTCATTGGTGGTAATATAGTGTCCTTTAAGGCTAAATAGAGTTCGTTTGGTAAGGCGTCAGGTCCTGCGGCTTTCCCTTTTTTCAAGGATTTCAGGGCTGCTTCTACTTCTTCTATTCTTATTTCTGCGTTTAAATCTTCAGATTCAAATTGAGACAATTTTGGTAGGTGCCATTCATGCTGATTTTGCAGCATGCAACAAGTTTCTGGTGCTGAAAGTCAGCACAAGCAGCGCACTGTGCCAATTCGGCCAATGTTGAACTCTGAAGAATCTTACTGAGTTTTCATGTAACTTCGCGGAAATCTGGGAACAGCAGCTGTACAAAATAGCAACATAAGCACCTGGTGTTTGGAAAACAATATCAATTGGTCCTTTCTATACATTAGCAATCTAAGGGCCTGATTTAGACCTTAGTGGAAGGGTTGCTCCCTCACAGTGGGGATGGATATCTCATCCGCTGAGATATAAACCCCATTATATTCTATGGGATTTATATTTCATGGTGCACAGTCAAAATATCGATTTTTAAATATTGACCTACCTTAATATCAAGTTTTTAATATTGTAGGGACAGAATATCGAAGTAAAGAATATCGTTGACCAGAATATCTACCTTAAGGTAAGTAATATCATTTTTTTAATATCGAAGTAAGTAATATCGAAGCAAGTAATATCGTTAGCAAAAATATTTTTGTCAATAATATCGAAATTTCTTTTAGTGTTAGGTATTTTATATGCATGTTTAATTTTTTTGTACTGTATTTTCATAATTTTTTTATACATGTTTAGAAATTAGCAATTTTGTTAAAGTAAATTTTGCATTGTAGTATCAGAACGGTTTGTGGGTTTATAGGGGAATAGGGTGGGAAGTAATTTAATTATAATTAATTAATTAATGTTTTTATATATTTTTATTTATTATTAATTAATTGTTAATTACTTATTAATTGGTGATGTATTTTTATTAAGTGAATAATTATTAATTACATTAATTTTGTGATTTTGTATGTGTAGTGGGTTGTGGGTTTATAGGTGAATAGAGTGGGAAGTAATTACATTAAATGGATATGTTTTTATTTCTTGTTATTGATTATTAATTTCTTGTTAATGAATTATTAATTGGTAATGAATTTTTATTAATTGGGTAATTTATAATTATATTAATAATAATAATTTTATTATTCATCTTTATTATTTGATTAATTGATAATTAACTGATTTTTAGGTCTCGCCTGGCATTGCAGCGCAAAAGCGCTGTCGCCAGCCAGACTTATTGTGGTTGTCTTGCCTTCCAAGTGATACAGAACGGTGCACGAGCCGATTAGGGTCCGTTGACGCGCTTTCATATAAACCGCGCACGCGCACACACAGCCACAGTCACGCACACACACACGCACACAGGCACAAACACACACACACACGCAGGCACACGCACACCCACCCCCCTTACAACTAAGCCCCATCCGCCCCACTCACCGGGCTACAGGCTCCGTCACGTGGCGCTTCCCTCACTTGCATTGGCGGCCTCTGCTCCTCCTACGTGCCTACAGCGTTTCACAGCCTCCCCTGGGGCGGGACTTCCGCCTTCTGCCCTTCTTGTCCAGTCACTTTGTGGGCGCAGGCTTCCCGCGGAAGTCCCGCCCCAGGGGAGGCTGTGAAACACTGTAGGAGGCATACGAGTGCTAGAGTCTCTGGGATAACAAATCGGGTGCTCCCGCTTTACATCCCCTGTGTGCCAAGTCCTCTTGTTTAAACGTAGAATGCATTCCGAGTCTGTGGTTTTAATTGTTGGACCTGGTGTTGTTTTGTGTCGTTTAGTTGTATTGCTTTATTGTTCCTTGTTTTTTTATAGTGTGGCATTTAATTTCAGTTACAAGTACCGCGCTTTATCACAGCATGCGCACCTTCATTTCTGCACGGCGCCCGCTGCCTTCACCTCTTCCCAGCAAGCAGGTGCAGCGCAAACCGAGCAGGTTGCCTAGAACAGCATCCTTCCTCTTGGAGCCCGCAGCCCCTTCCACCTTTCCCCACCACCACAAAACCGCAGCACAGCGCCCACAGTCTCTTCCACCTCTTCCCGCGGCTACGAATCCCACAGAAGACAGGCAGGGCGTAACCAGAGCAGGCTGCCTCAGATAGCTTCCGCCTGCTGCCGGCAAGTGCTCTCAATTTAAATTCATAAGCCTTGGAGCAGCAGTCTTTATTTGTAGGTATTACAGACTACAAACAATTGGGGGATATATTATGTGACGTCGAACTAATTAATTGGGTTAATGCTACTTTAGGCGCAATTACACAATTGTAATCATGAGCATTTTACATTTGCAAGTAAAGTGCCATGGATCCCGCTCAGATGATACCACTTTCATTTAGACAGTGTTTTTATACTACGGGCATTCAATCACCAGTGTTTTGAGCACTTCCCCCAACTGATCGAGTTTTGCTGGAGGGGGCGGGGTAGAGCCGGGAAGCTCTGTGGGCTTGTTTTCCACCTACCATGCTCAGCTTTTATAAAAGAGTAAAACGTAACAAAATAGCTGTATATGGTTCTATCTTTTATTTGCATGCCTTCAAGCTGTGTCAATTAGTTGCTACCCGGTGTCCGGTCGAGACCTTCCTCCCTTACCCGAGAAGGCCCCTGTTGAATCTGATTCAGATTTGTAAAGCTCGGAGTATATTTTCCATCACCTGACACTTGTAAGTTATTTGTTGCAAGAACAACAGTCTTCTGTGTGTTCCCATTCATTTGTTTCCAAACCAAGAAATGTCATGGCGGCAATCAGTTCACCTAATTACAAAAAAGCTTGCCCCACGGCTTAGAAGAGTGCTCTTTGTTTGGTTCTATGGCAGAGGGAAACAGTGGTTGAGGGGAAGTGACATGCCAGACCTCTGTGCTATGGCAGCGCTACCAGTTAAGTCTGTTAACAACCACGTGTTACCTACGTGACTTAATGTTACAGCTAAGCAGAACCGGCCTCCTTTGAAAGAATTGATTATTTATTTAGTGGAAAAACACCTCATAGACCCTTGGATGATTCTAAATCACAAACTAATGCGTACGTTATTTCACACTTCACAACTTTATTTGCAAACAATATAACAAAATAAAAAAGCTTTCACAATGCAAGAGGTCTCACATTTGCAAGATTTTGATCTATTGGCATTGTAAATGACAATGCCTTTTATTTGTGTTTAAAAAACCTGCAATAATAAAAGGCATTGTCATTTACAATGGCGGCTTTCGACACCGTCCCCCATAAGGCGCTCTTAGCCAGGCTGTATGACATCGGCCTTAGGGGGACGGTGCTCAGGTGGTTTACTTCTTTCCTTGAAGGCCGCCGTCAGACGGTCTGGGTCTCCCAGAGCTCCGCCGAGATGCCGCCATTGGGAGTTGGGGTTCCACAGGGTTCTGTGTTGAGCCCCACGTTATTTAACATCTTTATGTCCCCTCTGGCGGCCTTGGTGGAGGCTTACGGGGCCCAGATCGTCTCCTATGCCGACGACACGCAACTCCTCTTCACATGCGGGAAAGATCAAGAGTTTGATGGAGAGAGAATCCGGGACTGCCTGGCGCTGGTCTTCGACTGGTTCCAGCGGAACAGTCTGAGGGCCAACTCGGGCAAGTCTGAGATTTTATTTTTTGGTTGCGTTGCCGATCCGGCGTGGCAGCACTGGTGGCCGACCGACATGAACCCTCCAGCACAGTCCTCCCTGGTGGCCAAAAATTTGGGCGTTAAGCTAGACAATCAGCTGTCACTACGAACTCATATTCTTGGCCTGGCCGGCACCTGCTACGGAATCCTAAAAATGCTCCGCAAATTTTTGCCTCTGCTGTCGGAGGAGCATAGGAGGATTACTGTGCAGGCTCTTGTCGGATCAAGGCTAGACTATGTCAATGCCCTCTTTCTTGGCCTCCCTGATTATCTGGTCCAGCGCCTTCAGGTGGTGCAGAACTCTGCGGCCCGGGTGATTTTTGGCCTAGGCAGACGAGCTCGAGCTTCCGGGTTGCTTCAGACGCTCCACTGGCTCCCCATCAGGAAGCGGATCCAGTTCAAATCCTTGACCCTGATGCATAAAGCTTTGCATGGATCAGGAGCTGGATATCTGCAGCGGAGACTGACTTTCTACCGTCCAGTCCGTTCCCTCCGTTCGGAATCCCTTTTTAAAGCTGTGGTCCCGCGGGTGAGGAAGGCCCGTGTGGGAGGACGGTCTTTTAGTTGCAGAGCTCCCCAGCTTTGGAATCTGCTTCCACTTCCACTCCGCAGCACTGTCAACTTGCTCCAGTTTAGGAAGGGCTTGAAGACCTGGCTTTTTAACTCTTAGTTTGTTGCACTGCTTACTGCTTCTATTTATTTTCTCTGATGTCTTCTGTTTTTAGCTGTGTTGTGTTATTTTACTCTGATCTTGGTGGAAAGCGTCGGGACACTCTAACCGAGTAGCCGTACGCTATATAAAAGCTTTATAACATAACATAACATAACATAACAATACCAATAGGTCAAAGTTTTGAAAACGCAAGACCTATTGCATTGCAAATGCTTGTTTTATGTGTAGTGTGTTAAAGGGGGAATAGTGTGGGAAGTAATTTAATGTTATTTAAAAATATTATTGTAATTTTATTGGTATTTATTAATAATTTGTTTGTTAATTAATTATTAATATGTTATTTTTTTTAATTATTTAATTGATAAGTATGTCCATTTAACCCCTAAGCTATCCTACATTTTTCACACTGTTACACTAACTGGAGTTGGAATAGTAGTTTTAACCCAATGATGATGATTAGATGATGATTAGAGCCTTGTATAGCGCAACTTTACCCGAGGGCGTCAAGGCGCTAGGGATGGAAAGAAAAGCTGAATGTGAGGAAAAAGAAAACTGCCGATTAGAGATAGGCTTCCCTGAAAAGCCAGGTCTTCAAGGCCTTCCGGAACTGAGAATGAGAGGGCTGATCCCTAAGTTCTGCAGGAAGGGTGTTCCACATCCTCGGAGCAAGGGAGGAGAAAGCTCGCCCGCCCCATCTTGCCTTAAGAATTCTGGGAACTGCGAGAAGGTTTTTGTTTGCTGAGCGAGGACCCTACCAGGGATATAGAGGGACACAAGAGGCCTAATGTCTTCTGCCCCAAGCCCATGAAGGGTACGATGAGTAAGGCACAAGGTCTTGAAGTCAATCCTGGCTTGCATAGGAAGACAGTGCAGGTCTTTCCTAATGGCTGAGCCTGATGAGTGCCTAGGAGCATCCATAACGAACCTTGCGGCCGCGTTTTGCAGGATCTGGAGACGCTGGACAAGATGTTTGGAAATTCCCCGATAAAGTACATTACAATAGTCCAGGCGGGAAGCAATGAGGGCTACTGTGACCTGTTTACGGGCTTCAATTGACAAGTAATGTACAATTTTCCTCAGAATTCGCAATACCCCGCAGCAAGTTGAGGCCGTCCTGCTGACTTGTTTATCGAAGGAAAGCGAGGAATCAAAGATAATGCCCAGATTCCGAGCTGACTGAGTGGGTGTAGGGCAAGTGCCAAGAGCGGAAGGCCACCAGTCCGCCGACCAAATCTCCTGCTTTCCTCCAAAAATGATCACCTCCGATAGTTTCTTACCATCCACTCCGCTACTGCTTTCATGCAGGCTTTGAAATTAAGGGCAGTGATGTCAGCGGTATGTGGGATGGAGACCATGATCTGTCGTCAGCATAGCATACGACTTCCAGACCAAAGGATCTGACAAGCCTGGCAAGCGGTGTTACATATATATTGAAGAGTGTGGGGCTAAGGGACGAGCCCTGGGGAACCCCACACTGCACAGGCTTGACGGGGGAGAGGTGGTCGCCCCACTTGACCCTTTGTTTGCGCTGAGTCAAAAAAGATGTTAAGAGACTAAGCGCCGGACCGTCCACTCCTATTTCCCACAGACGCCCAGCCAGAATGGCAGGAGACAGAGTGTCGAAAGCGGCGGTCAGGTCGGGCAGGACCAGCAAGGTAGTCTGGCCACTGTCGACCTTCGCACGTATGGAGTTAGCGACAACTGTCAGGGCGGACTCGGTACTGTGGGCTTTACGAAAGCCGTGTTGGGATGGGTCAAGAAGACTGGAGTGATCTAGAAAAGCACTAAGACGAAAATTTAAATGGGTTTCCAATATTTTCGCTGGGGCAGGAAGCAGGGAGATTGGGTGAAATTTTTTTAAGAATCCCAGGGTCTAAGGTAGGTTTCTTAAGGAGGGGCTTAACAATGGCCAATTTCCAGGGCTTCGGGTAGACTCCCTCGAGGATGGCCCGATTAATCACCTCTAGGAAAGGAGGGAGTAGGGCATCCCTGCATTCTTTAAAAATTTTAAGAGGGCAGGGGTCAAGAGGAGATCCCGACCTCAGGTTGTCCAAAAGCAGATTCATTTGTTCTAGGGTAAGTAGAGGGAAGTCAGAGAAATAACCACCCTGTGGTGCACTAGAGGTTGCAGCTGGTAGAAAAGTCTCCAGGTCAGAGGGGGGCCCTAGGTCATGGTTAAGAGTTTCTAGGCCTGAATAAATGTTGGAGATCTTCTCGTGGAAGTAAGTAGAGATTTGATCACAGAGGTACTGTGAGGTCTCAATAGGGTCAGGTGATTGAAGGGCACACAGAGCGTCCACAATCTTAAATAGCTCCCAGGGGGAGTTAAGGGAGGAGGTGATCCAACACTTTCCCTACTGTTGCACTCACTGGAGTGGGAATAGTAATTTTTAGCCCTACGCTATCCAACACTTTCCCTATTGTTGCACTCACTGGAGTGGGAATAGTCATTTTAACCCCTACACTATCCAACACTTTCCCTACTGTTGCACTCACTGGAGTGGGAATAGTAATTTTCACCCCTTCTCTATCCAACGCTTTCCCTACTTTTGCGCTCATTGGAGTGGGAATAGCAATTTTAACAGCTACACTATCCAACGCTTTCCCTACTGTTGCAATCACTGGAGTGGGAATAGTAATTTTTACCCCTACGCTATCCAACACTTTCTCTACTGTTGGGCTCACTGAAGTGGGAATAGTAATTTTTACACCTACGCTATCCAGTGCTTTCCCTACTGTTGCACTCACTGGAGTAGGAATAATAATTTTTACCCCTACGCTATCCAGTGCTTTCCCTACTGTTGCACTCTCTAGAGATGGAATAGTAATGCTTACCCCTACGCTATGCAACGCTTTCCCTAATGTTGCACTCACTGGAATGGGAATAGTAATTTTTACCCTGACGCTATCCAATGCTTTCCCTAATGTTGAAATATGTGGACTAAGTATATATATTAATTTCTATGTATATGTTTAATTAATGTTAACATTATATGTATTAGTTATTATTTTTAAATATGTTTTAATATTTATAATTACATTTCTTTTAATTATATGTATTATTTACTTAACGTTACATTATTGTTAAAACATTTAGAAAAACAATATTTTTAACATTAATATTTTTGACAACAATATATATTTTTTCTCAATATTTTTGTACGTACCTTTATGTAGTTTGGACTTTGATATTTTTGTGTCGATATTTTTGTAATTCAATTTTCTGTCCGTCGATATTTTGTCAGACATTCATATTTCATCAGACGGGATATCTGTCACCGTTGTGATGGAGTAACCCATCTGCTAAGATCTAAATGAGGCCCTAAGTCTTCCAATCACAGACCAAGGTACAGGAATGATCAAATTCAAAAATCAAAGAGCCCTGTACAAAACAATAGGGATAAGGCAAAAGAGTGTGAGCAACACCAGCAGTAGCATTGCAGAAGCTCGGTCAAGAGTCTCCAGTAGACTGGTAATAAGTGTCAGTCTACACCACCCTTAGAAGATAGACAATGTGACATAGGAGAATGTCTTACAGAGTCCGAACAAGGGTAATGGGGATTAAGGAAATGGTTCAGGTCGGAGTCTGAGGAAGGTTCTGCATAGGGTCTACAGCAGGAGTTCGGCAGGAAAGTTCAGCATACGGTCTGCAAGAAAGTCCAAAGTCTTCTGCGTGCATAAACCAGGGCAAGCGATAACTTATAATTGATAGAGTGCATTGGCAACTTCCCGTTGGTTGCATCATCAATCGTAGTCTATTGTATTTGTTTCAATCCTTATGTGAGTTCACATATTGTACACTGCAACAGTAAAGAAAAATCCCACACTAGACATGGGGACACCGTCTTGGGCACACGCTCAAGCTGGAGCACATTAGTCCTTTATTTGTCCACAGGTTTCCCAAGAGCTCATAGTTAAATTCCTTTCTCAGACATGTATCTATTGCTGTTACAAGAAATGTACCTATTCTAAACTAGCAAAGCATGAGACCACCTGCAAGGAAAGCAAGTCAGCAAAATACAGGAGTAAGAAAAGAAAATATAGGCCTTTAGAGCAAAGTTGCTGACTGAACATTAAGTAAAGAGTGCACATTCAATATACCTGTGCGCTTTTAAACATGTATGAATATATTTCTTTAGTTCATCTACTTCACATTGCGTACATCATATGATGAATAATCAAATTGCACAGTAGTAAGCATGACAGGGAACAGTGATTGAAAGTACATACATGAAACAATAATGCACACATTAAATAACTTGTCATTTGACCTATATTAGGATTGTGCGCATATATGAATAATTTAAAGCTAATAGCGAGGTCTCTAACAGTTACACAGACAATAAAGCACACATTTAGCAACCATGATGGAAGCTTCAGCAATCAAGTA
The DNA here is from genome assembly GCF_964261635.1 of Lissotriton helveticus. Classification (NCBI taxonomy): domain Eukaryota; kingdom Metazoa; phylum Chordata; class Amphibia; order Caudata; family Salamandridae; genus Lissotriton; species Lissotriton helveticus. The sequence goes on from NC_136072.1 coordinate 886,751,741, forward strand.
AAGAGGACTGTCTTTGAAACAGCGGTACAAAAGGGGGTGGTGATGGACGGAGCATCTGAATCAATCAAACACTCACACCCAGTCAAAAGATCTGGGTTTAATCCATCACCGTTCTTTAGCCCACTCTGCCACCCCAGTTCTGACATGGCTATATGCAAATCAGTCTGACCCTGTGCCTCATGGGAACAGTCCAGCCCGAACTGCCAAGCCATGTCTTCCCTGGACCGGAAACAAGCTTCCGAGGACCGGCTTCTGGCATTCCAGCCGTCTTCAGCCCGGCTTGCTTGAATTCAGTGGCAAAGTGAGCAAGCGACTCACGTCTGAGCATACCCTGCCACACTTATGGTGGCCAAAACCGGTACAAAAGGGGGTGGTGATGGACGGAGCATCTTAATCAATCAAACACTCACACCCAGTCACAAGATCTGGGTTTAATCCATCACCGTTCTTTAGCCCACTCTGCCACCCCAGTTCTGACATGGCTATATGCAAATCAGTCTGACCCTGTGCCTCATGGGAACAGTCCAGCCCGAACTGCCAAGCCATGTCTTCCCTGGACTGGAAACAAGCTTCCAAAGACCAGTTTCTGGCATTCCAGCCATCTTCAGCACGGCTTGCTTGAATCCAGTGGCAAAGTGAGCAAGGGACTCACGTCTGAGCATACCCTGCCACACTTATGGCGGCCAAAAGCGGTCCAAAAGGGGGTGGTGATGGACGGAGCATCTGAATCAATCAAACACTCACACCCAGTCAAAAGATCTGGGTTTAATCCATCATCGTTCTTTAGCCCACTCTGCCACCCCAGTTCTGACATGGCTATATGCAAATCAGTCTGACCCTGTGCCTCATGGGAACCGTCCAGCCCGAACTGCCAAGCCATGTCTTCCCTGGACCGGCAACAAGCTTCCGAGGACCGGTTTCTGGCATTCCAGCCGTCTTCATCCCGGCTTGCTTGAATCCAGTGGCAAAGTGAGCAAGGGACTCACGTCTGAGCATACCCTGCCACACTTATGGCGGCCAAAAGCGGTACAAAAGGGGGTGGTGATGGACGGAGCATCTGAATCAATCAAACACTCACACCCAGTCAAAAGATCTGGGTTTAATCCATCACCGTTCTTTAGCCCACTCTGCCACCCCAGTTCTGACATGGCTATATGCAAATCAGTCTGACCCTGTGCCTCATGGGAACAGTCCAGCCCGAACTGCCAAGCCATGTCTTCCCTGGACCGGAAACAAGCTTCCGAGGACCGGTTTCTGGCATTCCAGCCGTCTTCAGCCCGGCTTGCTTGAATCCAGTGGCAAAGTGAGCAAGGGACTCACGTCTGAGCATACCCTGCCACACTTCTGGTGGCCAAAAGCGGTACAAAAGGGGGTGATGATGGACGGAGCATCTGAATCAATCAAACACTCACACCCAGTCAAAAGATCTGGGTTTAATCCATCACCGTTCTTTAGCCCACTCTGCCACCCCAGTTCTGACATGGCTATATGCAAATCAGTCTGACCCTGTGCCTCATGGGAACAGTCCAGCCCGAACTGCCAAGCCATGTCTTCCCTGGACCGGAAACAAGCTTCCGAGGACCGGTTTCTGGCATTCCAGCCGTCTTCAGCCCGGCTTGCTTGAATCCAGTGGCAAAGTGAGCAAGGGACTCACGTCTGAGCATACCCTGCCACATTAAATAAAGAGTGCACATTCAATATACCTGTGCGCTTTTAAACATATATGAATATATTTCTTTAGTTCATCTACTTCACATTGCGTACATCATATGATGAATAATCAAACTGCACAGTAGTAAGTATGACAGGGAACAGTGATTGAAAGTACATACATGAAACATTAATGCACACATGAAATAACTTGTCGTTTGACCTATATTAGGATTGTGCGCATATATGAATAATTTAAAGCTAATAGCGAGGTCTCTAACAGTTACACATTTAGGAATCATGATGGAAGCTTCAGCAATCAAGTAAAGAGGACTGTCTTTGAAACAGAGTATTAACCCCTTGGCCGTGGGGTTAATTCCCCCGCTGTGCTGGGAGGCGGGGGGGAGGGGGCGTGCACAGCGCCCCGGTGCTCGTGACGAGCTCAGCTCGTCATGCAGCACGGTGGCGCTGTGCTCATGATGAGCTGAGCTTGTCACAGCCACACCCGTTTCTTTGGAACGCTCAGCACAGCGGGGTAATTAGCCCCGCATGCGAGCGTTGCGGCCGATATGACGAGCTCAGCTCGTCATGAGCATGGGAAGGGGTTAAACGTTTCTAATATTCATATTTGTAATAGAGAACATTATAACTGTAAATCCATTTAGTTATAATGAAGCATATATGTTTTTGTTACACATCTGTCACTTTATTAATCAACATCAAATGATTTTTTGCTAGTTCATTTACATTAAATGCATCTCTAATTTAATGAAGATGGTTCCTAAGTTAAACATCAAATATATTTATTTTGACATTAGTAAAACGGTAATTTCTACAGTAAAGACTCTTCTACAACAGCAGTGTCAGATGCAACGTGTGCATGAATCATTATGACATGTAAGGCTCATGTTCAAAGTGCACGTTCATTTTGTGTGTCAGGTATCATGTTAGCATTTTTCATTTGTGACCTGTAAAGAGTGGGTAACTTTGCTCTGCATTACTTGTGTAGTTCTTGTTATTCTTAATTCCCCAGAATTAATTTCCATTTTCTGCTACTCAGTTAGCCACACTACACGTACTTGAACATTTCCTTCCCTCCTTATTTTCTCTTACAACTTTCATCCTTTTTCTGACTGCTCAATTGCCTGAGCAATATCAACAGCACCATATAGTTTAGCATCCTTCAATACCAAAGCTGCTCCTGTAATTATTTGTTCTAACATTTATAATAATATGGTCATGGATCATTTCTCCACCATTATACCAATGTTGCACGACATTGAAAAAGCTCTCAATTCAGCACACACTCTTCCTCATTAAGAATGCGCCTTTAGTTTAACTGAATGCTTCCCTTGCCACCTTTCTCCTCTTTGAAAAGATACTCCTTGCTGTACACAAATCCTTTCATCCCCAGTGCCGATTTTATGGGTGGAGCACCCTTTTTTCTTCCTACTCTTACTTCCTTGCCCAGTGTATTGTCCGCACTGTAAGACAGCACACTAGCACAAAGATGCCTCCTAACAGGAGGTAACAGCACTTTCTTTCTACTCTCCTGTTCACACTTCACATGTATATGGCATAAAGCACTAGGGGGGTCATTAGGATGACGGGCGGACTTAGTTCGCCCACCACCCTTTCGGGACTAGGGACCGCCCGCCATAAGGGCGGGGGTCAAGTGGGTGGCATTAGGATGCGGCTGCCACAGTGGATTTATAACATTGTGGTGGGCGGTGCTCTCTGCACCACCCGCCACAATGCCATAAATGCATGTATGCATTTGCATACACAATGCGGCAGGCCCCGCGCAGTTCCTACCGCATTGTATATGCAAATGCAGGGAGGTACCATAGGTACCCCCGTTGGCACCCCCCACCCCTCCTTCACTTTGGGGGCCCGCAAGGGGGCCCCAAAGTGAAGACCGCATGCCTTTCCGTGGTGGCATTGCCGCCACCATATTATTCCTTTTCCGCCCCGGCCGCAAGGTGACCGGGGCGGAAAAGCAGCGGACGGTCTTTCCGTCCGCCGAGGTCCCTCCCGCCATACTAATATGGCGGGGGAAAACAAGTGTGGATGTCGGGCGGATTGCCCCTGACAGGCTGGCGGTGGCTACCGCCAGCCTGGCGGGGGCAATCCGCCCGACATCATAATGGGCCCCTAAGTGTCAGTCTGCCAGATCGCCCCTAGTTATTGCAAAGCTAAGAATCCTATTGAGAAGAGACAATCCTTAATCCAGTACTGTGTCACCTGACTATGGCATTCAACCACAGTCTAGAAATTATATTAAAAGGTACATACTCTGAGAATGGGCAAGGAGCGTTATGGGTGGAGCATGAGAATACTTGTATGGTAGCTCAATACAACGCTAACCCAGAAATATAGAGGGTTCAAGCCATGCACTGATCCAAATCTATTTTGGCCAAGCCCATCTTCGGTAATCCAATTGGGGCCCCTGGCTCTATGTCCTGCAAGGATCGTAAACACCTACTTTGTGGTATCATTATTTCACCACATTGTGAATGGCCCCATAGTTCTGCTTCATGGAGCTGCAACAGGTTTTGCCTAGGCATTTGAGACAGAACAATTCCCAAAGCGATAGTCGAATTTTAAGGTCCCATCTATCCCTCTTGCCAATGATACCTTACCCAGTGTGTGGTACAGGAGGCTGTGGTAGAGAACTTGATGTCCAGATACTCAACAGAGCTAAATAGCTCCGAGTTTTCACCCACTACCTGCAAAGGATGTTTAGAGGAATAATTAGAGTAAATTATAATTACCTTGGATTTTGCTGAATTAATGACCAACCTCTCCTTTCTGCATCAGTTCTCAAACGTCCCAGTTAGGTAAGTTATGCATTTTCTGTTTGGGCCATCAGGATTGCACTGTCTGTAAATACCAGCATCTGCGCTGTGGTGTGGCACACTATCCCACAATAGGTACAGCCCGGGATGTTGAAATCAACCTATTTGGAAGATTTGATAAGTTGTATGACTATAATTATCAGTCAATCAGCATTTGTATAGCACAGCACGGTCACCCCTGGGGGTATCTGGGCGCTGGGGTGCGAGGTCACTGTTTAAAAGCCGGGTCTTGAGGAAAAGACAGAGAAAAACGAGGAGAAAAAGGCAAAACAGAGGGCAGAAAAACAAGCGAACAGAAATGGCAAATCAGAGGACAGAAAAACTAACAGAAAAGGCAAAACAAAGGGTAGAAAAACGAGCAGAAAGGCAAAACTGAGCAGAAGATGGAAAAACAGAGAGCAGGAAAACAAGCATTAAAGGCAAAAGGAAGGGCAAAAAAACAAGCAGGAAAGGCAAAATAGAGGGCTGAAAAATGAGCAGAAAACGTAAAACAGCAGGAAAATGAGCAGAAAGGATGGGCAGAGGAAGCGCAAAAAGAGGGCAGCAGGCACACTAGCAGCAGAGGGTATTAGACTGCCGGCAAGCTGGACAGGAGAACACTCGTAAGGGGAGCTGTCACGAGGAAATATGATATGAACCAGTGTGTGGACCGTGGTGGGAGATTTGGTCTATAGGGACTATTCATGATTTGCCTTTAAGCTGTCTGTTTGCTATCTCTTGTTTGCGGTTGTGTTCCTATACCATGTACACGTCTGTGCCATTGATGTTAATGATACATTTTTATGATTACTTTTTTTCTTTGTTTTACAATGCATGTGCGTTTTGTGTACTTTATCTTGGTATCATTTTCAAGTGCACAGTGTTTGCCTTTACAATTGCATTTTGACCTCTGCAGTTTCTCTTTTGCTGTAGTTCTTTTGAGACTGGATTTTGTCATGTTAACACTAATGCCACTGGGATGGGAATGCTGATTGATATTGTGTTGATGGGCTTGTTTTGGGGGTGTGTTATTTAAATATTAGTACTGGGACCATGGCATATTTTGGGATTACATAACTTTTTTGCTCCACAGCTTCATAATAGCTTTTGACTAATTTTAAGTGTGGTGACTGGTTGAGTATCTGTTTGTTGAAGTTCATCTTCGCGATTACCGAAAGGTGTCAGACGTACATTTTTGATGTGCTTAAATATGGGTTTATGTCTTTCACACCTGGCCGTTTTACGATTAATGTTGGGAGAGAGCTTTTAATTGTACATCCTGTGCTACCATCTAGTGGCGAACGTGTGTTTATGCACTGTTAGTAGTGGATTCTATGGAGGTTAAGATACTTCATAGTGGATCCGAATAAATAATATACAGATGTTTAAAACATTTTGAGTTAGTTTTCGAGACCAGAACTTTTCTTCAGTTACAGTATACCGAATTGCATTAACATGCAGCTTTTCAGATAACATTATGAGGCGGTAGCTAGCCGTCATATACATAACTAAACAGAACATACAAAGAGAAAACCACCTTTTTCACTCATCTGTCTTCTATGTAATTTGTCAAACCTTCACACCCTGAGTAACATTAGTAGCGTACTGGATTTTCTGATGGATATGCTGTATGGCTAATGTTTTTGACCTTTAAAAATCAAGAATTGCAGATGTTTGCTACATTACCCACATTTTCAGTGTTAAACCGTAAAAAAGCAAATGAGCCTGGAGTCTACAGTTGTAGAGCAGTTGGCAAAGAACTGGAAAGAGGAATCAAAAAGTTAATCTGTTATAATGAATATGGAACCTTGTAAGTTATAAATAGAGGTTTATTTAAGTTGCTTAAAGGTTCTAAATGAAGCCCTACCAGGAGCAGCATCCTTGCTGTCCAGCCCATCCACTCCAACTGACCGCATCCAAACACAAACACTCTCAACATTCTAAGGACCTCACTCACTGGCTGAGCAGCAAGGAACAGAACATCAATGAGGAGGATGCATTATACTGAACAGAAGATTACAACACATCTCCCCCTTATAGAGATTATAGAAAATATGATGAGACGTGAAATGGCAAGATCCCCAAGTACTACGTCCCACAAAATCTATAAATCATACACCAAAGAAATACATAGGAAACGGTCAAATAGGTAACCCCAAACATGTCTACTCATCCATCAGGGAAAACTAAACACACGTTCCCCACAACACTTTAGAACTCTAGGTAGGACCAGGGACTCACAGCATCCTCTCCTGGTCATACCACGGGGGAAACTAACCCCATGTTCCCCACACAATGCAAACTCACTTAAACAGGGCCAAGGTTTCTCCTACCCTCTGCTGCACAGGGGCATCACACGCATACCAATCACAATTCACTTAGACAGGACCAGGGCATCTTCTACCCTCTACTGCACTTGGGGCATAACCACATACCCCCTAACACATCAGGCTTAACACACTGCCCCCACATCCTCAACCCCTTAGGAAGGATTGACCTAACTCTGGGATGTAATACGCAAAACCCCTAAAACATTTGGCTTAACACACTGCCCCTATATGCTTGGGCTTAACACTCTGCCCCTACATCCTACTCCGGGCTTAACACTCTGCCGCCACATCCTTAACCCCTTGGGAAGGACTGACTAAACACAGTATCATCTCAGGACCAAAAGATACTCACTTCTTCCCCTCTACTGCATCCAAACAGGACCAGAGGTAACACTAAACATGGTAAATACTGATATAAACCACTGCAACTGTTTATTCCAACACAGCATACAACCATCATTAAAAACATATACTCTAGTAACACCCCAAGAAACCCCCACTCAGGTGAGTGACCTCTCACCCGAATATCATATCATATCCACACAAAAGCATTCCACAAAATCAACTGGCCACTGGAAATGCAGCACATCACACCTACATAATATGCTAATACACCTGGGCAACAAATTCAGAATGGTAGCCAGTATTAGTCAACCTCCACAGTTTCTATCAGAGAGGGGCGAACCATTGTTGCCCTGGAAAAAGTGGAAACTCTTGTTTGATTCGTTCTTTTGGCCAAAGGAGGTGAAATGTTTTTCACTGCTAGGTGACAAAGAGTTCTACTTCACAACCTAGGTGTAGAGGGTCGCAATATTTATGAGAGTTTGAATCCCATAGCTGTGGGTAATGGTGAGGGTGAACTTGGTGACATCTATGAGATGTCTGTGCTTATGCTACAAACGCACTTTGGGCAGCGCATCAATGTGGTTATGGAACAGCACAAATGTTTCATGGGGGTACAAGCCAAGGGAGAAAGAGTTGATAATTATGTAGTGGCATTGAAGACCCTGGTTCAAAATTACAACTTTGCTGCAATCAATGATTCCCTCATTCGTAACCAACTTGTGCAGTGCACAAACAATCCCAAAGTGCAGGAGAAATTATTAGCCAAGAATCCTTCCCTCAAAGAATTGTCATTGTTGAAAGCATGGCACATTCTTCTTGCTGGGTGAGGGAGATGTGCAAACCACCGGGTACCGCTAATGTGACACCTTCCTGTGTGGTGGAGGTTGTTGATTATGAGCGTGAGCATAGTGAGACTAATATACACACGGAAACAGGGCATAAAGTATGTACTAAAATGGATAAACAGAAGCCTAACGAGGGGGGAACCAAAGACACTAAGCTCAAGTGTTTCAAGTTTGGTAGTCCAAATCACTCTTCAAATGATCCAAATTGTTATGCTCAGAAACCACCTGCAGGATTTGCAGGAAAAGGGGACACTGTGCATGTGTGTGTAAAAAGCAGAAAGTAAACAGTATTGCATGTGACCGAAAATTGCATCAACATGCAATTTTGCATGTATCTGATTGTATTTGAATGATGGAAAGTGCAGAACTTGTGGATAATGATATGCCCAAATGTGATTGTGCCATTGGTGGCAAAAGTGTACCAATCTTAGCAGACTGTGGACCACCTTTTACTCTAATAGGCGATATCAATTAGGAAATAATTTTTGGGTTGGAGGCTATTGTGTTAAACCAACGTGACATAAATCCAATTGGTTTCGTGGTCGGAAAATTGATCTGTTGTGTTACACTGTGTTGACCGTTAAATCTAAAGACAGGGAAACAATTGTCAAAGTGTTCATGGCAAAACGAGATGACAATTTTTTAGGTTGGAACCATCAAAGTGACCTTGGCATCACATTTAACCCAAATTCACCAGAGCACGTCATGCTGGTAGCATATGTCAATAAGGACACTGATGTAGTGCAGGAGAATCATGAAGTGTTCAAAGATAGATTACATTTATTGAAAGGATTCAAACACCAAAAATCCTAAAATCAAGGGCTAAGCCTATTGTTCTCAAAGTAAGGAGGGTACCCAACCTCATGCTAAAACCCCTCCAAGAGGAACTAGTCACACTACAGTGTCTGGGAGTAATTGAAGAGATTGAATAATCTTCTGAATGGATGGTACCAGTTGTTTTAGCCCCGAAGGATGGTGGTAACAAAATCAGGATGTGGGAGGACTTGAGGGACCTAAACCAGGGTATATGCATGGTTCGACAACCTCTACCTAACATTAGTAAGGCTTTAGCAACACCAGTGGGAGCAAAGGTGTTCCATGTGATGGAACTTTTGGCTGCTTACCATCAGATAATGCTACATGAGGACTCTGAGCACTAACCTATTTTGTCACTCCTCTGGGAGTATTCAGGTCTTTGAGAATGCCTTTTTGGTTTGGACTTGGCAGCTGCATATTTCGAGAGGTTGATGAAAGAGGTTTTCGTCAGGAATCAATTCAGTCTTGTACTTTCAGGACGACATTTTAGTGCATGCCAAGGACAGACTTAGTCATGATGTGATACTCAAAAAGGTCCTTACCAGGCTCAGAGAGAGGGGACTGACACTTCAAAGTGAAAAGTGCAGATTTAGGGTTGGCACAGTCTCCTACATGTGACAAAGCATTTTGGGGGATGGCATTAGCCCTAAATTAGAGCTGGCTGAAGCTATATCCCAGGCACATGCACCATGTGATAAGCACCAAGTTAGAGCATGTTCAAGAATCTGTAGGGTTAAAGAGGCAGCAGTAGATTACAACACATCTTTCCCTCCAACAATGCAATATAACAAATATGATAGGGAAGGGTAACAAGGATGGAGAACAGAATTCATTCTTAGTTAAAGGAACAAAGAAGAAATACTAATATCCAAAAGAAAACAAAAATTCTAATTATCCAAAGAAATAGGATAAGGGTAAAAAGAAAAATTGTATACATTCAATTCCAGAATTGCAGACATTAACTCAGGCCAACATAACCCCCAGAATAAGAACCTTATTCCACAATGTAATCATTTAGACAAGCTGGTGGCCTCCTCGGTCTGAGCGTGTTCCATGACCCACTCGTGCCATCCCACCCCAGACCCTCACCGCTGATTCCAGACCTATGACTCTCATGACGTCCCTGGATATTCTTCTCACTTGTTATGCCCTGGTTGCCGTTCCAATTGTATTTGGACAACCTTGACATACTCCCCACATCACCTCCCTTCAAATCAACATTCCTCTTTAGTTCAAGGATTCTCTTCCAAACAGGTTTCTTTAAATACACCATCTCACCAACCTACCACCTGCTATGTTTAGCACCATGCTTCTTGTCAAAACACACCTTCTATTTCTCTTGATAATTCCTAACCTTCTGTGAACACCGACTCACCAAGCCAGTACCACGACTCAACCAAACAGGGTTCAATTTTGAGCCAGCAATTGTTCCTTTGAGTCTCTTGAAAGGCGAAAACCCTGTTTCACTGTTAGGTATGTTATATTGTGCCCATCACTTTTCCTGCAGAATCCCCTTCAAGGACAAGCTGCATTCCACAGCAGTGTGCACACATGCCCTTACCAAACGATTCATGCTTTCCACAAGGCCATTGAATCGAGGTGGAAAGAGGGCAGTGCGTTGGTGATTGATGAATAAATCCTTCAGAAATTCTTTCATCTTTTGAGAAATGAACAGGACAAAAGATTTGGGAATGCCTTCACTAGCAAAAACCTCCCTCAAAAACTCCAAGACATTTATACTGGAACTGCACAACAATATCAAGCACAAATTTGCTCTATGGCTCCTCGGGGATCTCTACTAGGAACAAAGGCACTGCTGGGATTGATTTAGATTTTTCATTACCAGCTCATAATAAACAATCTCTAACAACTCCTTCCACTTGCTTGTCAACTCCTGGCCACCAGTACATCTCTCTCACTCTAGTCTTAGTTAAGTTTTGGCCCAGGTGACCTTCGAGAGCCAAATTGATGTTCTTGCTATGAATCGTCAGGAGGTATCAATCTCTCGCCCCTGAACAGTTCATAATTGACAATACTCAGTTCCTTCCACACTTTCCAAAAAGCTTATGAATCATCAGGCATATTGCCAATACTTGCCCAACCTTTCACCAAAAAATCCAAAACATGTTTCCTGGTTGCATCACTATACAAACCAACTTCCCACTCCTGGTTGTTAGGAGCTGGCACCCTTACCCATAGTATGGGGCCATGTAGTTCAGTGTCGCTCAATCCTGATTCCGAATTCAAATTTAGTTTAACCGAAATGCGCACTGTGTGTCTCCTTGACACTTTCTCCACAGCCATCATTGTGCGTCTAGCTGAGCACTTACTCTGCCACACAACTCTTCTGATAGCCACAATTCCCGGGTGCGTGCACTAGCTTCCTACTATGACGTAGAACGCTGTGCACACATTTCTGACATGCATCCAGGAATGTCGAAACAATGCAAGCTCTTCAACATTTGCCTGCCAGCCACAGATGGAATGTGCACCTCCCTTCTTGCAGCGAATCCTCATGCCTGCTGGCTTCACAACATGCTCCGCATCATTTAAAAATGCTGATGGGGTGGCTTGCTGCCCAACGGCCTGTAAAATGGGATATGGTTTTACACCACAATTTCAACCCAAAATTCGACAATACATGCACCAGGAACCACACGCTTGTGAGGAAATCACTTACCAACGCAGTTCACCAATTGTGATGGGAAAAACATAACATCCTTTTTGCTGACTTGTTGCCCAAACGAAATTCATTTTCCAAATCCTCAGGGTTGCTTGCAGGGTTGTTTCATCGCAAGTGTTAAGAGAGTGAACACCATGCCTTTATGAAGATAACTTTCTTTATTGCATCGCCCAAAGGGTAAAACAGCCTCCTCCAAACCAGCCACAATCCATCTGTCTCAGTGGTATTACAATGAAGATGGATCGTTGTAAGTTATAAATATAGCTTTATTTAACTTGGTTACAGGTTAGAAGTAAAGCCCCACCAGGTGCAGCATCCTTCCTGCTCAGTCCATCCACTCCAGCTGACAGTATCCAAACTCAAGCACTATCAACATTCTAATGACCTCACTCACTTGCTGAGCAGCAGAGAACAGAACATCAATGAGGAGGATGCATAATACTGAACAAAAGATTACAACACAATATTTATAGGTTGATAAGTGCGCGTTACCTTAATTGATCCAATGCCTGGTGAGATCTTTACAGTTTCTGTGAGTTTTTTTCAGAAATACTTATCCAAAAAGGCTTAATTTCAGTTTTTAGTTGGGGTGATATTTCATGTATTAGATTCAGAACATCAGTATCCTTACAATGAACAGCTGCCACTGTGTGAGTAATAGTGTTTTAATAAATATATCCTGTAGATTGATGGATTTGTTTGCATTACATATCATCAAGTTAATTTGGCACTAGCTAGCCCTAAAGATTATGGACCCTCTAGGAATCTCAATTGCAGCACAGTGCTAAACCACAAACAACGTGAAATGCTAATGTGAGTGTTTCATATTGTTCAGAGACATTTGTCTTGTACATGTAATGTAGAATTTAAAGTAAAATTTCTTATATTTTGTTACCGGATCTGATCATTAGATTGGAAAACATAATGTTAAAAAATGTGTGTTCGTTATGAAAAGTATGTAAACCCATAATTTCCTCGTGGCCATGATAGACTGTTGCAATAAGCAGAGTATGCCGTATATCAGTTGACTATGAGCATTGCTTAATTACTACTTTGTACATACAGTGAAGTGAATTTGACACTGGTTCTTTATTTATTTGTTTTATATATATATCTAAAGAGTGAACCTAGGCGACACTTCAATAGAGCACTGCATTTCTTACACAAAAATGTACAGTAATCCTAACAGAAACAGAATAAGATCCTTGCAGATCACCAAAGCCAATAATTAAACACCTTCACTAAATGTCCTTTGGGTTTGAGTTTATAGTTCCCAGAAGGGGCTATCCTCTCTGGTTCTGAACGGTCAGCAGTGTTCAGCTGGATAACTCTAGCTGTTGATTACCCCTTGCACCAGCTGCAATGGATACTGAATGTCACACGGTGAACTTTAAAAATGAGAGCACAACATTGTCTTTGCAAAGAAGGCTAACAAGGCCTGCATCTCACCACCTTTGGGTCCTACCTCCTCCAAATTACCAGCCGGATTATTAGTTTGGTGGACACAGGCAGCGCCTGGATACCCCTCGGGGGTGATTAGCGCATTTTATATATACTTATTGATTGATTGAATAGTGGATAGCCTGTCCACCTTAATACAAGTGTGTTATATTCTATGGCACTTGTAATATGGCAGATGGGATATCATCATGTTTGTTGTGGATTAACCCCTCCCAAAAACTCAAAATTAGGCCCTGTGTCCCTAAAGTCTACTCGGACATTATTGGCAACATTATATTTTGACTGGTGCTTTTACTCTGAGGGGCTATCGGTTAGTGTACTGTACAACTTATTCTAGTAGCAGAAGATTTGTTTACCAGGAAGGAAATCTGTATCGAGCTCAACACACATAAGAGCCAATAGACTATATTAGCATGAACGAAAAACCGCACATTTCCATGTGTGTGTGTGCCCCATGTCAACATCACAAAATAAAATGATGGACGGAGTGTTGAAACTTTTCAAATACTCACCCATAGTAACAGATTTGGGTGTAATCCATTGTTATTTTGCTCGCCACATTACCCCAGTTTGGACCCAGCCATTTTAAAAATGATAATCATTTGTTTGTGAGATTGTGGAGTTTTTCATTCAAAACAATAAGTTTCTTTTTAATAGCAGCATGCATTTATTTTCCGAAATTGGCTCCCTGATGTTTGAGAAGAAAATAATTGCATTTCCGACACATATTTCTGGTTGGTGATGGAGCGAAAATTCATAATGACTTGGAAAGCAAATTGTTTATGTTGTTTCATTACTACTAGAGGAGACGCCCATCTATAACTGTTATCCCACGAATCACTTGAAGGCATTGCACCACCTATATTTATAAAAATTGTTTATGATATTGTCATTACTTTTGCATGATGGCATTGTACCCTGAGTGATACCAATTTGGTGTGATAGTGTGTGCATGTAAAGTTGTCAATTCTGCTGTCTATGGCCTAAGAGTATGAGATGTGTGCAGCATTTACCCTGCCCCTACAAAGTAGGTTTTCTGTTATAATATATGACAAGGAATCTACTTGGAAGCGACAACATGAAAAAAGGAAAGGAAATAGAACGGGAAAGTGAAGAAAGATCGTAATCACAGTGTGAACCAATATTTAGGGAAATTGTGGTTAAAAGTGCAACCTGAAGCCATCGTCTTATAATTGTTTTCTTGAGTAAGGTGTTCCCTCCCAATAGTTTTGCACAGCATGAAAATATTGGAATATGCTGAGACTTTCACTTCACAATATGTGAACTTTTTAGTGAGTTTATATTTCAGTTATGATGTAATGCACATTTATGTCCAGTGGCGACCGGCATGTATCACAGGTGGTGAGGCAGGCGCTGAGGATCAGGTGTCACGCGCAGTGGTGGGGTCGGAATAAAAACAAAAAACCTTACCTTGAGGCTAGGTCCTGCGTCTTCTCTGCTCCTGCCGCCATCACTGACAGGAACAGGAAGCAGGCAGCCAGGCTCCCTCCCCTAAGGAGTGCAGCATTGTGATTGGTCTGAGCGCCATGCTACGGCGCTCAGCCAGGGGCTGGAGGGGTGCGCTTGTTCTCCTTGCAGGCTGTAATGCAGCCTGCATGGAGAAGGGGGAAAGTGCGCATGACTGGTTTGGGTGTTCCGAAAGGGCCAACCAAACAGTATTGCACACTTAGAAGTGGGAAAATCAGACCTCTCTTTCCCTGCTGGGAGAGCAGAGCAGCCTCGCCCAGTCGCCCACTGCAATAGCAGGAAACAAAGCATGAAATGATAATAACTTCAAGTTATTATCATTTTATGTTTCTCACTGCTTAAAAGCAGTGGGTGCCATAGCAGAGGAGCCGACCCTGTTTATGTCCCATTTTTTCCTAAACATTTGTATGATAAAAGCTCTCTTTGAACCCTCATTGAGGGTGTTGTGCCAACTTACTGTAACTAGAAAAACCCAAGTGTTCTGTAGATGAGTAGCTTGCAGAGGTACTGTGATACTCTTATTAGAGTCCACTTATAATATAAAAACAAAGATAGCCATTCCTATTTCAAAATACAAGAAATGTTTTAGAAGTCCCTATGCTAAAATGTGACCCCTACAGACAGGAAGAAAAATAAATAATGAGATAGATATATTGAATGCAGACTAATGTACTTGTACCACATGAATCACATGACCACATTAATCACATGTATCACATGCCCACATGAAAGTAATTGCCCTATATCAACCATACTGTTATTTTTTATAGCTATACACAAACAGGAATCGAATAGCTTGCATATGAAAAGCACACGAGGATAGAGTGCATAGTTAGTATAAAAATATGATCTGACTAGGCCTTCATGGATGTTTAATTTTTTCTCTATGAACTCGAATCGAGCTAAAAATCTGAGCATGTTGATTTCCCAGGAATCTTTACCTTCTAGATTTAGATCTCTGAATCTTGATTCTTTTTTTTGGTATAATTCTTTTTTTCAGTGTTAATGTTTTTTTTTTATTTAAACAATTTACTTTTTGGGAATCTATTCTTTTTTTATCTCAGATAGTTGTGTCTTTGAATTTGCTGTTCGTTTTTTGTAGGGAAAGTATTCTTATTATAAATAACCAATTATTCTCTTTTAATAATTGATTTGTTTTTGTCATTGAAATTGGACCAGTTCTCAATTGACTGCCAGACACTTTTTTGGCCAAAATCTATGAGATTACTTTTTCATTTAATAGAATTCTCCTACTCCTACAACTCAGTAGCCTAAGTGGTTCTGAGGGCAAGGCCATCCTTTTATACCATTCATGGCTTGGTCGTTGCTTTGCCATTTGAGGAAATAATGCACATAAGATTTGACATTCAGGCTCAATGCCGAACCTGCTTCTGTGAAGCAAAATCTGTTCCTTGGGGGTACCTCAATGACATCCTAATCTCTGCTGAGGTATGCTGTGCCCTA
The DNA here is from genome assembly GCF_964261635.1 of Lissotriton helveticus. Classification (NCBI taxonomy): domain Eukaryota; kingdom Metazoa; phylum Chordata; class Amphibia; order Caudata; family Salamandridae; genus Lissotriton; species Lissotriton helveticus. The sequence goes on from NC_136072.1 coordinate 886,767,660, forward strand.
TTCACCTGATTCAGAATATGGTTATAGCTGTTGAGGAATTTGATGGGATGCATCCCGACGTCACTCGTGTTAATACAAGTTCAAAGTCGTCTGAAACTAACTACTACAACCCTGGGCTTTTATTGAACACGATAATGCATCACCGGAGTTGTACTTTTGATTTGCTTCTATTGAATCACGTACAGTCCCAACCGGAAAATAATTATATAAAAATTGGAATCCCAGAGCTAGAATTTGTTGTCCTTGGATGACCACAGCTAAGCATTTGAATGGCAGTTGCTTCTCCCAAGACGGGCCATAATTGTGTGTATATAGTTAGTATTGACTAAACCATGGATTGCCACAGAATTCAAAAACTAAAGTCTCCATGGATTTATTAATCCCTTTCCTCACCTGAGCCTGACAAGGCACAGAAAAACACCTACAATAGTAGCAGCCGACTTTGCATTACATATTACAAGTTCTCACAGCGGGCATATTACACTTTGTTGTCCCTGCACAGGCTTGGCCTGCGGAGTCCTCCAAAGGCACCTGATACGGTCTTTCATCTGTGAACGTCCTCCATCCGGCGTGGTTATGTAGTACATGTCAATTATACCGGAAGAAGGTGCTTTTGGCACTCTCCGCAATGACTGACCATGAGGTGCTCATGGACTCAAAAGTTGCGGTTTTGGGGTTGGTGTGAGAAATTCCACTGACTTATAAGAAATATATGGCCCTGGCTCTGCTACAGGTGAAAATACTGCTGCCGTGCTGCTGGGGGCATGGGAGGTTACCCAAATATAAGACCTGGATCAAGTTTCTAATTTATTGCAACAAACAGTTGGATTTAGATGCTACATTCCTTCCATCGGCATCCAAACCCATAAATATATGGGCCCCTTTCACATCAATTCATTTTATCTACACCCCTGCAAACTGACACACCAGATACACCCCAGAGGGCCCATGATGGGACCAATACTACTTCTCCCTAACTCATCAACAATACATTGGAAGAAGCCACATTGCATTATGTGATACCATTGTTATGTTCTCTGGAGGGATGGAGGAGGCTGAAATTATAGATATGATTACTGCTTAGCTTAGCATAAGAACCAGTGTGTGCTGCCTCTTGGTTGCCAATATGACATCGATGAGTCTTTTGTTTTTTTGGTATTGTAGGACAACCTACTACTACGAAAATATATGTACTCTGAAGTTTTATGTTGTTGTTATTTTTTACAAATATGGATTGACAATAGTTTGCAACTCACTCAGTCTCAAATCCCATAACTTGAGGGATGGCGTTGAATGATCATATACCACAGAATCAGGCTACAATGTTATAATTCGATACATAGCGCAAGAACCAGAGAAGAATTATAAAACTTTTTATCTGATGGATAACAGTTAATGAACATTATTTCATGTATAAAGCTGATTTCAAAAGTATGACAAATGTACACAAATTCCTCTTTCTTTTTCGTTTTCTTTCTTTCTTACTTTTTCCTTCTCGTACATTTTTCTTACCTTTTTTCTTATCTGCTTTCTTGCTTCTCTGCTCTCTTTCTTTCTCACAGGTAAGAGGTTTTCAACCAATGCCTTGCTTCTTGACAATTTTAGGTCTGTGTTATCCAAAATCTTTTGATTTTAATAAAAGTATATATATATATTTAGTTATTTATACGGGTTTCAGCCAGAATTCATCCATTAGTTTGTGGTTGGTGGTTGGTGATATTCATATTTCCCTTCCAGCCACTCCAACATCCATTAAGGGCAATGAATCAGCTCACTTCAGCCATTGCCTGACTTCACCATGAGTTGAGGCAGGTGACCCTTTCACAAGGAACACATGCACTAACAAAGTAGTTCCCTTCGGTGCCATGGTGTACTATGAGACCAGAAAAATTTTGCCTGTTGCAAATGTTTTTTGTTTCTTTGATTGATGAGGGTCTGGCAAAATCCAAAACAATACAGTTTTGTAAAAACCATGACAAAACAAAACAAGAATTGCCACAAGACTCGCAGCCACACCAGACCAATTGGCTTTGCCAATGCTTGTTTACATATCCTGTCTGTTCGTTCTAGCTCTTTTCCATTATCTTCATTAGCTAATTTTGAATGCTTGATTTTACAACTGGTTAACATTATTACTTCATTCCAACTCCAGCTCTACAAGTGGGCTTAACAAAGATTACTTTAAAAAGCTAAGCACAATAAATGAATGAGGAACTGCTCAGTGTTCTACAAATATCACCTAAGTACATGATGTTTACGGAAGTGGTGTTTCATCTTCAGTATGTACTGGACCATTACGTTCTATCATTCTGTATCATTGAGCCCACAGGACAATATAGTCTGAGACTAAACTTTTTAATAATATGCACATTTGATTGTCAAGATTTAATGAAATCTTTGTTGAAGTTAAATTTACAAATTATAAAATGATGTGTATTTTTGATAATTTGACTTACTGGAATGCAAAGGAATAGGATAAAGATGCAGCTCAAGAAATGAATGCTCATATTAATTAATAGTAACTGCTTTCCATGACTCAACTTGGAATGATAACTGAGGGTTCGCTTGAAAAAGAGCCTCTGCAGTTGTAGCGTAATATCCGCACAGCAGTTTCTCATTGCGGAGATTCCTCCATGAGTGCAGAGACTGTGCCACAACTGGGGAGTCTCCGGTACGACTGAGGAAGATCTTTGTGAATTTGGCCCCTTAGTATTTATTTAGTGCTTACTGTCAGGGGTTTGTGTCCTTGCGTGTAAGTTATTATCCCAACTCAAGTTTTTCTGTTTTGTCGCTTCTGGAAACGATAAAATATTTTTGATTAACATTGATAAATAAAGCCATGTGAATGTGTTGAGCGTGCATGACCCTGTTCCTTATGACATTCTTTTTATTTTTCAGAGCAAGCTGGTAAAGTACTTCAGTCGCCAGCTATCCTGCAAACGGAAAGTGGCCCTGCAAGAGCGCAATGCCGAGCTGGAAGGGTTTCCGCAGCTTACACACTGGTTCAGGATCGCAGATATTCGCAAGGAAGTCATGGAGGTAAACTAATGAATATTCACAATAAATGCATATATCACTGACATCTGAATTGTTAGAACCAAAGCAGAAAAGCAAGCGCTTGTGGGTGGATGGAAATGTAGTAAGTGTGGTTACAGTCAGAAATATATATATATATATATAGTATAATAACCTTATGAAAAATTGAGCAGCAACCCGGACATAGTGATAAAAATGTCTGATAAAGGAGGGAACACTGTCATCTGGCCCAAAGAAAGTTATACCATGGAGGCTTACAGACAATTGCAGGATAATTTATGTTATGAAAAAACTACGCATAAAAATGATATGAAAGCTAATGAAACACTCCTGAAATTGTTACACAAATGTCGTAGAGAAGGTCTAATTTCAGGGGATGAATTCAAATACCTGCATAACGAACATCCTGTGTTGCCAGTGTTCTACCTTTTTCCTAAGGTTCACAAGGGGATTACCCCCATACCAGGCAGACCGATCATCTCTGCTATTAAGAGTGTAAGCGAACATGTTGGAGAATGTATAGATTTCTTCCTACAGGACTTGGTAACTACTTTACCCAGCTACGTTCGTGACACAAGTGACTTTTTACAAAAAATAAGTGACTTGGAATGGCAAGATGACATGTTATTAATAACTATGGACGTTGAGTCCTTATATATAAGCATAGCCCATACGAACGGTTTAAATGCTGTCAAACACTTTCTGAGTAAAAGATCGGCAGATTATTATGAACATAATAAGATCATTCTAAGCCTAATTGAATGGTGTCTGAACAATAATTACTTCACTTTTGGAAAGGGTACATGGAGGCAACTTAGAGGTGTGGCGATGGGATCCTGCTTCTCCCCCAGTTATGCGTGTCTTCACGTAGGCTGGTGGGAGGAGCGGGTTCTCAACGTCACACATAAGGTGTGGGTCAAAGAAAAAATCATAAAATATTTGAGATATATTGATGATGTCTTTATTCTGTGGCAAGGGGAGAAAGAGGAAGCCATCCTATTTATAAATTAAATTAACAACAACTCCCTTAACTTGAAGTTCACGTCTCACATTAGCAGGAAAGAAACAGAATTTTTAGACGTGAAGGTTTATGTTGCCAATTCCAGAATACAATCCACCCTTTACAGAAAACCCACGGCAGGTAATACCACCTTACACGCCACCAGCCTCCATCCGAAACACACCATTCATAGTATTCCCTATGGTGAGATACTTAAGAGAATATGTAGTTCCACTTATGACTTTGATCTATGTGTAGAAGAACTCAGGGTGAGGCTCAAGGCACGTGGATATTCTGACCTTAATTTCAGTCAAGCTTTGGCTAAAGCTAATTTGAGAACTAGGGAGAGTCTGTTTTTTTCAGACTCTCCGCATTCTGACAATATCGACGTACAGACTATGACTGGTAAGGAACCCAATGACTGCGCGCGATTCATCACTGTATTCAGCGATGAAGAAGACAAAATTCGGGCTATCATGAAGAAAAATTGGCCCATTGTGTTAACCGATAACATATTAAGCTTATCGTTACCTAGTCAACCTCACCGGGCTAAAAGTATGGGGTCTGTCCTAGACAGAGCCAGTCCTGAATTGAAACAAAAAAGCACATGGTTGCAACCTATGGCAGGGTTCCGCAAATGTTCTACTTGCAGGGCTTGCAAATTTGGGATCAATAAAACACATTACCTGACCCCTTTTAGCCCCACTGAGATCCCAATTCAAGGCAACCACATTTGCAAGACAGAGTTCGCCGTTTATGTCCTGACGTGCACCTGCGGCCTAAATTATATAGGCAGCACCAAACTGCAGGTGCACGTCAGGATTCTGCAACATCTGAGAGCTATATTGCACAGTGATGCAGCTTACCCAGCAGCTCGCCATTTCATGAAACATCATAATAAAGATGTGAGCTGTCTCTCTTACTATGTGGTAGGGTCAGTCCTCAAGCCTCGACGGGGTGGCAACAGGGAACAATTATTCAGGCAGCTTGAAGCACGCATGATACTCGAGTTTGATAGTAAGTGGCCAAATGGCCTGAATAATACCGAGGACATGCATACATATCTATAAGAACCTTTTTGATCTTGGTTCCTTATGGGACTAGCCTTGCCTGTTGCCGCCCGCATGGTTTATTAGCCTTAGAGATGAACTGTAGAATCCAATCTAGATTCACATTGGAGAAGGTCCTGTCCTTGAGGGCGCGGGGGGCCTCCCCCCTCAGGTAGTCAGGTTCCCTGTTACCTGTGGGGGGTTTTCCGTTACCCCTCAGCTATACTAAGTGATTTTGATGCCTATTCCGGCTTACATAGGTAGTCAGGCTCCCTGTTACTTATTCCCATGTTCAGCAGTTCCTCAGTCCTCTCTTTACATGACTATCCATCTGTTGGTCCTCTCTTTTAGATGGTTAATTGTATCCCACATTAGGTTTGCACCACGTGTAAATATGATGAAATTGTTGTCTTTAATGTAATGTTTTATAATTGACTTTTTATATAGAAAATATGGTTTTGACCAGTTTTTTATGAAAGCAATATTTATACATATGCATTTTGACCTTTTTATCATAAGGGTATGCACTGTTTACCTCTATACTCAGCACTTTAGATTGTACAGCTCTTTGCACTGTTTGTTGATGAATTATGGCACTGTTAGTAGCACTTTATTATGAAGTATTGCCCACATTCATCCCGAATTCCCCTTTCTTTCTGGTATAACAATTGCCAGAATGTTTTAAGGCATGATATATACTGATTCCTCTTCTAGCCCCAGGATTTATCCTAGAATTTGATTTTATAAAATGTTTTTTTATAAATGTCTTTTCAGTCAGTACATTGAAGTATAGGAAGAATCAGTTATCGTGCGTTTTTTCTGTTGTAAAATGTATTTATACATATGACATTAGGCGTATTTATGCCGTGATTTTAGGATAACATATATTTAACTATATATTTATACATCTATCTATGTATTTGATATGCGGATTTAGGAATTAAGTAATGTTACTTTTTCTATGGGGATGTTTTCTATGTCTTTGGTCACATGACCAGAGCAGAGGTGGAGTTTTGGGAGAACACTTATGCTTTGCACTATTTAAAATGTATTGAAGCCGCAATTCTCTGCATGTGATCAAGGGCTCTCGAGCCCGAAACGCGTCATTGCTGTCTTTTATATCGGACCGAATAAAGACCTACGATCAGATCCTGTGGTCTGTCTCCTGCTTGCTAGTACTTGCGGATGGGGAGTTGCTGTTGGGAGTCTTTTGCGCATATATTACCTACTGGCGGTCGCCAGTAGGTATATATAGTTAGGATTTTTTCCCTATGGGATTTTTGAAAATTCTATGTCTAATAACTTTGGCGTTTGTGGACGGAATTGGCTGAAATTTTCAGGAAAATGGCACATTTTGTTTCTGAGCAGCCCTTGAAAATTTGGGGGGGGTTCGTCAAGGGGGGGCCGAGAAAAAAGGGGGGTCCCAAAACATGTTTTTAACATTGAGTTTTCCATAGGGCGGTTGGCCTCACTTTTAGCCCGAACGGCTGAATGGATTTGCACGAAACTTGGCAAAATTGTAGGGACTGGTAGCCCGATGTGCCTTTTGTAGGTCTCAATATATGTGCTTCAGTGGATTTTGAGAAATTAACGTTCAAAAAAAGATATATATCTGTAACAGCGGACCGGGCAGCGCTCCAGTTCGCGTACTTTTCGCGCAACGGAGCTTTGTGAAGCGAAGCTGATTGGTTCTCCGGCGTCTGTAAACATTCCAAACAGTCCGTAGCGGCCGCCATCTTGTCTCTCGGTAGGATCGAGAGACAAGAGGAGGCCAAAGCGAAGGGGCAAATGACCATAAGGGGGCATAGTAGATCCTCGCTGACCCCCTAGGTTTGATGTGGAGGTTTTAAAAGGGCCCCGCGGGGCAAAAAAAAAAATAATAATAATAATCGAACGGCTGAATGGATTTGCACGAAACTTGGTAAAATATTAGGGACTGGTAGCCCGATGTGCCTTTGCTAGGTCTCAATATATGTGCTCCAGTGGATTTTGAGAAATTAACGTTCAAAAAAAGATATATATCTGTAACAGCGCTCCGCTTCGCGTAACGGAGGTTTGCGAAGCTGATTGGTTCTCCGGCGTCTGTAAACATTGCAAACAGTCCGTAGCGGCCGCCATCTTGTCTCTCGGTAGGATCGAGAGACAAGAGGAGGCCAAAGCGAAGGGGCAAATGACCATAAGGGGGCATAGTAGATCCTCCTTGACCTCTTAGGTTTGATGTGGAGGTTTTAAAAGGGCCCCGCGAGGCAAAAAAAATAAAAATAATAATAATCGAACGGCTGAATGGATTTGCACGAAACTTGGCAAAATTGTAGGGACTGGTAGTCCGATGTGCCTTTGCTAGGTCTCAATATATGTGCTCCAGTGGATTTTGAGAAATTAACGTTCAAAAAAAGATATATATCTGTAACAGCGCTCCGCTTCGCGGAGATAAAATTATATCTGTATTACCTAGCTGTTGCTAACACCAGTTAGCGACGGCTAGTAGGAGATAGCGACCATCTTGGGCCCCACTTTGCATGTGAGTGATATTTATCACTAATGACATGCAAAGTGGGCATGCCAAGATGTTAGCGACTGGAAACAGTCGCTAACATCGCTATCTCCTATTATCAACTTTTGGAAATATTCGCGATAAGCGTGAATATCTCCAAAAGCTAGCACCTGCCCTGAGCAGTTCTAAGGCATGTTATCCAATGGGAGGTGGATAACATGGCTAAGAGCATTAGCTCGGTAATGCATGAATATCGCTGAGTTTTCAGCGATATTAATGCATTGCGGTCGTTTTTTATCGTATTTGCGATAAACCTTGATAATAGCAAGGTTTATCTGCGATAATTTCTGACGATGCTTAGCGGTAAAAAAATCGTTGCTAAGCATCGTTAGGGATAAATATCGCTTAACTTTGGTAATATGCCCCAACGTCTGTTAACGTTCGATTCGAAGGAAATCAGGAAGTGTTGAAAAACATTGTCTGCGCCATCTTGCCTTTTTTCAAATGCCACACTTTTGTCGTGCACGGCAGTCATTTTAGATGCCTTGACCAGACCCACTCTGTGCACGCTGTCGATCCTTAGCATGACTCCCCACCCTCGCAAGCATCTCCCCCAGGCAGTGGTCACCCCCGCTCTCTGTCTTATGCATGGGTAATAAACCACCCCCCATCTGCGCTGCTCTTCCCTGAGAATCACACCCTGTGCCCGCCCGACACCTCCCTTTCGCCCTATTCACTACCGCACCCTCTGACACTCCTTTTCCTCTGTGTCCGATTGTCCAGGCCGGTCCTAGGGTATCAGCTAGCCCTGCAGATGTAGTTTATGGCCCCAGCTGTAAAGAATCACCCCTCTTCAAAGGAGTTATAGTAGATCAAGGCCCACACTCGATGAGATCCGTCACAGCAGACGCGTTCCTATTATCTGAAAACCATCCTGTATTGTGATTGGGGAGGGGACCGAGCCTGAAGCGGAAGATTCCAGGGATGACTCTTTGTACATCAAAGTTTTTACAATTATGTGTCACATTAAAAATATATAGCACTCCAACAAAGTAGTAAGATTATAAAACTTTAATAACTTATAAATATATACAAGAAAACAAAAACAGTAATAACATATAAACATTTTTAGGGAAAAACAACGAAGTAGCGGTCGGCTGTGCGAATAGTCCCAACGCAGCACAACGTCCAGATTTCTGGCGTGGGGCGTCGCGGGGGGTGGGTCATCAGTAGCAAACTGTTGTGCGAATAGTTCCAAGGCAGCAGAACGATGGCACCAAGGTGATGTCCAGTAAGTTGCCGCACTGGTTTTGGTATCCTACAATGCTGCTCCGAATAACGGCGTGGGGCGCCCCGGGGGAGGCGGCGTGAACGGGCCTCTCCAGGTGGAGTCTCATCTGTTGTAGTGGGGCGCCCCTTTACCGTTTCAGTTGCCATTCCGTCCGCTTTTGGTCCACTGTGTCAAAAGCTGCAATTCAGCTGAGTTGCGCCCACTCTTGCGGTGCAACGATAGGCGGCTGTCACAGGACTCTCAAAATGGCGGCAGGCTGTTTCCTTTTTGGGCCTGGTCCACTGAAATGGCCCTGGGACACCTTGGAAATCGGACGCTTGTCTGCTAGGTCTTGGACCCCATTCTCGAAAGCGTCCCCTCTGCCTTGAGGATTCATCAAAAGTTTTGGGGGCCCCCGACTCCTGTAGGCTTCTGGTGGGGAGCGGCTGCCATGATTGCTCGCGGAATGACCACGACGGAGCTACGAGATGGTGGTGCTCTCATGCTGACGCCAGCTTCAGTCTGAAACATCCAGAAACAAGGTGGGGCTTTCATCGTTTGGGAAAAAAAAAAAGTTTTCATCCAATGAAAAGTGTTGTTTTTAGGTCATATGATCAAGCCTTCCATCATTAGGAAACCAAAAGTAAAATGAACCAATGAAAAGTTTTATAAACAAGTCACATGACCTGTTATGCGGCATAGGGTATAAAATGCGGAGAAAATACGTTGGCACGTGAGGCGGCGTCAGTAGCGGACCGATGTGCGAATAGGCCGAAGGCAGCGCAACAATATTTCCTGAATAGAAGACACCACAAGGCGCTGAGATGCCAAGATCCGGATGGCACCGAGGTGGTGTCTAGTAAGTTGCCGCACTGGTGTGGCAATCCTACAATGGTAAAAGTCGGCGTGGGGCGCCCCGTTGGCCTGTGAGATGGCGTCAGTAGCGGACCGATGTGCGAATGGGGCCAAAGGCAGCGCAACAATATTTTCGGAATAGAAGACACCACAAGGCGCTGAGATGCCAAGATCCGGATGGCACCGAGGTGGTGTCTAGCAAGTTGTGGCACTGGTGTGGCCATCCTACAATGGTAAAAGTCGGCGTGGGGCGCCCTGTTGGCCTGTGAGATGGTGTCAGTAGCGGACCGATGTGCGAATGGGGCCAAAGGCAGCGCAACAATATTTTCTGACTGACACCACAAGGCGCTGAGATGCCAAGATCCGGATGGCACCGAGTTGATGTCTAGCAAGTTGCTGTACTGGTGTGGCCATCCTACAATGGTAAAAGTCGGCGTGGGGCGCCCTGTTGGCCTGTGAGATGGTGTCAGTTGCAGACCGATGTGCGAATGGGGCCAAAGGCAGCGCAACAATATTTTCTGTATGGAAGATACCACTAGGCGTTGAGATGCCAAGATCCGGATGGCACCGAGGTGATGTCTAGCAAGTTGCTGTACTGGTGTGGTCATCCTACAATGCTGAAACTCGGCGTGGGGCGCCCCATTAGCCTGTGAGATGGCGTCAGTAGCGGACCGATGTGTGAATAGGCCGGAACCAGCACAAGGCGCCAAGATCCGGATGTCACCGTGGTGGTTTCATAGTTGAGAGGTACTTCATCTGCAGTGGGGCGCCGAGATCCGGATGGCACCGAGGTGATGTCTAGCAAGTTGCTGTACTGGTGTGGTCATCCTACAATGCTGAAACTCGGCGTGGGGCGCCCCATTAGCCTGTGAGATGGCGTCAGTAGCGGACCGATGTGTGAATGGGGCAAAGGTAGCGCAAGAATATTTTCTGAAGAGGAGACACCACAAGGGGCTGAGATTCGGTTACCACCGAGGTGATGTCTAGCAAGTTGCCGCACTGGTGTGGCCATCCTACAATACTGCTCCGAATAACGGCGTGGGGTGCCCGAAGGGGGGGGGGGGAGGCGGCGTGAACGGGCCTTCCTAGGTGGAGGCTCGTCTGCTGTAGTGGGGCGCCCCTTTACCGTTTCAGTTGCCATTCAGCTGAGTTTCGGCTGCTCTTGATGCTACAGCGACAGGCGGCTGCAACAGGACTCTCAAAATGGCGGCCTGTTCTTTGGATTTGGGCCTGGTCCACTAAAATGGCCCTGGGACACCTTAGAACTCGGACGCTCGATTTTTTTTTTCCTTTCCTGTACATGCAAAAAAAGGTAAATGCCCGGTACGTTACACGCTTCATCTGCCACGATGAACTCTCCAGAGGAACCGAAAAAAAATATAGTTATGGTAACTATACCATGCATCGTCATATGGAGAGGTGGCACCAATTAATTATAGTGCTGCATAAAAGAGAGATTTGGAGGAGAACCCCTGACCTGCTAGTACATTCATCAAAGAAGTGGCACTGACAGCATCAGAGGCAAGGGAAACGGTCTCAAATATTTAGAAGAACTTTGGAAAGATTAAAATGACATGTTTAGATTGTGGCAAATTAATTTCATGTGGACAGATGAGTGTTACTCTAATAAATACAGCATATGAAGATCATCATAGTCGATGGTTGGTAGAGACATTTTGACTATATCTTGGACCTGCCCGTCCTCGCCCAAAATGGCGCCGGAATAAATGGGACTCGTAACTCCTTGTTGTGTACTGGTTGCAGAACCTTGAAATCACGAGATACGTATGCAGTTTTGAAGCACATGGCGGGCGGGGACGAGAATTGATTGAATATTTCGACATCCCTATTGATATTAAGTTCTGATGTGTTATTGATTACTGTACTATTGAAAGTTCGAATTAACGTCACCCATGGTACTTGCCCGCAAATGTATATCTAGATAATTTTATTGTAACTGGCCCTGTCGTATTTTAATTATAAAATGTACGTCCACCGATTCCGTAACTGTTAGACACCTTAGTTCTTGCAACCTAATGGCCCGCCCGTTACGTTCCTCTACAGTGTAAATGTCTACTCATCATATACGATTACAGTTTGCTCCGTGGCCGGCCCACGTGGTTATAGGCTCGTATTTGTATAATGAAATTTTCACAATAAAGGTTTTTAAAAGAAAACATGGTAGTAGTATATACATTGGTAAAGTTTTTAATAATAGTCACTGTTTTAGAATCAGTAAAAGGCAAGTGAAATAAAGCAGACCAATTACATGAAGGGTAAAAGGTATAATTCGAAGGAACGCAGTAAAGATAAATGGTCAAGGGCTGTTGTGTTTTCTACTCCTGCAACATAAAGTGATCGATAAGAATCTCATATTCAGGCGTATCGGCGACTAAGACAGCAGGTCGACCCTCTTTTGCTCAACGGCTCCGTCATGGGACGAAGAAACGCTCTTTTTCTCGAAAAAAGAATATATTTTACTTGCAGGACAGTTGTAAATTTTCCGGGAAAGTACATTAGCCTGGAACATTATAACATATATTTAAGAAAAAATAATGTTCGGAAGTAATAAAAAGCGTAATTTTTAGGTCATATGACCAAGCCTTTCATCATTAGAATAAGAAAAGTAAAATGAACCAATGAAAAGTTTTATTAACAAGTCACATGACTTGTTATGCTTACGTTACGCGCTGCGCGCCCCGGATGACTTCCGGATGCGCTAACGCGGCGCGTCATATGACGCATTACGCGACAACGCAGGTCCAGAATATAGTCAAAATGTCTCCACCAACCAGCGGTTGGAACACAACCCCTTTCAGCAGGCTAAATAGTTCTGTTAAATGACAACAGAAGGGACAGGCAACAAGAACCATCAGTCAAAGAGGGGAGGGCTAGTTCTTCTCTACCGGGTTACATTGGGGCGCTACCGGAACTGATCGAATTGGTAGTCTACAGTGTTTCTGGATATTCAGACTGAAGCTGGGGTTAGCATGAGAGCAGCACCATTTCGTAGCTCCGTCGTGGCCATTCCGCAACCAATCATGGCAGCCGCTCTTTATCGTTATTTTGGGCGGGGTGGGTGGCGGAGCCAAGCTGTTTTGCAGCCATCATTGTGTGGAGTTCAGTTCATCTCACTAGTTTTGTATTTGTCATGAGGGGTTGTTCCTAATGTTTCTATTTTAGCGAGGTCAAAAAGAGATCCCATTAGTGGCCTACTGATTTTGCTCGATTCCTTTTCTTTTTTTTTACACGATTTTTCGTTATCTGCGAAGACTAAACAGAGTATTGCGACTCTGTGTTTGTTTGTAAATAGAGAATGAACCAAAGAGAACCAATTCTAAAACAGTAAATACTTGGATAACAATCAATCAAATGGACAGAGAAGCAGGCACGACGTATTACAACGGGGGCAAAGGCCTGCGTTAACTACCCTTCACTATGTGCAAAGAGAGAGTACTCCTAATAGAAATGAGGGGGGGGGCACCATTCAAAGCAGATCAGTGTGCATAAACACGAAAATGTTTTCACTTACCACGTACTTGACATTCGACAGCTTATGATATTTGCTATTAAAAAACCATTGAAATTCACTGAAAAAACCATAGGTTATAGACCATATATAGTTAGGAATTAGCATTTACAAAACCTTGAAAATTCACTGAAAAAACCATAGGTTATAGACCATATATAGTTAGGAATTAGCATTTAAAAAACCTTATTTTACTCACACAAAACCATTGAAATTCCATATATAGTTAGTTGCACTAACTATATATCGCGCACCCGCAATCCACTGCTGATCATGTCACATATTACATCATTCATGACATGGTCAGTGACATCACTGATGACATCACTGATGACATCTCAAATGACATCACTGATGAGATCACTGATGACATCATCCAGTGACTGTGTGTTTCTGTAAAGTTTAAATATGTTTTACATATTGAAGAATGAGTAGATGTATAAGTGTCTGGACGAAGGATTTAGTAGGTGCATGACTGAATGTATGAGTGAGTGATTAAATGTGGCTCACTGAGTGCATGGGTTAGTGACTAAACTGTCTTAATTTGTGCATCATTATGTCTGTTGTTCTGTAAACTGCTGCATGTGTTGATCAGTAGCTATATGATTAACTATATGGGTTATTGATTGATTGTCCAAGTATTTGTATGGGAGACTGAGTGTGTGTGTGGCTGGCTGGGAGGTGTGTGACTCTGTGCAGATCAATGTGTACTTGTATCAATGATTGTATAAGAAAGTAAGTATGTGTTAGTATATGTTTGAAAATGTAAGGTGCTCTATGTTTAAGTGTGATTGATTCTTTACAGGACTGACTGGGTGTGTGAGTAACTCCATGGATGAGTGGCAGAGTGTGAGTGTCTGTATAGGTGTATGAGTGCATATGATAGTGTTGTAAAGATGAGTGATTGTATGTATGAATGATTGTATGGGTGAATGAGTGAATGTGTGTGTAGACGTAGGAATCAGTGAGTACGTATGTAGTAACTAGTATTGGTGTGTCAATGGTTTCAAAAATTATACTCTGTATTTAACACTGGGTGAAACAGAGGTTATATTAAAATGTGAGGAGATGCATTGTATTGTCACATGAATGATATCATCAGTGATGTGGTCATTGATGTCAAATGAGATGTCATCAGTGATCTCATCAGTGATGTCATTTGAGATGTCATCAGTGATGTCATCAGTGATGTCACTGACCATGTCATGAATGATGTAATATGTGACATGATCAGCAGTGGATTGCGGGTGCGCGATATATAGTTAGTGCAACTAACTATATATGGAATTTCAATGGTTTTGTGTGAGTAAAATAAGGTTTTTTAAATGCTAATTCCTAACTATATATGGTCTATAACCTATGGTTTTTTCAGTGAATTTTCAAGGTTTTGTAAATGCTAATTCCTAACTATATATGGTCTATAACCTATGGTTTTTTCAGTGAATATATATATATATATGATATAAATATGGGATGAAATCTTTTATGATGTTTTATCGATATTTTGATAAAACTTTGTAGCTGTTTTATCCACTAGAAATGTTATTTGTACATAACTAGCAATAAGTGAAATTTGCATATTTTGCACAGACCTATTATTATATGCACTTTAACTGTTAATATGAACAGGAAAAGCTATTTGCACAGCTGCGTATTTTGCACAAAAATCCAAGGAGATTTATTATCTGAGGATGAAGAATTTGCACTATTGAGTGATTTGCACTTAGTCTGAGATGTAGCACCTTAATTTCACTAAACTGCCAACTAGATGGATATAACTTTATTTGATCTGAACGTTACACAGCGCTGCACGAACCATATTGATTGGTGCAGACACCATCGGGTATTTTACCGTGATTTCCTTTTTTGAAATTTGCCCATACATTTTGTTAAATCCATGAAATGTTGTTTTACTATTACAGAGATCGAAGCCACAGTATTTGACTACAAGCTTTATACATTATGCTAAATATTGTAAAAATGTCGATACTAACTTGTGTAATATCTCTGCTGAGTCAATTAAACTCTACTATTTTGTCCATGTCTATTTCCAGCCCTCACACGTGACACTGTTACAACTAATTACTGGCACTTTAAATGAGCGTTTTTTGCATTGGGAATGTTGTCATGTGAGCAAGGCTCTTCGGAGCCGAAACGTCATGCGGCTGAATTTGCGCAAATAAATCATCAGCACTTACTTGGTCCGTGTCCGTGCTATCTCTTTCTCGGTGAAATTGTTTGTGCTGGGTGGAGACGCGGTTTCCCGGATACACATATATATATACCTGTAGGCACTGGGGCTCCAGCTGACCACAGGAAGTATATGCACGTGACATTATCGAGGTGGGAGTGGCTGCAGTCCGTGAATGAGGGGAAGGCTGGACATTTAACCTTCACTCAATCCCCTCCCTCAGAACACTTTTCCACCCGGCGCTGAAGAGGCAGACATCGCCGAAATGCATCCGCCACTACGGGTGTCAGAATTTTCTCTGTGTGGGCAGTACATTAAAGCGCTTCCGCCAACCTCCTCAAGTGTGGCCTTTCCTCTTTCCATGAAGGAGTTTGTTTGCAATATATATGTATATATATATATATATATATATATATATATATATGTATGTATATATATATATATATATATATATATGTATGTATATATATATTTTTTTATGTATATGTATATGTATATATATATATATATATATATATATATATATATATATATATATATATATATATATATATACGGTGAACCGCGTCTCCAACTGGTGGCACACTCTCCCACCACGATAGAAACTACATATATATGTGGGATACTCTGTATTCTTTTTTATTTTAATGTAAAAAACAAAGTTTACAGGGATGTTATAGTTAGACTCAGATTTCACTCATACAAAACCAGTGAAATTCAGTAGTTGTTTTTACTAAAAATATGCTATATATGAGGCTATGTGGATATCATGAAATTTACTTTGGAAAATGTAAGACATGCTTAAAAACTAAGGAATTAATTTTTTTATTTTTCTAGATGTATGAAATAAAATGCTTAGCTTGGAACGTAGCCGGGCTCAATAGTAAAAATAAAAGGTGTTTGGTTAAAGAGGAATTGAAAATGCATAACCCCCATATTATTTTATTATCCGAAACACACATTGCGGGGAAAGATAAAAAACTTCTTAAACACCTGGGGTACGACATTATAGTTTGCTCTGCTTTTGGACAATCTACAAGAGGGGTGGTTATACTTAAAGACATGCGATTCAGGGCCGAGACAATACAGACTTTTTGTGGCAAAGATGGCAGATGGGCAATAGCGCAGATAAGGTGCGAAAATGTCAAATACGTTTTTTGTGTGGTTTATGGTTGTAATATAGATGAGCCTAGCCTCTTTGATCATTTGAATGTTAAACTTTTGGGTTTGGAGGGAGAACTTATCATTATGGGAGATTTTAATTGCGTCATGGATTACAGAATTGTTACAACCAGCTCTGGGCGATATCAAAGGATGCATAAAACGAGATCATCAATCCTCGATCTATGCCGTGTACACAATATTAAAGACGCGTGGCGACATTTATATGCTAATAACCCTGGATATACATATTATTCCGCCCCGCATAAAATATGCTCTAGGCTCGACATGGCATTAGCAAGCGAAAATCTATTGAAAAACAGCTCTATGGCTTTATGTCCCCGAATATCATCGGACCATAACGCAATACTATTGACAATCAAAATAACAAAGATTATTCTCCTTTCCGAGACATCTGATTTCAGATACATCCTTCATGACGCAATTAAAATCACATCTTACTGAATTTATAGGCATTAATATCAACTCAGCCTCACCTGATATGGTTTGGTATGCCTGTAAGGCAAGCATCAGGGGCTTCACTCAGGCTTACGTAATTAGGCAAAATTATGAAAACAAAAAAAACAACGATCTATTGTTGACGAAAATAACAGCCTTAGAAGAACAACTATCATCAGTACTCGGACACAATGCAACAAAAGGTATAGAAATTGGCCTTGAACTCTGCTCAATTAAAAATAAAATGAAGTCAAAATGTATTCAGAAAAGCACAAACAGCTTGCATAAATTTAAAATAACACAATATGAGGGGGGCGATAAAATTGGGAAAATTTTGGCTTACAAAGTTGCGGAGGACAGAGCCAACTCTACCATTACAAGCATACGGGGGGCTGGCAATAAAATTTACACCCAACCTCAAGATATTTTAGAACAATTCGCCGACTTCTATAAAAACTTATATACCCCAGAAGTGGACTATAATTTAGACGACATATATAAATATGTGGAAGAGCATACCGGGGATACTCAGAATTGCCCAGAGATAGACTCATTGTCTGAGGACATAACAATGGCTGAATTGCATCTAGCGATAGCTCTATTACCCGCAGGAAAAGCGGCGGGTGAGGACACCATACCCCTAGAAATATATAAACTCTGCCTAGAAGAGCTTGAACAACTATTGTTGAAAGTCATACAATTTGTAGGCCTAGAAGGCAAGACACCTAGGTCATGGAATCGGGCAAAAATAATATTCTTTCTGAAAAAGGACAAACTAAAGGAAGAGAGAGGGCCATATCGCCCCATTTCTTTAATAAATACAGATCCCAAAATTTTGCTAAAATCTTAGCATTAAGACTGGCTCCTATTATGCCCCAAATCATTAACCCACAACAACATGGTTTCATAACTGGCAGGGACACTACTATACATGTAAATATGGCAATAACTGCATTTGATGTAGCAGAGACGAAATCCACCCCACTTGGCATGATCCTATTAGATGCTGAAAAAGTTTTTGATCGAGTGGGGTGGAACTTTCTCTGGTGCATACTGTCTAAAATAGGGTTTAAAGGACAATTTCTGCGGAGCATACAAGCACTGTATGATAAACCATCAGCATATACCAGCTATGGAGGATTGATATCTTCAGACTTTCTAATCTTACGAGGTACCCGTCAGGGATGCCCTCTATCTCCTCTGTTATTTGCCCTTTCATTGGAGCCTTTTCTGTCCGCCCTTCAACTTCAAAATCAGATTGTACCTTTTAGATCGGGAACACAAGAACTAAAAATAACTGCATACGCAGATGACATCGCGATCTATACTGAAGATGTTGTAGAAGCACTAAAGGGAATAACATTAGAAGCCGGGAAATATGGTAAGGTGGCGGGTTATAAACTAAATCTATTAAAAACACAAGTAATAACTAATTATACACCAGCAGTGGCTGTGCCTGAGATCTGCCACACTGCCACATATCTCGGGGTTAAAATTACGGCTAAACTACAAGAAATCAATAATTTAAACTACAATGAACTTATTAAATCAACTAGCTTATTGTTAAAAAAAATGGCACAGATTACCTCTGAACTTAACTGGCAGAATTAATTTAATCAAGATGAAGGTTTTGCCCAAATTTGTATATTTATTTCGGTCTATACCATTAGCATTAAATAATCAATTCTTTAAAAAACTTGATAGAATACTTAGCAGTTTTATTTGGGGGTATAAAAAGGCAAGAAGATCACTGGCTCTTATGAAAAATAATACGAACCATGGCGGACTCAATTTTCCTGATTTTAAATTATACTTTTGGTCTGCCTTTGTCATCCGTCTTCGCTCTTTATTAAATGAAAGAAGGACTTTGTTTTTTCACTCTTTTACGCTAAAATCCGATTCAAATATGTTTTTGTTCCGAACTAACAACCCCAACTACTACAAAAGGGTTAGATTTAAAACTATAAGAGACTTAACAAAGATCTGGGGTAACATACTGTCTTTTTGCAACACCAGCTTTTTTCACCCCAAGCTCCCGCTATGGGGCAATCCGGGCCTCCAAATATTTTTTCCGACACTAATACTAGCTGCTGGCTAAGATTGGGTATCACGGGATTAGGGGATTTTTACGGAACACAAGGTTTTCTAGATTTCAATACCCTTAAATTAATATATAATCTATCTGAAAATATGAGATATAAACATCTACAGATACACAACTACTTGATTAATAAAAAACAAATATTGGCGGTCACTGAATGTGATATCTGGACATGTCTATACTCATCCAAAAATAAATCGACAATAAGCGAAGCATACAGGCTTCTTGTTGGATTTAAATCAAATGACTGTATCAAATTGGCTGACAAATGGAGCAGAATGATGGGATCAAATATAACACCAAAACAGATAGAGAATTCTTTAATAAATATCAATAAACGAGTACGATCATCAAGTCTCAGATTACAACAATTTAGAACAACTTGTATGCTATATTACACCCCGGAAAGAATTTCTAAATGGTCTTCTAATAACATTCACAGCGATCGTACAAAATGCCCTAAATGCTCTACCGAAGCAGCTGACTTGGTACATATCTTATTTTCTTGCCCGAATCTTAAAACTTTTTGGCATGATATTGAAAATGTTCTTAAACTGAAATATATCCAGCTGCCTACACTTACGGCTACTTCTGTTTTGTTAGACATTTACTCGGTACCTTTCCCACAAGCCGCTTTAGCCACGATATTAATGTCTTGCGCCAAGCTAACTCTGGCTAGAGCTTGGATTAGTCCAGAAACACCTAAGGTCTGGGAATGGTGGGCCCTGGTAATCGAGATACATTCAATGGAACTAGCTTTAGCAAAGATCAGGGGCTTACAAGCATTGAAAAAGCATGAAAAAACTTGGGGTACCTTTATAGATCAATAATGTTTCACCTTATTTTTTCTCCTTCTTTTCTTTTTTTCTTTGCGATATAGGGGAGGGGTGTAGAAAATAGACTGAACTACGCAATCTGTATTATCGTTGAAAAGAAATTGATACTATCTTCTTGCTTATCTATTCTCTTCCTTTCCTCTTTTTTACCCCCTAATAACACTTCATGACTTAGTTGCATTTGTTTATGCTTTATATGGAAATAATTTATTTATGTATGTTAAAATTAATTATTTATGCCTTACTGTACTTATTCCTTGTATGCCTGCAAACAATAAAAACATTTAAAAAAAAAAAAAGAAATTCAGTAGTTGTAACTGCTGAATTTCACTGGTTTTGTACGAGTGAAACCTAAGCCTAACTAGTTTTATTTTATTCTATTACCTAATTATAACATCCCTGTAAGCTTTTTTTTTCAGTGAATACATATGTATATAAATATATATACATTCTGCTATACATGTATAATTTAGGACACCTTATAAAATATTTATGGGTATAATTTTTATGTAATCTGGTCCTCGTTTCTAAAAACTCCTTCTGTGCTGCTGTCGCCTGCTTATGTTGAAATGTAAATAAAACAGGGCAGAGCTAAAGGTTCTTATGGAATAAACTGATAAAGCATTGAAGCCCAGTGTTATGGAATGGACTGATAAAGAAGTGAAGAGTTGGGTTTAAAAAACACACACAAACATGCACACACACACACAGACATGTGCCACTCGTACACACACACACACACACACCTACACACACACACACACACACACACACAAACACACACACATACAAACATACACACACACACACACACCAACCACACTGCCCTTTCTATTAATATATCAATTTTTTCTACTGTGGCATAGTTCTTCAAGTCACCACCTGTTTCCATATCTCAGGTTGTGCAGATAAAGATTGGGCATATAATACATTTCTGCAAGTAGCATTTTGTCACTGACCCTCCAGTGGTGCTATTGTTTTAGGTTTCAGTTGCCAGCATAGCTGTTGTCACACCTTATCTAAACTGAAAAATTGTTTCAGAAGTAGTTTTGAAAAATGAACTTCTGCTCTGCCACATGTTACTCATGGAGTACATTATTTGATTGGGCAGCACAGTTGTGCTTCCACTGACAAAGGGTGCTTGAGGTGCACTTTTACCTTGTGGGAAATGTTATTCTCAATATTGCAGGGTTCAGTTGATTATGGTGGCATGCCAATGATCACAACTATATACCTGATAAGTATATTATTAAAAGTTACGATAAAGTCAGTAGGTCAGAGTTGTTTATAGTCTGTTTGGATCATTGGGAAATGTTTTGTGTGGGTAGCCATTGGGGGTAGGTCACTAGTGGTTGCAGTTATCTTAGCCCATGTACAAGCTGGGCAACACTGTCAGTCTCTCTAAAATCATTCCCAAAATATCTCACAATTCATGTTTTAGCTCACAGCCCGAACAAAAAAGTGATGAGCTGACAACCTTGACATGGTATTCCCCCAAACCTTCAGCCTTCACTGCCCCTGTTTGCTAAATTGGGATTTAATGGCTTTAGAACTCTATGCATGTTACCACCACTAACCAGTGCTAAAATGCATGTGCTCTCTCCTTCAAACATGATAAATTGGCCTACACCTAATTGGCACATTTTATTTACTTGTAAATCCTCAGTTAATGGTACTACATATACCCAAGACCTGTAAACGAAATGCTACTAATAGACCTGAGGCACTCATTGCACCGCCCTCTAAAGTAGCACTTTAAAACTTTGGATAAATGCATGTTTCATATCCAGTCTGCTGAGTTCCTGGGATATATCTTTCCCCCATAGGGTGTGACAATGAATAAAAAGAAGGCCCAGGCAATCTTAGATTGGCCAGCACCTACCATGGTAAACGAGGTACAATATTTAATGGGTTTTTCAAATTTGTACTGAAGATTTATCACCCATTCTTTTGAAACTATAAGCACCATCACTAAACTATTCGAAAGAAGGTATCTTTTGATTGGCCCCAGGAGGCCAATGGTGCCTTTTACTTATTTAATCAGAAATGTACAATGGCCCCAGTACTCAGACATCCAGACCCCAAGCAGCCTTTCTTCGTAGAGGTGGATGCCTCCAAGTTGGCTGTGGGAAGTATTTTATCACAATGCGACAACACAACAGGACACATGCACCCAGTGACTTTTTTTTCCAAAAAGGTATTCCAGGGGAACAGAATTACACAATTGCCAAACAAGAGTTAACACCTTCAATGCTACAGCAATTCTCCCCCGGTGCTGGTGCCCCTTAAATCCCCGTAGTCCATGACGAGCTCAGCTCGTCATGAGCACATGAGCATGGAAGGGGTTAATGCCAATCAAACTACGCTTTAAAAAATGGACACTACCTTTTAGGGGCCCAGCATATTGTCACAAAATATACTGATCATAAGAATCTACAATTACTCAAGTGTTTAAATGCCTAAGCCCAATCTACTATCTAGATGGGGTTACACAAATCAGGACGCTCAGAGACAAACACCACAGAACATTGTAAATTCTGAACACATCGTAGGGCGCTGTGACCAGGATAGTTTCTTGGATAAAGTCAGGCGTAGTATGATTCAAGAATAAATAAATGCTTGGATGAATGAAAAAGATAATCATGTACACACATGAGCTTCCTTACCATGGCACCACCTTATAGGTCCCCGCGAAAAAATTAAGACAGGAAGCCTTTACCTGGTGTCATGACTTTCCATTAGCAGGTCTTTCAGGAATCCAAAAGACCATAACAAACTATCAGTGATGGGTTTAGTGGCCCATATTGTTCAAGGATGTGCATGACTATGTTCATGCCTGCCCAATATGTTCTCAAAAAAAGGCATCCCATTCTGCCCCATCAGAATATTTACAAACCTTGCCTGTGCCCAGGCATACCATAATTATGGACTTTTTTTATTGACCTCCCCGACTCCAATGGCTATATAACCATTTGGGTTGTAGTGAATCTTTTTTCCAAGTTGGCACACTTTTGTTCCAAAAGTCATATAAGAAATACCCACTGCCAATACACTCACCATGCTGTTTATTCAACAAATCTTGCCATTGCATGGACTTCCTTTGGTCATCATTTCCGATAGCGGAGCCGCAATTCATTTACTGACTTTGGCACAGTTTTGCACATCATTAGACATTGATGTCCAACTCTTATCTGCCTATCACCCACAAACTGATGGGCAGACAGAATGGTTAAAAAAATCAAATGTATCATTCCCCCCCTGCCACCCAATAACACACTGCATTCCACAGGGATATAAATACATTCAAATCTGCTAATTTCACACACCTACTTGATTCTGGATTAATCAGCCAACCATTTGTAGACACTTAATGAAATCCTAGTACATCTTGAAAAGAAAGTAACTTGGTATTAGATGCTCATGCCTCATTGTCCACCTACAAGCCTACTATTACAATGAACATTAGCATTGTGAGATAGAAGACAGATAGGCCTCCCCAATTGAAACTTCAAGGAACAGTGCAGGGAAGAAATTGGAATAAATCAAAATTGCTATGTCATTGCACCTCTTGCCCTCCAGCCTGCTACAATTCAGCTTGCACCCAACCTAAGAAAGCATAATGTCAGTCCTGCATTTCTAAGGGCGATAACGACCAAAGGAAATTTACATATTTCTGAAGATGACATCCTCTAGTTTAACACAAGCCTCTAGCTGTCTTCAAAAGAGTTGCATGACAACGTCCATTCCTTCTGCTCAAAAAGAATGTTTCTGAGAGAGAGTGAGAGAGAGAGAGAGAGAGAGAGAGAGAGCATCTCTCTGCTTGTTCTACCCATTTTCTCATATTATCACCAGTCACTGATGATTATATAGAAATCTTGAGATTTTTCATGAAACAGTCCTGTCATTAATTGTATTTGAATATATTGACTTTATGAAAGCGATTTTCCCTAATGGGTAACTATTGGAATATCAGAATTTTAAAAAACTGGAAACCTGCCTCCCTTTGCAATGTCACCAATAGGCTAATAAAACCTGGGATATCTCTGGCTTATCCTGTGCTGCAAATACACACCTAGCATTAGGCAGTCATCAATATTCTATATACTTAAATTTAAATAAACCTTAATTTAATCTATAAGCAGATCTCTGAGGGGCACTGAACCAACACTACTAAATGTGAAGGAAGAACTACTGATAACCCTAGACCAAGGCATACTCCGCACCTTGATTGAATAACGGAAGTATATCGTCACAAATCTCGATGGTACTCTTTGTTTTGACCTCCAGGCTATGAAACAGTGAGAGGTTCTACTGGGCCTCAAATCTGCGGCCATGAAGTTGAACACAGATCCTTGCAGTGGATGCATTAACGAAATGAGCCACCATAGCATTATCAGCTTTGCAGCACTATCAATTACTCCTAGATTTTCATCCACACTTACAATAACCCTGCGTTCTTTTTTCACAGACAATGAGATTATTTCAAATAGTAGGTGTGAGAAGTTGGCCTGATATGTGATGTCCACTATTCTAGTGGGCACCTTGTATCAGTCCAAACAACCCTTATGGTGATGGTTGTAAAGTCAACTTTATAGACCAGCTATCCTAGTGGTAGCATGGACAAAGCAGTCTTAGGCTAAACTCAAGAGGGCAGGTGAAGCCAGCTGTTTTACCATATGCAATCCCTTTAATACCAGGTGAAAGGACACCACACAGGTTGTATATCAAAATATATATGTATTTATTTCTAACACAATCCTCTGAACTCTTTATGAGGTCAGAGGCACCAGCACAATACAAGATACTTAATTAAAATTCAATAAGTTGCAAAAAAATACAGTAATGCCCAAGGGGCACTTCGAACTATATACTAAAATAGTGGTATAAGAACCACGTCACGAACAAAGGAAAGGCCTAGGGCCTGGAGAATCGCTGGGGCTACACTGTCCTACCAATGGATGGAGAGCAGGAGGCCCACGGGATGTGCGTGCAGTGTCTTTACATGCACGCCAGTTACAACAGGGTTAGAATGGGAACAAAAGAAATGGAAACTAGTTCTTTTAGGACACTTCCGGATGGACTAGGGAAAAGCTACTTGAAACTAGGACACTAGGATAGTCAATACCCACAGGAGTACCAAAATACTCGCGTTACCTCACCCACAGGAAGCGGGTGCATAGGTGTCAAAGTGTGCCAGGTTTCGTCGCTGATTCCTCGGAGAAAGATGCCGCAGGCGACCAGGAGAGAAGTGTCCGGGTGGATCCCAGGGCGGCTCGAGGATGAAGAGTACCTGTATGCAGAGGGGACAGAGTCTGGGTCACTAGCCAGTGACCAGGATGGATCCAGGAAGGAACCAGGCGATGTCGTGAAGCAATCAGGTGATGTCATGAAGCTTGTCTCTGCCGCCACGTGGACCAGGAGGTGTCAACGACAACCAGGAGCTGGGCACGGACTGTCCCACAGAGGATCTCGCTGTCGGCGGTGTCGGCTTCCAGATTGGAGTCAACAAGCCTTGGCAAAGGCAACCAACACAGAAAAGGAAGATGCTTCCTAATCACACCAGCAATGTCTGATGGGCTGCTCCTATTCAGGGGAGCAAGGACCAGTCTGGAGCAACCAGACCAGTGGCGCAATTCAAAGATTTTGTCGTCACAGAGGCCACTAGCCAACGGGCAAGTGACCGGACAGACGCGTCAAGCATGATAATGCAGAAGGGCCCCACGCAGAACTCGTGGAGTGTGGAGGGCTGATCTTAGGTGCAGTTGGTGCTCGGGGCTGGGGCTTCTCAATCCCCAATGCACAACTTCGAGGGTACCTCAGAAGTTGCACGGAAAGCAATTCGCTGGCTTTCCAAGATGGCCGGTCCCACGTCTCTTGACGCCTCCATGGGTCTCAGCTCTGCTGTGACTGTGGATCGGGCTGTTGGAAGTCTGGAAGTCCAGGTCTTGTCAGGCTCTGTGCTCGGGCTCCGGCGGGAGCGTCGACAAAGCAAAGCGTTGATCGCTTGATGGTGCCTGCTTGTGCAGGATGGTCACTCCTTGACCACAAGGGAGATTCTTCAGTCTTCTATGTCGAGTAGGATGTTGAAGGTCCAGAGTTTCGTATCAGAGTTTCAGTCAGGATAAATCTAAAGTCTCGGGACTCAGCTCCTACCTATATACCAAATTTAGGGGCTGGATTACCTGCTAGGTCCCTCCTATGGGTAGGACCCAGGAAGGGGGTGGTTACGCCCCTTTCTCTTTGTCCAGTTTCGCCCCAGAGCTGGGGCTGGAGTGCCCCAGCACTGGTTTGAACTGGACTATGCATGGGACACCTTGTGTGCCCCAGGCAGTGTCTCATTTCATTCAGCCCTCCCTGCCCCAATACACTATAGCCTGTCTGGGGTGGTGCTAGCACCTCCCAAGACAGGAAACCTATTGTCCAAGCCTCCCTTGCTGGAAGGACTCCCAGCAGCAGGAGGTCAGACTTGTGTCTGTGGCAGCAGCATCCATTTTGTTGAAGTACCACAAAAATAATCACAACCCAAATAGAGCCATACTTACAAATAGCTCATATACCAATTACCAATAATCAGTCAGTTGGCAGTGTAGAAGGTCCAATCGTTTATTACAAATAAACACACTCTGCCAGAGGCGCTCCTTGCGACCTAACCCCACGAGGTCTGCCAAGAAGACTGCTGACACATGGTTAGCGCATTACATATATACCGTTACATTTCCAAGATGGAAAAATACAGGCTGGTACAGGTTGGTGCAAAGGAAAGACCATATATGGAACACAAAAACCTCTCAGATATAGCTTAGCTCGTTATAGCAAGGTCGAGCGGGTGACTCCCTTCTGCTAACTTTGAGAGAGTCCGAACAGCGCTCCCCGGGAATGTGCTTGCCCAATCCACCCCCACCTATAACCTTGACAGGCCTAATGTGCAGAAACAGCAGGTTGCTACAGTTGTACTATTTCACAAGGGAAGGGAACTCGAAGATGTGCATTGGAAAGGGTTTTTCTAAAGCTGAATGCCGAAAGCGAGCTAGGCCACAAAATGGTGCTTGTCGGGTCAACCCGCGCTTTACGTATAAGCTAAAATAACATGCAATAAGGTGTGTGTGACTTCTGAAAACAGTCTTGCGTGTCAGTGTATTAGTGCTCGAAGCCTTACATTTACATAATAGCTACACCACGCTAATTATGAGTACTAATTTACATGTGTTACTAGGCCCAGATTGGATTCTGGTTCCTCAAACCCTCCTTTTAGTGTGATGAAGCTAATTAATAGGGAGTACTAATCTTGGAAGACTTCCTCGTCAATGGCCATCAGCTCACGAATCTCCTGTTGGAGCATCTGAGTTTTAGTGGGGACAGAAGAGGGGGTGAACATGGCGGTCATTCTCGTAGCACAGAAAGAACAGCAAGCCGGGCCACACTGCATACAGATACAGCAGGTGAATATTATACCGGCTGCTCCAGCAACGATCATCAGGAGTTTCCACCCCCATGTAGACAATAACCCCCAGAACCAACCAGAAAGGGACCATGACCCATTTTCAGTGTGAATTTCCGCGGCAATGCGATGTAGTCTCTGGATAGCCAGATGGACCGTGGGAGCGGAGTCTGGGATGTAAACGCAGCAGGAACTGCCGATCACTCAACAGGCTTCTCCCCTATCAGCCAGGATGACGTCAAGAACCATCCGGTTCTGGAGCGAAACGAGTCTCGTGGCCTGAAGCTCCACGGTGATATTAGTCATGATATCCGTGGTGATATTAATGACATTTTCTACTATCCTGGACAAACGTCTTATCTCTCTACTATTAAATATCGGCCCCCAAAAAGGGACCAATCCTTTTGTGAAGTCCGTGAACGGTTGCAGGGAGGTGTCGGTCTGATCAATTTCTGTCATGTCAAGCTGTCTTCGCTGTCTAGTAGAAACTGGATTGGTACTATAGAGCTGGTGTGTCTTGTGATAATATGAAGGTGCTATATACACTGGGGGATACAAGAAAGACAAGTAGCACTGTCCTGCCCATCCTCGGGGCAACCAAGTGTATGCATTTTCCCCACAAACGAAATACAATTTGGTGGTGTCAGCAATGGAGAGCTACTGAAAATCTTCATTCTGTAAGTGTAATTACAAATGCTGTTTCCAACCTGAACATGCCCCATACCCTGGACACAGAAATCGGATGTGGTATTCAAAATAGGAACAGGCATAGTACGTTCACTAGTCACATTTCTGGCAACAAAATGCTGAAAATACTGAGAATTGTTGAAATTAGCAAAATCATAAAGTTCGTCCTTCAACCAAGTACTGTTCTCATTAGCAGTGTACAAATTCATACAAGCACCAGGGTCCAGTTAACCCTCTCCCCCATTCCCAGCTGGGTCAAATCCCTGATGTGTCTCAATGTACGCTAGGATCATACCGTAGTCTTTCTCGATGTAGTGTTTGGGGTTTTCTACATAATGATTATGCATGGCAGAGAACATTTGAAACCAAGCTTCACAGCTTCCTAAGTAGGACAAGGGCAGAGAGAGAAACAAGTCATGTTTATGCATTACTGACGGTAAGAGCCCACAGACCCAGCAATCAGTTATATTAGTGGTACTGTGAGTTTGTTGGAGCATTTCAACAAATACATTCTTGGCATAGGTCTGGCAGTGTCTCTGTTTATGTGGGGCTAAGGTGAACATCAAATGTTCAGGCGGAGCAGTGGTAGACGGTATCATAGCTTGCATAGGGTACTTATACTCTAGATATATAAAAACACTCATAAAGATGGCTAATATCACGGCTATTACTAACACAAAGGCCACTTTTACACGCATGGTCCAAGTGGAAAACATTGGTTCATAAAATGGCAAATAACGCGGTGCAATAGGACGTTCTTCTTCAAGCAAAACACGACCAAAAGGGTACATTCCTAACTAAAAGTCCAAAACTAAACTCGGGCGCAGCAGTCCATCCTGCCAGAGGGTTCTTCTCCCTGTGTCCGTCAGAGTCTCACAGGCAGACTCCTATCGTTCATCAAAGGAATCAAAGGAATCGATGTACAACCTGGCCGTTTCTCAAGTGCAAGTCTTTATTTCTGAACAGAGCAAAATAACCAAAGTTCCAGATCTCAACGCATTCAGATCAGTGTCCCCCTCAGCACCTCAGACTTTAAGATCTAGCAAACCCTTTCTACTCAAGTCTTTCCTTAACTCCTGGCCGTGTTGTCTGAGGCACTGGGATGTTTTCTTGGCCGCAGGTTGTATCGCACATGACCCGGAATTTCCTGATCAGAGAATAGCAAAGAGGGCACCTTGCTTTCATTGGAGCCTCTGCCCACCGAAATATCAACAGCTGGATTAAGGGCACTTGCGGATTCAGTTGAGACCGGTTTGCCCAATCTCATCACTCCTTCTTCTTGCCTTTTCTCTGTTGCACAGGCGTCGGAAAAAGGAACAAATGCGGTGGCTCGCTCAGTTTCCTGGGTCAATATCTCACCAGATTGCAGCTGATCATAGGGAAGCGGAAGCGGCAATTTATTCAGATGGGAGACATGAATCAAGTGCTTTCTCCCATCCACCTTCACTGCCGTCCGGGTTGCGAGTAGTATCTGGTGTGGCTCCGACCATCTCGGGGCCAAGCTGGTGTCTCGTTCGTACTTCTTGACCAATACCCACTGGCCAGGTTCCAGTCGATGCCCGGGGCCCTCTGGCAGAGGCTGCTGTACAGATGCTACCTGCTGATGAATAGAACAAAGGTCTTTAGTCAACGTATACAGGTAATCAATCAACATAGAGTATTCAACATCAGAAAAAGATCGTGGCCTAGGCACCCCCCATATGTTAGCTGGTGGCCCAAAGACAATCTCATAGGGAGAGAGACCAGAACGAGAATGAGGGGTAACTCTTAATGACATGAGAGCTAAGGGTAGGGTGTCAGGCCACTTCAAAACAGTAATTTCTTGAATCTTAGCCATCTTTTACTTTAAAATCCCATTATATTTTTCTACCAGCCCTGCCGACTGGGGTTGTCGGGCTGCATGGAATTTTTGTCTAATTTGTAAGCCATTACAGATATGCTTGACTAGAGCTCCATGAAAGTGCCCCCCATTGTCCGACCAAATCAAACGGGGCAAACCAAATCTAGGTAGAAACTCTTTGATTAGGGCCTTTGCTGTAGCCAGGGCAGTGTTCTCTTTAGTTGGGTAGGCCTCAACCCATTTACTGAAGGCACACACCACTGCTAAAACATATTTTAGGTTGTTGATGCGCTCCATGTGGATATAATCCATCTGGAGTACCTCAAACGGTAGAGTTGGGGGTGCGAAGCTGCCACTCAACACACTTTCTGCTTTCCCTGGGTTATGTTGCAGGCAAATCATACAGTATTGTACCAACCGGACAGCTGTTCGGTGTATGTTAGGATTATTCCACACTGGATCCAACAAGGCACAAATCCCTTTTGCTCCCACATGCGCTGGTCCATGAGCCATAGTTACAACGGCTTGTACCAAAGCATTGGGCAGCAGCCATCTTTGTTTATCTGTTAAATCAACCCAACAGTTATTCTCGTCCAGTCTTCCTACTTCCTTCTCCCATTTCTCTAATTCAGCTGGGGTAGCTTCCTTCTGTAATTCTTTCACACTTTCTATGGTATTATCGAATAGGTCAGATTCTTCCACCCATCTAGCTGAGGACGTTACAAACATATTGGACATCATGGACTGTGCTGTTTGTTTAGCAGTCTGGTCAGCAAAAGCGTTCCCTTCACCTACTTCGTCCACCACTGCCTTATGGACACTGTATTTCACTATGGCTAGCTTTTTAGGCAAAGTCAGGGCATCTAGCAATTGTAACACTAGGGAACCATTTTGTATTCACTGACCGTGAGAAGTGAGGAAACCACGTTCCCTCCACAGCCGCCCAAAGCTATGGGCCACGCCGAAGGCGTATTGGCTGTCTGTGTAAATGTTGACCTCTAGTCCTTCACTTAATTCACAGGCTCGTAATAATACCACTAGTTCAGCAGCTTGAGCTGATCGATAGGGAACTCGGGATGTCTCAACTACTGTTTTCAATGTGGTAATTACATATGCAGCTGTTGTTGTGCCATCTGTTAACTTTAAACAAGACCCATCCACATACAATTCCCCTTTGGGGTCAGATAGAGGAATGTCTGTGAGGTCAACCCTCCCCTTCGTTTCTTCTTCAGTCCGAAATAGGCAATCATGGACACCATTTACATTTGCATTCGAAGGGAGAGGTAGCAATGTGGCAGGATTTAATGTGGCACATCGCCTAATCGTAATATGTGGGGCAAATAATGTTAATTCATATCCAGTGAGGCGTGCACTTGTAAGGTGCTGGGTCTTAGTTTTGTTCAGCAATACATCCACAGCATGTGGCACCATCACCGTTAAACTAGAATTTAGAACAAGTCCATCTGATTGTCGGATGGCCACCGCAACAGCTGCTGGGGCCCTCAGAAAGCTAGGAAGTGCTCTGGCTACGTTATCCAAGGTAGCCGACAAATACGCGCAAGGTCTCTGTTTGCCTCCAAATGTCTGAGTCAACACTGAAAGCGAGCAACCGTCGACCTCATGCACGTAGAGTACAAAGGGTTTACGGTAGTCAGGAGTGCTCAAGACGGGTGCAGAACAAAGAGCAGATTTCAAAGAGTCAAAAGAAAGCTGACATTCATCAGTCCAAGGGAGAGGTTCATGCACATCTTTAGTGGTTAATTGTAACAAAGGTTTAGCAAGAAGAGAAAAATTAGGTATCCATTGACGACAGTAAGAGGTGATGCCAAGAAAAGCACAAACTTCACGCTGGGTGCAAGGGACAGACATGTTAGAAATAGTAGTAATACGTTCAGGAGTTAGACGCCTACCCTCCTTCGACAGTAGATGACCTAGGTAGGTCACTTCCTGTCGACAATATTGAAATTTGGACAAGGACACCTTATTCCTCTTTGCCGCCAAATGGTGTAACAATTTAACTGTGGCATCCTTACAGCCTTCCTCAGTGTCGGATGCAATCAACAAATCATCTACGTACTGTAAAAGCACGTTACCGTCAGGCAATATTAAGTCGTCTAACAGGGCCTTAAGGGCCTGACTATAGATTCTCGGACTTTCAGTATAGCCTTGGGATGCGCGGCAAAATCTAAAGCTTCGGCCAGATAATGAGAATCCGAAGATCTGCATGCTGTCAGGATGAATGGGAATACTGAAGAAAGCGTTCTTCAGGTCAATAACTGAAAAGTATCGAGCAGTTGGTGGGATCATAGTAAGTATGGTAGTGATGTCAGTCACCACAGGATACTGTGGTACCACGACCTTGTTGACCTCCCGCAGGTCAATCACAAAGCGATAGGCATCGACCTGCCCCTGGGGTCCTGACTCGGATGATTTCTTCAAAATCGGGAGAATCGGGCTATTACAAACATTAGCAGCTGTTTCCTCAACCACCCCTTTATCAATTAAGTCTTGGATGATCGAAAGCAAGGCTCGCTCACCCGTCGGTGAAATCTTATACTGGGGTATGCGTGGCAATTTTGCACCCTTTTTCAATGTAATATGGATGGAAGGGATGTCTAATTTTCCGACATCCTCATCCCCCGTGGCCCATAATGTTGCAGGGACAGTATCAAATTCAGGTGGGAGGGGCTCATTCTTGGCAAAACATTGTTTCATATTGTCAGCGTAAAGCTGTATGGTCAAATAAACACCGTCCAGAGAGCAATATATTTTCGCATTTAATCTCTTCAACATATCCAAACCCAATAAATTCTCTCCACAATAGGAAGTCAATAAAAACGGTGATTCAATAGTTGCAGGACCAATCGTGAAAGGGAGAGGTTTAGAGATGGGGCTTACCACTGGGACTCTGGAAAATCCCACAGATACATTGTTATGCCCGGACAGAGCCGCCCCTGGAACCAAAGATCGAGCAACCGAACTATTCATTGCTCCTGTGTCAATTAAATTTTTTTCAGAAGTCCCCATTAATTCCCCCTTCACATAGGGTCCTTGCTGATTGACTGGGATCGACACCTGGCCTCTACTCTGTACCTGGCTGTCCTATGGGTGGTCATACCTATGTTGCTCGCAAAATGAGTAATCCTCATTATAGTATTGTCTACTCTGAGAGTTGTCAAAATGGTTCAGTTCAGACTTGCCTTGAGCCGCCTCTTCCCTATGCATATCACTCCGGTCCGGCCCACTCCGTCCTCGGCCACGTCCCCGAACAGCTCCGTTCTGGGCGAGCAGTAATGGACACTGAGCTTTCCAGTGCCCTTCCTGTTTGCAGTACGCACACTGATGTAACCCTAACGGTTGGCCCGTGCCCGTGCCTGCGCCTGCGCCTGCGCCTCTGCCTGTGCCTCGGACTGTCCCCTCCCATCTGGATACGGGCCATCGAACTCCTCTCCCCCTCCTTGTCCTGAGACGACTTGCCATAGCAATACTCGAGTTTTTAGATCCTTAGCCTTCTTCTCCACTTTATCCTTGCACTCATTCTCCCTATGCTCCTAATATTAGGCCATGCTCAGTATCACAGAGGGGTAGAGGTGGTCCAGGTACTTTCGGCGGCTTGTAATCGTGTAGAAATCTCAGGTGCTAAATTGGTTACAAACCTATTTACAAACAACCGGACCCCACCTTCCGTTGCTAGATCCTGACCACTAAAATCGATAAAGACTCCTTCAAACCGGGTGAAGAAGTCAGAAACACTTTCGTCCTTCTGCCTACAGGCTGTCAATTTATCCCAGTCAACCTTCCGTGGGGGAATCAGAGTGTGCATGTAAGCTATGATTTTTGCTGGCAAGGTAGTAATTTCATTTCTAGGCGTATCACCAGGTTTACGGTCTCGGTCCCATTCTTTTAACTCAATCCAAGTCCCCCCTAGCTCGGCACCATGAACAGTGTCATGCACTTGCTGCCATATGTCAACCGGTACCAATAATCCGAAAAACAACTCAATGTCGGCAACGTCATTACAGCCGAGGCTGCGGCTTCGGTCAGCTCTTTGTTGTAGGCGGTGGGATTCTTGCGTGGGTCAGGCAATTGCGATCAAAGTGCAAGAACCTCGATCCGCTTCCATGGAGTGTACACCCATTGTTCCTGAAAACGGGCGTCTACCACGGGGACTCCCACCTATGGAGAACTCTTTCCAAATCTCAAGAAGACCCAAAGAAATCCAACAGTCTTGTCCTTAAACTGCCCAGAGATAGCCACACAGGTTCCTCGGAACCACTGACCGACCTCCAGACCATCCGACGGCCTTCATGGCTCACCTCCCGAACTATTCTGGCTAAGCCCACTTTCTCAAGCGCCGCTCCAGATCTGTCCGAGTGCTACCCAATCTCAGCCGCCGGCGTTTCCGAGAGCAGTCCGGCCGGGTGTAAAGTTTTCCACAAGTCACACCAAGGCGTCTGGTCCTATACTCTAGTTACTTCCAAAATTCAAAGCAGGGGCGTCTACCCATGCAGTCTCAACACTGCCCCGTCAGACCCCCTTTTCGAGTTCTCCTTGACCAAAAGTCACCAAATTCCAAATACCAAATCCAAAAGGATATCCAACATAAGACAAGATGAATCACTCACCTGGTGCACTCTGGTCCGATTGGGCGTTCTCAACTGCCAATTCCTGAGGACCAACGTGGCCCGTTCTCGGGTTACAACCGAAGGACTCTGGCGTGGGGTCACTAGGAGCCGAGCTCTCTTGATCGGGAGAGCGGAGCGGACCCCAATTCTTCGGCCGATCCTTTCCCCCGGTCAAGATCGCCCTTTCCAATATCCAGCTTTCCTGATTACAGGGAGACGACCCCAACGCGGAGTCCCGGCGGAGTCGCCAACTGAAGTACCACAAAAATAATCACAACCCAAATAGAGCCATACTTACAAATAGCCCATATACCAATTACCAATAATCAGTCAGTTGGCAGTGTAGAAGGTCCAATCGTTTATTACAAATAAACCCACTCTGCCAGAGGAGCTCCTTGCGACCTAACCCCACGAGGTCCGCCAAGAAGACTGCTGACACATGGTTAGCGCATTACATATATACCGTTACATTTTCAAAGTTGTTACCCAAGATGGAAAAAGACAGGCTGGTACAGGTTGGTGCAGAGGAAAGACCATAAATGGAACACAAAAACCTCTCAGATATAGCTCAGCTTGTTATAGCAAGGTCGAGCGGGTGACTCCCTTCTGCTAACTTTGAGAGAGTCCGAACAGCGCTACCCGGGAATGTGCTTGCCCAATCCACCCCCACCTATAACCTTGACAGGCCTAACGTGCAGAAACAGCAGGTTGCTACAGTTGTACTATTTCACAAGGGAAGGGAACTCGAAGATGTGCATTGGAAAGGGTTTTTCTAAAGCTGAATGCCGAAAGCGAGCTAGGCCACAAAATGGTGCTTGTCGGGTCAACCCGCGCTTTACGTATAAGCTAAAATAACGTGCAATAAGGTGTGTGTGAGTTCTGAAAACAATCTTGCGTGTCAGTGTATTAGTGCTCGAAGCCTTACATTTGCATAATAGCAACACCACGCTAATTATGAGTACTAATCTACATGTGTTACTAGGCCCAGATTGGATTCTGGTTCCACATTGTGATGCTGAGGCTCTGGTTAAATTTAACCGGGATTAGTGGAAGTAACATGTGTTCTCCCTCTAGAAGGGTGGAATGCTAGCCCCGTCGCCAGGACTGGCGAGGGGGTAGTATTCCAAAGCGTATGACACCTTACACAACATGTTTTGATAAAGCCAAACCAAAGTTAGCATTTAACCACGAGGTTCATAATGCACTTAAGAGTATATGGTATGGCAATATCCTAGAACAGCTGTAAGGACATGGTTCCGAAAGCTGCAGACAGGTTCAGCTCATGCTAGAGCACCATCTCACATAAAACCAAGCACTCTGCCTTCAGGATTGTTAAGGCCTGCCATAGGAGTGACTGACTTATAGGTGTATATGTGTCTAGATATAAGGTTAGATATAGGAATACTATATCTAAGCAAGGGGTGATTACACGACCTTGCCCCAGCTGAGTGATCAGCCAGTTGTGTCAGTTTGGATGGCCAGCCAGGGGTGGCAAAAGATATGCTGCAGCCCCTGGTAGGCCTTGGGTGCACCTTTGCCCTGGGTACCTATCGTACACTGTACAGGGACTCATAAGAGTGACCCAAATCCCAATTGGTGATGTACCTAAAGTACATGGTGTGAATTTAGAGAGAGAACAGCAGGGCTGTGGGTCTTATTAGCAGGCCCACAGCCACATTAAGTCGAAAACCAGTGAAGCAAAAAGCAAAATAAATGGGGTGACCATAGGAAAGCGGACCCTACTCTCCTACAGTAGGAATATATTTTCCTTCCCTGAATGTGGAACGTACATACTAAGTGATTCAGCTATGGCCCTAAACTTGTCACTGTGAGACTCTTCTGCCATGAGGACTTCTTCCTTCCACTTCCTTTAGAATCAACACACCTTAGTATAATTTAAATTAAGAAATTACAACTTTACAAAGGCGGGGGTGGGAGACATTAATAGCACCAGCCATGCCTGTGTCACTGTTTCAGATGGGCTCTGAGACCTTCGGGTGATTTACGCGCTATACAAATGAAATAAAATGGAAATGGGGTTTTGCCTGACTCACTCACACAAACAGTAAGTAAATATCAGTAAATGAACTTGGCTTAACAGCTGCTCCCCGTAGAGCAGAGCACGGTTGAGCATTGCAGGTGGCTATTGTGCCCTGCAGGCAAGCGACAGTAGCCTGTTTGTTCACTGAGCCCCCCAATCTCCCCCCTCCTCCCCTTACCAGCCTGTTAGCTGTAGCCAGTGCATGAGGTGGAATCAGGCAATGGGCATTGACTGGTGCATTCACCACATTGACTGACTTGAAGTGAGTTGGAGTCAGAGACTGAAGAACTCATGGAAAGTGTATACGGTAGTCATGATGGACAGAACGGCAGGTATTTTGTTTTCAAATTACATAAGCACTGTCTGCTGCATGCTGTATGATGCAGCTTTTTCCATACTTTGTGCCTGTCCCACGCTGTTCAGTTTGCCCAGCCCACCGAACCAGTGCCACCTGCACAGTGATGACTGCTGCTGTATTCAAGCCATTATAAAATGATGTTCACAAAACATGTCCAAACAGCCACTAAATTGGCCCACTACACCACAGCACCAGCCCCTCCCCATTCACAAAACTGGCACACGCAACTGTCCTGTCAGAATTGCTGATCCTGCCCTGCCTGAATCTGAACTGTCACCTCTATCCAGGAGCCCTCCACCGGCAGATTGACTTCCAGAAGTACCAAGAATGCATCTTTAAACTAGTGTTTAATTTGAGCCGGTGGTTTCCAGTGCTCAGCACCAACATTGAAATGTCAACAACAGCACTTATGATAGTTTGCCACATGGCGGCACTGTTTGTCTAATTTAGAGATGAGCTCAACAACCGTAGTTTATGAAATCGATATACATTAAAAACAACTAACACCTGCCACCCGTTCATTCTTATAGCTGTGTGGTCCTGGAAGAGTCTGCATTGTCACGCTTGTAGGGGTGTGATTGTTAGTTCTTGTATTGGTGCTGTGACGGGCAGCACTGGCAGGAGTAATGAGTTGTGCAAGCTGAATTTCGTTGCATGCACTGCATCCCCAAATGCACTGTAGTGCGCACAACGAAACTCGTTGTATTTATTTATATGTTTTTTTGTAGAGTTTTATATAGCGCAAACTAGACCCAAACCGAATCAGGTATCAGAGCGCTTTACATAGCACAAGTTACGTTTTTACATGAGGACACACACTTTAATTTTTAGGCACGGGGAGATTAAGTGATTTGCCCAGAATCACAGGAGGTTTTGGCGTCGTTACCGAGACTCGAACCCAGAGTCCCAGGTCCGAGGTCGAGCGCCTTAGCCGTTAGGCCAACTCCTCTCCTCCTACTTACCTGTAAACCTCCGTAATCCATAGATTACTATCCCCCACCCTGCCCCTCCCCCTCCACACGTCACTGCCCGGCAGGTACTCCCACTATCGACCGCGGCTGCGTTTGAATGAAGTGTCCATTCCTATTTTTTCACCTGGATTCACTCAGACTGGACGGTAGGGGGTTTATATACCCCCTGCCCACCCGTCTAACAAGAGCCGGCACGTTAATTGATAAAGAGAACATTTTATTTTGAGTAATAAGGGGCTTGGCCTAGTTGCAAGAGCCACTTTAGAATATAGGGAACCAGGTACGAATCCAGCTCGGTTTAACAACCTGTGATTCTTGACAAATCATTTAATCTCCTTCTGATTAAAAAACTGCGAATCTGTAACGTCCTGGTTCTTCTGGAAAGCGAACTAATGTCATTCAGCCAGGCTCGCGCTATAAAAGAACTGCAAAGAAAAACAAAACAAAAAAACAGGACCAGTCCATAATCCCTTCTCCTATCAGCAGTTGATTTAATTTTATAGATATAACTTTTTATTTCTGCTCTTATGAAACGTTTCCGCTGACTTCCTTCTGTCAGCAATAAAGCAGTTTCCCCATAGTAGGAATAGACCTTTCAATTGAAGTTTCCTTGAATTTCAAGTAATTGAAAAAGGGGGAATGAATACATGCGCCAATCTTTTACTCACAAGCAGGTTTAGAGTATTTCGGGTCGTGCGCTTGAATTTTCAACTTTCATGCCAGTACAGTGGTATATGAGCGCCACCAAGCGGCTATGTTGTAGTATTATATTAATACGCCCAAACCTTATCAGCAATGTAATTTAAATTTCTGGTAACAGCGATAGAAACACTGGCCCAGACCGCACATAGTTTTTGACTGTTGCTATTACGTTTCCTTGGTGCTAAGTTAAACATTGCCTGGTAAATAGAATAAGTTTTACCATGGTATTACGAAAGCATATTTGTGGAGGTAGTTACATCTGACTAGAACTTATATGCTTATATGTTATGGTGCTTTGTGCTGTAGTGGTGATGTGATTGTCTAATGCCATGTTTTTGTCCTTTAGTGCACTCTGTAGTCATCTTGCTGTAGTGTGTTTGTTGTACGGCCTTATGTTTTAACTGTTTTATGATGTGTGGTGCTGTGTTTATGTTGTTTTGTTATTTTGCTTTGTACTATGATATTGTGTTGTGCTCTGTAATTACTATGGAGAGGAGATGCCAACATATGCTGCCATATCTTTAGCCCAAAACAATGTTTTCCTAAGGTTCCAGTGTCAAACAATAATATAACACTGCCTACGGTCATAAACTACTGCTGCTTCAGTTCTTAAACTCTTTAAGATTAGTCAACCAAAAACCCTGGAAGAGACCAGCTTAAATTAACACTACCATTGCTCATTTTGAGCCTGATATAGTATTATTCCATTAGCGAAAAGTGGTGAAAAATTGGGCACCAACTTTTTGCGAATGGATTAGTATTGTGCACCATTACTTAAGTACTAATAGGTTACTGAATACCGATTAATAGGGAGGTCGCAGAATGACCTGCCTAATTATTATTAATTAAGAATGTTGAAATTTGGTGGCAAGAGACAGCAGACCTCATCCCTATGATTGCATGTTTTATTTTAAAAGTAGTTTGTGTTTCTTTCAAGATCCAGTGCTGCTTAATACCAAAAAAGTTTTGGAAAATTTCAGGTGAACCACGCAGTGGTCCAATACACTACTGCCTTCTTCCCTGAGACTACCAACATGATTCGGGGAACCTTTCCCAAATTAGTTATCAACCTACACGGGGCCGGTAACTGATCAATGGTTTACAACTGCAACTTTATATTTGAAAATAGGAGGGACATGCCCATTTCCCTCCCCCTTCTATTTTAGAGTCAGGAGTCATCTTATGACTTGTACAATGGCTTTTATACACATAGAAAAGCCCTTTTGAAGTTGAAACCTGTGTGATTTTGGAAATCGTAAGGTGTGCAATTTCAAAAGGGTGTTGTACATTAAGCCCTTTTTTGTTATGCTGCTTTGAATGATATTTAAAGCTCTATACTCGAGCTGTATAACCAAGGACCTCCATAATCCAAATGTACAGCACTTTGCCATTAAGACCCTAATTTGTATGTTTCACTTTACCTCTTTTACTTTTTAATGTCATCTAGGTGTTGGAATCTGTCGTGGATATCCTTATTTTTTTGTGTGGTCTGCACTGAGTGCTAAATGATAATGGCAGCGGAATATATTATATAATTAAAATGACGCGTTGCATGAGATGACACCTAGTTGGGCTACAAATCAATAGTATTAGTGACTCGTTTTACAGATAGCTTATTGCCATGGCAATTCTCCAGTATTCGTACAACTAAAGAGCAATAGACTTGTCACACGTTATGTCCCTCAGTAGACTCCAGCACAAAAAACGTATAAGGTGGGTCAGAATCAGTACATGAGGAGCAGGCTGGCACATGCTACTGCTCCAGGGGCTTCCTGATCCTACACCCTACATACCACACTTCTTCTATTAAAGCACTGTTAAATAACAGGTGTTAATATTATTCACCAATTTAAAGATACTCAATGTATTGACCTCAGAAAAATATGTGGCTGAGCCGACTGATTACTCCAGACGTCTGATCTTTGTGTTAACTCACTGAGTCAACTTGCTAGCTAAGCTACCGATGTAAGGATTACTTATCAATGAGAGCTATGCTTCCAGGTGTCAGTACCTCCAGAAGGACTGGCCTCCAAAAAGTCAAACACCCAGAGGCGTGCCTCCCTAGGGGTTCAAGCCTCATCAGAGTGAAAAGCCATTCCCAAGACATTACGATTTGCAGAGGTAATTGTGACTCACTGAGCCTCACTAATGCATTATGATTGGGGGGTTTGCACTTTATAAAACTTGTGTTTAGCACACTGCAGTCTATGTGAGTGCAAAAATCGTTTGTACAGCTGGTCATTTGATTTAAAGAGTGTATTTTATAACAGAGTATCACCATCGTGACTATATATTGGGTCGTCGCACAGCCTGCGTATCTTGTCTTGGAATATTAATGGCTACAAAAGAATATGGCCTCAAGAGATTTTCAGAAATCTCCTCGGAAAGACTGATATCTTGTGCCTACAGGAGACATGGCTGTGCGACGAAACCCCCGTTACGGAAGGTTTTGCCAGTCACATAAAACCTGCAAGAAAGAATAAAATGGGTAGGGCGTCAGGTGGTCAGGTGACGCTGGTCTCCACAAGGATAGTGAGAGATATCCTCCATCTCAACTTAACATGTATCTTGGCATTGGGGAGCAGAGTGTCAATCCTAAATAACAACACAAGGGGTGAAGGTTTTTGTATCATCAACGTGTACATACAGAAAGGGGTAAAACATGAGTATAAAGCAGAGCTGGATCGCTTAAAAAAGGATTTAGAGAACTTACAAGAACTCTACCAAGGAGATGTGATTTTAATTTTGGGGGATTTTAATCATAGATTGAATCCCCTAAAAACGGATGCCTGGAATAGTGACATACTAAAAGCGTATAACATAGAGCCTGCAATGTTCATCAGCACAGAGCTCTCAAATCAGGACGTGGAGCTTGGACGGCTGCTGGGGGCCATGGGTCTGGTTTGTGTGAATGGTAGGAAAGAAGGAGATCGGCCCGCTAAGCGGACATTTAAAATAGGACAGCAATTGTCCCTGATTGACTATGTTTTTATTCAGGCCTGGTGCTTCCACTCAATTCAACATTTTGAAATACTTCAAGTAGAGGGTAGCGATCATTTCCCATTATTGTTAGAAATGATTGTAAATAAGGCTCTGCCAAGACAAAATGTGTTGAATGTTGAGGTTGAATATCCCAAGCGACTTACAACTCGGATAAGTGAAGAACATCTAAACAAACTGAAGGACCTTCAGATAGTAGCTGACTTAGAAAACCTAATAAAGGGGGAAGAGTTACCATGGTATGAGGATATGATAGGACAACTTGTAGAATGCCTCAGAATAAACATTAAACGGGGGAAGCACAGTTTGACAACGAAACTCCCATTTCATGCTACTAGTAACCCATGGTTTGATGTAGTTTGCCGTAAAGCAAAGGCCGCTATTAGAAAGAGTGAAAGAAGCCTCAGGCGTAGCTATAACAAATTAGAACATCAAGCCCTTACGAAACTAAGGATAAAATATAAGGCATTAATTAGAGATAAAAAAAGATCTTTTAAAGAAAATTGCTGGAAGAGCCTATTAGTGGCAATTGAAGAAAAAAATGTCAAAGGCTTCTGGAAACTGATACAGGAATGTACAGGGAAAACAGCAGGGACCATGCAATGTTCTGTTCCAGAGGATAAGTGGGTAATCTACCTTGAGGAGATCTACGGCAATTGGCCAAGGAGGGAGGCAATACAACCATCTAGATGGCCAGGAGTGAGGGATGAAGTAATGGAGCAGTTCTCCCTAGGTCACATTAAAATTGTGATAGCCACCTTAAACTTAACACGTGCTGCTGGCCCAGACAATCTACCCGCCATTATTATAAAAACAAATATAGATTGATGGGTGGATTTGTTTGCAAAGACGTTCTTAAGTATACTAAAAACAGGAACTTTACCAGATAGCTGGAAAGGGGCTATCATTAGACCCATACACAAAAAGGTGATGTAAACTCCCCCAAAAATTATCGCCTGATAAATCTCTTGGACATTGGGGAAAAAGTTTTCTCTAAAATTATTTTGGGGTTGCTAAAAGATTGGGCTGAAGATAATGGTATAGTACCTCCTGAACAGGGGGGTTTTAAAGAAGGTCATTCAACTGTGGACCATTGCTTTGCCCTCTGGGCGGTAGCGCGGAAGTCTATAGAGCAAAGGGGTAACCTGTTTTGCTGCTTTGTGGACTTCCGCGCGGCATTTGATCTTGTAAGCAGGGAGCAACTATGGTCTACCTTGAAAGGCTATAAGTTACATGCAGACCTGCTAGCCCTTATCCAGGCCTTGCATACAGACAACTGGGCCCAGGTAGTCCTGGATGAGGAGGGTGGATTATCTGGTAGGATCCAGATTGGAAATGGCCTGAGGCAGGGGTGCGTATTGGCCCCGTTGCTTTTTTCTCTGTTTTAAGCGGACCTACCTTGGAATCTAAAAGAGGTTAGAGGGGCGAGCTCAAAGCTAGGGGGTAACCATATATCCTTTCTGCTTTATGCAGACGATCTGGTGATCATGGACCAGATGGAGATAGGCCTGCAGAGGAAACTAGATATGTTCCATAAATACTGCTTAAATAAAAAACTGGTAGTAAATATGGAAAAGACCAAAATCCTATGTTTCGGCAAAAGTAAGACCCGGTTCCCTTGGTATTTAGGTACGGAACTTCTTGAGAGGGTAACAGAATATAGATATTTGGGAGTATGGTTCATGAGTAACTTGAATTGGACCACCCATCTGGAAGCTTTAAAAATTAGGGCAACAGCTTCTATAAAGGGCGTAAAAAGGTTTAATAGCTTTTATGGAGACGTGTCAGACGGGCCGGTTATATAGGCCTACCTGGCAATGGTCCCCGCGCAATTCCTATATGGATCAGAGGTTCTCCTCCTCAGTGAGAAAAAATGTTGGGATAAAGAGGAGGGTATGATCCTGAAAAGCTTATTCTCGTTGCCTAAATCAGCTATGGTACAGGCAGCAAGATTGGAGAGGAGTCACTTCCTGGGCAATTACAACCAGGATGGCACTAATACGGTTTTGGCAGCTTCTGGAGACAGGGGAGGCGCCCAGAAAAATATCACAGTGGTGTAGAGAGGAAATTGCCTCCAGTGAGTTATCTTGGGCTAAAGAAGCAAGACTCTCATTAAAGGAAGCTTATGGGAAGTTAGGAATAGAACTAGATACCCAGTTAGGACACTCCAATATAGGCAAAAAAGAACTACGGTCATTGGGAGTGGAGGTGTCCCGTATATGTGATCATGATGACCTTCGGCAAAAAATATCAGTGTCCCATATGATCCAAGTATGGATTTCAGAAGATCATCCCTACCCGTACTTGGATAGGTTGCCGAATCAGCAATTGAGAAGAGAGGTTTTAAAACTGAGAATGGGTGTAAATCCCTGCTATGTAAATACCAGGGTTAAAAACCTCATGATTAATAGTAATGGCAATTGCACATGTACGTTAGGTTCCACCTGTGACATTACTCATGTTTTATTAGACTGTAGGAGGACCCTTGATATACGTAAGGAGATTTTAGGCCCGTTATTCAAAAATTACAGGATTACGAATAGGAAGCAAGCTGCAAAACTCCTGGTGGGGATGGGAAACCTGGATATAGCCTGCGCTTTGGGGAAATACATGATTCGAGTTAGGGGGTTTCTCCAGAATACAGAGGTATAGGCGTATGTTATCGAGATTGTACTTTAATGTATGTATTGTGTTTGGAAGGCCTAGTCAGATATGTTTTCTCATGTTTACCCTTGTGATTTTAACATCCCAGGAGGATACTGTTAGAAACAAAGTTGTCGGGGTTATCCTCCGGGAAAAGACTGAACCGCAATTTTATATATTTTTAGATTTCGT
This sequence comes from Lissotriton helveticus, assembly GCF_964261635.1. Taxonomy (NCBI): domain Eukaryota; kingdom Metazoa; phylum Chordata; class Amphibia; order Caudata; family Salamandridae; genus Lissotriton; species Lissotriton helveticus. The sequence continues at coordinate 886,812,138 of NC_136072.1, forward strand.
GTTTTTATAAAGTTTTATAAATGTATAGTGTATACTTTTATGGTTGTAATAACCCAAATAAAGTTTTACTGACTGACTGACTGATTGAGGGTATGCTCAGACGTGAGTCCCTTGCTCACTTTGCCACTGGAGTCAAGCAAGCCCGGCTGAAGACGGCTGTAATGCCAGAAACCGGTCCTGGGAAGCTTGAGTCCGGTCCAGGGAAGACATGGCTTGGCAGTTCGGGCTGGACTGTTCCCATGAGGCACAGGGTCAGACTGATTTGCATATGGCCATGTCTGAACTGGGGTGGCGGAGTGAGCTAAAGAACGGTGATGGATTAAACCCAGATCAGTTGACTGGGGGTGAGTGTTTGTATTGTCAACGCTCCGTCCATCACCACCTTTGGTTTTTCTTTGTTTGCCCTAAGTTGGCAGGGTATGCTCAGACGTGAGTCCCTTGCTCACTTTGCCACTGGAGTCAAGCAAGCCCGGCTGAAGACAGCTGTAATACCAGAAACCGGTCCTGGGACGCTTGAGTCCGGTCCAGGTAAGACATGGCTTGGCAGTTCGGGCTGGACTGTTCCAATGAGGCACAGGGTCAGACTGATTTGCATATGGCCATGGCTGAACTGGGGTGGCGGAGTGAGCTAAAGAACAGTGATGGATTAAACCCAGATCAGTTGACTGGGGGTGAGTGTTTGTATTGTCAACGCTCCGTCCATCACCACCTTTGGTTTTTCTTTGTTCGCCCTAAGTTGGCAGGGTATGCTCAGACGTGAGTTCCTTGCTCACTTTGCCACTGGAGTCAAGCAAGCCCGGCTGAAGACGGCTGTAATGCCAGAAACCGGTCCTGGGAAGCTTGAGTCCGGTCCAGGGAAGACATGGCTTGGCAGTTCGGGCTGGACTGTTCCCATGAGGCACAGGGTCAGACTGATTTGCATATGGCCTTGTCTGAACTGGGGTGGCGGAGTGAGCTAAAGAACGGTGATGGATTAAACCCAGATCAGTTGACTGGGGGTGAGTGTTTGTATTGTCAACGCTCCGTCCATCAGCACCTTTGGTTTTTCTTTGTTCGCCCTAAGTTGGCAGGGTATGCTCAGATGTGAGTCCCTTGCTCACTTTGCCACTGGAGTCAAGCAAGCCCGGCTGAAGACGTCTGTAATGCCAGAAACCGGTCCTGGGAAGCTTGAGTCCGGTCCAGGGAAGACATGGCTTGGCAGTTCGGGCTGGACTGTTCCCATGAGGCACAGGGTCAGACTGATTTGCATATGGCCATGTCTGAACTGGGGTGGCGGAGTGAGCTAAAGAACGGTGATGGATTAAACCCAGATCAGTTGACTGGGGTTGAGTGTTTGTATTGTCAACGCTCCGTTCATCAGCACCTTTGGTTTTTCTTTGTTCGCCCTAAGTTGGCAGGGTATGCTCAGACGTGAGTCCCTTGCTCACTTTGCCACTGGAGTCAAGCAAGCCCGGCTGAAGACGGCTGTAATGCCAGAAACCGGTCCTGGGAAGCTTGAGTCCGGTCCAGGGAAGACATGGCTTGGCAGTTCGGGCTGGACTGTTCCCATGAGGCACAGGGTCAGACTGATTTGCATATGGCCATGTCTGAACTGGGGTGGCGGAGTGAGCTAAAGAACGGTGATGGATTAAACCCAGATCAGTTGACTGGGGGTGAGTGTTTGTATTGTCAACGCTCCGTCCATCATCACCTTTGGTTTTTCTTTGATTGACTATATATTCATATTCATTTCGAGGATTCGCTTCAAAGGAAGGTCTCTTTATGTTTGAAGACGAGTACCAACTAATACAACATTTTCACAACACATTTCCGTGTTAATGCACAGCGTCTACTACCAGTTCATCTTGGTGAGAATCAAGCCCATGAGGCAATTTTACCTCTTAAAGTGATCTTTAAATGACACTGCAACTTCATGTGATCACTAGAAGACTAACAGTTTCTTGGAAGTTTTACCATATTATGATTTGCTTTTTCAATATGGAGTGGAAATTCGGAGAACACTTACATACACATTTTACCGTGACCCATTTCTAAGTGCCACTGACCACTCAGTGGTTCACACCTTGATGTTTTTACCAACGAGGAACACAGGCTACCACAATACAGTCAGCTCACTCATTTGTTGTGTGCTCTTTCACAAACCCCAAAGTTGCTTTTCTGATGTATACTGAAATGGATGGTGGAGATGGAATTTTACCAGTGTCTCAGTAGTTTAATAAAAGATGGAGGGTACATGATATCGTCCCAGCACACCAGTGCGAAACAGCAAAGTGCCCTGAGCTAGCAGGGTGGGAGATCACATCTTGCAAACTTTATCCAAAAAGAAAGGGACGTTTCTTCTTTTAGAATTTCTAGATTATTTGATAGTTTTTTCAGTTTTACAGCAAATCGATAGCCTCACTTTCCTCATGCTTTGATAGAGGGGATTTGCAATTCGAAACATTTTAATTTTCTTTTCTTTCGCAGTTTTATATAGCGTAAACTCGACCCTAAGGTATCAGAGTGCTTTACATGAGCACCAGTTGCATTACAGGCGGGCACATAAATTTTTAGGCATGGGGGGATTAAGTGATTTGCCCAGAATCACAGGGTGCTTGCGCCTTCCTCCTGACTCAAATCTAGTTCCCCAGCTTCAAAATTGGCCTCTCTAGTCATTAATTCACATCCCTTATCATTGTGTGAACTCACCAAAATCATCTAATCATTTTTCATTAACCATAAAGCTGTGTTAAATCACCTTAAAATTACAGCAATAATAGAGCTGCAAAGATCAGTTCCTCAAATATGTTCGAGATAATGTGATTCGAAAGAAGTAAGTGAGGTTAATGCATGTTGTTTTTTTGTATTGGAACATGTTTCTAGTGGTCTCATTATTTGTCTGCTTTTTCCCTATTTTTTATGACCAATGCTTTGTGGACATCCTCATGGCTATTTACAGGGTTCAGCATGTTTTATAATGGTTTCTGTTCCCATGAATGTTAGACCCTACAGCTTTAGAGTGGTCTTTCCCCAAAGCTCTTTCCTCCACCCTCCTGCTTTCTGAATTATGATTAAATACAATGCACCCTGCCCTATGGGCTGTTTAGGGCCTACATATAGGTGACTTTCATGTATTAAAAAGGAAGGTTTAGGCATGGACAATTATCATGCATTGATCATTCACTACCAGTTATAGATCTGGGTTTAATGCATTGTTTTTTTGTTCACCACGCCACCCCAGTTTGAAGCCAGCCATATGCCAATCAGTCTTGACCCTGTTCCTCTTGGGAAAAAGTCCCGTCTGAACTACCAGGCCCTACCTGGACTAGAAACAAGCATCCTGGGACTGGTTTCTGGGTGTCACCCCACATCAATCAGACTAGCTTGACTCCAGTGATACAGAGAGCACCATACCCACATATGGACATACCCTTCCAACTTAGGGCGACAAAAGCAAAAAGAACAGATAATGGACGGAATGCTGAACAAATCAAACATTCACCCCATTACCAGATTTCGGTTTAATCCATCATTTTTTTGCCCACCTCTCCACCCCAGTTTGGACCCAGCTGTATGCAAATCAGTCTTGACCCAGCTCCCCATGGGAATAATCCAGCCCGAACTGCCAGGCCAGTTCCTACCTGGCCCGGAAATAAGCATCCTGGGACCAGTTTCAGCGTATAATCCCTTATCAGTCAGGCTAGCTTGATCCAGTGGCAGAGTGAGCTAGGTGCCCACGTCTGGGCATACCCTTCCCACTTAGGGCGACAAAAGCAAAAAGAACAGATGATGGCAGAATGCTGAACCAATCAACATTCACCCCCAGTCACAGATCTGTGTTTAATCCATCGCATATGGCTGGGTCCAAACTGGAATGGAATGGTGAGCAAAAAAATGATGAATTTTCCCCAGATCTATGACTGGGGGGTGAATATTTGATCCCCCATGAATGCGTGGAGAAACCCGTCACATCCGCTTCAGAACCATCGCTTCTCGGAACTGGCACTTTGTCTTTGGAACCAGCGCATTGCCATCATTGCATGGAGAAAATCAATGCATCACCTTTGACGCTTGTCTATATACCACCTGAAAACAAAACTCACTTCGCGACCCAGCTACTGGAGATCCTGGCTCCGCATGTTCTAGCCTGTAATAATTTTTTGCTAATAGGCGACTTCAACTACCATATTAAATTACAGCAAGATACTCACACCTTAGAACTTATGGATAGCTTAAATGCATTGGGCATGACGTTACTGGAAACTGGTCCCACACACAATGCCGGCCGCACTTTAGACTTCCTTTGCACCAATTCTCAAGGTATTCAGATTGTTGAACTCTGTCCAGTTATATGGTCTTACCACATGGTAATAAAGTTCAACATTAGTGTGAAGATGATTAAAGCTGCCCACGTAAAGGAGATGAAATTAAGCAGGCCCTGGAATAAAATGAACCCTGATTCTTTCGCTAGCGCATTCTCACCTTCCCCTGTGACTTCTAATACAGACCCAGACAAGGCAGTATTAGATCTAGATAAAGCGATCACTAAGGCATTAGATCATATTGCCCCAAAACAGCAAACTAAACGTCCAAACACGAGGTCCCCCAGGTGTGCCGAGCGTAAATGGCGAAAATCCAAGGACGCCATGGACAAACAACAGTATAAATCTACACATAAGGAATACATGTGTAAGATAGCCGCTGCTAAGGAAGATTACCTAGGAACGAGAATTGAACAAGCTGGCAATTCCCATAAAGAACTGTATTCCATAGTAAAGGAATTCTCAAATCCTCCTTCATGCCAGCCCCCTTTATTGAGTCCCAGGAGTGGGCCGATAAACTCTCTACCTACTTTAAGGATAAAATAGAGGTTATTCACAAAGCCTTCCCTGAAGAGATTGAACAACTTACCAGGGCAGAAAATGTCATAAACACATTTAATACACCGACTCCGGAACTAACTCCTATGTCGAGGTCCCTTTTAGAATTCAATACTTTTACTAAGGAGGAAGTTAGCGACAAATTAAAGAAAGCTAAATCAGGCTCCCCAAGTGATCCAGCATCTGCCCAGATCCTTGTAAAAATAGCCCCTGCCATGCTAACCGAAATCACAGTAATTTTTAACCTGTCGACGGCCCAGGCCATCTTTCCCGGGTCATGGAAAAGAGCAATTGTTAGACCTATTTTAAAAAAGAATAATGCTGACCTTAAGCAACCTATTAACTATCGCCCCATCTCCCTTCTTCCACTCTATGGAAAAGTAATGGAGTCCCTAATAAACAAACAACTAACTCAATACTTCTGGAGGTAGTTGATAACATTCGGCTAGCCTTGGATGCTAAACAATCTGCCATCCTGATCCTATTAGATCTGTCGGCGGCCTTCGACACCATCTCCCATAGCGTCCTGTTAAGACGGCTGGGGGAGATTGGTGTCGGAGGTCGTGTGCACAGATGGATTGAGAGCTACCTATCAGGGAGACGGTCACAGGTCAAGATCGGCTCATTCTCCTCCTCCTATGTGGATAACGACAAAGGTGTCCCACAGGGCTCCATATTGAGCCCTACATTATTTAATGTATATCTATCCCCACTGGCGAAGGTGATCAAAACATATGGCTTTGATACAGTATCCTACGCCGACGACACCCAGATTCTGATAACTTTAGGCCCCAATCCAGCTGATGCCAAATTGAGATTCCAACAGTGCATGATGCCCAAGAATGGATGACAAACAACTATTTAATGTTAAATGCAGAAAAGACGGAAATCATGCTGTTTGGCATGGCAAACAAAATTTGGACAGAGGAATGGTGGCCTCCATCTCTAGGCTTATGCCCAACCCCAAAAAATTCAGTCAGAAATCTGGGAGTCATCATTGATGATAAATTGTCCCTGTCCCCACACATAAATAAGGTTGTCCACTCCAGTATAGGGCTAATGAGAAGCCTTAGGAAGATCTTCAAGTGGCTCCCACTTGCCTCCCGTAAACCTCTTATTCAGGGTCTCATAATCAGCCGCCTTGATTATGGTAATGCGCTACTGGCTGATGTAAATGATAGCGCTCTAACCAAACTCCAGACTCTAAGAAATTCAGCTGCAAGGCTGACACTTGATCTTCCTCCTCGCACCCCCTCAGCTCCATGCCTGAAGGCCCTTCACTGGCTCCCAATAAGAAAGCGAATCTTATTCAAAATATGTTGTTTGGTACATAAATCCATCAATGGTCTCGGACCTAAATACCTGCAGAGAAAACTCCAAGGCTACTGCCCAGGGAGAACCTTGCGCTCATCTAACAAACACTATTTAAAGGTCCCTAAGGTCAGGACAGTCAGAAATGGGGACAGAAGCTTTTCCAAAATAGGCCCCTCCACCTGGAATACCCTTCCTTTATCTCTTAGAACGGACCCAAACCACAAAACTTTTCGTAAAAACCTTAAAAGTTGGCTTTTTAACTGAAATTAAATCCCTCGCCAGTCCTCTATAGCCCAGTCCTTCGCGAGCGCTCTGAGACCAAACGGTGAGTTATGCGCTATACAAAAATAAAAATACATACATACATACACCTCAACTGGGGGATCGACATGATGAATTGCTCGGCTTCACCCCACATCTCACTGTTGCGACCATGATCCAGGTACTTTTGTTCAGCAGGCCTTGTGTGGCTCCTGCATCTGAACCCACACTCCTTCATGGTCGGCCTGAACTCATAACTTTGCCCCGGTCCAGCTCAAACAGATAGCCTGGTTGGTGCTTTATGCTTTTAAGCACTACATTTCAGTTTATTTTTAAAAAATTCATAACTCCGGTAATACGTATTGGATATTAGCGGTTTTGGTCTTGTTTTGTTAACTAAACTAGGCTCTATTTGTCTAACCAGGTCTGGTATCTTTTTGTGTAGTGTATTCAAAGCTTTACTGTTTGAAGTGTTTGACAAGCACTTTTACATAATGCCTCTTAAGTTAAGCCTGCCTGCTCCGTGCTAAGCTACCAGAGGGTGAACACAGGTTAAATTTATGGTGTGTATCTCACTTACCCTGACTAGGATTGTGGTTCCTATTCAGCCAGGGTGCATACCTCTGTCAACCAGAAACCCGATTTCTAACAGGGGGACTAAGCTTTGGCAGGATGAGCCATCCTGCCAGGATGGTTGGGGAAGATGTATTCCTGGCCTTACTTACATTTGAAAGGGCAGCATACAGCACACACATTAAAGTACCTGACACCAGTGTTTGCCTGGGGAAGTGAAGAACTTTCAAGAACTAGATGTGTGGGTAGTCTGTATGTCACCTTGTGAGAGGGATGGGCAGAAAAAGAAGTGAGGAGGTCTTATGCGTAGATCAGTGATGGCGTGATTTTATTGATGAACACAAACAGGTAAATGTCTTTAGGTTCTCTTTCCGGATGATTGGTGTCCTTCTTTCCTCCTTTTGTCTCCAGGTAAGTGGTGTTAACGTTCCCCGGGTAACTTGGGAAAAGAAGAAACAAAAAGGCGGTAAATCTGACTATCCGAATGTAAGTAAGCTCATAAAGAAGGGAAAAGGCTACCGTCACCAAGTTTAGGGGTGGAAAACATTGGGTGCTCCAAGTAAGGGTAAACTGCCGGATGAGAGAAGGGTAAAAAAAAAAAGGATGTGCTCACAAGAAAGTAGAGTAGGTACACTCTCGCCCCTTAACTTCAGGTTGCGAGAAAATGGGCAAAGAATAATGGCACTACAAACGCTGCCGGGTCAGCATAGACAACATAAGGTGTGCATGTGGGCACCAGCTAAGGAGCGACTAGCCCTTCGGGGCCCTAAAGGCAGAAGTCCTTTAAATGAGAGTGAAAAAAATACTAGATTTGGTGCTCCCCAGACAACCAAAGGAAGAACGGTCCCGATACCCCAGTGCACCCGTACCCAACACCCCCCCCCCCCTTTCACTCCCTTTTCCGGACCATGTACCGCGGGAGCCGTAACTCTCCAGTTATGGCGGCGTAAAGGTGTCCTTCGGGGGCGTCCACCAGTCCTCAGACCAGGTCTCGGGCTCTGCAGGCACGTAGTCCACTTCTTCCTTGTTGACGGCGCCGGCCTCGGATCGGTCCCTCTCGCATCCCGGTGGGTAAAGATTTACATCTTCTATTTCCACCTTCCACATGTTCCTCTCGTCCGGTCTCTGCTTGCCTTTCTCCTCACTCACGGCGTCTTCCGGGGTCTCTTCGCGTGGTGGAAGTCCCACCTTTCCATGTCCCGGATCTTCCTTCCATTGGCTCTTTTTCTCCTCGGGCGTTCCTGTTGAGAAGAGGAGTCTGAGTTAGTTAACTCTTGCCTTTCGGTTTGATTCCATATAACCGCTGACGGATTGGCCCGTGAGTCGGTGTTAGGGGTCATGATGGGGGTAAAAGCAGGCTCCTCCTCACACAACCCCAGTTTAAAGACTGGTACCAGGTATAAATACTGGGCCTCCTGAACTACCTCTTCAGTGCACTCCTGAAACTATGTGCACTACAGAAGAAGGACTGCTGTGTTTCCGAGAGGACTGGCCTGCTGCTTGAGGCCAGCCTAGTTACCCCACATGACTGCCATGCTGTTTGAGGCCTGCTCTGCTCTCTGAGAAGAAAGATTTGACCTGATCCCTTCATCCCAGGATAACCTAAGTGACTCCAAGGATCAGGTGGCTTACTCCTGTTCTGAACTACAAGGACTCCCTGCAACTGCCCAGCCAACCTGACTCATCGGGCCTGCCTGGACCTGCAACTGGACGTGCATGAACCCTGCTGGCCTCTGCTGGGGAGAGTCCCTGATCCTCAAGAGCATCCTACCCAGTTCCTGGACCCTTGCTTGGCACCAGTCAGAGAGAACACCTCCTTGCCTAACTTTAGGTTCTTTCACATCTGTTGCAAAACAATGCAAACCATTGCAAAGCCCTACTGCACAGCTGAAAGCTAAATTGGAACCAACGCAAAGTGACACAAAGGCTCTCAAAGCAATGCCATGCAGATCTTGCAGCAAGGACATAAGGTACAACTTTCAGTGGGCCAGACTTGGTCCTATGCCCGACCTGCTCCCCATCATGGTTGGCCTGAACTTCTGACTTTGTCTTGATCAAATGCGATCAGATTCCCTCAGTTGGCGCTTAGTCCTCATAAGTTCTATTTTTACTAAACTCTTTAAAATTGCATATCTTTGAATCTACTGATTGGATTTTTGTCTTCTGATATCATTTGGTTTCTTAAAATGTAAACTATTTTTCTAAGATGGTGTGGTATTTTTTTGTGTTATGTTTTCACTTTATTACTATTTGTCTGCTGCATAAATGCTTTACACATTGCCTCTAAGTTAAACCTGACTGCTTTTATACCAATCTACCAAAGGGTTAAGTGCAGGTTAATTAAGTGACTTTTGTGGTTTAATAAATTATTTGACACCAAAATGACAAAAATCCAATTAGTAGAATCAGCGATATAAAATGTAAAGGTTTAGTTAAAAATAGTGCTTACAAGCACAATGCCCCAAGTGTGGTTATCTGATCATGCTGAACCAGGACATAGTCACAAGTTAGGGTCGACCGCGATGGAGCATGGGCCATAAATAGGAATTAGGGTAGGCCCGCTGAAAATGGTACCTTATATTTTTGATGCAGGGCATTGAGCAGCGGAGGATCCAAGGAGCAATGCAAAGTCCTTTGTTGAGATGTGTTGTGCAGCATCAGTGCTGATGAGAGATGCGGGGTCCTGCATTGAGTTGCATCGCACTGAGTCGCATTATCAAATAAATGAATAGACAATCAATCACTGTTTAGTACGGTCTTTCAAGAATCGTTTTCTCATTCAAGCAGAACAAACAATTTTTATCAATCTACAATGCAAGCAAAGAGTCGTGTGTCATTTCAACAAAACACAAATCATGACATTCTGTGATTTCAGACAAAGGGCTAGATGTAGGTAAATCAGATTTACCGCTTCATAAATACCGAATTTTACCGATTCGGTATTCATGAATCGGTAAATCTGATGTAGGTATTCATTCGGTAAAAAATACCGAATCGGTATGATTCGGTATTTACCGATTTCCTTAATTACAGAATCGGTATTTGCCATTGATTCCTACGGGCCTTGAAGCCCATAGGAATCACTGGCAAATACAGATTCTGTAATTACAGAATCGGTAAAAATACCGAATTGCCAAGGAGGACAGGGTGTGACTTTGACACCCTGTAGCACCCCAGTTTTTGCCTTGTGTGCAATGTGGCACACAGACATGCCCTAAGGGCATGTCTGTGTGTCACATTGCACAGGTGTACATGCACAGATGTGCATGTACACAGAAATTCGTAATTTACCATGCAACAGTATTACATGGTAAATAACGAATTACTAAGGGCCTGTGGCACTGTAAACTGTGCCACCTACATTTGGAATTACAGGATCGGTATATTTACCGATTCGGTAATTTACCGAATCGGTAATTTTACCGAATCGGTAAATATACCGATTCTGTAATTTTCAGCCCCCTACATAGCAAAACCCAAATACCGGTCGGTAAAGGCCAAAATCGGCCGTTACAGACCGGTAATTGGCGACCTACATCCGGCCCAAAGTGCCCAATGCATTTCGGGACTTAGGTCCCATCTTCAGGGGTGAATCTAAAATGAAAACAAATCAACATGACATTTTCTTATGTATTAGAGTGGTCGATACACACATAATGCAAAGGTGTCAAATTCGGGAAACGGCCTTTACAACGAAGCCGTTTCCCCGAAATCTTTAACCACGCATGCAGTACAACGCATGCGTGGTTACCACTAATGCCTTTACCACGCATACCTTTACTACGATGTTTGTAGTAAAGGCATATGTGGTAAAGGTAAAAAGAAAAAAAGGGGGGCTTGGGGGGGTCTCCCCCCCAAATAAAACAACTCACCATAAGTCACGTCGGCGTCAGCGTCGTTTAAGAGAAATCGGAAAAAAATGCTGTTTTCTCTTAACGACGTATGACGTCACCACGCAATTATTCAAGGAAAAGTTTATCCGTGGTAAACGAATTCCGTTGTAACGCATGCGTGGTAAAGGCATGCGTTGCAACCGAATTCGTTGTATCATCATATATTCGTCAAATTCAATATGGTTGTTCGTATTGCATTTGTGCAACATAAAGTGTAGTTAGCTTCAACGTTGCCGTGCCTGCTGATAATTCATTTGTGGTAGGCGGTGCCGTTAGTTCTTGAGACCAGAAAGAAAACAATGACAAGGAAGCAACGTATAATACAAAGACGTAACCCTGTGTTCAGCTTGTAATAACGCTAAGAATGAAGGAAGGAAGGAAAACAATACAAATGCCATCCCCTAAACAGCCGATAGTGCAAAACAATGAATCGCTAAATAATGATGTCTGAAACCTACCCTAGACCTTCTACCATTTTTTGGGGCACCCCCTCCTCTCATATACTGATCTCTCCACCACCATGCACCAGTCCAGGTCTTTTTTCCTGTAATTCAAGGAAGGAGTCACCGTCGCCCCCTATTTTTGTGCAATATTGCGCTTAGCTACCATCATGCCCAGCGTTACCCAAGTTTGGTCTGCTCGGGTCAAGTCTGTGGCCTCCCAAATATTGAGCAGGCATAGTTTGGCCAATAGTCCTATAGTAGTGCCAGTGACCTCGCTGATACATGTTGACACCCTGTTCCAGTATTTATAGATGTTTGGGCATTCCTACAAAATGTTGAAAAAGGTTCCCGGTTGGCCTCATTCCCTTAGGCACCCCGTGTCTGCCCATTTTGACCTGTGTAGTACAGGACACGTGGACTCTGTGTAGGAATTTTAGATGTACTAAACGAAAGCGTAATCATACAGCAACCACTCTCTGAGAGGCAAGGGTTTCAGCCCAGTCCTCTTGCAGGTCTTCTAAATCTGTGTTCCAGCGTTCTCTGGGCTGGGTAAGAGTGTCTGGGGAGTTGTTTATAAGTTCAGAGTAAGTGAGTGAGGTTGCCTTGGTGGAGAAGCATTCTTCCAACAAACTATCTTTCAGAGACGATTCTGGCAGGGCTTCATCGGAAGGAAGTACTGCTGGGAGTGCGCACCAGATTTGTAAGTAACGGAAGGTCTCTGTGGGGGCCAATTCGTATGTGTTTGGCAGATCAGCAAATGGGATCACACCTCTAGTTGTGCATATGATCCCTGTCAGATCCCACCTGTCAAAACCCTGTCTATTTGCCATTGTGTCCAGGAGTTCTGAATCCCATAAAGGGGTAGCACATGTGATCCTCTCCCACCCCAATTTGCCAAAGAGCCACTGTTAGGACAGTAGGTCCCTCCAGGGATAGATGATGTGATTTGGTATATAGCGCAAGGCTGTAACCCCGTGCGCCGAGGACCAGATGATCTATAAATAGGCAAGTTCATCTCTGGAATAATGGGCCCAGTAGTTTACCGTTGGGCTGCTGTACCAACCCCGGGTCAGTTTTGACATGGCTTTATGGGGGGAACCATCATCCCAGAGCAGGGTCCTGAGTTCGCTATTAACTGCTTTGAAATAGGTGTCTGGCATCGGAAAGGAGGAACTCTGTAGGATATAAAGGAAACGAGGCAGTGCTATCATCTTAAACAGCACTGCCCTTCCCAATAAGTAGAGTGGGAGGAATCTTCAGTATCGAACATTACTTTTTGAGGCACTCCTGGAGGCCCTTCAGGTTTTTGTCTATAAATGCCCTAGTGGTCATATGGACACCCAGGTACCGAAAACTCTCCCCGGCCATTTGGAACTTGTATTCCGGGGGCAGGCGGGGCATTGAGCCGTGGAGGATCAACATCATTGATTTAGACCAATTTATTAAATTCCCGGAGTATTCACCAGAAATTGCAAGAATGGTCATTAGCCTGGGGACATTGGACCCGGGAGAGGCGATGTACTGGAGAATGTCATCAGCATACAGTGATATTCTATCTTCCCTGTCCTTTGTCCAACGCAAGCGCCGGATCATAGGACCCTCTCTGACCCATCCCGCTAGTGGCTCGAGGATCAGGGCAAAGATCAGGGGGAAGAGAGGGCAACCCAGCTGTGTTCCTCTGTTGGGGTTAAAAACCCTTGAGACCCTGCCATTAACCACCACATGTGCCATGGGCTGCGAATACAATAGTCGCAACCTGGAGAGGAAGTTTGGGATGAAACCTGTATGTTGGAGAATAGCAAAAAGATATAGCCGCTAAACCGTATTGAAGGCTGTGCATGTGTCGAGTGACAGAATCACTGCATCTTCTTTTATTCTGTGGGCTCGCTCAAGGACTCCGTGGAGTCGTCGTAAATTTAACTTAGTGTTTTGGCCAGGAATAAATCCTGATTGATCAGGATGAACCAGTTTCATCATTAATGGAACCAAATAGAGTGCCAGGGTTTTGGCGAGTATTTTCATCTGAGCATTGAGTAAGGATATGGGCCTGTCGGAGGCGCTTTGATCTGGGGGCCGACCTTCTTTTTGAATTACTATCACTGAGGCCAGTCGCTGTTCCTCAGGAAGAGTGCCTGCTTTCCGACTTTCCTCAAACATCTTCAGAATATAGGGTCATACGGTGGATGCCATAAGTTTGTACAGTTCCACTGGCATTCCATTAGGTCCCACCGCTTTGCCCAGCCGTAGTGATCGAATGGACTTTTTGATTTCTTCCTCCGTGAGGTCACTTTCTAGAAGTGCAGCCTCATCTGGTGATATGGCCAGGAGGGGTCTATCCGCAAGAAGGTCAAGGAGTCTTGCTCCGAGGTTGATGCAGTCAACAAATATATTTGTGAGTAGTAGGCTGCGAGTGCATCTGCGATAGCTTGTGGGTATTTCAGACGCTCTTCGTCTGATGACTCCACTTTACACATCACCTCTCAAAGATACCTCCTTAAAACATATGGTAATTAATGTGAGATCTACATGGCTTTGTTCTTGACGACTTTAGTATATCTCAGGTTCTGAGTCTTCGTTTTATCTCCATAACTGGCTCTCCCACACATCTTAAACATCATGTGAATCCTAGGTACAGAGCTCATCTACACATTCCTCTATAAAGGCAGACCCCACACAAATGGTGGATGACAAGCCCTTAACGTGGTGTTGCAAAACAGTGGACTCTCCAACATTCCCATTCTTCTATCATCTTTCTGTAACCACGAGATCAAATCAAAACAAAACCTTTATCTACTTCCTATTAATTTACCATTCCCCACAAAGACACCACTACCTTACTTGAAAATATTAACAAACGTATTTCTTTCAAGTCAACATAATATTCAATCAACATTATTCTAGGACTGGCTGGAAGCCCCAATCTCTCCCAAGGAAGTGGCGACTAGATCACGATTTTGTCATATACCACTCAAGACACTATACAGAGCATATTTCTCCTGCAACACATTGGTCAAGATGAGCAGGAGACCTGATTTAGTTTGCCTGTGTGGATGTGAGAGGGAAAGTACCGTCTACCATGTGCTCTGGGGCTGTCCAGCTATACAGACTTATTGGACTTCAGTAGTGACCTGTATAAACAGTGTTGTAGTTGGGGATTTGTCTCCCCCGGCAAAGTGGTGCCATCTGAATGTGTGAGAGGCCACAGATCTGGACCACATGGAACAAACAGGGATCACCCTGGGCCCCATGGTGGCTAAAAGGAATATAGTTAGATTCTGTGGAGCGGAATCACCACCACAGCAACAGGGACAGGAAACGTGATATGGACTAGTGTATGGTGGCGGAAAAGGTGATATATGAGGTCGCAGTTGTCCCCATAAATGGGAAAAGATTTGGGGTCACTTGAATGAATACTGGGGTGGTTTGTGTTCCACCTCTGGAATGATGTCCTCTAAAGTTGCTAAGGGCGGAAGGGTGGTCACAAATGTCTGTAGTGATGATGACTTATTGTAGGAGTTCCTGTCTCAAATGTTTGGGCCCACAAAAGCCCGATAATATCTGTTGTACTAATATTTCCCCTGTTGTGAAGCACTGAATAAAAAGATGTGATAAAAGAAACATTATTCTATACAAATAAAACATCCATTAGAATATTACCAACAACCCTGTTATCTAAATTAAAATAAACCTACGCATTACGTGGTCTCTCACAATTAGTCTCCTTGTCAATCCACAACAGAGTAAGAACCTGGCTCTTATAATTTCACCAACAAACATCCCCTAAATGGATAAACAGTTCAAGCCTTATTGGCTGAGCCATTTTGCCCTTCATATGCCAAGACTTTATAGTTAAAATTGATAGTTATGAAGAAAATATCATGAAACGACCATTATGAGACTTCTCAGTGCACCGGCTCTCCAGAACATTCCAACATCTTCGACCATTTCCATTGAATACCTTTCCAGTTATTACAACAATGACTCTGTATACACCATCAAGAAGCTGTCACCAACAAGCTATTGCATGGGACCCAATTGGGTTTCCATCCTCTATATAGCACTGAGTCCACCCTGCTACTGACGTCTAAATCAGTGCGTCAGATTATGGATGAGGGTGTCACCGCGTCTATCCTAGTGCTGCCTTTAGCACAGTGTCACATAATATTCTGTTGAAGAGGCTTTCGACCTGCGGGATTGGTGGAACTGCACTGCATTGGCTGTCTTCGTTCCTTTCAGGTCGCTCAGAAACCGTGCTCGGTACCCCCCTTTGCAGCAGGGAGTCCCAAATGGCTCTTCACTTAGCCTGATACTTTTTAATGTGTTTGTCCGCCCCTTAGCGGAAGTCATCAAGTGGTATGGGTTCTCGATCATTTCATATGCAGATGACACACAAATTGTCATTATCCTGTGTTGTAAAGGGCCTTTTTTGCAGGGTTATCCAAAAGCATTTAGCTTATTCCTTCTATTTGTTCTGACCTGTTTGTGTTGGCTTTAGGAC
The DNA here is from genome assembly GCF_964261635.1 of Lissotriton helveticus. Lineage (NCBI taxonomy): Eukaryota > Metazoa > Chordata > Amphibia > Caudata > Salamandridae > Lissotriton > Lissotriton helveticus. Next base: position 886,827,979 of record NC_136072.1, read on the forward strand.
TCTGGACACTTTACCACTGCTAATCAGTGCTAAAGTGCATATTCTCTCTATGCAAATTGTTGTTGTAATTGGTTATCCATGATTGGTATATTTGATTTACTGGTAAGTCCCTAGTAAAGTGCACTAAGAGTACCAGGACCTGTAAATCAAATGCTACTAGTGGGCTTGCAGAACTGGTTGTGCCACCCACCTGAGTAGCTCTGTAAATGTATTTCAGAACTACCACGGTAGTGTCTGCGTACGGAGTTTGTAACTGCCATGTTGACCTGGCAAGTTCTCCCACTTACCAGGCACTAACCTTCCCTTTCCTTACATATAAGACACCACTCAGCTAGGCCCAATGTACCCCAATGTGCACGGTGCATAGTATATGAAAGGTAGGACATGTACTGGTGTGTGTGACATGTCCTGATAGTGAAATACTGCCAATTTCGTTTTTCACAATTGAAAAGCTATCTGTCCTGTAGGACAGCATGGGAGATACTTTATAACATCTTGCAAGTATAACTTCCCATTGGGACCAGATAGATGAATAAACCTTAGGCTCTCTGAACTCGGAATTTAATAACACATCTTTTAGTAAAGATGTTTTTTAAATTGTGTGTTTGAAAATGCCACTTTAGGAAAGTAGTACAAAAGGGGGTGGTGATGGACGGAGCATCTGAACCAATCAAACACTCACACCCAGTCAAAAGATCTGGGTTTAATCCATCACCGTTCTTTAGCCCACTCTGCCACCCCAGTTCAGACATGGCTATATGCAAATCAGTCTTTTGACGGGGGTTGAGTGTTTGATTGGTTCAGATGCTCCGTCCATCACCACCCCCTTTTGTACCGCTTTTGGCCGCCATAAGTGTGGCAGGGTATGCTCAGACGTGAGTCCCTTGCTCACTTTGCCACTGGATTCAAGCAAGCCGGGCTGAAGACGGCTGTAATGCCAGAAACCGGTCCTCGGAAGCTTGTTTCCGGTTCAGGGAAGGCATGGCTTGGCAGTTCGGGCTGGACTGTTCCCATGAGGCACAGGGTCAGACTTATTTGCATATAGCCATGTCTGAACTGGGGTGGCAGAGTGGGCTAAAGAACGGTGATGGATTAAACCCAGCTCTTTTGATTGGGTGTGAGTGTTTGATTGGTTCAGATGCTCCGTCCATCACCACCCCCTTTTGTACCACTTTAGGAAAGTAGTCATTTTCTTGTTTAACCATTGTGTTTACCTCTGCTTGTTTGTGTATTGATTGCCTGGTTTTGGAGTGACAGTGGCTGGGGATGTGAATTCACCGTAGACAGCAACTGGGGGGGGGGGGGGAGGTGTGCCTGGCCCTTCCTGGATGACTCAGTGCTGAGCAGAAATTGGCTGCATTTAGAGTATTGGTATGAGTTTTCCTTGCATTGCACAATGCTGTTTCCACCCCCTGTTGTCATACTGCACCAGTGAGGACAGAATTGGTTTGGACTGGGCTCAGAGACCATTGCACAAAGAAGAACAAAAACAAAATGGGGTATAAGTAGTGGAACTAAAACCACAGAACTTTAGATCACTTCTGGACTCAAGAGGAACCTTTGTCAAGGAGAAGAGCTGGAGAGCGCTGCCCCTTTGAGTTTGCTGCTTGGGGTTGGCCTGTAGTTGCTGCTTTTACCAAGGAAAGGATGAAGACTGAAACTTTGCTGAGCACCTGCTTGAAGAAGAATCTCCAAGGGTCTATGTGTGCTGGCCTCCTCTTCTGAAGTCTCAGGGACAGAAAGACTTCACGCCCAGCTCCCCTGAACTCTATTGTTGAGAGTTCTGACCTGCCAGGAGGTGCATATTCCAGTTTTGAGCCTTTGGAGGTTGTTCCTGCTGTTCGGAGCTGGAAGCAATTTGAAAGAAGCAGCAAAACCTGTCTCTGATGCTGTCAGTGACACTGTTGGGATGCTGCAACCTGCACCAAAGCCAGGGGCACCACTCATGAAGTTTATGATGCACCACTTGGCCTGCACCGCAGCTCCGATGCCCCCAATTATCAGCATTTCCCGACACCAGCGCTCACACTGATTCCGTCATCGCCAGCACCTGCATCCTGTTATTGAGGCGCCAATAGCCGCCGAGAGTGACTCCACAAACTCACCGACTTTGCATCGTCTCACCAGAACCGATGCCTCACCGCCGACACAACCGATTTCTCCTGTCCTGATTTCGACACATCTCCTCCTCACAGACATGATGCCTTGCCTCCCCAATGGAAGCCAGGGAGCCGGTCTCAACCTCGGCACCGATGCCTCATCTCCATGACGCCGTGCATCGTCATAGTCTTCATTATCCAAAGGTACCGTTTGTTTGGGGGTCCATGTGACTCGGTGCCCGACGCCTCACACCTCGCGGTCGGCGTCGTATTTGGATTTATTTCTGTCATGACGTCGTAATGACCCTAGGTAAGGCTATCTGTTTTCTACAAGCTTTGTTCTTGAAAGAACTATTTTGGAGTGCTATTTTACGACATGTATGTTGGATTTTTGTTGTTGTGGTCTTGTTGAGTTTAGATAAAGATACTTTATTTTTCTAAACTGGTGTGGTGTCCATTTGTGGTGTTATCACTGTATTATGGTGTATTTTTAGTACAACTACTTTACACATTGCCTTTGGGATAATCCTGTCAGCTCGTGCCAAGCTACCAAGGGGGTGAGCAGGGGTTATCTAGAGTGTGTATCCCCCTTACCCTGACTAGAAGAAAGGGTTCCTACTTGGACAAAGATACATACCTGTGCCAACGTGAGACCCCCGTTTCTAACACTGTAAACAAATTGCAATATGGTGGCCTCCTCGCTATGCAAATTCCTCTTGCAAGTTGCAGTATAGATGGACTCTAAATGTCTTAAACTTAATGTGGGGTAGACTGAGGTAGTAGTTTTCGGCAAGCACATTCACATCTGGTCTAATGCTTGGTGGGCCAATCAACTAAGCCTGCTTATGTAATCAATGGTAAGGTTAAAAACCTAGGCATCTGGTTTGATGCTAAGTTATTGTTTGATGCTCAGATCACCACCCTTGCTGGGAAATGTTTTGGGATATTGTGATCCCTGAGGAAAATCCTCCATTTCCTACCAGAGGCCGCCCAGAAAACTGTGATCCAATCACTAGTGATCTCCAGGATGGATTATTGCAACATCCTTTATCTGGGTGTGGCTCAGACCCATTTTAAAAGATTACAATGGGTCCACAATGTGCTGGCTTGGGCACTGTTGAGGCTTCCCAGCAGGGCTTCCATGAGACCAGCGTTGCGGAAATTACACTGGCTTCCAATAAAACATAGAGTCCTTTTCAAAGCCCTTTCTTATTGCTTTAAGGCATTTTCTTTTAATGGTCCTCACTACCTTTGTTCAATGGGGAGTTTATCTGTGCTCATCAGAAACCTGAGATCAGTGACAGCCAAACTTAACTCTGTCCCAAAATTTAAAAGGGCTAGAGTGGGAGGTTGTTATTTTGCCTATTTGGCTCCTAAAGCATGGAATGCCCTACCTATGAAATTCGGCAGGCGTATTTCGAACTTCAGTTCCGAAAGAAACTAAAATCCTATTTCTATTGTTTAGAGTAAGCGCCCTATCAAACTGGGTTATCTAGTGCTTATTGTGTCAACTCCCAAGCGCTGGGACACCACGTTCTGGAGTAGCCATGTGCTTTAAACATAGTACTATTATTTACTTATACAACATTCCATCTAGGAAAACCACTACTCAACTTGCCACACCAAAGAACTCAACCCTAGCAACAGAACAATCAGACAAGTAGTAAACATCAAACTCCTAATTCACTTCAAATCTAACAAAGCAAATTAAAATATACAATGACCTAATTTTTCTCACCGAAGTCAACTGTTTAAAAAAGATGAATGAGGTATTTTACCATCCAAAGACCCTCTCCAAAAGCATCAAACATTGCATTAACCCAACTCAGGAATCAAAAACCATAGGTTCAACTACCATATCAACAAATATCAATAGATTATTTTTTGAATATATACTCAATATACAACATGAGCTCATACACAATTCTAACAGTTTAAAGACGGATAGAAACATACTCTAGTCGAAATGCAAGGAACTTGACAATGACTCATTCTTGCAAACTACAGCCACCATGAACCTTAATCATATACGTATTATCCATCTCAGCAAACCTGAAAACATCTCGTGCCCTAGATATAGTCCCACTAATCATTAGTACCATCAACTCATCAATACAAAAAGGCGCATTTTTTCTCTTCAAAGAAATCTAGAAAGATCAATTACTTTAAAAAAACTCAAGTCCCAATGACTTCCAAAACTGACACCATTCTCTAAATACACCTTCCGTGGGAAACATTTAGAGAAAGCTACTTATCTACAACTTCTTTCCAAGAGACTGAACGACGACCTGCTAACCCCTTTCCAATGTGGATTCCAAACAAATGCTGCACAGAAGAAGCTACCCTCCATATAGTTAATGATACCTTATTCTTACTGGCTCTAGAAGATATCTGCCTTTTAGTGCTTGGCATCAAGGAATCTTGTGACCATATTCGGTGGCTCGACCTCCAGAAGAAAGAACAGCTAGGATGGTGAGGCGCAAGAAAGGAAATCATGCCCACACTTCAGTGGTTCCAGTCTCCGCTTGATCGCTACTGTGACTGTGGAGGGCTCTAATGTTTGGGAGGCGCATTTGAGCTTTGGGCCAGAAGACAACCGGGTAGGAGGACTTCTCTCCTCCCGGCCAGCGGGAGCAAAGGTGGCGTCTGTTACCTGTCCCATGCTGCCTCTCCTTCCTCGCTCCGGAAGCGCTGCCCAGCAAAGCACCGCACCTCTGAAAGAGCATCGCAGCAAACGGCAGGGCTTGCACCACGTCATGGCTGTCACGATCTAGTCAGTGGCGGCCACACTCAAGGGCAAATACGGCAGCCGAGCCATGGATGACATAACTATGTGGGAGATCCCTGCAAACCACACACTTAAAAGTACTAGTGCATGCAGGGTTGTGGGGACCGCTCAGTAACTTTTGGCTGACACCGTGGCAGATAGATCAGTGATTAAGAAGCAACCATAGCTTATTCCAATCCATTTTTTGCCACTGCCTTAGGGAGAAAATAGAAGGAGACTGTGTCCTTGCATAAATGCTTTAAAGAAATCTCAAAGAATCTGAAAGTAAATTAAAGCACCTCTTGTTGCAATCCGAGGCTAACAACCTCTGATTACTCTGGGACTGCCGAACTCATCCAAGCCAACATAGTTCTTGTTTCACGTACAGTTCTATTGCCAATGTTGCTAGGATCGTGCTATACGAAAACATCTAGTAAATAAATATTTGCCAAACTATTCGGCTATTAAGGCGTGTTAAGAATTTTTCCAAAGCTCAGCATGAAATACATTTTTTAAATAATAAATTGTGCAAGAGTATAATTCAGGAAACAACCGTAGTTCCTAAATAACACACAAGATGGCGGTAGAGTAACGCAAAGATGTCGCTCTCAGTTTTTATTAGTTTTAGCTCTTTAAAAAACAAAATGAGTGAAATGATTTCCTTTGTCCAGAGAAGACACAAGACAGTGGTAGAGTATAGTTCTGCCATTCTTATGTTATTTGTTGTTATTATATGTATCATGTTTTTCGTAAATAACCTTAATTTTTACTTAAAAAATAGGAAATTATTTGTGGACCGTTACGGCTGGTATTCCAGATTATGCCTTTTGTACAGAACAGCATCCGCCAAATCCGAGTCTTTATCACTGAATGTAGCTTTGACCTGTGGAGTGGGGATGCTGATAACAGATGCAAAAGGGGCTCTAAAAACGGATACAAAGGGCTTTAAAAATACAGTGGCAGATTTACAAACATATGACGCAACCCAATGCAGCAAGACAATTTACTACGCTGCACTATGCCAAATGGCTAGAGCCGAAATGTGCCATAAAATATGTACATTCATGTTCTCTTTCTGCCCTAGCATACTAAGTGCAGCATATCATCGATGCAGGCACCCTTGCACCATAGTACAAGTGTGCCTCCTTTACAGGCAGGATTATTTTTGGGAGGAAGGGACACCTTCCCGCACAAAACAATGTGTGGTGACGTTCTAGTAGTTGGGGAGGTGCGCCGGAACCGGAAGTCCCCGACCGGAACCGGAAGGCGGCCATTTTGTGTAGCGGCCGCGGCGATACAGAGCGCACGCACATCCCCGGCGCTCCGTGGCAATAAATACTTATTCACACAAGATCTGAGTCTGTGCTTCTTTCAAGGGGGTAAACAGCAGCTTTACAATGGCGACGAGGCGGGACGGGAGTCCACAATAACGACAAGTGACCCGAGAAAAAAAAAAAGGAGGCTGGTGCAGAACCCACAGGCCACCCCTATAAAGAGCACTAGTAAACCCAGCACAGAGCGCGGCAGAGGGCGAGGGTCGGCAGGCAGGCCAGGAACAGAGCAGCACCCTCCATTCACCAAAGTCGGCGAGACGCACGGCAGGAACCTCGCAGGATCTACACAGAACCTGCTCCCCAGGAGAAGGTGAGAGGCGGTGTGAACGGGACGAGGGGCCACAAAGGTGAACATTAAGTGAAAGGGGCCCATCACGAACAGGGAGGACACACACTCCCCACCCTATCCAGACGCAGCCCAGAGCCACCAGCACAGAGCAGTGCACTCCTATCCCACGGCCTTAGCAAACTGGCGGATCTGCAGGGGCAAGCCGAAGGGCCCAGCAGTGCAACCAGAGGCAGACCCCAGGTGTCCTCAGTATCGGGTGGCGCGAACGACGGTGCAGGCAGCAGAGAGGACGACGAGGAGCGCGGAGAAGCGCGACAACCGCCTGGCAGCCCGCCCAACCACGTGGTTCCCGCCCGGGCTGTTCCACGGGGCAACATCAAGATGGCGACGCCGTCTACTTCCCTGGCCCACATGGTGCCGTTCCTCCCAAAGAGGGGAGACCCCTCCATGCCCTGGGAAGACTGGAAACGTTACTTCCTAAATTACTTGGAGGCCTTGGAAGAAGAAGGTGAGGCCGCCTACACGAGCCAGAGAAGGAGGAAGATACTATTACATAATCTGGGCCCGGAAGGACTGAGGGTGCTCGACACCATAGTGAAGAGCCCGAGGGCAGCGACGGATACGGACGTTTTCCAACATGCCCTGGAGGACCTGGACGCGCACTACAGGCCAGTGGTTTGCGTGGCCATTGACAGACACAAATTCTTCCAGAGAAAACAGAGCAGCGGAGAAACGGTGGACGAATATGTGGCAGCACTGCAGAAGTTAGCGCTCACCTGTAAATTCGGGACCCTCCATGATGATTTGGTGAGGGACCAGATAATTATGCACACGACTAGCACCCACGTTCAAGAAAAACTGTGGGTCAACGGGGACGCTCCCCTGAAGGAAGTGTAAGCCTTAGTGAAGAAGGCAGAGATGTCCAAGCGATGCGCACTAGCCGCTATAAAGGACAGCGGGAACACGCAAACGGTCTGCAAGATCATGACACAGAACAAAGGGGATAAACAGAGGCAACGTGACCCACCAAAAGCCCTAGAAACCAGAAGAAGCCAACCCACTGGGGGAGCATACCCGAAGACAGGTAGAGGAGGAAGACCATGCTGCTACAGATGCGGAAGCATGTCGCACCTAGGCAACGACAAAGTATGCCCAGCGTTCAGGGCGAAGTGTGCATTCTGCGGCGCGTTCGGACACTATGAGAAAGTGTGTCGTAGAAAGACCAAGGAAGCCACGGTCAAATACATAGACCAAGAAGGCCAGGCTGAGGAAGAAACGCAAGAGGAAGAAGACGACCCGGAAGAACTCCTCTACATTGACGTCCAAGTCCTAGATGTGGGCTGCAAGGAAACGGACAAGCCAAGACTCAACATGCATATGGGAGGTATCCCGATTGAAATAGTAGCAGACTCGGGTGCCCCCATCACGATCGTGCAACAACAAATTTGGGAAGAGAAGTTCATGACCAGAGTTAAGGAAGAACTACGCCCCATGGATGTGAGACCAGTCACCTACACGGGACAGAGGATACCCATGCTAGGATATTGTCCACTGTTATTTGAATTTAAAGGAAGACAAGCACAGTGTAAACTATATGTAGCGGAACAAGGACCATCAGTACTCAGTTGGAAGGATCAAGGCGCCCTGGGAATACAGCTGAATCCAGGAGGGATTGAAAAGGTACTGTTGATGGACATGGAAGGCGGAAAGGAAAGCGAAGTTTGGCACAAGGCATATCCAAAAGTGTTCAGTGGACAAATAGGAGAATTGGCCAAGTTTAAACACGCCATAAGATTAAAGGAAGGAGCGAAGCCCGTCATCCACAAGGTACGGAACATACCGTTCCGCTGCAGAGAATCGATGCAAGAAGAGTTGGACAGGCTGGAGAAAAGCGGAGTCATTCAAGACATCGAGAGCGCAGAATGGTTATCGCCCTTGGTGGTAGCTCAGAAGCCAAATGGGAAGGTGAGGCTATGTGTAGACCTCAGGGAGCTTAACAAAAACATTTTAGTAGACAAATTCCCGCTCCCACGCATCAATGAAATGCTTGCCATGACCAAAGACGTCAAATGGTTCTCGACAATAGACCTGTCGTCGGCCTACCACCAGGTGAAACTGCATCCGACCTGCAACCACTTAACCTCCTTCATAACACCTTTTGGGTGTTACAAGTTCGTGAGAATGCTGTTCGGACTGGCATCTGCCGCAGCGGTATTCCAGAACCTGATGCACAGACTCTTTCGGAAGGTGGACGGTGTTCAGTTTTTCCAGGATGACATTCTGATTATGGGAAAAACCAAGCAAGAGCACAACGAGAAGCTACACACGGTCAAGGCAGTTGGAGCTTTAAGGTCAGCAGAAAGCTGCTAAGTTGAGTTGAGAATGTTTGGAGGGGCCAGAAGCAGGGAGATAGGTCTATATTTCGATTTTGGGTTACGATCTGCAATAGGCTTTAAGGGAATAGCAAGCACCTGTTTCCATACCTTGGTTAACTGTCTAGGGAGAGCAATTCATCCGTTCCAACCAACCTTCATGCGAAGGTTAAACCCTACCTACCTTCTCTTCAAACCCGTTCAATTCTCACAGGCAACCTACTAGTGTGTCCAGAAGCAAGTGTAAGAGTAGAAGAGGCAGCTGCATCTTAGCCATTAACACCACTTAATAACTCTATCGTAATACATTTCAGGGCACAACTAAAATTAGTTGCTTCTTTACATGCATTCCTTTCTAATAACTTGGTGAATGCAATATGTCAGCCTATTACATCGATATTCCGATAATAGGCACTTTACAGTACAATTAACTGAAATAAGGATATGCAGTGCAAGGCGATCACTACAAGTACCTTCACGTGAGGTCACGGGTTTTTAGGAACCTGTTTGGTGCCAGGGGATAACACCCGAAGACCTCTGAGTTCTCCCTGTTCCGGACCACAGAAACACGGAGTCTTCTAGTCGCAGTCAGAGATCAAGTTTTATTGGCAGCTACCAAGTAACAGGTGTCCTAGAAGCACGACAAACACGGGTCATGTGTTCTCAGGAGACTGTTCGTTTTTACAGAACCAGCCTTCTCCTTATATACAGAAATAATAGCTGCAAGCAAGAATTCTTGAGTTTATGATATGGCTATACACATATTTCTACAATAATACAAAAGAGTGAAGTCATGTAGGCAAGCCCGTATTTTAGATGTCCAATTCGTGATAGATTACCCAGCCAAGCCCAGAACTCCCATCAGATATCGGTGAAGCCCCAATAAAAGAAGGCACCTCCTAGTCATAAAACTGGCCATAAACAGGGAACGCGGACAGGCGTGTGTGTAGAAAACACGATCTGGATGTAGTGAATGGTTTGTGGCATGTTATGCATTGATGCTATCGTATTAGGCCACTGGGCGAGGAGCTGCCCAAACAGGTTCGGCTGGAGGCAATGGAGTCAGTTGGGACAGGTCAGGGGGGAGTCAGGGAAGGTGGACGTGTCCTTTTAGATCAAGCTCGACCTTTAATTGACTTATCATGAGGGCAAGACACAAGATGGATACCGTTTACAGAATGGAGTCTGAGGGGTCGGGACGGAAACTACGATTCAGGGGTGTTAGCATGTCTCGATCATGACACAAATGCATAGGAATGATGTCCTAATCATTATCGGTTCGTCGACACCAAATTCGTCATGGTACGTTGATGTTTCGGGACACGGGTATCGGACCTCGATACCGGGACAACAGTAGGGTCCAGAATTTCAGAACCACAGACCCTCCTGTTGCCCTCACATAAGGCAATAATTTATGTTAATCCGAGTCTAAGTCTGTATGAAGGAATTCGTGGAGATGCTGCTGTAGCATCATTCTGTTGCTCAGTTTGTCCCTTGACACAGGCTTCCGTACACATGAGGTAGCACAGAGGCCACATAGTGCAGGAGCGCACTGTACACACAGGCAGAACATAAACAGAAGTGCTAAGATCATCCCAATGAAGATCAGTGTTTTCCATCCCCAGGTAGCGATCAGTTCCCAGAACCACCCTAGTAAGGACCAGTCCCCTTTTTCTACGTGAAGGGAACCAGATATCTCGTGTAGCTTAGAGATGGCCTGGTACACTGTCAGTGCGTTATCAGGGATGAAAATGCAACAACTGGATTGGATCACTCTACACACACCACCACGATCGGCGAGTATGATATCTAGGGCAACTCCGTTCTGAAGGGTCATAAGTCGATCCGACTGAAGTTCGGTCGTCAAATTGCCAAGGGCTCCGGCCGTTGTAATCACGGCGGATTCAACTATCCTCGATAACTGGCGAATATTCCCGCTGTTCACCATAGGCCCCCAAAATGGCAGAAAACCCTTTGCGAAGCCAGCGAATTCCTGACCCGCGGTGTCGTCTTTACTCACGACCCCTCTAGCTGTCCTTGTCCGATGGTAATCTGCTCTGGCCGTGTAGGTGGGAGGCAGCAGAAATGAGATAAAACATGTACCTGAGAAGTCAGGGGGCAACCAGGTGTAAGCTTGGTCATGGCAGACGAAATACGTGCCTTTGGCTGCTAATAGTATAGGGGAAGTTCGGGAAGCGAACACATAGGTTTCCGTGCATATACTCTTTCCTAATTGTGCTTTGGGATCCCTGCCGATACCTTGTAAACATAAGTGACCTCGGTTGGGTACTATCCAAACTGGGCGGGATTTCTTTGCTGTCTGGCTCTTACTCAGGTAAACCCCATATTTAGTTACGTTCCAACGAGTGTACGGAGTGAGTTCATCTTTGGGAATCGTAAGATAGGTGTCGAACTCTCTACTCATATTTCTTATCCCTGCTACTAGTGCCTTGTTACTGGAATCACTCTCAGTAGAACGGGTCGGGTATGGTTCTAGGGCGAATAGGAACATGGTCTGGAAAGCCCACAGAGAACCATAATAACTGAATGGCAGGATGAAGTATGGGATACCCTTATCCGTTGTGTGTGGCATGAGTCCACATATCCAACAGTTCGATGTGTTCATTATGGACTGGTGTTGGTGTAGAAGTTGAATGAATGAGTTATTTACAAATTCGAGTCTTCTGGCAGACTCGTGTTCAGGTAGAGGGTGAAAGTAGTGTGGAGAGATAGTAGGAGGAGGCGGTGGCCGGGTGTCATTTGAAAAAGTAACTTGGAATACGAATAGAGTATAACCAGTCAAAAACATCGTTATGCTACACAACATTAAAATACACGTTATCAAAAACCTTCTTTTGGCCAGTACAGTGCATAATTGTCTTTCAAAGTTCGTGAGTCTGGTAGGTCTCTTTACCCTAGGAAACTCCATCCTCTAGTTGCTGCCCGCGGTGGTAGGTTGGTTCTGCCAGGGAGTGCGCTCTGTTCAGTCCGGGGTAACTCCCTTGGACCAACCAGAACCGTTGACCTAGACGTCCCCAGTTGCACTCCCCAGACTTCAACCGCGACCCTAGCAGCAGAACCGGATGGCGGTTCGAAAATCAAAAATGAGCAAGTTTCCTGAGAGTGGGAGAGCTGAAAAAATCAAAAAATAGTTCTTGGGGGAAGGGAAATCACATTAGTTTGCTTTTTATTAGTCTCTTTGTCTTGACCTTAGATTATATTGTTGTTTCCCAGGTACGGTGTGGTCTTCAAACAATGTCTCAGGTTCGGTAGTGTCCAACTGCATTGACGGTGGCACAAGTCCTTGTAAAATATGATCACTCTCCTTTTCGGTACTAGTTTCTTTTAAACGTGCATCGCTGAAAGGGATGAAGCGAGGTATGGATTCTGTCTCGGAGTCGGCAATTCCTTCGTTGACCCACCAGTCGTATGGAAGGGGCAGAGGGACCCGTTTACAATGGGTCCCGTGCACCCAGTTCTTTTTGCCTTCCACCCGAACAGCTGATCTCGTGGAAAGAAGTACCAGGTACGGTCCGGTCCACCTCGGCTGTCCGTTGTTTGTGCGCTGGAAATTCCGCACCAAGACCCACGTGCCGGGTTCGATGGAGTGACCTGGATCGTCAGAGGCTGGCGGAGAGGAACTGTGAACCTGTTGGTGTAAAACACGCAATTTAGTTGTTAATTCGCACAAATAGTCAAGCAGTACGGGGTGCTCTATTTCGCTGAGTTTCTTTGGCCTTGGCACGCCCCAGACGTTGGCTGGGCGGCCAAACACTATCTCATGGGGGCTAAGTCCTAACCTGGAATGGACGGTCATTCTGGTTGACAAGAGTGCTAGGGGCAAGGCGTCAGGCCATTTAAGCCCTGTACAGGCTTGGATCTTGGCTAATTTGAGCTTTAAAGTGCCATTGTAGCATTCTACTAATCCAGCTGATTGGGGGTGATTCGCAGAGTGAAACTTTTGTTGTATGCCTAAACACTCACACACTCTCTTCATCACGCGTCCTACGAATTCACTTCCATTATCACTCCAGACGATTCTAGGCATGCCGAATCTCGGGAAGAACTCTTTGACAAGGGCTTTGGCAGTTGACAAGGCAGTATTGTCCTTAAGGGGGTATGCTTCCACCCACCTGGAGAAAGCGCAAACAACAACGAGCACATACTTCAGATTGTTGCATCTCTCCATGTGAATGAAATCGAGCTGCAAAACCTCGAACGGATACGTTGGAGGCGCAAAATGACCAGCTGGAGTTGGGGTTCCCCTACCGGGATTGTACTTCAAACACACCATACAGTTTCTGACCACATTCTCTGCATATTTCGGGATATTGCTATTTTGCCATACTGGGGCCAATACTTTACAGATTCCTCTCGAATTGATGTGCGCAAATCCATGAGCCATTGTTACTACTGCAAGTACATAGGCGTTAGGTAATAGCCATCGCTGGTGTTCTGACAATTCGACCCAACAACCATTCGCATCTAACCTACCCTTACTTTCTCTCCATTCATTCACCTCTTTCTCAGTTGCCTCGGCTTGTATAGATTTCACGCTTTCGATGGTGTCCTCACACATTCCCACATCAGTAATCCATCTAGTGGGACCTACAACATACATCCGACTCATTGTGTTCCTTGCAGTCTCTTTCGCAACCTCGTCTGCAAATGCATTCCCGCGGCCAACATCATCCTGAATCTTTTTGTGTGCACTGCATTTTACAATTGCAACTTGTAGTGGCAAGGTCAGTGACTCGTGGAGTTCATTAACTAACTGACCATGTTGTATCTTTGCATAACGTAGCTTTCTTGCAAATCTCTTCAGTGTCTGCAGCGATCAGCAGATCGTCTACGTACTGAATCAGAGTTGAACCATTCGGTAGAATAATCGTGTCTAGTTGTGTTTTCAGGGCCTGACTGAATATTGATGGGCTTTCGCAGTAGCCTTGAGGAGCGCACTTGAAGCGGAAGCTTCGTCCTCCTAAATTGAATCCAAAAATATCTCTACTCTCCTCTGCAATCGGGATGCTGAAGAAAGCGTTCTTCAGGTCGATCACCGAGAACCAATTTGCTGAAGCTGGAACCATCGTCAATAAAGCAGTAATGTCGGGGACAACTGGAAACTGTGGGATAACTATCTTGTTCACTTCTCTGAGGTCGATCACGAACCTGTACACAGGCGGTTGTAAAGGATCAGTACGCTTTAAGACGGACAGAACTGGACTGTTACAAACATTTCCTGTTGTTTCTTCGATGACGTCTTTATCAATCAGGTCATAAACAATCGTCAATAATGCATTTTCGCATTCGCTAGATATTTTGTATTGGGGAATACGTGGCAACCTAACGTTGGCTTTCAATGTTATGACATATGGTGCTATCTCCAAACGACCTACATCATTAGAGCCATTAGCCCAAAGTATATCAGGAAGTGATGACAATTCAGTCGGAATATTGTCCTTTGACAAATACATTGGAGAAATGACTTTCTTACCTAAAGTAAGTTGTACTCCCAAGGGGGAACAGTACAAAGTCGCATATAACCTTTTTAGCAAATCCAAACCTAACAAATTTTCACCGCAACCTGTTGTAAGAATGAGGGGTGCTTCTAATTCGCACGGGCCAATAGAAAGAGATATAGGACTGGAGATCGGGTTTCTAACAGGGGCGCCAGAGAAACCTACTGAAACATTCATTTCGCCAAAGGTGCGCCAGGAAGTTTCGAGTGCATGATAGAACTTTTTGTAGCACCAGTATCCAGCAGAAATGGCTCTGACACTCCTGAGGTAATTACCTTGACATAAGGTCCATTCTGATCTACTGGAACTGAAACAACTCCCTCTCTTTGTCCATGGCTGTCCTAGCAATCGTTACCCTCATTTTCGTGTTCGGTGTAATAGTCGTCAGCATAGTACTGAGCTGACCTGGACGACGCATTATTCTGTTGGTCAAAGCTGTTCATCGAATTCTGAGGCGGAAAGGAAGTTGTATTCTGGGTGAAATTTCCACGGCCCCTACCTCTAGGGGCATGTTGAACACCTCTTCCCCTTACACCTGAAGCACCGCTCGAACGTCGCGCAAGAGCCGGACAATTACCTTTAAAGTGACCCTCTTCTTTGCAATACGCACATTGATTCAGGCCATAAGCAATACGCTGATGGGAAAACTCGTTTCCTTGCGCGTTTCTCGAATACTGCTGTTGTTGTTGGTAATTGGGCTGACTAGTCGTACGAGGCGGATAGGCTTGCTGGAGAAGAACTTTAGTTTTTAAATCTTTTGTCTTTTTGTCGACTTTATCTAGCTCGTCTTTGCGCCTATTTTCATAGTACTGGGCTGTAGCTAAAATTTGCGCTGACGTAGAGACAGCCCAAGCACTCTCTGAATCTTTCAGTTTATTACACAGTTCAGGGATTAAATTATGTACGAATTTGTCTACAAACAATCTTTGACCACCCTCGGTAGCCATATCCTGACCACTATGATCGGTGAAAGTCTCCTCAAATCTTGTGAAAAAGTCAGACACATTCTCATCTTTCTTCTGCTTGCACGCAGATAGCTTGTCCCAGTTTACGCGTACTTCAGGCATTATCGTTTTCATGTACGCGATAATTCTACCGGGAAGTTCAGCTATTAACGGCTCAGGTTTAGAACCACCAATTTGTCTAGCATCTATAGCGGCAATGTTCGCCCATGAGTCACCTAGTTCTTGGTCATGGTTCGTATGATGTATTTTGCTCCATAGAGGATGTGGAACAACGTTCCCAAACAACATGTCGATATCCGCTAAATTCATTATACATGAGCTTGCAGTTTGTGATAACTCCCTATAATACCCAGTCGGGTTTTTACGAGGATCAGGCAGTGTCTGCTTGAGTGCTAAGACATCGGATCTTTTCCAGGGGACATGTACCCATACACGCTGGAAATGAGGCAGAATTGGTGGATTCGCATTTGCATCACCTTCCCTCCAAACCGGAGGAACCTCTCTCATGGGGTACTGTCTCGCTCTTTTCCCGCCTGGTGCATCGTCTTCGTGACATGATCTAGAGACGTTTCCCTTACTCCTATAAGAGAGCAATAACTCTATCGCTTTCTCAACATCTGCACCTATAATCATACCTTCATAGAACTTAAAGCGTGTACGCCATAGTTCGTTCATTGTGTATTTGGGATCATTTGTCTTCACATCTTCGCCCAGATATACACACATTTCTTCAAATACGTATCTCTGAGTGGGTGCATTCCATTGACGAAAAACTTCCATAACAGACTGAACATCATATCTAACAGTATCCGTAATCCATTTACGGGCTAGTTCATTCAGCACTTTTCTTTCCTCGTAATCAGGCAGTTGACTACGTAACTGTCTATCTTCTGTTCTAGGGGTCGTTTTAGGCGACCCAAAGAAAGGTGAAAGCAGACCAGTGACGGTACCTGTCACTCTTTGTCTAATAGAAGGAGAACCTTCCGGAGGAGCAAGTGCATCGGAAAAAACAGGCTGAGGCAAAGAAGAAGTAGAGGCAATAGCAGAGGAAGTTGAAGTAGTAGCAGACGTAGTATCATAGACAATAGCTGGAGCTGTAGGCAAAGTCGTAGAAGTAGATGGAGTAGGTAGCAAAGATGGCGGCCCTTGAGAAGGCTGCGCCGGAGAAGTAGAAACCAGCTGAAGAGGAGCTGGCGTTCGTGCAAGAGCTGGGTTACGTGCGCCGGGGCACGGTATAGTAAAATGCTTTGGCGTTGTAGTAGTGTCTAACGCATACGGTGGAGGTGAGCTTAATAAGTGGGACATTAATGGATCTTTCTCGGATCTCTCCTCTTGACCTTGTCCCTTATTTGGTAACATCGGGTAGCATTTATCTACTGCTAGTTTCTTGCTCCTAAGTATTTGTTCGCTTTCTTGCTCTTCCTCGTTATCCCTGTATGCAACGGCAGCTTGCACCATTGACATACCTCTTTTATTCCTTTTTGCTAATTTTATTTCTTTCTGTTTGGCTTCTTTGCGCCATAAGCGGAAAGAGTCAAACATCGCCGGCCGGGCTTTTCTCTTAAATAATTTGACCTCTAGGTTATCTAATATTTCTGAGTCGAAACTACCATATTGGGGCCATTTTAAAACACCATCCTTGCGGGTGTATTTTATCCACACTTCATTATATGTGATAGGACCTACGCCGTGCTTTACATAGAGCTCATATGTTGGAGTTCCAATCGGAGGAACCGGACAGGAATCCTCTAATCGGGAGTCCTTACTATAACCAAGACAAAACAAGTTTCCAAGTCTGCTAAAACCAGGCATCTTTGCTCACTAGTCTAGCTTCAAACTTCAAAGGATTATCTGTTACGATATTTCTCGTGAATACACAAGTCCTTCGGCTTTGGGGCTTGCAAGTACCAAATCAAAGCGTATCTCAAGGATACCAAAAACTAAGGACAAACTAAGGACTGGGAGACGCTCCACTTATACTTAACTGAAGTATTTGAAGATCGGTGACGTCGCTAGAAGACTCGTCTATCGTTTCGCTCTACCAAGGATCACTGGGTCCAAAACAAGGCGATAGTCAGGGCAGCAGTCCTTCGTAGCCGTCGGGACGCGGGGAACTTCGCAGCAAAGACCTTCGGAACCACGTCGACATACAGGGGTCGCTGAAGTGGCTGGCCGTCCTCTGGAATTTTCACACGAAGCTCCTCACGAACATCTGGCTTGGACCGTCGCCGCTTGATACCGCCCCGAGTTGGGCGCCAACTGAGGTAACGGGTTTTTAGGAACCCGTTTGGAGCCAGGGGATAACACCCGAAGACCTCTGAGTTCTCCTGTTCTGGACCACAGAAACACGGAGTCTTCTAGTCGCAGTCAGAGATCAAGTTTTATTGGCAGCTACCAAGTAACAGGTGTCCTAGAAGCACGACAAACACGGGTCATGTGTTCTCAGGAGACTGTTCGTTTTTACAGAACCAGCCTTCTCCTTATATACAGAAATAATAGCTGCAAGCAAGAATTCTTGAGTTTATGATATGGCTATACACATATTTCTACAATAATACAAAAGAGCGAAGTCATGTAGGCAAGCCCGTATTTTAGATGTCCAATTCGTGATAGATTACCCAGCCAAGCCCGGAACTCCCATCAGATATCGGTGAAGCCCCAATAAAAGAAGGCACCTCCTAGTCATAAAACTGGCCATAAACAGGGAACGCGGACAGGCGTGTGTGTAGAAAACACGATCTGGATGTAGTGAATGGTTTGTGGCATGTTATGCATTGATGCTATCGTATTAGGCCACTGGGCGAGGAGCTGCCCAAACAGGTTCGGCTGGAGGCAATGGAGTCAGTTGGGACAGGTCAGGGGTGAGTCAGGGAAGGTGGACGTGTCCTTTTAGATCAAGCTCGACCTTTAATTGACTTATCATGAGGGCAAGACACAAGATGGATACCGTTTACAGAATGGAGCCTGAGGGGTCGGGACGGAAACTACGATTCAGGGGTGTTAGCATGTCTCGATCATGACGCAAATGCATAGGAATGATGTCCTAATCATTATCGGTTCGTCGACACCAAATTCGTCATGGTACGTTGATGTTTCGGGACACGGGTATCGGACCTCGATACCGGGACAACAGTAGGGTCCAGAATTTCAGAACCACACACGCTCCTTCCACTATTGTAAATAATGTGCCTTCTCTTCCACATTACCAAGAAGCAGTTACTCTCTGCCGTGCAACATGTAAGAAAATAAAGAATATCATATGCTTCTGGGACTTTTAAAGTGTGCTTCATACACAGGATCGCAGTAATTAAGCAATTTTTTTATTGCTGCGTTTTATTAATAATTATGATTATAACCCAAATACATGTAATCCATCATCTGCTGCATAATTTGCTAATTAAAAAAAATTGGTTTCTAACTGAAAAGGATCTAAAGTTACTAAAGAAACAAAGCACTCTCAGTGCATAGCTCTGCTTGGCACTTTGCAAATGTTAACTGGTACCTTACAATTCTTGAGTGAAGTATGCAGGAATGAAAAATTATGAATTGAAAATATTGCCCAAATAGCATTAATCTTCCTAGTTACATATTTAAATGTAAATAGATCATATTGGAAATATTGATTGATACTTTGTCATGTAAATGCTTTTTCTCATTATTTATTCAAATGTGTGCTGCCACAGAAGCACTGTTCTCAGAGGCGCAGTTATTCAATAGGGGAGTCAAAGTACAGGAAGGTCCCATTTTACTTCTCTTTTTAAGGTTGGATGCCTTGAATCTTAGAGTGCCTCCTAGCGCAACATTTACGTTTATGTATGAGTGATATATAATTCTGTTCTGCGGAGTTCTCTCTTAAAGGAAAGAGATTATTTTAAAGCCATACATGTGGATATAGAGCAAATCCAAATCTGAAGACCAGTTCTAAATAAAACTGGGACATGCAGAAACAAGCATTGGCATAGCCAATAGGTCTCGCATTCAGAACCTTATAAGTGTTTAATTATCCAGCACAATATCCTTGGTGCAACAACATCAAGTGTTGCATGGCTAAACACTTATTAGGTCCCATAGGCGAGACCTTTTGGCTATGCCAATGCTTGTTTTACTTGTGGCTGTAACATCAGTGAGAAGATTAGGGGAAGTAGGATCCTTGACCCTGCTCCTCGTGGAAACAGTCCAGTCCGAAGTGCTAAGCCAGGTCTTCCCTGGACAGGAAACAAGCATCCTGGCACTCGTTTGAGGGTAACACCCCTCATCATCTAGGATAGCTTGAATCCAGTGGCATGGTGAGCCCCGGACCCATGTCTAGGGATACCCGACGCACTTAGGGCGAGAAAGTGAAAGACGCAGATGATGGATGGTATGCAGAGCAAATCAAACATTCACCCTCAGTGAAGAGATTATACTTAGAGCCTCCCAAGCGAACACTGAGACATGAACCTTGGACATAGAGCTCCCCCCAAACAATGAGTGGATAAGAAGGGAGGAAGCTGCTGAATGAATGATGACGAATGATGCCCACGATTTGGTTTCTGTACGGCACAGGATTGGGTAAACATCAAATTGCTTAAGAATATATCCAGAAAGCAGAATTAAGAGATAGTTTTATAAGGATCTGGAACAGCCAAACTATAAACTTCAAATTGATTCAGACATGGCATTCTCAATCAGGTGTGCAAAATAAGGGCTTGCTTTAAAACCCTTACCTTCTGACTCAAGTTTTATCATTGACATATGGGTTTCAGAGTTTTGAAAGCTATGTTAGGGGTAATATGTCACAACAGGAAGGTCAGTTTCATATAAAAGACTCAATTCTGTCTTTCCTGCTGTAACAATTGACTATCTATTTGAGTTCCTGTCTTTTTAGACCATTTGCAGAAAATGATAAATAACAGACCTGTCCGACTCAGTGAGGAAACCAATTGCATTTTTTTGGGCAAGATGGTAGTGGTACATTATTCTAAGATGCTCAGTTAAACTTAATGTAGATCAGTACATGAATAGGAATGCTGGGAGTAGTAAAAGCAACCGGGTTGTTCGAGGATTATAGCGTGATCATTCATGATGCCAAAGCACGACTCCCATTAAAGTGGTTGAAAAGTACATGCTATTACATTTATCCAACACAGACCTTAAGTAAGGCCTATTTAATACAGATAAAAGCCTTCTCATAGTTCATAATTGTAGTGTCCTGATGTACACGTTCTAGTGTCTCAACAGACACTAGTATACCAGCCACTCTCTTGAGGGCTGGCCCTACACCCACTACACACCCATCCAACACAGGCGTCACCGGTTAGGTGACCCTGTCAATAAAAAAGATCCGAGAGCACGTGCTCGGGACCAGTTCTAGTACCACACACCCCATGTCTGTCTTAACCTCTTACTAAGTATGTGGGTCAAGAGCACATACCTTTACAATGGCTAAAAGCGGGTCTGACCCCAGCGGGGCTGCCTGCCGCTTTGCTCTGCCTAGTGGGAGAAGTATAGCCTGAGGCACCCACTGCTTGCATGGCAACATCAGATGCGAAACTGGGCAAGGCCAGGGCTTTAAGTGGGCTGGGGCCTGGCTTTCTGCAGGTGTAATGTTTCTTGTTGAATTATATATCTGGATGGAAAGTGAGAAAAAAGCATCAACATACAAGTCGTGCGCCACATAATACTAAACTGAGATTTCTAACTTACGTGTTTCAAGCCACATTCTTAATTATATCGGCCACGCTGCATTGAGAGACCCCCACCCCAGTTTTTTCATCCCACTTAAAGCATTGGCAAGAATATGGCTACCCTGTAAGCGAGAACGATGTCGCCTAAAAGCTGACATCCCTGCAGCTGCTCTCATTCCGGCAGACTACTGAGAGTGGTCTTGAGGGTAAAAATGCATTGCACATAGCTCTGAGCATAGTCCCTATCTCTAGAAAGGAGGCAAGTGACAGAGTTGCACCCTACGGAGAGGCCCTCAAGCGAGGAAGCTGTGCTCGAACACCCCCTGAAGGCAGGCTGCCAAATGTAGTGGGAGAATGCTCCCAAAAATGAGTGAGGTGAGGCTCTGAGCAACTCCGTGGTGACCGCCTTTTCACCCCATCATCTCTTAACTGGTCATATGAGAGAAGTTAGCTGGCACGGAGAACTACTGCGACCCAGCATATAACATCCTGCCAAGTGAACGTGCTGCCCGTGAGGTTGCACCTGTCTCTGCAGCCCTCGTGAGGGCGAGAAGACTTTTTCCACCATACAGCAGCACAAGTGCCTTCAGGTGAGAGGAGCAGATATCGCAACCCTGCAGCAAGTCCAACAGAGCTAAGCAATATAGCCTGCAGCTGGAAGAAAGATGCTGTGGCCTCCTGAGGTGGCAACAGTGACAACTAGCAATTACTCGCTGCCTGCACCTTAGCAAGTACCGGACTTGTGTGCAGCGATCCGACCCAAAACTAGCTTTGCCCCCCTACCTGCAATTCTATGCCCTGCGTGGCCTGTAGTGCTTGAGAGACTGCAGCGGCGGGAAATGAGTAGCTGCAGCACTGCTGTGAATACTACCTGCACCTGCATCTCCAGCCCAGCGCTCATTGAGAGACTGCCATATCAGGGAAAGAGCAGCACCACCTAACAGCTGCTTTAGTATACTTCACCTGATATACAGGGACTATTGTGAAGCGGCGCCGACAGGTTTCCACAGTTTTATAACATGACACACTGCCCGGCATTAGGAACGAGCCAGCAATGCCCCTCGAGACAACAAAGAGCTTTTGAGCTCATCATCACCGGTCTGAGTCACTGCGTGAGCAGCCTCGCCTCTCTCAACGCAGGGGTAAGAGAGGACGTTCCAGCAGAAGCCAGAGTGGGTGCAAGAGAAATGCAGCACTGAAGAATATACCACACCGAGGCCCGGGAAAACTGCTGTGAGCAGCGTGTGAATGGCCCTTCACAACGAAAATAACCTGAGCGGCCAACACCGACCAGTACCTACACCGTCATCTCCAGGGCCAACAGCGCTTCACATTAGAAGCTCCTAGCACTACACAGACATCCCAGATGCCCCACAAGTCCTGCAGCATCAGGAAAGCTGTTGGGGCCGGTGAACAGCGCCACCTTAAGGTAACCTACTGCAGCGCACTAGGCCCCAGTAAGGTCTGCGAAGTAAGTCGACCTCCAACAGCAGAAAAAACAAGCGTGCAAGCCTCGCGCTGGCACAAGGGGGAGGGGACAGAGGAAGGGGCCTGCACCTGTTTCCCTTGTGGGAGCGAGCAGCAGGGCGTGATAATTGATAACATAAGGCGCTGCTGCTCGCTCCCGCAAGGGAATCACCAATCGTGCGCGTGTTGCCATTGGAAGCAATGCAATGCATGCACGTTTTTGCCTGCAAAAGTGTAGCGATGGCTAAAAGTCTTTTTCCTATGCAGCGCATGCATGCTGCATAGGCGTGACCTAAAAAGGAGGCTTGTGTTTTAATAGAAGAAGTATGGAACGTGTAAGCTTGTTTCTAGCTTAATGGGAAGAGGTGTGGTGCTGCGGGGGAAGAGATGTTGCGCCCCGGCCAGGGCGACTGACGCTGGAATCTGGAGATCACGGTTCGATCCCCGGCACCGGTGGCAGATTAGCCCAGCACCATGTGACTCTGGGCAATAGCTTGCTTAATCTTCCTGACGGCCCCCAGCGCCTGGAGATCCTTACGGGTGATTGTTCGCGCTTTACAAATGTGGATTATTAATGCATCACGAATGCAGAAGAATGCACACCTACACCTATCTTGAAGACCACACTAATGTACTCTCTGATTTAGAAGGGACCATTTTAATCAAAATGTGTTCCTCAGGCATTTCAGGACCACCTGTTCTGCGTCTGTCAGTCATTAAAACATTATTTGTTCACAGTGGTCTTAAATATTACTTAACCGCACAACAACATTCTTTATACCGATCAGTAGGCAGAGCACCCCTTTCTCTTAATTGATGTCTCTTCCTGATATTCCATACAAATAGTCCCAGAAGAGAGCTTTATAGGCAGTTGGCACCCATTCTAAAGAAGTTCATCAAGACTGGTACATTATCAGCTTTTTTCGACATTGACTTCACCATCACCTGATGTAGCACCTTCGAGCACCCTATCAATCTTTCTGCTTCCCAGAGATGAAATCATCAATAACTGTTTTTATGTTTTCGTGTTATGACACGGTTTAGCCATCCCTCATCAGTACTCACTCCATAAATTGTGGGAGTCTTTGTCTATCCATGAGTTGATTCTTCTGGTTGGTTCTGTTTACCACTATCCAAGATAAGGAGCTGTTAGAAATGTGCCTAGTCTTTTTGGACAAAGTGTTTTCCCTTTCAACGTACATTTAGTGTTCTTCATTATATCATGTTCTTCTCTGCCTCATCACAGTCCTTTCTACTTTGAGATGCATTGGCTATCTCAAGACTGCCATCAAGTTGGCCTATTTTTGTAATCATACATAGTAGATTGATTGACCCCCTCTGCAATATATAGTTGATCTATGAAGCACAATCATCACAGGCAAAGTTAATTGGCCTTACTTTGCCAAGTCTGAGACTTACATTGAGGTGCAGTATCTATGAAACTGAAACATACGTTGTACAGGTAATTCTCAATGGAAGAGCAGGCTTCAATCTTTAGTGTGATCTCTAATACATGTTGCAAGCATCGACTTTGCCATTGATTGTAGATTTGCAGCACAGGTCAATAGCAGTGGGCAGCTATCTCAGAGCATCATTTTGTATTCTTTGCTGATTACTTCTATTTGCATCTAGACGTGTGGAATGGTGTCACAATAACAATTTACAATAACATCGCTAAAAAAACACTGCAAGTGAGGTGTCACTTTATGTCTAGCTGCAGCACACAATTCTACAAGCACTGCTCTGTGTGGCAATAGTCAAAGGGAAAGTGGAGGAGGGGGATGACTGGAGTGGACAGAGAGAAAGAGAGATTGATAGAAAGGAGCAGGGCATGCACAAGATTAGGAAGGAATACCAATGAATTGGGACAGGGAATTGTAATAGAAAAGAAGTCTAGTCAATCTTGAGCAAGGGACAAACTCAAAGACTACTTTAAGTACAGTAAATGTTAAAGTAAGAGCACAACGCTGCCCCCAAGAGAGAGCTAAAGCTGTTAGTTGCAAGACCATAACGTGTGTTTTCTTTGAGGCAGGAATGCAAGAATATAAGGGAAGCACTTATGGGCTATGTTAGAACTGGGGGTCTCTAGTTGGCAGAGGTAGGTACCACTGTCCAAATAGGGGCTCTAGTCAGTGTAAGGAGGAAACCCTCTGAGATAACCCCTGCTCACCCTCTAGGTAGCTTGGCACGAGCAGCCAAGGCTTATCAGAAGCAATGTATAAAGTTGTACCAACACTCACAGTAACACAGTGAAAACACCACAAACTGACTCCACAACAGTTTAGAAAAATAAAGGTACTTAATCTAAACTACACAAGACCAAAATGACAAAAATCCAACATACACAGTTCAAGAATATGGTTGCAAAAGAGTTCTTAGGTTTAGCGATAAAATAATCCACAGTTGCGTGAAAAGATCACAGTTGCGTCATGTTTAGCCACAGTACCTTTGTTAGCGATAAAAAGTTCCAAGCACAGAAGCTGTAGAGGTGGAAAACAAGTGATGCATTGCTCCTGAGACCCTGGGGAGGTTTTAGCGACAGCCCCGCTGCAACAGCGGATGTGTTGCGACGAATCCGGTCTGTATGGAGAGGAAGGCGATGGCTTGTATGGATTCAGGTGCGTAGGGTCCGTAGGAAGTTTTCTCCCGCGAAGGCATGATGCGATGATTCTCAGGGGCTGCGACGATGCGCGGTTCAGCTGCAATCTTCCTCTCGCAGTTCCTCGATGCGATGGCTCTGCTACAATTCTCGCAGCGACGTGATGTGGTCATCTCACCCAGCGGTGACAGGCTCTGCGACGATGTTCGCAGCGGCGGAAATCTTCCCGCTAACGAAATTGGCGACGTTTTCAGGCAGCGGCGACAGGCGATGCGACGATCTTGGTCTTCGTAGCGGTGGGAATTTCCTAGCTTTGCCGGGTTTGCGACAAAACTTGGAGAAAGTTCTTTAAAAGCTTGGTTTCCAGCTTCCTAACACAGGTACAACTTCTAGAGGCACCACACATGGGCCACGCACTCCAGGAAGGACAGAACTCTCTCAGTAGAGTTCAGGGAAGCTGGGGCGAAGTCCTTTTGTTCCTGGGACTTCATAACAGAGAGCCAGCTCTCTCTCAGGCCCTTGGAGGTTCCTTCAAGCAAGGGGACACAGCACAAAGCAAAATCATTTCCCTCTCCTTGGCAGCAAAGCAACAGCAGGTCAGTCCAGCAGAGCAACACTAGGACAGTCTTCCTTCTTCAGTTTAAGCTTTCTCCTTGGCAGAGGTTCCTTCTTGATTCCAGGATGATCTAATTTTCTGTTGTCAGGGGTCCTGTACTTATACCCTTAAAAGTCTTTGTTCTCTTTGTGCAAGTGGGTCCTGAGCCCGGTCTGAACCAGTTCTGGGTGTTCCTTGAGCACTTTCTTTTCCTGGCTTCTCCTTTCCTTTCAGAGTGAGGGGCAGGGTCGTCAGCCGCCCAGCAGGAGGTGGAGCCAGCATTGTGGAAGGCAGGCACAGCCCTATTCAGGCCCAGGTGCTATCTCCTCCCACCACTCAAGTTGCAAATGCAGTCATTCAGCCTAGGGCTGACTCAGCCAGCCTCCTGGGGAATCCCCAGCCCCACAAACAGGCCAAGGCACACAGGAAGGTCAGACAAGAGAATAGCAACTTTCTAAAAGTGCTATTCTCAAACACAGGAGTTAAAAAACACCTTTGCTAAAAGATGTGTTATTAAATTCTGAGTTCAGGAATACCAGACTTTTATGTCCTATCTTGCTCCTATGGGAAGATATGCTGGTAGCCACTGTAGCCAGCATCCCCCATGATAGCTTATGGAGCAAGATAGCTTGCAGCAGTGAAAAACGAAAATGGCTGTAATTCACTACCAGAGCATGTCCCTTGCACAAGTACATGCTCTACCTTTCACATACACTGCACCCTACCCAAGGGGGTACCTTGGGCCTTCCATAGAGGTGACCAATGTGCACAGAAAGGGAAGGGTTAGGCCTGGTCAGTGGGGACACTGACCAGAAGGACATGGCAGTTCACAGACTGCACACAGGCACTGCAGTGGCAGGCCTGAGACACCATTTTAGGGCTACTCATGTGGGTGGCACAATCAGTGCTGCAGGCCCACTAGTAGTATTTGTTATCACCAGCCCTGGCACACTCAGTGCACTTTATTAGGGACTTCTTGGTAATACAAATATGCCAATCATGGATAACCAATTACAATAGCAATTTACACAGGGAGCACTTACACTCTGACACTGATCAGCAGGGGCAGAGTGTCCAAAGCATCTAAACCAGCAAAAACGAAATCCAGCACAGCATCAAAAATACAGGAGGTCGAGGCAAAAAGATAGGGGGAACCACGCCAAGGATGCCAGGTCTAACAGGCTATATAGGAAAAGTCAGTAGACACATGGTCTAGGCATTCCAGAAAGATAGGGTAATGTCTCACAATACTCACTATGTACAATATATTAATAAAGATGACTTCTTCCACATCTAGATTTCTTTCTTTTGTCTGAACTGTGTGTCTAACTGCAGTATTTCATGTTACTGAATCAAAACGGTACTTAGCAGTATGGTATCGAGAAAGCATGTTGCAATACTGGCATCTGTTGTATTATCAGTAGTTGCAAAGATACAGGAGACTGTGGATTTTTAGGCCAGCATTGCGATTACTTACATCTGAATGTAACATCCTGTGATCCCTGTGCTGATAGAATTTTCCGTATTGTGGTGGCCCCCTCTTTCATCACGCTTCGGTGCCATCAGGTGATGTGGTTCCTTATTTTCGTAACAGCCTCTTTCCTTGCAGTCACTAACTTCTATAGAGGATTTCTTCAAATTTGTGTGCTCGCCCTTCTTATGCTTGGAGACTTTGCCTAAGGCACTCTTACTACACTTTGGTGATGTTTTGCGCCCCGTTAACACTGCACATCCACTGTGGCTGTCATAATCTCCATAATCGGGTGTGCTTGACCCTTTTTATCATGGGAGACCGTCAACACAAGTGAGAGATAGGAAGGGGGTGGAACATAATCCCTAAAAGTTTGTCCCGTCTGAGACTATTTTTTGTTGTCGTTGGGGACTACATTTGTGTGAATGAGCAGTTGGTGTGTTGATATGATTCTGGCTAATACCAAGATGCATTCTTCAAGGTATGTGCTTCCCATTTTATTACGTACTGAGGTGTAGACCCTCCGTGTCTAGCTTATAATAGTGGTGATCGCTCATACCCCTCCTGGGATACAGCTGATACAGGATCTTGAGTAATGCCTCAGTGATGACAATCTCAAGCATTACACTAGTAACGTTCATTAAAGCAACAAACTAGTGTAAGTGCGCAGAAACGCTAGACAGAAGCCCATTCTGCAGACCACAGTGCTGTCGATTTCCATTAACTAAATTAGGGCACTATACTTATAAATATGATAGTAATTGATTTGGAATTGATTTGGGTGACAGTGTTATGTAATGCAGCACTTACAGCTCCCAACATCAGTTACCTGTGAATGTGTAATTCTGTGCAACAGTTCATCTATATATCTGTTTGGATGTGCACTAAGATTATAGTCATCGTGTAAATCAACCAATCCCAAACTCTTTTCTTCTTCAGTTTTTTACTTTTCTTCAAATTAGAATCTTAAACCCTATTGCAAATATTGTCATCATTTTTATTCCATAAAACAACTGACATGTATTTTGTGGTCTGTGCCACTTTATTGATGCTTAAGAGCTATTCATGCAACTTCCTAACTTAGTGCATAAGGATTTGCCATTTGTCGATGACACCTGCTCACGCTACACCATCCTTGTAGTGACTTATAAATATATCTTGATCTTTGTTGAGGTTGTGTAATAATATTTCGATGGGATTCTGAAGCATCAGGTACACACAGGAGCATAATGTACATTTCCAGAAACAGTAGTTTATTGAAGTAACAAAAGCATCATTAGTGTAGATGGAAAAAGGCCCAGAGACTCCACCAACTGCTCTGGACATTTAATCATCACCAAAGTACATTCCAATTCACAACATTAAACTATCCAATAATAATATGGCTTCTTTACACAATAAATAGAATGTTACATTAACCAATAACGATACTGCCTACATAAACAGTACATAGAATGAAACAATTCGATATAGTTACACAGATACCACAACTTCCTCACTGATTACATTGGTCACTCAGTACGTACGAGTGCTTACCAATACACTCCGAGATATCTAAGGGATAAGTGGCCAGTATTGTTAACTGCCTTCCAATATTAACACATTTTCATAACTCCATTATGGGTTCTCTTTTTTAAAGCCTCTGTTGATGAGTTAAATAATGCAGGACAAAAAGATGACACAGAGGTAATCTACTTTTGTCAGTCTCAAACTGAACTCATTAGGACCCGACTGTGGTCACAAATATGGCCACTCAAGTGAAGTATCATTTTTTGTAATCTGCAGCTTTCTTTCGTTATAACTGAGGAAATGAGCACACGTAGATTCACCTGTCACACTGTCACTAGCTCTGCATTCGATATTCATGTTTAGTATACAACTTCCACATCTTTTGAACACACACTACAGACAAAGCACTGCAGTAGCAAAGCAAGAGAAGAGTTTTCTTTTCCAAAAAAACACCGATTCGCTTGTGTCTGAACAGATGTAAACACATTTTGAGATGCTTCTTTGGTTTCCTATGTTGAACTAAGTCATGACAACCTACCAGAAGGAGCTTTTTAGCGCCTATGCTTTAGAACAGTTTAGATCTCATATCACTTAAGGTATTAAATCTCAAGTACAGGTATGGGATGGCTGACCTGTATATTGGTCAAATAGGTACAGACAAATACTACGTTTCATGTTTCACCTTATCTAAGATGTTTTCAGGTCAGCTGCTTTTCAAAACTATAATTCCGAGTTTAAAATGTAGCTGCTAGAACTGAAACTTTTAATCCACTCCCTAGTGTAAGTTTTCAGCGTACCACTCCTTTTGGGAGCCCGCAAATCTTTGACATTTGTGCTCAGAGTTTAATAACGTGTGTACTGTATCTCCCTTCAATAACCTCTGTCCTTCTGGCTTTACCACTCTTGAGAGATTGTTGTTTCTGAAATGTAAAGCTACACGTCTTGAAGTTCTGTATCTTATTGTATCCGATGGCTTGTGTGTATGCTGCGGCGAGGACAGCGTTCGAAGGAGTGAGGACAGGACGCAATAAAAATAAATATTTTGGGAAAAGTAGTTTTTATCCTGAAATCACTAATATCTGTGCTGTACATTTACGGGCACCCTGTGCAAATGGAAAAGAAAACCTGCTGGTAATCCTTCCTGTCAAGGGAAAGCTCGTCTCTCTGTTTCGTGCTATCCAAGCTTCTTCTAATCGCAAATGTGAAAAGTAAGAGTTCTCACTTGGAGTGCTGATAACCAGCTTACCGTGGAAAGCAATTTGCCTTCCTGAGATATTTGAATCCTGTCTACTCGCAAGTAGCCTCCAGTACACAGAGTCCAGCACTCGTCTGTTAATGTATTTAATGTAGATTATCATCTCCAGGATGGAAAACCTGAATTAATCCAAATGATGGGTGGCCACCAAAAGTAGCTCACAGTCTGGCTGGCGCTCCGGCTTTTGGTGAAGAATGCAATGCAACATCTTTTGGATTTTGTTGAATTTAATATCAAACTGCCTTCCTAAACGAAGAATAAAGTAACACTAGTGGTTAAGTTATTGACATAAATTATGTGTATTGTGTTTTAAAACGTTTATGTTTCATGCTTTTCTATGCCACATTGCCCATCTTTTTGCCACTGTGTGGTTTTGTCCCAGAAAAGTAGATTTGCTGCACCTGACACCCACAAACAGTTTGATAGTGGTGAAACCTTAGTTACGCCTCTGCTGTGAAGGAGGTATCAACCGATTGGTTGATACTTTGCTTTCTGCTTCTGAAACCAGCATTAACAAAATATTGAATATTAGATGTTTTCTCGTCAGAACTTCCTCTAATTACATGTACTTCTGCCGACTTACTTTGTGAGGGTTCCTTTCAATGTTGAGTGAAAAACAAGCATTGGCAGAGCCAATAGGTCACAATTTGAATTCAGCTGTGGCGAAGGAGCAGGGAGAGAGAGCAGGAGTGGGGTACAGGAAGGTGTGGGGCAGGAGGAAGGCAGTAGTACAGAGGGAATTGATCTGAACTGGAGCTAGCAGGTGGTTGCAAATGCAATAGAAATATATTGAGTTAGATCAGGGAGCGGTCACCATTTACTAGCAGCTCCACATCTTGGTGGAGTAAGAGGAGGGCATCTGAGTCCTTCCAGACATTCCTTTGGTTGTTTGGTATCTAGCAAGGCAGAACTGCGATGGGAGCAAGAGTACTGTGGTGTAAGTGATAAGGTGCATGATGATTTGGAGATGGAGTGACTGTTGGCCATAGAAAACAAGCCATAGGGTTTTTTAAGGAAACCCTCACCCACCAACCTAGTTAATGGCATGCTTCATCATTGGGTTCCCACCTAAGATGCAGATTGCATGGTAAGTGTGCTATGACGCCTGATTACAGTACAGTTGGTTTCTTTTTTGTAATGTGGTGAATTTACGAGTGAGTTTTAAAACTACCTCCAGGATATCCACCTTTGAAGGATACATTTTAATAGTAAATTTCTTGGGTAGGGTTGAAAACAGTGATGGATGTGCAGTGGGGAATTTGTGGTTTCTCACATCCTGGTATTTAAGTGACATGTTTCAACCAATAATGCGTGCTGATTGAGTCAAAGTGACTTTTTCAGGACCAAGGTGCTAGGGACAAAACCCTATACAGTGAACGCAAACTGACTAAGGCATGTGTGTTTTTTTTCCATAACTTACGATTTTCACCCAACTTACTATAGTATCTGAAAAGATTGAATGCAGCAAGACTGAAATTATGTTAAAAAACTTGCTAGGTTAAAAGCACTGATGAAGGTAATGCAGAGCTAGCACAGCTTGCGTGTGTCATGCAACATGCTCATCATGCAACAGGGTAAGTGCTTCCAGTTTTGCATGCACACATGTTGTAAGAAAGCCACTGTGACTCAATCAACATGCATTATTAGCTGAAGCATGTAGACCAAAAACCAGAATGTGAGGGACCACTAATTTATCACTGCACATCAACCACTGTTTTGAACCCTGACTAAAGAATCCACTATTAAAAGTTGTCCCTTCAGGGCGGATATCCTGGAGGCAGTTTTAAAACTCACTCATAAATTCCCCACATCACCGAAAAGAAACCAGCTCCATTGTAATCAGGCATCGTATCACACCTAAGATGCACTCTGCATCTAGATGGGAACCCGATGATGAAGCATTCCACCAAATACATTGGTGGATGAGGGTTCTTTTAAAATAGCTAATGATTTTTTCTGTGACGTCAGTTAAACGACATAAATGACAGTTGAATGGCATGGTAGCAAGCTTGTCCTTTTTGTTGGATACATTAAATACAGGACAAAGGACTGGCTTTCCTGTCTTTTCTCACTCTCTCATTTGTTTAGAGTGCATAGAATACAAGCACCAAATGCTGTATTGTTTTAGTGGCTTCAGAGTCTGTAAAGACACAAATCTTTGTATGTTTTAAACATCAAAGGACAAGGAAATAGAAGAAGCAATATTTTAAAGGCCACATTTTAAAGTAACTTAGGTTTTTCATATTATATGTTATTATATTAATGTGAACAAATCAGCTACATTCTAGAGTCAAAAGATTCTGATTGCAATGTTACGTAATATATCTTTGGCATACCCATCTGAAAAGCTTCACACTTGGACAAAACGGCACCACTCATGCTTTAAATGTACAATACAAAGCATATTTCTATTGAAAGCACTGTAGGGCAGATGCACAGACTTATTTTGCAATCATAAACTCTGTGCTTCACAATAGGTGAGTTTTCAATTGTAAAGAAGCTTTTACTATGTACTAATCCCATTTTAGGAGTAAACATTTACTGAGTCCTAAAATGGATTTGCGAAGGCATGCAGATTCACAATTTGGAAGAGGACTGTTGCAGTCCTCTCTTCCAAATTGCGTATCGGTATGAGATGTATCAATGCTTTGCAACGGGATGTATGACGTTACCACGCATACTTTTAGCACGCATACCTTTACAACGCAATTTTTACAACGCAGGATCCCTTACAACGAACTACCATTACAACGTATTTTTTTACAACGCAAATACCTTTACAACGCATACCATTACAACGTAAGTATTGGTAAGTATATAATATTTTTAAAAATTTAAGTTATTAAATTTAATATAATTTAATGTAATTTAATTGGAATTAAAAAAAATGTAAAACCCAAACCTACCACTTAACCCTAAAAATACCTCTTTACCCAAAAACCCAAACCTAGCCCTGAACCCTAAAAATACCCCTTTACCCAAAAACCCAAACCTAGCCCTGAACCCTAAAAATACCCCTTTACCCAAAAACCCAAACCTAGCCCTGAACCCTAAAAATACCCCTTTACCCAAAAACCCAAACCTAGCCCTGAACCCTAAAAATACCCCTTTTCCCAAAAACCCAAACCTAGCCCTGAACCCTACAAATACCCCTTTACCCAAAAACCCAAACCTAGCCCTGAACCCTAAAAATACCCCTTTACCCAAAAACCCAAACCTAGCCCTGAACCCTAAAAATACCCCTTTACCCAAAAACCCAAACCTAGCGCTGAACCCTAAAAATACCCCTTTACCAAAAAACCCAAACCTAGCCCTGAACCCTAAAAATACCCCTTTACCCAAAAACCCAAACCTAGCCCTGAACCCTAAAAATACCCATTTACCCAAAAACCCAAACCTAGCCCTGAACCCTAAAAATACCCATTTACCCAAAAACCTATAACATTTTTACTATAATTATATACTTACCAATACTTACGTTGTAATGGCATGCGTTGTAAAGGTATCTGCGATGTAAAAAAATGCGTTGTAATGGTACTTCGTTGTAATGGATCCTGTGTTGTAAAAGTTGCGTTGTAAAAGTAGTCCGTTGTAAAAGTTGCGTTGTAACGGTTATTTACCTTTGCAACGCAATGCAACTTAATCCGTTGCAGAACACCGAATATTTTCTGACCCCAGAGTTGGGCTGGTAATACATTTGCAAAAAGGTAAGGGGTCCCCTTTGTGAATTAAAAGAAGAGCTTGTTGAAGAGTAGGCAGTGGTCAAGGGGAACACTGCCAACCCTCCAACAAATGGTTTCATTTAAGAACAAGCATTTACTTCATTTAAATATGATCACAGAAATGGTAGTGTGCTGCCCACAGTGGACCTCTATCCTGTGATGATGGCAGTCGATTTGATTAAGTTCTGATTTGTAACCTCCCTCATTAATTTTCATGAGATAGGCTGCGCTGTGACCCACTCTGAATGAGAATATTACAAACCAGCTTATTATTACTTAGGTCAGTTTGCAAAATTCCGCACGAGTCGCAGAAATTTTGGGACACGTGTTTTGTGCATTAGACTCTATATAACTTACTGCTCTACTAAACATGCAGCACATTAATCTCGAAAAAACACGAAACATCCACATTCTTTTTAAATGCTCCATTGGTGGCATATCCAATATAATCCACTTCAAGATGACTGTCATGTTTGTGAAAAATAGGGTGCTGCTTTGTCACAGGCATTCTTTGAACAGTAAGACAGGGTGCTGTGCATAGGACTAAACGTTGACAATCAGGCGACGCCTTCCCCAAATCTAACATTATAACCTCACAGGTGATTAATGGCTTTTTGAATGTCTTCACTGCAACGTGCAGTTAAAGCTCAACTGCCTTGTTTTGACACCTTAGGCACAACTGAGAAGGAACGTGTAGGACAGGATGTGGGGTAAAGGAGAGAGAGCGAGGGAGATGCAAAGCGAGAAGCAATGTGTGAAAGTCTAGGGGCGGGAAAGAAGGGGCAGAGAGTGAGAAAGGGGGGTGAATACAGATATATGCAGAGAAAAGGAAGGACAATGCACTCCCGAACAGAAACAATCACTCCCTTGAGGGCTGGACACACTGCACCTCCACACCCATCCATCATGGTTGCCACGAGTAACGTGGCCCCGCCAATAAAATGGCCCGGGTGCACGTGCTCGTGGCCAGTTACTACTATACATCTCCTGGTGTCTGTGTCCGACGTTACTGTAATGTGGGCCTGAGGCCCAACACCACAGGTAGACTCAACCAATCAAAAATTAGGGCGAAACCTAAATGCTCCAAGGCAGTAACAAAGGAGGACACAAAATGTTATTAGGTGAAAGCCACCAATCCTATGAACATTATTTAAATGCACGAGAGTCCATAGCAGTGCAACAGTTAATTTCAGCGCCATATTTGGGGCCAACACCTGAGCAGCGCTTTATGGATTT
Source organism: Lissotriton helveticus (assembly GCF_964261635.1). NCBI lineage: Eukaryota > Metazoa > Chordata > Amphibia > Caudata > Salamandridae > Lissotriton > Lissotriton helveticus. The sequence goes on from NC_136072.1 coordinate 886,862,844, forward strand.
AATATCTGACGAATAAAAGAGAAGTAAAATGTATATTAACAAGGCTATGCTTCTCTGTTATTAATTGCTTTATCAGCATTAATATTTTTTATTTTTATTTCTGTAGGAAATTGACCCTGGTCAACTGACTCTGGAAGAGTTGCTGGAAATGGCAGATGAGCAGGTCAGCGAGACGGTAACGAGGTTTGGGGCGACTAGCGAGGAGTGTGCACGGTTGAATGCCTCCCTTTCCTGCCTCAGGAGTGTCCATAAATCAGGTGAGTGTGACACGTTTTTTAAATTTATTGATGGCATTCTAATAATACGATAAACAGTCGAAATGTTCTCATCCCTACACCGTGATTTCAGTGCACTCAAAGAACACATTAGTTGTATTTCTTGTACCCCAAAGGACAGTTGCCTCGAAGCACAAACGAAGGAAACGAAAGAAAATCGTCTCATAGTTTCTCTTACTTCTGCAAAGTACTTCTTAGAACAATAGTACTTCCAATCTTTTAAAAGATGCTATTCAATACATAATTATAACTTTGTTGCAAAAAAAGTGATTCAAGTACTTTTAACTTGCCACTGCACTCGTTACACTTCAGAATGGGGTTTTGGTGAATGTCGCACTTGTGAAAAAAATATCAGCTCCATTTTTCATTATTTTCATGCTTGTTTAACCAATAGAATAAAGACAAACTGAATCACAGCTGCAAAAATGGAGGAAATAGATTGACAAACTATTTCCAACGCGTCCTTTGTTTGCAAATCATTTTCAGCGTAAAACAGTGTTAATTATGAAGCAGTGGGAGATGCAAGTTAGATATTGTGACAGTTATTATAAATGGGGTCCCTAGTTGACAGAGGTATGCCCCTGTGTAAGGAGGGACCCTTAATCCTTGTCAGGGTAAGTTACCCATCAAAGATAATCAGTGCTCACCCCCTTGGTAGATTGGCACAGAGCAGTCAGGCTTATCCCCTGACGCAATGTTTAAAGTATTTGTACACACACACACAAAAACACAGAGAAAACACTACAAACGTACTCCACACAAGTTTAGAAAAATAGCCAATATTTATCTGAGTAGAACAAGACCAAAACAGCAAAGATCCAACATATTGAAGTCAAGATATGAATTTTTCAATATAAATGCAGTTTTAGCTCTTAGAAAACAATAGCTCTGGCTGGGGCAATTCTTGACGTTCTTGCCGAGGGTGAATCCACACATTTGGGCCAACCGCAATTTAGCTGTAGAATCGTGCAGACCTCAGTCACAATACCTTGGGAATGTTGAGAACCAAAGATGGTGCAAAAACGCCGGGGAGGTGAGGCGGGTACGGCGTCAGTTCCTTACTGCTATGCAGGTCGTTGGCACATCGACGCTTGAGGAGGATGCATACAAAATGGAAGTGAGGTACCACTGAAGCCGGTGAGGTGTTGGTTCCTGGAGGGGGTGCAGAGTCTTTGAGCCTTGGACACCCAGGAATGTTGCAGGACACAGGGTAGGTGATGCAACGTTTGTGGTGATGTGTCTGTTCTGATGGTGGTACAGTGTTGATGGAACTCTGAGGGTCAAGCCGTAAGGCATCAAATTCATGGTGTCAAGGTCACACCAAGGGTCCACAAGTGCTGCTGCTGAGTCGACCGCCACAGACGTCGGTGACTTGGCACTCAAGACTCCCGCTGTGGTGGTTCTTCTGAGGTGCTGAAGCGGCGTTGAGGCCTGCGACGTAAGATACATTCATTGCGTTGAGTGGGGACCATGGCTCCAGGGAGGCAACAGTGCGGTGTCGAAGAGCGGCGCCAGTTCTGAAGTGACACTCAAATTCAATAGGTTGGTTTCTTCTTTTTGTCACAGCAAACTCACTTCCAAGGTCAAAGGAACTGGATTTGGCACTACATGGCACAGTAGGGCTCTGAGCAGAGGAGCCCAAGTGCTGCAGTTGAAGTATTTGATGGCACTGAGACTTCCATCAGGAGGCAAGCTCAACTAAAGCCCTTGGAGAAACTTTGGAACGCAGGATGCAGAGAGCGAAGTTTAGTCCTCTCACTCTCAGAACAGAAGCAGAACGCCAATACAGAAAAGCAAGCAGCAAAGTGGCAATCCCTCTTGACCGCACAACAGCTCTTCTTCCTGGCAGAATGTCCTCAGTCCAGACGGGTTCTGAGTATATGGTGTCAGAGGTCCTGCACTTATACCCATATTAGTCTTTGGAGTAGGGAGAATTCAAAGAAAGGTCTTTGTAGTTTATTTATTTATTTGAAAGCTTTTATATAGCGCTGGCTAGACCCGGGGGTAGCAGAGCTCTTAACATGAACAGAGGAAATCAAGGATGCCAGTTGTGCAGGATAACAAATAAAGCAAGTGAATACATCACATATATAGTTATAAGTGGCCAAAAATAATTTGGCAATTCTTTAGGGTAATAAAACGTGCTGGTACATTTCAATGTAAGAAAAGGGGGATTAGGAATTCCAGTTGGTTGGCGGGTGAAGAACATAGAATTAATAGACATGGGAGTAGGAGTTAAGGTCAGAGAAGAGAGGATAATATGTGAAGGAGGAGAGTGAAGAGAGGGTTAGGAAAGAAACTGAAGATAACCGATGCAGGGGAAATAGAAATAACAGTCAAAGGAGAGATTAAGGACCCCAGTACAAGTTGAGAAGGTGATGTTTTAGGTCTTTTTTAAAGTTGAGGTAGGAGGGATTACAGAACAGGTCATGTGGGAGGGCATTCCAGATGTACGGGGCGTTCCTGGAGAAGGAGCGCGATTGAGGGGATTTTTTTTTTAAAGGCGGCGGGCTGAGGAGGAGCGAACTGGTGCTTCTCATCAGTCTGGTACAGCCCACCTTATTGAGTTTGTTTGTTAGGTAAAAAAGGGTTTGTTGGTGAAGAGCTTTGTGTGTGATGCATGCAGTCTTATAAAAGCAGCTTTCTTCAACGGGGAGCCTATTTAGGGCTTTAAGGGCTGGGGAGATGTGGTCAAAGCGTTTACAATCAGTGATGAGTCTGGCTGCCAAGTTGATTACCGCTCTAAGTGGGGCTAGGTGAACTTTTGAGGTTCCTATGAGGATAGCGTTGCCATAGTCCAATTTTGACTGGACTAGAGATTGGATGACCGATTTGAAGTCATCTAAAGGAATGAAGGGTTTGATTTTCTTAAGGTGTCGGAGAGTGAAGAGTGCTCCTTTTGCAGAGTTTCTTAAGTGGTCTTTAAGATCCAGGTTTTTGTCAAGAGTGAAACCTAGGGATTTTGCCGAGTCAGATAGGGAGAGTGAGCAAATGAGGGCGTTTAGATCTGTGATCCATCCTTGAATGGGGAGCAGATTATTTTTAGGTGATAAGAGAAACATTTCAGTTTTTTTAGGGTTCGGTTTAAGATGGTTGGAGTAGAACTAGGATTGGATATTACTCAGGGTATTGTTTAAATGAAGACTATCAGAGTGGTATTTAATTTTGTAGTAGAGTTGGGTGTCGTCAGCATAGAGGTGATAGTTGATTCCAGCTTGTCTCAGAATAAGGGTAAGTGGTTCCATAAAGAGGTTGAAGAAAGAGGGGGAGAGGATAGAGCCATGGGGTATGCCCAAGAAGACAGTTGTAGGCTTAGAGAGGCAGGTTTTGATTTTGATTTGTTGAGTTCTGTGTTGGAGGAAAGAGGAGAACCATTTGAGGACCACACCATTAAGGCCAAAGCGGTTTTGAAGTGAATTAAGTAAGGAAGAGTGGTTAACTCTATGGAGCGCTGCAGAGAGGTTGAGGAGTATGAGAAGGTAAGCCTCACCATTATATAGGGATTTGTGGATGTCATCCACAATGTTCAGCATGGCGGTTTCTGTACTGCAGAATTTCCTGAAACCAGATTGAAGGGAGTCAAGTAAGTTGAAATTGCTTATGTGTTTGTCCAGTTGGAGCAAGGCACATTTTTCCAGAAGAGGGAGGTTAGAGATAGGTCAGAGATTGTTACGATTATTGGGGTCAGCAGTGAGGTTTTTTGAGAATGGGAGTGATTTGTCCTAGTTGGAGGGAGTGAGGTACACATCCAGTGGTGAGGGAGGTGTTAATGATTTTGGTATAGTAAGGGGCAATTATGTGGTTAAGATTGTGAACTAGTGTAGAAAGGAGAGGGTCTTTAGTGTGCAGAGTCAGCATTAATTTAGCTATGATATTACACAATAGTGCACAAGACCCTGCCCTTTCCTGCCCTAGCTCCAGACACACTACAAGCACAGCCCTATTCAGATTCAAGTGTCAACTTCTCTCACCACTCTAGCTCAGTAAGAACCACCAGCCTGGTGATGGGCCATCAGGATATACAGGGCACACCTCAGCTCCCTTTGTGTGTGACTTTCTAGAGTGAATTTGCAAAGCCCGGCTGTCATCCAACCGGATGTGTATTCTAGGAGCAGGCAGATGTAAAGAATGGTTTAAGTAAGAAAATGCCAACTTTATAAATGTGGCAATTTCAGACCTGCAATTTTAAAACCAACTTCACTAAAAGATGTGTTTTTAAATTGTGAGTTCAGCGACACAAAATTCCAACTTTCTATTGGCTCCCAATTGGAAGATACACTTGTAAAGTGTTACAATGCAGCTCCAATGCTAACCTATGGGAGAGGTAGGCCTTGCTGTAGTGAAAAACTAATTTAGCATTTATTTACTACCAGGACATGAAAACATCAATAGCACATGTCCTACCTTTTAAAAACATTGTACCTTGCCCATGGGGCTAACTAGGGCCTAACTTTAGGGTGCCCTATATGTAATAAAAGACACGTTTTGGGCCTGACAAGTAGGTGAGCTTTCCAGGTCGACATGGCAGTTAAAAACTGCAACAACAGCCTCTGCAGTGGCAGACTTAAGATATGTTTAACAGGCTTCTCTACTAGGTGGATGGCACGATCAGTGCTGCAGTCCCACTGGTAGTATTTGAATGAATGGACCATCTTTTAAAGTGCACGAATACCCAGAGACGTTTGATTTATTGACCCTGGGCACAAAAGTGCACTGTACTAGGGACTTATTATTAAATCAAATATGCCAATCAAAGAGAAAGTAAATGTCATAACATGTAAGACATAGAGCATATGCACTTTAGCACTAGTCAGCAGTGGTAAAGTACCCAGAGTCCTGAAACTAGCTGAAACAAAGTTCAGCACACAGCCAAGAACAGGGGGCAAAAATCAAAAAGACAGGAGAAACCATGGCAAAAGATGCCATGTCTAACAACAGTGTCTATAAAAACAGAGGTGCTTAAACTTTGAACAGGTCTAGCCAGAAATCTGGAACGATAAGGTCTAAGTAGTCGACTAGAATTTAAAGAAGATCCAAGAATGGAGATTATAAAATACTTCATGTATTTCTGGAAAGACTTACCTTTTATCGGGAAAAGAACTGCTACATCCATAACAATGGTGATATACCGTCCTTAAAACGTAAGTTAAAACCCAAAATATAAAGCGTGGCTGCAGGCCTCGTATAAAATGACAATGAACGTATTAGACAATAAATAAGCACGTTTTAAAATAAATAGGCACCCTTATTTTACAAAGTGAAAGAAGGGACAATGCATGATCAAAAACACTGATGACTGAGAAGAACTGGCAGGAGATGTAGTAGGAAGAGTAACTTTTGGATAAAAGATGTTTAACAGGAAGCACATGTATGGCCCAACAGTGAATGCACAGCACTAAAAAACATGAGAGTTAGCAGGATGGCTCAGTGAGTTCAGTGCTTGCTAGTGACTTTATTGTCACTTTCAGGTCACAACGCAAAATCTAACAAAGCTAATTCAGTCCTCGTCGTTCTGAGGTTAGTAAATTGAATTTGATCGGAGCCACTGGAATTACGCTAGTCTAAGGCCACAGTGTTTTCCGCTTTATTATGGTTTTGCCTCATTTGCTGCATAATCTATCATCTGCTGCATAATCTGCAGATTTTAACAAAATGCAGTTGTTCCTACCGAAAACGGATCAAAAGTTACTAAAAACATGCTGGCGTGTTTGTGCGCTTTGGAAGGACGTGCAAAAGTTGAGTGGTCATCTTTCAGATGCTTATTGCTGTATTTGGGTGTTAATTGGTACTATTAAGGTGTAGTATTTTCTCAAACAGTGTAACCATGTGTGAAAAAGACAAAAGAATAAGGTAATACTATCACAAAATGTGCCACATTACGCACCCATAATTTGCTTTTTCTTGCCAGATAATTTAGTCAACCCGGCCACATTATTGTGGTTCTCTTCTGCTTTATAATTCATGTGGCCCTGAATTTGATGAAATTGGGTGAAAGTAGTTTTATGAGGCACTATATAAAGAACAAGTTATTGATATACTTGGGATGGTTGGTACCAAACATGACTACCTGGATGTGCTATGTGGCACTTGTGACGCTGGTAAAGTGAAGTTGGGTTTGTGGGAGGACTAGTTTGAATATACACTGCAAATACAAGGAATAAATTACGTTTTAGCCCCCTCTCTTTAGCACATTAAATTAGCCCTTTCTGTGCCCAGTCACTTCCAAATGTCTAGCTGAGCACAATCAATTAAATAAATGTGTAAATGTAAATCTGCCCTAATAAACAATTTATTAATTATCTGTTTACCTAGGGCTTGGGATTCAGTGGTAGTGTTTAGCAGTAGCATGATGGCTTGTCATCTTTTCTGACCTACGTTTGTCTAGGAAGAGAAGTTTCCAGACCATACAGTAGAAAGAATGATGATAGAGTGGAAAGCCTAGTTTTTGATAATTGCCTTCCTATTTTTTCGGAACGGGGTAACGTTGTGCTTAATTTGTAGAAGAATATGTGCCGGTGCCCAAAGCTGTGCTCAGAAGCCAGCGGCTGGAGGTATTAAAAGTCAGTGAACCCGAAGAGCATGGCTGCGTAGTCTTGAATCCATCTCAAGCCTCTTTAATCCAGTGCAAGACACTCCCTCCGCCTTTATCTCCCTCCTGCAGGTCCCTGCTAGCTCCATGTGTGATGTTTTTTCCACCTTACTCTTTTTCTTTTAATCCCCTAAGTATATTTTTCTGTCTCTTGCTTTCTGGAAATGTCTGGTGAGAAAATTAAGTGTCAGTCCCCAAAAATGAGTGCCAACAGCATCTCTCGGGCAAGCACTGGCTTAAATTAAGCACTGGTTAACTTAGATTTCCTCCTGTTAAAGGAGACTAGGAAGAGTGCTTGGCCCACTGCAATTTTGCTTGCCAACTCATTGCTCGATCTTGGGGATGCCTGTCTCTTTTTCCTGTCTACGGTTACTTTCTTCTCATATTTAATTGTGCCAGAATACAGCTTCCATTTGTTGACTTTGCTCCCTGATTGGCCTGCTTAGTGCAAGAGAATTTTCCTTCTGGTTTTCTTGTGTTTTCTACCTCTTGGATATATGTCTAGTTCTTGTATTGTTTCTTGTTCTGTAACCATTTGGAGAAGGAAGGATTCGTTTTCAGAGGCTGTTGTCTTATCTTCTGGTCATGTCATGCCACACACTAATTCCATGTGCGTGCATTGACTTGTGGCCAGTCTTTGGCAGTGACAGGTTCTGCTCTCTGTCCTGAAATGGAAGGGTTGCTTCAAGTGCAACCTCATAGTAACAGAGGACTACCCTCCCTGTCGTGGGTTCAATTCATGGAGTGAGGTCTTTGAAGCATACCATGTTTAGCAAATTATTGTGACATGCCTTTTTACCGGTGAGACAAGAATTTGTTTCTGTTCACCTTATTGTCAAGCAAACAGTTGTCCAAAGAAAAATATGTTGGAAATCCAATCAAGTTCATGTTAATTATCTTTGCTCGGCAAATTTTAAAAACAACCATGAAAGTACATAAAATACGTAAATTAACATAACATTAAAATAATTCCAGCTAATCCACATGATACATACCTAATTTAGTACCATACAACCAATAAAATACTTCCAAAGGAGTCTAATACATGACACTTTTCCTTAAGTTCACAGCTTTCAAAATAAAAAGAGCAACATTAAAACAAACTTGGTGATCATTCAGTGCAAGCGGAAATATAAAACCATCCATGTGGGATCTAATTTTCTGTGCAAAAACATTTGTTTAAGGTAATAGCGCCTGTACTGAGAATATATTTTACAGGACAGCATAGAGTGCATCGTGCTTTGTTTGCTTATGCCATCACGTGGGCTGAAAGCCAAGGTTGAAGGTCAAGACCTCATATTATGGCAGGCAACCAGGTGATGCACAATTCCAAGTCTGCTCAAAATAAAACGATGTTAGGGACAGGTAACACAAGACAGGTAATTCTGATAGCCCTCCTCAAACTAAAGAGACAGGTACAATGCAGCTGTCAGCTTCATCTTCTCAATGCCCTCCAGTTAATGCCTTTCTTGGTAAGTGAAAGACACACAGATGATGGATGGAATGCGGAGCAAATCAAACATTCACCCCCAGTCAAGAGGTCTAGGTTAAATCCATCGTTCTTTTGCTCACCATGCCTCCTTAGTTTAGACCCAGGCATATCCAAATCAGTCTTGACCCTGTGCCTCATGGAAACAGTCCAGCCCGAACTGCCAAGCCAGGCCCTCCCTGTACCGAACACAAGTGTCCTGGGACCGGTTTCAGGGCATCACTACTTATCAGCCAGGCTAGCTTGAATCCAGTGGCACAGTGAACCTGGGACCCACATCTGGGCATTCCCTGCGCACTTAGGGCGAGAAAGCAAAAGACACACAGATGATGGACGGAATGCAGAGCAAATAAAACATTAACCTCCAGTCAAGAGATCTGGGTTAAATCCATTGTTCTTTTGCTCACTATGCCACTGCAGTTTGGATCCAGCCATATGGAAATCAATCTTTAGCCTGAGCCTCATGGGAACAGTCCAGCCCGAATTGCCAAGCCAGATCCTCCCTGGACCAGAAAAGAGCATCCTGGGACTGGTTTTGGGACATCTCCTCTCATCTGCCAGGCTAGTTTGAATCCAGTGGCACAGTAAGCCCAGAACCCACTCTGGGCATACTCTGCGCACTTAGGGCAAGAAAGAAAAAGACAAACAGGTGATGGAAGGAATGCAGAGCAGATCAAACATTTACCCCAGTGAAGAGATCTGGGTTTAATCCATCGTTCTTTTGCTCACCAATGCCACCCCAGTTTAGACCCAGCCATAGGCAAATCAGTCTTGACCCTGTGCCTCATGGGAGCAGTCCAGCCAGTAGTGCCAAGCCAGGTCCTCCCTGGACCAGAACAAGCATCCTGGGACCGGTTTCAGGGCATCACCCCTCATTAGCCAGGCTAGGTTGAATCCAGTGACACAGTGAGTCCGGGATCCACGTCTGAGCATACCTGGCACCCTTAGGGCAAGGAAGCAAAAGACACACAGATCATGGGTGGAGTGCAAAGCAAATGAAACATTCACCCCCAATCAAGAGATCTGGGTTAAATCCATTGTTTTTTTTTTGCTCCCTGTGCCACCCCATTTTAGACCCAGCCATTTGCAAATCAGTCTTGACCCTGTGCCTCATGGGAACAGTCCAGCCCGAACTGCCAAGCCATGTTTTCCCTGGACCGTAAACAGGCATCCTTGGACCGGTTTCGGGCTAACAGCCCTCATCAGCCAGGCTAGCTTGAATCACCCCCAGTCTCAGATCTGGGTTGAATCCATCATCGTTCTTTAGCTCACTTCACCACCCCAGTTCAGACACAGCTATATGGTAATCAGTCTTGACACTGTGCCTCATGGGAACAGTCCAGCCCGAACTGCCAAGCCATGTCTTCCCTGTGTCAGGGTGCAGGCCGCTTGTTCCATATCCTGGGACCGGAGGCAGACCTTGTGTGAGTGCATGTCATGTTTAAGGACGTCTTCTCTTTGTAGACTATACCTTACTGCTTCCAAGTGTGCACAAATACTCTGTATCTTTTGACACGTCCCCTCCTTTAGTTAACTGCCAAGCCATGTATTTCCTGCACTGGAAACAAGCATCCTGGGACCGGTTTCGGACTAACAGCCCTCATCAGCCAGGCTCACTTGAATCCAGTGGCAAAGTGAGCAAAGGACCCACGTCTGGGCATACCCTGCCAACTTAGGGCGAACAAAGCAAACACAAGGAGATGATCGACAGAGTTCTGAAACTTTTCAGACACTCACCCCCATTCACAGATCAGGTTGGCAATGCCCTTCAAGGGATAATCAACCAGACTGGTTTGACCGTGCATGTTCACAGAAGCACAGAAACCTCCGGATGGTCCTTGCTAAGTTTCTAAGAGACAAAGATGAGGTTTGAGATGTAGGCGTAATTATAAAAATCAGCAAATCAAAATGGAGAGAGAGGACTAGGTAGGCTAGTCCGGATCCCCTAGTTTATATGTAGTATCAAGAAAGGACTAGCTTAGTTGTGTTGGGAGACTCAGTGGGTACGTATGTCGGCAAACCAGTTGATTTGATTATGAAGCCCTCACCCACCAACCTAGTTGGTGGCATGCTTCATCATCAGGCCCACCACAGTGACACCGAATGTGTCCCGGGTGTGCTTCGACTCCAGATTACTGAGGAGCTGGTATACTTGCTGAGTGTGCTGTGTTGTGGGTGTGAAGGTGAATTAAAAGCTATGCAGTGGGTCCCAGTTCCCGAGGGTATATGGATAACTTTAATGTCTGGGCCCCTGCTAGCAGATAAAAAGGCAAACGGACGCTGTGGAGTGAGTTATGGGCTCCCACGTCCTGTGTGGTCTACATGTTTCAGCCAGGCCTTTTGTTTACATCTGGCTTTCCTCAGGACCAATGAGTATGTGTGGTGAAAAATAAACTATATTAAGTGGTTAGTGTTGTTTTATAAAAGTGTCGCACGTGCTAAGGTGCTATACGTGTTAGAGGGGGATTCCCTCTGCTTTACTGTACACGTAACATAAAGACACGAACAGACAGACATAAAAGGTAGAGTCAATAAGAATGGTATTCTTTTAACAAAACATGTTGCCGGCTTCTAAGGTGTGTGAACGACCTAGACCGGCCGGTAGAGCGTGGCCATGTGGGTTGCATGGCAGGTGTAGTTTATAGCGTTTAAAACGGGGTGGGGTGGTGGGCTAAACAGCGAGAAGAGCGTGAGGTGCAGGTAAGTATTATACATTTTCCTCACACTTGCTGTTTGCTGTTAAAGCTTCCTGGGTCACCTGGCAGCGGGAGAAGACCCTAAGCATCTTAAAAAGGCATTGGGTAGAGCCGAGCCTGTAGGGAGAAAGATTCTGCTGCTTACCTAGATCGTGGTGGTGAACCAGCATAGTTACTCACGGAATTGCTGATCTGCGTGCTCCTGAGACCTATCGTCCTGCTGCGGTGTCCCGAGTATGAGTGTGCGGTCCTCGGTCGCGTTTAAGTAGCCCGTTTGATTCACAGCACCTGCAGCAGGGATTGGGAAAGAGGGTGCGGTCGCGCAAAAAGCGCCGAGTCATCTGCTGCCCTGCGCATGTGTGCGAGAGCAGTGCTAGTTGTAGCGCATGCGCATTGTGCGGGATCAGTGCTGGTCAGCGCATGCGCTTTGCAGGTTAGTGGGGAACCACGAAGGCGCATGCATAGTGGCAGCGCTTAGAGGTAACAGCCCGTTTTGTGGCCGATTTTACAGTGAATAAATTACACAGCGATTAAAAAATGCACAGAGATTTAAAAATGGGAGAATTAAACAGGAGTAAGGTACAGACTGGGAACAGTCCACGAGTCAGAACGGGGCTAGGACTACAAACGGTCAGGCTAGGTTGGTATGTATTGATGTGGCTGATCAGGTGGTCAGCGAATTCCACGGGATGGAATCATTAAGCCCATCTATATGTGTGGAGAGGCGGTATATCCAACGTTGTTCTTTAGTAAGGAGGGCTTTCTCATTGCAGTTGGATACTTCAAATTGTTCAATCACGGTCCACGTAAAATCATTTGGGGTGTGATTGTGGGTGAGAAAGTGTTCAGTCAGTTTACTTATATTTTTACCACAGCGCATGGTGCTTCTGTGCTCGGTCATTCTTGTCTTGACTTTCCGGGTAGTCATACCAATGTATCTGAGGCCACACCGGCACGTGATAAGGTACACCAGGTTGGATGAATTGCAATTAGTGAACTGGCGCTGTATCCAGGTTTTGCCGTTTTCCAGGGCCAGTGTCTTGGAGGGGGAAGTCAGGTGGCAGACGCTGCAGTTGTTGCAAGGTTGGTGGCCAGTTATTTTTGGTAGGCCCCAGGCGTTCAGGATCGTGTTGCCTGTCGGACGGGGGCTTGTTCTTGGTCTGGTAGATACCAATTGGTCTTTTGGATTTTTTGCTCTTTTATAAGCGAAACGTGGGGTCTCCCACTCTCTTGTCCCTGAATTGATGATTCTCCAGTTTTTGCGGATTATGTTGGACACTTGATTTGAGGCAGTGTTGTAGGTGGTAACACATGTCAGAGTTGGTGTTTCAGGTGGTTTGATGATGGTTTCCAAGAGAGCCTCTCTATTCTGATTCCGCGCTCTTTTGCAGGTCTTGGTGATGATTCTGGTGGGGTAGCCTCGGTCCTCTAGTTTGTGGACTAGTGCTTTGGACTGTAATTTGTAATCTTGAATCTTACTGCAATTGCGTTGTATGCGCAAAAATTGGCCGAAGGGTAAGTTCTCCCTAAGCGGTCTGGGGTGGAAACTGTCAAAACGCAGTAATTAATTTCGCGATGTTGGTTTGTAATGTGTGGTGGTTGTCAGGCCATTCTGTTCTGCTCTGATGTTGAGGTCCAGAAAGGCGAGTTCAGTGGGGCTGCTGGTGCAGGTGAACCGTAGGTAGGTGTCACGGTTATTGATCCATATCAGGAAGTGTTTCAACGTGTCTTCATTTCCCTCCCAGATGATGAAAATGTTGTTGATGTAGCGACGCCAGGTTACAATGTTTGCTGAGTAGGGGTTGGTTGGTGTGTCGATGTGGGTCCGTTCAAAATGATGAACATAGAGCCCTGCCACGCTAGGGGCAAAAACACTCCCCATAGACGTTCCATTCGTCTGGAGAAAGAACTTGCCGTCATACTTGAAATAATTTTCTTTCAAAGCCAGGGCAGCACAGTCAAGAATGAAGTGCCGGGGGGTACGATGTTGCCAAGTATCCTCCATGAGGACATCATGAAGTACTTGTAAGGTGGCATCCTGGGGTAAACTTGTATACAAGCTTTCTATGTCCAATCCGACAAGGAGTTGTGTTTCTGGGTTGAAGCCGATGTCCTTGATGATGTTTAGGAGATGTTTTGTGTCCTGGATGTAGGACGGTGTCTTCTGGACCAGCGGGTTGAGATAGAAATCACAGAAGCGTGATAATGGTTCTAGAAGAGATTGGATGCCTGACACAATCGGTCTGCCTGGGGGCGGAGTTACCCCTTTGTGCACCTTGGGCACTGTGTAAAAATAGGGTACTTTGGCATTTTGTGTGCAGAGGTAATCCGCCTCCTGTTTGGATATGTATTCTGCATCGCTGGCATCTTTGATGAGCTGGTTAATTCTCTTTTGTAGCTCTTCAATAGGATCTTTTTTCAAACATTTATAATTCCGTGTGTCACTCAGGAGTCTGCGGCATTCTGTGTCGTAGTCGCTTTTATTCATGACCACGATTCCACCCCCTTTGTCCGCTGGTTTGATGATACGGGTGGGATCATTTTGTAAGCGCTTGATGATCTCCCGGTCCTGGTGGGAGAGGTTGTTGAACGTATTTTTGGGTTGAAGTTTCTCTATTTCTGAGTAGACTGCGAGTTTGAATGTTGTAATTTCTACTGGTATGCTACCTGGTGGGGGGGTGAAATTGGACTTCAATCTCAGGCCTGTTTCATTGATGTTCTCTGTGTTGTCACCAGTTTTCTCCTGTTTTTCGAAAAAAGCTTTCAGCTTGAGTTTCCTGAAGAACTCGGCTAACTCCACATGGAGTTTGAAGGTGTCCAGTCTGGTGGTGGGGACGAAGGACAGTCCTTTGTTGAGGACTGCAGTCTCCTCATTGGTTAGAGGCACATCTGAGATGTTGAATACCAGGGGGCTGCTGGTCTGAGGTGTTGTTATTTGCTGGGTCCTGCTTGTTCCCGGGATTTGTTCCGTGTGTTGGAACTCACCAGATCTTCTTCTGTTGCCCACTGTACTTGTTGGGGGGGATTCCTTCTCTTGCCGCGTGGTCTGCGGCCTTGGCCTAAAAAAGGGATATCTCTGGTTTTGGTTGTTTTGGTAGTAAGGCATCTGTCCCGGGGCATATAGCGGTGGATATCCGAAGTATGGTGATGGTATTGGTCCAAAGGGCGGTGGCCCAAAGTTTTGATGTTGTGGGGGCCCTTGCCAGGGTTGCTGCCAATGTTGGCCCCTACGTCCTCTCCCTCTGGTTTTGGTGGATCCTGCGCTCGACCCGCTAGAGACAGAGCTGCTGTCTCCTGAGCTGTCTGTGCCTCTTGTAGGTGCAGTGTAATCGTCATCAGCATAGAAGTAGGTCTTTGAATAGCTGAATTTCTTGAGGTCTATTTCGAATTTCTTGATCTTGGTTTGGGTAAGGTATTCCTTATATTCAGCCATTTCACGGTTTTGGTCATCCAGTTTTTTCTTGTAACCTGTAAGTGTAGTTCTAAAATGGGTTTCTGTCGCCTGGATTTCTATGATCATAGCATCCGAAAGACGTTTAGCAGTTTTTATAATTAGTATGAGCCAATCCCTGGTGCAATGCCAGGCAATCTGTGCCCAATCCTTTCTGAAAGCGACGTCATCAAGGAAGATTCTGGGTGCGTTGGTGACCAGAAGTCCTTTCGGTGCTGTGTTAGTGCGAAGGTATTGTGCGAGAATAACACCATGTAAGATTGTTCGTATCCTGTTCCGTTTTTTCTCAGTGAGAGTGTCCCAGTCTGTAGTCTGTGCTATGGTCGCAGCTGTGTTGAAATCTGCCAGGAGGGAGGGGTCAGCGAGGATTTCGCTGACATCATCCTCAGTGAAGGTTAGGCCTAGATTTTCTGCCATGTCGTATATATAAGGATCTCTCGCAGCTGTGCGCTGCCAAATATCAGCAAATCAAAATGGAGAGAAAGGACTAGGTAGGCTAGTCCGGATCCCCTAGTTTATATGTAGTATCAAGAAAGGACTAGCTTAGTCGTGTTGGGAGACTCAGTGGGTACGTATGTCGGCAAACCAGTTGGTTTGATTATGAAGCCCTCACCCACCAACCTAGTTGGTGGCATGCTTCATCCTCAGGCCCACCACAGTGACACAGAATGTGTCCCGGGTGTGCTTCGACTCCAGATTACTGAGGAGCTGGTATACTTGCTGAGTGTGCTGTGTTGTGGGTGTGAAGGTGAATTAAAAGCTATGCAGTGGGTCCCAGTTCCCGAGGGTATATGGATAACTTTAATGTCTGGGCCCCTGCTAGCAGATAAAAAGGCAAACGGACGCTGTGGAGTGAGTTATGGGCTCCCACGTCCTGTGTGGTCTACATGTTTCAGCCAGGCCTTTTGTTTACATCTGGCTTTCCTTAGGACCAATGAGTATGTGTGGTGAAAAATAAACTATATTAAGTGGTTAGTGTTGTTTTATAAAAGTGTCGCACGTGCTAAGGTGCTATACGTGTTAGAGGGGGATTCCCTCTGCTTTACTGTACACGTAACATAAAGACACGAACAGACAGACATAAAAGGTAGAGTCAATAAGAATGGTATTCTTTTAACACAACTTGTTGCCGGCTTCTAAGGTGTGTGAACGACCTAGACCGGCAGGTAGAGCGTGGCCATGTGGGTTGCATGGCAGGTGTAGTTTATAGCATTTAAAACGGGGTGGGGTGGTGGGCTAAACAGCGAGAAGAGCGTGAGGTGCAGGTAAGTATTATACATTTTCCTCACACTTGCTGTTTGCTGTTAAAGCTTCCTGGGTCACCTGGCAGCGGGAGAAGACCCTAAGCATCTTAAAAAGGCATTGGGTAGAGCCGAGCCTGTAGGGAGAAAGATTCTGCTGCTTACCTAGATCGTGGTGGTGAACCAGCATAGTTACTCACGGAATTGCTGATCTGCGTGCTCCTGAGACCTATCGTCCTGCTGCGGTGTCCCGAGTATGAGTGTGCGGTCCTCGGTCGGGTTTAAGTAGCCCGTTTGATTCACAGCACCTGCAGCAGGGATTGGGAAAGAGGGTGCGGTCGCGCAAAAAGCGCCGAGTCATCTGCTGCCCTGCGCATGTGTGCGAGAGCAGTGCTAGTTGTAGCGCATGCGCATTGTGCGGGATCAGTGCTGGTCAGCGCATGCGCATTGCAGGTTAGTGGGGAACCAAGAAGGCGCATGCATAGTGGCAGCGCTTAGAGGTAACAGCCCGTTTTGTGGCTGATTTTACAGTGAATAAATTACACAGCGATTAAAAAATGCACAGAGATTTAAAAATGGGAGAATTAAACAGGAGTAAGGTACAGACTGGGAACAGTCCACGAGTCAGAACGGGGCTAGGACTACAAACGGTCAGGCTAGGTTGGTATGTATAGATGTGGCTGATCAGGTGGTCAGCGAATTCCACGGGATGGAATCATTAAGCCCATCTATATGTGTGGAGAGGCGGTATATCCAACGTTGTTCTTTAGTAAGGAGGGCTTTCTCATTGCAGTTGGATACTTCAAATTGTTCAATCACGGTCCACGTAAAATCATTTGGGGTGTGATTGTGGGTGAGAAAGTCTTCAGTCAGTTTACTTATATTTTTACCACAGCGCATGGTGCTTCTGTGCTCAGCCATTCTTGTCTTGACTTTCCGGGTAGTCATACCAATGTATCTGAGGCCACACCGGCACGTGATAAGGTACACCAGGTTGGATGAATTGCAATTAGTGAACTGGCGCTGTATCCAGGTTTTGCCGTTTTCCAGGGCCAGTGTCTTGGAGGGGGAAGTCAGGTGGCAGACGCTGCAGTTGTTGCAAGGTTGGTGGCCAGTTATTTTTGGTAGGCCCCAGGCGTTCAGGATCGTGTTGCCTGTCGGACGGGGCTTGTTCTTGGTCTGGTAGATACCAATTGGTCTTTTGGATTTTTTGCTCTTTTATAAGCGAAACGTGGGGTCTCCCACTCTCTTGTCCCTGAATTGATGATTCTCCAGTTTTTGCGGATTATGTTGGACACTTGATTTGAGGCAGTGTTGTAGGTGGTAACACAAGTCAGAGTTGGTGTTTCAGGTGGTTTGATGATGGTTTCCAAGAGAGCCTCTCTATTCTGATTCCGCGCTCTTTTGCAGGTCTTGGTGATGATTCTGGTGGGGTAGCCTCGGTCCTCTAGTTTGTGGACTAGTGCTTTGGACTGTAATTTGTAATCTTGAATCTTACTGCAATTGCGTTGTATGCGCAAAAATTGGCCGAAGGGTAAGTTCTCCCTAAGCGGTCTGGGGTGGAAACTGTCAAATCGCAGTAATGAATTTCGCGATGTTGGTTTGTAATGTGTGGTGGTTGTCAGGCCACTCTGTTCTGCTCTGATGTTGAGGTCCAGAAAGGCGAGTTCAGTGGGGCTGCTGGTGCAGGTGAACCGTAGGTAGGTGTCACGGTTATTGATCCATATCAGGAAGTGTTTCAACGTGTCTTCATTTCCCTCCCAGATGATGAAAATGTCGTTGATGTAGCGACGCCAGGTTACAATGTTTGCTGAGTAGGGGTTGGTTGGTGTGTCGATGTGGGTCCGTTCAAAATGATGAACATAGAGCCCTGCCACGCTAGGGGCAAAAACACTCCCCATAGACGTTCCATTCGTCTGGAGAAAGAACTTGCCCTCATACTTGAAATAATTTTCTTTCAAAGCCAGGGCAGCACAGTCAAGAATGAAGTGCCGGGGGGTACGATGTTGCCAAGTATCCTCCATGAGGACATCATGAAGTACTTGTAAGGTGGCATCCTGGGGTAAACTTGTATACAAGCTTTCTATGTCCAATCCGACAAGGAGTTGTGTTTCTGGGTTGAAGCCGATGTCCTTGATGATGTTTAGGAGATGTTTTGTGTCCTGGATGTAGGACGGTGTCTTCTGGACCAGCGGGTTGAGATAGAAATCACAGAAGCGTGATAATGGTTCTAGAAGAGATTGGATGCCTGACACAATCGGTCTGCCTGGGGGCGGAGTTACCCCTTTGTGCACCTTGGGCACTGTGTAAAAATAGGGTACTTTGGCATTTTGTGTGCAGAGGTAATCCGCCTCCTGTTTGGATATGTATTCTGCATCGCTGGCATCTTTGATGAGCTGGTTAATTCTCTTTTGTAGCTCTTCAGTAGGATCTTTTTTCAAACATTTATAATTCCGTGTGTCACTCAGGAGTCTGCGGCATTCTGTGTCGTAGTCGCTTTTATTCATGACCACGATTCCACCCCCTTTGTCCGCTGGTTTGATGATACGGGTGGGATCATTTTGTAAGCGCTTGATGATCTCCCGGTCCTGGTGGGAGAGGTTGTTGAATGTATTTTTGGGTTGAAGTTTCTCTATTTCTGAGTAGACTGCGAGTTTGAATGTTGTAATTTCTACTGGTATGCTACCTGGTGGGGGGGTGAAATTGGACTTCAATCTCAGGCCTGTTTCATTGATGTTCTCTGTGTTGTCACCAGTTTTCTCCTGTTTTTCGAAAAAAGCTTTCAGCTTGAGTTTCCTGAAGAACTCGGCTAACTCCACATGGAGTTTGAAGGTGTCCAGTCTGGTGGTGGGGACGAAGGACAGTCCTTTGTTGAGGACTGCAGTCTCCTCATTGGTTAGAGGCACATCTGAGATGTTGAATACCAGGGGGCTGCTGGTCTGAGGTGTTGTTATTTGCTGGGTCCTGCTTGTTCCCGGGATTTGTTCCGTGTGTTGGAACTCACCAGATCTTCTTCTGTTGCCCACTGTACTTGTTGGGGGGGATTCCTTCTCTTGCCGCGTGGTCTGCGGCCTTGGCCTAAAAAAGGGATATCTCTGGTTTTGGTTGTTTTGGTAGTAAGGCATCTGTCCCGGGGCATATAGCGGTGGATATCCGAAGTATGGTGATGGTATTGGTCCAAAGGGCGGTGGCCCAAAGTTTTGATGTTGTGGGGGCCCTTGCCAGGGTTGCTGCCAATGTTGGCCCCTACGTCCTCTCCCTCTGGTTTTGGTGGATCCTGCGCTAGACCCGCTAGAGACAGAGCTGCTGTCTCCTGAGCTGTCTGTGCCTCTTGTAGGTGCAGTGTAATCATCATCAGCATAGAAGTAGGTCTTTGAATAGCTGAATTTCTTGAGGTCTATTTCGAATTTCTTGATCTTGGTTTGGGTAAGGTATTCCTTGTATTCAGCCATTTCACGGTTTTGGTCATCCAGTTTTTTCTTGTAACCCGTAAGTGTAGTTCTAAAATGGGTTTCTGTCGCCTGGATTTCTATGATCATAGCATCCGAAAGACGTTTAGCAGTTTTTATAATTAGTATGAGCCAATCCCTGGTGCAATGCCAGGCAATCTGTGCCCAATCCTTTCTGAAAGCGACGTCATCAAGGAAGATTCTGGGTGCGTTGGTGACCAGAAGTCCTTTCGGTGCTGTGTTAGTGCGAAGGTATTGTGCGAGAATAACACCATGTAAGATTGTTCGTATCCTGTTCCGTTTTTTCTCAGTGAGAGTGTCCCAGTCTGTAGTCTGTGCTATGGTCGCAGCTGTGTTGAAATCTGCCAGGAGGGAGGGGTCAGCGAGGATTTCGCTGACATCATCCTCAGTGAAGGTTAGGCCTAGATTTTCTGCCATGTCGTATATATAAGGATCTCTCGCAGCTGTGCACTGCCAAATATCAGCAAATCAAAATGGAGAGAAAGGACTAGGTAGGCTAGTCCGGATCCCCTAGTTTATATGTAGTATGAAGAAAGGACTAGCTTAGTCGTGTTGGGAGACTCAGTGGGTACGTATGTCGGCAAACCAGTTGGTTTGATTATGAAGCCCTCACCCACCAACCTAGTTGGTGGCATGCTTCATCCTCAGGCCCACCACAGTGACACCGAATGTGTCCCGGGTGTGCTTCGACTCCAGATTACTGAGGAGCTGGTATACTTGCTGAGTGTGCTGTGTTGTGGGTGTGAAGGTGAATTAAAAGCTATGCAGTGGGTCCCAGTTCCCGAGGGTATATGGATAACTTTAATGTCTGGGCCCCTGCTAGCAGATAAAAAGGCAAACGGACGCTGTGGAGTGAGTTATGGGCTCCCACGTCCTGTGTGGTCTACATGTTTCAGCCAGGCCTTTTGTTTACATCTGGCTTTCCTCAGGACCAATGAGTATGTGTGGTGAAAAATAAACTATATTAAGTGGTTAGTGTTGTTTTATAAAAGTGTCGCACGTGCTAAGGTGCTATACGTGTTAGAGGGGGATTCCCTCTGCTTTACTGTACACGTAACATAAAGACACGAACAGACAGACATAAAAGGTAGAGTCAATAAGAATGGTATTCTTTTAACACAACTTGTTGCCGGCTTCTAAGGTGTGTGAACGACCTAGACCAGCAGGTAGAGCGTGGCCATGTGGGTTGCATGGCAGGTGTAGTTTATAGCATTTAAAACGGGGTGGGGTGGTGGGCTAAACAGCGAGAAGAGCGTGAGGTGCAGGTAAGTATTATACATTTTCCTCACACTTGCTGTTTGCTGTTAAAGCTTCCTGGGTCACCTGGCAGCGGGAGAAGACCCTAAGCATCTTAAAAAGGCATTGGGTAGAGCCGAGCCTGTAGGGAGAAAGATTCTGCTGCTTACCTAGATCGTGGTGGTGAACCAGCATAGTTACTCACGGAATTGCTGATCTGCGTGCTCCTGAGACCTATCGTCCTGCTGCGGTGTCCCGAGTATGAGTGTGCGGTCCTCGGTCGGGTTTAAGTAGCCCGTTTGATTCACAGCACCTGCAGCAGGGATTGGGAAAGAGGGTGCGGTCGCGCAAAAAGCGCCGAGTCATCTGCTGCCCTGCGCATGTGTGCGAGAGCAGTGCTAGTTGTAGCGCATGCGCATTGTGCGGGATCAGTGCTGGTCAGCGCATGCGCATTGCAGGTTAGTGGGGAACCACGAAGGCGCATGCATAGTGGCAGCGCTTAGAGGTAACAGCCCGTTTTGTGGCTGATTTTACAGTGAATAAATTACACAGCGATTAAAAAATGCACAGAGATTTAAAAATGGGAGAATTAAACAGGAGTAAGGTACAGACTGGGAACAGTCCACGAGTCAGAACGGGGCTAGGACTACAAACGGTCAGGCTAGGTTGGTATGTATAGATGTGGCTGATCAGGTGGTCAGCGAATTCCACGGGATGGAATCATTAAGCCCATCTATATGTGTGGAGAGGTGGTATATCCAACGTTGTTCTTTAGTAAGGAGGGCTTTCTCATTGCAGTTGGATACTTCAAATTGTTCAATCACGGTCCACGTAAAATCATTTGGGGTGTGATTGTGGGTGAGAAAGTCTTCAGTCAGTTTACTTATATTTTTACCACAGCGCATGGTGCTTCTGTGCTCAGCCATTCTTGTCTTGACTTTCCGGGTAGTCATACCAATGTATCTGAGGCCACACCGGCACGTGATAAGGTACACCAGGTTGGATGAATTGCAATTAGTGAACTGGCGCTGTATCCAGGTTTTGCCGTTTTCCAGGGCCAGTGTCTTGGAGGGGGAAGTCAGGTGGCAGACGCTGCAGTTGTTGCAAGGTTGGTGGCCAGTTATTTTTGGTAGGCCCCAGGCGTTCAGGATCGTGTTGCCTGTCGGACGGGGGCTTGTTCTTGGTCTGGTAGATACCAATTGGTCTTTTGGATTTTTTGCTCTTTTATAAGCGAAACGTGGGGTCTCCCACTCTCTTGTCCCTGAATTGATGATTCTCCAGTTTTTGCGGATTATGTTGGACACTTGATTTGAGGCAGTGTTGTAGGTGGTAACACATGTCAGAGTTGGTGTTTCAGGTGGTTTGATGATGGTTTCCAAGAGAGCCTCTCTATTCTGATTCCGCGCTCTTTTGCAGGTCTTGGTGATGATTCTGGTGGGGTAGCCTCGGTCCTCTAGTTTGTGGACTAGTGCTTTGGACTGTAATTTGTAATCTTGAATCTTACTGCAATTGCGTTGTATGCGCAAAAATTGGCCGAAGGGTAAGTTCTCCCTAAGCGGTCTGGGGTGGAAACTGTCAAATCGCAGTAATGAATTTCGCGATGTTGGTTTGTAATGTGTGGTGGTTGTCAGGCCATTCTGTTCTGCTCTGATGTTGAGGTCCAGAAAGGCGAGTTCAGTGGGGCTGCTGGTGCAGGTGAACCGTAGGTAGGTGTCACGGTTATTGATCCATATCAGGAAGTGTTTCAACGTGTCTTCATTTCCCTCCCAGATGATGAAAATGTCGTCGATGTAGCGACGCCAGGTTACAATGTTTGCTGAGTAGGGGTTGGTTGGTGTGTCGATGTGGGTCCGTTCAAAATGATGAACATAGAGCCCTGCCACGCTAGGGGCAAAAACACTCCCCATAGACGTTCCATTCGTCTGGAGAAAGAACTTGCCCTCATACTTGAAATAATTTTCTTTCAAAGCCAGGGCAGCACAGTCAAGAATGAAGTGCCGGGGGGTACGATGTTGCCAAGTATCCTCCATGAGGACATCATGAAGTACTTGTAAGGTGGCATCCTGGGGTAAACTTGTATGCAAGCTTTCTATGTCCAATCCGACAAGGAGTTGTGTTTCTGGGTTGAAGCCGATGTCCTTGATGATGTTTAGGAGATGTTTTGTGTCCTGGATGTAGGACGGTGTCTTCTGGACCAGCGGGTTGAGATAGAAATCACAGAAGCGTGATAATGGTTCTAGAAGAGATTGGATGCCTGACACAATCGGTCTGCCTGGGGGCGGAGTTACCCCTTTGTGCACCTTGGGCACTGTGTAAAAATAGGGTACTTTGGCATTTTGTGTGCAGAGGTAATCCGCCTCCTGTTTGGATATGTATTCTGCATCGCTGGCATCTTTGATGAGCTGGTTAATTCTCTTTTGTAGCTCTTCAGTAGGATCTTTTTTCAAACATTTATAATTCCGTGTGTCACTCAGGAGTCTGCGGCATTCTGTGTCATAGTCGCTTTTATTCATGACCACAATTCCACCCCCTTTGTCCGCTGGTTTGATGATACGGGTGGGATCATTTTGTAAGCGCTTGATGATCTCCCGGTCCTGGTGGGAGAGGCTGTTGAACATATTTTTGTGTTGAAGTTTCTCTATTTCTGAGTAGACTGCGAGTTCGAATGTTGTAATTTCTACTGGTATGCTAGCTGGTGGGGGGGTGAAATTGGACTTCAATCTCAGGCCTGTTTCATTGATGTTCTCTGTGTTGTCACCAGTTTTCTCCTGTTTTTCGAAAAAAGCTTTCAGCTTGAGTTTCCTGAAGAACTCGGCTAACTCCACATGGAGTTTGAAGGTGTCCAGTCTGGTGGTGGGGACGAAGCACACTCCTTTGTTGAGGACTGCAGTCTCCTCATTGGTTAGAGGCACATCTGAGATGTTGAATACCAGGGGGCTGCTGGTCTGAGGTGTTGTTATTTGCTGGGTCCTGCTTGTTCCCGGGATTTGTTCCGTGTGTTGGAACTCACCGGATCTTCTTCTGTTGCCCACTGTACTTGTTGGGGGGGGATTCCTTCTCTTGCCGCGTGGTCTGCGGCCTTTGCCTAAAAAAGGATATCTCTGGTTTTGGTTGTTTTGGTAGTAAGGCATCTGTCCCGGGGCATATAGCGGTGGATATCCGAAGTATGGTGATGGTATTGGTCCAAAGGGCGGTGGCCCAAAGTTTTGATGTTGTGGGGGCCCTTGCCAGGGTTGCTGCCAATGTTGGCCCCTACGTCCTCTCCCTCTGGTTTTGGTGGATCCTGCGCTAGAACCGCTAGAGACAGAGCTGCTGTCTCCTGAGCTGTCTGTGCTTCTTGTAGGTGCAGTGTAATTGTCATCAGCATAGAAGTAGGTCTTTGAATAGCTGAATTTCTTGAGGTCTTTTTCGAATTTCTTGATCTTGGTTTGGGTAAGGTATTCCTTATATTCAGCCATTTCACGGTTTTGGTCATCCAGTTTTTTCTTGTAACCCGTAAGTGTAGTTCTAAAATGGGTTTCTGTCGCCTGGATTTCTATGATCATAGCATCCGAAAGACGTTTAGCAGTTTTTATAATTAGTATGAGCCAATCCCTGGTGCAATGCCAGGCAATCTGTGCCCAATCCTTTCTGAAGGCGACGTCATCAAGGAAGATTCTGGGTGCGTTGGTGACCAGAAGTCCTTTCGGTGCTGTGTCAGTGCGAAGGTATTGTGCGAGAATGACACCATGTAAGATTGTTCGTATCCTGTTCCGTTTTTTCTCAGTGAGAGTGTCCCAGTCTGTGCTATGGTCGCAGCTGTGTTGAAATCTGCCAGGAGGGAGGGGTCAGCGAGGATTTCGCTGACATCATCCTCAGTGAAGGTTAGGCCTATATTTTCTGCCATGTCGTATATATAAGGATCTCTCGCAGCTGTGCGCTGCCAAATATCAGCAAATCAAAATGGAGAGAAAGGACTAGGTAGGCTAGTCCGGATCCCCTACTTTATATGTAGTATCAAGAAAGGACTAGCTTAGTCGTGTTGGGAGACTCAGTGGGTACGTATGTCGGCAAACCAGTTGGTTTGATTATGATGCCCTCACCCACCAACCTAGTTGGTGGCATGCTTCATCATCGGGCCCACCACAGTGACACCGAATGTGTCCCGGGTGTGCTTCGACTCCAGATTACTGAGGAGCTGGTATACTTGCTGAGTGTGCTGTGTTGTGGGTGTGAAGGTGAATTAAAAGCTATGCAGTGGGTCCCAGTTCCCGAGGGTATATGGATAACTTTAATGTCTGGGCCCCTGCTAGCAGATAAAAAGGCAAACGGACGCTGTGGAGTGAGTTATGGGCTCCCACGTCCTGTGTGGTCTACATGTTTCAGCCAGGCCTTTTGTTTACATCTGGCTTTCCTCAGGACCAATGAGTATCTGTGGTGAAAAATAAACTATATTAAGTGGTTAGTGTTGTTTTATAAAAGTGTCGCACGCGCTAAGGTGTTAGAGGGGGATTCCCTCTGCTTTACTCTACACGTAACATAAAGATACGAACAGACAGATATAAAAGGTAGAGTCTTTTTATCTGCTAGCAGGGGCCCAGACATTAAAGTCATCCATATACCCTCGGGAACTGGGACCCGCTGAATAGCTTTTAATTCACCTTCACACCCACAACACAGCACACTCAGCAAGTATACCAGCTCCTCAGTAATCTGGAGTCGAAGCACACCCGGGACACATTCGGTGTCACTGTGGTGGGCCCGATGATGAAGCATGCCACCAACTAGGTTGGTGGGTGAGGGCTTCATAATCAAACCAACTGGTTTGCCGACATACGTAACCACTGAGTCTCCCAACACAACTAAGCTAGTCCTTTCTTGATACTACGTAATTATAAAAATGCCATTCAAATCATGAGAGCCACAGTCGATAGAGGTAGCAACAAAACCACTGCATTTTGGAAGGTTATTAATGTAGGAGGCTCAGTACCATCTATGGAAGCTAAAATCACTGCAAATAATTTCATTTATTATTTTGGGGGCAGTTATGCCCACCCTCCATATGACATTGTCAGCCAGCGCCAAGACGCCTCCAGGCATTTGTTCGCCCTCAATAAATCTATTAATTCATTCATTCATTCATTGTCCCTAGTGACAATAATCTTATCACTGATGCACCTTTGAATAATTCATTCATGTTTTGATTAAGTTGAGGTTCTCCTAGCGATTGATTAATATGAGCCAAAGTGGTGAGGCCCTGGTCCCGAGAGAGTTCCTTTGGATATGTTTAAGTCTAACATTGACTTCCTGATGCCTGTACAGATGAATGTTTTGAGGGCTATGTACAAATGTGGTCTTCTTAGAACATGGTCTGAATCTATTATTGTACAAAAAAATTTAAAAAGAGGACAGAAGAGAACTAAAATGCCACTGCCCAATCTTGCTCTTCAACTCAGTGGGCAAAGCTGTAGCGCGAATACTACTGACAAGATTGAAAAGTTGGGCAAATGAGAAGTCTGCCGAGGCAGATGTCCATTATGGTTTCTAGAAAGGCAGAGGCGCAGAGTAACAGTGTTTAAACCTACACCTATTAATTGGCAAATAAAGGCTAAAAAAGCATTAATGAACCTGGTTTTAATGGATCACAGGATTGCCTTTGACTAAGTGAACCATTCAAAGCTATGGTCAATCATGTTAAACATTGGGGTGGATCAACATTTAGTTACGTTTTTGAGGTAACTGTTTTCGTATGTATCTCCAGACTATGTTTTAGACGGAATTGGGAGTGCACTGAAAGATTTAGGATATGGAGAGGAGTGATAGAAGGGTGTGTGGCTAAGGTCAGGACATGCTTCAATTGGGAGAGTGCGATCCTGGTTCTGCTTTATGCAGATGATGTAGTGGTGTTGTTGAGCACTGCGAACGACCTTAAAACATTTCTTGATTTTTTATGTCTTTCATAGATTATCTCGATTTGAAAATCAAGCTAAGCAAAACTTGTTCTTTGGTCTGCGGCCCCAGGTCTTCAAGGACATGTCCCCACTCTGTTTATGGCACTAAAGTTGGAATTAAAGTTACTTTATCTGGTAGACTTGATTAAACTTCAACTTCTCCTTTTGTGGAATGATGATTGGTGTAAACCTGAGATGACCTTTAACAGATTGGTGTTGTGTGTTTGTCTATCATTCGACCATGCTGCTTGCACCCCCTGGATACCTCATGTATAAAAATTGTGTGTGAGATTGGGCAAACCAGACTCATTTGATAATTCTGATTCTTTTTGCGAGGAGAATAGGGCACAGAATGAGCTAACTATAGTAAGCAATATTGGCCCTTATGTGAAGTATTGAGGGAATGCGATTCTATTTAGGAGCTTTGACTAACCTTGACACAGGTTTATGATGACACATTTTCGTCTAAAGTGTTCAAGATATCTTCTTTATTGCCCATGTGATGTCTATTCAATCTAGATTAAAACAACAAATTTACTTTTCCAAAGTTTTTTTCGAGGATGGAAAAATCCTGGCAAGTCGCTAAACTGTATAGCGACCTACCCTTCAGTGTGAAGAAAGTCTTTGCGCAAGTTACCAAATTTACAAAACTCTTTGTAACAATTATTCAACAGGGGCACATTATCACACATATGCTGTCTGAGTCCACTGCTTAACAAACATCTTTTCAGACCTTATATAGACCAGCTGTACTATTCTCACACCAACTGTAATCTATTGATGTTTGCTTTGCCATAATGTTTTTAACACAGAAGGCAGTAAAGTGTAAGAGAAGGCTTTCTTATACTGGATTGTATTTTTTATTACTTCTAGTATTGTGTATTTTTTTATTGCTGTATTTCCACTTTATATAGGGTCAAATTATTGGATTGTATAGTTATTTCTCATTTTATAAAATATATTTTTATTATTGTGATGAATATATTGCTTTACTTTTCTTTTATGGTTTAAAAATGCCAAATAAAGATTTTATTGATTTATTAAGTCTGTGTTATAGTCTGGAGAAATTCTTAAACAGTGTTTATGAAACAATAGAGCGGGAGGAACATTACAATATTTCCAATTAACTAACCTTTACAGATTTTATAGTTAACAAAAGGGATAGGAATGCAATTTAAATTGAGATTTGTCCTGTTTGGAATATTGGAATTTTGTTTTTATTATATCGTTGCCTAGGCTAGCGTTTTTCTGTAATGGGATTGTGAAGATAGGGGAAAATCCCTGTTGAACAGATCTGCTTGAGGACACTGTTAACAAACCCTGTCTTGGACATGTGATTAGTATATAATCCATTGAAAGGAAATTAATGTATCTTTGAGCGTGATGACCGCATTTAGGTCAATGTCTGTCTCTTTTTGTGAATTTTGCTGCTATTATATATTTTCACTTTAATATATTTTGCACATGATTTTAAGATGTTTTTTGTCTTTTTGAGCTCTGCTTCAGTTGTATTATTGCACATTATACATTATTGCGCACAAATTAATGAAGCAGGGACCTTTACAGGCCCCCTATTAAAAATATGATAGTGTTAGACAAGATAGCGTGCTAGAAAGCTTGCTTGAATCGCAAAGTGAAGTATTGTTTTAGTGACATTTGTGTTAGTATTTAAAACATTCGAAAATGTTTTTATTGTTTCAAATAGATGATGATTTTTAAATGGATTATTGTTTGTTTTGCCTTAGCAGAATAATATCGGACATAAATATATGAATAAAAAATAAATAGTGTCATGCATTCCATCACACAAGTAACTTAGAAAGATCAACCATTCATCATGGGAGATGAGTAGAGAGTCTTTCAGATTCCCAAGACTGCATTCACCGCTGACCCAATTTTAAGACATCCAAACATTAGTGGAACTGGAAAACTTTAGTGTACTTTCTGAACTTTCCACACTGCTGATATTTATTTTGAGATATTTGCAATTTACTTTTAAAACAGCACATATTTTTTATTTATGTATTTTAGGAAATCTTGGGACTATTCTGACATTCTCTCTTAACCTATTCCTCTGCATGAGTGTCACTGGTTAAAATGACAAAATAACCTGTATTTGCAGTCAGAGAACAGAACAATGAACACAGCTCTGCATGTAAAAAGAAATATAGTTTTTGTCATGTGACATGTCATGTGATACTTTTGTTTTGGCATGCACAGTAAATGCACCAATAAAAATGGTTTCTATATTATTTATTCTCCCTTTGAAGTTTAACCAGGATATCCGGAGGTGCTGCCGCACTCCTAAACCTTTACTGTTATCTTCACTTCCAAACATGCAGCTTCTCATCATTGTAGAAACCCATACATTATCCTTTGCTACAGGCGCCGTCTTGTCCCAACAAAATCCAGAATCAGAGACTGTACATCCTAGCCTTGGGAATGTTGTCCTAATCATAATACAAGTACTGTATTTATGGTTATGAATTACTAGCGATAAAAGTTGTTTTTAATCAATCAGTCAATCAGGATTTATAAAGCAAGGCAAATCACCCTACAGGGTATCCAGCCGCTTACAGGTCCCAGAGGCTTATTCGAACAGCCAGGTCTTGAGGGCCATTTGGAATTCTGAAAGTGAGGTGATGCTCCGGATTTACGTGGGGAGGTTGTTCCAGGTCTTTGCTGTGATGTGGGAGAAGGAGCGTCTTCCTCTTCTGCTTTGGTAGATGCAGGCAGTATGGGGAAGTGAGAGGGAGGCATAGCGTAGTCTGGTTGGTGGACGTTCAGGTGGTGGTTAATGAAGCCATTTCCTTGGTTGTGTAGAGCCTTGTGTGTGCGGGCCAGCAGACTTGAATTGGCATCTCTTCTGCATGGGGAGTCAATAGAGTTGCCTGAGGTGTGGGTTGATGTGGGTCCTTCGCGGTAGGCCAAGGATGAGCTTGGCTGCAGCATTCTGTATGGTCTGAAGTCTCTGTAGGAGGTGTGTGATGATTCCTACATAGAGGGCATTGCCTTAGTCCAGTCGGCTAGTGATGAGGGACTGTGTCACGGTGGGTCTTATGTGTAGGCGGGGGTGTGGAGTTTAATAAGGTATCTACTTGGCCATGGGACAGGTTGCTTCATAAATCTATTTGCCCTGTAAATAAATCTACTTGTCTCTTTGGTGCCATGTAGTGTGGTGAAAAAGTATGGCAGCAATCTCAATAAAGAGCTCTGATAATAGCCTCTCTGATCTTGCCAGGACTCATGTTACCGTATGGTTTGAATACTAGCAATTCACCGAGTTTGCCACATTCCTGCAGATCTTCATATTGGGAGGTAGATGTTAGCAATAGTATTAGGGTTGGAATGACCTTTTGAGTCTGTGCAAACCTACTGACTTGCATATATTAGGGCTTTTCACAAGCTCTCCTCTAATCTTTTCCACACTGAGAAAGTTTGGAAATTTACTCCTGACAAGGACTGAAGTAAAACTTATTCCAGGACGGTGAAAAAAAAAGTTGGCGGAAAAGTGAGTTTCTAAATGTTCAGCAGATTTTCGCATAGGCAAATCTACACATGCATATTTGTTAGTGGTTAAATATAGTTCACAGATATTTTCTATATGGACCATTTCCTGGCCTACTTCTGTAAATTCTTGTACTTTCATGAAATCCATAAATCTGCACTAATGCAAGAACATATACCATAGTGCACTTTTGTGTCTTTCTTTAAGACTTGGGCCCTAATTAGATCTGGTGTTAAAGAAGAAATGTTATTTTAATTAAAATTCTATCTCTCTCTCTCTTTCTGTCTATCTGTCAGCTGGCTTCACTGTGAGTAAAGCATTCCACTCATTCACGAGGGGCATATCAGCACACAAAGTAGTTTTTTCCAGTTTCAGGGACTATTGTGGCAATGGGTACCTTTTGAGACCAAAACATATTTTTGCCAATTTTTGTTATAATGGTGTGGGCCTTGCAGCTCCAGCAACATTAACTTGTTACATTAACCAAGTCAAAACAAGGCACGCATTGACAAATACCAAAAGTCTGCCACAAATATTAGACTGATTGGCTTTGCCAAATGCTTGTTTATTTTTGTGTATCCCATAATCTCGTTAAAACTGGTGGTTGCGCTGATTTTGCATTATGACTATTTTAGAAAATGCTAGCATGAATCAACACATTTTACTAAATGATGCTTCAAAGAAATGGTCCCAAAAAATTCACAGCAGTTTAGCAAAACATTGTTTTCCTTGGTGCAATTTATTTCATTTTGAAAGCAAAGAATCATCAATCTTGCTTTCAAGCTCCTGCAAATATTTGCAGGTAATCAGAAGGCATTCTGGGAGCATTATATGTACCCTCATATTGGTAAACTTTGCAAACGTGTGTACATATTTTTATACTAGAACCATTGTAAGTAGTGCAGTCTGCCCTTTCATTTTCCTAGAGTGATCACCATAATAATAAAGACTTTGCTTTAACAAACTATAAATACAAGTCTGAAAAGCATTTAAATATGGATACACGTTACTTTCACTGCAGACTAAGCCCTTCCCAGATCCATAATGTGATACAGTAAACTGGCAGGCAAGGGGTTTGTGCTGCAGTAGGGAAGTAGGGGAGGCCTACTTGACCCAAGGACAAAATAATAATTATTATTTGTATTTGTTGGGGGCAAAACGGATCATCCCCATGGGAATCTCTCTGCACCATAATATCAGACAAAGCAGAGCAGAGACCGCTGATTAGAGACAGAACAGCCAGGTTTAGCAGAAGTTTTTTAAACTGCCAGAGATTGGAACATGTACGGATGTTGTCTGGCAGTTTGTTCCAATGAGAGGGGGTGAGATACGAGAAAGAACGGCCACCTATTCTGACTCTATTAATTCTCACGGGGCACAGCAGCTGTCGAACACCTGATCTCAATTGGTGAGAGGGGATATATGGTTTTAGCTTCTTCCTCAAGTAAGCTGGATCCTTCCCCTGGAGTGTTTTGAATACCAGACATAGAAGCTTAAACACTGCTCTTTTATTTTAATGGGCAGCCAGTGAAGCTATCGCAGGAGGGGTTCCGAAGGGGTATGAGCAGGCTTATTGAGGCGAGAAGGGCGGCTGTGTTCTGCACAACCTGCAGCCTGGATAGTAGATCTTCCCTGATCCCTACCAGTAGGGAGTTTCCATAATCTAGTCTGCTCACTAGAAGTGCCTGTATAACGGACTTTCTAGCTGAAAGAGGGATCCAGTAAAAGATCTTCCTAAGCATTCGCATCAGGCCAAAGCATGGGCCTGAGATGCTTTCACGTGTTCTTCCATGGAGATTCTATCATCAATTAGAACACCCACATTTTTCACCCAATTTTTTGGAGTAGGGGGTTCTCCCAGCCCGGGTGGCCACTAGTCTGAGGACCAGAGCTCCCCTACTTTCCCGAACAGCAGAATCTCGGTTTTATTGGTGTTAAGCTGTAGAATATTCGCAGTCATCCATGCTGCTGTTTTTAAGATGCAGTTTTCAAATTTTTCTCTGGTCAACACGGGATCCGTATCAATAGTAACTATCAATTGAGTATCATCCACGTACGAGATGGTATCAAACCCACAAGATCTAATAATAGTGGCCAGGGAAGACACATAGATGTTGAATAAAGTGGGGCTTAAGATGGAACCCTGTGGAACCTCTTTGTCTACAGCTGTGGTCTGCAATATAAACTAAACAAGTTGGACACGTTGTGTTCTGTCAGCCAGGAAGCTTTCAAGCCATTTTAATGCCGTTCCGCTACACCAACCTCTTGTAGCCTATGCACTAGAATTCGATGAGAGATGGTGTCAAACGCTGCTGACAGATCAATGAGAATCCGCATAGTAGGTGTCCCTTTGTCTAAGGCCAGCCTAATCGTATCCATTACTTCAGTTAGCGCGGATTCAGTCCTATACGAAGAGCGAAAGCCTGACTGGGAAGAATCAAGTGAGTTGTTCCATTCAAGATATTCAGTTAACTGTTTGTTAATCAGAGCTTCCATAACTTTAGAAAAAAAGGAGGAAGAGAGATGGGTCTATAGTTTTTCAGATCCAAAGGGCTGGCCAGGTTTTTTTTTAATAAGGCTCTTATTTGAGCCCTTTTCCATTTCTGTGGGGAGGTAGCGGTGGCTAACAATATATTACAGACTTCAGTAAACGGAGCCACAAGCGCAGGGGCGAGAGCTGAGATAATAAAAGGAGGAGCCAGGTCTAGGGGAGAGCCAGATTTTATATGCGCTAACAAGGACTTTACTTGCTCCGACGTGATGGCGTTGAAAGCCTCCAAAGGGGGAGAGATGGGATCTTCAGGATTGTGTGATCCCACACTTAATTCCCCCTCTGTGCTAAAAAAGCTATTGATTTTATCGATCTTTAGCTGAAAGTGATTATGAAAGTTGTTGTCCCTGACCCCAAGCAATATGTCCTGAGCATTGGTATATAGTCATGCCACACCCTTGGAGCTACTGGAAGATCTTACTTAGCATACTCAGAGTGTTGATCTGTGATTTCATGGTGAGTTTGTTGTCAATGATGATTTTGAGGTTTCTGGCATAGTTGGAGTGAGTGGCTGTGGGCCCTAGGTCTGATAGCCACCAGGAGTCGTTCTGTGTTTTCCTGCTGTTGCTAAAGATGAGCTGCAGCCAGTTATTCTTTATCCAGTCTCTGACATTTGTTGTGCATCTGTGGAAGTTTGTTCTGGTGGGGTTGTTGGTCGATATGAGGATGAGTTGGCGCCTTTGTCCACTTAGGAAATTATGTTGAGACTGTGGGATCTGACGATGTTGGCCAGCAGGTTCATATATGTATTGAAGAGCATGGGGCTGATGATTGAGCGCTGGTGGATACCGCAGGTGATCTCCTTGGGTTCAGTGGTGAAAGATGGGAGGTGGAGCCTCTGGGTTCCTCCTGTGAGGAAGGAGGTGATCCATATGACCATGTACCCTTGGATGTCCATCAGCGTGTTGTGGGATACGGTGTTTAAGGTGGTCGAGGAGGAGGATCAGAGTTTCTTCTTGGTTGTGGAGGTTGTGCATGTTGGCGGCTACGATTAGGGTGGTTTTGGTGCGGTGATTGATGTGTAAGCTGGATTGGGAGGCGTTGAGTAGCTGGTCCTGCTCCAGGTGTGTCCTTAGTTGCTTGTTGATAATCTTTTCCAGTACCTACTCTGGGAATAGTAGCAAGGAGATTGGCCAGTGGTTTTTTTGAGTTCACTTGGCTTGGTAGTGGGTTTGTTGAGTAGGCGTATGATTTCGTGCGTTTGCAGGCATCTGGAAATGTTGCAGTGGTGATAAAGGTGTTGAGCAGGGTGGTGAGTTTCTGGCGGATCCTTTGGTTTCCGAGGTTGATGATGTGATGCGGGTATGAAGGAGCTTCTGAGTTGATGGATTTCATGGTGGAGGTGATGGTTGCTCAATAGAGACATTAATTGGAATGAGCAATTCATAGGATTTTGTTTTGGACTGTTAATGAAAGCCTGTTATGCCTGCAATCCATTAAATGCTTCAATGCATGACATACTCATTCATTGGTCTCTCTTCTCTTGTTTTATTATTAACTTGCAAATGAGTTAGGGAATCAATATGGCAAAGTAGATGCTTTATCAAGACAAGGAGGAGGACTAGAAGATCCCTCTCCAGCTCTCCTTATTGTATC
The DNA here is from genome assembly GCF_964261635.1 of Lissotriton helveticus. NCBI lineage: Eukaryota > Metazoa > Chordata > Amphibia > Caudata > Salamandridae > Lissotriton > Lissotriton helveticus. The sequence continues at coordinate 886,896,876 of NC_136072.1, forward strand.
TTTCACCACAGGTGCCACACATTCCTCGGATAAGTTCCATGAGCACATTACTATCAGAGAAGAACAAGTTGATGTTCAGCAGTGGTTTCACAAAGAACCTGATAAGAGAAAGAAACTGGACACATTTTTGTACAGAAAGTGACTTTTGCATCTTCTCCTACATAATTAGGTTGTGAGATGTTGTCCTAAATGTCCTGTATGTAGACACTCTGAACAGAGAAAGATGCAGGGGTATTAAAGATATATATTTGGTGGCATAATATGTCAATATCTGTAAAGAACTTTATAAGACTGTTTCTTCACCAGCAATGCTCACCAACCAGCAGTATTTTTACAACCCCTCCTGTTGCCATCCCAAAACTGGCCAATGATTTCAATGGACTTTGTGGTGAAGTTTCCACCATTGCAAGATTTGACTCTCTGATGGCAGTCTTGTGTGTTATTTCACAAGGTTAGCGGTTAAAATACTTCAAGTCTTCCTAAGGGATCTGCTCAGACTCAGTGGTTCAGCTGGCCTGATGGTATCGTCACAGTTTATTGCCCTCTTGATGGAATTAATGAAACAAACTGATCTCAACCACTTTCATTCACTGCAAGTGGGTAGGCACACAGAGGGACTCCTTCAGGCAATAGAAAAGTATCTCATATGCTTTCTGGTGGATCATCAAGTAGATTGGAGCAAGTGGACTTCTATATTTGCCTATAATAGCTCAGTCCATACATCCACCATTTTTCTATTGCTGTTTTGCCATACATTCACACATTTCCTGCTTCATCCGTCCTGTCCTACCTCTCTATCCTCTGTTATTAATTTATTAGCACATATTAGGGAAGTAAGAAACTCCATTCATCAACATCTTCTTAAGGCAAAGACTGCCCATTCAGAACAGGCAGCTCACCATTGTAGATTAGCTTCCACCTATCAAATTGGAGATAAAGTATGGTTTTTAACAAATCATCTATAATTTCCTGGTTCACATCACCCTAGCTTTTTTGGGCCCATATCCTGTTCTAAAACTGGTGGGGCTTCTGCCGTATAGCTTACACTACCCAACAGATGGAGTGTTCATCAAGTGTTCCGTATTTTCTGCATTAAGCCTGCTGTGCCTAAAGGGGAAACTCTGATTCCTCTGCAGTTGGTTGATAGGTCAAAGAATATGAGTTTGAAGCTATCCTAGATTCACACATTTATTTTGAGTATTTGCAATATCTAATTTCCTGAAAGGGATATGATGCCTCTGAAGGATCATGGGAACCGGTCTCCTTTGTCCATTCTCCTGAATTAGTGTCACTGTTTCATAGACAGTTCCTAAAGAATCTATACCCTAAAAGAAGTTCCCAGGGAGGCGTTCTTTGGGTGGGAGTACTACTTGAAATTTCATGAAGCAAGGAAGCAAGAGCATGGGAAGTGATGTCAACAGTATGAAGGATTTAAGGGAGGGTTCTCCAAAAAGTAGTTTGTGAGCTATTGGTAGTTCTCTAGCAACTTGTAAGTAGCTCTCCTGTGTAGAGCACAGCCTACTAAATTAGAAGCTTTTGCTTACTTTAATTAATATATATATATATAACAAAATGTGTGTATTTGAGGTGAAAATGTTTGTAGTTTCAGAACTCATAAACTGATGAGTGGAGAAAAATGGCTGGATTTCCAAAATATACTTAAAGCTAAGATTTGAATGATAAGTACTGCAGCACTGGTAAGACCTATCAATAATATTATTAACTTGGTGCTAGGGGCATTATAGCTATGGATGTTATGCATTACTCACATAGGGGCATTCCACATTGACAGAGCATTTTTTACTGCTGGCACACATGCCAGTTGCGCTGAGGTGATCACTGCTGCTAACCTTGCCTATGGAGCCCAATAATGTAATCTTCTCTGATGTAGGTATTAATAAAACTCCAATAATATTAGAAGCTCAGTAGGCATTATTCTACTGGAGTGGTGCTTCGAAGACTTGCTTCTCATCTGGGATGGGAGTTTAATGTCGATTGTGGAGCACACTGATCAGCTCAATAATAACAGTCACAATCTAAGATGTACACATTCCTTCAGTACACACAGATGCCACCTTCATAGATGTGATGTTCAGTATTGAAAAAGCAAGATATCGACCTCTATTTAGGAGACAGACACCAAAGGGTGGGAAGCAGTGAACCACCCCACCGACATGGAGTATACCGTACGGATAAATGCTTCTAGCCCGAAGATATTGCGATAATAAGGACATAGTTCAAGGCAGGGATACCCCATACATTTTTAAACGGCGGCTACCCAAGATTGAAGAGCAAAGCATGGTATCATTTACTCTTCTAGCAACCGAAGAAGAATGGAATGTATATGAAGAAGGAAAACGGCAATGGAGTTAAATTTATAACAGATACTACTACATTAAAACTGATGTGAGTGAGAAGAATCATATTTAACAAAGGCGTGCATTACTTCTTTTTAATGATTTCAATGACATCATATGAGGGATTCTATCGAATACCTATCGAATGCACCTGCCTTAAAAAGGATGTTGGCAGCATGAACAATAATTGAAAACACGAATACCTCATTAATCGTAAATCAATAAGATTATACATATCCCGCTGCTAAATATTTTGCACAGTTCTAAAATGCTGGCTCTCAAAATCTTAAGTATTATGGAATTAAATAGGTGATCACAAATGAAAGAGACAGTGGCAGGACTAATAGAAGCTTCAGTCCAAATTAATCATAGAAATGAGCTGATAACACTATTGACGCTGATGCATGCGCATTTGTAACCTAGACTCCCCCTGGATAAAATCATGGGTTTGATGTCCAAATCGGCATCAGTTGGGAAAGAGGGATGATCCTTGAAAGAGGGATGAAGGAATGGAAATCATCAAACCCTAGCCCGTTTTTAAGCAAACCAATGGAAGTATGTGTCCGGTGGATATATATTATAAGGGAGAAGAAGTGGGAATGTATCAAAAGCCAACAAGCAATCTAAGTATAAACAGAAGGTGGCACTAAAGATGCACAAATCCTTTTTGTATAACAGCTTAAATACTTTTCATCGAAGAAAGTGTGATTCTCATTGAATGGCTAACTTTTGGATGTAAAAAAACAGAGCAGAGGGTTATATGATTATAGCACAAAAAAGGCGTATATAGAAGGTGAAGAAAGGATCATTGGTATACAAGCGCATTTCTGTGTTTAACCTCTCCAAGTCATTATGGAGTAAACACATAAAAAACGACTAAAGGTTTTTGTAACAGTAACACACTGAAAGGGAAACCTTCAGAAGAAGAACGCCTCAGTTGATCTGGGGAGTATCGCTCGAGTGAAAGTGTTAAAGAATGAGTAAATACGTGTGGCACGACAGCATACCGCGAGAGTTTGGCTTAATTCCTGAAGGGTGAGGAGTGGGTGTGAGAGAGAGAAAGAGACCGGTTCTGTGTGTACGCTCGAGCATCTTAAACCCCCTCCCAACCCCCCCCCCCCAAAAAAAAAAATCATGTCTCTCGCTTGGATCAGGTCTGTTGGCATTTATGCTCAAGCCTCAAAGTCAAATTTTCCAGGGAGCTGGGGCAAGTATTCAGACTCTTACACACAGGAGAGCCTTGAAGACATATAGTTCCCCCCAAAATATACACGCGCCAGTGTTTACGGTCTACAAGCGAAATGAGAGGTCGAGTAGAGAGAGTTTCATCAACCTGGTAATTGTGGTAGGATGGATACATAGGCGTCCAAGCAGAAACATTTCAGGGGAAGCGCTAGTGACATCACATGTCCTTTGACTGACATAACATCATAGGTAGTGACTTCATATGACAAGTGACCTTGAATTCTAGGAAGAGATGCCACCTCATTTTGATCAACTTTGCAAAATGTGTTTTCAGATGCAATCATTGTGAGCTAAATGTTTCTTTTCTTTCTCCAATGGGGAACATTTTTTCCTGTGATGTACAGTAAAACTAAAAAGGTTTTCTATACCTGTCTGTTTAGGTGTATTTGTCTGCTTGGAAGAACACATAGTTTTCTATTAAAATTGTATATGATTCGTATTTTCTTTTCAATATAGAATTGCTTTTGAAAGCATGACACCGTGTTTAGTGGCATGGTGTTTTCTTTTCATGTTTGATATAGATCTCATTAATAACAAATGCCTGAACTGTTTTTTTTGCCTTCTGTCTTTGGTGTTGCTTTTGTCACTCTGAGGCTGTGGTTGCAAAGGAAATCTTAGGGATAACAAGGAGAAAGCCACGGATCAGGCTGCTGCCCCTGGCGACTCCTAGGGGTGATGGAACAGTCATAGCAGCTCATAAACATTATCAACTGCAAACGATGCCGAGGGCCGGGTGCAGACTTCTCCAAAACTGAACATTCCACATCGGACACCCATCCAAATCACTTCCACTGTGATGGCAAACAAGACAAATATATTCCAAAACGAGTGCTGGATGTGACATTATTTTTCACAGCATCCCTGTTGACATGTATTTTTGCCACCTAATCTAAATTCGTTTTGTCGCTCCTCCTAAGGTGACTGCTCCCAATTTTATGCATTTTAAAGAGACCCTGGTACCATCGTGATTGCCAGTTATGCATTAGGTAGCTGCAGTCCTGCCCATTGTAGCCAATTGCATCTTTAGACTTACACAAGGTCCAGCACAGCACAGCTGACACGCAGAAGGAACAATAGAAGTTAACAGTACGCCTCACAGTTTTAAGAATAACAACCACTGGTTGTGGTTAATCCTATAAAGGAGAACCACTCCAACAATGTTCCCCAACCCTTACACTGAGTTTGGATAAAAAACAAGTTCAAGAATCACATGTGCAAGTGAAAACTCACAAGGTATATGTACAAAAGTTTGCAATGAATGCATTATGTATGTCCCTTTAACCTTTGTCTCTCCTTTGTGGTAGTACTTGTTCCACGAACTGCAAACCTATAGGCACGATGCTCACAACATCTGATTTCATTCCATCCAGTCAGAGTGCCAAAAGGTTTTGTACTTTCTGTAGAGAGGACAGTTTGACATACCATGTGCAGCGAAGACTGAATATGTCAGTGCTTTAGTACTAATGAGTAATTTGCAGTTCCAGATTGCACATGAAGGATTGCTTATCTGAACTATTCCAGTCCTAGCAGACTCCAGCATTGAATGAAGGCCCTCCTCATATTCAGTGCAAGTTCATGATTAGGCCTAGGTGAAATTTTAATTATTCCAATGAAAGTTGTAAAATTGCTTAAAGAGGAGAATTCTGAATTACACAAATTTGCATAATATTTACATGCAAGAGACTGGTGTGCACAGAGAAGGGCCTACAGAGAGATATTGTCTCTTCAGTCGAGTGTCCATTTAGTTATCTTAATGGATTCTTTTAAGTGTGGTGGGTGCTCGTGTGAAATACATCTTTGTGAGATATCAGCAAACCACATGTCATTTTGAAAGCATAATTTAAGAAAGGTTTCTTGGAACTTAGTGACTTTTCATGAAAAGTAAGCTATTTATTTATGATCAGAAATGATGAGTGGCCGATTTTGCAAAACATGAATGTTAGAACTGGGGGTCTCTAATTGGCAGAGGTGTACACCTCTGTCCAATTAGGGACCCTTTCTTCTAGTCAGGTTAAGGGGGATACACACTTTAGATAACCCCTGCTCACCCTCTTAGTAGCTTGGAAAGGGCAGACAGGCTTATCCCAAAGGCAATGTGCAAAGTATTTGTACTCAAAACACACAGTAATACAGTGATGACACCATACGTGGACACCACACCACACCAGTTTAGAAAAATAAAATATCTTTATCTAAACTCAACAAGACCAAAATGACAAAAATCCAACATACATGTAGTAAAATAGCACTCAAAAACACTTATTTCGGGGGCGTGGCTAGCAGCCGATCATGGCCGCAGCCTAATAGCGAGGCTCCAGGAGTGAGGCGGCATCCCCCGGTAAACCGGCATTCAAATCCGATAAAATAATTACTCCGGAAGGGCGAACCGGGTTGGTGATCGAGTGGTGCCCAGCGGGAAAAGTCCGTAAGCCGCGTGCCACCGGGAAACGCTGCGGTGAGACCCTGTATGGTGCGGCCTGAAGGCGACGACAAGCAGCGGACGAGCACTGGCCGGGCGGAAGTGGAGGTGCGACGGGACCCCGGCGCCGGACAACAGCGCAAGAAGCAAGAACCAGAGTAAGACGGGAATCGGAGGGGCACAGGTGTCATCTGCAGAAGACCGGAGGGTTGCCGGAGGAGGCCGGCGGCAACAGCAGCTTGCCAGCGACAAAGAAGCAGACATACGGTGCGGGGCTCCGGGAGCAGAGTGAAAGGCAGCGGGACCAGCGCCGGCTTCAGGACTAAATCCAGCCGGAGGTCAGTGAGCCGCATTAAGGAAGCGACGGAGACACCCCCCCCCCAACCCCCCCCACGGAATCCAAAATAGACGGTGGGGAGAGGGTGCACGGAGGGACCAGTTGCGCCCCAAACAGTGAATGAAGGCAGCTGAGTGCATAAGCCAGAGGACTCGGAACGGGCCGATTGACTTGCGGGGTGAAAAAGCATCAGGCGAAAACATGCAGCAGGCGGAGCAGTAACAATCAACGGCCACACATAGATACCAACTACTAGGGCCTGCAGAAAAGGGAAAGAGGGCCTGAACATCCTGGTTGCGCGATCCGTCAAAAGGGCAGTGAAGAGCTGACTGGAATTGGGTCACGTCGAGGTGGGGTCTGGAGAAGAGGCACGGGTGGGGGCTGCGATCCGGTCAGCCACACGAAACACAACGCGAGGGCGTCATTAGTGGCCCTACATTGACAGATCAAAAGAAACATTGAGATATTCGCCCCCCCTCCTTGCCCCCCCCCATCGCACTGGACCGGAGGGTAAGACATTGGTGAAGGCGATATCGCCACTTCAGCGCAACAAGCGTGGAAAGGCACACCCTGCAAATACTGCATACGTCCCATAGGTTCTGCTCGCCCCATAACTAACTCTGGCAAACAAGGGACCACGAACGACCCGGAGGTTGAGGTCAGCTAGGAGGATCGGAGAACCACAGGAATATTCGCAGGGCAAGGCGAACGCACAGCATGGGAGCGAGGAGGGACCGGAGCCGAACATGACGGGCAGGGGATCCAAACACACCTCGACGCAGTCCAAACTTGATAGGTTCGCCTACGAGAGGAACAACCCTCCCCAGGCGGAACCCCGCCACTCCACGGGGAAGACGCCAGAAGGAGACGGGGCGAAAAAAGCAACGCTGGAGGATGTGATGCGGGCCCTAGCACAGGTACAAGCAACAGTGGGAACCACGGCCACAGAAGTCACCCTGATCAGAGCGGACTTTCAAAAAATGAATGAGAGAGTGAAACAGGTGGAGGTGGTGACAAAATCCTTAGTGGAGGACGTGTCGGAACTCAAAGTGGCTATGGAGAAGGTGATGGCTGAAAATAAATCGCTCGGGGACAAGTTGGATGACCAGGAGGGGCGCTCGAGAAGGAACAACGTCCGAATACTGGGGGTTCCGGAATCGGAAGATAAAGGTGCACTGGACCTCTATGTGGAGGACTTGATAAAGGTGCAATTAAACCCCAAGGGCCTCTCACACTTTTTCTCGGTGGAGAGGGCCCACAAAGTACCTGGTGGCAAACCAAACTTGGGGGCCCCCCCGAGACCTATCCTGGCGAGACTCTTCATTTTTCGCGATCGTGACGCGATTCTGCAGGCAGCGAGAGTGACTCCAGCCATCCAGATACAAAATTCCAAAGTGGCCTTCTTCCCAGACTACACTGCTGAGGTGGCGTGCCGCAGGAGAACATTCCTGGATGTAAAGAAGGAGTTGAGGGCCAAAGAACTGTCGTACTCGATGCTGTTCCCTGCGCGTCTCAGGGTGGTGGCAGAGGATAAAGTTTGGTTCTTTGAAACACCAGAGGCGGCTCAGGACTGGCTTGAAGGCTGGAGAACTGCAGGACAAACCCACCGCACACACAGGAATGACCGTAATCACAGACAAAACAGCCAGGCGGGATCGCAAAGGTCAGGCAGAGGGGGAGTGACCAGATCACCGACGCATGGATCCTTAGGAGCGGAGGGGGGAGTAGAATCCTGAACCCCGGTGGCTGATGCAGTGCTGTTCGTTTAGGAACTTTCCAGGGTGAGCGCGCTTGGACACTGGCCTGGGGAGCTCGGAGGAGGGCAGGGATGCCGCCTGCTCAGAAGGACACTCAGCCCCGGCGCGCAAGTAAACTGTTAACGGGATGGGTTAAGCACTCTGCTATGTTGGGGAGGCAGGCGGTTGAAAGCCCGTTAAGCAGGGAGGCAGGGAGGGGGGCGGCAGGGGGGGTTTGTTTAGAAGTTGTTAAAATTCCACAAGTTAGATCTAATGTCACGAATACAAGCATGTGCTATGAGAGACATGTAGCAGGCGGGTACACCCAGGAAGTTGGAACCGACTTCCACTGCTTTAAGTATAGAGCCATCAACGCACGATTCCCAAATGAGTACAGCTGAAGAGGAGGTGCTGAGATCACGGGTAGAGCCACTTCGACTTATGTCTTGGAATGTAAGAGGGTTGGGTGATAAGATTAAAACGGGGTTGGTGATAAACGCGATCAGGAGGCAGGGACTGGCTCTGGTACTTGTCCCGGAAACACACCTCACAGGGGGGTCAACCAAGGCTCTCGATAGAAAGGGATATAGAATGGCGGTACACTCAGAGTTTACCACGGGATCAAGAGGCACGGGAATCTTAGTTAAGAAATTGGCACAGTTCATCACATTACGCACTAAGGTAGACATGCAGGGATGCTTTGCTGCGCTCTAAGGGCAGTGGGAAGGGAGGCTCCTGAACGTGGTATCGGTATATATCCCCCCGGCACTACACTCGGTCATGCTACCAGCACTGGGTGATTTCTTACTAGACCTGCCTGATGGGGATATACTAATCGGAGGGGACTTTAATGCAACGGTGGATACACGGGTGGACAGATTTCCGGAGGCACCTCAGCCTAATGGTCCTTCCAGATTTCAGAGGTTCTTGACAGCAATGGGATTAGTTGACACGTGGCGCCACACCCACCCCTCAACAAAACAGTACACATACCACTCCACGGTTCATAACAGTCTGTCGCGAATCGACTATTTCTTGGCGCTGGGTGGGGGGCTGCAGCACGTAGATAACGTGGACATACACCCTAGAGGGATCTCAGATCATTCCCCAGTCACGCTCACAATGTCCACACAGGAGAAATCCTGTAGGAGGATTTACCCAATACACGCATTGTATCTTAAGGTCCCCAAGGTGCGGAAGGCACTCAAAGTGGCGACATCCCACTATTTTGCTGAGAATACTGAGTCAGTACAGTCTTCTGCTGTCCTGTGGGAGGCGTATAAGGAGGTGCTCAGGGGACAGGCTATAACATCCATAACGGGCCATAAACGGGAACGACAACGTGAGTTATCGAGCTGGAACTGGCCCTACACGACGCAACCATGACACACAAGGAGAATCCTACTCCTGCCACGTCCCACGATTTGCTCCTAAAGCAACAGCACTACAGGGAGTATTTGAAGCAGCAGTCAGTGACTCAAATAGTAGAGACGACCCATAGGATCTACGACATAGGGGATAAAGCAGGGAAAATGTTGGCCTGGTTAGACAAGAAAGGAGGTAGCACCAGGGGTATACAGCGGATTTGTAACAGGCAGGGGTCAGTGCACACACGCCCCGAAGAGATAGTAGAAATCCTAGCAGATTATTTTGAGAGAGTGTACACTCCAGTCAGGGAGGTGTCGGCAGAGGCGGCCCGTGCAGCGATAGGCCATGTCCCCACTCCGACACTGACACCGGAAGCAGTCACAGAACTAGAGACAGACATAACGGAGGAGGAAATACAAAGGGCTATTCATGCGGTAAAGTCGGGTAAGGCTTCGGGACCAAATGGTATTCCGATAGAATGGTACCAGACGGCGTCGGAGGGACTCAGTGGACCCATGCTGGCAATGTTCACAGATAGTCTGGAGAAGGCTAAGCTTCCGTTAGATCAACGGACGGCGACCATCGTCGCGATTCCTAAGCCCGGAAAACCGCCAGAAGACTGTACATCATATCGCCCCATCTCACTCCTTAACGCCGAGGTTAAAATCCTGGCGAAGCTCCTTGCCACCCGGCTGATAGCGCACCTCCCACAACTTATACACTCCGACCAGTCAGGCTTTATGCCACACAGGAATACCGCCCTCAACCTGCGCAGGGTGCACGGTGTGTTGGCCAGAGCGGACTCATTAACAGAACAGGCGGTCATACTGGCGCTTGACGCAAAGATGGCATTTGACATGGTAGAGTGGCAATATCTTTTCGAAGTCTTGGCACACATGGGATTTGGCCCTAAATTCACTGCCTGGATCCGACTACTATACAGTGAACCGATGGCACAGGTGGTGGCGAACGGCCATATCTCTCGGGCATTCCGGTTGGAGCGAGGGACCCGTCAGGGATGTCCCTTGTCGCCACTGCTCTTTGCGATCGCACTGGAACCATTAGCGACGCTGATACGTTCTACCCCACTTCTGAAGGGGATCTCCTGGGCAGAGGGATGGGAGGACCGCATATCCCTATATGCGGTTGATATGCTGGTATACCTGATGAAGCCGGAATGTAGTATACCGGCGCTACTAGCACTGTGCGATGAGCAGGGGGGAATATCGGGATATACACTGAACTGGACTAAGTCAGAGATATATGTCCTACAGGGCCCACCACCCGCACTAAGCGAGGATTTTCCCCTGAAAATGGCAGGGTCCTCCTTTCGTTATTTGGGTGTACATGTCACCAGGGACCCAATCGAGTTCTTCCAGAAGAACCTAGCACCGCCGTTGGAACGATTGAAACAAGACGTAAAATTCTGGGCAGCGCTGCCGCTGACGTTGTTGGGTAGAGCGGCGCTATACAAGATGATGTCACTGCCCCGGTTTTTGTACATCCTAGAAAATACGCCATATCCGGTGACTCCGGGGTACTTTAGGCGGGTGTCTGCAATGGTGTCAGGTCTGATGTGGAACAATCGGCCAGCGCGCATAGCTCAGGCGAAACTACATAGGGGGTGGTATGACGGGGGGATTGCGCTGCCAAACCTGCAATTGTACTACTGGGCCGCCCAACTGAAGCCCATTAACCAGTGGCTGCATGCACCTCAGGAGGACCCGGCATATAGGGCGGACAGGGTACAGTTAGGTACCAACAGCATACTGGCGCCTCTTTATGACCGGCGACATGTGAGCAGGCTCACGGGACCCACAAAGCTTACTGCATCACTGTGGCACACGGCGCAGGCAAAACTGGGGTGGAAGGGGAAAATCACACGACTCACCCCATTATGGGATACCCGAGCCCTGGGTAATCTGAGGCGCAGCAAGGGTTTCACACATTGGGATACCATAGGTATATCCACAGTGGGAGATTTATGGGAAAAAGGCACGGTGATCCCCTTTGACCGGCTGCGACGACAGTATGAGCTGCAGCCCACGGAACTGTACCGCAACATACAGATAAGACATGCTCTGCTGGCAGCGGTCCCAAGAGACACAGAAGTCCCAGAGGCATCTCCCCTTGAGGATCGTCTCCTCACGGATTACATGCAGGAGCGGGCAACATCACTCACCTACCGCAAACTGGTTAACAACTTAGAGGACCCGACGGCAAAACTAAGAGCTAAGTGGGTGGAAGACATAGGGGAAATGGACGAATACGAATGGAACGAAGCGCTGGCGTCACCTAGGGAGGTGGGCATGTCGGCGAAATTTAGGCTCGTGCAGCTTAAAATTTTACACAGGGTGTACTACACAAGGAAAATGCTACACACAATACATAGGGCGCAGCACCCATACTGTCTTCGCGGCTGTGGAGAGGAGGGAACACTGTTACACACTATCTGGGAATGTCCTCGCATTCAAGAGTTCTGGAGACAAACGATGCGTACTATATCACAGACACTGGGGGTATCCCTGGTCCCTGAACCACGAAAATGCTTACTAAACATATGGGAACCTAACGACCTTTCCAGACACTGACTGCAGTGGTCCATGATTGGCATGATTATAGCTAAGCGCGACATAGCACAGAAATGTGGTGCGATTGACACCCCCACATTGACACAGTGGTGCACAAATATGGACAGGGTCATGATAATAGAGAGGACAGTGTACACTAATAGGGCGTGTCCACGTAAGTGGAACAAGATATGGACACCGTGGAACGTTTTTAGGGGGGACATTTGTGAACCTCTGGAGGAAGATGACGCATTGACTTCATAAGAGGAAGGGGATGACGACTAGGAGAAGTGGAAGCGGGCGATGGGTGGGGATCCAGGAATAGACCCAGAAGCAAGAGTAGGAGGGGGTGAAGTGGGCGGATGGACGGATGAGGGGTATACATTTGTCCACCGTGCAGAATCACCTAACTGAGCGGGAATGTGGTAGTGACAGGCTCAGTGGTCCCACGCATAACAGACGCTCGGCAACTGCAAGTTAGGATAAGGGAATTGTACTTGCTACCTGTAAGACTCATGGCCGAATGTGGAAACTTCATGTTATCATTGTTTAATGTTTAAATAATAGAAAAATAGACCTATAATAATTTGAAATCCAAACGAGATCCATACACGCAAATAACGCCGCCGAACCCCCTGGGTTGACGGCACAGGGGCTGTGTAATTCGCATGCTAAGGATTCAAGGCGAAAATGGTACGGCCGGCCCCAGAGGTTGTAGGCCAGTAACAATGTATGTTGATGGATAAAATAAAGGTCTTTAAAAAAAAACAAGAAAAAAAACACTTATTTCCAAAATAAAGCTTGTAGAAAACAAATAGCTTAACATGGGGCTATTACGATGTTGTGACAGCAATTAATCCAAAGTACAGCACAGACCACGAGGTACATCAGCGTCTGGCACAGAGTCACTCGGAACCCCAAACAAACAATACCTTTGGATATCGAAGTCCATGACGATGCACAGAGTCGTGGAGGTGAGGCTTCGGTGCTGAGGTCGAGGCCGGCTCTCTGGCTGCCACAGGGGAGTCAAGGCTTCGTGTTCACGAGGAGGTGATGTGGCAAATCCAGCACTGGGAAAGTCGGTTGCGTCGGCAGTTAGGCATTGGTCCCTGGTGAGTTGATGTGAAATTGGCAAGTTCATGGAGTCATCCTCGGTGGTTATCAGTTCCTCGATAATATTATGCTGGTGCAGGTGATGATGGAGCCAGTGCGAGAGCTGGCGTCGGGAATGCCGACTGCAGGCGTCGAAGGACTTCTGAGCTGCAGTGCAGGCTGTGCGGTGCGATGTGCACGTCAGGAGCAGTGCCCCTGGCCTTAGTGCAGGTCTCAGCGTCATGGCGGCAGCACTGACGGCATCAGAGATTGCTTTTCTTGCTTCTCTTAGAGTTCTTTCAGCTCCCAGCAGGAACAACCTCCATAGGCCCAAAACTGGAATGGGCACCTCATGACAGGTCAGAACTCTCAGCAATAGAGTTCAGGGGAGCTGGGGGTGAAGTCGTTGTGTCCCTGAGTCTTCAGTACAGGACGCAAGCACACACAAGCCCTTGGAGATTCTTCTTCAAGCAGAGTCCCAGCATTTGTCCTTTGCTTGGTAGAAGCAGCAACTACAGGCCAACCCCACACAGCACACAACAATGGGGCAGTACTCCTCCTCACAGCTCTCCAGCTCTTGTCCTTGGTAAAGGTTCCTCTTGAGACCAGAAGTGATCTAAAGTTCTGGGGTTTAAGGTCCACTACTTATACCCCATTTTGTCTTTTTCTTCTTTGTGCAAGGGTCTCTGAGCCCAGTCCAAACCAGTTCTTTCCTCACTGGTACAGTATGACCACAGGGGATAGAGACAGCGTTGTGTAAGGGAGACAGGCCCTATTCATGTGCAAGGAAAGCTCCTCCCACTATTCTAAAGGTACCCAAGGTATATTCAGCTCAGCTATGAGTCATCTAGGAAGGGCAAGGCACACCTCAACCCCCCCTGTGGCTGTCAAAAGTGAATGCACATCCCCAACCCATGTCACTCCAAAACCAGACAGTCAGTTCACAAACAGGCAGATGCACACAGAATGGTTAAACAAGAAAATGCCTACTTTTTAAAAGAGGCATTTTCAAACACAAAATATAAAAACCCTCTTTACTAAAAGATGAGTTATTAAATTGTGAGTTCAGGGAGTCTAAACTTTATACCTCTATCTTGTCTAAATGGGAAGTTATACTTTTAAGATGTTATAAAGTATCTATCTTGCTATCCTATGGGACAGATAGCCTTTTAATAGCGAAAAAACGATATTGGCAGTATTTCACTATTAGGACATGTCACCCACACCAGTACATGTCCTACCTTTCCTATACAGTGCACCCTGCCCATGGAAGTAACTGGGGCCTACCATAGAGGTGCCTTACATGTGAGAAATGAGATGGTTAGGGCCTGGCAAGTGGGTGCACTTGCCAAGTTGACATGGCAGTTTTAAACTGTACACATACACAGCAGTGGCAGGTCTGAGATACCTTTCCAGGGCTACTCATGTGCATGGCACAATCAGTGCTGCAGGCCCACAAGTAGCATTTGATTTACAGGCCCTGTCACACTTAATACACTTTACTAGCGGCTTACCAGCAATTCAAATATCCCAATCAGGGAGAACCAATTCTCATAACAATTTTACACAGGGAGTGCTTGCACTTTGACACTGATCAACAGTGGCAAAGTGCCTGAAGTATCTAAGCCCGCAAGGACGAAATCCAGCACATCATCAAAAATACAGGCAAAAAGTCAGGGGAAACCACGCCAAGGATGTCATGTCTAACAATGAGCAAAACAAACAGTGTATCTCTGGTCTTCCACAGAACCAGGGCACACAGCCCATTTCTGGCGCAATGAGTCTCAAACGTTTGTGAGGCACACATGGAATGATTCATTGTTCTTCCACAGAGTTTGGATACACACCTAATTGTTACTTCTCTTTTATGGAGCTAGAGCACAATACCAATATTTCTAATTGACAACAATCTTCTGTGATAGGTCAGGCCTACATCATGCATGTTTATTCAACAAAATGCCAGAGGCAGAAGAAGACAAATCATACACCATTTGACCGCCAATAACAAAATCAAAGGATTTAAAGATACCTAAGGGGAATAACTTATTCCAATGACTGCTCCCGGTCAGAGCTTAATTTATCAAATAAAGAGGGCCAGTGCCTAAAGCTCTGCTCAGAAACTCTTGGTGCAACACATACCAAGGCTGATAGTCTTAAAACCACATCATGCCTCACTAATTACCTAGCAGACACTCCCTGTCCTTTATCTCACTCTTGCTGCTTACTGCTGTCTTCCTCTGTGACAATTTTGGCGTCTTTCTCTTTCTCCATGTTTTCCAACTCTCCTTCTCAGTAAATATCTGATGGCATTTAAACTACGCTTAAACATACCATGCATTGCAAGAAACAACCCAATAGCAGGCATCTAAATGGAACCATTGAAGCCATGTACTGGAATTCACAACACCGTTAAATACTATGTTTTCTTGGTCAAAGCTTCTAAATTGAGAAATGATCTTACTACTTTCATTAGGATTTCAGAGAAGCCACTTTCCCATTCCTATTTGACTTCTTAGTACTTTGAAGCCATACAAATGCCATACATGTGCATACTGTTTTATAGCACAACAGGCAATTTATATAGAACATTTTGGCAAGAACATTTAATGGAGGATTTAAGCCAGCTGAAGATTAAGAAACAAGTTAGGCATTATTGTCTGAAAAAAATCGTGCCAGCACTTATATTAGGCTATCGTGTAAATTTTTTGTTTTTGAGGTCAAACATTTGTAATAGCCACAACTATCCTTAGAATTATGCCTATTACATGTCACATGTGGATAAAATAGTAATTTTATCCATCTCTAACATTAGCCAGAACTCCCTCTGGTCTCTGCAGCATTAGCTGGCACTGACTGCTGTAGTGGTTGGTAAGTAGCTTTCAAAACAGCTGTGAGCATAAAGAACCTGGTTTTCAAATAAGGGTTCTTAAGTATTCTGATCATGGAGTGATGCAAGACACCTGCCTCAGAACTGCAGTATATTAACAGAGCCATGGCATTTCACTTAACTGGAACTAATTAAAAGGCTGATATTAAACTAACAGTAAAACATAATTTCAGGAAACTGAATATGCTGCAGCTTTTGTGGACCAAGGGAGGAGAACTTATGTACAGAAGCAAGTTTGATTGCAGCATGTCAGCAGAAGAGCTGGTATACCACAAATGAATTATAAAGCCTAAATATTACGAATACACGTGAAATCACACTTGTCTTTTTCAGTTTAAATGTGATGATATCACTTCAAAGGATCACATACAAACAACATACTGGGCCATATGTACAAGCATTTTTGTTTTGCAGAAATTATTTTTCATATGTGCAGAGCACAAATTGCTATTCGGTAACATGTTACTGAATCGCAATTTGTGTTTAGCAATTCTGTATTTGTATGAGGCGTGTTTAGGGCGTCCCTTCCAAATACCAAATTACAGTGCTATTTATGAATATTTTTCAAAACATTCATTTTTTACCGACACCTCAAAGTGGTGGTAACTATTCGCAAATGGGAAGGGGTACCCACAGGATACTTTTCCGGGATACTTTCCCCTTTGTGAACATTGAAACAAATACTTTTTAAGAGCAGGCAGTGGTTCCCTGCCTACTTTAAAAAAATGAAACTTAAATATTTTATTTTATTTTTATTTTTTGAAACACATTCTGTTTTCCTTTAAGGAAAATGGGCTGCATTAAAAAAAATACCTTATTTAAAAGCAATCACAGACATGGTGGTCTATTTACCCCAGCACTCCACCATCACTGTGATGGCAGCAAATCCAAATGGGTCATAAACCGCAATCTGCCACATTAATGTTTATGAGGTAGGTCGATTTGCGGTCCACTAGGAATTATTTTAGACTTGTATGTTTTTGTACATTAGGAATTGCGATTTCCGAATTGTGATTCGGCAAAAATAGCAAATAGGAAATCACAATTCCTATATTTTGTACATATGGCCCTTTGCCTCATGTTAAGCAGTTACATTTTCAGAAAAATCTATGTAATTGATAACAAATGGTATGGCATTCCATGGTAGTCAGTAGTGATAAAGGATCGTTCACATTTAACAACTATTTTTTAGAACGATTGCCCACTTCTCTGTACTTTGTAGTATAATTAGCTTTGGTTAGACAAATAAAACATGATTAAGACCTTAAACTGCTTCTCAGCATAGGGGCAGGTCTTTTCCTTCAAAGGTTCGTCTTGCCCATTCCAGAGTACAAACTGAGAGAAGCCACAGTTAGAAATTTAAAATGAAAGCCATAGTTGTTTGTCTGCTATCGCCAGCTTTTAAACCCTCATACTGTTATTTAACAGGGAAGCCTGAAACTAAAAACTATTTGAGTCTACAATACTGTACATGGAACTGTCAAGGGAAATGTCCATATTATATTGTAATGCCAAACGATGGTTCTGATTTTCTGGAAGTCAATGAGAAAATGCCACTTGGCTTCTAGTAGGATGTGTGGTCAGAGGGTAAAGGGCTTGGTTATGGGAATATTCTGATTTCCTAGATGCTAAGCCTTTTGATTTCTCTAGCTTTGTTAATGTAAGGAAGTGGGTTCTGACCTGTAAAAAATGTTTTGTTTTTAGACCTCTAGTTTTTAGACCTCTGTTGTTAGTCTCTCTCAAAATAAACTCACTCATTGGAAACCTCTGTTTAATATCGTTTTGAGCTATAACCACCAGCACCCATCTTTCAAGAAAATGTCCAGTGCTGTGCAGCTGGGGTAAGATGCTCTTTGCAGATTACATGTGGACAACTGTCCATGTGGGCGCTCGTGTGTGCAGGCTGCAGTGGTGTAGCTACACCTCAGACCACCCGGGGCCGCAGTGAAGAGCAGGGGCGGCGGAGGTGCTGTCGGATTCCTCGGATTGTTGCCGCAACTACAGCAGTGAGTGAGGGGGGTGATTACCACTCCAACACAGCAGGTAAAAGCCGGAGGGAGGTCGCCACCCCCAAAACTCATGCCGCTTTGGGTGGTCTGCGTCCCCGACCCCACCCTTGCTACGCCACTGGAAGGCTCAGCTGTGCGTAGAAGATTGTTATCTGACTCAACTTGGTATATGAACGCTGGTAGCACTGTGGCAGAAGAAATCCAAGATACATTTGTTGCAGCTAAGTAAGGCCTTATAATTAAGTTGGAAAACCTAAACGAATTATCCCCTTTTGATTTGATTTGGCTGAAGTGCAAAATCTGTAACGTTTATACCGTTTTTGCACCTTCGCTAAAATGTACCTAAATCATAACGTTTCATCGACATGAGGTAAGAATAAAATGGACTTGTTTTTCATTCCCAAAATGTGGGCCCCAAACACATATTCAGAGTTAGTTTTGTACTTTAAGATTGGACATATTTCCCTGAGAAATTCATGCTTTGAGTAACCTTCTGGGCCGAGATAATTACTGAGATCCCCACCTCCCTCTTGAGGCGATTACTGGGTGAATTTGCTGTGAAACTTGAAGGAAAGGAGTTCCCCATAAATGTCACAACACTGATTCTGGCTTTGCCTGCCTTAAAAGTTGGTAGGTCAGGCTCATGAGGAGCAAAGAAGCATCCGAAAGTGGTAGAAAGCTTTGGGTGTTTGGGGAGAGCAGGAACGGAGACTAAACTGTATTGAGGACTTTGGAGTGTTGCTGCTGGAAGACTACAGGACAGGAAACTATCAAGAGCTGCAAAGTAGGGCAGGTCCAAAGCTCTTTCACCCCAATTCTATTAGGAGGAAGAAACATCAGTGCAAAGGTGCTGTTGTGTAAGCCAAAAAAAAATCCAGAAATGGACACCTAAAATATGGAGGCCAAGAGGCCCGAAAACACACCACCTGGAGACAAACAAGTACAACTCCATCAAAATCAGTCACTCAGGGCTAGAGACATCTCTTTTGGAAGAAGCCACTCATGCACATTCAGCTTCATCACTGTTCCCGTTGGGTCAATTGGGCATGGGGCCACCGAGCCAGAGCAAATCTAAACCATTACCAAAGATTTATGAAATATTCCCCAAAGGCGCCTGTAGCTAATTACTTCTCCTGGCCTGGTATGATTGTTTGTTCCACTTTTTTGGTTGAATATTTTTATTGCATTTTTAGTTGTTTTGCAGCATTACACATATGGATAATTAACCATGCCGTAATACAGGATATTCGTTACATGTCGCATCAGTTGTACATATACATGAGCAAGTATTTAGTACAGCATGTCATAATCATTGGCTACAGTTATGTCAGTAAGAGAATATAGAGCAACAGTGGCAGTTCACAGAATAAAACAACTGTTTCCTCGTATCACACCAGTGAGCTGTTCAGTCTGGGGCACGTGCTATGCTATGTCAACAGATCGAGGTAAATCAAGCACATCAGCAATGCAATATATATTCAGATCTTTTATTCAAAACGAGAAACTGTGAAGAACAACCTGAGAATTCAGGAACGAGAGACTGGGTGGTGTCAAACAATGAATGTGTGTGTACGTGTGTTGCCCACGGGGCAAGCAGGGGGGAGGCATGTGTGGTACTATGTCAGTAGTGGGGGCCGCTCAGCGCGACTAGCAATATATGTAACGGGAGGGGGGCGGGGGGTGAGGGGGGGCGGGGGGAGAATCCCGGCCAGCACAATGCGCAATATGTTATGAGTGTCTAAATAATGCCCCTCTGCAGGCACACCTGGTGCTAAGCAGCCAAGGCACTATCCCAGTCCTGCGCTAAGGGATACATGCGGAGCCCCGCCGTCTCCTCTCTGTGTAATGCTACACTTTCCGCCCTTGCCCAATTGTCAAACGAGTTACGCCAGTGTATCGCCTGGGGGGGTGCACTATTCGTCCAGCGCTTGGTGAGGAGGCGTTTCGCAGTTATCAGCCCCAGGTCCCAAAACCTCGCCTGGACCTTCGTCTGTTTCGTCCTCTTAAATAAACCCAATAGGCACACTTCCCATGTGTGTGGCAAACTACCTCCTGTCGCTGCTGCCAAAGTGTACTGAGTGGACATAGTTTTATTGAATCTTGTCTGCTGTGTTGCTGAGTTCTGAGTTTCTCACTCAGAGCACCTCACTGAGTAGGCCTTGGGACTGATCTTTCTTGCCTACCCTAAGCCAAATGCTAAGAGGGGTACTTGGTTTTTAATTTTTGGGTCTGCAGTGCAGAGGCCCAAGGAAACCAGAAGTGAAAGACGCCCTGTTGTTACAATTGGTACCCAGTAACTTCTGATTGCCATGAGACTGTCTGACCCAGATTTCTGACTTGCAAATCGGAAGTAATTATGAGTTATGCTTCATCATAAAAAAAAATATGAAGGTATAGAAAGCCCTATTTTTCCTTGTTGGAACTGGCCCTTCTTGCAGGGTCATCCCAGACATTTTGCATGCCTCCTGTATTTTTTCTGACTTATTTTTGTTGGTTGTATGACTCTGGGCACCTTACCACTGCTGTTCAGTGCTAAAGTGCATGTGCTCTCTCTGACGACCTTGGTAAGATTGGTCTACACCTGTTTACCATATTTAATTTACCTGCAAGTCCTTTGTACTGTGATATCCCATATACCCAGGGTCTGTAAATTAAATGCTACCAGGGGCCTGCTGCGCTGCTTGCGCCACCCACAGAAGTAGCTTTTCAAACCTGTCTCAGTCCTCTGCCACTGCAGGGCCTGTGCACACAGTTTACTGCCGCAATGACGTGGAATGTAAATTGTCGCCATGTCTGAAACTCCCTTTTTACTACATGTAAGTCACAACTATGGTAGTGCCTAGCTAGCCCCATGGGCAGGGTGCCATGTAGGTAAAAGGTAGAACATGTGCCTTTACTGTGTGGCTTGTCCTGGTAGTGACATAAAGCCTATTTGGAGTTTCACTGCTGCCTAGGCCCGGCACCCCATGTCATATACTGGGGGCACTTTTGAGGGACTGTCTGGACAGGGTGGAACCTTGAACCCTGTGCTAGGTTTCCTCATTTCAATAGTTCCTCTAATAGGTGGGCAGGAGTGCCGGCACCCTCATTAGGAACTGCAATTACCAGTTAACCTGTAAGGGAAGCGCAAGTGTCCTATAGCTACCCGATTATGTTGATTTTCTATGATTTATGACCTGTCTGTTATATTGGGTGATGTTTTACACCAGTGTGTTTTCTCCCTCCCACCTAACTGCAGTATTTATGCTCTGTGTTTCTGATTCATGATCATACTGGGTGAGGAGGTGCTTAATGTGTGGAGTCTCTTTTCGTGGTGTGCCTAGTGTGTGTGTGTGTGTGTGTGTGTGTGTGTGTTGTGCATATGCTTTACACATTGCCTCTGGGATAAACCTGACTGCTCTGCCAAGCTACCAAGGGGGTGAGCAGGGGTTATCTTGGGAGTGTAACTCCCTTGCCCTGACTAGAGTGGGGGGTTCTGTCTGGCTTATGTGTGTACCCTAGCCAACCAGAAACCTAATTTCGAACACTCCTAAAGACTGGTTAGATTAGGAAATGATGAATACCATATTTGTCTGTTCATTTAACTTTAATATAGATTACTCTGTTTTAGGTAGTTTTCTTAGAGGACCTTTGTGAAAAAATACACTTTTAGCAATAAAAGGCCAAAATACAGTTTAGTAAGAAGAATTTGTGACTGGAAACAAAATAACATTTGATTGCACCCTCATTTGAAGCTGGTCATTACGTTTACCACTGTTACTTCACCATTAAGATACCCGGAACACAGCATTAAATAGACCGGCATTAACGCCCACTTTTACTTCAACTAGAGCTAGAATGGTAAATTAGCCACACTTCACTAAAAAGAATATGTTGATAGCAAGTTTGAAAAGTTAAAGTAAGGGCTGTAGACTTAAAGCATGAGGAATAGCTAATGTTCATGTGGCTAAAATAGAACAACAATTAAAAAAAAAACCTTTAAAAACAGAGCCTTCTATTCTTTTCACTTTGTGATGCTTACAAGTTTCCTTAACTGGCACCCATATAACTACACTAAAACAAAATGTAAAGGAACCCCTTTCATCCTCCTAAGAAGAGTAAAGAATAGCAAGGCAGAGATCGGGAGTGTTTTGAGAGAATGTTCAGGGTTCAATCAAAATATTTACATTAAAACAGAGAGAAAAAACTACATGAGCCAAGTGGGAAGACACAACACCAGCATGAATGTAAACCTGCCACAGCTTAAGTCAGAGAAGGTGGAGATAAGAGTGGAAGGCAGGATCATTGAGGAACACTGCATAGTGCTGTGAACATTTCTATTCCAGTGAATTTGCCTGCTTGTCATAAATGACTCCCCAGCAAAACTGTTACAACTAATGGATGGTCAACATAAATGCATCAAGAAACAACAATTAATGAGTTGGGTCCGTACAAGTGAAAACATAAAACTATGCTTCATGAACAACATTTGTCTGGATTTTATAAGACAAAGAAAAGCAGTGGAGCTATAGGACAGTTGCAGTAGTATTTATCTGTATTAGTTCATTAGTTAGACCCAGACACTCAACTATTTGTGATTCTACCGCCAACTAATCACTACACAAAACTACTTAGCAAATACAGGACAGGAGTGTCTATTATCTACACATGTGTTATCATTGATAATATAATTAATCTTTTTTAGAAACTTCACATTTCCATCATTGATGATGCCCAGACATCATAATTAATATAGACCAAATATATAAATTATCCAACCCATAATTACGAGAGTGTACATTAGTAATACACAGGAGTCACGGAATCTTGATGAAAACATCTTGATTTATTTCTATTCATTTTGGAGATGTAAACATGAATCCAGCCCTGCCAATGCGTTTCGTACTCAATGGACTTCATCAGGGCTGAAAAGATTAAAACACATACAAAATATGTTTGATCAGATGTTTGCTTGAAACATACATATATTCAATCTAAATCACCTAAACTATTTTCATACATTAATCAACAAATATTCAATACAAATAGACCGTGACTCCACCTACACCAATGGTTCATATGTCTAGGCATACAGGATCAGATATCTATAATTAATATTTCTAAAATGCACTGATTCATATTGAAGACACAGTTTAGATAAGAAACAAAACAATGTGACTTTAAATAGATTCCTACAATACAGATCAGTTTACCATGATAGATTAAGACATTCCACATTTCTTACTGCTGGCAAAAAAATCAATTTTCATGACCCCAAATAAAAAGGCTTATTTTCTTACTGTGCTAGAGATTATGTTTGGCCCATTTATTGACCAATTGGGCACGTTCACCTTATATCATGTCAAGACAAACTCTGTTGACATTAGTAGCAAGGATTTGATAGGGGGTTTGATTTGATGGACCACAATGGAAACATCATATGCTTTTATTTTGTTACAAGTACGCCTATTGGTTCTTCTCTATACTTGAATGGTATTGTGTAGATAATAGACGTTTGTCTGGACAACAGGATGATTCCTAGATATCAAGAGCAACCAGCTTTTTTGGACTATCCAACATCTGCTGATACTTGAATTGTGCCCTTTTGCTTAAATCTGACACAATCCAGCGGCAGCTCCTCCGTTAAGGCTCTATGAGCATTGTGAAGAAAAAAATAAACAGATAACAGAACGTATTTATTATTTTATTTTTCGTATATTGGAACCATGTTAGCGTGGGGAGGGGCTGGGTTGGGTTTGCGTCAGAGGAGGAGTGTATGGTGCCCCATAAGTGCGCATAATGGTTTGGCCAGGCGTTTTGGCGCGCCAGTCATGCACACTCAGCATGTTCTCCACCTGGCTGTATTGCACAGCCTAGGTGGAGAACATGTGCAGGCTTTCACTCCCTGTCTAACTGCTTTGCTCAGGCCAATCATGATGCTGCTGTCATGCTGGTGACAGCAGCGTCATGATTGGCTAGGGGAGTGTTGGAGCCTGGGTGCCGGCGAGAGACAGGAAAACAGTGAGGACGGAGGAGTGGTGGCAGCCGGTGACCGGCGACCAGCAGGAAAGTCTTCTTGTATTGTATTCTCTTCTTTTTTTCTAACCCCGCCCACGGCCCTCTGCCACCGTTCCCTAGCAGCCGCAACCAACAAGATCCGGATATGATTATTGTGGAAGTGTAGTTCCAGGTTTTGGCGTGCCACTTTCCTAAAGACTAGATTGTGCTATTTGGGGTCTCCCAACAGTTTGCATTGAGTGTTGGCAGAGCTGGGTTTAGTGAATGGAAGTCTCAACACCCTTCACCAGTGAGAACAAGAAACTCTACAAAGAAGGACCTCATCACTGCAGTCAAATCCTCACCATCCACCCTAATATGCCCTGAGACACACTGGGACTAGGCCAGGAAGTCAGGAAATTCCAGACACCTCTCTATGGGGAATCTCCAGAAGCTTCTCTCACTTCAAGTGGGCACCAGGTATAAAAAGGGGACCCTCACACATACTCCTTAGATCACTTCTGGACCTGTGGAAGACTCAGAAGAAGGACTGTTCTGCTGCAGGAAGGACTGCCCAGCTATTCTGCTGCTCTGCTGTCCTGCTACCCTCCATGGAAGAGGGGCTATTTTTCTGACCTTCTACTCGAGGAGGTAGGACTAGACCTGCACTATGAACCCAGGGCCACAAGAGTGACTCCAAAGGCTAGTTGGCTGGCCTACTGTTTAGAGATACAGGGAAAAAAAATCTCCAACTCCCTTGAACCCTCACCTGGGCTATACATACTGTGAGCCCCAAACCCTAAGTGATTCCTCCCCAGTCCTAAATCGGTAGAAATGGGCATAAATGTGCTCTGCCATCCCAGCTGGGTCTCTATCAGAACTGACGCCATGAAATGCAACCTGACTCAGCCTTCGCAGCTCCTCACCGAAACCGATGCAGTGTGATGCAACCGGAGGCGGACTTCACAGAGCAGCCCTCACAGCTACTTATCGAAACTGACGCAGCACAATGCAACTCGATGCAGAATCCTGCATCACAGCCCTTGCAGCTCCACATTGGAATTGACGCAGAGTGATGCAACTCAACGCAAGACCCCACATCCCTTATCAGCACCACGCATCTCAACAAAGGACCCTGCATTGCTCCTTGGATCCTCCACTTCGCAATGCCTGTTTTCAAGGACATAAGGTACAACTCTCAGTGGGCCTACCCTGATTCCTGTATCTGGTCTGTGCTCCATCACTGTTGACCCAAACTTGTGACTATGTCCTGGTTTGGAGCAAACAGATAACCGCACTAGGAGCTTTCTGCTTTTAAGCACTATTTTTACCCAAACCTTTATAATTGCTCTTCCCTGATTCTACTAATTGGATCTTTGCCATTTTGGTATCAAATAATTAATTAAACCAGAAAAGTCCCTAAATTGACCTATACTTAACCCGCTGGTAGATTGGCATAATAGCAATCAGGCTTAACTTTGATGCAATGCGTAAATTATATATGCAGCACCTCAAACTGTACTAAAGTGAAAATACGCCAGAAACCGGTCCTTGGATGCTTGATTCCGGTCTGGGAAAGACATGGCTTGGTAGTTCGGACTGGACTGTTCCCATGAGGCTCAGGGTCAGAGCTGATTTGCATATAGCCAGTGTCTAACCCAGGGTGGTGTGGAGTGCAAAAAAAGATGGATTTAGGCCCAGATCCTTGTACTGGGATGAATGTATGACATTGTTCTACATTCTGTCCATCAACTGTGTTTTTTGCATAAAGTGAAAATACAACACAAGGAAAATCTCATACCAATTTAGAAAACATAGAGCACAATGTATTCAATTATTTGACACCAAAACAAAAATCCAATCAGTAGAGTCAGAGATATGCAATTTTAAAGATTTAAGTGAAAATAGTGCCCTTTGTGAGTGTGGCCTGAAAGAGCCTTTGTGATGTTCAAATGCTGGTAATAGCTCCCCCTACATTTATCAAGCCAGAGATGGCCCATCCTGCCAACACCTATGGTCCTCTGTTTCACTGTCTGGGAGCAATACACAAAGAACAACTGCCAGCTATACGTAGTCATATGACCCAGGATGCAGGAAGCAGACACCAAGTGGTTAGGACAAGTAAATGGCAACTTTTTAAAAGTTCAAAATCTGACTTGACTATTAAAGAGGGCTTTAAATTGCAATCCTTTAGACACCAAATTCAACGTTCCTACTTGCTCTCAGTTGAAAGTTAACACATATTAAATGTATTAACAGGGTTATCCTACAGTAGCGGTAGCCCTAGTAATAGTGAACAAGGAATTTAAGAGTTTTTCACTACCAGGGCATGTAACAGTTAAAAGTACATGTCCAACTTTTTAAATACACTCTACCCTGCCCTCTGGGCTGTTTAGGGCCTACATTAGTAGTGACTTATATGTAATAAAAAGAAAGGTGTAGGCCTGGCAAAATGTTAATTTTTGCCTGGGCAAAATGGCGGGTTAAACTGCTCTATTAGACAGCAGTGGCAGGCCTGAGACATGTTTAAAATGCTACTTAAGGGGTTGGTAGAATCGTTGCTGCAGACCCACTAGTAGCATTCAATTTACAGACCCTAGGTACTTGCAGTACTACTTTACTAGGGACTTAAAAGTAAGTTAAATGTGCCACTCAGGTGTAAGACAATTATACCATGTTTTAGGGCAAGAGCATGAGTACTTTAGCACTAGTTAGCAATGGTAAACTGCACAGTCCTAAGACCAACAAAAAAGAAAGAAGCAAAACTTGAGTAGTAAGGCAAACATTTTAGAAAAAGACCACCTTAAGGCTGACAGCAACAATACATATGTCTGTTTTAGTGAGTTTTAGGTTTTATGGTGGGCGAGACAGGCGTTCTAAAAACCAATTTGCTTTCTTGATTCTTTGATTTTACTGGTGCCCATTGCCCGACAAACGTATAAGTTTCTAACTCCAGAAGACATTTTTGTTTTGAGGAAGCCTTGTTGTCTCACCTGTCCAACCCCTGATATGATTTGAGTGTATTAGTATGGAAGGCTGCAGGATATCAATATTTAAAAGAAGAGCATACCAAAGGGTCCATATGACTCTACCATAGTAGTAGACCTTTTCCATAGGTGCTGGGGAAGTCTCTGTTCACAGCTCAGGAAGCATGAAGAGAGGGTCAAACATGCTCATGATGTTGCTTCTCTCACATTGATGCCATCCAAACCCTTTTCATGCTGAAAGAGTCCACATTGAGGATGATATTTACATCCTGGGCCAGGCTGCATCAGTTATGGTTCAGAGACCCTCTTCAAGTTTTGATGACCTCACAGGAGTTTACAGTGGATATTGGGCTTTTGATCAGGGCCAATGGGAAAATCACCATTAATCCTACCATTAGTGAACTTGACGGTATTGCTTCTGAATATATGTGGTTTTCAATATTCCCTCAGACACTGTGGCCATTCTTATCAATGCTAGATTGTCCTTTGACTTGAAAATGAACACATTCTGCATCTGATGCTTGTTGGACAACTGTTAGACCTGTCAACCTTAGGGTGGACTTCCCCCAAACTTTTTGCCTTCCTCCATTTTTTTGCTGATCATTTTTTTTCTGGACTTAGGACTCTGCATATTTTACCACTACTAACCAGTGCTAAAGTGCATGTGCTCACTCCTTAAAAACATGGTAACATTGGCTTAACTCCAATTGGCATATTTAATTTACTTGTAAGACCCTACTGAAGTGGCACAACCTTGCCCACGGCCTGTAAATTAAATGCTATAAGTGGGTCCGCAGCACTGATTGTGCAACCCGCGTAAATTGCTCATTAAACATGTGTTCAACCTGGCCCTTTTTGCAGGGTTATCCACAAACATTTTGCTTTCTTCTTCCTATTTGTTCTGACCTGTGTTTGTTGATTTAGGACTGTGGGCAGTTTACCACTGCTAACCAGAGCTAAAGTGCATATGCTCTCTGTTGAAATTGTATTGGTGATTGGTATATCTGATTTACTATTAAGTCCCTAGTAAAGTGTGTCAGGTATGCCTAGGGGCTGTAAATCAAATGCTACTAGTGTGCCTGCAGTACTGATTGTGCCATCCACATGAGTAGCCCTGCAAATATGTCTCAGACCTGCCACTGCAGTATCTGTGAGTGCAGCTTTGAACTGCCATGTCAGACCCAGACCTTTTCTTTTAATACATGTAAGACATCCCTAATGTAGGCCGAAGGCAGCCCCATGGACAGGGAGCAGTGTATTTAAAAGGTTGGAAATGTACTGGTGTGTATTACATGTCCTAAAGTGAAATACTGCTAATTTCATTTTTCACTACTGCAAGGACTTTTAAAAAAAAAAAAATTATTTGCATTCTGAGTATCAGTTACAAAAAGAAAAATATAATTTGTCACAACAGTAGATTCACATTCATAATATGGTAAAATTTAAGATACAGAAAAAAACTGTCCCCAAATGTTTTCAAACCTTTTTATCCCCCCAACTCGTTTTGCATACAATTGTTCACATTTCCTGACCCTTTTCATTTTGTCAAGCCATTCGTGC
This sequence comes from Lissotriton helveticus, assembly GCF_964261635.1. Classification (NCBI taxonomy): domain Eukaryota; kingdom Metazoa; phylum Chordata; class Amphibia; order Caudata; family Salamandridae; genus Lissotriton; species Lissotriton helveticus. Next base: position 886,925,419 of record NC_136072.1, read on the forward strand.
ACCACTGGTACTTGTGGTGATCGCCAATTCTGGAGTACTAATGATCTAGCAACAGCCATTGCAATATAGACACATTTAGCCAAATATTCTGGGAGTTGACAATCAGAATCAAAACCAAACAGTAATAGTTTAACGTTACAAACAATAGGAATAGCGTAGTAAAATTGAAGAAAATAAAAAATTGCGTCCCAAAAGGGCTTAATTTTAGAACAGTATGCCATAGTATGAGACCAATTAGCTGGATCACATTGGAAACATCTAAAACAATTTGCAGACAAATTATCATACATTTTGGCAATAATAGCAGGAGTACGGTACAAGAGCCATTTGCTAAAAAATAGCATTCTGCGCCAATTGGCACCGCGTAATGAAACAAAATTGAATTTATTAATAGTTTTCCATGTATCAAGAGAAAGCACTATATTTTCCTGAGTATGCCATTTGCGTGTTGCTTTATAACACAATTCCTCCTCCCGGCTATGTGCCAAGTATTTTTTCCATTCCCCTGGCTTTTTTATTGCCGTATTTATAAAAAGGTCTTCAAACATTGGTGACGAAATACTAAGAAGGTTCAAGTCTAATCAAGTCAGAATTTTAAAAATCTCGATATTAAGACCTTATTAGTAAAAAATTGTTGGGAATCAGACGTTGCATTGCATCGAGCGTAACCAAGACCCATTCTTAACGAAATCTGCTAGAGTTCGAAACCCAACTCGTTCCCAGTTGACTATGATTGAGGATTCGATTTAAATTTTTAGAAAGGAAAAAGCAACAAATAGGGGAGTTGATAGATTAAAGAAAGGGAGGGAATATTTTTTGAGCATGGCATTGCGTCCTTTGAAAAACCAGTTCAAGGTCTTATATCGAACAAATTGCGGAGATTTAGGTACGAGGAGAGGGAATGGGATCTGAATTTCAGAGCATATTAACTTGAAAAAGAAATTTTCAAAGGGATTCGCACCGGACGATAAATTCTTGAATCGGTCTAAATAGTGTACAAAATATGCGTAATAGTATTCTCTTAAATTAGGTAGTGAAAGACCGCCATATTCAGTTCTTTCATATAGAGTACGAATATCAATACAAGGGTTTTTTTTTCCAAATAAATGCGGAGAACATGGATTCTACTCTGGTGAAAAAAGACCCAGGGAGAAAAATTGGAGTGGTGGAGAATAGGAAATTAAAAAGGGGAAGTATCGACATTTTAATCAATGCTATTCTTCCAAGAAGAGATAATGGTAGTGGATCCCATCGTGTTAACATTAGACGTACCTTTTGAATCAACGGGACAAAATTGAGTATATATAAATCCTGGATTGTGGGGGAGAAGAAGATTCCCAAATACCTTTTAGGTTTTAGATTATTACAGCCATGTAAATCCGGATGTAAAACAGGGTTAGCACCCCCACAGAGCAAAATTTCTGTCTTTTTTTTGTTAATTCGATAACCCCCTACATCTTTAAATTCTGAAAAGATCTTAATAGCCTGTGTTTGTGATTGAAGATCCGGCTTAATTAGTAGCATGATATCATCTGCATATGATTTGATTTTAGCCATAGAAGTAACCGGAGGAACAATCTGAACACCTTTCCTGATAGCTACAGCGAGTGGTTCAATAAAATAAGCAAAAAGAACGGGAGACAAGGGGCACCCTTGCCTAGTTCCCCGCTGAACTAAAATTGAACCAGCTATTAGTTTATTGATAATTATATTAGCAGTTGCACCGGTGTATACATTTTGGATAACGGTAATAATTTGTTGTGGAATCCCAAAATGTTTCAAAATAATAAAAAGTGTGTCCCAAACCACCAAATCAAAAGCTTTTTCAGCATCTAGTAATAAAACCAAAGCCTGTAATCCCCGTGTCTCATAAAAATCTAATGCCTCAATCAAAAAATGCGTATTGGTGAAAAGCTGTCTGCCCATAATAAACCCATTTTGATCAGGATGAATTAAATCTGCTGAAATAGAATTAAAACGAAGTGACAATAATTTTGTGGCAATTTTATAATCTGAATTTAGTAGTGTAATTGGACGATATGAATTTGGGTCTTTAGAATCTTTCCCTTTTTTTAAAAAACTAACAACCGTTCCTTCATGAAAAGATGGGGGAACTTGCCCACCTTCGAGCATAGAATTTAATAGTAACAGAAACAAATCAGCAAATGAATTAAACAAAACTTTGAAGAACTCTGTAGAAAATCCGTCGGGACCACAGGCCTTGCCCAAAGGAAGGTCCTTAACTATCAAATCAACTTCTGCACGAGAAAATGGACGTCGCATTATTAGTTGGTCATCTAGAGATAGGCTTGGAAGTACATGTCTTCCCAGAAAATGATAAAGTTTTTGATGGTCAATGGAATGCTGAGTACTATATATATTATGATAATGAGAAAGCATTATAGAGCTTATTTCAGCCTGGTTAGATATCTCAATATGAGTGATTGGATTTTTTAGCGAATGAATCATATTTGAAGCAGCTTGAGCTTTAGCCTGCCAGGCTAAAACATTTCCCGTGAAGTGAAGTTGCTTTCTTCGTAAACTTTTTGGGATTGATTACGAAAAGCTTCTTCACTCTGTGAATAGTAATAGGCATTCAGATCCCGTTTTGCCACATTAAGTTGTTCCTGGACATTGGGAGTTGGATTCAGTCTTCGTTGTATTGTTAAATCGTGAAATTTTTGTGAGAGTTCCTAATATTTTTAACAGTACGCCACTCAGCTGCATCTTTACTTATAATTATGCCCCGGATAAAGGCCTTCAGAGAATCCCAGATAATGTGTAGGGGGGCTGATCCCGAATTTCGAATTATAAAATCTGAAATTTCTGTTTTAAGCATCGTCACCCGATTTATCTCTTGTAAGTAATCTTTATTAAAAATCCAGCGTTTAGGTATTTTAACGTTATTGTGACTCAGAGAGAAGTTAATAACCAGCATTGCGTGATCAGAGAAACCATTATAACAGATTTTCTGTGAGGTAAACTTAAGCTGTCTAAATGCCCAAAAAAGTCGATTCGAGAGGATGACTTAAACCGTACAGACCAACAAGTAAATTTGCATTTCTGTGGATTTTGCACACGCCATGGATCACATAGATCGAGTATTGTCATATTATTTAACATAATCCGAAGAGATTTAGGTTTAGAATGTTTTTTAGGAGATGAAGTAGAATCCAATTTAGGATTCATAAGTAGATTAAAATCACCGCCTATAACCATATCCCCTCTTAATAGTAGCAGAGATTGAAACATGGCGTCATAGATTTGGCGGTTATCCTCTATAGGGGCGTAAAAGCTGACAAAAGTAATAGGTCTTTGTTAAGTTTTAAAAAGGCATGAAGCCCAACACCATCGACCTAAATCATCCTGATCGGTCTGAACAATTTCAACTTCTAGTTTTTTATTCAAAAAAAGAGCAACACCTCGTTGTGAGCTAATCGCACATGAAAACCCCCAAAACAAAGCCAATGACTTAAACATAAGAAAATCTTCCTTTTTAGTAGCAGAGAGATGGGTTTCCTGTAACATTATAACATCTGGATTTTCAGTCCGAATCCATGACTCTATAGCCCGCATTTTTTTCCTATTATTTAGACCGTTCACATTCAATGAAATTAATTTCAATCCCCCTTTAACAGACATAATGCAGTTTATTTGCTAATATGATCAGACATTGTGACATCAAAAATAACACAAAACCTATGAAGAGATTTTTCACAGAGCACCAATTGACTGCAAAACACTTCAACATTTTCCCCTTTTTTTTACCCCACCCAAACTTCACCCATGGCCCTCCTCCTACTACTCCCACCCACGCCTGCCACTGGGTCTGGGGATAAGACTACTGCAAGGACTATCCCCCAGATTCATCAAGAACACATTTTGCTATTCCTTAATAGCGAACAATACCGATTCGCTATTAAGGAATAGCAAAATGCTATTCATCAAGAAATCACTTAAAAAATAGCGATTTCTAATAATTCCTTAATTGCGACTCGCAAATTGCGAGTCGCAATCAAGGAATATCTCCCCATTCATTCCTATGGGCCTAGAGGCCCATAGGAATGAATGGGAAGACAATCTCAATTTGCTAATCGCAATTAGCGATTCGCAAATTGAGATTGCGATTTCAAAGGTGCAGGGGTGTCCAAACGACACCCTGTTGCACCCCTGAAATTGATGTGTGCACATATGTTGCGCACACACATGCCCTTAGGGCATGTGTGTGCGCAACATGAAACTTTGAAAAATGCACCTTAGTGCATTTTTCAAAATTTTTGCTATTTACCACGTAGTTAGACTTCGCGTTAAATAGCGGCCCCAGATAGCGAATTCACAATTTTAAAATGGTTCATGAATTGCATTTAAGGAATCTCAAATTGAGATTCCTTAAATGCAATTAATCGCAATTTAGCGATTTCTAGAATTGCGATTTTTGCATTTGGGATGATGAATCCCAAATGCAAAAATAGCGCTCGCAAAGGGCCAGATTCTCAGAATCTGGCCCTTTGCGAGCCGATTTTAGTTTGATGAATCTGGCTGTATATCTACAATAGGGTAACATGCGGGTGGCCTTGAAATATCTTTTAAATGTAATGCCCCATTGGGGGCAGATAGAGATTTGGAGTTTGGGGTCTCTGAACTCACAATTTAAAGACACATCTTTTGGTGAAGTTGTTTTTTAAATTGCTTGTTTGGAACTGCCACTTTTAGAAAGTAGTGCTTTTCTTGTTTAACCATACTGTGTCTCCGGCTGTCTGTAGAAACCTCGTCTGGGTGAGGCTGGCAGTTGGGCTCTTGCTCATTCATTCTAAACAGTCGCACAAAGGGTGCTAGGTGTATCTTGCATATCCTGATGGGCCATCACCAGCCTGATGGGCCTTCCTGAGCTAGAGTGGTGGGAGGAGTTGTCACTGACACCTGAATAGGGCTTTGCCTGCCTTCACACAAAGCTGCCTCCACCCCCTGTAGTGCGCCTGGAGCCAGGTCAGGGAAAGGCAGGGACTTGTGCACTACAAAGACTTTCCTTTAAAGTTTGCCTACTTCAAAGGCAGAAAGGGGTGCAAGTATTGGACCTTTGCCTCTCTAAAATTAGAACATTTCTGGAATAAAGGACATCGGCCTTCATGTTAATGGGAAGATAAAAGCTGTTTTTGCAAAGATTGCAATATTTGTATAAATTTTGGTTCTGATTGTTAAATATCGCTTTAATTTACATGCAATCTCATTGTTACTCATTGAACATAGCACATTTTATGGTGTGTTTAATATCATTTGTTAAGCAATAATAATTTGAATAAGACACAACAAAATGAAAATTTCCTTATTCGTTGGATTTTATTAATTCTGTATTATACACATGTAGATTGTTTAAAAGAAAGTATAGAACGTTCTGTTCTTCGTGAATAGTGCTCACTTCATTCAGGCTTCGGGTCCTGTTAGATTTTCAAAAACTTAAAATTTTGCCAGGAAAAAGAGCTGGACGAGGTAGGAGGAACTCACACTCTGCCTTTTGCTTTGTTGTGCTGGCCTTCTGCTTGCTGCTTCTGTCCTGGGAGTGAAAGGATTGGGCTTTGCTTTCTGTATGCTGCTTCCAAGGTTCTTCAATGGGTTGTGTCTGCTTACCTCCTATTAAGAAGTCTCAGGGCCATCAAATGCATCACCTACCAGTGCCTAGGCTCATCTGCTGAGAGTTGTGAGTTACCGAATGGTGCCAAATTCAGTCCCTGGGCCCTTGGAAGTGGAATCTGGTGAACTGTAGGGGAAAATCCAAGCATCAACTTCCAACATATGTTTTTATCAACACATTGATATGAACTTTGATGCATCACTGCTGCCAGCACCGGAGCATGGTTCCAATCTATGCATTGATCACGGCTTTCACCGCAGGCCCCTGCTTTCCATCACAGCATGTCAGAAGAACTGCAGCATGCTTGAGTTTTGAGCACTGCATCACCGAAGTCCGTGACGCAACTCTGACGCAGCGCCTGCTTCATCGCTGTGGAATCGTTGCAATGCGTCTGGATTTTTGATGCACCGTCCCTGGGCGGCAATTTCTTCAGCAACATTGCCCTGCAATAAGGAACCGAGATTGCGTGCCTGGAGACAGACGCCTCATCCCCCCCCCCCTTCCAGTAAGGAACCGATGCATCACTTCCCCTCACAATAAGGAGTCAACACATCCCCTCCCCTGTGCAGCAGTAAGGAACCAACACAGCACCTCCCCTGGGATTAAGGAACCGATGCATTGCTTTGCTTTTCCTGTGCTTCATCTCCCCTGCACCTGTATCGTCTTTGAATTTTGATGATTCCAAGGTTCTATGTGCTTAAAGTGATGCATCCATAGATTTCTATGGACTACATTTATCTAACCTTTGAAAAGTAATATATTTACTTTGGTATGTTGGATTTTTGTTGGTTTGGTCTTGTTTTACTCAGATACATATTGGTTATTTTTCTAAACTGGTGTAGACTCCTTTTGCAGTGTTTTCACTGTGTTACTTTGTGTGTATGTACAAATGCTTTACGCTTTGCCTCTGAGATAACTAATTGCTCGTGTTAAGCTACTAAGAGGGTAAGCAGGGGTTATCTTAGCTGTGTGACTCCCTTACTCTGACTAGAGTTAAGGTCCATACATGGACAGGGTGCAAACCACTGCCAACTAGTGACATCATTTCTACCAACATGTCCCAGGCCTGCTGTTGCAGCCTGTGTGTGCAATTCAACTGCCATGTCAACCTGTTGACCAATTTTTGCAAGACCCAACCCTTTCTTTTTTATACATATAAGTCACCCCTAGGGTATGCCCTGGACAGCCAGCAAGCAGGTTGCAGTGTATTGAAGAGGTAGTGCATGTCTTGTTAGTGAAAAATCTTAAATCCTTTTTTCACAACAGCAAGGCCTACCTCTCCCACAGATCAACATTTGAATGACCTTACTACATTTAATAAGCTGTCATTTCCAAAGAGGACCATGTAACCAGTTAATGTTTGGTGTCTTTGGAAGTGTAATAAATATCCTAAATTATGGTGTAGTCTGATTTTAAAATAACATTTTGAAAATACCACTTTTAGAAAGTTTAGGAACTGAAGGGGTTACGTCCAGTATTGATGGCCCGACAGGACGTGATAAATTTTAGAGAAATGAGAGTCTGGCCACTTTGTTTTGTTTCCTGCTATTTATTCAGGCAGAAAGAGAACCACTATGTTTCTATTTCGCTGGTCCTGGCTATTTTTCGCCAAATTATTAACGTTCAACAACACTTATCTCTAATGTAGGACCTGACTTGTTGGATAAATGGCTTGAGAAAAATGTCCACGTATTTCGCTATAGGCTCCGAAATGGAGTAGCACCCTGAAACAATAGAGCGTCCTGGAGGTTGGCCTAGGCGTTTGTGTATTTTTAGCTGGAAATAGATGACCGGGGATCTAGGATGGCTTTTATTCATGAACACAAATTGCTTTGTACTTAATATTTCTTCATCTAGTCCTTGTTTCAATAAGGTGGATAGGTCCCCTTGGATCTGTTTTGTAGGATCCTCCTTTAGTTGGCGATACCATTCTGTATTAAAAATTTGACTGTAGGCTTCAGTGACATACATTTCCTTTGGCCAGATGACTAAGGCTCCGCCCTTGTCAGCTGGCTTAATGATTATTGTGTCGTCCTTTTGTAATTCCAGAATAGCATTCTGTTGATGTCTCAGGCCTGCTGTTTCAGCCTGTGTGTGCAATTCAACTGCCATTGACCAGTCGACCAATTTTTGCCAGACCCAAACCTTCCCTTTTATACATACACCCCTAGGGTTACCCTGGACAGCCCAGAGAGCAGGTCACATTGTATCGAAGAGGTAGTGCATGCCCTGGTAGTGAAAACTCTTAAATCCTTTTTTCACAACAGCAAGGCCTACCTGTCCCACAGACCAACATTTGAATTACCTTATTACATTTAATAAGCTGTATTTCCAAAGAGGACCGGGTAACCAGTTTGTTTGGTGTCTTTGGAAGTGTAATAATAATCCTAACTTATGGTAAAGTCAGATTTTAAAATACATTTTTGAAAATGCCACTTTTAGAAAGTTGGCATTTTCCTGCCTAAGCCTTTTAGTGCCTGTAACTGGGTCACATCATTGGGTGTAGCTGACAGTTGAGCTTTTTTTATTCCTTTTAGACAGCCACACACAATAGGGAGCTTCTGGGTGCATGGATGGGCCATCACTGGCAAGTTGAGAGGGAGGGCCTGGTCTCAACTCCACATACACTTGAACAGGCTGTGTTCTGCTGCCATATAAAGGGCTGCATACCCCTGTAGTTAGCACAGAGCCGGAACAGGGAAGGCAGGATGCTGGGGGACTTCAATGAGAAACCTTGTGAAGTTTCTCCCCCACTTCAAAGGCACAACTGGGTATAAATACAGAACCTCAGACACCCCCACTTCAGTACACTTCTGGACCTGTGGATACTCTGTCAAGAAGAAGGACTGCTGAGCTACTAAAGGACTGTCACTCTGCCAGATGGCTGCCCTAATGGACTACTGCCTTGCTGTGCTGCTGACTTGCTGCCTGCTGCCCTTTTGCCCGGGTGAGAAGGACTGGACCTGCAACTCTTGAACCCAGAAACCCAGAGTGACTCCAAGGGCTAGTTGTTTGGCCTCCTTACTTAAGCCACAAGGACAGAAGGCTCCAGCAACCTTGCTCCTGCACCTGGAACCTGCCATCCATGAGTGTTACCTGCCAAGTGGTATCATCCCAGTCCTGAACCCTTGGAAGTTGTCATAAGATGCTCTGTGCAGCCCTACACCTCCCCAGAACCAACGCATCACTCCAACTGCCCCACATATGCTCGACTCCAGACTTCGCATCGCTAGCCCTTGTTCATGGGATCTTTGACATTGACACATCAGGACCTCACACTGCAGCCAAGCTGCGTCTCAGAACATTGCTTCGACTGTGTGACACATCTATGACCCGGATCCTTGCAATGCTCCACAAACCAGTATTTAAGGTACTCTGTTTGGCGGGCCTAACTGAGTCCTTTTAGCTGGCGTGTGTTCTATCATAGTCAGCCTGAGCTTGTGACTTTGTCCCAGTCCGACGTGACCAGATCTCCACAGTTGGTACTTTAGGCCTTTTAGTGCTATTTTTGCACAAATCTTAAACATTGAATATCTCTGGTTCTACTAATTGGAAATTTGTTCTTTTGGGCTTGTATGACTTATTAAAAATTACTCTATTTTTCTATATAGGAGCTCCTTTCGTGGTGTGTTTTCACTGTGTTACTGTGAGTTAAGCAGGACTACTCTGTTCCAAGCCAGCCAAGATGGTTTGCTTGTTTCTTACCCTGAGAAGAACTGTGGTTCCTTTTTTTATTTTTTTTTATTGAGAATTCATGAAACACAATGAAAACCAATTTACATGATTAGAGGAATGAAGACAAAATATAAAATATACAATCAACCATCATTATGGAAACAGAAGTAATGCATAGAACGATTTGGCGGCATACAGAAATTAATATCTGATTAAATTGATTCCTTTAAATAGTTAATAAGCCAATTACATGCGATATCATATATCCTGTGACATTTTGAGACATTTTGAGGACCGGATAAGCTCGCTACACTCTGTTTGCCCGCCAAGCAGCCACTGGTGCCCAGATCTTCAGTCCCATTTCTCTTGTTTTTTTACCCTTAAGTTCATACAGGGCCGCCTCAACATTATGTATTCCTAAGAATCTAGACATCCACATTTGAAAGGTTGGGGCCTCGGTATCTTTCCAGGCAGCTGAGATTAATATTCGGAGTACGGCTGTGGAGATAAAGACTAAAGCTTCAGTCTCAATATTTAAATTCAATTTGCTTTCACATCCTACGATCATAAGTGTTGGGGACAGGGTTATTTTAACATCTAGCAGCCCCTCCCAGAATGCTTCAATTTCCTTTTTAATTGATCTGAGTTTCTCACACTGATAAAACATGTGGATAATGTCAGCCGGACCTTTAGAACATCTGGGACAGTTGTGATCCACCCTCTTGCCCCAATCATAAAGCTTGGAGGGGGTATAGTATAGGTTGAATAATGTTTTAAAGTGCTGAGCTCTTAGATTGGAGGAGCGTAAGAATCTTCCATACATTAAAAGGGCTCTATCCAGGTCGATATCTGGATCCTCCAATTTAGAAGCCCAGGCTGCCTCAGTTTTACCCATATCATCCTGGGATCCCTCCACAAACAGCCTATACACTCTATGGATTCTTAGATCTCCCCCCTTCAGATAATCCAGTATGTTACACCTCTCGTTTAGAATGATACGAGGCCTTCTTGATCTAATTGTGCTGACCACATGAGCGTATTTATAATCTTGATTACCCTGGAGGGAGTACCTTTGTTTCAGGTCTTCGAGAGATCTACACTCGTCCCCTACCATAACTAGCCCCAGTGTCAGAATACCCTGTTGCTCCCAGTGTCTCCAACACCCATCATTGCTTAGGTTAGGGAAGAGACCAGAGTTCCAAAGTGGGGTGTGGTGGTTATATTTAGAGATTGACAAGGCTTTCTGAGCTGCAGCCAAGACCCCCCATATCCCTTCAAGTATTTTGTATCTTGTTTTTTTGTAGTACCTTCTTTCTGTTCTCCTTAATAATACCCCGGTAGCCTCGCTACCAAGCAACAATTTGAAAATAGAGGGGATAGCATCTTGTCTGTTGAAGGTATTTTCACTGTTTCCCACGGGATCGAATAATATAGCCATCTGCGTAAGGAGACAAGACCAATGATAGTATCTAAGATTTGGCAGTCCCAGGCCCCACCTTTCCTGTGGCAAAGACATGTATTTCATGGATCTTCTGACCTTTCCATATTGCCACAGGAAATTCATGAAAATAGCTTCTATTTCTTTGATAATGTTTCCCTCTATTTTAAAGGGGATCGCCCGGAATTTATATAATACCTTGGGGAACATAGTCATTTTGATGACATTGGCACGCCATATTATTGAGAGTTGTAATGTATCCATTCTTTTCAGATTCTCCCTCATTGATTTCATAAGAGGGATGAAGTTATCTCTGATTATACGCTCCGTCTGTGCGTTAATCGTTACCCCAAGATACACCACGGAATCGACGAATCTGGAGTCTGATTTGATTATATTCTTAGAACACAACATCTGGGTCTTGCCCACATTTAAGCGATACCCTGACTGTCTCCCGAATAGGCTTGTGATTCCCACCACTTCACGCATAGCCACGTCGGGTTCGGTAGTGATGACAGCCAGATCGTCGGCATATGCCAAGATTTTTGTTTGGAATCCCTTTGTGACTACCGGTTTAATTACAGTGTTATTCATCATCTGGCGTATTAGAGGATCGATATATAGTGCAAATAAGATGGGTGAGCACGGGCGTCCCTGCCTAGTCCCCCTCGTGATATAGATCTTCTCCGAGCTCTCACCCATCATTTGAATCTTAGCAACTCGGGTAGTATACATTGCCTGAATAGCCTTCCGAAACTTTGGCCCAAACCCCCTTTCATCGAGCACCCTCCACAGAAACTCCCATCTGACGCGGTCAAAAGCTTTCTCCGCGTCGAGGAGGATCCATGCTGCCTCCCCGGCAGCATGGATATTGAACAGCGAGATGGCTCGTCTGATGTGGTCCGTAGTTCCCCTACCGGGAATAAATCCATGCTGCCAGGGAGAGACCAGGGTCCCAATGATCCGTCCCAGGCGGGTAGCTAAGATATTAGCATATAATTTATTATCCGCGTTTATCAGGGATATGGGCCTGTATGAGCCGGGGTTTTCCTTGGGGTTACCCTTTTTATGAAACACCACAATATTGGTGCTCATCCATGACTTCGGAATTATACCTGTGTTTATTATTCCATTGAATAGGTCTAACAAAAAAGGGGATGTTTCCTCAAATACCCATTTATAAAATTCGAGTGGTAGACAGTCGGGCCAGCAGCCTTCCCTGCTGCTAGATCTTGTATGGCCTCCGAAAGTTCATCCAAGGTGATGGCTTGTTCTAAGATTTCTCTATCACCCTGAGCCACTTTGGTTCCCAATCCTGTCCACTCAGTTAATGGATCCTCTATAACCGGCTCTTCCTGATACAGTGCTTGATAATATCTTTCAAAGACATTTATGATTCCCTTTGGCTCCTCATATCTCATACCCTGCTCTTCTATGTGTGTAATGGTATTTTTCGACGCGACTTGTCTAATGCGGAGTGCCAATGCTCTACCAGCTTGTTCCTGTTGGGAATTAGGCAGGATTCCGTCCTTCTTCCTTTCTTTGTCCTCTCTCTATGCACATGCAGGTGGCCCCGCCCCTTTCCCTGTCCTCCTCCTACCCTCTTTGTGAGTTAAATACGGGTAGGAGCCATTGCTCCTTGCTTGGTTTCTAATCTGGTTACTTTTGTTTTTAGTACCAGTGTTTTTGGGTCCATGTTTTTGGGAAATTTGCTGTCAGAAGCGGAGTCACATTCATGGTGTCTACATGATGCAATAAGCAGAGCGAGGCTTCGTCTTTGCCGTTCTAAAACACCGAAGGATTCACGGACTACTTACAGTGAGCTTGTTTTCTTCCTGGATTGTAAGAAGGAGGATTCGGCATTCCTGTCACGGTGTAGTTCCAACCTGGTTACCGGCTGTGCGCGGCTACTTGCAGGCTCGGGACGGGAGTGCAGGAAGGAAGCATTTCCGGGTATTGTGTATCCCGTCATCCTCGTTGTAGGAAGTTTGGACGCTATCACGAAGGAGAAGAATACAGCGTCTTTGGGAGTTGTTTTTTTCATGTTTCTTTTTTCTTTCTTTTTCGTGGCCACATTTGGATGGGTAGCACCTTGCTGAGATCAAGCAAAGGTACGTTTCTTTGTTTTTTTTTGGTCCAATTACATTTTTCCCCTGTTATGGGTAAAGAAGGAAACTGACTTGAAAATATCCGACAAAAGGATAATTACAGTGCATTTAAGCCAGCATCCCCCTCTGTGACTACTGAAAGATACAACTGTGGGATAGTGCTGGTAAGCAAGCAGGGGTGGGTTGTTGCCATATATGTGTGAGTGTATGTGCAAAGAGAAATGACATTGGAGGCTGAATTTATGATCTCTTGTGTTTTCTTTCTTTCTTTCTTTCTGCAGCATATCAAGCTTTAGCAGTAGCGACTCCAGAGGGGTGACGAGGTCGGACTGGGTCCATTGGTCTTTCCTTCTCTTTTTTTTTGTTTTTTCCCACCTTCTCCCTGTGCTCGGGTAGTGGCTTTCGCTTGTGACATTTTGCGAGCTGCGGTCCGAGTGGGGGTAGCGGATTGGGTATATCCTCGCTTCTGCAGTGTGGGTTAAGTCGGGTGCAGATCTAACAGTTCCCCCGTCTCATACAGCCTCCTTCTTTGTGTTTGATATTCCGCAGCTGCTTTTTTGGCTAGTTGTTTTTGTATCTCAGCTTTGATAGTACTCACTCTTTCTAGACTTTCTATTCCCTGCCTTCCCTGGATTATATCTTTCCTATGCTGTTCCTCGGCGACCGATAATTTGTTCATCAGTTGTTCTCTCACTAGATTAAGCCTTTTCCAATTTCGAGAAGTATAGCTGGTAGTTTCTCCCCTTAAAGCAGCTTTGTAGCTATCCCAGACAGAGTTTCACGATGCGCTGTATCTATTTGCATCGAAGAAAGTCTGTGACCAATTCTTAATATGTACTACATAGGTACTATCTATTAAGAGCTTCCTATCGAAGGTCCAGGGTCTCAGTTTTTTAGCTGGCCTGTTAACATTTATTGTTAATATCAGTGGGTTATGGTCTGATATTATCTTGGGCAGTTTACTGATTTCAACTGTGCTAATCTTGGTGGCGGAAATCATAAAATAATCTAACTTAGAATATTTCTGGAATGGATGTGAAAAATATGTGAAGCCTGGATTCCCTGGTTCGATACTCCCCCAGACATCCCTCAGCCCATGTGAATGCATCCTCGAGCATACTGCCCGATATACCCGTAGTTTACGTCCAGTATATACGGTTCCCCCTTCGAAGTCTGCTGAGATATTCCAATCCCCACAGACCACTATGGGGGACGGCCAGCTCGTCAACTCCTTCTCCATACGGTCGAAGGTATCAGGGTCATCACCATTGGCCCCATAAATACAGCAGAAGGTGATGCCCAGATTCATTTCATATAATGCCCACCTCCCCATAGTATCTGCCTTAAATCGTTTTGCCCCCCCCAGACACACCTTGCTAATGATAGCCACCCCCCTGATAGTAGATGTTTTGGAGGAACAAGAAAGAGTCTCAAATCCCTTTAAGTTTAGCCAATGCTTTTTCCCCCAGGGCAGATGGGTCTCCTGCATTCACAAGATATCCGTTCGTGTGAATTTAACAAATTCCTCCAGTCTTCCTCTTTTTTTCCAGTCGTTTAGGCCCCCTGTATTCAAAGAGCAGATCCTAAGCTTAGACATACTTATGCTTTAAAACCTTCCTTCTATTCAGCCGGCCGTTTAACATGCTGAAAACACGTTTGAATACATATCTTATTACAGCTTTATACCTCAGCCAGATTACAATTACAATAGTGTCATGAATTCCCAGTCCCTCCCCCCCCTACTACCCATTGAGGCGTCCTGGGTCCGACTGGAACCAGGTGTGGGCGTCTGTCTGGTCCATGCACAAAAGACCGCTCTCAGAGCCTCCGGCCCTGCCTGCTTGGATAAAAAAAAAAAAGCGAGATTGAGAGCATAGGCCCATATCCAATACAGTACTTGTTTAAGCATCACCAGCAGCTAGTTTATCCCCAATAGAGTTTCAACGAATTTGTAATATTTTCACACTCATTGAGGAGTCATTCATAGGTCATCCATAACACTGGTTACCGAACAGCGACCATAGCCCTTTATTGAGTTATTAGTTCATGTACTTTGTCACTTTTCCTTCCTTGCAGTGCCCGATATTTCTTTCAGGTAGCTTTCCGCTTGAATTTCGCTGTTGAAGAAGCGCGTGGTTCTCTTAAAAATTACTTTAAGTCGGGAAGGGTTTTGGAGGTAGACCGTCGCACCGGTTTTTTCGAAGGGAGTGAAAAGCTGCAGCATTCTCCACCTTCGTTCGACTGTTGGATGTGCAAAGTCTGGTCTGACAAAGAAGAGGAATCCATTATGCTCCCGCTTGCTGGTGGGGCGCGCAAGGTTGTAGATAGCTTCACGTATAACAAAGTTACCAAAATACACCAACATTGCCCTTTGGTATTTAGTGGAGTTCTCGATATGTTTACGTTGTGTAAGGGGAAAGCGATGAGCCCGCTGGATTTCTTTCTCCATATCCCAGGATTGTAATTCCAGGAAGGCTTTTTTCAGAAGATTGCTTATATATCCCCTAGGATCATTACTCTCCACAGCTTCCGGGATACCCAGAAAGCAGAGGTTATTTCTTCTAGAAGGAATCTCCTGATCCTCAACCTTGGACATTAATTCTCTAATGATGAGAAGAACTGTGGTTCCATTCAATCATTAACCCAATTTCTTACAACAAAAAGTTCAGGTGGTCATGCAAAGAAGAATCAATACTTCCTTGACATCCTTACTTAGCCATGTCTGGTTTACATTTCTTCTCCATTAAGATTAAAACATCTGCCATTATAGTATCACACAAATGTTATTCTTAACTTTACATTAGCCAATTTGAGTGAACAGGAATATTATAGATGTCTCCAATCAGTCCATAGGAAGTTAGGTAGTGTCATGCAATCCCATGTGCCATGAAAAGATAAAAAGAACCCTCTGTGTAGACTTGAAGCTCACTACACAAGGCGAAAATCAATCATCACTGCTCTCAATTTGAAGAGTTACAATTACTGCTTGTCTTGGCAGTACTCCTACTGAGGCGATTTGAAAAGTGACAGTATGGAAGGTGGTCTACACCTTATTAGAATATTGGAATTTTGAGCGCTCCATTGAAGACAATGGAGTGCTCTGGGCTTCAAGTGGCTGGTAGAAGCCCGGAGTATCAATATTCCAATGTTTGTTCACAGCAACAGTTGTAAACAAAGGTCTCACAGAACCCTTGGGGATTTCAACCCCCATGGGCTAGTGAGGCATTTGTTTTACAAATTAGAACATTCTGCGCTCTATGGGCGGATTGTTCTAATAGCATTAAAGCCCTCCAAAGCTGGCTCTACTGGCATTTAAAGGCCAACTCCCTTGTTAAAGGCACTCGGCTATACCTCGGACCTTTAACGCTAGAGGGGGCCTTTAATGGCCTGCAGCGTCTGCCATGGCAGGCTTTATGCCTATAGTAACATACTGCTTTCTTGACCAGTGGTAAAGGCAAAATTATGGTGCCCTGTTTCGGAAAGTAATACAGAGCCCTAAGTCTTCAATAGCTCACAAATACTTCTAGCCTTTGGGCTGAATAGAACCCTCTTGAAAGGTATGGGGCCCTATTAAGAATTTGGAGACCCCCTGCACTGCAGGGGCCTGTCTTACACCCCTGTTCTTGACTATGGCTTCTGAGCAGATTATCAAGTAAGTCAGGTTTCTCTGTGAAAGTTCTGCATAATATTATAGTGGCTTATGTTGTTTGCCTTTTCTTCTTGTTCTCTAATGTTACTTACCTCCCTCCCTTCCTTATGGTGAATTTGCTCTTTAGCTATACTAATCGGTGTTTATGACTACTAAAAAAGACCCCTTTATGAAGAATGAATGGGCACCTATTTGGTATTCTAGTTCCATTTAGTGATAGGGTACCTAACTGTAGCTTCTAGGAAAGCATGGTCTTGTATAACGATAAAGCAATAGGGATCTCTACTCACGCCAACAAGTACTGATGCTAACTGCCAAGCACTACATTGTGGCATGCCCTAAAACGACAGGGCTCTGTTCTCTGTTTTGGATGAGCTGTTTCAATTGCCTTTTATGTTTTTAAAGTGTGGTAACGTTTTTTTTTAAGTGATTCAGATATGTCCCTTGTTATTTAGATTTTAAAACAAGAGCTTTCTCTCTGTTAAAGGTGATCAGATACAGCACATGTAGCTGTTCTTGATTAATGTAATAAAGATACCCAAAAGGCAAATCAAAGAGTACAAGTAAATCACTATTCTTTTCCCCTACCGTCTCTGCAAACTGCTGAATGAAACTTGATGAAAATGAGCTTGGACAGTTACCAGCACATTGTCAGAGTAAAACTAGAAAGAACTGGCTAAGTAAGTGACCACTGTACCTCCAGTTTCATATGCTGCCACATACAACTGTATGTGCCAGTGTTAGGGAGTGTAACATGGTGCAAAACTCTAGACACATATTTGCTTTGTTCTTTGACCTGGAAGCCAACACGCCTGCTCTTTTTGTACACCCTTAACTTTAAAGTTGTGAAAGCTTCCTTGTAACATTAGAAAAACCTATAGTTTGTTTTATAGGAACACACTTAGACTGAATGCTTGAGGTTTTCTATATTTGTGTTTACTGTTATGGCTATGATAATAACCTTAGAATACAGACATTAAAGGGGGTAGAGCCGACAGAAGTCACAACGTAGCTTTGCTGTCCAAGGTTATGGTTTTGGGTTAACAGTGAGCCTTTCCACTGTTACCTTAGGTCTCTGGTGAAATGTGGAGACTTGAGAGATTTGACTCTAATCCAATTATTAGTATAACGTATTCAAAGGCATATGGGTCCCCCCTGCAAAGTTTCTTTAATCAGTTCACTCGCCGTCCCTTTTTTCAAATAAAATATGCAGATTTTTCCTCGCTTCAGACTTTGAAATATAGTACATTTCTCACGGGAATGCAGGATCCAATTAAAGGGAGGGGTTTTTGGGAAGATCGGCACCCATTAACCAAAATATGAAAAAGGTATATTATTTTACCTGCTGTAACTGGATTTACATATCTGTTCAAGCGTTGATATAATTAAGGAGATGATCAAAAGCATGGCAGGGACAGATGTCTTTCATATCGTCCAGAATTCGATGCTTCTGAGTCTTTCAAACTGTGGCAAAGAGCTCCCTGCTGGCGGGTGGCAGTGGTGTTATTGAAATAGGGTATTTTAGAATAAAAGCATCTACAGCAAGCCGGGCCTGCTCCTGCCACACAATGGCAGCTAATGCAATTTCCATGTTAACAGGTAGACCCTTCCTACGGTGTCTTCGTTCCACTGCAGCTGCTCGCACTCTTCATTCACTGTCTTGGGGTAAAGGGAACACGGCAAATAACTTGAAAGCCTCCAGATGATTTTAAGACGACATGCGAATTGACTACTTGAAAGAACATATCATGATTTTTTTGTGTTTTTACACCTGACATTGTTGGAAAAAAATAGTTGGAAATCGAATGTATATTGTTCAAACTTCCTTGTACTGTAAATCGTTTGTTGCTAGGAAGCATCCGCGAAAATCAAAATGGTGCCACTTTTTTTTTTAAACTAAAAACCTATTTGTGGTAACTGTGTTCTAAAACCTAAATTACATCTGACCTAGAGCTAAGGTCGATTGCTAAAGTACTGCAGAATAAAGGTAAGCGTTACACATTAACATCTTGGACTTTAACAATGCAAAAACGGATCTTTTCCCATGTTGAACAAATGTTAAAAAAGCATTTGCAATGCAATCGGTCTCGCCTTTGGGACCTTAAGTATTTAGCCATGCAGCTCATTATCCTGGGTGCTGAAACGTCTACTGTTCTTTAATATGGAGGCTTTGACACTAATAGGCACATTACTGCAGCACAGCCTCGCTCACATATATCTTCAGCCCATTGACATCCCCAGCCCACGGTAATCACCACAACACAGGGAAGTGTTACTGTCAATTTAGTATATATTAATTGTGTAAACATGAGGTAGTACAATAACCCAACACAACTGTACATTCTTTAGCAAATTCAGAAGGCTAAAGTTGCTTTATCAACATTGAAACCTGAGACTTCGACAGCGGCAAGCGTTCATATCTGATATTCAGTGTTCCTTGCG